>NC_084931.1:13367333-14617333 GCF_958298935.1 Phragmites australis
TCTCATCTTGTAGTTAGGCAAAGTTAGCAACAACAAGGGAAAAATAATGATGGACGATAGACTTCAATTTAGAAATTTGGAATAGGTTGGATCAGGTATGAGATGCTCATGAGAACAGGGGAAAATGCATGTTCAAAGACAAGGTACAACATGGGTATGCACATCGCCTAACTCACTGCTCACAACGTATTCTGCGCAAGACTTGCGGTCAGACCACTGGCACTAGCGATCAAACCGCTGCCATGGCGGTTATACCACTGGACTCTGGCACCAAGCAGTAGCCTTTCCACCATATTCCACATGCATCACATGATTCAACAACAAAGATAAGCATTATTCAACATCCACGAGGGTCATCTTAATAAGTTTACAAATGCATTACACTCAATGGCACAATATAGCTAATTAATCATCCTATTATCCATGAATGAAAAGCTACACCCTATTACATTGTTCTTGGATCCAACTAGCCTAGAACCCGTGTCATCAGGAGCACTTGGGTGCGTAAGATGCTACGACTTGCCTAACAGTATTTCCCTCATCACATCTGAACTGTAGAACTGGGGCACATGCAATCCATTTGATGCTCTCGCACCATGACCATGGGGATGAAGTACCCATGCGCCTAGCACCACCAAAAAGCAATGAGATTGAGGTGCCCTCCCATACAGCGTTATATGGCCCTCTCAATACAACTCCTTGTGGTTTACCAATCCATGGCACACTTGCAATTCCATCGAAAGTTTCAGCGCCTTCGCATCTCCCACAACTTAGCCACGGTGCAATGGTATGATTGATCCAAGAAATGAAATAACTCTACCATGTAGTGCTCACTTAGTGGGGCTTCATCTAGAACGTCTTCAATGCTGTTGATGTGGTGGCCTCCTCAAAATGAAAAATGGATGAATGGCCACCCACTCAGTACGGGTAACTCGCCACGAAGGGTGGCCATTGCCTTGTACACCACAACTTGAATCACCACTCTTTTGAAGTTCTAGTTGCTTCAAGTAATGAGTTGGCTCCGCCTTCAATGATACGTGCTCGAATGTCCACGGTCGCCAAGTAGTCCACCAAGTAGGGTCTGATTCCTCGAGTATACATCGTATACTCTAGCGCAAAGGTGAAATTCAAGTGCCAAAGCATGTCACTTAGAAGTGTTAAGAAGCCTTCCACACCCTCGGCACGAGTAGCCATCACCATGGTAAAAGATGCCATCCTTAAGTAATGAAAAAGGAAGGAAAGTTAGAATTCCATTTAACCTTGCAGCATGAAGCAATAAATTAAGCAACCAATAAATCAAGCAACCAATCTTAAGTGAATGGGGATTGATTTGATCTTGGGGTTGACAAGGAAGTGGCATAGCTTAGGTCTAAGCGAATGGGGATTGGTTTGAACATGGGGTTGAGAAGGGAGTTGTTGGGGAAGTCTCACCATGATGTGGAGAAGCCTCCTTGGGTTAGCCGACTCCAGGGAGGCTTCGATTCGAAGATTGGGCTCTCTGGCAAGAAAGACGACAGGGTGGAGCTCGTGGAAGTCTTTGATAAGCTCGGGGAAGCTTTCTCCATCGATCTTTGGCCGTCGTGGTGGTCGAGGTGGAGTTCTCTCTCTCGGTTTTGGGTGGAGGAAGGAACTGAGGGAGAGAGAGAGAGAGAGAGAAAGGTGATCAATGGGGACTTTATGTGGGTACCTTTGAGCTCTTGCGGTCAAACCACGAGTAACCCCAATCAGACCACGAGCTAGGCCCACGTGTAGAAAGTCCTCTTTCTTTTCCCTATTTCTAGAAATTCTTTTCCTTATCCTTCCTAAATGGTTTTGGGCTATCTAAACTACCTTCAAAACAAGTCCCACTCATAAGTATATGGTGGAAATATGAATCATTTATTGATGTAACATTTTCAAAAGTTTTTGGAACACTTAAAATGGAACCATAACCATGAAGTATGATGTCATGATGCATGCGCATGCTGGTTGACTAAGGGTTTTGGGGTGTGACATTATTACTGCCGACCGGCAGGGATACTTTATTATTGCTGGTTATTTCTAAATCTGTAGTGAAAGGGGGCAAGGATGGCTATTTCTATAGTAGTGAAACAACAATTGAAAGCGACTAATCAATTAAATGAGTGAAAATAAATAAACATCAACCTCCAGATTTTTACAGCTTGACTTAACCAATGATCCAACCACTTCAACTATGGTTCTCAACATCAAGGTTGACCAAAACAAAACACCTTAACCATGATTCCCACCACCAAGGTTGACCAAAATCATATACCTCAACTATGGTCCCCACCATCTTGATTGACCAAACCAATCAAACCATGAAGTTCTAATCATGTGAGGGTTCCTCGCCTCTCTTGACCTTGAGCATGACTGATTAATCAGTTTTACAATCTGCAGAGGTTGTACACTTTACCCGTAAGTCAAGATTTCCTATTTTGCTCATGCCAATCGGCACTTACACACTTCAGGGATGTGCAGCTAAGAATCACTATAAGGCCTTTACAAAGCCGCTCCCAAAATGTGTCTACCCAATGATGTTTCAATGCCACATGAATTACACCTCAACTATGGAAGCTCCCTCTTTGCACCATATGGATCTAGAGAATTACATCATTTCGTTCCCTATGACACCATCTGGTCAACACCGTGCTGGGAGTAAAAGCTAATTAATTGGCACTATCTGGTTGTACTATTAACTCAAAATGGTCACTTCACAAACCAGTCCTTATGATTTGAGCAAGACTACCACCAACCCATCTGTACAACCTGCACCAGTCTCCTCTAACCACTTGCTCAAATTCTAATTCCATATTGCTAACAAATCATTATTCATTACTTTATCATATTTGCATTAGACTATTATCAAGTATAGTTGAACAATTATGATTAACACTATCCCAAAGCAAGGCTACACATAATCTACCCATCAAAACCAGAGTGACAAGGATGATAAAGGAAAACTAAGGTATAGCCAAACATGGGATTCCCGTTAAATTATTAGCATGTAATTTTGCAAAAGAAAACTTTTCGAAAACATGGGTATAATATGGTCAAGGACAACTTGCCTTCCTCAGTGGGGTTTTTGATGAACTCTTGGTCCTGCAATCCTCCTAGCTCATCCTCCAAGTTGTCTATGTCTACTCATGAAAACTAGCGAAGGGAAAGCAAATAAACACTAAGAACAAAAAAAAACCAAATACACTCAATAATAAATTAACTAGATAGATTAAGATTTTTTTGGAATTTTGGTGAAGGAATAGATCAAATTGGAGCTATGGAGGATAAGATAGGACTCCTAGAATATTTATAAAGGACTAAAGGATAAAGGCAGGAGAAACTAGGTGAAAAGAAATTATTTGGAAGTTTCTGGAGGGATCTAGAATTTTATAGGATTTTTCTAGAATTTACTTGAATTATTCTACTAAAGAAAAACATTTAAATAGAGCATTAACAAATTATTCACAAATTACCTGGTTTATCGGTATTATTTTACTATTGAAAATCCTATATGTTGCATTAGCACGATGTACTTATGAGGTCACTAGAGAAATTAAATAAAAAGGAAAACATTTGCTAGCTGGGCTTGACACGTAGGCATGATCGACTGACATGGCTGTTAACTAGACTATCACATGTGCAAAGGCATTGTTGTGTCAGCTAACAGGACAGTGAGGTGGTAAAACTAACCACAAAAAGGTTGAAAAAATACATATCCTCTTCCCCCATTCACCTAGCTACATAAGTGTTGGGGGAATGGTACCATGTTAGCCCCCTAATTGACTTCAGCTGGCATCAGCCAACCCCAGATAGAAAGTAACTAATAATGCTAACACAATACTGAAGCTGTTTCGTAGGCTTGGAGTCTAGGGGACAGCCGATGCAAAGTGATGGGCCTGAAGGCCAAATCTCCTGCCTCAAGGGGCTGAAGTCACTGAAGGCATCAGTGAGGCCCAAAGAGCTGCCTGGGGTGAGGCGAAGGCCTTGAAGTCCAATGTCTCAGCCGCTAAGATGAAGGTGGCTGAAGACGCCGGCAAGGGATAAAGGGCTCAAAAGGATGAGGTCGAAGGAAGGCCTAGAGACAAACATCCAAGTTCTCGAAGGACCAACTAATACATGTATCATGCTATGAGGATACAGTCTGTAAGGATGTAATGACTATAGTGTCCTAGGAAACTTCTGGAAGAACTCAGATCCCTTCACTAGTCTGTAGGTACGCAAACTTCTGGAAGAACTCAGATCCCTTCACTAGTCTATGGCCTCCAAGCCGGGACCTTTAGGGGGCATAGCAGAAATAGTGGCCCAGAAGTGGTACCTAGGAACACATTAGAAGAACCTGTTTGACCATTAGTGATGGACCCAAACTCCCCACTATCTTTGGGGTTGCAGTCATGGCCGTGACCTTCGGGGTTCAAAGTACCATAACTAAACTAATACAATGGTGAGACCGATCCAAGAGAGTTTGTGATGAGTTTCAAATATGAAGTCGAATCTGTGGGGGTAGACAACACCGCCATGGCCAAGGCCTTCATCCTCACCATCAAGGGTATAGGTCTCTCTTGGTACACTTCGCTCCCTTCGAGGAAGATTAATTCCTGGGAGCATCTTCAAGAGTCACTATTGTTGGAGCAAGAATTCGTCTTGCTCCAGCAAGTATGGCGAGAGTTTCTTCTAAGGAGGAGACTCAAGTTTGGAGACAAAGTTTGAGAGGAAGGAACACCACGAATATATTGATGATAGAAAAATATATCACACTGGGAGGAGTATCACAGGTTTGCTGTCTTGCTTGTTCTTTCCTGCTGTGTTCGTTCGTTGCCCAGAGGACCATGGCCTCCTATTTATAGGGCCATGCGTAGCTTGGTGTACAAGTTATCATAATGTACAAATATTCGGGATCCAACCAAATTACTGGGCCTTATCCTGGATTACTACCTTCTATCCTATCGGGGAGATAAATATCCACCGTGGTAATTATCGTAGTGCCTACCCCCTGAAGGGGGTGAGCCGATCACCAATTTCGGCCCGGTGCCGTACTGTCAGGCGTGTCAGGATAGCCTTCATCACGCCGTGGTGTCAGAGTGGCGTGCATTAGCCTAGGCCTTTAATGCCGATCACTTCCTTGCAGGCAAAGCACGACCGGTGCTCCCCTTTCGGCAGATCTTTCCTAAGGTTGCTGACTCACCCCGCTGCCTTCGGGAAGGCGGCCCGATCAGCCCGACGAGGGGGCCTCGGGAGGCATAGAACTGGGAGGTGAAGGCTTTGGGAAGCGGGACCCTGGAGGGCTAGGGCTTCGGGAGGCTGAAGCTTCAGAGGACCGAGGCTTCGGGAGGTTGTGTTTTGGAGGCTTTGGGAGGTTGAGCCGGCGGAGCCAAGGGAAGGTTTCGGAAGTGCAAAGGGGTACCATGAAAGGATCTGATGATATCAGAGATCGAGCTTTTAACAGAGTGTTTGGAGATCAAGGCTCCGGAGGGACCTGGATGGTGATCTTCAACCATTATCCTCAGGCTGGTTTATTTTCCCCCAACAGTACCTCCTCATTCTCGGGCCCCGATGTTTCGGAGGGGGGAGAGGATGTAGAGGAAAAATCAACACCAGCCTGGTATAGTATCAAGGATGCCTGATGGCAATTTTCTGTCCTTTGAAGTCGCTAGAGTAGAGGTTTCATGTGGGTTTGGAGAATCCCACACGTTCGCCTCACGGGACAAGACGTGCCACTGCCGCGTTCGACTGGATAATGAGAGGGGTCATTTAGGGTCTTGTGCCCGTGATCCTGTCACGCGCCGAAAGGGGTTTGGGTTATTAATGTGACAGGACGTCCGCGCGAGAAAATGAGGCATTCATCGTGGAGCGCTACCACGTGTTGGAGGGAAACCGGATATGGCTACGGCCCCCTCGCCAGGTGTTCAATGGGAGGACACGGTGATGTTCATCCCGCTTCATCTTCCGGACTTACATGGTTGTGTGGCCCGAGTATAAAGTCGGGGTTACCCGGTTGGAGTCTCCACAGCCCTATGAGCATGCAGTAAACCTTGACTGGAGTATGGCATCGTCTTCCTCCTCATCCTCCTCGGAGACATTGATGATCTCGATGGCTCCTTTGGGAGCCGGGCTGTTTCGGTCATCGGTAGAGGCACCAGAGGCGAAACCGCTTCCACCTCTGCAAGGGAGGTAGTTGCGCACCGCTCCGGCCAGGCCTTTGGCCAGGGAGGGCATGCCTTTCAAGATCATCGATATCTCCGATGACGATAAGGAGATCGATTGGGATCTCCTGCGAAGGGAGAGTGAGCCGACGTCTGTGGGCCCGGTGGCGAAGCAGGAGGAGGCCGAGAAGGCAAGGGAGAAGGCCTCACCGGTGACCTCCTCAGACTCCTTAGCATCCTTCGACAGCTCAGGACCCGGCTACTGTATCGGCTACCACAGCGGCAGGCTGCAGATGAGGCGCATATGCTGTCAGATGCGTGGCCCCTGCCGGGACCTGTAGGAGGTGAAGGCGGTCATGGGGATGCGTACTTGGTGACGCCGTGATATATCCATTTCACAGCTGAACTTAGTCACCTTGTACTCTTTCTCGCCTTGTTTTGTTCCGTAGGGATCTATCTTCTTCGTGGCAATTTTTGTACGGTTTGTTTTAGTTTGTATCCCCTAGATGTATTGGTTGTTTAATAATATAACATGGACCTTCAGGAACAGTCGTGTCTCCTTCCGTATCGGAATGCGAGGGGACCTTTCGAGCGGGTGACAGCAAGCGTGCATGCTTTTGTGCCTCCAAATCGTACTTTTGCGTCCCTATCGAGGCACTGAGGCTTCGTATAGATCATTGCTGATTTTGTTTCTTTTGGGGGGGGGAGGTGGCCTCAAGATTCTGGTAGTGATGGATATGTAGGGTAACTAAGGAGAGCCGGGTGGAGTAGTGGCGACACTGTCGTCCCTAGTACTGCATACTCCTCAGGCCTGGGACTAGTAGTGCCTCCTTCCTAATTATTTTCAGATTTTTGACTCAGCGAAGTCCCTCTGGAACCTTTGGAGATGAACTCTGGAGGTGGTCCTTGACCCTTCAGGTTCCTTAGCGACTGTTCGGGTTGACGACGATGATGTGTCAGAGGCGCAGCTGAAGGCTAGGCAAGAGAGGTGGTCCGCGACCCTCCCCGGTCCTTAGCCACTGCCCAGCTCTAGAGGTATTCCGTTTGGAGCCTGATGATGGCGCGTCGGAGGTGAAGCCGAAGGTTAGGCGAGAGAGGCGGTCTACGACCCCCTCGGCCTTTAGCCGCTGCCCGACTTCTGAGGTATTCCGTCCGGAGCCTGGCGATGGCGTGTAAGAGACGAAGTCGAAGGCCAGGCGGGAGAGGTGGTCCACGACCCCCTCGGCCCTTAGCCCCTGCCTGGTTTCGGAGGTATTCCATCGGAGCCTGGCGATGGCATGTCGGAGGTGAAGCAGAAGGCCAGGCGGGAGAGGCGGTCTGCGACCCCCTCAGCCCTTAGCTATCGCCCGACTCTGGAGTTATTCCGTCCAGAACCTGGTGACGGTGCATCGGAGGCAAAGCCGAAGGCCAGGTGGAATTGGCGGTCCGCAACCCCCTCGGCCCCCGCTGCCTGGCTCCTGAGGTATTCCATCCGGAGCCTGGCGACGGCATGTTGGAGGTGAAGCCGAAGGCCAGGTGGGAGAGGCGGTCCGCGACCCCCACGGCCCTTAGTCGCTGCCCAGCTTTGCGGTCTCTGCAATGGATAGACAGGGGTTCCACTATGTTTCCCATGCCACGAGGTGTGGGCTTTTATTAAATGTTAGTATAACCCTCATAAAATAACATGTAAAAGGTGTTCTCAAGGGAGATGGTAGGGTAATGTTGTTACCTTTTACCATACGTGTTTGAGTCACATGATCATACCTTCCCCTGTAGGGAAGGGGATCTTTATACCTCTTTGATCTGTGTACGGTGCTCTTTGGCAACCAGTGGGTTTCGTACCCCTTTGGCACGGAGGCAATAGCCTTCAAGATGCCGGAGTACCTTTCCCGTTAGGTCTTTTCAGAACCTTTTCACCTGGTGGAGTTTTCGAAGAAACATCTCCATCGCGGGGTTTTTCGGAAGTCTCTCCACTGTGCGGAGGTTTTGTAAGGCTCTCTGTTGTGTGGAGGTTTAGTAAAGCCCTCCGTTTTTGCCAGCGGTTTGGTAAAGCTCTCCGTTTTTACTGGAGGTTTGGTACAGTTTTCCATTTTTATCGGAGGTTTTTGGTAGAGTTCTCCATTTTTGATGGGGATTTGGTAAAGCTCTCAGTTTTTACCGGAGGTTTTGGTAAAGTTCTTCATTTTTATCGGAGGTTTTTGGTAGAGTTCTCCATTTTTACCGGGGGTTTGGTAAAGCTCTCCATTTTTACCGGAGGTTTTGGTAAAGTTCTCCTTTTTTACCGGAGGTTTGGTAGGACTCTCCGTTTTTATCGGAGGTTTTTGGTAGAGTTCTCTGTTTTTGCCGGAGGTTTGGTACAGCTCTCCGTTTTTAGCGGAGGTTTTGGTAAAGTTCTGCATTTTTACCGGAGATTTGGTAGGACTCTCAGTTTTTGTCAGAGGTTTGGTAAGACTCTCCCTTTTTGCCGGAGGTTTGGTAAAGCTCTCCGTTTTTACCGGAGGGTTTTGTAAGGTTTTCCGTTTTTGTCGGAGGTTTTTGTAAGACTCTCCGTTTTTGCCTGAGGTTTTTCTAAGTCTCTCCGCTTTTGCTGGAGGTTTTTGTAAGATTCTCCGTTTTTTCAGAGGTTTTTGTAAGACTCTCCGCTTTTGCCGGAGGTTTTTGTAAAACTCTCCGTGTTTGTCGAAGGTTTTTGTAAGACTCTATTTTTTGTCGGGTGTTTTTTTAAGACTCTTCGTTTTTGTCAGAGGTTTTTGTAAGACTCTCCGTTTTGGTCAGAGGTTTTTGCGAGACTCCTTGGCATGTATTAATGTCGAAGGTTCTACACACTATTGGAGCTACGCAATACCTTCCAGGAAACCTAGGCAGTCTTGCCAAGGTGACCGCGGTGTGTAGGTTTGTCGTGCTCCCAAGGAAACGCCCGGGGTGCATCGTAACACTGTCCACCAAGGATGTGACCTGGCGTATGGCATTTATATGACCGAAGCTATGCAATGCCTTCTAGGGCACCCTGGGCATAATCTGCCTTGTAGGTGACCTAAGCATAAGTGGCGCCCGCCGTATATAAGCATGTCGTGCAAAGAGCATTGTCCCCTGATATGCGACAACATTCCTCAGAGTACCACATCCTCACATCAGGGCAGTCCCCTAATATGCGGCATCCACACACTATCAAGGCTACACAATACCTTCCAGGAAACCTAGGCAGTCATGCCCCCAGGTGACCTAGGCATGTTATGCCCGCGGTGTGTGGGCTCCACTTCCTACCAAGGCAAAGCCTACCCTCCGGGAAACCTTTTTAGGTGACCTTGGTTTAAGCAAGCGATGCTTACTGGTCCATGGGCTTGTCACGCCTCCAGAGAAATCCCCCGGGGATGCTGCAACTACATTACCAAGGAAATCCCTTAATAACCGGCATCTACACACTATTGAGGCTACACAATACCTTCCAGGAAACCTAGGCAATCTTGCCTTCCAGGTGACCTAGGCATGCTATGCCCGTGATGTGTAGGCATGTAGTGCGACGAGGATTCCTTGCGATAGCATTCCTCGGAGCACCGCAACTCCGCCACTGGGGACATCCCCCGTGGCATGGCTTGGACACCTGAGGCTAAGCAAATGCCTTCCAGGGCACCCTGGGCATAATCTGCCTTGCAGGTGACCTAGGCATAAGCGGCGCTCGCGGTGTGTGGGCCTCACTGTCTACCGAGACTACGCAATGCCTTTCAAGAAATCTAGGCAGTCTTGCCTTCCAGTTGACCTAGGCATGCTACGTCTGCGGTACGTGGGCTTGTCACGCCCCCCGAAGATGTCCTATGGGTGGCGCCACAACACGGTCTATTAAGGAAATCCCTTGATACGTGGCAACTACACTTTCGAGGCCGCACAATGCCTTCCAGGAAACCTGGGCAGACCCGCTCCCCAGGCGACCTAGGCATGATGCGTCTGCAGGAGTGTAGGGATTTTGCATGGTTATACTAGCTAAGTTTTGCAGTCTACTGTTGGCAATAAGAAGCTATTTGTAGCATAAAATATAGCTAAGTGATATAACTATTCATGCTAAGTGAGAATGTAACTTAAGTTCTACCACTTCTACCTAGTGGCTATCTATTGAAAATGGACTCCTAGCAGTAAGGTTGGAGGCCTCCAACAGACTCTAACCTAGCCGTATGAAGGACAGATTACTAGGTAAGCTACTTGGTGCTTAATAGCGAGCGTAGCTTTGTAGGAATAAGGTCTCTATTGCGAGGTCTGGTGGCCTCAAAGGCTGTGGCTAGGCTGGGAGAGGTGGTGCTTGTCCCCCTCAGCGTTTAGCCGTTGCCCGGCCCTGGAGGTAGCCCATCCGGGGCCTGGCGACTTCGTGTTGGAGGCGTAGTCGAAGGTTAGTCAGGAGAGGTAGTCTGTGACCCCCTCGGCCCTAAGCCGTTGCCTGGGTCCAGAGGTACTCCGTTCGGAGCCTGGTGACGGCTTGTCCGTTACTCGGTTCTTGTTGCTGGTTGTGGTACTGTTGGTAGGATTGGTAGCGTCGGTGCAGGGTTGGGGGGGGCGGGGATTTTCTCGGGAGTTGGCCCCAGGCCTCCGAAACCTGTGTTGTCCTTTGCCTGCTCTTTCTACGATCATGTATTTTGCTTGCCTTCTGAGGTATTCCTCCCGAAAGGTCATGAGGGTGCGGCAGTCGTTGGTGTTGTGGCGACGCCCTGGTCCGTGCAGGACGCACCCGTGTGCCTCCGAGGGCACCGAAGCTTGGAGTTGTTGTTGGGGTTGTTGCCGAAGGCGGTGTGTCTCGGAGCCTGTGGTTTCCCACGGGTCTACTTCCCCCTTGGGAGACAATTGAGGCTGCCCAGTGTACCAGCCTTTGGGCTCGAAGTGGTTCTGACCATGACTCCCCGGACGAGGTGGACTAGGGGTTCCCTATGCGCGGTTGGCATTGCGAGGGCGGCATTAGAGGCATGGCGGGGTCCGCGCACCCTGGAGCCCTCCGTCTCCTTGGGACCCTCTTTCGCCTGAGGAGTCCAAGGAGGGCGCCGGGTGGACAGACTTTCCTAAGATGTTGGCTCGCTTGGGGTATCCCAGGTGTGGTCGAAGGGGATACGTGGGGACCAAGTATAGGTGGGAGCACTCATGGGTTGGACCACCCAGAACCATTGGAAGGCGGCCTGCTTGACCATGGTTTCAGCCGCATCCTCTCCTAAGGCTGTGAGGTCTTCGTCGTGCAGAGACTAGAAGGCCTCCGCGCCGTTTGGAGCTCTTGTACCGACCCAGGGTTCTGAGTTAGCCAAGGTCAGAGGAACGCCATCCCATACGGCAGTGGCTGGAGCATGCATACGGTGCGTATGGCTGAGGCAGCCATGCATATGGTTGCATGATTGCAACAGTGGGTATGGCAGTTGTAGCTAATCCTTTGGTGGTTTTCCTGGTGGATTCCTACCTCTCTTAGCACTTTTGTATTCGAGTCCCCATGGACGGTGCCACTGTTGCAGCAAGAATTCTTCTTGCTCCAGCAAGTACGGTGAGAGTTTCTTCTGAGGAGGAGACTCAAGCTTGGAGACGAAGTTTGAGAGGAAGGAACACCACGAATATATTGATGATAGAAAAATGTATCACTCTGGGAGGAGTATCACAGCGTTCGATATCATGCTTGTTCTTTCCTGCTGTGTTCGTCAGTTGCCCAAAGGACCATGGCCTCCTATTTATAGGGTCATGTGTAACTTGGCGTATAAGTTATCATAATGTACAAATATCCGGGGTCCGACCAAATTACTGGGCTTTATCCCGGATAACTACCTTCTATCCTATCAGGGAGATAAATATCCAATATGGTAATTATCGTGATGCCTACCCCCTGAAGGGGCAAGCCAGTCGCTAATTGCGGCCTGACACCGCACTGTCAGGGGTGTCAGGATAGCCTTCATCACACCAGGGTGTCAGAGTGGCGTCCATTAGACTAGGCCTTTAATGCTGATCACTTCCTTGCAGGCAAAGCACGACCGGTGATCCCTTTCCGGTAGATCTTTCCTAAGGCTTGCTGACTCACCTCGCTGCCGTCGGGAAGGCGGCCCGATCAGCCTGAGGCGGGGGCCTCGAGAGGCATAGAACCGGGAGGTGAAGGCTTTGGGAAGCGAGATCTCAGAGGGCTGGGGTTTCGGGAGGCCAAAGCTTTAGAGGACTGAGGCTTCGGGAGGTCATGTTTTGGGAGGCTTCGGAGGTGCGAAGGGGTACTGTGAAAGGATCTGATGATATCAGAGATCGAGCTTTTAACAGAGGGTTCGGAGAGCAAGGCTCCGGAGGGACCTGGATGGTGATCTTCAACCATTATGCTCCGGAAAAACCACTATTCTCACTTCCAAGGCAACAATGCGGCTCCAGTCACTGTAGGGGATTTCTTCATGGTGAAGCAGAAGGAGGGTGAAAGCTTGAAAGAATACATCCACCGCTTCATGTGAGTGAAGTGCCAGGTGAAGGGTCTGAGCGATGATACTGTGATTGATGCAACTCAACAGGCCCTTCAGGACGTAGCGTTGGCATCATGACTGGCACGAAAGCAAGTCAAAAGCATGGATGAGCTCTTTACCAATATGGGGAGTATTATAGGGTGGAGGAGGATGATTTGCGAAGGCATGCCGATCACCTACCTTCTGAGCCCAGAAGACATTGGGTGATTGACGAGGGCAAGCCTCGAGGGAAGGAGAGAGAAGATCGGTCATGGAGGCTCCACGATCTCCTAATAAGCAAAAGCTGCACCAGCTCAGTGAAAGGGCTAAAAGCAAAATATGTTCAACATCGACAAAAGGATAAGGGGTGGAACAAGGGGTCATGGGTGCAGAGCCGGTCACACTAGGACACTCTATTGTGCGTTACATGATGAAGGAATGCATATGCAGGCTTCGGGAACATTATTTGGTAGTACATTATTCTTATCAAAATCATAATTTAAAGCAGATAGAAACATATTCACTTTATTCTGAAGTTCTAATGCACATCCTCACATCATTGGTTCTTAGAGCATTCGCAATAATTAATGAAACAACATTTAGTGTATGATTGCTAAGGAGATCCTCATCATTTCTTATGTATATTTATTGATTCGATTTCGCCACGAGCCTCCAAAATGTTAGGACCGGTACTGAAGCCAGCTCATCATGGAATTTTTTACCTTGAATGATCAATAACCACCAGCAACAGGTGGGCATGATAAACTCACAACACGACCAAAAGTCTTCAGAACTTTATCAAATACCAGTTGACCAGCAAAAAGATTGTTAAACTCACGAACATGTGGCGATACCATGGGTTAATAGATTACATGCGGACCCAGTTATCAATTGACAAGAACTACATGATTTGGAGTACAAGGTATAAAGCAACCCATGTTGCATACATATTAGATGGACTGGAGAAGAATAAGTCCACTGATTCAGCATCATTCTTGGGGTAGATCTTCTGTTAGTAGCATTCTCAATGTTTGGAAACTGAGAATGCCAAAAGCTTCAACAATGGTTTTTCGTGACGAGCTTCAAGCCTTCAACCGTGGTGAGGTGTGGTTTTTGGACGTTGGAACTACAAAATTATGGACAAAGTGAATCCTTCTGCTGCATTCTCATTGATCTGGCAAACTCTGCATGACGCAAGAAAATCACATATAAGTAACCTGTCTAGAATTTTTTTTAAGACCATGTCGATAATAAACAATGGAGCAGGATTCTTTGAAGCAATATGCAGAACTAAAATGGTCGAGGTTGCTAGTTTATTTTGTGATCTTAATATTTCAATTAAACCGATTCATTCTAGTTCACATTATCCTAAAATGGCTGATTCCACCCCTATATGCGGAGTGCTTATTTGCAGAACACGTACAGAAATCCTTCAAGGATGCCCAAGGAGTAAACGAAGGTACACAACTCCGGAAGAAATATTTTGGTGTTGCCACATGTTAGTTTCACTTGACTAGTTACACACGGAGGGAGTTCCAATGTGCTCTAAACAGTCCAATAATCAATTAGTATTTATAGCACACATGTTTTAATGTTGCCAAATAAGCCATGGGTCACGGAAACTACTTACCAGGCCAAGAGCCTCTGCAGCTGTTTTGAAATTACTAGCAGTACAAACACTCCTGTACAGAGATAGAAGGTGAACCCTCTCAGCAACTTGTAAATTCTTTTCAAGCCCAGCAGCCACCATTTCCATCTCAGCCTGTAGGAGATGACGGGTAAAAATACATGATTATGTTTTTTTTCAAGTAGAGAATAGCAATGCAGTAACAATACTCTAAAGCACGAACATATTTACATTATTTTTATGTTGATGCATACAGGGAAGGAGGTTTTCTTAACATACATGCTTTTTTTTAGATGTTCACACAAATACTTAGATCTGTTATATAGTTGAAAATGAAAATCAATCAGCAGCATTAATCTTTTTTTTAATCAAGTTATCAAAATATGCTGAGTTATGTATTGGGGCAACTCAGGTATATAAATACGACAGACGGAAACAGAGGCGTGCCAAAAGTGACAATTAAACCAGCACAAGAAGACTAGGAAAGGTGTAAACAATAATGGCAATGATGCTAATCATGTCAAGGTCCAGGGTCTTAACACGCTACGTCCTAGCCCAGGCCCAAGCAGGATAAACCATGAACCATACCAGTTTACCTGGGCTTTCTTCCTAGCTTTAACCAACAAACATTGGCTTTGTTGGGCGCATCTGGTTATACATGAATAACCTCATATTATAGGACTAAACTCATCGTGCCCACATGCACCATTTGTAACACACAATTGGGCCCGGGGATCAAGACTCACAAATTAGGGTGAAAATAGATGAAAAGCAGAAAAAAAAGTAATGCCAAAAGACAAGCCTGCATGTTCTAAAACCAAATGCATACAGAATTGTCTTCAGGAGGGAATATGTAATGAATTCTACAAATCTTCACGAGCTCATCCAGTGCTTCTGGTCGTTTTCCTTGAATCTCTAGTGCCTGGGAGCAATAAAAACATGGAATCAACAAGACTGCCACAAATGTATGATAACAAGCATGTATAAAACCCTAGGTAAATCCATACCCAGCATTGCAAGAAACAAGTACGTGTGCGAGCAGCAACTGATGCACATACAAGAGTGGCAGCACGAAACTTATCCAATCCAATATTACTAGCAAGACCAGCGAGAAAATCCCTTGGATTCTCACCATTAATTTGTGCTGCTCCAATATCTTGTCCTGCTCTTTATTAAGCACAAAATATCAAGATAGGGTACGTTGAGTACAGAGAGTGGAGAAAATAAAGTAAAAATGTATATACAAAGATATAAGTACAAGTAAAACACTGTCTAAAAGCATTACAAAGAGCTGAAGAACATAGTAACTGAAACAAAAACAAATTCTGTGGGAAAAAAAAACCAAACATACCTGCTGCAATCATCTAGAACAAAGTTTACTGCTGCCCTGTAGAAAGAATCACGAGCATTTTCAGTGTCAAAGGAGACCTTTACACCCGATACCTTGCATAATTGCCTTAGCTGCATTCAAAAGGAGGGCATAGTAAAGCAACAGTGACAAACATATTGGACAAGGGGTATTCGTCTGAGACATGGTGTCTCTGCGCCTGCCATATCATGTTCGTTCATCTAAATATTCTGCTTCCTCTAATGCCTAACACCATTTCTTTCACTGCTGAACACTCTTTCTCTCACCTCAAATGAAATATTTTCGGCACCAGAATGAAATAATGATAAGTTTACTGCACCACAGTAAATCATTTAATGCACCTGATTTGCACTCCTGTTTGAAAAGCCTATGGGTGCGAGAGACGTAAGAAGCATGAGCCAAAAGTGAGAGAGGTGACTGGCAAACAAATAAAATGTTAACTAATCAGCAAACGAAGTTAGACCATCACGAATCCCCATCCATACGAGAATGGTCAAGATAAGGGTGATGCCGAGACCCCTGGGAACTAAATTCACTCTCATTGGAAAAATTGCAGCATCAATCCAACAACAGTTCAGGTTTACCAAAGATTGTGAGATTCATATTGGAGTTACTTGAACCAAATAAAACCTACATTTGTTCAGACACAGGACTAAGCATAATATTAGCATCTGTAACAATTACTTTCATTTATGAAATGGGACAAACAATAACAATGCCCAAAGCTTGTATCACTGCATAGACTTGAGTAAATTTGTGATGGTGTCTCATTGGCACTGTCATGGTCACATAATCAGAAAGAAAAAAGTAGTTTTCTTTTGGTCCAATTTAGTCACAGGCGCGAATGGGGTTGGCCCGCAGCAAAGTTTGGCCATCCTGCACACATGCAGAGAGGAGTGGCATGACTTAGCGAAAGCCGCTCATGGGCGTCTAGGCGCAAGGCTACACACAATCGACGGGGCTGTCAAAGGCTACCGCCGTGGCCATCACCACAGCTCGAGGATGAGCTTGCAAGGAGGAGTGAACAGTAGCCACGGTGCTGTAGCATGCGATTGGTTTGTTAGTTTGAATCAAGTTTAGTTTAGGAGAAAAGATAGAGTTTGGTTGGTTTAAATCAGAAGAGAATTAGAGATAAGATTAAGATATAAGGTTGAATTTAAACTAGAGATAAGATTAGAAATAGAGTTGGTTTGAATGGAATCTTTGTAGGCCAGCTATATATACACGGCGCCAACCGTGACTAAGAAATCAAGAAAGAGAAATCAATCTACTTCTCAGTCCCTTTCTCCTATGTCTTCCCTATGGTTCTAAGCCTCCACAATCTATAATCCAATCCCCTCCCCTAGCAGCCGACGTCGCCCAGCTATCTTCCTATAGTGTTTACCCTAACACACCTGCTTCAAAGTCCTAGACTTGTATTACAATAAAGAAATCAAACGACTATCAAAAGAAAATGTGCCCAAGAACAAGATTCACCTATATAATTAAGATATGGCATAAACTAGAGGTCTAAAGGCTAACAACATGCGCCAAAAGTGTCACACCCGGTTTTAACAGACAAAACCAGATACGGTTTATATGTGCTCAGGATGTTCAACACACATAAAGACATCACAGGTGAAGTAACAAAAGCAATACTTTTATTAAATAAATGTTAACTTTTACAGGAATTGCATATATTGTCTTCTATGAAGATATCTGCAGCGAAACCGAAGAACTGGTGCCCAACAACACCGCAGACAACCGACCGGGAGACAGACGCCTAAAACATCATAACCTCGTATTGATAGTCTTCAACATATTTACTCACTGAGCAGCACCACACATATCGCATGGCATAGGAAAAATAACAAGTGTGAGCACATGACGCGCTCAACAAGTGTGAAAAAGATAATAATATGTAGGCTTATAACAAGAATAGGCTAACACATGGTATATTTGCATAAATACGAGTAATAAAAAGATATTTGGACTCAAAAAACATTAAACAATTATTAAGTGAATGTAACACATACAGTCTAACACCCAACATATAAGACTCCCACATTGCATACCATAATCGTCTAGCTCTGTACTATAACCAAAACCAAAACCAAACCCATAACCACAACCCATTAATCGTATGAAGATCCAAGTCTCCCTTAACCGCGGGTACGGCTGTTATAACAATTTTTACACTCTACAGAGGTTGTCCAGGTTTCTCAACGAGTCGTGATTTTTTATGTTGCCATGTCCGCCAAACACTTAACACACGTCAGTGGTGTGTCACCCGGAAAGTCACTACAAAGTCGTTATAAAGTTTCATCCAGTATGTACATGTCCGCTAGATTTCACTGCCGTCAAAGTAGTATTCACGCCACCCAAAAGCCCCTTTTACGCCTTGTAGTTCCAGCAAGTTTTCACCCTTCCCTTTCATTACACATCTCATACTACTAACCAAATGGTTCTGACCTTAACCGTTCCCACACATCCACTCTTCCATTTGGCACGTACAAAAACTAGAATCCACTAATTAATAGGCTAAACCTGTCTCATACCAGGTCTCGTGGTTAGTACGATATTTCTTGGGTTGTCGCTCCACGAACCGGTGCTTACTTAGATTACTTGAGTAAAGACTAAACCAACAACATAACCATGACAACCACCAAAACCACTTTGCTCAAGGCCTAAGGTTCGATGTTGCTAAACCATTAACAAGTTAACCACCATTGTTGCATATGTTCATTAGTCACGATTATGACACTTCCCAGTATCCCAAAAGCATGGCTAAGTAATCTACCCATTAAAGATATATAACCATAAACCATCTAGGTGCCAAAGGATGATAAAGAAAAATCTAAAGAAAACCCTAATATAGATGACTACCCATCATATTGACGGACACTACATGCAATTTTTAAAACAAAACAGTTTAAATCATAAGTTCAAAATGATCAAGGACACTTGCCTTTTACCCAATACTGCTCAGTGTTGACGAAACCTTAGTCTTGAAATTCCTTGAACTACTCCGGAACGTTTTCGACTAATCGCGAGAACTACGGACAACCAACACAAAGGAAAACACTAAGAACAACATACCAAATATCAGTAAAACACTTTAAAAACACTATGGTTGGATATGTACGATTTTAGAAATATTTAGATGCAAGAATTTTAGATGCAAAAATCTTCTAAATTGGAGTTAAGATGAAAAAAGAACAACTTTCGAGAGATGTATTAGACTGAAAAGGAAATACTGATTTATTGGAACTATCTTCCTATGGAAAAAGACTTTATCGCACAATCACTTGGTCAGACTTGACAACATCATTGCGCAAGATTCAAGAAGTGTAGGGCAGACCAAACTTTGCTGATTGGCTAAGGAGGATGATATGGTGCTAACTTGACATGATATGCAAGCATCATCTTGGGTTAAAGAAGGGATACGCTGAGATCTAGTCTCAACCACTCATGATGGATCAAATGGCCAGAGGTTGCGTTTCTAGGTTAAGAATACTGCCAGCAACTCTGTGTAGCGGTGGTGGCTTGGTTTCGTCGGAGATGACGATCGGGCACGTGACCACTGACATCGATGTCGGGTTTCGATAGCGTTTCAGTGAAACGAGGGAAGCATGACGTAGAACGCGGAAATACTAACTCAACGCTATGGTTGGTTTTGGAAGGGGTCATTCGAGGTAGCGGCAAAACAACGATGACTGCTGCTGGGTTTAGTGGTGACCGCGAACAGACGCAACAATGAATAAGCTCACGTTTCAAGAAATTGGCTATGAAATTTGAGAAACCGTTTAAACAAAGACGTTCATATTTCCTAGGAACACAATGCTACGGCATGGGTTTTGGTAGATCATCCCCTGAGAGGAAGAATGATCAGCAGAGATGAGACGGGTGATGGCTGTGACATGCTGTGGTTGGCAATCGCGTTTCAGTCATGTCACTGCACAAAAGGGGATGAGCTCCTAGGTTCACATAGAAGACTCGATAAGATACGCTGTGACGTGGTTAGTGCATCCATACGACTTTCGGATTGACGGGGAACACGAATGCAAATCTGATGCACGCGCAGAACGCGTCCAAAAACCGGACAACAGGCATGTCAGACCTTAATCCCGACGGTTTGGTTGATCTACTAGACGACCCGGTTGGTGAGAGCGAGAGCAACATCATGGGTCATGCACTGGTGAAAGGGCATGGTTATTAGACCTATGGTCGACCGGGAACGTCGATGCCAATCGGCTACGGCGCAACTATCCACGACGGCGACGGCTGTGGCGATTTAGATTGAACTTTGGCCAGGGCTAAGACTTGGCTAGAGACTTAGTATGATGGTAAAACAGTAGTAAGCGAGGAGAAGAAAGGATCCTCACCTTGCTTCGATGGTCGAGGAAGGAGGATTCGCGGAAAAGATGACATAGCGCATCACGGACAGTGGCGATGGCGGCTCCGACGAACGACAACGCACAAACAGGACAGCAGCGGTGTCTAGGGTTTGGGGAGTGAAATAGGGATAGGAGAGGGCGTGCAACTCCTATTTATAGGGCTAGGAACGGCTGATTGAGGTGGAGTCCAAGACAAACACGAATCGGGTTCGAATTCGAGTTGGTTAGGATTTCTTTTTTCGTAGCTCTTTATTTTAAATATGATATCTCCACCGTTCAGACTCTAAATTAGACGTCTCTAGACTCTAAATTATAGTACTCCAAAAGATCTACAACTTTGGTATTCATTAATTTCTGAAAACGTTATCTTGATTTTCAAAAATACACCACAAGATAAACTGTTTGAACTCAAACTTATCTACGCAGCACTGATTTCGGTGGTCATAATTCCTAACTCCATTATCCAAAAGAGGACTTTCATAGCTTCAAATTGAACACTCGACGAGATCTATAACTTTTTTATTATCATGATTTGCATTTGAGGGCATTTTGAACTCCGAAACTTCATTAGAAGATGAGGCTCTGCAGGACTCCGCGAAAATTAGCAGATTTCCTGGATCCTTTGTTTTGGGCTTTCTAGATGACTTGTGTGCCGACCAAGGGTTTGAGCTTGGGTAGGATTGAGTCTAATGGCACCTTAGGCATATCAAGGGTTTTAAAAAAGAATCTTTTACAAATAAATTTGAATAGGGTTTGAATTTAAATTGAGCTTGGAGTAAATTTAAGAGAAACAAAAAATGATAAGGAATTTGAATTTAGATTAGAGTAGAATTTGAGAAAGATAAGAGATTAGCTTTAAATAAAGATTTGGATAAGATTTAAATTGAAATAGAGAATGATCAAATATGATCAAGGATTGAATAGATGATGAATTCAAAGATTTTGAGTTCCAACCATTAAGATCCTTAACTGGTTTGCTACAGAGTTTTGTAAAAATCTTTTCAACAAATTTTTCACTCAGAACACCAAAGAGAAAAAAAAAAAAAAACTTTAACGCATTTACCTAGCTTCTAACAAAACTCAACATGCAATGCGTATAAAATAATAACCTATATTGATTAATAATTAAGAAAATATTTTAAACCTACGCTACTGATGAAGCTATTCTGAAAATCAAGGTGTTACAAATCTACCCCTCGAAGGATTCTCGCCCTCGAGATTCGAGCAGATCCAAAACGAGATAAGGGATCTTGATCTTCAAGTTTTCTTCTCATTTTTCAAATTGTTTTTTCTTCTCAATGTTAACCTCATTGCCCTAACATACTCTGCTTATTTTGGTTTTGACGGCTTCCGCAACTGTCTCGACAAATCTTGATTGATTACAATGAGTATGTTTGATTTTCTCAAATATTCTATTCCTTGTATCTTCAACAGTTGTAGTCGTCTCTGATATACTATTATAATTTTTTTGACATGTCACGTAGGACTATATACTTTGCTACACCACTCTTGTTTCCATACTACCGATAATAATCCTTGAGATCATGATACATCTTAGTGCTTTCTGATTCTTGAGAATTCCATAGCTTTAGCACTTTTGATAAGTTTACTTTATTATTATTTTTTTAATGATCTTCTCATCTGTTGATTGACTTTGGCAGGCCTTCTTATCCTTGAAGATTTAGTAAGGCATATCCTAATTCTGAGAAAAGAGTACTTGTTAACAATCACTTCTGTGGTCGGAGTGTAGCTTCTGGGTACTGTCCTTCCTTTAGTGCATTTTATTACCGCATTACCTTTGCTGACTAGCTGTTTCCAATATCTAACTTTAGGTTCTAGAACCAAGAGATTAGCTACAAAGACTACCCCTTAAAATTGAGCGGACTTCTCTGACTTACATTTCCAGTTCTTGAGAAGTAGACAGACATGTAGCCTTTGACATAGAATATATCACTCTTTTTTTTTTGCCTACTGAGCTTCTGTGAGCTTGATGAGATCTCGTCGATCTTGGCTATCTTAAGTTACAACTTGAAAGTCGTGACAGTCTGAATGTTGAACTGAAATCTTCATATGGGATTTGGGGTTGATCCAGTTTCGTGTAGGGTGCTTCATGGAATATCTTTTGACCCAGCGCGTAGGTTCTCCATAATAGACACACACCTTATTATCGTTAAGTACAAGGATCCTCAGGGAACATCGATTGGCATAGCATCTTCCTTCTTCACAGCAAAAACACATCTTCCTTATAGGGATACTCTACAAATTTTCTCTCGATCTGTGAAACTTCCTGGTTGACAGAATAAAGTGCTTGTTCAAAAGTGGAACGTAGCTGAGAATTATTATTTGGTTGATGGTCTTCAAAGGCTTTCTTCCTCTTCTTGTTACTGCTTTACTTTCCACGCTCGTCTTCTGCACCCAAAGCTTCAACGATCTGTAGCAGACTTTCTAATTCTGAGTCATGTCTTGAAGAATCTGAGTCAGTATCTCCAAAATTGTTCCTTGTTGAATTGGGGTGGCATCTACTAGATGTTGTTATTGCTGTTGGTACCTTTACCAAGCTGATCTTTTTTTTTCGTTCACCATCTGATCGGGATTAAGGCAGAAGGTTGGGACAAGAAAAGAAAGGACTAGAGGAGAAAACTCAGCTATACTATTAACTATAGAGATATATAAAAAATGCAGCTGCTACCAGATGCTAAAGCATCCCACAACACATACCAGCACTCAAACAGAAAATACAAATCAGACAAGACACAACACAAGCACGCACTACTAATATCGCTATAACGTTTCCGAAGATTAAGGAAAATCCTCCTATAACTCGAAGAACCAAACTGGGAGCAGCACAGAGGTAGATTTTCATGTCTTCAGTGTTGTAGATCATTCTTCCTTATAGTGAAGGATCTTCAACTTAATCATCGGAATCATCATACGAGGTATAAACGTCAAGTGAGATCTTCAAGTGCATCCTTCTCGATCGTAGAAACTGAGATGGTTCAGCAACTAAAAGTTTTAAAGAGGGAGTATTGAAAATTCACTTTGCTCAATAGATTGGAGTAGGTAAGTAGAGAAAGAAATTGAGGCGTCAGAATAGCACGGGGATGGGTTTTTCAAAATAAGCTTTTAAAATATGACCTTATGGCACGACCATTCTATCTATACTAACGTCCTACGATCAGTATGACTCTGATACCACTTCTATCACCCGGTTTTAACGGACAAAACCAGATACTGCTTATGTGTGCCCAGGATATTCAACACACATAAGAACGTCACAGGTGAAGTAACAAAAGCAGCACTTTATTAAATAAACGTTAACTCTTACAACAATTGACATACATTATCTTATATGAAGATATCTGCAGCGGAATAGAAGCACTGGTGCCCAACAACACTGCAGACAACCGACCGAGAGACACGCATCTAGAACATCGCAATTTCGTCTTGATAGTATTCAAGATCTTCACTCACTGAGCAGCACCACACATATCGCATGACATAAAAAAAATAGCAAGTGTAAACACATGACACGCTAAACAAGTGTGGAAAAGATAATGATACGTAGGTTTACAACAAGAATAAGCTAACACACGATATATTTGTGTAAATGCAAGTAATGAAAAAATATTTGAACTCAAAAAACATTAAATAATTATTAAGTAAATGTAACACATACAATCTAACACCCAGCATACAAGGCTCCCCACCTTACATACTATAACTGTTCGGTACTCCCTGTACTATAATCAAAACCACAACCAAACAAATAACCACAACTCATTAATCATGTGAGAAACCAAGTCTACTATAACCGCGATCTCGGATGTTATAACAGTTTTTACACTCTGTATAGGTTGTCTAGTTTTCCCCACGGGCCGTGATTTTCCTTATTGCCGTGTCCACGAAATACTTAACACACATCAGTGATGTGTCACCGGGAAAATCAATACGAAACCGTTACAAAGTTTCATCCAGTATGTGCATGCCCTCTAGGTTTCACCGCCGTCAAAGTGACATTCACGCCACCCAGAAGCCCCCTTTTGCGCCTTGTAGTTCCAGTAAGTTTTCACCATTCCCTTCCACTACACAGCTCATACCACTAACTAAATGGTTCTAGCCTTAGCTGTCCCCACATATCGACTCTTCTGTTTGGCACGCACAAAAACTGAAATCCACTAATTAATAGGCTAAGCTTGTCACATACCAGGTCTCATGGTTGGTACGATACTTCTTGGGTTGTCGCTCTACGAATCAGTCGTTAGGTTATTTGAGCAAACACTAAACCAACAACATAATCATGACAACCACCAAAACCACTTTGCTCAAGGCCTAAGATTCAATGTTGTTAAACCATTAACAAGTTAACCACCACTGTTGCATATGTTCATTAGTCAAGATTATGACACTTTTTAGTATCCCAAAAGTATAGCTAAGCAATCTACCCACCAAAGATATCTAACCATAAACCATCTAGGTTTAAAGGATGATAAGGAAAAATCTAGGAAAAACCCTAACATAGGTGATTACCCATCATATTGACAGATACTGCGTGCAATTTCGTAAAACAAAACAGTTTAAATCATAGGTTCAAAATGATCAAGGACACTTCCCTTTACCCAATGCTGCTTAGTGTTGACGAAAATTGGTCTTGAAGTACCTTGAACCACTCCGGAACATTATCGACTAATCACGAGAACTACCGACAAACAACACAAAAGAAAACACTAAGAACAACATACCAAACATCATTAAAACACTATGGTTGGATAGGTATGATTTTAGAAATATTTAGACGCAAGAATCGGCTAAATCGAAGTTAAGATGAAAAGAGAATAGCTTTTGTAAGATGGATTAGACTAAAAAAGAAATGGTGATTTACTGAAACTATCTTTCTATGGGAAAAAGCTTTATCGCACAATCATTGTGTCAGGCTTGACAACATCATTGTGCAAGATTTAAGAAGTGTAGAACAACCAAACTTCGCTGACTGGCTAAGGAGAATGAGGTGGTGCTGACTTGACATGATATGTAAGCATCATCTTGGATTAAAGAAGGGATACGCCGAGATCTAGTCTCGACCACCCATGATGGATCAGATGGTCAGAGGTTGCGCTTCTAGGTTAAGGATACTGCCAGCGACTATGTAGCGGCGGCGACTTGGGTTTCGTCAGAGATGGCGATCGGGCACATAACCACTGACATTGATGTCGAGCTTCGATGGAGTTTCAGCGAAACTAGGGAAGCATGACGTAGAACGCGGAAACACTAACTCAGCGGTATGGTTGGTTTTAGAAGGGGTCATCCGAGGTAGCGGCAAAACAACGATGACTGCTGCTAGGTTTGGTGGTGACCGCGAATAGACGCAGCAATGAAGATGCTCGCGTTTCAGGAGATTGGCTATGTAATTTGAGAAACCGTTTGAACAGAAACGTTCATATTTCCTGAGAACACAATGCTACAGCATGGGTTTTGGTAGATCATCCCCTGAGAGGAAGAACGATCAGCAGAGATGAGACCGGAGATGACTGTGACATGCTGTGGTTGGCAATCGCGTTCCAATCGTGTCGTTGCACAAACAGGGATGAGCTTCTAGGGTCACGTAGAGGACTCGATGGGACACGCTGTGACATGATTTGCATCCATACGGCTTTCGGATTGCCGGGGAACGAGAATGTAAATCCGGTGCGCGCGCAGAATACGTCCAGAAACCGATAGCGAGCATGTCGACCCTAATCCCGACGGTTTGGCTGATCTACTGGACGACCTGGTTGGTGAGGGCGTGGGCAACATCGGGTCATGCAATGGTGAAAGGGCATGGTGATTAGACCTATGTTCGATCGGGAACGTTGATGACAATTAGCTACGGCGCAGCTGTCCGCGACAGCGACAACCATGGCGGTGAAGATCTGACTTTGGTCGGGGCTAGGACTTGACTAGGGACTTAGTATGATGGTAAACAGTAGTAAGGGAGGAGAAGAAAGGGTCTTTACCTTACATCAATGATCGAAGGAGGAGGATTCGCGGAGAAGACGACGTAGCGCATCACAGGCGACGGCTCCGGCGAACGGCGACGCACGGACAGGGCAGCAACGGCGTCTATGGTTTGGGGGCGTGGAATAGGGATAGGAGAGAGCGTGCAACTCCTATTTATAGGGTTAGGGGCAGCTGGTTGAGGTGGAGTCCAAGATGAACATGAATCGGGTTCGAGTTCGAGTCGATTAGGATTTCCTTTTTTGCAGCTCTCTATTCTAAGGATGATATCTCCACCGTCTAAACTCCAAATTGGACGTTTCTGGACTCTAAATTGCACTACTCAAAAAGATCTACAACGTTGGTATTCATTGGAACTTCTGAAAACGCTATCTTGATTTTCAAAAATGCACCACAAGATAAACTGTTTGAACTCGGACTTATCTACGCAGCACTGATTTCGGAGGTCATAACTCGTAGCTCCATTATCCAAAAGGGGACTTCCATATGTTCAAATCGAAGCTCTCAACGAGACCTACAACTTTGGCATTGTTAAGATTTGCATTTGAGGCCGTTTTAAACTCCAAAACTTCATGAGAAGATGAGGCTGTCCAGAACTTCGCGAAAATTTGCAGATTTCGTGGATCCTTTGTGTTGGGCCTTCTATATGACTTGTGTGCCGGCCAAGGGCTTAGGCTTGGGTACGATTGAGTCTAATGACACCTTAGGCATATCTAGGGTTTTAGAAAGAAAATTTTGCAAACAAATTTGAATATGGTTTGAATTTGAATTAAGCTCAAAGTGAATTTAAGATAAACGGAAAATGAGGTAGAACAAAAATAGGAGCAGATAAGGAATTGAATTTGGATTTGGGTAGAATTTGAAAAAGAAGAGAGATCGGCTTTAAATAAGGATTTAGATAAGATTTGAATTGAAATAGAGTAGGATCAAGAATTGAATAGATGATGAATTCAAAGATTTTGAATTCCAACCATTAAGATCCTTAACTAGTTTACTAAAGAGTTTCGTAAAAACCTTTTCAAAATCTTTTTCACTCAAAACACCAAAAAGAAAGAAAAAAAAAACTCTAATGCATTTACCTGAATCCTAACAAAACTCAGTATGCAATGCACACAAAATAATAACTTATATTGATTGATTGATTAAAAAAATAGGTTTTAAACCTATGCTAATAGTGAAGCTATTCAATAATCTTGAAAAAATTTAAAAAGTTGTAAATTCTGAAAATCAGGATCTTAGAAATAGTCATATGTTCAAAATACACATCAAAGTTGCAAGACTAAACAATAATAGTACAACCTGAAGGGCCATGATGTTCCATAGGACTGCGTTTAGTTTTATTGATGGCTCCGAATGCTAACCTAACTTCTAACAAAGGCACAAGAAACTCGGAAGTGATTCAGAGATATGAAAGATTATAACAACAGTGTTAACGGGTAAAAAGCACTAACTTGAATTGCATCATCATATCTGTAATCCCTCCCCGTGATTCTATTATCAATTATTGCTGGCATAAAAAGGAAAAAAAATCAGAAAAGAGGCAGCAACAGAATTTTTCATGAAACTGATGAAAGGTGGTTCACTTTACCTGCGAAAGAAAAAAGAAGGGTAAAAATATTAGTTGTCTCCCATTTTGGTCTATCTATTGTGTGGATTCATACATGGAAAAAATTAGCACCAACAAAAGCATGATTAAGATAATTTGATTTTTAAATACAGTAACTATAAGGTTTCCCTTTTCGGATTCAGATTTAGAATGTTGTAGTACGGATGCAAAATCCATGTGCTATATTCTATCTAGACCAGTTACAAGGAACCTAAGTGAACAATGCCATCCACCATTCAGGTATTTGGACTTGCACCTTTTAAAAGAACTTTAACCAAAAAAAAAATAGGGAGACATAATGATTCTCCCCTTACAGTGCAGATACTATGCTGGCAATTCACAACGAATTTCAACCAAACCTGACAACCATAGTTACAATGGTTACATTTTTCAGTTGATAGCAACCTCAAAATAATTAGGTCTTGAAGGTAATAAACATGAGTAGCAAGCTTGAATTGTTACTCAAGCATGACAATAGCAATATGTAGGAACGAATAAAATGTGTTACAATGATTTCCTTATCCAAATGTTACATTTCTGCCGATTCCAATATCATTTCTGTAAATGCTAAATTTATGAGGACTCCAAAAAAAAAAGGCAACTTTGATAGCCCATTAGTAAGATATAAGTCACCAAATCCGATATTTCTGTACTATTTAAGCAACGGGCCTTATTTTAGATAATATAATGTCATACTGACGCTATATCAGTGCTATTTGAAACCTTGGTCAGAGCAAAGAAAAGCAATGTTACCACCCTGAGCACCCCAAAAGTGATACTTCTATCCATCAAAAGAGATGTAGCAAATTTCATAATTCCAGTTCTTTTTTTTACATTATGCACTTAGTCAATTTGCAAGCAATATGTATCCAGCAATATCACAGGTAAACTAGAAACCAAGAGATGTAGCAAATTATAAGTTGCGACACCAATTCAGAATTATGCTAGCTTTAAATATTTATGGGCATTCACCTCGGACCAGTCTGTTGGCCAGTCTCGCCCACTTTTCCATCTCCGGCCCCGGTTCCATCGTCGTTCCCACCTCCGGCCACCACTCCGGGACCTTCCCTTGTGGATCCCTCCTCCTGACCTCCCTTGATATTGCTGCCTCAGGGACACGGCTGGCCGGAGCTGCCGCCACAGGCGACGATGAGACAGCGACCACCACCTCCTTCCCACCCAGGCTGCGGTCCCTCCTCCGCACCACCGCCTCGCCGCCACCCACTCCACCCCACCACCCCCTTCCCCAGCCCCGCCGACCCCACGCCTGTAATGCCAGCCCCAGCAGCAAACGTGCCGCGACGGCGAACGCGAGCGACCAGAGGAGCGCGCCGGCGGCGAAGCGCAGCGACGAGCGGCGGAAGGTGAGGACCACGCGGTCCCCGCCGACGACGCGGACGGCGGAGCGGAGGTCGTGGTAGGCCTCGTCGGCCTCGGCAGCGAGGCGATGGAGTCGCAGCTCCACGCGGCGGCGGAGGCGCCAGAGCTCCGCCTCGAGGGCACCGAAACCGTCGTTAGGGACGCGGGCCGGGGTAGTGGTTGCCTTGCCGCGGGAGCGGCTGGGGCTAGGGTTCACACCGCGGAGGCGGCGGGCGGAGAAGGCTACCGTCGTGATGTTGGCAGCTCGGTGGCTGCGGGGAAAGTCCGCATGGAGGAGGTATGGGAGAGAGGGTGAGAAAGTGGCGGTGGTGGAGGCCGCGGCCATCGGCGGCGGCCCGGCGGCGGCGGCGGCGGCCGCGGAGTCCATGGCATGAGGTGTGAGAGCCTGAGAGGTGAGAGGGGGGTTTGGTAAGGTATCTGAAAGTTAAGTGACGTGGCAGAGGAGGATGCCCAATTGGAAATTTCAGAATACTATTAACTACGCGTGTTACCCACACTGCCATCAATAGTATTGTAATGGAAGCTGAAAATTCATACGTGCAACACACATTTTCCTATAATACATCTCACGCAAAATATGATAATTTATTGATTAAAATATGAATTTTATCCAAATCAAAGAAGAGATTCATACTTAGAATTTTTTCAATTTACAAGGTCTTTGATATACAAAGAGTTACTTGTCTACATGATGCTTAGGTATTTTTTGGCCCTACCATTCGATGTTTGAGTTGTTCATCTTGGATCCGATGCCTCTTGTGCTTTCTTCCGTCTTGATATCCAATTCATCTTCCCAACACCCTTGCCCCCCCCCCCCCCCCGCGTCGTCCTCCTGTTGTCTCTAGCCGCTCCCACTATTGGGTCTTCATACTCCAGCACTATCCAATCAGTAGTCCTCTGACTCCTACGTCCAACGACATCATCATAGCCCCGCCCCGCCCTAGCCTTTCTCATTGTCAATGCAATACATGTCAAAAATCATATGTGATCATGCTTACAAAATATATAGAAAGAGTACCGAGTGCCGAGGAAATTTAGTGCGATATATCAATGATGTTGGCAGATTCACTTGTAGCAAGCCCTATGTGATGTTTTATAAGCAACGCTATATTTTTGTGCTTTTGCCCAACTACAAAAGGTCCTGATAGTTTTCATATTCTGATGTGCATACGGTTTTTTCTGATTGTCCAGAATCAGGAAGTGCATTATATATGAAGTACGAGAATATGTGATAATTACTTGAAAATAAGATTTATTAGGCCATAAGGATGTGCTGCATCTGGTCTTCTTAAAATAAATATGCAATGCATCAAATCTTCTAAAAATAAGAATGCACTACAATAGCCATGTTTATGGGACGATCTTCTACTCCTCTATTCTTCCACAATGGCTATTTCTCTTGCGAATGATTGTGCCTCAAAATCATTCAATTTCCTCACCTTTGGATACAAAACCAACAAATCATATCCATCAGTTGTTTCTGGTATAACCCTCACCGCTCGTCTTCAACCTCGAGTCGTTCTCCCTGGCCATGATGCCTCTGTTCCCCCACACCACTACCGCCTACTGCTCGCCACCATAGTTAGGCTGGGCATCCTCCACAGCTATCCCTCTAGAGCCTGAGAGCCTCCAAAGTCCTGAACCCTTAACTTCGAGTCTTAAACCCTAACCCTAATTTGACGGTGCAAGGCAACACGACAGCGAGAGGGAGCACTGAAGAGAAGGAAGAAGCAGCCAAAGCTCATTGGAGACTACGACGACACCTCCCCGAGCATGAATCTTCGACTATATCCAATGGTAAGAAAATAAGACAATTTGGGTGAAGAAATTCATTTGAATGTTACAGATATGCATGTTTTATACTAATTTGACCATGTAGCAGATTAGTGGATCCTAGATTGAAGTACTAGCCATTAGCTTGTTTTGAAACTTACTCCTTATTTCGAGCTTTGTTGTTGCACGCAAGATAAGAAACGCACACTGAACTAATGATACTTGCGAAGCAAAGAAGATGTATATGATTATAAAGAAAGGATGTTCAACGCTAACCCCTTTGAAAAACTCGATCCTAACAGGTGCGCCGCCATGATGGCGTCCTTTCCTACATGAAGCTCACGAATGCAAAGCTCCCACCTAATTTGCGGGCGATGTCCTTGACTTCCCGACACTGGTGGAACAGCTTTGAATCGACGCCCTGCGGCCCGCCGCTGATCCCACCCTGCCCGTTGTAGTAGGTGGTGATACTGGCGAGCTCTAGCACTGACACCAACGTCATGAGGCTCAAGGGGGGGAAGACGTATCGTAGTGTACCGAGCTCCTAGGTGACAACGAGTGTCGCATGGTAGAGCATAGCAGCGGTCGATTTGGAGGTGGTTTGGTCGGCCAGAGGACAGAGACATGGTATGTCAAATATCTTGTTCTAACATCATAAAAATTGAACAAAAGCTTCATATGCAGGGAAATTGATTAGCTTACTACTGAGATTTCAAATGGTTGCTAATTATGCTGGCAAGCTGCAGCCTAAAAAAGAAATCTACTTTACGACATAAGCAAGTCAAAATAACTTACCAGTAAGCAGATCACTAGTTTACCAAACTAATACAAAACTACACAACAACTCCAAAGCCAGAAAAAACTCGAAAATAGGGACCTTAGTGCTACAGAAAAGTTCGGATCTCACAAGCGACCCTAAAAAAAATTGGAAATCTCACAAGAGCACATATTAAAAGGAGATAATTAAGAAAGCAACTCACAACTCTAAATGCACTGTCAATACACTACTGATTGCTATACTTTCTCTCACTAATCAAATATTCCTCTTTTCTAAAAGGCAAATGCAAGTTATTGATTTGTTCAAAACAACTTCTAGAGATTAGAACCAAACTTTATCAATAGAGTTTGCAATCTATTTGTGGAAGTACTCTATATTACATGGATGGCTATACAAACCGAAAGAATGAAGTGGCCATCTCTTTCCATAGACAAAATGTCAAATTCAAAAAAGCATTGTGAATGAACAACAAACCGATTTAAGCTTGGTTTCATATTCCATGGAGCTGTGCAGAGATGAAGATATATAGTTAGCTTCTAAGTCAATGAAATTTCACATAAAAAAATTAACGAAACATTTCTATCATTTAAAGATGAACACAGCATTATGTTTGTATTTCAACAAACCTCGCAAGCTTGTTTACTGTCTGCATATCTCTAGAAAAGGTGAGCACCAATGAGCCTGTGACTTTTTAAGGCCTTCCACAAACAGAAAAAGAGCATTGCTTTTGTGTGACAATCCAGTGTTGGGCAATATGTAGCATCAAAATATCTCACCTAAACATAGGAGAAACCATGCTAAAATAATTAATTCTAAAAATAATGGCTACAAAGTTAGCTAATTAATATCCTCTTTTCAGCTTTTAGCATTATGCTACCCCAATTCAGTTACTGGTGTCCAGTACTAATACGTGGTACAAAATACGTGGCAACATTAGGCTTGTAAGTACTGACAAAGGCGCTCTGAAAAGTAAAAGAATAAGAAAAAACACGACTCACCGGTAGGGTTCAAAAATGCGAATGTGCGGTAACTGACCCTAACCGATTCTCTCAGTCCGGCTCGATTTTGTAAGGTGACCAGTAACCGAATTTGAATTAAAAAATTCAAATTGATTTTGAAAAAACTCAAAAAATTCATAAAAACAACTCCATAAAAAACAAAAGGAAATTCTAAGACTATCTAGGAAAAGAATTTTCAAAAAACATGTCGTTTGCATCACCAAATAGCTGATCAAAGTTCGGTGGTTGTTAAAAAGGCCGAAATGGGCCGAATGCACAGTGAAATCGGCCCGTTTCGGCCCAGCTGAAAGGGTTAAGGGCAGTTGGCCTTCTGGTTGTGTCTGGGCACATAGCATTTTCCTCACGTGTCTCTCCATAGCAAAAAACGAAGCAGCGTCGCCCGACCGGCCAAATCCGTAGAAATCCGGTGTCGAAGCTACGATTCTTGAGCGAACAGCGTCGGTAACCGATTGCATCTCAGCGGTTACCGTCCGCCTTTGAAGAGCAGCACGGAGTCCCTGACGCTTAGCGATTTTCGAGGATTCCTGTTTGGTAACCGCCCTTTTACTTGCGATTTCTCGTGTTATTCATTCAATAATCATGTTGAGGTGGTCGGTAGTTGGTTGTGCGGTCGATTCGGATGATTTAGTGCTTGGTTCGTTCGGTTGTTGACCATTTACTAGTGATTTTTCATTTAATATGTTCGGTAATTGTTATTAGTAGGGTGACAGTTCGTTGTGTGGTTGATTAGGACGATTTAGTGATTGATTTGCTCGGTTATTAGCCCTATTGCGTCGGTTTTTAGTCTGATGCGCACGGTTGTTACCTTGTATTGGCAAATATTGTTAATATTCAGTCAAGTTAATTGTTTCTTAGATATTTATGCATGACTAATAATATGACAACACATATTTATCAATTTAACATGCACAGACATAATTATTAGTAGGTTAATCATTGAGTTTTTTTCTTCTTCCAACAGAGACAATACAAACTAATCGATGACGGATAGAGATGTGGTGTGGTAGCACGGGGACAATTTGGTCCCGGGGTTTAGGTGCAATTACTGCAATAAGAAAAAGAAATGCCGTGATGCCACAAGGTTGAAAGAATATTTAACAGGGCGCTGATCAAATGTTATATATTGTGATAGAGTGTCTCCAGATGTGCGTGATTGTTTCAGATGTGAGCTAGATAGGGTAAGAGAGAAGAGGAAGGGAAAGACTGAGGAGAGGTTTCAGAGGCAAGAGTCAGCAAGAGTTCAGGTAGATTTAACAAACGATAATGAGGACACGGAAGGTGATGATAATTTACTTTCTGCAACTATTTTATTTTCATACCATGTTATTATACTAATTTTTTCATCTCGTAGGGTGTATGTGGCGTGGATACTACGCAAACTACATTTTAAGCAACGATGATCACTTTGGTAAGTACTGTTGGATGGCATGTGATTGTGTTTTTACTTTTTGTATGGATAATTCGATATATTTATTAATTTAAGGCATGCCATATGTAATATATGCATATATTCGATGAAACATGCTCATATTGCTATTAGTATCTATTTGTTGTCTTGAAAAATTTCAAAATATAGCAAAGGTCATGCCAAATTTTTTTCTGATTAAACAAAACATAGCAAATCTCATGCAATATTTTTTACTATTTTTTTCTGATTTTTTCTGATTTTTTGTGTTTTTTATTTTTCTAGAAATTCATTGATCATGAGTTCATCCTGTCGGTTACCGTTTCAAATCGCTCAGTTTTCGATCAAATTCGCTCGGTTATTTAGTCTTTGGTCTTCTTACAAACCGTTCGATTAGTCACCAAAATCGCTCAGTAACCGGTCTGATTCAACGGTTACCGAACAGAGAATTTGGCATTTTTTGTCCAAATTTTAAATTTTAGCAAATGAATTTTATACGAATTTTAGCCGAATTTTGAGTGATTATCACGATAATTATGTATTTTCGATTACCGCTGGAGACCGGTTATCTTTCCCGACGATAACTAAAACCTTGCTCGCCGGACCCAAGATGTTTTGTGATTTATCGAGATTCTTCTCAACCACCCTCCTGGCAGCATAAATTACATTTGTCAAACCTGAAAGAGCGATACATGGTCGGATGTATATAGAAACTGCACTTTTAGGCAAATAGAAAGCAAGCGGAATACTTCAAGGCATTAGGCATGATCCTTGCTAGAATTCATTAATTATAGCTGATCCAGATGATCTTTAACATCTATTGGAGTTGATCGAACGATCACTGTACAAAATTGAACCATGTTTCTTTATCTAAAAATACATTTAATCTTTTATTATCCATCTTTCATATTTAGATGTTCAATTTTTATCTTCCATATATTCTAAAAATACATTCAAATTCTATTATTTGATTTCTATACTTTTTGGATTACTATATAGTGAATTCATTCCACTTGTGTAATACGTGTGTAGTTAGCATCAGTTTCTAGAATATCACAGATGGCTTTACTTGCGAACAGTTCTTATAGTATAGATGATTTCAATAATAAATCATCTAAAATAATAATTTAAAATCTATCTATATAAAACTAATTTGTAGAGACTCTTTTGAGTAAAAAAATATTTCTCTGTTCTCACCGTCTAGGGTAGAATAGCTGCTGCTGTGAGCATCTAGGTCTAGCCAAAGTGCTTTGTGCTGGCTCTTTGTTGCTTTGCTTGTAAAGCATCCATGCTACATTGTCGTACTCTGAAAATCTTTGCTATTTTGTCCTGTAAAATAGTCACCGTCGCTGCGAAAAGTGATAGTTATCAAGGTTTCGTTTCATCTACAATTCTTGTGTGTTGTTCTTGCACAATCCTATTTGTGCATCAACACAAATTGGCGACTCCACTGAGTAACGAGGGTTCTCCATCAACATATACACCGAGGGTTTTGGTGACTATTCATCTTCCTAGCTGTTGTCCAACCATGGCTAATGAGGAGGCCGAAATCAACTCAGACAACATCATCGCATCGACGCTTGAAGAGCTACCCTAGGATGACCGCCAAGCTATTGAATCTCAAAAGCGGAAGATGCCAAGCTATTGAATCTCAAAAGCGGAAGATGGAGAGGATGACGCTTGCATGCTACCTAAAGACAAGATAATGGGTGATAAGGAAGAGCGATCCAACGTCGATCATTGACACGAGACCTGAGGTAAAACACCCAATATAAGTGATTCTACTCATGCTTTGTAAGAACAAATTGTGCATATGGTTGATCAACCTGTAGGTGCTACTATGTGTAACAAGTTTGATACATTAGCTAAAGGTTTACATCAATCACTCAATAGCCGTTTTGAATTTATTACTCTTGAGATGCAAGGTATTAGAGATACACTAAAGCATGCTCTATTGCATGATACCAGTGCTTCAACTTCTAACAATGATAGTAAAATTCAGCAAGGTCCTTCTGATTTATTGGCAAAATTTATATCACATATACCTATACAACATGATATGTCGATGCAATAAATTCATAGCCGAACTAATGTTGTAGGTTCGGCCAACGTTGTGACACTACCATTTACTGTACCAAATGCTATTAAACCGAAGGTCACATCATTTGTTTTTCTAGTGCCAAACACTTCATCTAGTTAACTAATTGGGTTCCCATGTAGCTAATCATAATAGTTGGGTTAATGAAACTTCAAAAAGCATGCCGGTAGTTCCATATAATATCGTAGCATACAGTACACCTCCTATACCTCTACAAGGCTCCAACATCCCTTATAGTCCATTGCTGAAAACTTATTTTAATGTGTCTCCACAAAGTACTCCATATATGGAGTCCGTAGTGTCATATTCTCATGATACACCATAACCACACAATCTTTTAGGTAGTAACAACAAATTAATGTGACTCCTACTCGGTCCACAGCCGAGCAACCTATGAAGTAAAAAAGTATTAGAGAGCAAATGGCTAGTCCTTTGAGGGAACATTTTGGGGTAGAACCTAAAGGTGGAGCCCATGTCTATCAAAAATCTTTACCTGATTATTATGATATGATTACATATCCTCATGGGTTTAAAGTGTCGGATTTTATTAAATGTAATGGGAAGAATGGTAGAACCACAACGAAACATATAGGACAGTTTCTTGCACAATGTGGCGAAGCCAGTGGTAGTGATGCTTTCATATTGCAATTATTTCTTTTATCACTTTCTGACAATGCATTTACTTGGTTTACTTCGCTTGCACCGAATTCTATTCATACATGGGCACAACTTGAGCAAAAGTTTCATGAATATTTTTATACCAGAGACACAGAGTTGAGGTTGACACAGGTTACAAGAGATACTAAAAACCGATGTTTTAACATGGCGCACTCTGATAGAGATCTTGTAGAATTAGCCTTTTTCGGTTTGCTTGCGCATATAAAAGTAAGGTTAGAGGGGTAAGAATTTTCAGATATGGACCAGGTATTGCAGTGGACTCTGGCTCAAGAAAGTCGTGCCAAAGAGCATAGAAAATTCCAAAAATTTAGTGAGAAGAACAAAGTTGATCGTCTCGGTGTTAATATTGTTGAATATGATGATGTCTCATCGAACTTGGAGGGTGTTGATATGTGTGTACCCGAGTGAGCATGAAAGTCTAAGTCTAAACTATTTGTATGCTCCGCTTTGAAGCCGACTCCACAAAAGAATTGGTAGGAAGAGATAAAATTCACGTTTGATGTTTCTAAGTGTGATAGGATATTTGATCTTTTGTTATAGGAAAAGCATATTAGTTTACATCCTCATCATGTCATTCCACCAGTGGAAGAATTAAAGAAGCGTACATATTGCAAATGGCATAATTCTTATTCTCATGCTACTAATAATTGCAATGTCTTCTATTGATAGGTTCAATTGGTCATTAATGAAGGACAATTGAAGTTTGCTAAAAATTCAAAGATGAAGCTAGATAGTGATCCATTCCCTGTCAACATAGTGAATTTTGAGGGCAAGAAGGCCTTGGTTCGGCCATCTCAAGCCGAGTCAACTAAAAGCAATGAGGTAGTTATTGGTGATGATAATGTGATGAGGACATCACTCCCTCGGATACATACAATGATCCTCCATTGAACTTTCAAGGTCCAATCACAAGAGCTCGCGCACGACAATTAAATTTAGAGGTGAGCTCGTTCCTAAGCAACTCTTTATATAATTTTGAGAATAGATTACTACCTAATGATTATGTGTTGCTTAGGAATCATGGAGAGGACAAGGAGACACATAGAGGAAGGCTTGGAGGCGTGGAGGACCAGCTAGGACGTCCAACAACAGCAGGAGGTCCAGTCCAACTCGAGTCCGAATCAGCCTCGACCTCCAGGACCAGCGAGCAGTAAAACGGACGCCCAGACGCATCCGGACTCCGTTTTCGACGATTCACATATGGTTGGAAAGATAATTTCATAAGGAAACCAATGGCATTGGTTTGAGATCCAAATTCCTTCTGAGTCAACGGGAAACGTCGAAACAAGTCAGCGTCCAGAATCTGTCCCGGTGCTGCGTCACCGTTTTTGGTCCGTTGGGCCGTGTATCGTCGTTGAGCCCATTAGGGGGGCGTGACCAGGGGGTGTGACGACCCTTAGACCCTTATTATCAGCCGCCGCCGCTCTCGTTAGGGCAGGTTTTTGCTTAGATTATTCTGTCAAGAACAGTTTCGCCGTTTCGTCGGTTTGTGAGACCCCAACTCGTGAGATTAATCATTCATCTGCAATTTGGTTGCATTCTTCCTTGTTCTTGCTTGTGTTCTTCGATTCGCAGGCAAGGACTTTAGCCTTCTTGGCGAGGTTAACCGTGCAACGCCGGTTGATAACCAGAGGAGACGTGGTGCTGCGATTGCGGGGTTTCGGATCGTGTTGTTCGGAAGCCGGATCAACTTGTGTCTCGTTTCCACCAAATCGAGAGTTACCAGAACCTTTTGGAAGATCGAGAACCCTTGTTCATATTAAGTGGTATTCAGAGCTTCAGGTATACCGTCAGGTTCATATCTACCCTTAGTTTCGAGTGTTTTCGCCTTCGTTCCATAGTTCACTGCCATATCGTTTTTTTTCCTGTCCTACAACCCTTCCGCGCCTTTAGCTTTTGCATATTTCAGTTTCAGAGTTCGTCGTGTTGAGTTTGTGTCCTGGTCAAGGTCTTGTTGCTGGTTAGGTCGTGTTAGAGTCCAGTTCGTGTGTTTTCCCCCACCGTTTCCATCAAACCCTAGCCTCCGTCGCATATTTTCCCCACTTTCTTCCCGTTTTGTCCTCTAATTCGGAGTCGTTTCTCAAATCGGACATAACTTTCGCGTACGAACTCCGTTTTCAGAAAAGTCACAGAGTTTTTCGCATCGAAACGGCGTTTCGGATCCGTTCGTTCCCGCCTCATCGGGTTCGGCGAAATCAGAATTCCCAAATTCGCCTCCGAAGTTTGAGTTTTCAATTTCCAAATATTTTTCTCATTTTCCGGCTGAACTTCAGAAAATTCTACAGGCCACGTCTTTCACTTGTTTAAGCTCAAATTTTCTGTGGTTCCCTCTTGTGTGCTCCTAAGTGAAAAAACAATATCAAAAAAATAAAAAGAAAAAGTCGAATTTTCCCAAAAAAACAACGACAGCCCAAAAAAATAGAAAAAATAGAGGGGCAAAAGAGGAACAATATCTAGAGGAGCACATAGAGAAGGGCAAAGTGAGCTGTGTTAGCGTGTGCTGTTTAGTTCCTTGTTTCTGTTGCTCTTGCTATCCATCATACTTGTTTCTCCACCTTGTTTATCACACATACTTGGTACTTGCAACACTTTAGGCCAGCAACGAGAACAAGTACTTGGGACTATAATTCAGCATTACTATCTGTTTCTGATTTGTGTTCCACATATACATATTTGTTCTCTTTGTGTGCCTTCCAAGCTCCACAGATTCTTCTGGACAGCACTGGTTTGCATCCCTGCAATCGCTCGCACGCCTTCCAGGTATCCTTTGCTTTGCTGGTAAGAACCCTGGTAAGAGCTTGGTAAGGTGTCTACCTTTGCTGATCTTGATTGAGAGGCACCACTCCACCTTTGTAGTACGATTATTAGGGATAACCTTCACTGTTTGTTGTTGTGTTTGTTTCCACAATGTCAGTTGATGGAGATAAAACGCCTAAGGACTTCAAGGAGTGTGTCAGCCAAGAGCAGCTACAAGCTGTTGTAGACAATGCTCAGAAGGAGATGAAGGAGACAGTCATCAAGGCTGTCACTGAAGCGATAATTGAGATGAAACTCGCAAACGCGGTTGAGCGGGTGGACAAACGGTTATCCGAGCTCACCGACAGGGTAAATGCTTTGGAAAACCGTCCTGTGCACAACGAAGATGTGAATGGAAGCAACACCGGTGATGAGTTGTATGATGACGATGGTAATGTTGATCCAGCGGCGACATTGCAAAACAGATTACGGCGTCGTCTTCGCACTAACACCACAGGTATGGGTGGCGTTCCACATCACCACCACCATCGAGGTATGTATAATCGAGCTCCTGAAGATCCTTATGCTAAGGTTAAATTTACTATACCTTCTTTTTCGGGACATTATGATGCTGAGGGATATCTTGATTGGGAGATGACAGTAGAGCAAAAATTTAGTGCCCACCAAGTACCTGAACAACATAGAGTTAGACAAGCCACTAGTGAGTTTAAAGATTTTGCTATTATTTGGTGGACTGGTTTAGCTGCAGATGGCGCCACACCTCGTACATGGGAAGAGCTTAAGGTTGCTATGCGTGATAGATTTGTTCCCCCATCTTATCATAGAGACCTGCATAAGAAATTGATGCGCTTAGAACAGGGAGATAAATCTGTGCAGGATTATTATGGTGAGCTTCAAAAGGGCTTGATGCGTTGTGGCATAGTAGAGGGAAACGAAGATTCTATTTGTCGATTTTATTCGGGTTTGAGACGTGAAATCCAGGATATTATTGATTATAAAGAATTTAACAATGTCAACCAGTTGTTTCAGTTTGCTATGCTTGCAGAGAAGGAGTTGCAGGGGCATGAGCAGCAGGGCAAGTACAAGGCCAGCACCACATACACGCCGCGCACAGGACCATCCTTGGGGCTGTCCAAACCATCCACTTACAGGGCTCTCTCACCAGCGAGCAAGCAACAAGCAGCTACGGCACCAAATCCGGTCACTACACGACCTTCAGGCTCAGGTAAAAATTCTGTTTTGCAGGGACCTTCCAAGAGTGCTTCCTCTGTGGCATCAACGGGACGCACCTCTGGCATTCAGTGCCGTCGTTGCCATGGATTCGGTCATGTGCAGAAGGATTTCCCAAGTCAGCGGGCATACATTGCAACGGAAGATGGGTACATCAGCGCCTCTGACATTGAGGAAGAAGAAGAAGAAGAACCAGTTGTTGAGGAGAGCAACGAAATCTTGGGCAGTGATGACACAACGACCTATAGGAGCATCATTGTGCAGCGGGCGCTCAGCACAAAGGTACAACAACCAGAGAAGCTGCAACGCCATAACTTGTTCCAGATTTTCTTCGTCATCCAAAATCGGCGAGCACGTGTCATCATCGATGGAGGTAGTTGTAATAGTTTGGTGAGTTCAGATTTGGTCAAGAAGCTTGGCTTGACCACATGCCAACACCCCCATCCATATAACCTTCAGTGGTTTAATGATGCTGGAAAAGCTAAGGTAACACAAACTTGCAGAGTTTCTTTTTCCATTGGTTCCTATGCTGGTTATGTTGACTGTGATGTGGTACCTATGGAAGCTTGCTCATTTTTATTGGGTCGACCTTGGGAATTTGATAATGATGCTATACACCATGGTAGAAGTAATACATATACTTTTATGCATAAAGGAAAGAAAATTACTTTGGTTCCTATGACCCCTGCTGAAATTGTACAAGCTGATAAAGAACGAGCTGCTAATTTGCGTGATACTAAATCTGAAAATCAGCAAGTTGCTAATTCTCTTTACCCACCTAAAAAGGATAAGTCTGCACCTAGTTCTAAGGTAGAGGGCATAAAATTGAAGGGTGGTGTTATGCTTGCACTAAAAAGTGACCTTGCTGAAATTTCTAATAATGATATTTGCTACACCTTGGTTTGCAAACGAGTTTTGTATTCGCTTGATGATGTTATTAGTTCGATACCTCCTGCTGCCACTAACCTTTTGCAGGAGTATGAGGATGTTTTCCCAGCTGAGATACCCCCGGGACTGCCACCTATGAGAGGGATAGAGCATCAAATCGATTTGATCCCGGGAGCAACATTGCCAAATCGTGCTGCGTATCGAACCAATCCCGAGGAGACTAAGGAAATTCAGCGGCAAGTCCAAGATCTTTTGGACCGCGGGTATGTACGTGAGAGCCTTAGTCCTTGTGCTGTTCCTGTGATTTTGGTTCCTAAGAAAGATGGTACTTGGCGTATGTGTGTTGATTGTAGAGCCATCAATAATATTACTATTCGATATCGCCATCCTATTCCTAGACTTGATGATATGCTTGATGAGTTGTGTGGCTCTGTAATTTTTACAAAGATCGACTTGCGTAGTGGTTACCACCAAATTAGAATGAAACTTGGAGATGAATGGAAAACAGCTTTCAAAACTAAATTCGGATTATATGAGTGGTTAGTAATGCCTTTTGGTTTAACTAATGCACCTAGCACTTTCATGCGTTTGATGAATGAGGTTTTAAGAGCTTTTATTGGACGATTTGTGGTGGTTTACTTTGATGATATATTGATTTATAGCAAGTCTTTGGATGAACATATGGATCACTTACGTGCTGTTTTTAATGCTTTACGTGATGCACGTTTATTTAGTAACCTTGAGAAGTGCATCTTTTGCACGGATCGAGTCTCTTTTCTTGGCTATGTTATTACTCCACAGGGAATTGAGGTGGATGAGATGAAAATTGAAGCCATAAAGAGTTGGCCGGTGCCCCAAACCATCAAACAGGTGAGAAGTTTTCTTGGACTTGCAGGTTTTTATCGTCGTTTCGTGAAGAATTTCAGCGCCATTGCTGCCCCCTTACACGAGTTGACAAAGAAAGGTGTGGTGTTCCATTGGGGTAAGGCACAAGAGGAGTCCTTTGACACTTTGAAGGACAAGCTTACGCACGCGCCATTGCTGCAACTTCTAAATTTTGGTAAGACCTTTGAGCTAGAATGTGATGCTAGTGGAGTTGGCATTGGAGGTGTTTTGATGCAAGAAGGTAAGCCCGTTGCATACTTTAGCGAAAAATTGCATGGCCCTGTTCTTAATTACTCTACGTATGATAAGGAATTGTATGCACTTGTACGTTCTTTAGAGACGTGGCGTCATTATTTGTGGCCTAAAGAATTTGTTATACATTCAGATCATGAATCGCTTAAGTATCTTCGTTCTCAAAATAATCTGAATCGTAGACATGCTAAGTGGGTTGAATTTATTGAATCTTTTCCTTATGTTATCAAACACAAGAAAGGGAAGGATAATATAATTGCTGATGCTTTGTCTAGACGATATGCTTTGTTGTCCCAACTTGATTATAGAATTTTTGGACTTGACTCAATAAAAGAACAATATGTGCTTGATCCTGATTTTAAAGATGTATTGCTGAACTGTAAAGAGGGACGTACATGGAACAAGTTTGTGATCAATGATGGATTTGTGTTTAGAGCTAACCGTCTATGCATTCCAGTTGGTTCCGTTCGTCTTTTGTTGTTGCAGGAAGCACATGGAGGAGGATTGATGGGACATTTTGGTGCTAAGAAGACGGAGGATATGTTGGCCACACATTTCTTTTGGCCAAAGATGAGGAGAGATGTTGAGCGGTTCGTGGCACGCTGTACCACATGTCAAAAGGCTAAGTCTCGCTTGAATCCACATAGTTTGTATATGCCTCTTCCTGTTCATTCTATTCCTTGGGCAGATATTTCGATGGACTTTGTTTTGGGATTGCCTAGGACTAAGAGGGGGAGGGATAGTATTTTTGTTGTTGTGGATCGTTTTTCTAAGATGGCACATTTTATACCTTGTCATAAAAGTGATGATGCCGTTTATATTGCTGACCTCTTTTTCAAAGAGATTGTTCGCTTGCATGGTATGCCTTCTACTATTGTTTCAGATCGCGACGCTAAATTTTTGAGTCACTTTTGGCGTACTCTATGGAATAAGTTGGGTACAAAACTATTGTTTTCTACTACTTGCCACCCACAAACTGATGGCCAAACGGAGGTAGTGAACCGCACTTTAGGTACCATGTTGAGAGCTATTTTGAAGAAAAATTTGAAGATGTGGGAAGAATGTTTGCCCCACGTGGAGTTTGCTTATAATCGGGCAACACATTCTACCACCAAGGTAAGTCCTTTTCAGATAGTGTATGGTTTTAACCCTCGCGCTCCTATTGATCTTTTGCCTTTACCTACCACTGAAAGAACACATAGTGATGCTAGTGCACGTGCTGATTTTATTCGTAAGTTGCATGAAACAACTAAAATAAATATCGAAAAGATGAATGAAAAGTATAGAATTGCTGGTAGTGAAGGTAGGAAAGAAGTCAAACTTGAACCGGGTGATTTAGTGTGGTTACATTTAAGAAAAGATAGGTTTCCAGAGCTGCGTAAGTCTAAATTAATGCCAAGAGCTGCTGGTCCTTATAAGATAATTGAGAAAATAAATGATAATGCATATAAACTTGAGTTGCCACCCGAGTTCGGGGTTAGTCCTTCTTTTAACATTGCAGATTTGAAACCTTACTTGGGAGCCGATGATGAGTTTGAGTCGAGGACGACTCCAATTCAAGAGGGGGAGGATGATGAGGACATCACTCCCTCGGATACATACAATGATCCTCCATTGAACTTTCAAGGTCCAATCACAAGAGCTCGCGCACGACAATTAAATTTAGAGGTGAGCTCGTTCCTAAGCAACTCTTTATATAATTTTGAGAATAGATTACTACCTAATGATTATGTGTTTCTTAGGAATCATGGAGAGGACAAGGAGACACATATAGGAAGGCTTGGAGGCGTGGAGGACCAGCTAGGACGTCCAACAACAGCAGGAGGTCCAGTCCAACTCGAGTCCGAATCAGCCTCGACCTCCAGGACCAGCGAGCAGTAAAACGGACGCCCAGGACGCATCCGGACTCCGTTTTCGACGATTCACATATGGTTGGAAAGATAATTTCATAAGGAAACCAATGGCGTTGGTTTGAGATCCAAATTCCTTCTGAGTCAACGGGAAACGTCGAAACAATTCAGCATCCAGAATCTGTTCCGGTGCTGCGTCACCGTTTTTGGTCCGTTGGGCCGTGTATCGTCGTTGAGCCCATTAGGGGAGCGTGACCAGGGGGTGTGACGACCCTTAGACCCTTATTATCAGCCACCGCCGCTCTCGTTAGGGCGGGTTTTTGCTTAGATTATTCTGTCAAGAACAGTTTCGCCGTTTCGTCGGTTTGTGAGACCCCAACTCGTGAGATTAATCATTCATCTGCAATTTGGTTGCATTCTTCCTTGTTCTTGCTTGTGTTCTTTGATTCGCAGGCAAGGACTTTAGCCTTCTTGGCGAGGTCAACCGTGCAACGCCGGTTGATAACCAGAGGAGACGTGGTGCTGCGATTGCGGGGTTTCGGATCGTGTTGTTCGGAAGCCGGATCGACTTGTGTCTCGTTTCCACCAAATCGAGAGTTACCAGAACCTTTTGGAAGATCGAGAACCCTTGTTCATATTATAATGTGAAACCAAGGATGATTAAACTGAAGAGCCCAGAAATTGATCGTTGGTAAGTGAATGAAGACAAGAGCAAAGCCATCTCAAGAAGCTTAAAAGCCAAAACCTACATTCAGCATACTTTTGGCTAAATATGAGAGTGGAAAGGCCGGCCAAAGGGAAAGCAACCGGCCAAATACTTTCAAGCGTTCAAGGTCACCTCTAAAGCAAAAGTTCGAAAGAAGGAAGAGGCAATGGGGGAATAGTATTGCAACAGCTCTGTTTCCTCCCCTCGAGCCGCCATTGCCTATGATGTGTGGACCTCCTCCTATGATGTTTCCTTCATGTCTACCGTGGGGTTGGTGTGGACCTTAGGAGCCGCCTTCCATGCCATTTGAGCCATTTCATCCGGGGTGGACAACACCAAGACAATCGGCATTCGACAGATTATCTCATTCTAGAGAAGACCAATTTGATTCAAGTGATTGGAGGGATAGAAGAATTCAGTCAAATGATTGGAGGGATAGAAGAGAGGTTAAGAAGGTGTACCGCGTGAAGAATATGGGTGTTTCAAGTGAAAAACCAGACCCGGATCAGATGGAAAAACAACCGATTGTTGAGGAATGGGAGCTTCATTGTGTTTTGCTAGTGTGCTTTAGTTAAAAACTTTGAGGTATTTCTATCTTGTTTAAGTTAAATGATATAATAATAGCACTGTGTATGATACATTGATGAAATCACTGCATGTATGAAACTTGATCAAATAAATTTGTCTCTACATTCGGTAAGATTTGGGGGCAACACAGATCAGATGGGAAAATAGATCCAGATCTGTTCAGATCCATCATCCCCATTTGCAAAAATCCCATTCTCTAATTCCAAAATCCAAAACCATCGACAGACAACACCAGCGCACATGGTCAGTGAGCAGGCAAGCGGCCATGGCAGAGTGGGCAGCGCGGTGCCTAGGGAGGTTGGCGATCGCGTAGGTAGGTGGGTGGCAGGCGATCAATGGGTGGCACGGCTGCGCGGGTGGGCAACAGTGCGCGCAGGCAGACGCCAGGCGGCGTGCAGTCGTGCAGGAAGAGACAACCTCCTCTCTTCATTGTCGAACCTTGGCATGAACCCGATGAGTGCCATCTCAATTTCTCATCCATCATCCCCATTTGCAAAATGTGAGGACCCGTCCAAACAATATTCTAATTAATCACCAGGAGGATCATTATTCATAATCACAACCTCGATGATTAACCAGAATATCATTCCGGTAGTCCCGACACGTGTTTTGTGCCCAAGATCGGAATACATGCCTTCCAACAGGTACATCACAACATAGCTTAATAAAGAGCGAGTAATAAACATTTATATTACAAGTATTAAGCATGCAACTGATTTCAACAATTTACAGCAAAAGCGAGCTAGGAGGAGAAAAAAACCCCTCAACTCCCAACCAACAAAAGATCTACGCAGCGGAAGAAAATAAACTATACAACAAAAGGATATGGAGCCACATGCCCTTAGGCTCCATACCAAGAGTACTGAGTTCGGAGTAGAATGCGTTACTCCTGCCCGCCACCCTGATCGACAGCACAAAGTAGCCAAACACCGCCCCCTCCTCGCTGTCCTGTGAACCTGCATCAACTTAAGGGCAGCACCCTGAGTACGAAGGTACTCGCAAGTCTTACACAATATAGGTATATAATATCCTGACTCCAAGGATCATGCATTGAGCTGTTAGCAAGAGTAGGCCACAAGATTAAGTAAAACATATGCGGTAAGCAACCTAGACATATGTGTGAGCAACTAACTTAACCGACATATATGAAATTATCCTGCAACTACCAATTGATCATATGAAACTGAAACCACATTAGTATCAATGTATAACAAGTACCATCTCAACCACCTCCCACATATTCGAAACACAAACCACATATCCGAACCATACAACCGAACCAATCACGAGAACTCTACGACCGGGTGCAAATGAAACAATAGCATGCTCAGGACCGAGAGCGCGGTATTTCGAAATATTTGTACACCCTGCAGGGGGATACTCCTGGACCCACATGACTCGGGGACCATACAGCTTGTGCCACCTGCTAAAGTGCACACAAGGGGTACCCATTTCAACCTTTCCCAACTAGCCCCAACCATGTGCGACATGCAACGTTCGGCGTGGCGGTACCAGAACTACTCCCGAAGCAAACTAGTACTGCTTACAAGCCCGCTCGCTCACACTGTCGTTGTTCAGGCCCCACAAAGCCACAGCTGGGAAGGTATTCAGCTCGCCTTACCATTAGATCGGCATGTGGTGAGTAAGGTAAGTGCTAAAGCCAACTACCCCAACGATCAGCCTTAAACGATGCAAGCGATCTACGGTGTCCGGTCTTCCTTTACCGGCCTACCCAGGAGAACTCCACATCCGGGTAGGACAAAACACCACCCTAGCACTGCCCACATCTCGTCTCATACTCACCACTCATACAACCAACACCAACAACCCAACACGGCAACCATTGTGAAAGTAATTTAACTTATAGCTCGCAAACGATGGGACGTTCCACCGCTTTTCTTCTATCGAGGACCTATGCATTGCTAAGCATCTCGCATCACTTTTAAGTTAGACCTTATCATGAATAAACCCAGGCTACAAGGATATAGATCAATAATAATTCAAGGTAGAGACAATGCGATCAATATAGGTTCTACCCATAAAAGCCCGACATCGACCTCCTATACATGCAAACCTATACATAAGCATAACTTATCAATATTTAGACTTTATTCCATTCTACTGACAGGGTTCAATATGATAGATGCTTGCCTTGATGCATTGGTTCACAAAGGTGCGACGCCTCGGGATCGACCTCGGTCTCCGGGATCGATGGATTGGCGTGCTCTAAGAAACATACCGCGCGCAATGATAAGCATAAATGAAATGCAACAATGTAAGCCACAAGGTGAAAATGATGAAATGCCATGAAAATATACTTTAAAATGTAGGAAAACATTTTTCCTAGCTATAACAAGTCATAAGAAGACTAGCAAAATTGGTTTCATCCATTTTAGATTTGTAAAGAATTAATGGTGAATTAATGAAGCTTAAGACTAATTAATTAGCTTCAAAATTTTAATTCGACATTTAATGGCTGGGGATATTTTTAATAGATATAGTAGTTTATTATAAAACCAAAAAAATTGGTTTCATGATTTTCGGAGTTCGTATGAATTAATTATGAATTTTACAAGTTATCAGCAGAGGCTGATGAACAGTGTCCCCGGATACTCCGGTGAAGGCCGGATACTCTGGGGTACCGGAGACTCTCGGAGACTCCTCGGCAGCACCCTGTCGGTTATTTTCGGCTGGGGCTCACCCGGAGACTCCGGGGAAGGCCGGATACTCCGGGAAAGCTCCAGAACTGGACTGTTTTGAGGGGAAAAATGCCCGGAATGAATTGCGATCTTCTCCAAACCAAAAGGGAACATGTTTGAGCTAGTTCAAGGGTTCTAGAACTCATTTAACAACTTAGAAACTCCATTCCTAACTCAAATCCATCCTATTCCTCAATTTAGGGTTAAACTCACAAAAACTCATGAATTTCACTCTTTTGCGAAATCGACCAATCGAATCACGAATTCCTGCCATGTGGAGCCTAAGAGACTTACCCACGACACTTGTGAAGGTTAGTGGCCACCAGGTGATGAAGAAAACAGTGGGAAATCGAAGAATTCCGGCGTTCTTCACTTTTCAACCCTAACACCAAAAGACATCCAAATCGGCTCAAATCCTTCAGGAATGAGCAAACAAATTGGAGGAATGGAATGCTTGTGAGCTTGTGATCGTAATGGTACCACATGCATACCTTGATTCGGCTCCTAGAGCGCGGATTTGAGGGAGAAAGGGAGAGAGTGCTTAAGAGAGGAGAGAGGGGGCTGCTCCCTTGCTTGGGCTGGTGGGGAGCACGGGAGTGGAGAGAGAGGGGCAGGTGGAGCTCCTGCCCTAGTGGAGGGAGTGGTTGGCCCACATGTGGGGCCCACGTTTTAGAGAAAAGGGGCCATTTTGACTGCGAATTTCATTCTTTTCTCTCCCGAATTCGATTCTCTCATCCGATTGACATGAAACGAATTGCGCTAGAGTTATAAAAACAAAATTAAATATAATGCTTAAGAAGCATAATTATGCTTAATTATGTGATTATGGAATTTGGGACGTGACACAAAACGCCTATTCTCTAATTCCAAAATCCAAAACCACCAACAGGCAACACCAACGCACATGGTCAGTGAGCAAGCAGGTGGCTGGGGCTGGGCGCAGGACTGGTGGTGAGGGGCTAGGCGTAGGACTGCTGTTGAGCGGCTAGGCGTAGGTGGTTTTTCACGAATTCACCTTGTACTTCGCATGAGGCTGCGATTCCAATACTTCGCACGCACCAACTGCTGCTACTCGCCTCCAACACTAGGCAAGAAGAAAAATCTCTCATCTTTCTTTCAGCATATTCTAAATGAATTCTAGTGTTATTCATTTAGAATAACGCTCTATCACAAATTCAAAGGGTGCGCACAAATTCAAAGGGTACAGTAGCAACAACCACTTGATATACTAATAGATGCATAACATTATGAGTGGACACGTCCACTCACTCACCCCTATCACATGGCATCAGTGGCGGAGAGCCACCAAATAAAAGGGGTACATCCGCTTTTTATTCCTCTCCATCTTCTTTCTCCTCCTCTACCATACCAAAAATTGAAAGGGATGTTTTGGAGCACTTAAGCCCTTCTCCACCCCACAGTAGATTTGCCCCTCGGAAGAGAAACAACCTTCTCCACCCCATGCTGCACCAAGCACGGTGGTGGCGCATAGGCTCAGCACCCTTTGAATTTGTGCGCAGGCTCAGCGCTGGAATTACAGATTCAACCTGCATTTGCAGCTAGTGTAGGATTCATTTGAGACGATAGTCGCACACAAGCCACCTCGGCATGAACCAGATCTGGATTAGATGGGAAAACAGTTGGTTGTTGAGGAAGACAAAGTGCAAAAACAATCGGTTAATACCGGTTTGAGTGTTAGCAACAAAGAGGAAGTCATGGAGGTTGATGGCTAGCATGCAGAGGTGGTTGGTACTAATCTTGGGAGTAAAATGGCACCACCTACAACAGTGCAAAAATCCATGGCACCAAATATCGAAGGAGTTGTTTCTATGGCCAAACCAATCAGTAGTCCAGGTGAACGGAAGATTGAAAGGAAAATATCATTGCTGCCCGGGACTAAACCACAACCCTGATGGTGTCATCGAGGTCCATCACACTCCCAAAAGAGAAGGTTGTAGAGATTACGCAAGAAAGAATTGGGGGAAGCTGAAACTGAAAAGGTGACATATGAAGTTTTTAATGAAATCAAGCCAATGATGCCTATCCGAAAAGAATGGAAGATGAAGCCAATCGAAGTGCCTGTGGTGACAACTAGTGATAATGAGGATGACATGCTAGAAGACTCTTCGGTGATTAGAGATGATACTCCACCTGATGGTATGGATGTCAATGTGATTTTTGTCTTGCCTTCGAAATTTCGAGCTATTGATGATGATGTTGCTCAATTAAATCTTGATCCGAAGGAAGCTATATTTGAGAAGTCTAAGTAATCGAGCCAACACTTGAAACCATTGTATGTTAAAGGGTATATTAATGAAAAGCCGATTTCTAGAATGCTAGTTGATGGTGGAGCTACTGTAAACTTAATACCGTATTCAATTTTCAAAAAATTAGGAAAAGAGGACATCGAGCTAATGAAGACAAATTTAGTGCTTAATGGCTTCACCGGTGATCCTACAGAGGCTAAGGGTGTGATCTCTATGGAGCTTACTATTGGGAGCAAGATGGTGCCTATGGCTTTCTTCGTTGTCAATGTACAAGGTAACTACAACATGTTATTAGACTGTTATTGGATTCATGTAAATCTTTGTGTGCCTTCTAGTTTGCATCAATTTTTAATTCAATTGTAGTTGATGAAGTAGAGATTGTACATGCAGATACATCAGCTTTTGTTGCTTTAGGAGATGCTTCGGTAGATTGGCAACATGGAAATGTACGATGTTTCTCCAGTCAAGATCTTTTGGGCTATATTTTCTTAGTATTATTAAAGATGGTTTTGTACCTGTGTCTATACAGCTGATTCCTACATCTCGGTTTAGCAATGTAATGATATAAATGGATAAACAATGTAATTTAGATTTGTTGCAACAATGTGTGGAACAATATCGGTCTAAAAAGAATGATATTTGTGAGACTATTAATGATTTTGATGAGGTAGAGAAGCTAGGACAAGGTTTTTTTATCGGCCGACCCATTAGAGCAGGTGGATATAGGAGATGGTATTGTTCCTAGGCTGACATTTATGAATAAAAACATGTGTACTGTCTAGAAGAGTGAAACAATTACATTGCTTAAGGAATATGTCAATTGTTTTGCTTAGGATTATCATGAAATGCCAAAACTTAGCCATGAGCTTGTGGAGCATTGGCTTCCTATAAAATCTGGTTTTATACCTCACAAACAACCTACTAGAAAGTTTAATCCTAACATGTATGGGTGTATCAAGGAAGAAATAAGCCGGTTGCTCGCTGTAGGGTTTATTCGCCCTTGTAGGTATGTTGAATGGATATCTAATATTGTCCCTGTTGAGAAGAAAAACAGTGGTAAGTTGAGAGTATGCATCGATTTTAGAGTTTGAATAAAGCTACTTCTAAATATGAATATTCTATGCCTATGGCCGATATGTTGATTAATGATGCTTCAGGTCATAGGGTCATCAGTTTTTTGGATGGTAACACGGGTTATAATCAGACTTTCGTGGCCGAAGATGACACGTCTAAAATGGCCTTTCGCTAATCGGGTTTTGTTGGCTCATTTGAGTGGGTTGTCATGATGTTTGGGTTGAAGAATGCTGGTGCTACTTATAAAAGAGCTATGAATTTGATCTTTCATTATTTTCTTGGTGTTATTTTAGAGATATACATTGATGATAGTATTGTAAAATCGGATGTTATGGATGGTCATTTGCTGATTTGTGCTTAGCTTGTGACAGGATGCGTCGGTATGGTTTAAAGATGAACCCACTCAAGTGTACTTTTATTATATCACTGGGCAAATGTTTGAGTTTTATAATACATGAGAGAGGCATAGAGATAGATCCTATAAAGATAACAGCCATAAACAAGTTGGGGGCACCACAATAAAAAAGGGATGTTCAAAAATTGTTAGGAAAAGTTAATTACTTGAGATGGTTCATATTTAACTTCTCCGGTAAGGTCAGTGCACTTACTCCTATACTTCGATTGAAGAAAGAAGGCGATTTTACTTGGGAGGCAGAACAACATCAAGCCTTTGGGGAGATCAAAAAATACTTGTCATCACCCCCTGTACTTAGGGTGTTCAAAGATGGGACTCCGTTTCAGCTATATGTTGCTGCACAAGAGACGGTGATAGGTGTTGTCCTCAAGCAAGAAAGTGAAGGGAATGAATATATGATCACTTATTTGAGTCGCCGTCTCTTGGAAACAGAAATAAGGTATATGTTTATTTAAAAATTGTGTTTGTCCTTGTATTATGCATGCACCAAGTTAAGAAGTTATTTGCTTTCTAGTACTTGTGTGGTTGCATGCTAGACCGATGTTATTAAATATATGTTGTAGCAACAGATTTTGAGTGGTAGAATCAGAAAGTTGGTATATGCTTTGATTGAATATGATTTGGCTTATGAACCATTAAAATCCATGAAAGATGAAATTGTAGTTGATTTTATTGTTGATCATTGTATTGATAATGATGTGTTGATTGGTGTTATTTGTGTGCATCCACAGAAATTATATTTTGATGGCTCGACTTGTAGAGAAGGTTAATGTGTTGGTATTATTTTAGTTTTACCTAGAGGTGCTGTTTTTGAAATATCGGTTCGCTTAGAGTGTACCAACAATCAAACCGAGTATAAAGCTCTTTTGCTAGGTTTACAAATTTAAGAATCTATGGGTGTGAAAAATATAGAGGCATTTGGTGATTCATTATTAGTGGTACATCAGGTTTCTAAAGTTTTTTAATACTTTGATGGATCACTAAATTGCTATTTAGATAGATGTTTAGATATTATAGCAACTTTAGATGATTTCACCATCACTCACATATTTAGAAAAGAGAATATGAGGGCAAATAACTTGGCGCAGCAAACATAGGGTTATCGGATAAGTAGAGGGATGTTCTTTGTGTTAGAAAAACCATTGTTGGCTTGTGCTAATATTTCTTTAGCTGAACATTAGGCAGCAAGCTTTAAAACATTTGGTGTTGGATGGTGAATTGTATCGCCGAACTATAGATGGGTTGTTTCTAAAGTGCTTAGGTTCGGAGCATAGTAACATTTATATGGGTGAAGTACATGAAGGGACTTGTGGTACATATTAATCGGCTCACAAAATGAAGTGGTTGTTAAAGAGGGCTTGTTTTTATTGGTCGACTATGTTAGAAGACTGCTTTAGGTATTACAAAGGATGTGAAACATGTAAAAAATTTGGTGATATACAATTAGCTCTTGCTTCTATGTTGCAACCTATCATTAAACCATAGCTGTTTCGTGGATGGGCTTTAGATTTCATCAGCCAAATTTATCCTTCATCTTCTAAAGATCATCACTTTGTTTTGGTTGCTACGGATTATTTTACAAAGTGGATTGAGGGTATTCCATTGAAGAATATGACACATAGAGAGATAATCAAATTTATTTTGGAGCATATCATTTACAGATTCAACATTCCGCAAACTTTAACTATCAACCAAGATTCTTCTTTTATTTCTCATCAAGTGTGCGAATTTGCTGAATCATTTGGGTTTAAGCTTCTCAAATAATCACCATATTATGCTCAGACCAATAGACAGGCCGAGTCAAGCAATAAGACTTTAATTGAACTCATAAAGAAGAAAATAGAGGAATATCCAAAAAGATGGCATGAGATTTTGAGTGAAGCATTATTGGCACATCACATATCGAATCATAGTGCTACTAAAGTTACTCCTTATGAACTAGTGAATGGACAAGAGGTCATTTTACACGTTGAGGTAAATCTTGGCGCATTGAGGGTGGCATGATAAAATGATTTGTCCACCGTGGATTATTATGATGCTATGATGGATATGATAGATGATATCACCGACAAAAGATTGAGAGCGTTAAGAGAGATTGAGAAAGATAAGTTGAGAGTGGCCAAAGCTTATAACAAGAAGGTGAAAGAAAAATCATTTCAGATTGGGGACTTAGTATGGAAAACGATTTTGCCCATGGGAACAAAGAGTGGTAAGTTTGGAAAATGGTCTTCAAGTTGGGAAGAGCCATACAAGGTAGTAGAAATAGGTCTAGGAAATTCTTGTATAGTGCAAAATTCGCAAGGTGAGACATTTTCTAGAGCTCTCAATGGGAAGTACTTGAAGAAATATTATCCAAGTGTTTGGCAAGATGCTTGAGAGGGAGAATAAATATGCAGGGCTGATGTAATTTATCGTTGCCCTAAGAAATATAATTGTACATGACTGATGTAGTTTATCATTGCCCTAAGAGCATACATGCATGCCAGGTGCATTGTTTATCATCGTCCTAAGCAATAGCTGAAAATGGATAATGTGTTGTTCATGATAATTGTGCATGAAGGTGTTTTTCGATACGTAAGCTTTATATAAAAAAAAAGGGGGTATGTATTGATAGCAAAAAATAGCACAACTAAGATTTTTTTTAACACTAGATGGTTCGATGCTTAGGCCATGTCATTACTGGAATGTCCGGTGGGTAGAGTAGATTAGTGCGAGTGAATTATGCAGGAAGTTCAGATCTCCCGGAAAATAGTCCAATGAAGCTTCTAGTGAAATCATCGGATTATCCAATGAGTTCAAGTTGAATTCTGTAGAGAGTTTGGTTCTCCTGGAAATTAGTCCGATGAAGCCTCCAGTGAAAACCCCGGATTATCCGGCGAGTACAAATGCGAGTTTTTGCAGAAGAATCAAATCTCTTAGAAATTGTTTTGTCGAAGGCTCAGGTGTGAACACATTGTACGCCGAAACATCCAGTGTTTGTTAAAAACAGTTTAGGGTTTCAGCCTGGTTGAATTCGCCGGATGTTCCGGTGTTCAGAATTTTGTTCACATTGGACCATCCGACGTTCAGTCCGAGTCCGACTTGACTAGATTTTTTTAGATTTATTCAGATTCTTTTGGTAGTTTTGATTGAACAAAGCATGTGTAGGTGGGTTTTAAAGATGAGATAGAGTCCTATTTCATAAGGCCAAGTCCAAACCACCCTTATAAATAGTTAAGGGTATGAAGGCTGATTGCAATCAATAGTCAATTGTCAAGATACGACATCTACTTTTGTTTTTTCTTTCCGTTTTCTCTGTTCTCGCCGTCTAGGGTAGAATAGCTGTTGCCGTGAGCATCTAGGGCTAGCCAAAGTGCTTCACGCTGGCTTTTTGTTGCTTTGCTTGTAAAGCATGTGCTACATCGTCGCAGTCTGAAAATCTTTGCTGTTTTGTCCTGTAAAACTGTCACGTGTCACTGCGAAAAGCGATAGTTGTCAAGGTTTCATTTTATCTGCAATTCTTGTGTGTTGCTCTTGCACAACCCTATTTATGCACCAACACTCTCGTAGTACATACAGTGGGAATTTTTCTTAATTGATGTGCCCACCTCGGCTGCTGCTTATCGAATTTACAGGGTGTATTTTCTAAAGATATGAATTTAAATAATTGGATCGAGAACTACTTACTACAAACTTGTGGACAATTCAGAAGTGCAAGATCCAGTTATTAGTTATTTACCTGTATGATCCAGCCTTCAACGACGATACAGTTGATCCACCTTTGTTCTTCCATCAAAACCAAAGGAAAGAGCGCATAAATTAATCAAGTGAAATTTGTTACAACGGAGAACTTCTAAAGCTACACAAAAGTTTTCTGATTGAAACTAAACTCACAAATGCAATGAACATAACATGGAAAATCAAATGCATGAATAGTAAATTCCAGCTGCTAAAAAGTATGAAACCTGAGCTCACACTGATCACTTCTTCCATGATGATTAATACCTCTTGTGTTGACACAGATTACTTCTGTCTCTTTGATTATAAAAAGCAGTGGTCAAGTAAATAGTTATTATTCAAATAATCCTCTAAAAAGTAAAAAGAGCAATCTACCCCAATAGCTCTGATGCACATTAACTACTAAGAGGTTTCTATACTACTTACTTGGCTTCTTACTAAGAGGTTTCTATACTACTTACTTGGCTTCTATCCATGTGACCGCAAAACTATCAGGTTCAAGTAATACTGCCTGAGGAATGTTGCACATGTTTTAACATGGGGCAAAATTGTGTGATCTAATACCTAGCTGCATTCTGTAACCCAGCGCTATCCGGGAACAGCTCTGTGGTCTCCTTCCTTTTTGCCTCGTCGCTCTTTGCTCTGAGCAGCAAGCTCACTCTTACTGGCCCCTCTGCAACTCAACTTCACCTGAAAAGAACCAAACATAAATCAGATTATTCGAAATCTAAGATGGACATGCAGGGAAGTCATGGTTTTTAACTCCAAGATCAAAACCCCAGCTACCTGAGGAAAAACTTCTGAGGATATATTATAGTCACCAAGTATCAACCTGAACAACAAAACAGAAAAATCAGAGATTGATATCAGTAAAATACATTTACAAACAGAATTGGAACATGATTTCCTTTTACAGTCTAAACTATAGGCACTTGATACTTGGATGAATAATCGTGAAACTGAAAATCAGATAGTGAACAAACAAATCGGCAACCCCTAGTCTCAAAGGAGAAAAAAAGAAAACATTACCAGCAGTCCGCAGTTCAATCTGAAGAAGAAAACACATTTCCCTCGCTTGGTACTTCTGTCGAGTGCCTAGTGTGCTTACATAGAGGTGTACCTGAAAGTGTGTGGTTCGCCAGTGGCATAAGCTACGTGCAAGCCACCATGAGCATGACAGCACGGTAGTTCCAGAGATGATCGATGGCAGTCTGGCAATCCATTGCCTTGGACCAGCGGTGGTGCAGGGACGCGTTGACACATGCACCCACGAGGACCGCAATGGACGTGATCACGATCACTCTGGCATCATGGCGACCTATGAGGAAGGCGCGGGGGGCATCTTTGGAAGCTCTACGATGGCGTGGGTCCTATGTGATCGCAAGACAACGAAGATGAAGGGGACCGCCACACGCAGTGGTGGAGGCACTCTCAATCACTAAGGGAGCCGCCTCGGTGAGGATATATGGAGGGGGCCACCTCGACAAGGATCGGTGGTGTCGTGGGATGATCCCTAACAATAATCAAAGGTATACTAGACGTGCGCATTGATTTGTGTTTCCTATACATATGTATCAACTTGGACTCAAGAACACCGAAGTTTATCCAGGTTTAGGCTAATAGCCTTACGTCTTGTGTATTATCTTGTGAAATAGGGGAACTTGTTACATAATCTCCCATCTGCAAACAAAACCTTGACCCCTTTATATACTAGGGGCAAAGATGCATATACAAATGGACCATACCAAACCCTGTAGCAAACCTACCCCTAACGAAGCTAACTACCCCTAACCCATCATGACGTCGAATAGGCATGCCTGATTTGCGCTGGTCGTCTTACACATCCAGTACCATCACCGAATGCCATCACGCTCACCATCATACCATCCCGCGACATTAAATTCTACTGGACGGGTCACTGCAACTCCACACCACCCCACGATCATGCCTCACTGAAAGAAAATGCCTAAGGAAGGGAAAAAACACTCGAGTAGGTAGTATTAAATGAGACTTGACTAGTTAGATGAGTACATGCTTCTGCAACCAGTAAGGGCTGGTCGCAGGACCTCGCTGCATGACTAGGGGGCTGGTCACGTGAGCTTCATCCTGGTGTGGCTATGGTCTTGAACAAACCTGCTGCACGCTGACACTGCATGGCGCGGGACCCACCACAGGGCACCCTCATACCTATTACACCGACAGTAGCCCCCAAGCTTCCTCGTGGATATGGTGGACTGAGTGGTTCTCTGTGGGGGTCCATGGTCGCTGCACGCCATGTGGTCATGGACAGGTTTGGTCCCACCACCTGGGCCCTAGGTGACCGCAAATTTGCCTGGGGAGTGGTCATCGATGCAGCCACATTAATGGCCCACTTAGGAAACTGTACCCTGAGGGAGGTTAAACGTCTAGAGAGGGAGAAAATCATGGGAGAGAGAAAGAGAGAAAAGACATGGGAGAGAGAAACATTAACTGCCACCAGGCCCTGGGGAATTTTGGTTCCCCACGCTTGTTCTTTCGAATTCTGCACAAACCTGACCCCACGACTATTGAGACACCACGACGGCCCTTTAAACTGGTGCACCCATAGCTCCCCACAAATCTTTTCACCGTCATCCATTGTCCCTAAGCCTTTCTACTCTCAAACCTCTTCGTCTCCCCCGCCATCTCTATCTCTACCCTTGCCCTCGTAGCACCCTCCATCGCAATCTGATGGCGCACATTGGTAGCGATTATGCCTTTCCCAGATCCAAACGCAACACAGCAAGGCTAAAGACTCTGCACGAGGCCAACTTGCTAATCTATTGTCTTTCTACAGGGTACCGCGGTGGGGATAGCGTGCCCTCTCATCACCAAGGGGAGATCGTATTGTTCGTCTCGTTCTTCTTGGTGGGCCTCGTGCCACCCTTCTCCGAGTTCTTCACCACCGTCATCTCTTTCTACGACATTTTCCACCTCCATCTCAACCCCAACCCCATTCTCATGCTGAGCATTTGTACTCACTTGTGTGAGAACTTTGTTGGGGTCGAGCCATGCCTTGACCTCTTCTGGTTCTTCTACACAACTTAGTTGGTGACCGGACTAGCCACCATGAGCTACAGGTTCCTCCTCTATGATGGCATCGTGGACTCCTACATCGAGGTAGGCCTCAAGTCATCCTGGTCAAGCTGAAGGGGGATTGGTTCTACCTCGTAACCGATGATTCCCTGAACAACCTCCGAGTGCTGAATGCGTTGGCGTAGGTCATGGAGAACTAGGGGAATTCGCCTGCGACCACCCCTGAGTTACTAACCCTGGTCAAACGAGCTATCCAACTTCAAAAAGCTAGGCTAATAGGGTTGGACGTCACTCGTGACTACATCAAGCGCCGGTTATGTCCCCTATGGAGGCAAGCATACCTAGCGTTTATGTACTCTGAGCCGAATGACAAGACCTGGTCGAGCTTTTCAGGTTACCCTGCCGTCGGATCCTTGGTATTACCCTTTCTTCCAAAAGCTTTGACCTCTCACACCCCTTTGCTATTCAGGTCTTACTGACGATGCTGTTGACTCGTGGGTTCGAACCATAATGCCAGGCCCCCAGAGGAAAGATGGCACTCCGGTCGACGCCCTTCCACTATGTGATCTCACCCCTCTAGAGAGATCATAATGCAGGAGGGTAAGTTCGGCATTTCCATAATTCCCACCCTTGAGACTTCTTATGACCTGGATTTTCATAGTTGACGCCATTTGCATGGTCTTCCTAAAGTCGACGTACTGCGCCTGGTCATCGACGAGGTCATATGGGCCTCCAGCCAAGCTTCTCCAGGGAGTGGAGTTCATCTTGATCTCCACTTGGGCGCCCAATAGGGCGTGACCCCGCCTCCTCCTAAACAATCTAGTCATGCCTCTAACACACATGGTCACGGAGATCACCAGACCACTCCAGGTAGGATGTCGACCACGGGTGGAGATCTTGCACCCAGTGCTGTCAACAGAGGAGTGACCAGCTTTGCCCTGAGTCGGCTGGGGACTAGACTACTCGCAGTCAAAGATCAACCATGAGCAGAGGTACGAGGAGTGGTGCTAGCCCCCAGGGGGGTGATTGGTTACTCCCCGAGCCATCTTGGTCTGACTAATCGATCGTCGAGGCTCTGTACAAGGGAAAAAAGAAGGCGAAGGATTTGGCCTCCATAGAGGCGTCCAAATGTGCCTATGGGACACTATTTGCCCGCAGCACGACGATAAATGTGGCCTCCCTGATAGGTCATCTAAGAGGTTTCACAAGGTCAAGAGTTGTGCTCACCCCTCTAACCACATGGTAAGTCCCCCAGTCAGGTGTAGCCATTTTGAGTTCTTTTCTTGACCGCACAACTTGTTGTGGCTACAGGTCCTCCACCTCGCCAATGACTCCAATAGAAAACCCTACTCTGGTGCCTCAGCCAGACATTCTAGCCCCCGGGCTAGCCACGATCCCAATGCCGTCTGAAGTGTCCGCCATGACCCCTGTGCCTCCTCCAGTGTTGGCTCCGGCCTTCGAGCTGCTCTCCCTGGTCCCTAGCCTCCCTGCCTCCATCAGCCAGCTAATCGCTGAAAAGGAGGAGGAAGTGTACAGATGCGTTGAGTTGGATAGGCTAGCGGTGGAGGAGAAGGATGCGAGGCACACGCTTTAGTAGGAGAACGCTGCCCTTCAACAGGAGAAGAATGCACTCCAATTGGAGAGGGTTGCGCTCATTGATCAACACTCCAAGCTGATGGAGGATGAGCAGACGACCCATGGCTTTCGTCAGACTACATTTATGGCGATGCGGGGACCGCTGAGGAACATCAAGCTAGAAGCCAATGAGTCAAAGGAGGAGTCCACGTAGGACTGGGCTTACTCCATCAACATCCTGACAAAAAAGTTTGCCCAGCTCCCGGGCATCCTGGTGGCGAAGACGGCAAAGGATGTGGCAAAGGTAGCCAAAACCACGATATGGTATGTTCTCCAGTGTTAGCGCTATCGCGACCCTAGCTTCAATCTCGAGATCATCCAGGAGGGGGTCGTAATTGCTGGCCTTGGAGCCAAGGTGAAGTTGGAGGCAGAGTGCCAAGAGCCGTTGGAGTTCATTGAGTCCCTCATCCTGGTGGAGACCAAGGAAGAGTAAACACCAGCTTGTATCTTAAGTTTGTATGATACCTGATCGACCTTCTGCATTTCTTTGATGGGCTTGTGTCGTTGTTGTAGTCGTAGAGTCCCCAACATAAACGAAATGCCTACTCGCTCTGAGCCCCCGAACACCACCATAGACGGTGGCTGAGTGTGAGCTTGGCTTCGCGGTTGAACGAGAGATCCTTTAGAGAGATATTCAAGGTGCGCCAATCTTGACACAGACTAAGCCATGTAGTCTTTGGCTAGCTAAGTAATACTCGACTAGCTGACCTTTGCATGCTCTGCAGCTTGTTTCTGACAAGCCTATTAGCAAGAACTGCTCGCGATGCAAAGGGACTTGGAGCGGATGTCAAGGGAGAACAACCAGTGGTGGGTGTACTTCTATGATTGTCTTAGCTAGGCGTTCACCCCTTTTGACTCGCTACTTCAGGCTATCGGCATTCATGTTCTCCCAACCCTTGGGGATACCATGACTAGACATATCAACTAGCTTCTTGTGGCCTTTGAGGAGGCGAGTGACCTCAAGCAGAAGCTTTGTGAGAGCGTCGGTGACCACCTCTTTGAGGTCAGAGTCTCTGATGCCTGCCTTGCCCTAGCCTACGTCAGCAATCACCTCCCCGACCTTGACCTTACTCTGATAGTCTCTGCCAGCTTCGGCGTTGTTTAGCGGAGCTCAGCGACCACGCAGACACATTCCTATACGCAGCTCGTTCCCTTTTTTGGACCGTTTGGTTTGACCTGCTGAGGGGCATCTTTGGATCCTATGGACATTGAATAAAATCATTAGAACCATCCCTCAAGCACTATCCGAGCAGTCTTTTTGTACTTGATGACTTGTTTTCATATAATTTTTTTTGTGCTCATGCGATGGGTAGGCTTGGCTGGTTGTTAATTCCAGATGGGTTCCTGGTTTTCCATGCCGCTCGCTAGCTAGGTTCGTGGAGACCAGGGCTCGACTCGTTGGACTTGTGGCCTCGTGGTCGGTATCCATCAGCCACCTACACCCTGAAACTAAGCGGGCAATAGTTTTCATTCCTCCCCAAATGATTTGGCACTCATGACGTGAGCGATTAGTCAAAATGAAGAGACAACATAAAAAGGAACCCTAAACAAGGAACTTAAACAAGGAAAACCTAAACCCTTATAACCCTCGACCGTCTGGTCAGCATGAAGGCTACTGACCAGGCAATCTGACCCTTGAATTGAGAAACTTACATGCCGACAGAAGACCATTCTTGTTCGGGAGATCCCGCAAAATAGAAAATTTTGTCTTCAAATCGGAAAAACTTACAGGTTATGCTCCACGCTCGTTTGGAAGATCCTGCAAAATAGAAAAATAGCTCATTTTGGCGCAACCCTACACATAGAACTTGTGCAACTGGGCTATATTCCATGAGTTGTGCAATTCATAGCTGTCCTCCATGGCTGCCTTGACCGCACTAGGTCGGGTAACCTCAACCACCTTGTAGGGCCCTTCCCACTTGGGGGAGAGCTTGTTTCAGCCTAGCTTATTCTGAATCAATCTAGGGATGAGGTCACCTATGACCAGTGTTCGCTCCCGCACCTTGCAATTGTGGATACGCCTAAAGCATTGTTGGTATTGGGCTGCTTGAATTAGGGCACAATCATGTAACTCTTTGATAAGATTTATGTCATCCTCCCATCGCCTCACCTGGTCATCGTCTGAGTAGTTTGTAACTCGACAAGATTGGAGGGTGCTCTTGGAGGGGAGCATTGCCTCAGCGCCAAAAACTAGGAAGAAGGGAGTCTCGGCCATAGCCCTATTGGGAGTCACCCAGAATAACCAGAGTATTGTGGGGAGTTCGTCTACCCGCGCCTCGAGTAGCTCCTAAGCCGATCGAAGACCCTGGTTTTGACCCCTTGCAATTTCATCCCATTCGCCCTCTCGACCTGTCCATTGCTTTGGGGGTGTGCAATTGACATGTAGCAAACTTTGGTCCCAATATCTTTGCAGTAATATCTGAAAGTTCTATTGGCAAACTGAGTCCCGTTACCCGCAATTATGCGGTTTAGACTACCAAATCACACTACCAACCCTCGTATGAACTCTATCACCACTTCAATGGTGATTTTCTTAACAGGCTTGGCTTCTATCTACTTAGTGAACTTGTCGACTGCCACAAACAGGAATTCAAAATCACCAGGGGCCTTAGGGAACGGTCCCATGATATTGAGTCCCTAGACAACGAAAGACCAAGAGAGTGATATGCTTTGCAGTGCTTGGGCTGGTAGGTTAGTCTATTGGCCATGGTACTGACACGGCTCACATCATTTCACCAGCTCGCAAGCATCCTGGAGGGCCGTGGGCCAATAGAATCCTTGCCAGAATGCTTTTCTAATCAGAGTGCGGTACGAAGTGCGGCTACCACATAAACTTCTGTGGATATCAGAAAGCAATGTGCTCCTCTCTTATTGAGTGATGCATTTCAGTAAAAGGTCACTAGTCCCCCTTTGGTAATGGCATTCCTCAACCAGGGAGTATATACGGGATTGCCACATGACCTTTTCTGCTGATGCATCATCGTCAAGGATTGGTTAATTTTGTAGGTGTGCCAAGATCCGATCAATCCAAGTCGTACTCGAATCAAGCTGGGCGACCACATGATGGCCATCTGAGGACTATACAAAGGAAGGCATTGCCTCCAAAGGTGTTACCTCGGGTGCTCCATTTCCAAGCCGAGTATCCCCTTCATGTTGGCCCAAGACCATGGTGGATGGTCATGTGAGTCTTTCTTCAAAGACTCCGACCGAGACAACTGCATGTGAAGAAGCTAGATGGGCCAGCTCATCAGTGAGGAAGTTGTCCCTGTGGAGGACATGCTTAACCTCGAAATCGATGAAGCGTCGCTCCAACCTTCTTAGTTTAGCTAGGTATGCTGTCATTGTTGGGTCAGAGCACTAAAACTCTCTTTGCACTTGGTTTATGACTAGTAGCGAGTCCCCTATTGCTAACAAGTGTTTTATACCAAGTGAGGAGGCTTCTCTCATTCTGGATAAAAGACTCTCATATTCTACAATATTGTTAGTAGTAGATAAGGTTGTTAGGATCTTGATACGGATCCCATAATCTTATGATCCTATGATACTATGAAGTTGAAACGATACTAATCCCACCATGTATCTTAAATTCGTACTATCATGATCCTAGATGAGAGTTCTATATGATCACACAGAATCGCTAAGATCCTTCATAGGATCCCGATCCTACGATCCTATATGACAATTCTATAGGATCCCACAGAATCGCTAAGATTTATGCATAATTAAGTTTTATTAGTTTAATCTAACATGCTTTATTAGTTTTTATCTTCAAAACCTATGTTTAATGATGTTTCATGCTTGTTAAATGTATTTTTAATATAAAAAATAAATTAAACTTTAAACATAAAAATCCCATAGGATTGTGATCTTACGATCCAATCCTGTTCGGCAAAAAATGATCCTACCTAGAATCCTAATCCTAAAAACCTTGGTAGCAGGAAAACATAATTGAACTGCATACTTGAGGGTGTCGCCAGTAGGTGATGTCAAGACCAATCCAGCCCCTACTCCCTTTAGCGTGAACAACCCATCGAAGTGCATGGTCTAGTGCTCGTCCGTTTCTGGTCATTGTTCCTGCTCGGGCTCAATGGACGGCCACTCGGCCACAAAATTGACCAGTGCCTGGGACTTGATAGCCGTTTGGGGGACAAACTGAATATCGAACTCCCTGAACTCCACTACCCACTTTGCTGTTCTCCTTGCTGCATCCCTGCTATGTAGGATTTCCCTAATTGGGAGCGAGGAGACTACCTTGACTTTGTGGGCTTGGAAGTAGTGCATGAGCTTGCAAGAGACCATCAGTATGGTGTACATCAGCTTTTTTGCCTATGGGTACCGAGCCTTCGCATCATGTAGGACTTCACTGACGTAGTACACTAGTCGCTGAAGCCCCTCACGCTCGACGACTAGGATTGCACTCACCACCTGTGGAATGGTTGCAACATAGAGAAAGAGTGACTCGTCTGGTAGAGGAGCAATCAGTACAAGAGGGGAAGAGATATACCTTTTGAATTTTTGGAAGGTTGCCTCTGCTTCTGGCATCCACAGGAAGTGGTCGCTTTTCTTCCAGAGCTTGAAGAGCAGCATAACCCTCTCCCTCATCCTCGAGATGAACCTGCTCAAAGCTGCCATGCACCCCATTAGTTTCTAGGCCTCCTTTAACCTGGTTAGGGATCCCATCTGGTCAGTTGCTCTGATCTTGTCTTGGTTTGCCTCTATTCCCTGACTCGACACGAGTAAACCGAGCAGTTTTCCTAACAAAATTCTAAACGTGCACTTTTTCGGCTCCACCTTCATGTGGTATTTTCTAAGGTTGTCCTTGGTCCTGCTCTTGACGACCATGTAATCAACATATGCCTCAACATTCATACCGAGATGTGGTCAAAGGATGAACTGAATACATCATTGGTAAGTGGCACTGGCTCTTTTTAGGCAAAAAGGTATTTTTACATAAGAAAAGACCCTGAAGGGAGTTACAAAAGCAGTTTTATCCTCATCTACCCTATTCATAATAATCTGGTGATACCCCAAATGGGCATCTAGAAAGCACAACAGATCGCTACTGGCAGTTGAGTCAACAAGCTAGTCGATCTAGGGTAGAGGGAAGAGATCGTTTGGGCACGCCTTGTTGAGATCGGTGAAGTCGACGCATATCCTCCACTTACTGTTAGGATTTTAGACCATGACAGAGTTAGCCAGCCATTTCGGGTATTGTATCTCTTGGATGAAGCTTGCTTCTAGGAGATTTTTTGATCTCTTCACGAAGTGTCTTTTTGGTCGGGTGTGAATTGGCGTGCTCTTTGTTTTACTGGTCGTGTGTTAGGCCGCACTGACAACTTGTGCTCGATCACCTCCCTAGGGACTTTGGGCATGTGAGACGGACTCAAGGAAAAAATGTTCATGTTCGCCTGAAGGAAGGTGATAAGCGTGAGTTCCCATTTTGGGTCCACGACGGCCCATATTTGGACCGTCCTGGATGGGTCGGTATCATCTAGGCATACTGCTTTGAGCCTATGCAGGGTCGATGATGATGCAGACCTTCTCCGAGCGACCACTTGGCTCCGCGTCCCTGGGTCATGACCTAGGAGTCAGCTCGACCATATCGAGGTTCCTCTTGTTGCAGTGCAGAGACATCTTCTAGTTTCCCACTATGGTGATGGCTCCCTTAGAGCCTGGGATCTTGATTGCCTGGTAAGCATAGTGGGCGTTAGCTATGAACTGGGACATAGTTGGTTGACCCAGGATTGTGTTATACACGGTCCCAAAGTCAACCACATCAAAAAAGACCATTTCAGTCATGAAGTTGCTCAGTGAATCGAATATGACGGGTAGCTCGATCTACCCCAATGGCTTGGCTGAAGAACCAGAGGTAATCTCAAAGAAGGGAAGAGATGGCTTCAATGCGCTCCTCGGGATCTGCAGAGCATCTAGTGTGTCAGCGAAGAGGAGGTTGATGGAACTCCATCCATCAACTAGTACGCGGCCCATTTGCACATTGTGCACCATGGGCTCCACCACAATGGGGTATCGTCCGGGGCATTTGACGCATGCAGGGTGGTCAGACTGGTTGAAGGTGATGGGGACCTCCGACCACTTTAGTTGTGGACTGGGACTCGGAATGGTCGCGCATACTTCACGGACCATTGACTTGTAATCCCTATTCGAGGAGTACGTTGTGGCTCCCCAAAAGATATGGTGAACCATGTGATCGGCCTGCTGGAATCCCAAAGCCGACTAGTCGGCGTTAGCCCCGTCCTCACCCTCGCTGTTGCACTTGGGCTTGCACTCCCTGAGTTCCTGGTCGATAATACCTTGCATGACCTTGCACTCGGTCAAGTTGTAGGCGTCGGTGCAGTGGATTGGGCAGTAGCCTCTGCCCTTCTTCCTGTCTTTCTTCACGAAGCGGTGGCATGGTTGGCTGGTTTATTCAACATACATGACGTTGGGTGGCCCTGCCTTGCGCTTGTTTTTCTTTTTCTCCTTCTGGCCGACTCCTTTGGAAGAAGCGGGTTGGTTAGAGGCTCGAACTCTGATTCGGTATCCCATGCTTGCAGCACACAGGGTCCTCGAAACAGGATTCTAGAGTAGTCGAGGATTCGATCATAGGTAGCCCAACCATAGTATCAATGTCTGCAGAAACACGAAAAAACACACCCTACCTGGCGCGCCAATTGTTTGGCTGATCCCTAACAATAATACGGGGTATACCAGATGATGTGCGCGTTGATCCACCTTTCCTATACACGTGTATCAACCTAGACTCAAGAACACCGAGGTTTATCTAGGTTGAGGCCTCCTGTGGGATAATAGCCCTATGACATGTGTATTGTCTTATGAAATGGATGATTTTTTTATAGAATCTCCCCTCTGCAAACAAAGTCTTGACCCCTTGATATACCAGGCCAAAGATGCACAAATAAACAGACCGTGTTAAACCCTATGGTAAGACTACCCCTGATGAAGCCAACTACCCCAAGCCTATCATAACGTCTGATAGGCATGCCTGCTCCGCACTGGTCGTCCCGCGCGTCCTGTACCATCACTGAACACCATCCAGAACTCTCTGCCTTTCGCCCCAAGGCTACAGAAATGTTTCTAGTCCCTTTTCCTTCCCAACGTCATATCTTTCTTCGACGCTCATCGTCAGACCATCCCGCAACATTAAATGCTATGGGACGGGTCACTGCAACTCCACACCACCCCATGACCACGCCTCGCAGAAAGAAAGTGTTTGGGAAGGGAAAAAACACTTGAGTAGGTAGCATTAAATGAGACTTGACTGGTTAGGTGAGTACCTGCTTCTACGACCAGCAAGGGCTGGTCGCAAGACCTAGCTGCACAACCAGGGGGCTGGTCACGCGAGCTTCACCCTAGTTGCGTGGTGTGGCTATGGTCTTGAACAAACCTGCTGAACACTGACATTGCGTGGTGTGGGACCCACCACGTGGTGCACCCCTTACCTATTACAGTGACAGGAGGAGAAAGCCGCGTTGATCCTAGCAGGCTGTCGATAGAGAGGGTCACAACTGGGCATCGGTGCATTGATGGTGTAGCTAGGTATCAGCACGTTGATGATGCAGCTGGATTGAGTGGACGGAGCATGAATGAGGCCTAGATTGTATTGCTGGCTGCGGGCGCGATGGAAGGCAAGAATGCCTTTATGGCACAGTGGAAGGCTCGATTGATGGGAGAGTAGGGAAAGATTTATGAGAAGAGGGGGTTTTCAAATTGATCATGACTAACTATTTGGGAAAGTATTTTGGAAGGAGGTTAATTGATTTATGTGGTATTTTAGAAGGAGATTAATTGTTTTGGGTGGTATTTTGGAAGAAGATTAATTATTGTTGAATATAGATGGAATGAAATAATCATGAAGGTGCTTGGTGTTGTGTCATATGCAGAACTTAGCCGTTAGATGCAACGACACAAGCATGAAATAAACCTTGGTTGTTGTATGTGATTGATGAGGATGTACCTGAAGGTGCTGGTAGTTGTGTGTGCACTTTTTGGGGTGAACATAGGATAATTTTTACTCATGCTTTTATATGTAGTTTATGAATATATATTGATAACTATGCAATTTCTAAATTAATCGTGCGTTAATTTTAAAGGGGAAATCAAGTATGGGGAGGATGGAGGGACAACGCAATCTCGGCCATTGGATTCAAATCCGATTGGGGCCTAATTGATGTGGTTTTATGGCCTAATTGATGATAAATGGATTGGGTTTTATCCTAATTAATAACTAATTGATTGTGGATTCTAAATTAATTGCTAGTTACTTTGGAATGGGATTTCATGTGAGCACAGGGTGGAGGGACAATGCATTCTCGGCCATTGGATTTAGATCTAATGATGTTGTTTGTTTTGTGGATATTTTGTGGGGGTGGACATAGAATTTTCAACCGTTGATTATAACGCAATTTCGGTCATATGAAACGAATCTTGATTGTTGGATGGATTGGTTGTTGATAGATATGAGGTTGTTGGTGTTCTGTGAACATTTTACGGGGTGGACATAGAATATTTTCAACTCACGCTTTTATAGTTTATATTAGATAATGTTAAATCCATGCACCTTTTAGGATTTGACACCATACCCTAAATGTCATTGACCCAGAGTGACCCCACATGATACTATGATATGAGCGTCAAATTCTAAAAGCCACACGAAATTAGTATTATATTCTAAAATATCCCCCTAATGGCTAAACTCTACCTCGAGTATTTTGTAACCCATTCACACCTAATTTTCTGATCTAGCGATGTGTGCCACAATTTGGTCTCAGAGCTCCTTCCCAAACTCCAGCGGCTAACATCAAACTACGTGCAAGGGATGTAATATGCTTATGTAGAAGATAGAGTCATTAGTGTATCTCCAACAGTACCAAATCATCTAGCTCTATAAGAGTACATGTTAGTATTTATCCAACCGTGGAGGAGATAAGAGATAAAAGCTAGCTACTAATTAATAGGTAGTCTATATGTAGTGGATTCCAAGACATATGCAAGTTTTTATAACTCTAATACACGTGCATCCATATTAGTTTTGAAGAGTGTGCTATAGCTAGTTAATTGGAGAGATAATCTATATTATACTATCTACTGAGTTCCTCGGTAACATATTGTATAATAAAATAGCAATGTTTTATTTGGAAAAGTTGATATTCGTTCCTATAGTTTTGACGTATGAATAGGGTTGAAAAAAACTAACCGCCAACCCGTGCTGATAATCAAATAAGTTCACTTCCATTTTGCCATTTCATTCATTTTAGTATGGTCTTAACTTTGGAAAAACACTATAACCAAATAAACCAAGGGTTATTCTGTAGAGCATTTTTTTTTTGCCTAATTTAGTAGATTTTGTGTGCAATTCTAATGTTGAAGTCAGTTATATCACGATTCATGAGTACTTACATTTTACATATGCTTTGTTTTAGCTAATGGATTGTGCATATAACATACTTTAGAAATGCTACAAACGGAACGTATAGGTTAGATCCTGAATTAAACCCTAGCGCCGCCATGCCTCTCGCCCTTGCGGTGAAGCTACCACCGCCACCCCCTCTTTTTGTCGTCCCCTCCCTCCTCCACCACCAGGCACCTCTCTGGAGGTGAAGGGGAGGGGGGCTGCAAGCTCCAGTTAGCTTTATTAGGTTATCTTAGGTTCTACAATAATGAATAAAGCGCTTAGTGTAGTCTATTCCCCCAGCTTCTCGTCGTGCTCATTGTTGCCAGAGTCATCATCATGGTCACCAGACTCACTGCCATGTCTAATGAACACCGAGCCACTGTTTATGGCCTCCAACAGAAGGTCATGGTGCGGATAGGCTTGTATGGGGAGTTTTGCTACCTTCGTTTCTGCTCGGTTGGAGTAGCCGGCGACGGCACCCTGTACGGTGTGGATCTTGTGGGGAATGTATCCAACAGATTTGAAGTTTGTCAAGCTTGCTGTTTTAAGGCTCCCCAGTTTGGGTTTTGTTCTGGGTCTCCCAGTTTCTCCCATGTGATGCCAGCTGTGTTTTCTGGGTCGCCGTTTCGACTTGGTTCGATGCTGGTGTAGGATTCAATTGTTGTCGGATCAGAGAAGATGAAAGTTGATGTTCTTTCAGAGTTATTCAACCTGTCGACAGCCGGTGAACTGAGGGTCACCACGTGCTAGCTGTTGGTTTTGACATCTAGGATCGAATAATTATAGGAACACAAGAACAAAAGAGTTTCTGAGGCTGCGATAGCTTAGCCTTTACTTTCCTCTTGATCTGAGCTCGCTAAGTACTTTCGAGCTTCTCGACCTTACAACTTGATTGACTTTATTCTCATAGCTTTTCTCTTCTTTAAGACAAAATATGGGGTGCCCCTCCCTTCATTATATAGGAGCCAAGTACTAGACTCTGAATCCTACTCCGATATAATCCTATTCCTACTCAGACTCTAATTCTACTCTTATTAGGACACAATTTTAACTTTTACATGGACTCTCATGCATACCAAAACTAAACCTACCATAAAACAAGATTAATTTCCAACATGCCCCCTTAATCTTGTTTTCCTCACATTACAGTGGCGCCGGGTGGTCATCCTCCTCTGCAGCCATAAACAACATCTTCTCCTATTTCTTCACCTTCTCACATTCCCACTGGAAGTGCCCGTAATCATTGCACTTGTAGCACCTCACTTGAGCCTTGTCGAATTTCCGATTCTTGCTACCTCGTCCACCGCTGTTGGAGGAGCTGTCACCACCATCCTTCTGCTCCTTAGTCCTCCATTGTCCTCGAGTGAGCAACATATGCTTATCTTCAACCTGCTCCTTAGCTCTCCATTGGGCTTTGGTGAGCAACACATGCTCAGCATTGATGTCGACGTCGTCGTTGTTGCTGCGCAACCTTACCTTTCTTTGTACGCCTGGAGCCTGCCGAAGACCTCCTCGACTATCATGGTCTCGAGATCATCGAATTGCTCGATTGAAGTGGCGATCTGTAAGAACTTGTTTGGTGTGGCTCTGAGGATCTTCCTTACCACATACGAGTCCTCCATCTTATCGCCGAGCCCACAAATCGTGCTGACGATGGAATTCACCTTCATTGTGAAGTCATCGACCGACTTCATGCTCTTTATCCGTAAGCCATCTAGCTCTTCTTTGAGGGTTTGAACATGAGCATCCTTGGTGTGTTTGGCACCTTGGTACATCACCTTGATGCACTCCGATGCCTCCTTGGAAATTTGCTTCTCAGATACTGCCCGCAGCGTCTCCTCTAGGATGCCTTGATACATGGCGGCAAGCGCTATCTGGTCCTTCTTCATTTCCACCTTTTCCTTCGGGTTATCGTGCTCGACAGCGTCTAGCTTAGCCTTTGCTTTCTTCTTGATTTGAGCTCGTTGAGTACTTAACCAAGTACTTCTGAGCCTCTCGACCTTACAACTTGATCGACTTTATTCTCATAGCCTTTCTCTTCTCCGAGCACATTATGGGGTGCCCCTCTCCCTTCATTATATAGGAGCCAAGTACTAGACTTTGAATTCTACTCTGATACAATCCTATTCCTACTCAGACTCAAATCCTACTCCTATTAGGATACTATTTGAACTTTGACATGGACTCTCATACATACCAAAACTAAACCTACCATAAAACAAGATTAATTTCCAACACTGGCTGGGGTCTCTTGCGGTCAACCAACACTTGGTGTCCCTTCCACTTCTTGGTCAGCTGATATTGTACCTGTTCTTGGTGTTCTCCTACGCCATGCTTCAACTTGGTGGCCCGTGGATTGACGAGAGCTGGATTTGAAGAAACGACATGATGCTTCCTTGTATTTTTCTTCTTTTCCATAAGCTTGTTTACCAATCTGGGGACGTAAGCTCTATGTTTAATTTAATATAATCTAGGGCTTTTGGCTACTTTAGTTATAATTAAAAAAAAGTAGAGTTGTAATCTACGAGACATTAAGTTACAACCATACATAAATAAAAAAATTGAGTTGTAATTACATTATGGATGAACGTAACTCCTAATGAATTCTTTTCCTAATAATGCACAACCTAAGGAATACGATTGTAATTGTAGTACAATCTAAAGCATAACTCTAGTCCTTCTGGACGTGCAATTGCAATTATAATATATATTAATTGTAATTGATTGTAATTCGTTAGCTTTTTGTGTTGCACGTACTTTTGGATGCGCGGTTGTAACTAGTCTACCTAGCGATTGTAGCTAATAGTTTTTTGAGTTGTAACTGGGGGTAGCGTAACAGTAACTAATGTTGAGCCTAGTCGCAGAATAGACTCGCCCCGTACTCGTAGTGTACCTGCAGAATGCGCATAGGTCGAGTGCGCACCCGATCGAGCAACCAACTAGGCTCTGACGTGCAAGGCAGCCCCATAGACCGAGCACACACCACCAGTGCCCCAAGCGAGCTCTCACCCACCGACCCTGCACGCCCACTAGAGATCGAGCAGCGATTGCAACTAGTTGCAACTTTATGCATAGATGAGTTACAACTATAAATATAGCGTGATTGCAACTACATATTGCAACTATAGATATAGAGCACGATCCAACCCATCGACCCCGCGGGCTTACCGGATTATTGAGCATGTTTTCATCTTGTGAGCAGCGATTGCAACTGTTGCAACTACGTGCATAGAGTAGTTACAACATGTAACATAGAGTGATTGTAACTATTAGTTACAACTACATACATAGAGTGGTTATAAGTATATGCATACTGTATTGTGCAGCATATTATAAAGCAATATTGCAACCAGATGGTCTACAATGTTGTAACTATAGTGTTCAGCATGTTGTAACTAGATTGTCTACCATGTTGTAACTGTAGTGTTCACCATGTTGTAATTGTAGTATTCACCATGATATAAATAGAGTGTTCGCCATATTATAACTAGAGTGGCTAACATGTTGTAATTAATACTCACTCGTTAATTCATATCGTAAATAGAGTGTCTACCATGTTGTAACTATGTTATTGAGCATGTTGTAATTCGGTTGTTTGTGAATCACAACTACAAACCAAGTTATAACTACAGTATAGAACAACATGGACTCGGTTAGGCGCGTGGGAGGGAGGAAGGCTCAATCGGGGACGTGCGGAAGGGAGGCTAGCTTGGCCAGGGCGCGCAGGATTGCTATATATATAATATACCCAGCCCACACTAGCCTCGGCCCACCCAATTGCCCAGAGTTGTGCTTACCGCCAGCCCACACACTCCCTGCGCACCCGTGCTTGCCCAGCGCATGCCCCCCCACCCCCCGCGCACGTGGTTGTGGCCAGTTGTGCTTACCACGTATGGAGGCTATTTTTTAATTGACGCTAATTATGATGGGAAGATTTGGTGTTCGAGGTCATGGGGTTGATATTTCGAAGGCATTATCAATAGCCATGGTAATAGGGTTTGTTTTTCATTTCTCTTTTTAATAGACCACAGTGGCTTCTACTTGTGCTGAAAAACTTGCCACCACAGTTTGATCTATAGTGCTGAAATATAAATCAGACTGATATTTCCATGTGTACTAACAAAGTACTCTAGTAATTTCTATGATTCAGATGCTTCACTATGTTAGTTGTTTTATTCAGTAGTTATGTCAGTAGTTGTTTAGTTCTTTTAAGTAATAGAAAATTTGTTTCAGTAGTATCACTAGTTCAATATTCAGTAGTTCTAAGTTATAGTAAAATTGTTCAGGGGTTTGTGTGAGTTGTATTAGTAGTTCATAGTAGTTGTTTTAGTAGTATTAATAGTTTGTTTTTCCAGTAGTTTAGCTCATTAGTTGTCAGTAGTTTTTCAGTAGTTCCAAGTTATAGTAAAATTATTCAATAGTTTGTGTTAGTTAGTAGTGTTAGTAATTATTAGTAGTATCAGTAGTTGTTCCGTAGTGTCAGTAGTTATTTAGTAGTTCTAAGTCATAGTATATTTATTTAGTAGTGTTATTAGTTTAGTTCAGTAGTTGTTGGCAATTATTCAATAGTTCTAAGTTATAGTAATATTGTTAAGTAGTTTTGTTTAGCAGTATCAAGTAGTTTAGTTCATTAGTTTTTACTGGTTGTTTAGTCATTCTAAGTCATAGTAAAATTGTTTAATAGTGTTAGTAGTCGTCAGTATACAGTAACCATCAGTATTCAGTAGTGTCAGTAGTCATCAGTATTTTCTTGTTTGCACTCTGATCTCCTAAATGGTGTCATTTAGTACTCTCTTAATTGCAAAGAGGCCCTATATATATGTTGGGGAATGGTCTTACGTGCCCCTTCGGATGGTGAGTTGAAGTCCACAGGTGGCCGTACACTGACGAATAATGCAATTGTGTTTCAAGAAGTGCAGGCGAATTCTCTGGCGGGCCTTTAGACGGAGACCGAAGGTGGACCCGCAGTGCCAAGTATCAGCACAGGCAAAGCCTCTAGCGGGCCTTCGGACGAACAATGAAGGTCAACCCGTGTCGCTGAGTAACAGGGCAGGCAAAGCCTTTGGTGGGCCATTGGACGGAGACCAAAGGGTGACTTGAGACGCAATGTCAAGGCGGGTCAAAGGTGCCTTGAAGGCCCGTTTGCGACTGGCCTTATGGGGGATTGGGCGAAGGCGCGGCATAGGTCGAAGCCCATGTAGCAGTCTGGGGTATAATTGTAAATGTACAAATGTACTTAATGGTACCAAAATACCCCCGAATATGCCAGAAATGTGGCAGTTAGGGGGGGTAATGCTGTAAATTATGGCGTGAAGTGGTTGAGTACGGGCTATAAATAGGCCGGCACTGTAACTGATGCAAAACATGATTGAGACTATATCTTCCCATAAACACATATCTCATCTCGCTACCTTAGCTCTCTCTCTCTCTCTCTTGTCCGAAGACTTCCCTTAGTTTGGTGACTTAGCTTTCAACAGTTGGCACCGTCCACGGGGATCAAATAATCCGAAGCCATGCCACCTAAAAAGAAGACAAAGCCACTCGGTACATAAACAACATTGCTGGAGCAGCTGATTCCAGAAGGGGCTTCAGCCGAAACACTCCCTTCGGTGGTGTAAGAGCTGGTTAACACTTCGATATGTGGAGCTGACGGCAGCCAGCAAGGACACGACGATGTGAATATGGTGTCCCCAGAGGATGATGAGATCATCACAAAGCAGCTCTCTAGGAAGATGCAGCGGCAACAGTGTGAAGGGTAGAAGCTAACCCATGCGCCCGCTTCGAGGCTTTGGTTGGAGAAAGAGGAAGGCACATTGTTGAGGGTAAATCCCCGATAATGATTCTTGGGTATGCTAGATAGTGGGTGTATGATCGGTGTTCCGGGTGTGCCTATGGAATGAGTGCATGTTTGTTGCTCAGGAATACCAGAGTTATCCAGGTTCAGGCCCCTCGTGAGGTAATAGTCCTACATCTTGTGTATTCTTTTCATTCTCCCTCTTTTTACAGAAGATATCCCCCCTTATATTCCAGGGGGCAGAAGTCTTACAAGTGGGCCCAATATGAAGACCCATGCTTGTCCTAGAAAAATGATATAAGCAATTATTACAAGCCTACATTCGCTGAGCCTGCCCTGGGTCCCTGCGGTTACCGTCTCGTCCATCGGTCGCACCCCCGTTTGTCGTACCCGAAGCTTTGCCTGCCCTGTCTTATCGCGGGCTTCCCACGTGCACCTGTTGTACCCTGTGTCACGTTTTCATGCCTATCCAGCAATAATTAATGTCTGCGGGACGGGATAACGTAACTCTGCATCGACCATGCCACCTCAACCGGAGTGGACTGCTTGGGGAAGGAAAACTGTGTGAGTAGCGGTATTAAATGAGGTTTGACTGGCCTAGACGAGTACTTGTCTTGTGACCAGTAAGGACTGGTCGCGGGGAACCATGCAGAGGCCTTAGTCATGGTCGTGCTGGTGTCGACTGGTCGTGCGGGGGTCATGGGTCAAAGAACGAAAGTGGGTACTACCCAAAGCTAACCATTGCGAGCCATCCTGGTGGGGGACCCCTATATTCTTTACATCGACAATAGCCCCCAAGCTCCCTCGCGGATGTGATGATCTGAGCTATTTTTCATCATGTTGAGGTTAGGCCTAGTGGTACCATTCGGGCCCTGGGTGGACAAGAGCTTTGCCAGGGAGTGGTCGGCTACATGGTCCACCAGCGTGTTTGGCTTGGGAAACTGCATCCATAGGGAGGTTACCCATTAGAAAGAGAGAGAGAGAGAGAGAGAGAGAGAGAGAGAGAGAGAGAGAGAGAGAGAGAGAGATTGTGGGGGAGAGAAACCTTGACGGTCGTCGGTTTCTGAGGCAGAGGGACCGAGCCGATCTTATAATTCAAAAAGCAGAAACCACATAAACCCTTTCGCACTCAAAGCTTCTGTGCCAAAGCCCATCGCCCCCAACCACATCCCGTCTTTCCTGTGAAAACCACCATTGAGCTCCCATGGCACCATGCACTGGAAAGAGCCTGACTTCCCCAAGTCAAAGTGCACCGCCGTGAAGCTGAAGCAGATATACGAGAATCATTTGCTTCCACGCCACCTGTCTTCGAGATATCGCCCCGAGGGGATGTCCCTGCTCCCCGTCGGGGGAGATCGTGATCTTCGCCTTGTTCTTCCTAGCAGGTCTCGTCCCTCCTTCTCTGAGTTCTTTATCACCATCATCTCATTCTATGACATCTTTAACCCCAACTCCATCATCATGTTGAGCATCTTTGCTCACATGTGTGAAAACATCATAGGGATTGAGCCATGCCTTGATCTCTTCTGGTTTTTCTACATGGTCCAAGCGCAGCCCGAGTCGGCCATTGGGAGCTGCGGCTTTTGTCTCTGTGACGGTGTCACGAGCTCTTATCTGAAGATGAACCTCAAATCTTCGTGGTCAGGCTAGAGGGATGAATGGTTCTACCTCACGATCGATGACTCCCTGGACAACTTCAACGTGCCAGAGGCGCCGGCATGTCTTGCGGAGAGTTGGGGGAGCTCCCCTAAGCCGACTACCGAACTACTGCTCCTTGCCAGCCAAGTCAAGATGCTTTTGGAAGCCAGCCTGTAGGGGTCAGATGTCGTCCGTGACTCCATCAAGCGCTGGCTATGTCCCCTGCGGCAGAGAGCCATCCTAGCATATCTATATACTAGGAGTGATGATGACACCCGGGAAAGCTTCGCAGGTAACATCACAGCCGTCCTTCTATCATTGTCTGTTGGTCGAGCGGTGTCTTATTCCCTTTGACCAGATCTTCCCAACGAGGTCATCGACGCTGATGGCAGCCACCACGAAGGGTGGCCCCCCTTTTGTCTCCCTGTGTGAGCTCCCCCTGCCGGAGAGGGCTCAGATGAGACTGGTATGTTTAGCATTTTTTTTCAAAATTTCCTACTCGAGCCTTTTCCTAGGTCATGGTCTCATGGCTCAAATTATTTCAAGCATCTCCCCGAGGTAGATGTCCCATTTTTGGGAGATTGGACGTGAGGGCTGCCAGCCCTCGTCGTCACCTATCGTTGTCCAGACGCCCACTGACCTGGTCGTGACATGAACCAGTTAGGTCAGGGAGGCGACCCGTTTACTCGGGGTCAGGCAGTGATTGCATGTAGAAGCTCTACGAGCGGTGCCAGTCAGTAGGAAGCTGACCCGCAGTGCCCCGACCCTACTCACCAAGACCAGGTGCCCTGCGACCAGACCCAAACAGGTCAGGCTGCCCTTGACCTGGCTAGGTCCGACCAGAGACCTCACGACTAGACTGTCGTGGAAAAAGCGTCTGCGCAGAAGAGGCCAGCGGAGGACTCATCCACCGCGGAGGCATCCAAACGTGCTCACGGAACCCTGAGTACTAGCAAACCACTAGTGGGGTTGTCTTCCCCAGTCGGTCGGTTCGGCGGTTTTGTGAGGACTAGAGATGTGCTTAGCTCCCTGCAGCCCCAATAAGTTTCTTTTGGGTAAGTATAGATACTTCTAATTTCCATTCCTTCCCGATTCAGTAACTTTGTTGTTTTCCGCAGACTCGTGGTAGCCCTTGCGGCTCTCGTCATGACCCCTCCGATGGCTTCCCCGGAGGACGTCCCAGTGCCTCCGCTAGCCCTGGCTTTGCCCTCTGGAGTGTCGGTGGCGGTTTCAGTCCCCATGGTTCTAGTCGAGGAGTCCGTGGCGGCCCCCAACTTGCTTGCTCTGGTTAGCCGCCTCCCCGCTTCTGTTTGTAGGCTAGTCGAAGAGAAGGAAGCGGTGGCCAGTAGGTGTGTGAGCTGGAAAAGCAGCTGGCCGAAGAAAGGGAGGTTGGATGCCTGCCGCAGCAAAGGTGTGGCGAGCTCCAGTAGGAGAAGGCTGCGCTTTCCGCCAAACACTCTGCGCTTTCCGCCGAGCACTCCCAGCTCAAGGAGGACGAACGCACCACCCTCTGTATTCTCTAGGACACCTTCAAGGCGTTGGCAGATCCCCCGGGGAGCCTTGGGCTGGGAGCCACGTAGCCGAAGGACAAACGCATAGCCCGGGCCTGGCCTACACCATCAGGGTCCTAGCGGAATTTTTTTTGAGCTCCCAGCCACCCTGGTGATGAGGGGTGCCGAGGACATGGCGCAGGCAGTGAGGTTGACTACAGAGTACATTTTTTGGTGCTACCATAGTCACTGGGCCCACAACTGAGGAGAGGCTATAGCAGGTGTGTTAAGGAGCAGTGGGCCACGTGACTTCTGTCTTCCAAGTGGAGGCCACCAAGTAGTAAAAACTTGATTGTAACTTTTATCTTGTTATATATTCGAATGAAGCCTCCCGTTTTTGTTCTCTGATGAGTTTGTGTTGTCGTGGTCGTAGAGTTCCTGGAGTGTCCGAACAATCCGTCTATACCAAGCCCCCACCTACACCGACTAGCCCTCAAGCCCTCGCCGAGCCCCCGATCAATCCTCCCAATGATCCCGCCGACCGGCGTATTTTGGAGGCGGCGGCAGAACGTGAACTGGGGCTTGTGGTCGAGCGAGCGAGTGCGCCGAGCAACCGTTAAGGTGTGTTATTCCGACCACTTGAGCCACGTGCTGGTCCCAGGTTACCCATGCAAGGCTCGACCAGCCAACTGCTGTGTGGCTTATAACCTATTTCTTGACTAGCCTGCCGAGAGGAGCTACTCATGATGTGGAGGGAACTAGAGCGGGTGACCCGGGAATGCGTCCTGCAAAGAGAGTACTTCTGCAACCACCTTCGCTGTTGTTGGGAGGATCTGTCGGCAGTGCAGAAAGACCTAGAGCAGCCGAGTAAGGAGAGCGATGAGTGGCGAGTGATATTCTACGACCATCTTAGCTGGGCCTTTACCCCCTTCGACTCCCTGCTTTGGTCCACCGGTGTTCGTGTTCACCAAACACTTGGGAACACTATGACTGGTCATATTGAGTGGTTTCTGGCAGCCTCCGAGGAGGCAGGTGGCCTTGAGCCAAGGATTTGTGAGGCCTTCGACGACCACCATTTTGAGGTTGGGGTCTCCGGTGCCTGCCTTGCCCTCACCTGCATCCGCGCCTGCTTCCCTGACCTGGACCTCTTGCCAGTAGTCGGTGCTGGTTTTGAAGGCACTCGAATGACCACTAAGGAGCTCAGCGCCTGTGCCGATTTATTTTTGTATGCTGTTTGTTCCTGCCTTTGGACTGTCCGGTTTGACCTACTTAGGGGTATTTTTGGGTCCTAGGAGTATTGTCTAGAGGTCGTCTAGAGCCAGTCCCCGAGTCTCATTCGAGTGGTCGCTTTGTAACGAAGGATAATTGTCTGTATGTGGATTTTTTCTTGTGCTTGGGTGGTGAGTAGCCTCGGAGTGCTCGTAATGCCTAGGGATGATCACATCGACCCGCTCGCTAGCTAGGTCCCGGCACTAAGGGTGACCTTTAGCCCAGTAAGCCTTTCGGTGGCGACCAGCGCTCGACCCAAGTTAGGGCTTGTGGCATTGTGGTCGTTAATCCTCGGGTGCCATCCCCCTAGCAACATGCAAATAGTCAATTTTGGATCTCATCCCATCAATCATGAGCGAGTGGGCTAAACATACATGGCTTCAAGAAAACAAAACACATATCCTAATAGTTCTAGCCCCGACTACCTGGTCGAAGGAAGGTGCTGCCGACTAGGCGGTCAAGTTCTTGAAACAGAAATACTTACAATTTGGGAGGTCGCATTTGTCCGTGAAATCCTGCAACACAAAAAGCTTGGTTTCTTGGATTTGAAAACACTTACAAGTCATGTCCATGCTCGTCTGGAAGGTCCTGCAAAATAGAAAAATTAGCTCCTCGTTGAGGAGCCTTATACAAAGGACCAGTGTTTCGCGGGTTGTGTAATTTGTGATCGACCACCCTGGCAAACCTGACCCCATTAGGTCAGGGAACTGTAAGTCACTTTGGAGCACCCCTCCCTTCCCAGAAGGAGCCTATTACGACCTGCCAAGCCTTGGACTGAACCCAGGTTGAGGTCGCCTAGGTCCAGTGCTCTTCCCGCGCCTAGTGGTCGCAGTGGCGCTTGATGCCTTGTTGGAACCGGGCTGCTCAAGCCTTAGAGCATGTTCATGGAACTCTTCGCCCGAGTTTTTATCTTCTTCCCCATGCAGCCACTTGGTCAGGCCTGGATGACTGGCCATTCGAGACGGCCAGCGTGCGATTCCCAACTGGCGAATCGAGTTCTGTTGTCCAATTTTATGAGACTTGGACTGCCAAGTCACACTACTAGCGCCCGCATGGACCTTAATCGCCACTGTGGTGGTGATCTCCTCAATAGGCTTGGGTTCGATCCACTTCATGGACTTGTCGACTGCCACGCGTAGGAAATTAAAACCGCATGGGGCTTTAGGGAATGGTCCCATGGTGTCGATCCCCCAGACAGTAATAGGCCAAGAGAGTGGTATGGTTTGCAGTGCCTGGGCTAGTAGGTTGCTATTTCGGCCGTGGTACTAGCACGACCCACACCGTTTCACCTGCTCGCAAGTATCCTAGAGGGCGGTATGAGGTTCGGCCTCCACGTATGCCTCCGAGGATGTTAGAGAACGCTGTGCTCCCCCCCATCTTGAGTGATGTATTTTTAGTAAAGAGTCGTTGCTCCCTTGGTGGCAAAGGCGTCCCTCTACCCAGAAGGATTCTCGCGGTCTGCCTGTGTGACCCTTTCTGCTGACACATCATCATTAGGGTCTGCTTAATTCTAAAGGTAGTCTAAGATCTGATCCATCCAGGTCGTACCCAAGCCAAGCAGGGCGACCACACGATGGCCACTCGAGGTCGACGGCACTGAGGGAAGCGTTGCCCCCAAAGGTGTTGCCTCTGGTGTTCCATTTTCCAGCGGAGCATCCCTTCCATGTTGGCCCGAGACCACGGTAGGTGGTCATGTGAATCTTTTTCCCAAAGACTCCAACTGGGGCGGGTTCGCAAGAAGAGGCCAGACAGACCAGCCCATCGGCCAAGGAAGTAGTCCTTGCGAGGGACGTGCTGACTTCCTAGTCAATGGCGTGTCGCTCTAGCTTTCTTACTTTAGAGTGGTATGTCGCCATCGTCTGGTCCGAGCACTAGAAAACCCTTTGGCACTAGGGTCACACCCAGTAGCGAGTCCCTCATCGCTAATAGGTGTTATTCCATCGCGCGGGTGCTACTCACGTTCCAGGTAAGAGGCCCTCATACTCCGCAGTGCTATTACTAATTGGAAAAAACATAATTGAACCATGTACCTGACGATGCAGGGTCGTGTGCTCGTTTGTGGTCGATGGAAGCGTGTCTCTCTTTAGGGACCAGTACTGTGCCTGTGACGCCTTGAAATCCTGCAAGGTAGGACAAAGATTCCCCCTTCCTATCGATGGGTGGTTAGTACCGGGGGAGTAGAGGATTACCTTTCTAAGGTCCTGGTCCCCAGCGGGGAGTGGTTGTTATCCATGTCAGAAGTGCAAAGTGTGGACCCCTCGTCCGTCCTCAGGTTGAACCTACTCCAAGAAATAACACCCCCCATTAGTTTCTGGGTACTCTTTTACTTGATCGGATCATACCTAGCCGATGGTATCGGTTTGCGCCACAGGGCTGGGTGTCAACCGTCCCGATGCGGTGAGCGCTCCTCCGGGTGGGGCTGCCATTGATGAGACTGGTTCCCCCAGGACTTACGGTCCGTGAGCTCCCGTCGGCGCCTTGAATATGGATTCCTCTACTGCTCTTCGTTGAACCCCAAGTCCTTTGGATCTCGGTTTGACTCTAGAACATATCAGGTTTGTCTGGATCGTCTCCCATGAAGAACACTTTGTAGTGACTTGGATCCTTCGAGCGGGACTCGTCGGTCATTGGGGATTCGAACATGGATAGCCCACAAGAAATTAATGGCACTTACCAGAACTAAAAAATGCGCACCCCTACTTGGTGCGCCAAATGTCAAGGGTAAATCCCTGACAATGATTCTGGGGTATGCTGGATAGTGGGTGTGTGATCGGCGTTTTGGGTGTGCCTATGCAATACGTGTGTGTTTGGTTCTCAGGAACACCAGAGTTATCCAGGTTCAGGTCTCTTATGAGGTAATAGCCCTACATCTTGTGTATTCTTCTTCATCCTCCCTCTTTTTACAAAAGATATCCACCCTTTATATTCCAGGGGGAGAAGTCATACAAGTGGTCCCAACAAGAAGACCCATGCCTATCCTAGAAAAACAATATAAGCAATCATTACAAGCCTACATTCGTTGTGCCTACCCAGGGTCCCTACGACGGCTGTCCCGTCCATCGGTCGCACCCATGTTTGTCGCGCTTGAAGTGTCTGGCCTGTCCTGTCCTGTCATAGGCTTCCCACGCATGCCTGTTGCGCCCCCTTTTACGTTTGTGCACCCATCCCGCAATAATTAATGTTTGTGGGATGGGATAAGGTAACTCTGCGCTGACCATTCCGCCTCAGCCGGAGTGGACTGCTTGGGGAAAGAAAATGGCATTAGTAGTGGCATTAAGTGAGGTTTGATTGGCCTAGACGAGTACCTGCCTTGTGACCAGTAAGGACTGGTTGTGGGGAGCCTTTCTGAGGCTCTGGTCATGGTCGCGCTGGCGTCGATTGGTCAAGCGAGGGTCATGGGCCAAAGAATGAAAGTGGGTATTGCCCATAGCTGACCATTGCAGGCCTTCGGATGAAGACCGAAGGTCAACCCACAACGTCGAGTAACAGGGCAGGCGAAGCCTCTGGTAGGCCAATGGACGGAGACCCAAGGGTGACTCGGGACATAGCGTCAAGGCTGGTCGAAGGTGCCCTTAAGGCCCATTTGCGACTAGCCTTATGGGGGCTCGGGCGAAGGCATGATGTCTGTTGAAGCCCATGTAGCGGCTTGGGTATAATTTTAAATGTGGAAATGCACTTAATGGTACCAAAATACCCCTGAATAAGCTAGGAATGTGGCAGTTAGGGGGGTAATGTTGTAAGTTATGGCATGGAGGGGTTGAGTACAGGATATAAATAGGCTGGCATTGTAACTGATGCGACACGTGAATGAGACTATACATCTCCCCATAAACACGTGTCTCATCTCGCTGCCTTCAGCTCCCTCTCTCTCTCTCTCTCTCTTGGCCGAAGACTTCCCTTGGTTTGGTGACTTAGCTTCCAACAATTGGCGCCATTCATGGGGATCGAATAATCAGAAGCCATTCCACCTAAAATGAAGATAAAGCCACTCGGTACATTGGCAACATTGCCGGAGTAGCTGATTCTAGTAGGGGCTTCAACCGAAACACTCCCTTCGGCAGTGTTGGAGCCGGTCAACACTTCGATAGGTGGAGCTGACGGCAGCCAGTAGGGACACGACGAGGTGAATATGGTGCCCCCAGAGGATGACAGAGATCATCACAAAGCAGCTCTCCAGGAAGATGCAGTGACAATAGTGTGAATGGTAGAAGCTAAGCTTCGTGCCGACTTCGAGGCTTCAGTAGGAGAAAGAGGAAAGGCACATGTTGTCGAAGAGTTGGATGACCTTGGTAACTTTGAAGAATATGAAGATGAAGATGAGATAGAAGAGGAAAGAGATGCCAGGCTAGAAGCTGAAGAATTGGAGAGGTAGATTGCGCGGAAAAAGTGCAAGCTGGATAGCTTGGTAGCGAGTCGGAAGGCCACGGAGTATCGTTGGCGAGCCGACGAGGCTAGAAGAACACTAGAGAAAATGCAAGAAGAGATTGACATGTTGCAGCACATAGATGAACCGACTCGCCACATGACTCCTACGTTAGCCGTTGTAGTATGATCGGCGTAGGACCTTCGGCATAGGTCATGCGCGGGTGATCCAGAATCACCACTCTCTATTGGCTTGCAGAATCAACCATGGCCTTTGGGCTTCAAGATGCCTAGGGTGGTAATGTTTAACGGAGAGTCAAATCCAAAGGGGTTCGTTATGGGTTTTGAGGCGATAGTTGAATCCGCTGGAGGAGATGACATGACACTGGTGAAGGCCTTTGTGTTAGCGGTCAAGGGGATAGCGAAGTCGTGGTACTCCGCGTTTCCTGCATGATCCATTTACTCATGGGAGCAGTTGCGCAATGCCCTATATAGTAATTTCAAAGGAAATCGAGCAGAGAAGGTTACCACTAGCGACCTCTTTGCACTGAAGCAATAGCCAACAGAGACACTCCAGAGCTATATGCATCACTTCATACATGTTTGCTGCCAGGCGAAGGGCTTGAGCGAAGACACCATCATCGATGCCGCTATCCAGGGCATCAGATGAGGGCTTTTGGCGGAGAGTGTGCATGAGCTCTTAAATAAGATGGAAGAGTACGCAAGGTCTGAGTTGGACCACCTTTGGAGGAAGAGTGAGATGGCAGCATCAAAAACGCTGAAGACAAATGCATCAACCAGAGACACAAACGCTGGCTAGTCCAGAGATGACCGAAGCATGTCAAAAAAGCTGAAGCATTTGAATACACATCGAAGGAAAAAGAAATAAACCAAATAGACTCTGGACCAATCGAGGTCGCTCAAGAGTTCACCGAAGCACAAACCGAGGGTACTCAAGGAGGCCGGAGTGGAAGAGGCCGTGGAGGCTGGGGGGTCAAGGAGAACGGGCTTCATAGGACCCGGCCACATTGTACTATGAGTTGCATGGTGAAGGTGTTGGTCATAGGACTAAGCAGTGTCCACAGGTCATGGCCATGAAAGAAAGCTTAGCGAAACAACCCTTCAATCCCGCAAGAATTGTGCATCATGCCACACATTTCAAATAGGGCGAAGCATGGGAATCCAATCAGACTCGCGGCCCAAACACAATGTTCACTAACTAGTGGCGAACAATGGCTGCGCCAATACAACAATATATTCCTGTGCCTTCAGCTCCACCCGACCAGACCTTTGGTCAGCTGACGACTTTCCAAGGAGAACTCCCACCGCCTCTGCCAAGACCAGTAATCGAAGCCCCTCCAGAAACTAACAGATCGGTGGGCATATTAAACCGTGGATACAATGTTGTGTTGGTAATCACTGGAGGATCTAAATCAGGAAATTGAATCGAAGAGGCAACAAAAATAATATGGATTATCTCATGAGTAAGGTATTTATGGATTATTTGGACAAGTTTGTAGTGGTGTTCATTGATGATATTCTAATTTTCTCTGGGAGTGAAGAAGAACATGAAGAACATTTGAGAATTGTGCTACAGACACTCAGAGAGCACCAGCTATATGCTAAGCTTAGCAAATGTGATTTTTTGGTTAGATCAAGTCGCTTTTCTCGGCCATATCATAACAGCTGGAGGTGTAGCAATAGATCCAAGAAAAGTGAAGGATGTTTTGAATTGGTTACCGCCTACCAATGTGTCGAAGATCCGAAGTTTTCTTAGTTTAGCAGGATATTATCGCCATTTCATAGAAGGATTCTCTAAGATAGCTCAACCTCTTACCTCTTTGCTACAGAAAAATGTGGTTTTTAAATGGAGTCACCACTCGGAAGATGAAGAAGACCTGAAGATGGAGTTACCTCATATCTTCACCGATCTGTCCGAATCTCGAGGGCGAGATTCATTCGAAGGGGTTAGGTTTGTAACACCCTAATTTTCAATTTTTGCCAATTTATAAAATTTCCTAGAATTTATTTTGATCATAAACAATTTCAAAAGGTTAATTGCTATTTTAGAAAAAGGAGACCTAATTTGACATTGGAAATATTTGTATATTGTGCATTCATGTTGTTTTAGGCACATAGGTTTTCTTTTGTTTTAGACATTGGAAATGTTTGATTTATATTGTTGTAGGTTTGATTTTGGGTGCTAGTTTGAATTCAAAAGAGTTTCAAAAGCTTTTGAAAAAGGAAAATCAAAAAGGAAAAGAACAAAAACCTAATCGGGCTCCTCCTCTCTCCTCTCCCTCTGGCCCAGCCCGCCGGCCTGCTTCCTCTGCCCGCTCCGGCTACCTCCCGCATGTGCCGCGCTGCCCGAACCGACCCACCGTCCCGCGTGGTTGCCTGTTCCCGTGAACAAGCCTGCTTGGAGTCCGTGTTCGCTCAAGCCGCTGACGTGTGGGGCCCGCCTATCAGGTTCATCATCTCTGAGTCGAATTCGGGCGGCCACCGCATCCGATTTGATCTCCTCCACCGCCTAAGAGTCCTGGTCCTTCCTGAGCCCTCTTTAGTCACCTACAAAGATCCCTGTGACCCCCTCGATCTATTCCCGTCCCAAAACTTGCCAAGTTCGAGCGCAATTGCCGAGATCCATAGCTTTCTACCGCCACCACCATTGCCGCCTCGGTCGAGCTCGCCTACCCAATGTTCCAGAGCCCCACCGCCCCAGCCGAAGCCGCCGAAAGAACAGTCTACCTTCGCTGATCGTGTTGGAGCCTTCGCCGTCGCCGATTGACTGCCAGAGCATCGCCGTCGACAAAGATCCGAGCCACTCTGCCTCCTCTCCCATTGCTGGCCCTCTTTGCGTGCGTCGCCACCTTCGGTAAGGCTCCCATCCATTTCCCTGTAAATGTTTCATTGTGTTCCACCACTTGTTGTCGAGATCCGACCCTGGCGACGAGATTCCGGCGACCTTCCGGTGGGTGCGCCACTGCGACCCCCTCAGTGCCGCCGTGCCTCGCCTCCCCAGCCGCCGATCCATTCTGAGTCGTCCGATCTAAGGCTGACCGCCTAGATTAGATTTCAATTTACCCCTTTGGTAGCCAATCAAAGCGTGCCATGTGTCACCTCTTTGACCTAGTCAGCTGGCCAGCCGAGTCAGCCACCATGCCAGTGCCACATCGCCAGTTCTGCTGACGTGTTAGCCTAGTCATGCCCAGTCAGCAAGCCACGCAATAATTCAAGGTTTTTTAGTATAAAGATAATTCCAAATATTCCTGGAAATTGGTAATTTTGCAAGGAAGCCCCTGAATGTCTCTATTTTTACAAAAAGAGCCCTATGTTTTACACTTAGGCCCCTAAACTTTTCCATAATTGCAGATGGGTCCCTCAATTTTTACAAAAAAGTCACTAGAACTTTTTGTTAATTGCAAATTAGTCTTTTCTTTTTATAAAATGAACCCTAATCTTGTTTTAGCGTATCTTTTTTGTCGTAGCCCTGTTTTAAGAGATTCTTGCGCCGTTAGATTCATTTTTCAATGCTCTTTCTTTTTAGATAGGCTTTGTCTTTTGTTCTTTTGTTTTGTGATATGTTATTAGTGTAGTTTGTTTGTGTGTTTTGCTGGTAATTGTGCGATTAGTCAACAACGCCCCAGATCAACTTGAAGAATATCAAGACCAGGAGCAAGAGTACACTGAGCAGCAGCAAGGAGAAGGCAAGTGTCCTTGATCATATTAAACCCATGTTTTAAATGTTTTGTTTTACAAAATTGCATGTAATGTCTGTCAACTTGATGGGTAGTCACCTATGTTAGTTTACCTAGTTCTTACTTTACATTCCTTGAAGCGTAAGTGGTAGTTGATATGAGTCTCTTGGGTAGAATTGCTTAGCCATACTTTTGGGATGTTGGGAAGTTTATATACATTTTTAGTGGACATATGCAATGGTGACGATGAACTTTTTTTAGTAATATGGAACCCTAGGACTTGGGCAAAGAGTTGGTTTAATAATGGTGGTTCATGTGGTAGGCTTGTGGATATGTTCCAAGCAGTGTTGTAGGTTTTGTTGGTTGGTTATTTCCCTGTTGGGTAGTCTTTACCCAAGTATCACATATAAGGACCGGTTCGTGGAGCGACAACTCAAGAATTACCGTACCAACCATAAGGCTGATATAGGTAAGGCTTAGCATATTGGCTAGACACCCGGCTGGTATTCGTTGGAGTACCAGGACCTAATCAATGGACAATGCTTCATACTGATCTCCTAGCAGCACACCACTGGCGTGTGTTAAGTGTGTCATGAACACGGCAATAAGGAAATCATGACTTGTGAGTAAAGTTGGACAACCTCTACAGAGTGTAAAACTGTTATAACAGCCGTGCTCATGGTTATAGGAGACTTGGATCCTCATATAATTAGTTGGTTTTGGTCATGGTCTTGTTGGTACAGGAGATACTAGATGGTGATAGTTTAGGGATGGTTACCTTTGGATGGATAGTTGTTGGGTGGTTTGGGTTACACACACTTAACAACTGCTTAATGTTTTTCAATTACATTACTATTTTATTTACTCGCATTTACGCAAATATACCTTATGTTGGCCTATTATTGTTATAAGTCTGCATGTCATTACTTTACCACACTTGCTAAGTACTCCATGTGCTCACCCTTGCAATCTCCCCTAATACATATGCTGCTCAGTGGAAGACTTTGAAGACTACCAAGACGATGACCTGGAGTTCTAGGAGCGTGTCTTCTGGTCAGTGCTGGTGGAGTGCTTGGTCGCCGATGCTTTCATCCCACTACTGTCGTTTAGATGCTGTCATTTAGTTATTAGAGTTGTTTGGGTGAAGTCTTTAATGTATTAGTTAAATGAGTGTAAGTTAAAGTATTGCTTTTGTTACTTCACCTGTGATGTCCTTATGTGTGTTAAACTTTCTGGGCACACAAAGCCGCACTTGGTTTTGTCCGTTATAACCAAGTATGACAAGATATCTTCGCTTGGTCTCCAAAGGATTTGCAAGGAGTCAGCATAGAAATCATTGAACATACTCTAAATGCAAACCTGAATGCGAAGCCTAAGAAGCAAAAGCTTCAGAAGGCTTCAAAAGAGAGGGAAGAGGCAGCGAAGGCTGAGGTGTAGAAGTTGCTTGATGCTAGAGTAGTGCGTGAAGTATTGCATTCTGAGTGGCTGGCCAACCCAGCTCTAGTCAAGAAAAGTAATGGCAAGTGGAGGATGTGTGTAGATTTCACAGACCTAAACAGAGCTTGTCCGAAGGATGACTTTCTTCTGCCATGAATTATCAGCTGGTGGACTCCGCTGCTGGCTGTGAGATGTTGAGTTTTGTAGATGCATATTCCAGGTACCACCAGGTTTGGATGGCGAAGGAGGATGAGGAAAAAACAAGTTTTAGAACCTTCTTCAGTATATATTGTTTCGTAAGGATGGATTTCAGCCATCGGAATGCTGGTGCCACATTCACCAGGATGTTACAGACAATGCTGAAGCCATAGGTGGGGCGAAATGTCTCAACATACATCAACGGCATAGTGGTCAAAAGCATCAAAGAGGACAAACACCTCGATGACCTTTGAGAAACTTTTGAAAACCTACAAAGTGCAAGTCTAAAAGCTAAACCCAGAAAAATGTGTGTTTGGTGTGCGATCTGGAAGGTTGCTGGGCTTCTTGGTCTCGAGAAGGGGCATCGAGGTAGATCCTCAAAAAATTCAAGCAATAATTTACATGAGACCTCCCTAGAGCAGGAAACAAGGACAACGCCTGGCAGGGAGATTGGTAGCTCTGAACCGGTTCATCACAAAATCAGCTGAGTGAAGCCTACCTTTCTTCAAAATGCTAAAAGGATCTGGCCTTTCAAATGGGGCGCGGAGCAGCAGGAAGCCTTCGATGAGTTGAAGAAACATATGAAGAAGCTCACGGCCCTGTCCAGCACCAATCCTGAGGCTGAGTTGTTGCTGTACATAACAGCATCCCCTTCGGCAGTAAGTGCCGTACTTGTGCAAGAAAGGCAAGAAAATGACAAATTGCAGCAATTTCCGGTATACTATGTATCGAAGGATTTGGCAGGGCCAAAGATGTTCTACTCTGAAATGGAGAAGATGGCCTATGCGCTAGTAATGGCATCGCGAAAGCTTTGCCATTATTTTATAGCTCACAAGATAATAGTTCCCACCTCCTTACCCCTTCGCGACATGTTTGAAAATCGTGAAGCTATAGGGAGGATTGCAAAATGGGCTGCAGAGATTGCACCATTCATGTTAGCTTTCATTACAAGAATAGCGATAAAGTATCAGGAATTAGCGGAGTTCGTGGCGGACTGGACGTCGCAGGCTGAAGCTCCAGAAGAAGTACCGTTAGACCCAGTTTGGATCATGTATTGTGACGGTGCCTAGGGGCTTTGGGTGCTGGCGTGGCGCAGTAGTATCTTCGCCTTCGGGAATGAAGTTGCGATATGCCGCCAGGTTCGAGTTTCGATCGACAAACAATGTTGCAGAGTATGAAGTGATTCTCCTCGGGCTTTGTAAGGTAAGTGTGTTTGGCACCCGAAGGGTCCTAGTCAAGACAGATTCCAAGGTGGTCGCAAGCCAATTTGAAAATATATTTCAGGTGAAGGAGCCAGAACTGGTCAAGTATATGGCAGTGGTGTGAAGCATGGAAAAGCATTTCCTGGGGTTTACAGTCAAGAGCATATCAAGGAATGATAACTTTGAGGCCGATGACCTGGCAAAGGCCACCGCGCAAAATCTGCCAATACCACAAGATGTGTTTTATCAGAGGTTGAAGGTGCCAGCCGCAAGGCCCCTTTGCAGGTGGCATGCTCAGTAACTATAATTGAGAGCGAAGATTGGCGCTCCCCTATAATGGCATACCTTCACGGTTACTACGAGCCCGAAGATAATGTTGAGACGAAGTGCATGGCTCAAAGAGCCAGAAACTACAAAATTATAGGAGCTTAATTGTACAAGATGGGAGTTTGTGCACCGATGCTTCGATGCATATCCCAAGCAGAGGGGCAAAACTTGCTCAGAGGAATACACAGAGGACTGTGTGGCTCGCACATCGGCTCTCAAGCACTCTTTGGGAAAGTATACATACAAAGATTCTTTTAGCCGAAGGCTATCTCTGATGCGGAGTATGTAGTCCCAAGCTGCATGAAGTGCCAATACTTGGCCAAGGTTTCAAATAGGCCTTCGACAAAGATGCAGCTCATACCACCAGTCTGGCCATTAATGCATATGGGAATTGACATTATCGGACAGTTACCAGTCAGCCCGGGAAACTTGCGTTATGCCGTTTTCGCAGTCGAGTACTTCTCAAAATGGGCGGAGGCGATGCCGCTGGTGAACATAACATGAAAAAATGTCCAAAAATTCTTATGGAAAAATATCGTCTGCCGCTTCGATGTCCCTCATGAGGTGACCGTTGATAACGGTACATAATTTGACAGCGAAAGGTTCAGAAAATTTTGCGAAGGCCTGGGAATTTAAGTCCATTTTGTGTCACTGTATCATCCATAGTCAAATGGAGTTGTGGAGAGGGCAAATAACATCGTCTTAACTGGTGTCACAAGATGTCTGCAAGGTCTGCCAAAAGGAAAGTGGGTGGAAGAGCTGCCGAAGGTCTTGTGGTCTGCTCAAAGATTGGATTTTGGCTCACTAACTCAAATCTCTCTTCCAAACCCTAACTCTCAAATCTTGCAATAATCTAAGCACTAGAGAGGTTTTGAGGGGCTCTTGAATTCTTTGGGAGGCTTTGTCAAGAAGTAGCTCAATAGCAATAGCAAAAACATTCAATGCAAAGAGGTGAGGGAGTATTTATAGTTTTCCCTCAAAAACTAGCCGTTACTGTTCTGGTTGACTTAGCCTGGAGTATCCTGTGTACACCAGACACTCCGGGTGGCACTTCAAAATCGAGCCCAGAATAGTGTCAGAACTAGCCATTACAGTTCTGTTGAACTGACCCAGAGAATCCGGTGTACACCGGAGACTCCGGGTGGCACTTAAACGCCACACAGAAAATAGTTCCAGAGATTTGCCGGAGACTCCGGCCTCTCCAGATACCGGAGTATCCGTTGTACCCCGGAGACTCCAACACTTTAAAAATAAATCGAAACTGAGACTCTCTGGTGGAGTCTCACTCGGAAACTCAGGCAAAAACACCAGGTACCGGAGTATTCGGTGTATACCGGAGACTCCGGACTCAGAACAACTTAGCCTATTTCCCGGTGTCCGTGGGTGAATGTGTCTCTCAACTTTTGGTTCTAAGAGGTCACTTTGAGCACTGAGACACCATAAAAACTATTAATTTCATCCCTCTTGATAGTACAGCTTTCCTAAACTCAATTTCAAAAATAAATTAAATTAAATCCTATTGAGTACTACAAACTGCTTCTCTTTTCTTTTTGAGAGACGCCAACGTTGTATCACTTCACCAATGGAACTAAAACCTGTTCATAGCTTCAATAAACTCATTAGTCCCTTAATCGTTTTGTCATCAACTAGCTAAAACCCACTTAGGGGGCCTAGATGCACTTTCAATCTTCCCCTTTTTGGTTATTGATGACAACACAATTAAAGCTTACAAAAGATAATTGAATTTAAATATTTTGAATTCTAGAATATACGGTGAGCTCCCCCTAAATGTGTGCATTGATTAAAAGTTTGATTTGAAATCAAATGCACATATTTACAAGGAAATTTTGCAAGAGCTCCCCTTATATCCTAGGATCCGTGGGGTGCAAGTGTGTGTGAACATGAATATCCATGATGCATATGGCAAGATATATCACTCAATCTAAGAAAGAGAGAAACAAACATTACATAACAAACTTGAAATTGCATCACGCTAACAAAAATTGTCTTACAAATTTAAAGTTACCACTAGCACACCACACATAGTTCGTCACAATTATTACATAGGTCTTAATGTCCAACTGAGATGAAACGAAACGATTACAAGGCTGGAACTGGTGGAGACAGAATAGACTGGCTGACTTAGAGTATCCGGCCTACCTCAGATACTCAGGTAGGGAGCAGATACAGGAGACACAGAAACACTGAAATCTCTCTCCTTTGGCATCAAGCACCAAAAAGAGAAGAGAAGCACGATGAAAAACTACTCATTGCCTGCCTCATAGATCTCATCTCCATCGTCGTCGTCCCCGTTGCCATCATCGTCATCATCACTGGAGGAACTCACTCCATAGTCCTCTGCCTCTTCAGATGAATCATCAACTTGTTGGGCTTGTGAACTCTCTGCAGTAGCTTGGGCTTCATCATACCATGCCCAAGGGTTCTCAAACTCAACTTGCTCACTCTCTTCTTCTTTGGAAGCAATTAGAGAACAAGGCGGCTCAAGATTCATAGATGCATACATAGCCTTTTGCCTCTTCTCCATCTTCTTTAACCTTGCATTTTGCTCTTTGATTTTTGTTGCATTGTGAGTGCAAATGTTGAAGATAGCCTTGAGAGCACTTTTGATGAAAGAAGATCCACGTGATGGAGCACGCCTTGAAACCATCTTTCTAACACTTGGGGCAACATGAGGTGGAGAAGGTGAAGGAGAAGGAGCCTTAATGCTCAATGGCCTCATTCGATAAGGCTCATGCTTGATCTCTTTAACAAAAATTTTCTTGGTCACCCTCTCAATCAAGAACATGATGTAGGGAGCATATGCACAACTCTTGATGGGAGATTTAGATGTGAAAAGGATTTCTTCCCAAAGAAAATTAGCAACACTAAACGGTGCATGATGTTTTGACATTACGGCAACAAGGTTTCTTGATATGCTTTGCACCGAAGTAGCATCTCCACTCTTGGGGGCCAAAGTGAGGCGAAACAAAGAGTTCAAACACTTGTAAAAAGGCCTCATCCCCATAAGCTTGCAATGTTCCACCTTTCCATGATCCATATACATAAAGTCCAATTCTTCCAAGGAGAGTTTATGCTCATTATGAATTTTATCCTTCTGAGTGTCACGAGCATTAAACTTGAAGTGATGAGCAAAAGCTCGATAGCTCACTTTGTACTTCTCTCCCTCTGTCATCCAATACATAGATGGATTTTCCATACGATCATACCAAACGGTGGCATAAAACTGAGCCACCACCTCTTCACTCCAATCATTCTTGAGAGCCATAATATTTTTCACCTTCTTATGCTCACAAGCTGCGATCACCTCATTGAAGATTGGATCATCCTTTTGAGCCATGTAGTCCCAGTCAATCCATTGCATATGAGTTATTGGCTTCTTCTTTGGAAGAATTATTGTCTCATAAAAGTCTGGTTGGAAGTCATTCCAGAAACGATAATCTGTCACATTCTTCTCATAGTCATATGGGTTAACATGTCTCTCAGAATTCACCTTCGAAGCCTTCTTCATATAGTTGACTGTTTGCTTTGGTATCTCAAAAGTTGTGGTTTTCCTAATAGGCTTATGAAGCTTCAAATGGCCTATCACCACATTTCCTTCTTGCTCTTCCTCTTGCTCTTCCTCAATATCATCCTCAGGGGTGCCCGAACTAGTGCCCATAGCTTTACCCTTGCCTCTCTCTTCTCTTGTAGGCAGGGTTCCTCTACCTCTTCCTGCTGTAACTGGGGTTGTTCCCTTTCCTCTTCCTGTTCCCCTCCCTCTCACAACTTGATTCTTGGTCCTCCCATGAGTCACATTTGCACTTGGTAGCCCTTCATCAACTATCCCCTCATCAAGCTGAATGCCACACCCAATTGCTTCGGGTGACTTGACCTTCTTCACAACCTTGCGGACATGCTCACCACTTCCATGTCCACTGCCACTATCCTCTGGTTGCAGCGGAGAATTTTGACCTTGAGCTTGATGATCGATCTTTTGCTTTTTCTTCCTTTCAAAAGCATAATCTTGTACATATCTATCTCCTCCCATATTAAAGCTCCTGAGATACACAAGAGAAATAGGCTTTGAGATTGAGAAAAGATTGCATGAGGATTAGCATAGATGATTATAAGGCTGCTGGAAAAGCTGGACAGGGCTGGAGTATCCGGCCTACCCCGGATACTCCGGGTAGCCCGACTCCGAGACAAAATTTTAGGGTTTGAGGAATTTAGCTGAGACATTGCAAAACCCTTAGAGACATGAGTTCTAGGAAGGATAAGGAGCATATTGACCAAAGGGAATCGACTCTAGATGAAAGCATTGAGAGATCGAGTGATTCTTCAAGAATTTACCTTTTTAGGGCAAAAGAACCACGGAGAGTCGATCCACAGTAAGGTCTGGAGATTCCAGCCTTGGGTTGGTGGTGAATCGATGAAGAACACCAAAAATCCTTGGCCAAACTTAGAAATCACCGGAGGGAGTTCTTTGTGGAGAGAGGGGTTGAAAAGATGAATTTGTGGTAGAAAGAAAGCAACTGCTCGGGTAGGGAAAGGTTAAAAACTTGGGAGGCCCAGAGACTCCGATCTGGTCCGAACTCCAGTGATGACAGATCCCGAATACTCCGGCCTAGCTCGAAGAGTCCGGGTTCTGTCAACTCGACAGAACTCAGCATACTCAGAGACAGTACCAGGTGTCGAATACTCTGGCCTGGTCTGGACATTTCGGTACTTGGAACTTTGACAGAATTGGAAGTTTGAGCTGAGATTCGATGGGAAGTTTCGGGGGATGGATTGTTGGACATATAAGACATTTTTGCCACTTGTGATTAGCCAACAAACATCATTACATAACTATGACCACAAGTAGCAAATTATGATCATAAGATCAAAGAATAAAATATTTTTGAAAATAGCACACAAAATGCATTTTTGCAAACTTCTAGTTATCAAATCTATAAAACTACAACAATCAAATATATGCAACAGTTCAAACCATGTTGCGAGAATCTAGGATATTTAACTCACTTCTCAACTCGCAAAACCTTTGCTCATCTAGTGGCTTTGTGAGGATATCGGCTAGTTGTTTTTTGGTTCTCACATGGCGAATATCGATATCCCCTTTGGTTGAGTGGTCTCTCAAGAAATGGTGCCTAATGTCTATGTGTTTGGTTCTTGAGTGTTGCACGGGATTGTTGGCTATTTCGATGGCACTCTCATTGTCACACAAAAGTGGGACTTTGGTAAAATTGTAGCCATAATCTCTCAAGGTTTTCCTCACCTATAGGAGTTGAGCACAACAAGCTCCCGCGGCAACATACTCGACTTCGGTGGTGGATAGGGCTACGGAGTTTTGTTTCTTTGGTGACCAAGACACCAATGACCTACCAAAGAATTGGCAAGTCCCCGAGGTGCTCTTCCTATCCACTTTACAACTAGCATAATCGGAATTCGAATAGCCGATAAGGTCGAAGGATGACCCTTTAGGATACCATAAGCCAAGGTAAGGTGTATGAACAAATATCTAGGAATTCTCTTAACAGCCCCTAAATGGCACTCTTTTGGAGCGGCTTGAAATCTTGCACACATGCACACATTAAGCATAATTCCGAGCTTAGATGCACAAAGGTAAAGTAAAGAACCAATCATGGAGTGATATACCTTTTGATCCACACCCTTGCTATCTTCATTAAGATCGAGATGACCATTTGCTTGCATGGGTGTCTTGATGGGTTTGGCATTCTCCATATCAAATTTCTTGAGCATATCCTTGATATATTTAGTTTGACAAATGAAAGTCTCTTCTTCGAGTTGTTTGATTTGAAATCCAAGAAAGAACTTCAACTCTCCCATCATAGACATCTCAAACCTCTTTGTCATTATCCTACTAAATTCTTCACAAAAGAGTTGATTAGTAGAACCAAGTATAATGTCATCGACATATATTTGACAAAAAAATAAATCATTATCAACATTTTTAGTAAAGAGAGTAGAATCGGCTTTGCCTATTTCAAAGCCCTTTTTAACAAGAAAATCCCTAAGGCATTAATACCATGCTCTAGGTGCTTGCTTAAAGCCCATAGAGCGCCTTATGGAGTTTATAGACACGAGAAGGATACTTAGGATCTTCAAATCCGGGTGGTTGCTCCACATATACCAATTCGGAGATTGGTCCATTTAAGAAAGCGCTCTTCACATCCATTTGATATAGCTTGAAATCATGGTGAGTAGCATAGGCTAATAATATACGAATTGACTCAAGCCTAGCTACGGGAGCATAAGTCTCACCAAAATCCAAAACTTCTATTTGTGTGAAGCCTTGAGAAACCAACCTTGCTTTGTTTCTTGTTATGATCCCGTTCTCATCTTGTTTGTTGCCAATTACGTTTTGATTTGATCTTTCCACCAAGGGCCAGACTTCATTCTTCTTGAAGTTATTCAACTCTTCTTGCATGGCCATCACCCAATCCGGATCTCCAAGAGCATCTTCTACCTTCAAAGGTTCCAAATAGGAAACAAAGGAGTAATATTCACAAATATTTACAATTCAAGAACGAGTAGTTACTTCCTTTTGTATATCACCAAGTATGTTATCCACCGGGTAATCTCTTTGGATGCTTTAATGAACACGTGGGTGTGGCACTTGGGATTGGGGTTGAATGTCTTCCACTTAATCATCATATAAGAATTTGTTGGAGTCATCATGAGCTTGATCTTGGTCTTGAAGTTGATTTTCACCTTGATCTTGAATTGATGTTGATGACTCTGCTAGAGTTGATGAAGATGGTTGAGTTTGATCATTTTGAGCCACTTGTTGCTCTTGGGGTTTTTGAGGCTTGATTTCACCAATTTTCATCTTCTTGATTTCTTCGCTTGGAATTTCTTCATCACCTAAAATATTAGGATCAATTTGCTCCACTTGGGAGCCGTTAGATTCATCAAATATTACATCCCGTGCAATTTCAACACAACCGGAGGTTTTGTTGAAAACATGATAGACATAGGCATTTGATCCATAACCAAGCATAAAACCTTCATCTACTTTAGGAGCAAATTTAGAACTTTTTACCTTCTTGTTAAGAATAAAACATTTGCTACCAAAGACTCTAAAGTAGGATACATTTGGTTTGTTACCGGTTAGGAGTTCGCAGGCAGTCTTCTTCAAGATCTTGTGAAGATATAAACGGTTGATTGCATGACAAGCGGTGTTGACGGCCTCCGCCCAAAAATGATCCGATATCTTGTATTCATCAAGCATGGTCATTGCCGACTCTATGAGAGTTCTATTCTTCCTCTCGATGGCCCCATTTTGTTGAGGGGAGTAGGGTGCCGAGAACTCATGCTTGATCCCTTCTTCATCAAGAAAATCTTCAACTTGAGTGTTCTTGAATTCACATCCATTGTCGCTTCTCACTCTCTTGATCTTTACTTCAAATTCATTTTGACCTCTTCTCATAAATTTCTTGAATATGGCTTGAGTTTCGCTCTTATCATGCAAAAAGAATACCCAAGTGAAACAAGAATAATAGTCAACAATTACAAAGATATATTTGTTACTGCCAATGCTTATGTAGGCGATTGGACCAAATAAATCCATGTGAAGAAGCTCCAATAGCCTTGTGGTCGTCATCACATTTTTGGCGGGGTGAGGTACTCCAATTTGCTTCCCGGCTTGACATGCACTACAAATTCTATCTTTCTCAAAAGAGACATTTGTTAGTCCTAGGATGTGCTCTCCCTTTAGAAGTTTGGACAAATTCCTCATGCCAACATGAGCTAGTCGGCGATGCGATAGCCAACCCATGCTAGACTTCACAATCAAGCAAGTTTTAGGTCTCACTTCATCCGTTGAAAAATCAACAAGATAAAGCTTACCCTTCAACCTACCGGTGAAAGCTATTGAGGAGTCCTTCCTTCTAGAGACGGTCACACCCTCATTAGTAAAATGGCAATTGTAACCCATCTCATATAATTGTGACACGGACAACAAATTGTAACTAAGAGATTTAACTAACAAAACATTTATGATAGAATTATCATTGGAAATAGCAATTTTACCTAGACCAATTACCTCTCCTTTGCCATCATCTCCAAATGTGATATTCTCATGTGAACCACCATTTTCTTCAAATGAGGTAAACATGCTCTTCTCTCTGGTGATGTGATTTGTGCAACCGCTATCGATCACCCAACTTGATCCAACAGAGAAATAAGCCTATAAAACAAGTTTATGCCTTTGTTTTAGGTACCTAAATTTTTTTGGGTCCTTTAGCGTTAGTCACAAGCATCTTTGGTAGCCAAACATTCCTTTTCACAATTCTATCTTGTGTGCGGGGACCAACATATAGAGCAACCACTTTACCATGGTAGTTTCTCTTAAGCATATAAAAAGCATAAAAACTAGATTGAGAAGCATAGCCTTTTGATTGCTTGACTTGTGTGATGGAGTTATCATCACATGCCATTCCATTTACCATCACATGCCAATTTGGCACTCCATTCCATTTATCATCACATGCCAATTTGGCTTGCTTGTGTATTGATCAAATCCAAACCCTCTCTTTTGGTTGTTATCTTTGGCTTGAATGGTTTTGTATAGGACATCTTTGGATTTGTAGGTCTTGATGAACCCATACTTAACTAAAGCATTAAGCCTTTAATTCTATTTTTGCAATGCTTGCAAAGATTCAACATTAGTAGCACAAGCATTTATATCAACATTAAAGCAACGAGAGCAACCATTGCTAGTGGAAGCATTAGAGAGCAAGTTTGCATCATTAGAGCTGGGTGAGCTATTTTTGAGGGTATCAATTTGCACTTCAAGAGTTTTATAATTTTCACTCAAGCATGACAATTTCTCTTGAAGTGTGAAATTGCTACTCTCAAACTAGCAATTGAGGAGTTGGCCAAATCAAGATCTTTGGACAATTTCTCTTCTTTCTCCTTCTCTTTAGCAAGGAGCCCCTCGAGTTCAAGGTTTCTCTCATTTTCAAGGATGAGCAAGTCCTCTTGTCTCTCAAGGGTTCCCTCAAGACTCTCTATTGTTTTCATTAATTCTTTTAGCTTAGACATGGCATTCTTATTTAAACCTTTAAGCAAAGACTCACAATCACCATCACTATCACTGTCACTATCACTATCTAGGAGCATGGATTGTGATTTTATCTTACGGCCTTTAGCCATGAAGCACTTGGGGGGAGTTGTTGTCGCTCATTTCGCCAAATAATGATTTTTTTTTTTTGTGTAGACTTGTGAATGGCGATTGTGGCAACCCCTTCATCATCAGAGTTGGAGTCGGAATTGGAATCCCACTCCTCTCTAATGTGTGCTTGATCCGAGTACTTATTCTTGTGGGTCTTGTACTTGTCTTTCTTCAATGGCTTGCTTTTCTTTTCTTCTTTGTCTTTGCCCTTCTTCTTGTTGGGGCAATTGGCAATGAAGTGGCCAACTTTGCCACACTCATAGCACGCCCTCTTGGATGTTCTTCTCTTGGGCATATCCCTCTTGTATTTGCTATAGCCACTTTTCTTCATGAATTTCTTTATCCTCTTCACAAACCGAGCTCTCATCTTCACTTGAGCTAGATTCTTGAACTTGTTTGCTCTTGCTTTCCTTGAATGCAATTTCCTTGTTCTTGGAGGTGGAGCTTTGCTTGGCATGACTCCTTACTTCATTTGCTTCCTCCTCCATGAGCTCATGTGCAAGAATCCTCACGAGCACATCACTCGGTGTGAGCCTCTTGTAATCTCTTCTTTCTCGGAGGAATGTCACCACGGTGGGATTTCTAGGTGCAAAAGCTCTAAGCAATCTCTTCACCACCTTTTGATCATCAATATCTTCACTCCCAAGCCCTCTTAGCTTGTTCACAAGCACCATCATCCTATCATACATAGCTTGAGGAGTCTCATCGTCCTCCATGACAAACCTTCCCAACTTGCCTTCAAGCAATTCAATCTTGGACTCTCTCACACTTGTGGTGCCTTCATGAGCAACTTGGAGAGTGTCCCATATTTGCTTGGCCTCCTCAAGCCCATCAACCTTGTTGAATTCCTTGGGGTTCAAGGCACCAAGTAATACAATTGCGGCTTGTGCATTGCGATGAAGATTTTGCTCTTCTTCGGGAGTGAGATCTTTGTCTTCATCCGACAACTCGAAACCTGTGCAAAAAATCTTCCAAACACTTGGATGAGGAGATATTAGATGCAATTTCATTTTATGCCTCCAAGCGGCGTAATGTGTACCATCAAAATATGGTGCACGCCCGGAAGGCACAGAGATGTAAGAGTTAGAAGAATTTAAACTATCGTAATTGAAAGGTATTTCATTTCCCTTACCATTACCACTACCTTCACTGTTCTTTGATGGATCATCTTTGGGAGACTTCAGGCTCCCGTCTTCTTTTGGACCTTTTGCCCCGGATGTCGACATCGAGAAACCTCCAAGCGGTGAAGCTTTGTAGGAGGGTTGGTGTCATAGCCCAAAATCCTTAATTAGATAATTAAGCATCATGAGTATCATTAACATCATGTTTAATGGTTTTGAGCAATTTTAGGCATGCACTTTTCAATTAAACAAATTGTAAAAATCAATATTAGTTGATGCGTTGTTAAGCAACTCACCATATTACTATACAACATAGGGCTAGAAACAATTTTAGAAATTAGTACATGACATACGGGGAATATAAATGAATTTTTCCAAATTTTTGGGAACTATTTTGAAGGCATAAAAATTACCACAAATTAGTAAAGGTTGCATGTTTAGAGAATTTTAGTTTGAAATTGGCTCAAGCATTATGGGTCAAACAAGTTAAAATGGGTTGCACATGAATTATAGAATCCAACAAAATTGATCCTCGAATTTTGTGATGACTTTTCAACCACTAGAGAAATTGGAGAAAGCAAATGAGAGAATGAAGACACTAGTGCAAACTAACACCAAAATTTATCTAGCTTCTTCACTGTTGCTGTTCTTCTCTCTCTCTCATATTTCCTTCACAGCAGAGCAGGTCGGCGCAGCCATTCTTGGCCTTGAGCAAAGCTGCCACCTCAAGCTCTCCCGATCCTTTCTCACAGGAGTAGCAGAAAAATGCAGCACGCCATCTCTCTCTTCCCTTCTCCACTGAGTCCAGCAGAGGAGCAACCAAGCAGGCAAAAGCAAATTGCTCTCCTCCTCTCGGTGGCTTCACCTGCAAGGCATGCTCCACAGGCATATACATGCACACAGCACACACTCGAGCAGACAGCCATAGCAGCCACCCTCTCACTCCTTGCTCTCTCTCTCCACTGCTTGTTCTTCACTGAGCGCAAGCAACAGCAGCAGCAGCCCATCTCTTCTGCTGTCTCGGCCACGCGCAAGCAGCTCAGCAGCAACAGCCATAGCTCTCTCGTGCTCTCTCTCTCAGCAAAACGACGAGCAGCTCCTCCCTCCTGCTCTCGCGGCCACGCAGAGCTAAAGCTAGCACCTTCTTCCCCGAGCCGGCGCTGCAGCAAGGCTCCACCGCCGCCGAGCGAAGTCCGTCGTTGCCCAACCACTCCGGACCTGCAGGAGCTTGGAGCAGCCTCACCGGACCGAGCCACTTCGAGCTCACCTGCCACGGCGCCGACCGCCGGTTCTCCAACCTCATCGTCGATCTTGCTGCTGCGAGCCCTCCCTGACCCGTCCAATCCCGCGGTGAGCTCCCCCTCAACCCCTTGAAACCTTTGCCCACGCTTTTTCAGCCTTGGCCTGTTGCCGGCGCGGCCGTTCGCGCAGGACTGAGCACCGCCGCGCCACAGCTCTCGCCGCCGGCCGTGCCACCGTCGAGCTCCTCGGCGTTTGGCCGCGCCGTTAGGTCCACGCGCTCACGTAGAACGTGTAGGTGTGCTCGGCCGGGCTTATTGCGTCGCCGTTCGCCGTCGGCGCGTCAAAACCGTGCCGCCGCCGTGCTAGTTTTGCCCCTCGCCGCCGCTCGCCGTGCTCCGGCCGTCGCCGGCGTCGACGTGTGCCCCCGCCATGACCGTGTGCTCGCGCTAGTGCCGTTTCCGCCCTCGGCCGAGCCGTTCTGGTTGCCGCTTGCCGCCGGCAGCCACCGCAAGGGCCGCCGGCCGTCCGCCAGTTGCGCGCGCGCAGCGGCCGTGGCTGATTTTGACTTCGGTCAAGGGAGCCGGCCCCACTGGTCAGTGGCTTGGGCTAGATCGGTGCCGGTAGAAAAAGGCGTGGGCCCGTTTTAATATTTGAGGAAATCAGAAATTGCGAATTTAATATCTGTTGAGTTGATAAATCGGCTGAAATATTGAAATATGCATAGGAAATTATGTAGAGCTCCAAAATTCATGAAACCAATTTTGTTGGCTTTATTACGACATGATCTATCCATTAAAAATACCAGTGGCCATGAAATATGTGCTGTAATTTATTGAATAAATGAAACATGTTTAAGCTTGGATAATTCATAGTTAAATCTTGGTAGCTCCAAAATTGATGAATCCAATTTTGTGAGTCTTGCTAAATTGTGCCCTGTTCAGTAAAAATATACACCCTCATGTTAAGCATAATTAACTTTCCAGTTTGGTTTAAGCTTTGGTTTGTGCTTTAAAGTATTTCAGGAAATGTTTAAATGGTTAACGCTAATTGCAATTAGGAAATATTTGATGTTTTAAGCGCAGGGCATAATGCATGTCACCTCCGTCATTGCATGTCATTCATATTCATTACATTGCACGCGTGATTCTTTTAGGGAACTTCGACCCGGCGAACGAGGCAAACGAGGCTGTCCCCGAAGGTTCCCGCAGTGGTGATCGTGACTCGGGTAGCTGTGAGCGGCAGCTAGGGCAGCAAGGCAAGCATCTATCATACTGCACCGTATCTACTTGAAAATTTAATATGTTATCTACGCTTAAGTATGCATTGCATGTGTCGGGTTCCGAGTTGGGTAGAACCTATGCCTATGCATTCTTCCATTTCGGTCACGTGTCATGTGTTATTCCATTGGAGCCTAGTGGTGTCATCGCGGTCTAATTTTAGTTCGCTATGCTTAGTGGTACTTAGGCTTTCCGGTAGAAGTCGACGACGGCGTCCACTGTTGTCGCGAGCCTAGGGCTTTTTACCTGTTCACATTTGTGGTTATGTTGATGATGTGTCGGTTGTGAGTGGTGAGTTGAGACGAGGTGTGGGCGGTGTTAGGGGTGTCATCTGCTCACGAGGAGTCCTCAGGCAGTTCGGGGAGGGAACCCGGACACCGTAGACCGCTTGTACCGGTTAAGCACCGATCATCGGTGTAGTCGGCTTTAGCACTTATCTTACTCACCACATGCTGATATAATGGTAGGCGAGCCGATTACCTTCGCAGACGTGGTCATGTGGGCCTCGTCATAGACGGTGTGAGTCCGGTTTGAGTCCGGGCTTTTAGCGGTATTAGTTTGCTCGAGGAGTAGTTCTAATACCGCCTCGCCGAGCTATGGTTGATCCACATGGTTGGGCCTGGTTGGGAAAGGTTGTCACGAGTACCCCCTTGTGTGCATCTTAGCGGGTGGCACAAGCCGTATGGTCCCTGTGTCGTGTGGGTCCAGGAGTATCCCCCTGCAGGGTGTATAATCAGTTCGAACTGCCGCGCTCTCGGTTATGAGCATCGCTATCGCTTATCTCCACCGAGCGACCATATTTTGGTCGTAGAGTTGCGATATGGGTTGTGGCATGGTTGGATTGGGGTGGTTTGGTCGGTATGTGGTCGGTGGTTTGGTGGTAATGGTTTACTTTTATACACTTGTTGTTTACATATCTGTTGTGGTCAGTTGGTTGGCAGAGTTTGAGTCGGTGGTTGGTTAAGTCAGTTGCTTACACCTAGAGTCTAGGTTGCTTACCGCTTAATGAACTTAAACATGTCTTAATCCTTGCTACAGCTTTAAATGCATGATCCTTGGAGTCGAGAATATATATACTCATACTGTGTAAGACTTGCTAGTACCTTCGTACTAAGGGGTGCTGCCCTTAAGTTGTTTTCAGGTTCACAGGTCGGCGAGGAAGAGGCAGTTTTTGGCTACTTTTTGCCTGCCGATCCGGGTGGCGGGCAGGAGTAGCACATTCTACTCCGAACTCCGACGCTTTTGGTATGGAGCCTAAGGGCATACGGCTCCATACTCTTTTGTTGTATAGGTCTTTCTTCCGCTGCTTAGTTGTTGCTGTTCTTCTTTTGTTGTAAATTGTGGAAGCAGTTGCATGTTTAATAATTGTAATCCAGTTTAATTACTTGCTCTCTATTAAACTGTGTTGTGATATTTGAGTTGGAAGGCATGTGTTCCGATCCTGGGCACAAAACACGTGCCGGGACTACCGGAATGGTATTCTGGTTAATCGTCGAGGTTGTGATTATGAATAATGATCCTCCTGATGATTAATTAGAATACTATTTGGACGGTTCCTCACAGTTGGATCTGATACCCATTGAATGTACTTGATGTCGCCTAGAGGGGGGGTGAATAGGTATTTCTGAAATTTAAAACTCAGCAACGGATTAAGACAGAGTCCAGATACTCTGGTGTCCGGAGTATCCGGTCTTATCCGGATTATCCAGCCTATACAGGTGTGCAAAATCGAAATGAATCTAAGCAAGTCTACTTGAGTCTAAGTGTTACCACAGGTTCTAATAGATGTATGATGACCTTATCAACAACACCCTGCAGTAGAACACTCACAAACAATAGGATTTGGGAAAATCCCCAAAAACAACAAGAACAAGTAAAACTTGCAAGAAAGTAAAGGAGACAAAAGATTTATCCTGAAGTTTGGCCACCTCACTAAGAAGTGCCTACGTCTCCATTGAGGAGCACCAAGAGCCGGGTCTCTTTCAACCCTATCCTCTCCTAGCGACCATAAAGATCAAGCTAGGTGTTCTTACTCAAGTCAACGGGTGATTACAAACTTCCCGTGGCACTCCACAATCCTTGGGTGCTCTACGGGCGACGCCTTGCTGTCTAGGAGCACGAGGCTCCAAGAGAAAAAGATCACAAATGAAAGCTTGATGACGAACTCAATGCTCAAAGATTGGATTTTGGGTCACTAACTCAAATCTCTCTTCCAAACCCTAACTCTCGAATGTTGCAATAATCTAAGCACTAGAGAGGTTTGGAGGGGCTCTTCAATGCTTTGGGAGGCTTTGTCAAGAAGTAGCTCAGCAGCAACAGCAAAAACATTCAATGCAAAGAGGTGAGAGAGTATTTATAGCTTTCCCTCAAAAACTAGCCGTTACTGTTTTGGTTGACTTAACCCAAAGTATCCGGTGTACACCGGAGACTCTGGGTGGCACTTCAAAACTGAGTCCAGAATAGTGTTAGAACTAGCTATTATAGTTCTGTTTAACTGATCCGGAGTATTCGGTGTACACCGGAGACTCTGGGTGGCACTTAAATGCCAAACAAAAAATATTCCCGGAGACTTGCTGGAGTCTTTGGCCTCTCCAGATACCAGAGTATCCGGTGTACCCCGGAGACTCCAACACTTTAAAAATAAATCGAAACCGAGACTCTCTGGCGGAGTCTCACTCGGAGACTCTGACCAAAAACACCAGGTACCGGAATATTCGATGTATACCGGAGACTCCGGACTCATAAGAACTTAGCCTATTTCCCGGTGTCCGTGGGCGAATGTGTCTCTCAACTTTTGGTTCTAAGACATCACTTTGAGCACTAAGACACCATCAAAACTGTTAATTGCATTCCTCTTGATAGTACGGCTTTCCTAAACTCAATTTCAAAAATAAAATAAAATTAAATCCTATTGAGTACTACAAACTGCTTCTCTTTTCTTTTTGAGGGACACCAATGTCGTATCACTTCACCAATGGAACTAAAATATGTTCATAGCTCCAATAAACTGATTAGTCCCTTAATCGTTTTGTCATCAATTAGCCAAAACCCACTTAGGGGGCCTAGATGCACTTTCAGTTCGGGCCTCTTGAAGGATAATAACCCTACGTCCTGTGTTGTGTTTATGGAGGATCTGAGTGGGTTACGGAGGGTTTCTAGCTAGTTTCCAGGATTTTTCCTCCTCCCTTACAAACGGGGTCCTCACCCCTTTATATAGGAGGGAGGAGGAGAACTTACACATGGGTCCAAACAGAGGACTCCTACTCATCCTAATATCTAACCCAAGACATCATTACAGAGGACAAAGCATGCCCACTTGCCCTGAGGGTTTGATACACCCCCTCATCATTCGCCGTAGATCTTTGGTTGTCACTCCATCTCGTACAGGTGCTCTACCTGCCGCTTGTATGTTGAGTTATCGACTTGCCTGATTGGCCTGTTGACACTGTCCCATCCGTTGTGCAGCAACGTGCTAGTCTACATTGCCCCACCCCGTAGCATTTAATGACATGGGATGGGACACTACCCTTCTGCATCGTCCATGACATTGTTCATAGGGGAAGGCTCCTGTGGAAGGAAAAAAACACTTGAGTAGATATCAATAAATGTGATTGGACAGTTTGTGTCAAGTCTGGCCCTGTGACCAGTGGGGCTGGTCGCGAGTTCAGGCGAGATACTAATGAGGCTGGTCGCGGAAGGCTCGTACTGGTCGCGGGACTTCCTACCCTGGTCATGCGACCGACTAGTTTTTAGGAAATACACATCCCTGGTTCTTATATTCCTTGGGGGAACCTTTGGCCAGGGTACCCCTATACTCCATATACCAAAAGTAGAATCCAAGCTTCCCCGTGACCATGGTCCATCCTGGTCGTACCACTTCGGCCCCTGGCAAACGTAATATGTCTGGGGAGCGATCGTTTTGATGTCATCAGTCTTCTGAGTTTAAGTCCGAGTTTTTCATGTCATGGGGGGAGCTTTTAAGCATCCTCTGAGAGAGAGAGAGAGAGAGAGAGAGAGAGAGAGATAGAGAGAGAGAGAGAGAGACACTAATTGTTGCTAGCCCTGAAGGACTCTTTGGTTCCTTTAGTGTGCCCCCTCAGATTTCTAGCGGCTTGATCACTGCGCCTGTTGGGGTGCCGCTAGGATCTTTTTGAAAAAGGGGAGTGTTTGACGATCTTTCGGACCGCCCTCACGTCTTCCTTCCTATCTCGCGTTCTGCTTAGTAGTGTTGGTGTGAGGACCTGACCAAACAGTATTCAAACTAATCATCAGGCAGATCATTAACATAATCATAACCTCAACGATTAATTAAAATACCGCTCCGACAGTCCCGGCACGTGTTTTGTGCCCAAGGATCGGAACACATGCCTTCCAACATGTACATCACAACATAGCATAATAAAGAGCGAGGAATAAACATTTGTATTACAAGTATTAAGCATGCAACTGATTTCAACAATTTACAACAAAAGCGAGCTAGGAGGAGACAAAAATCCTCAACTCCTAACCAACAAAAGATCTATGCAGCGGAAGAAAATAAACTAAACAACAAAAGGCTATGGAGCCGCATGCCCTTAGGCTCCATACCAAGAGCACCGAGTTCGGAGTAGAATGTGCTACTCCTGCCTGCCACCTTGATTGGCAGGCACAAAGTAGCCAAACAACACCTCTTCCTCGCCAACTTGTGAACCTGCAACAACTTAAGAGCAGCACCCTGAGTACGAAGGTATTCACAAGTCTTACACAGTATGGGTATATATATTCCCGACTCCAAGGGTCATGCATTAAGCTGGTAGCAAGAATTAACATGGTTAAGTTAATTAAACGGTAAGCAACCTAGACATAGGTGTGAGCAACTAGCTTAACCAACATATATGAAACAACCCCGCACCACCAACTGAACATATATAAATGTAACCGACAAGTGTATCAAAGTATAACCGATGCCAACTCGATCACCATGCCCAAACCACCACACTGTATCCGAACCACATCCACATACCCGAATCATAACCACACCAAACCATCTCATATCCGAACCAACACCACAATCACTCCAACATAACTCCAACATAACCGATCCACAAACAGGTAGTCGAACCATCGCCCATAACCGAGACTCTACGACCGGTGCAGATAAGTGATAGACATGCTCATAACCGAGAGCACGGCAGTTCGAACTGTTTTTACATTCTGCAATGGGGTACTCCTGGACCCACATGATACGAGGACCATTCGGCTTGTGCCACTTGCCAAAGTGCACATAAGGGGGTACTCGTGACAACCTTTCCCAACCAGCCCCAACCGTGTGGGGCATGCAATGCTCAGCGCGACGGTACTAGAACTACTCCCAAAGCAAACTAGTACCGCTTACAAGCCCGCCCACTCACACCGTCGTTGTTCACGCCCACAAAGCCACAGCTATGAAGGTATTCGGCTTGCCTACCATTATATCAGCGTGTGGTGAGTAAGGTAAGTGCTAAAGCTGACTACACCGACGATCAGTGCTTAACTAGTGCAAACGGTCTACGGTGCCCGGTTTTTCTCTACCGTCCTATCCAGGGGAACTCCACATCCGGGCAGGCTAAACACCCTCCTAGCACCGCTCACACCTCACCTCATACTCATCCAGCCACAATATGCATATAATGGATGAAAATATTTTTCCTAGATAGAACAAGTCATAAGGAAACTACAAAATTGGATTCATCAATTTTGGACTTATGATGAATTAACGGTGAATTAATGAACCTTTAATGTAATTAATTATGATTAGAAATTTAATTCATTATTTAATGGCTGTAAATATTTTTAATAGGTAGATTATGTTATTATAAAACCAACAAAATTTGTTTCATAATTTTGGAGCTACATAGAATTTATTATGAATTTTACAAGTTTTAGCAAGCAGTAACTGTGCTGTCTGGGTATATAGCGGTCAGACCGCATGTATACTGGCAGTCAGACCACCGGAAACACGGTCAGACCGCCAGAAACACGGTCAAACCACCCCCGTGCAGAGGGTTATGACCCCTGGCGATCTAACCGACCTAGGGGTGGCGGTCAGACCGCTGAGAGTCGCCGGGGGCACTTTGGGAGCTCACCAGCGGTGATTTTGGCGACATTTGGAGTGGGGACTTGGACCTAGAGCATCACATTGACTTCCTCTACCGCGTACGACAACATGTATACGCCATAATCGACTAAAACTCAGCTATTGCTTCTAATTCATCAAGAACTCATGAACTTCAAACCCCTAGCTCAAAATTCGAAATCCAACCATCCAAAAGGCGGATTCTTGCCATGGGAGTTTAGAGGACTCACCCAATGGCCTTTACCGAGGTTGTGGACCGCCGATTGAATGAGGAAATAGAGGGAAAAGCTCGGGAGGTGAAGAAATCCGGTGTTCTTCACATTTCAACCCTAAACACCAAGTGACACCAAATCCAGCTCAAATCCTCCGGGAAAATAAAAATGAATTGGAGGGATGGATAGCTCATGAGCTTGTGATCGCGTGAGTACCACATGCATACCTTAATTCCTCCTCTTGAGCTCGGATTTGAGGGAGGAAGAGAGAGTTTGAGAGAGAGGGGGTGAGAGGTGGCTGCTCCCTTGCTTTGGCTGGTTGGGAGAGGAGAGAGGCACGTGAGTGGGACTGAGGGAGCAGGTGGGGCTGCTGCCCAAGTGGAGGGAGAGATGGTGGGGCTGACCGGTGGGCCCACGTACAAGAGAGAGAAGTACGTTTGACTGTGAATTCAATTCCTTTCTCTCCTAGATTTCTTTCTCTCATCCAAATGATTTCAAAGGAATTGCATTAGTGTCACCAAACGAATTACACAAAATTAAACATAATGCTTAAGAAGCATAATTATGCTTAATTATGTTGTTATAGAATTTGGGATGTGACAAACCTCCCAAGATTCGATACGAGTCGGGGAAGAGCACGATGAGTCTAGGAACCACGCTGTGAGAGATAGAATCCAATGCACATTTCCATTTAATAGGGCGATGAACACATCCATGCGAAATGTTCCAACTGTGCAAAATTTACAACGACTTTTCCAAGCCTTCAAAGAGCTCGGGATGCTCAGAGCGGATTTTATCCTCACGCTCCCAAGTTGCCTCATCCTCGGTGTGGTTGCTCCATTGGACTTTGATGAATTTTATGGAATGACACCGAGTTTTGCGTTCTGCTACAACCAATATCTGGATAGGTCGCTCACAATATGTAAGATCCAGCTGCAATTCTCGAGGTGCAACATCAACGACCTCGGTTGGAACTCGAAGGCATTTCTTCAGTTGCGACACGTGGAAGACGTTATGCACGGCGGAGAGGGACGGAGGCAAGTCCAGTTGGTATGCCACTTCTCCACATCAAGCAACAATCTGGAATGGTCCCACATATCGAGGTGCTAACTTGCCTCGGGCTTGGAATCGGCGAACACCCTTGAGCGGCGAAACCTTGAGGTACACATGATCTCCAATTGAGAACTCGAGGTCTCGGCGGCGATGATCTGCATAGCTCTTTTGCCGGGACTGAGCGCTGAGAAGACTCTCGCGGATATTCAGAACATGATCTTCCACCTCCTTGACCAAATCCGGACCTAGGAATGCCCGTTCGCCAGATTCGGACCAATTCAGCGGCATTCGGCATCTCCGGCCATAAAGAGCTTCAAACGGTGCCATCTCAATACTAGCCTGGAAGCTGTTGTTGTAAGAAAACTCCACGAACGGCAAGCATATCTCCCACTTCTTCCCATAAGTGAGAACACAAGTTCGGAGCATATCTTCTAGAATTTGATTCACTCTCTCCATCTGACCATCCGTCTAAGGGTGATACACAGTTCTATGGAAGAGCTCGGTCTCCATAGCTTCTTGGAAGCTCCTCCAAAAATGAGAAGTGAACTGCGTGCCTCGATCATAAACAATCTTCTTCGGAACTCCATGGAGGCACACAATTCTGGTGAGGTACAACTCCGCATACTGCTTGGTAGAGTATGTGGTCCTGACAGGGAGGAAATGTGCGGACTTTGTCAACCGGTCCACGATAACCCAAATGGAGTCATACCCACTCGAGGTCTTCGGCAAGCCAGTAATGAAATCCATACCAATCTCCTCCCACTTCCAGGAAGGAATGGGCAAAGGCTGGAGTGTAGCAGCGGGCCTGAGATGCTCGGCCTTGACCCTTCGGCAAACATTACACTCGGAGACATACCGAGCTATCTACCGCTTCATGCGAGTCCACCAAAAGCGAGGCTTTAGATCTTGATAAATCTTCGTGCTACCTGGGTGAATGGATAGCAACGACCTCATTAAGAATCTTCTTCCTCAATGCCTCGACTCTCAGAACCACTAGACGGTTCCCAAACCATAGAATGCCCTGCTCATCATCAGAAAAGCATAAGGCTTGACCAATCTTCCTCTTCTCTCATATTCAAGCCATGCCTTTGTCATCCTTCTGCGCTGCCTTGATTTTGTCTACGAGAGTGGACTTGATCTCCAAGTTTGCAAGAAAATCATTCGGGACCATTTCAAGCCCAAGCCACCGGAAATCATCACACAGTGTGGAGTCCATCGGTGAAACTGCAAGACAATGACAGTGAGCTCTCCGACTCAAAGCGTCGGCTACCACATTCACCTTGTCGGGATGGTAGTGCATTTCAAGCTCATAGTCTTTGATCAGCTCGAGTCACCTTCGCCGCCTCATGTTCAAATCAGCTTGAGTAAAGATGTATTTCAGGCTCTTGTGGTCCGTGTAGATACGGCACAAGTTACCCATCAACTAGTGGCGCCAGATCTTCAGAGCGTGCACGACAACGGCAAGCTTCAGATCATGAGTTGGATTCTCCTCGTGGCACTTTAACTGACGGGATGCATAGGCAACGACCCAGCCCTCTTGCATTAGAACACACCTGAGGCCTATTCCGGACGCATCGCAATACACATCAAAACCCCTGCTCACATCTGGTTGGGCGAGCACTGGAGCGGTCGTGAGCAACCTCTTCAAAGTCTGGAAAGCGGACTCACATGCTCCTGACCACTCGAATACACTACCTTGCTTCAACAACTCAGTCATTGGATTGGCAACCTTGGAGAAGTTCTCGATGAACAGGCGGTAATAACCCGCGAGTCCGAGAAAACTCTGTATATCAGTGACACTTTAGGGTTGAACCCAATCGAGCACATCCTGCACCTTGCTCGGGTCAACTGCAACCCCGTTCTCTGACAGAATATGCCCCAGAAAAGCCACCTCCCTGAGACAGAACTCACACTTGCTGAACTTGGTGTATAGCTGATGATCTCTGAGTCTGCCAAGAACAACACGGAGGTGCTCAATATGCTCTTCATCTGTCTTAGAGTATATAAGAATGTCGTCAATGAAAACCACAACAAACTTATACAATTCCTCCATGAACACCATGTTCATCAAATACATGAAGAATGCCGGCGCATTCTTCAATCCGAAGGACATGACAGTGAATTCATATAAACCATAACGGGTCGAGAAAGCTATCTTTGGAATATCCTCTGGCCAGACTTTGATCTGATGATAGCCCAGTCTCAAATCAATCTTCGAGAAGACTCAAGCTCCGGTCAGCTAATCAAACGAGATATCAATCCTAGGGAGCGGATACCTGTTCTTGACAGTGACCTCATTCAACGGATGATAATCCACACACATCCGCAAAGTGTCATCCTTCTTCTTCACAAAGAGTGTCGAGCATCCCCAAGGTGAGGAACTCGGGCGTATGAAACCCTTCGCAAGCAGCTCTTGCAATTGCTTCTTCGATTCTGCCAATTCATTTGGCAGCACCCTATAGGACTTCTTCGAGATTGGAGCTGCACCAGGCACGAGATCAATAGAAAACTCGACTGCTCGGCCGGCTAGCATTCCCGGCAATTCATCCGGGAAGACATTCGGGAACTCTCACACCACAGGAATACTCATCATATCTCTGGTAGGGACAACCTTCAAAGCAAAGAGACAAGACTTGACACCCTCCAGCTTCAATTGAATCCGGGTGCCAGACGGACCATTTAGAGTAACTGTCCATTGGGAACAATCTAACACAGCCTTGTTCTTGGAGAACCAGTTCATCCCCAATATGATATCAATTCCCTTCGAGTTCATCACTAGCAGATTTGCCCCGAAAGACATCTCGTTGATGATCACTGAGGCGTTGGACACGCATTGCTTAACAAGGACCTTGGGGCTCCTGGTGCATCTATGAGGTAAGGCGTGGGGGTGGTGCTAACTGTCAACCCATGACGCCAAACATAACTTGCCGCTATGAAGCAATGAGAAGCTCCAGAATCGAAAAGGACAACTGCAGGTACAACAACAGAGTTAGAACGCATATGCAACGTACCCATCAGGACAGTGTCACCCTCCTGAACATCCTTGGCAGTGGTGTGGCGAGCTCGACCACGCTTGGGGATGTGGGTCGCCTGAGAGGACTAAGGTGCTGACTGAGCCGGTGGTGTCCATGGAGCAGTCAATGCAGCTCCTAGCCTCAGATACGGGCAATCCCGCACGTAGAGGCCGACACGGCCGCAGTTGTAACAAGGGTCGCCGGGGCCACCTGTCACGCTGCTCTGTGAACCGGCCGGACATGGAGGCTGTCCTTGTGGAGCGGAGAAGGCTAGGCGCTGAACGAGCCACATCGGACGTGGAGCACCCGACGCTGGCACGCGAGATGGTGGAGGTAGACTCTCCGTGCAGGCGCGCTGTGAGCTCCCGCCCATGGAAGGCGAGGAACCCCTCTTGCGCTTCTTCTCCTCCTGGTGGTTCTTAATCTTGAACTCCACCGAGAGAGACATGCTCACCAACTTGTTGAAGTCGGTGAACTCATGTGTGGACAACCGGTCCTGCATCTTTGAGTTGAGGCCATTGACGAAGCGGCGTTGCTTCCACTCATTATTGCTGACCTCATCAGGAGCGTACTGTGCAAGGTGATTGAACATCTGCACGTACTCCATCATGGTTCGGCCTCCTTGCTTGAGGTCCTCGAACTCCCGCCTCTTGATCTCCATGAGGCCACTCAAGATGTGGAAAGAGCAGAAGGCCTCGCGGAACTCCGCCCAAGACACTCGGTGGTTGGCGGGGTGCATGGCCAAGAAGTTGGACCACCACGCACCTGCCGGGCCCTGAAGCTGATGGGCGGCAAATAGTGTCTTTTCGTAATCCTCGCATCTGAGGAGAGCAAGCTTCTGCTCGATCGTTCGGAGCCAGTGATCGGCATCCAGAGGATCCTCAGCCTGCGAGAAAACTGACGGCTGAGTCTGCAGAAAATCTGAGAAGTCATCTCGGCGCCCGGCTCCACCTCCTCCATGAGGAGCTGTGTTGCGCACGAGAGCCTCAAGAAGCGCCTGATTCGTCTGGCGGTTCTGCTCAATCATCATGAGCACTTCCGCCATAGTCGGCGGTGGAGGAGGGTTCTTCTCATTCGACCCCTCCGGATCATTCACATCATGACGAGTCCTAACCATTCTGTAACGACATAAGAAAAGGGAAACGTCAAATTCCGACTTAGCACAACGCATTCGCCGGATATATTGTTAGAATCCCGTAATACATGTATATATATCATGCATGCATGAATGCAACATGAAATGACGGTATGCTCTATCCTAGCTACAGTTTCTTTCTCGTGCACTTCTCTCCGCAACGAACATCAAAACTTATAAGCAGTTATACTTAGGGGCATAATATTGCATTTTCATACATATTGATCATGAAGAGGCATAAACAAAACTTAGTGAGTCGTTTAGGTGAAGTTGACCACTTACTAAACAATGTTCTAAATTATGTTTACGCTACTTTATTAAACCAAGCTCTGATACCACGATGTGAGGATCTAACCAAACAGTATTCGAACTAATCATCAGGCTGATCATTAACATAATCACAACCTCGACAATTAATCAAAATACCGCTCCGGTAGTCCCGGCACATGTTTTGTGCCCAAGGATCGAAGCACATGACTTCCAACATGTACATCACAACATAGCTTAATAAATAGCGAGTAATAAATATTTATATTACAAGTATTAAGCATGCAACTGATTTCAACAATTTACAACAAAAGCGAGCTAGGAGGAGACAAAACCCCTCAACTCCTAACCAACAAAAGATCTACGCAGTGGAGAAAATAAACTAAACAACAAAAGGATATGGAGCCACATGCCCTTAGGCTCCATACTAAGAGCACCGAGTTCGGAGTAGAATGTGCTGCTCCTGCCTCCCACCCTGATCGACAGGCATAAAGTAGCCAAACAACGCCTCTTCCTCGCCAACCTGTGAACCTGCAATAACTTAAGGGCAGCACCCTAGGTACGAAGGTACTCGCAAGTCTTACATAGTATGGGTATATATATTCCCGACTCCAAGGGTCATACATTAAGCTGGTAGCAAGAATTAACATGGTTAAGTTAATTAAGCAGTAAGAAACCTAGACATAGGTGTGAGCAACTAGCTTAACCAACATATATGAAACAACCCCGCACCACCAACTGAACATATATAAATGTAAATGACAACTGTATCAAAGTATAATCGGTGCCAACTCGATCACCATGCCCAAACCACCACACTGTATCAGAACCACATCCACATACCCGAACCATAACCACACCAAACTATCTCATATTCGAACCAACACCACTATCACCCCAACATAACTCCAACATAACCAATCCACAAACACGTAGCCGAACCATCGTCCACAACCGAGACTCTACGACCAGTGTAGACAAGCGATAGACATACTCATAACCGAGAGCGCGGCAGTTCGAACTGTTTTTACACCCTGTAGGGGGATACTGCTGGACCCACACGATACGAGGACCATTCGGCTTGTGCCACTGGCTAAAGTGCACACAAGGGGGTACTCGTGACAACCTTTCCCAACCAGCACCAACCGTGTGGGGTATGCAACGCTCAGTGCGGCGGTACTAGAACTACTCCCTGAGCAAACTAGTACCACTTACAAGCCCGCCCGCTCACACCATCGTTGTTCACGTCCACAAAGCCACAGCTGCGAAGGTATTCGGCTTTCCTACCATTTTATCAGCGTGTGGTGAGTAAGGTAAGTGCTAAAGCTGACTATACCGACGATCGGTGCTGAACCAGTGCAAACGGTCTATGGTGCCCGGTTTTCCTCCACCGTCCTACCCTGGTGAACTCCACATCCAGGCAGGCTAAACACCCTCCTAGCACCGCTCACACCTCGCCTCATACTCACCACTCACCAACCATACCATCACCAACAACATGTAATTGCAAACAGTAGTAGATCCTATCCTCGCGAACAATGGAGAACGCCGTCATTCTACTTCTACCGAAATACCTAAGCATTGCTAAGCATAGCGAAGACCTTTAGACATCGACATCACCTCTAGGCTTCAAGGAACATACATGAACTCGTGACCAAGGTAGCAGAATGCAACGGCACAGGTTCTACCCAAAGGTACCCTACACATGCATACATACATAAGCACAAATAACACTTTATACTTTCAAGTTAACATGGTGCAATATGATAGATGCTTATCTTGATGCACTGGCTCACAAAGATGGGGTGCGTTGGGATCGCCCTCGGCCTCCAGAATCGACTGATCGGCGGTCACTATAAGACATACACGCGTGCAATGCAATGAGTATGAATAAAGTGCAAATATATGCCACAATATGCATATAATGGATGGAAACATTTTTCCTAGATAGAACAAGTCATAAGGAAACTAGCAAAATTGGATTCATCAATTTTCGACTTATGATGAATTAACAGTGAATTAATGAATCTTTAACATAATTAATTAAGCTCAGAAATTTAATTCATTATTTAATCCCTGGGGATATTTTTAATAGGTAGAGTAGATTATTATGAAACCATCAAAATTTGTTTCATAATTTTTAGAGCTACAGAGAATTTATTATGAATTTTACAAGTTTCAGCAAGAAGTAACTGTGTTGTCTGGGTATACAGCGGTCAAACCGCAGGTATACTGGCGGTCAGACCACCAAGAGTCATGGTTAGATCACCAGAAATGCGGTCAGACCACCCCCGTGCAAAGGGTTTTGGCCCTTGGCAGTATGACCGACCTAGGGGTGGCGGTCAGACCGCTGGGAGTCGCCGGGGGCATTTTGGGAGCTCACCGGCGACAATTTCGGCGACATTTGGAGTGGGGACTTGTACCTAGAGCATCACATTGACTTCCTCTACCTCGTAGGACAACATGTATACGCCGAAATTGACCAAAACTCAGCTATTTCTTCTAATTCATTAAGAACTCATGGACTTCAAACCCCTAGCTCAAAATTCAAAATCCAACCATCCAAAAGGCGGATTCTTGCCATGGGAGTTTAGGGGACTCACCCAATGGCCTTTACCAAGGTTTTGGACCGCCGATTGAAGGAGGAAACAAAGGGAAAAGCTTAGGAGGCGAAGAAATCCGGTGTTCTTCACATTTTAACCCTAAACACCAAAAGACACCAAATCTGGCTAAAATCCTCCAGGAAAACGAAAATGAATTGGAGGCATGGATAGCTCATGAGCTTGTGATCGTGTGAGTACCACATGCATACCTTAATTCCTCCTCTTGAGCTCGGATTTGAGGGAGGAAGAGAGAGTTTGAGAGAGAGGGGTGAGAGGGGGCTGCTCCCTTGCTTTGGCTGGTTGGGAGAGGAGAGAGGCACATGAGTGGGACTGAGGGAGCAGGTGGGGCTGCTGCCCAAGTGGAGGGAGAGATGGTGGGGCCGGCCGGTGGGCCCAGGTACAAGAGAGAGAAGTATGTTTGACTGTCAATTCAATTCCTTTCTCTCCCGGATTTCTTTCTCTCATCCAAATGATTTCAAAGGAATTGCATTAGTGTCACCAAACGAATTACATAAAATTAAACATAATGCTTAAGAAGCATAATTATGCTTAATTATGTTATTATGGAATTTGGGACGTGACAGTTGGCAAGCCCTGGGGTCATGGCGTTCTCCTTTCCTTCCTCGCCGGAGAGCTTGATGACTTCGGAATGCTTGGTGAGGGCCAAGTCACCTTCGGTGCCTGTCTCGCTCGCCGTGGTCATCGAAGTCTCTGATGATGAGGGGGAGATTGATTGGGACCTTCTGTAGGAAGAGGTCGACGAAGAGGAGAAATTGGAGACGAAGCGGAAGGAGGGTCTGCTAGGTGCGCTGGTGCTAGTCAATAGCTCCAGCAGGGTCTTTGCATCGGCAGCCTTCCCTGGTCCTTACGTCAGCCATCGCCCAATCCCCAAAGTGGTAAGCTGCCGCTCCCGGGATGAGTACAAGAGGTTTCTTAACTCTTTCAAGGGTAAATAGGGATCTTGCGCTTTTGAGTTTCTAACGGTGATGGATCCTCCTCCCTTATTGCGTGAGTCCGACAGATCCTTTCCATCAACTTTGTACTGACTTTTATGAATAAGAAACAAAGCGTGGGGGTTGGATGCCTGTTCTTGTTGTATTCCTCATACTAATCTAGTTCTTGGTGAGTAGAACAAGCCACGACTCGGCAAGTCCGTTGGGGGCGAGCCACGATCGGCCCTAGCAAGGACTTGTGACTTTGCGGTCTTTGTCTCCAGCTGCCTGGTTGTCCGACATCTTGGTTGCCAACCCCCATAGTGGTCGTTGAGCATGGTCGCGTGCTGTGGTCAGAAAACCCATATGTCAAGAGTGCGTGGCTGGTCATGAGGTCCTGCAAAACAGAGAGTCTGGTTTTTCTTTCTTGAAATTTAAGAACCTACAAGCTGTATTCCACGCTCGTCCGGAAGGTTCTGCAAAATAGACAAACAGGCCCATTTTCGAGCGACCTCACACATAGGACTTGCGCAATAGGGCAATGTTCCAAGAGTTGTGTAATTCACGGCCATCCTGTAAGACTAGCTTGACCGCACTAGGCTGGGTAATGGCGACCACTTTGTTGGGTCACTCCCATTTGGGGGAGAGCTTATTTTGGCCTGCCTTATTCTGGATTTGCCTAAGGATGAGGTCGCCTACGACCAGTGTTTGCTTCCGCACCTTTTGGTCGTGGTAGCATCTGAGGCTCTGCTGATAACGGGTGGCATGAATTAGAGCATTATCATGGAACTCTTCGATTAGGTTTATATCATCCCCCCAACATGCTACCTGGTCATTGTCCGAGTGGTTGCTGACTCGAGGTGACTGAAGGATGATTTCGAAGGGGAGCATTGCTTCGGAGCCAAAAACCAGAAAGAAAGGGGTTTCGGTCGTGACCCAGCTAGGGGTCATTCATAGCGACCAGAATAATGTGGGGAGTTCATCCACCCAGCGTCCCTAATAGCTTTTGAGCTGGTCGAAGACTTGAGTTTTTATCCCTTGTAGTATCATTCCATTCACCCTTTCATCCTGTCCGTTACTTTGTGGATGAGCCATAGTGGCATAGCAAACCTTGGTCTCGATCTCTTCGTAGTAGTCTCAGAAAGCATTACTAGTGAATTGAGTTCCATTGTCTGTGATTATACGGTTTGGACTGCCAAACTATACTACCAGCTCTCGTATGAACTTAATCGCTGCTGTGGTGGTGATCTTCCAAACAGGCTCGGTCTCGATCCACCTGGGGCCTTTAGGAACATGAATTCAAAACCGCCTGGGGCCTTTAGGAACGGTCCCACGATATCGAGCCCCCAGACAGCGAAAGGCTAAGAGAGTGGTATGGTTTGCAATGCCTAGGCTGGTAGGTTGGTATTTCGGCCATGGTACTGACATGACTCGCACCATTTCACCAGCTCGCAGGCATCCTGGAGGGCAGTGGGCCAATAGAATCTTTGTCGGAACGCTTTGCCAACCAGGGTGTGGTATGAAGCATGGCTACCACATATGCCTCTGTGGATATCAGAGAGCATTGTGCTTTCCTCTTTCTGAGAGATGCATTTCAATAAAGGCAATTGCTCCCTCGGTGGTAGAGGCGTCTCTCTACCAGGGAGTATCTGCAGGCTTGCCACGAGACCTTTTTTGCTAATGCATCATCGTTAGAGATTGCTCGATTCTGAAGGTAGTCCAAGATCTGATCCATCCAGGTCATACCCGAATCGAGCAGGGTGACCACACGATGGCCACCCGAGTTCAATGACACCGAAAGAGGTGTTGCCTCAAAAGGTGTTGACTCGGGTGCTCCATTTCCGAGCGAAGCATAACCTTCACTCTAGCTCGAGGCTGTGGTGCATGGTCCTAGGAGTCTTTCTTTAAAGATTCTGATCGAGACAGGTTCTCGAGAAGAAGCTAGACGGGCCAGCTCTAGTCTTCTCACTTCGGTGAGGTATGCCGCCATTGATGGGTCAGAGCATTAATACTCCTTTTTCACCTGGTTCACAATTAGTAGCGAGTCCCCTATCGCCAGTAGTCATTTAATCCCAAGTGTGGAGGCTGCTCGCATTACGTATAAGAGGCCCTCATACTCAACAATGTTATTAGTGGCTGGAAAATATAATTAAACTACGTACCTGAGGATGTCACCGGTAGGCGAGATCAGAACCACTCCAGCCCTAGCTCCCTTTAGTGTGAATGATCCGTCGAAGTACATGGTCCAGTGCTCGCCTGCCTCTGGTCGTTGTACCTGCTCGGGCTCAAAGGACGACCACTTTGCCACAAAGTCGGCAAGCGCCTGGGACTTGATAGATGTTTGGGGGATGAACTGGAGATCGAATCCCTCGAGCTCTACTGCCCACTTTGCTGTTCTTCCCATCGCCTCTCTATTATGGAGAATTTCTCTAATTGGGAATGAGGAAATAACCTTAACTCTATGAACCTGAAAGTAGTTCCTGAGCTTGCGAGAAGCCATTAGGATAGCATATAGCAGTTTTTGAGCCTGTGGGTACCGGGCCTTTGCGTCATGCAAGACCTCACTGACATAATATACTGGTCACTTGAGGCCTTCTCACTCAACGACCAATACTGCGCTAGCGACCTGTGGCATTGAGGAAATATAGAGCAAAAGCTCCTCGTTGGGTCGAGGCACGGTTAGTACGGGAGGGGAGGAGAGATACCTTTTGAGCTCTTCGAATGCTGCCTCTGCCTCTTGCATCCACTAGAAGTGGTTGTTCTTCTTTAGGAGCTTGGATAGTGGCAGTCCCTTCTCCCCAGCCTCGAGATGAACCTACTCAAAGCAACAATGCATCCTATTAGCTTTTGAACCTCTTTTAACCTGGTCGGGGATCTCCTTTGATCAATGTCCTTGATCTTCTTAGGGTCTGCTTCTGTTCCTCGATGAGACACGAGGAATCCGAGCAACTTTCCTGATGGTACCCCGAATGTACACTTCTTTGGGTTTAGCTTCATGCGGTACTTCCGGAGGTTGTCGAAAGTCTCTTGAAGGTTTGCGACTAGGTCTTCCCCGTTCCTACTTTTGACGACCACATCGTCTATGTATGTCTCGACGTTTCTTCCGAGTTGTGGTTGGAGAACAAGTTGAATACATCGCTGGTATGTGCACAGACGCTTTTTAAACCAAAAGGCATTTTTACATAGCAAAAGACCTTCGAGATGATATCCACAATATGATCATTCTACATCGGTCGAAGGATTTGGATGCTGTGTATGCTTTGGCTTCCTTACAGGAACAAGTCTATGCACCATCTCATGGTCGGAATGATCGCGTGGGAGACCAACATTTGCCCACTCGAATGCATAGTTGAGTGCCTGGAATGACGGCCGCACAAGGGAGAATACAAAAGGAGGGGTCGTCAGGTGACCGGTGAGGTTTGGACAGTGCACGTGTGCCAGATCGTCGTCCACCTGAAGATAAGTGACCACCCTTCGCTCTTATCATCATGCTTGCAGTCTGTGTTTTAAATGTGGTGAAAAATGGAATCAATAGCATAAATGTTCCTCCACGATACAACTCCATGTAGTAGAAGAATTGTTAGATATACTACAGGAGCAGGAGGTAGTTGATTCAGTTCAAATGGAAGCAGGATCTAATGGAGACAGTCTGATGACTATATCCTAGGTGGCTGTGACAGGAGTAGATTGTGCTTGTACTATTCATTTAGTGGGTCTGATCGGTGATCAAGAAGTGTTAATTTTTGTAGATTTGGGCAGTTCGCATAGTTTTATTAATGCTCACACTGCTACCAAGGTGGTTTAGAAGAAGATGCCAATTACATGAGCTGCAATTATATGATTCCTCAGTGTGAGTGGTGGGTGCAAGGTCACTCGTTCAATACTGATTTAAGAACATTGCCTTTGGGGTGCTATGATCTCATTTTAGACATGGATTGGTTGGAAAAACATAGTCCAATGGTTACTCAGTGGGACTGCAAGCGCATATCTTTTCAATTAATATGTAAAATGATATCATTGCAAGGCATTGTGCTCAAACTGGACCATTGTTAGTCCTTATCTGTTTTGCGGCTAGAGCAATTGTTGCAACAAAACTCAGTTGAACATCTGGTTTTCCTAGCTGCATGTGAGGAAATATCCAAATAGTATTTCAATTAATCATCATGATGATCATTTGCTTAATCATGACCACGATGAATAATAGGAATACCATCTTGGTAATCTCGGAATGTGTTTTGTGCCCAAGATTGAAACACATGTCTTTCCAACATATAGCATCACAACAAAGCTTAAGAAAGAGCGAGTAATTAAATTATGTTATAAGTTCTTAAGCATTTAACCATTTATAACAATTTACATCACAAGGGAGTTAAGAGGATAAAGAATTGATTACCTCCTAACCAAACTAGAAACTACGCAGCGAAAGATTAAAACCTATCAACACCAAAAAGCTAGGTGAAGCCATATGCCCCGAGGCTCCCCCCCCCCCAAAAGCACGCCACATGAGTAGTTTACACTACCCATTCCCTCCACCTACATTGGCGGGCATGAAATAGCCAAACAAGAGCTCCTCTTCACCGGTAGAACCTGAAAGAGCAGCATGAGTATGAAGGTACTCGAAAGACTTAATCCATAATGGGTACATATAATAACCCAACTCTAAGGACTATGCATTTAAGTCATAAGCATGGAATAGGCCACTAGGTTAAGTAAATTCATATGCGTAAGCAACCTAGACACGTATGTGTGATCATCTACACTTAACCAAAAGCACCTTTCTACCCTATAACCAACAACTTGAACATAAATATAACTAGAACCATCTCATGTAATCGATAATCATAACCAACAATTTCCAACATACCATCGCATATCACACATCCCCAAATTTAGAAACTCTATGACTGATGCAAATGGACAGAAGCATGCTCATGACGAGAGCGTGACAATTCAAATTGTTTTTACATCCTACAGGGGTACTCCTTTACCTATACGACTTGAGGACCATTCGGCTCAAGTGTCCACATAGGTCCACATAAGGGGTATTCGTGTCAACCTTTCCCAATAAGTCTCAACCATTTGATCATGCACCGATAGGTGTGGGGGTCATCCAAAACTACTCCCAGAGCAAACTGGATACCCCTACAAGCCTATTATGCCCACGAAACCATCGACTTGTACGCCAAAAGGCCACAGGTACAATGGTATTTGGCTTATCTGTCCCATATATGACATGTAGTAAGTATGAAAAATGCTAAAGCCAACTACACCGACAAACGGTGCTTAAACGATGCAAGCAATTTATGGCATCCGGGTTCCTCTCCTGAACTACGCCAAGGAACTCCTCCGGTGCAAATTATACCCCTAGCATCGCCACATCTCGCCTCATCCTCACCTCTCATACAACCCACATCATTGTCATTATGTTTGTAAACAATACTGAAATGATACATAAGCGACAACTAATCAATTTAGTCTCCATTCAATTCAAACAAAGGTGCAATATGAGGAACTGTCCAAATAGTATTCTAATTAATCATCAGAAGGACCATTATTTATAAATGCCAACTCAATAATTAACCAGAATACCATCCCGGTAGTCCCGGCATGTGTTTTGTGCCCAAAATCGGAACACATGCCTTTCCAACATGTATATCACAACATAGCTTAAGAAAGAGTGAGTAATTGAAGTTATATTACAAGCTCTTAAGCATGCAACTATTTGCAACAGTTTACACAAAGAGGAACTACGCAGCAGACAAAAAAAAAACCTTGACAACAACAAAAGGAGAGTGTAACTATATGCCCTTAGGCTCCACCTCAAAAGCTACGCCTCACTAGAGTAGGATGCACTACTCTTGCCCACCACCTGCATCTGTGGGCACGAAGTAGCCAAACTCTGCATCACCCCCCTCACTAGCAGAACCTAAAAGCACAAGCATGAGTACGAAGGTACTCACAAAACTTAATCCATATAGAGCACTTATACTTAGCTCGACTCCAAGGATTATGCATTGAGCTATTAGCAAGAGTAGGCCAGAAGGTTAAGTAAAACATATGCGGTAAGCAACCTAGACACATATGTGTGAGCATCTATACTTAACTCCAAAAACAACTACCTTTCTACCATGTAGTATCTACAACTTGAACATGTATGTAGAGTGACCATAGTACCTCATCAACAAACCACCAACCAAACCATCACACTGTAACCTTATCCCACAACGTAAACTCTACGACCAATACAAATGAAATAATAGCATGCTCATGACCGAGAGCGCGGCAATTCGAATTATTCTTACACCCTGTAGGGGGTACAACTTTACCCACACAACTTGAGAACTATTTGGCTTGTGCTACTCACGAAAGTACACACAAGGGGGTACTCGAGTCAACCTTTCTCATACCCGGAACCACCCACTTGCAATGCCCCTATGGCACCGGGGTTACCGCGAGCGTGTCCCGGGCACCTCCGGCTCCCCGCCACCTTGCTTCTCCTTTTCTTTTTCTCTTACGCGTCATAGAGCCGCAAGACAAGTGTCGGCACGGCATATGATATTCGGCTTACCTTACCATTAGATCAGCATGTGATGAGTACGGTAAGTGCTAAAGCCAACTGTACTGACAAACGGCCTTAAACGATGCAAACGGTTTATGGCATCCGGGCTCCTCTCCCGAACTATCCAGAGGACTCCTCCTAGGCAGAAGATACCCTTAACACCTCCTACATCTCGTCTCAATTTCACACCTCAACCATTCATCTCAACCTCATCTTTGTATCTATGAACAGTGATTAAGCCCTAGGCTCGCGAACAACGGCAGCACTGTCGCTCGACTTCTACCGAGGACCTAAGCATTGCTAAGCATATCAAATAAACCTTGGGGATAGAAACCAACTATATCATCAAGGATACAAGGATAAGGGTTCATCAATAAGTCAAGGTAGAGGTAACGCATCAACATAGGTTCTACCCATATCAGCCCGACACTGGACTCAACACATGCAAACATACGTAAAGCATAATTTATCAATTTTAGACTCCATTTAATTTGAACAAAGAATGCAGTATGCTTAGATGCTTGCCTTGCTGCTCCGAGGTTTGCCTAATACTTCCCGAACAGAACTCGCAGAAGTGGTGTGCCTCGGTGTCACCCTCGATCACACTCGCGTTACGCTCCGGTTCTTCGTTCACTACTGAAGAACGCATGCAATGATGAGCACGAATGACATGCAATGACGGACGCTCCACAGTGCATGATAAGGTGGAGATGCAATGCATCATGACATGAGTTTTAAAGCCTCAAAATTTTCTTAATTTGTATTAATGTTAAGCATCTACTCATTTTCCTAGATTAATTAAGCTTAACACAAGGCTTAACCCTAAAAAGGAATTTAATCATGTCTAACATGAGGATGATTATTTTTAATGAGTAGGGAAACAATTAACAACATTTACAAAATTGATTTCATCAATTTTGGAGTTACTAATATTTAATTATGGATTAATGAAGATCAAACCCTATTTTATTAACCCATGCAATTTAAATACACATTTCATAGCTCCCAGTATTTTTAACATGTAGATAATGATCATATAAACCTAAAAAAAATTGGTTTCATGATTTTTGGAGCTATATAAAATTTTTATGTATTTTAGAAGGTTTCAGCCGATTTAATATTGAACAAATATTCTATTTCGCATTTACTGGAATTTCCCAAATATTAAAACGCCCGCAAACTTTTTGCACACCCAGCCGGCTAGCCACAGTCACTGACAGTGGGCCCGGTGGGTTTTGACTGGGTCAAAATTGACCCGAGCCTGACGCACAGAGCCTAGCGGCTCGGGCGAGCTCGTCGGTGCGGCCAGGCCAGCGAGCGGCACCAATGGCATTAGCATGCCATGATGAGTTCACCTGGGCCACGTGTGGTCGACAGCAGCGACCGAAGGATGGCCAGTGGCGGCACACACCAATGGAAGCACGACGGCGGCTCAGTCCGGCAAGCTGACGGCGAAGCAGCGGCGGAAACAACTCGGCTGAGCACTCCTACAGCATCTACGTAGGCATGTGGACTCAACGGTGTGCTTATCGGCTACTGGACCCGACCGGAGCATGGCCAGCGACGTGCGGCCATGGGCGGCGGCGCTTGGTCGCGCGAGGAGGACCGCGCCGGCAACAGGCTAAAGGAAATCGGACGCGTGCAAAAGACTCACGAGGGCACAAGGAAGCTCACCGTGAGTTTGGATTAGACAGAGATGCGGCGGCTCAACGGCTCGATGGTGAATGGCGAAAGGAAGGGCGCTAGTCTCGGGGAAGAAGGCGCGTGCACGTGAAATCCGGCCAAGTAGGGCGGGGTCTCGGAGGGGAAACAGCTGGGGGTGTTTCAGAGGCCTTCCTCCACGCTTCACACGGCTCGGGCTCTAGGGAGCTCATCGGTGGCATGGCAGATTTTGCAGCGACGTGGTGCTACACTCTGCTCTGCTCTGTGCGAGCAGCTGAGTGAGAGACGGAGCACAGAGAGGCCGGGGGGAAGGAAACAAGGGCGACGCCAGCACCTCGGGAAGGAGCACGGTGCCGTGCTCAACTAGTCGGCGACGCGGCTGGCCTCCAAAGTCAGCAAAGTCGGTGGCCGCCCAGAGAAATGCTCGGTGAGAGAGAGAGATAGAGCAGAAGGAGAGGAGGGGATGATATGTGGGGCTAGTGAACAGTGCTGACCAAAGGGAAAATATCCCCACCACTTCACTGATCTAATTGGAGATCTTCTCATGGTCCAAAATTTGTGGGACAAATTTTCTGTGAAACTAGAAATTCATGTGCAACCCATTTTAACTAGTTTAAGCCATAATGTCTGAGCCAATTTCAAACTAAAATTCTCCAAACATGCAACCTTTTCTAACTTGTGGTAATTTTTATGCCTTCAAAATAATTCCCAAAAATTTGGGAAAATTCAATTATATTCTCTACATGATAGGGACTAATTTCTAAAATTCTTTCCAAGTCTATGTTGTATAGTAATATTTTGAGTTGCTTAACAATGCACCAATTAACATCGATTTTCATAATTTACGCTTAATTGAAAATGCATGTTCATAATTCATAAAAACAATTAAACATAATGCCAATGATGCTTATGATGCTTAATGACATGCTTAAGCCTTTTGGGCTATTACATGCAATATGTTTAGATGCTTACCTTTCTGCTCTAGCAATTGCCAGATACTCCTGATGCAATACTCACAGAACTCCAGTAGATTGGCGTTGCCTTGACTGGCTTGGATCACCAATGTAACGCTCTCTAAAGGAATCAAAAATGCATTGTATAAATAATCAAATGGTGGAAAAGTGTGCATATGATACATGCTTGAATACTAATAGAGCACTGTGTTTCGAAAATATTTACAAAAGACCACCAAATGATTAGGGTTTCGAAGTTTAAATCTCGGACAAGGTAACCTAAGTACATACAGTCTTGAAGGGCTGGCGGTCAGACCGACGTGGAGGTGGCGGTCTTACGTCAGCCCGCATAAGGTTTTGGTGACTAGCGGTCAAACCGCGAGACCCTGCTAGCGCCACTTTGCGAGGCCGCAGACGAAGGCTCTGGCGAAACCTTCAATCATGAAGGGTATCAAAATGCTCTATGGGACTAGTGGAGTGCTTCTAAGATGGTTTGGATAACTTTCACCGATCCAAACTTGAAAAACTCCACATATGGGATCTGAGCTAAGGTTGAACTTGGGTCTAAACGAAATGAAGACCGATTCAACCTCAGGAATGATGGAGAAACTGTAGGGGATGTCTCACCTTAGTGTAGGGAAGCTTTCTAGCAGATCAATCCACTCTGGAGATGCTCCAATTTGGTCACCGGGCTCTGGGGTGGCGTATGGGCATGCAGTTGGATGAACTTTCCTCCGGCGAGGGAGAAGAGGGGAGGAGCTCGAGGAAACCTCCAGAAAGCTCGAGGGAGTCTCCTCCATCGATCTCTGGTCATCGAAGCTATTGAGGTGATCTCTTCTTCTCTCTCTAGGGCTTGAATGAGGGAGAGAGTGAGAGAGCAAAAGAAAAGGATAGAGTGAGAGAGAGTGTGATTGATCCCCTTAATGGGCGCTCTGCGTATAGTCAGATTGCAGGGAGCCCAGGTCAGACCGAGGGAGTGGTTTGGTGCTGAAAGTCTCATTCTTTTTCCTTTTTCTTATTCTTTTTACTAATATCTATGGGGTTTCTCCTAATTAGCTTCTAAGCCATTTTCACTCTCAAATACTCACGTGTATGTGGGAGAAATACATGAAGATTCAAAACACATAACTTTTGGAATGCATTTAAACTCAAATTGATAATCAATCGCACAAAACATAATGCAATCATGATTAGGCATGCCTAATTACGTAATTAACATTTTGGGACCTGACACTGAAATGACTAAAACTGCTACTGATATTACCATATCGGCTACAATACAGCAGCTGGTTCAATCCTTTTCAGTATCAGGCCTTGTCGCTGTATACCGAAGCAAAAGGAGGAGATTGAGAAGCAAGTTTCAACAATGCTACAAGCTGGACTAATCAAGCCCAGCACTAGTCCTTTCTCTTCTCCAGTTTTTCTTGTCAAAAAGAAAGAAGGTACTTGGTGATTTTATATCAATTTCTATCATTTAAATGCTCTAACAGTGAAATACAAGTACCCTCTTTCGGCTATTGAAGAATTGCTCGATGAACTCACTGGTGCTATGTGGTTTTTCAAACTCAATCTTAGAGCTGGCTACCATCAGTTCCACTTGAGAGAGGAGGATGAAGCTAAGACTGCTTTTCAAACTCACAACGGGTACTTTGAATTCCGAGTTATGACATATGGATTATGCAATGCGCCGGCCACTTTTCAGAATGCAATGAACAAGATACTAGCTCCAATGCTAAGAAAAGGAGTTGTTGTCTTTATCGATGATATACTGATCTATAGCCATAGTTTGGACGCACATCTATGCCATTTACAGCAAGTATTCACCATTCTCCAACAACATGGCTTAAAGGTGAAAGTTGACTAAATGTACTTTCACTCAACAACGTATTTCATATCTTGATGATACTATTTTGGTGAATGGAGTGTCTCCTGGTGATAAGATCAAAGATATTGTGACATGGCCATTACCTGCAAATGTTAAAGACCTGTGTAGCTTCTTAGGACTTGCAGGCTACTACCAGAAATTTGTTAAAGATTTTGGGTTAATTAGCAAACCACTCACAGATATACTCAAGAAACAATTCATATTTGTGTGGACTCCAACAGTTGAGTGTGCCTTTCAAGAGCTCAAGAAGCGTCTCACTAACACTCCTATTTTGGCACTTTCCAATTTCACCAAACGATTTTTTGTTGAAACAAATGCTTGTGGTCGAGACCTCGGTGCCGTTCTCGTGGAAGAAGACCGTCCCATTGCATTTCTCAGCAAGGCTCTCTATCCACGTAATCAAGGTATGGCCACGTATGAGAAAGAGTGTCTTGCAATAATTTTAGCAATGGATCATTGGCGACCATACCTGTAGCATGCTGACTTTATCATCTGGATGGATCGAAGTTTAATTCACATGACTAAGCAACGGATCCACACACCAATCCAACAAAGAGCTTTGACAAAGCTAATGGGTCTGAATTTTCAAATACAATATAAGCAAGGTCATTACAACAAGGCTGTAGATGCTCTCCTCACCGCTAACATCCATTTCCTGACGTAATTTCAGCCATTACTCTTTGCTACCTGGCTTGGTTGGAGACTATTTTCAAGAGCTACACCAATGATCCCTTCACAAACTAATTGTTGACGAAGTTATCACTACTAGATGCTTCTCACCCTGACTTTACCTTACATAATGGCATACTTCGTTTTAAGGGAAGCTGATTTTTTCAGCTCTCTAGCTTCTAATTCATTTCAGATAATCACTCCTACGGATTCCACTCATGGAGCTAAAAGCTAAAACTGATGTTTGACAAAACTCTCCTAATTCCAGCCAAGAAGCTGCTCCGAGAGCTCTAACAAAGAGGCCCTTAGCAATCCCTTCTAATTTTTCCCACAAACTGTACTGAGGATTTTTTTTTAAAAAAATATTATTATTTTATTGAAAAATTATAAAAATAATACTTAAAATCCGATATATTCTAATTTTCCCACAAACTGCACTGAGATTTTTTTAAATAGTATTATTTTATTAGAAAATTAAAAGAATACCCAAAATACGATAGAGATAGAAATGGGTACACGTTGGTATGACTCCAAGTAGAATGTCGATTATGGACCTATTCCGCGTGCTGACATACTACATGGAGATCTGAAAAACTAGATCTGAAATTTTTAGTCACTTTTTTAGTATATAAACATATTCAAATAGAAAAGTGTTCAATTATAAAGTTGTAGATATCGTTGATAGGTATAATTTTTATATAAAGATCATCTCCATCCGAGATTATATGAAAAAATTATGAATTTTTTAAATATCATCTGAAGGACAGATAACATAGAGTGCCGACAGGTCCCTAGTGCCCAATGCCACGTGGCATGTTGACACGTGGAGTGTCAATAGGTGCCTATTTCTGCAATATCGGATTTTAGATATTATTTTTACAGTTTTTTAATAAAATAATATTATTTAAAAAAGTTCCTGTCGTGATGCAGTGCTTCTTTCCCTTAAGCAGTTGCGTAAGTACTGATCAGATACTTCACAGCGTTTATGGAACCCTCGCATTTTAATTTTTCTTAACACGTCAATGTTTCCTAATACTGTTCTAGCAATATTCATATGGTGTACACTTGACCTTTTCTGGAAACAACTACTGAGGGAGGCATAGGATAAGTGGTATATTTTCAGTTTCACCTCGGAAAACCTTCTTTTTACATTGAGACCACACATAAACGTTTTCCAAAAATGGATGTCGTGCTCAACGAGCCTGGCCGCCACATCGTGGGTCCGTAGTTGGCTTGGCCTCGGCGTCGCTAAATTGAAAAATTTCCACTAGGATCAATAACTAGCTGTCAATTGTAGGATGAACTAATTGGTAAACTAGCTTTACATGATTTAAGTGGTGTGGCAGCTTCCTTCTCTAGCAGTTGACTAGTGTTAGATTCCCATCGACCACAAAGTGAATGTAATATTTTTTATTAGGGGTACATATTTAACAATTTGTCATCTTCATAATTGAGTGGTGATTTTTTTTCTCCTTGACGCTGAATTAGATGGTCCCACAAGTCAGTGAGAGCGAGTAATTGCCACTCTATAAGACTGGCAAAGAACATATAAGAATTTAAACCCATAAGCAGGAGTGTTGAATCCAAACCCGATCCCATCGGCTCCATTCTTACTCTTTTATATATAAATGGATCATTTTCTAGTTACGATGAAGTCATACATAGTCAGTCAATACGTGCTTCAGAGTAAGGATTTTGCCAGAAGCTTCAGAGTAACTTGAGCCCATGACCAATACGTGCCTAAATGGGTCCAGTCACAGCCCAATTTTGCATTACATATCTATGTGCAAGCATGATCATCATGAGCACCATGTTTAAATTTTTGGGCATTGTTTTCACTGCATTTGAAATCCAACTCAAACTGTTGATTTAACTATTACATAATGCATTGTGAAGCAACTCAAAAACTTGTTATACAACTTAGGTCTGAAAATAATTTGAGAAATTACTAGATGTCATATCAAGAATATTAGTATTTTTTACCAAATTTTTAGGAATTAAATTAATTCTCTAAAAATTAATGGAATATTCAAAAGCTGCCCACTTTAATTCAAATTTTATTACTTTTTGTAATGGGTCCAGTTCTGGTGTGTTCCTTATGGTGTAAGCGATCTCTAGGAAAATGTGTGAAAATTATTGAATTGAATAAGGTGTAAACCATAAAGGCATCATGTAAACCGTTGATATGTGAAATAGACTCACTTACGTAAACCATTGATTCGCTAGTAAAACGTTGACATGCGCAACAGACTCACCTTATGTAAACCATGATGCAACATGTAATTGGTAACATAAAACATCATGTCTAGTGTATATGTAACTGGACCTGACACTAGGTAAAGCGTAAACGTTGCCAGCACAAAGTAATCATTCTAGGTGTTATGTTACCAAAAATTTATATAAGTGTTACCTAAATTATAATAGAGGTATGTAATTTATGAAATTATGGGAAACCCACTTTAGCTGTACCAAAAGCCCTCTTACACATGGTCAATAAATCTGGGGCCATTGCCCCGATTAGATGAATTGGACGGCAGCTACAGCTGCCACTTTTTCCCCTTTCCTCACTCAATCTCTCACCCTTACCTCTCTATGATGCATGGGACATAGCCCATTATGTCAACTTAAAGCCGCCCCAACCCAAGCAATCTCCCTCATTTTCCTGGCCTCCAACGAGCTGCAAATAGTAGCAACAAGCTGGAGACATTTTAGCACATCCTCTCACTTCTCTCCTTCAAATCCCCAACAAGATCTAAGATTCACCTAGAGTGTGAACACCATTGGAAATGGTATCTAGTTTTTTTTTAAGGTGTTTAATTGGAGAACAAACTAAATATGATGATCATCTAGAGGGAATATTATTCTCATGTGCTAGATAATCCTATCCACCAAAAATTGCTAGATGAAGATATCATATTATAGGTGAGTTTATATGGTATATTATGGTTAGTTAGAATAAAGACACTTCTTTGTTAGCATATTTTAAATGATATTATCTTCTAAACTATTTATCTGATTTACAATCCGATTATACCACTATATTTATTGAAATTAAATCAACAAAACAAGATCACATTATTATATTTTGATAAAAAAAAACTAAATATATGAGAAGTAGATCCCACAAAATTTTGACTAACCTCATTCAAGTTTTATCCATCCAACCAAACAAAAATTGAATCATCCTATCCATACCACTAAATACTCACTCTAATAAAAAATATATGACGTTTTTTATTTTTCACGGTTGAAGAAACTTTGGCCATTATTTTCTATTAGAATATAGTTATAATATCTAATTAAAATATAATATTATGAAAGTATTTTTTAAGACAAATCTACGTGTATGATTTTATGTTTTTAAACTAAATATTTTGAAAGTTATTGACAATCAAAATTTTAAAAGTTTGATCGAATATTAATCAAAATGTAGTATTTATGACAAAAGGGAGTAAGAAATTAGATCGCCCATCAAAACATAATTGCTAGCTCTTCTGCCAACCAAATGCACGCTACACTGACTTAGCCCAGTGAACGATTAAATGTGTGTTTGGTTGGTTGAATGAAGTTGAATGGGATGAGATCTTCCTAAATAGACATGATGGTCCTAAATGAGTTGGTAGAAATAGATTGTTTGATTAGATGTATGTGATGATACAGGAATATGTTTAGTTGGATATATTAGATGATTCGAGAATATGTTCCGTTGCTTAAAAGCTTTATATCATATCCATGTATAACTTAATTATTTTACAGAAATAATAATTTTATATTTGTTATTATCAACAAACTATACTAATTAGTACTAATCATTATTAATTCTAGTTAATTATAACTTAAGTGGTCAATAATATTTACTAAATACCTATAATAATAATTAGTTATGACATCTAACTATAACGGATGTTTAACTAAAATCTTAATAATCACTAATAATTACTAATCATTATTAACTATAATTGATTAGTGGAGTTAATAGAATAGGTATAGAGTTGTTCCGTCCAATTTACCGTACGGCTCGGTATAATATTTCCTCAATATATTATAAAAATCCAAACCATTTCATCTAAATAAAATACAACGAAAGAAATAACAGAACGTACCCAGATCCCACCCCACTCATACCTATATCGTTTCTTTCAACCAACCGAACACATCTTAATTTTTTTTAAGGATAACACACCCTAATTCCGAGTGCCGGAGCAGAACGCATCGTCCTTCCTGGGAAAACAAAATCTTTCCTTGCCTCGGGACGCGGCAAAAGCAGGAGTAATGGCGGGTCTGCCGGTCCCGGGCGGCGCTCTCGAGTGGTGGCGCTCCCGCAAGACCCTGGCGGGGCTGGGGCTGGGCCAGCTCGTCTCCCTCCTCGTCACCGCCACCGGCTTCGTCTCCTCCGAGCTCTCCCGCCGAGGTCCGCCTCAATCCTAATTCCTTCCCGCGCCCCTGCTTTCTTCCGTCAGGCGTTCCTTCCGTAGGGGGGTTGGTTATGGAAATATCGGCTCTTGCAGCGATTTTGGTTGTTGGTTCCTGTGGAGATTAAGCACTGCTTTCGGGCATTTGCTTTCTTATTCTTACTCCTTATGTTACCTTCGTCACTCGTAAGATTATAGTTGTGTGATTTCTCTGGATACGATTTGGTGCGCCTCTTGCATCCTCTTTTGTTGATTTTGAATTAATCCCTTTTCCCGTCCTTTCACTACGAGTACTTATTTATTTTTGTTGCTTCCTGGAATGGCTCTCTTCTCCACCGTTAGAGTAGGTAGACTGCAAAGTTGGTAACTCTTGCGTGCCGTTCAGAAGCTCTCCTCGTTGCGCTGTCGACCGAGGTGTGTCTCGTTTCTCTTGGAGGGCTAACTCAACAAGCTTACTGATGATGTTTGGCAGGTATCAATGTCCCGACGTCGCAGTCGCTGCTCAACTACATACTGCTCGCAGTCGTGTACGGTACCATCTTGCTTCACAGAGGGAAGCCTCTGCAGGTTAGCACAACAGCCGTCCACCCCTCCAAATGTTCTTTCTTTCTGGCCTTGCCAGTCATCACCACAAAGAGTTTAGGTAAAGGTGTGTCAACTCTTTCCAGTATCACAATTAAAAAAAAATGGATTCTTGGATTGTTTGGGTACCAGCTTGTCAAATGCCAAAGGGGAGGTTGTAACTTAAAGTAGCCAACGTCTACTGTTTTTGCAGAGTGAGCTTTGACATATTTAGCTTTTGGCACAGGGCTTATTTTGCGCACTACCCAATAATGTTGAAGCATAACCATTCGCAGCCGATCCTCCTAGAGAGGCATAAGAGTACCTAAACTTTGACGGATATAGTTTCAGATGCTTTATGCGAACTGTAGGTTCTTTAGTGGCCAGCTTCTATCACTTTCTTTTTAAAGAAACAAATATTTTTACAAGCACATTTATTTTTGTCTGTCCTTCTCAACAGTTTTTACTCCTCCAACTGTTGCTATACCACAACCTCCTATGGTTTCTAATTGTTGTAGTAGGCTAATTGAATTTAGATTTATTGCTTTCGTGTCAAGTTTAGTTTATGAAATGTGGTTTTGCGAAATATCTTGCAGATGAAATGGTACTACTATTTGATACTAGGTTTGGTTGATGTGGAGGCGAATTATCTAGGTACATGCAACCTATACACATGTTTGTTACTGGAATTATATAGTAAGCTGCTAAATTTCATTAATTGCCTAGTCAACTCTATAAATATATCAGGGTAGTCATACTTTCTCGGATACAAAATTCAGCCTTTCAAATGGAAAAGGAATATCTAAACAGTATAATACTAACTTGCTTCTTTGTTTTGTAGTGGTTAAGGCTTACGAATACACATCCCTGACAAGTGTTATGCTTCTTGATTGCTGGGCTATTCCTGCTGTAATATTCCTGACTTGGATATTCTTGAAGACTAAGTACAGATTCAGAAAATATAGTGGTGTGGCTATTTGTGTCGCAGGACTTGTGTTAGTTGTATTTTCAGATGTCCATGCGGGTGATAGGGCAGGTAATGATTCATTTAGTATGCATGCCTTTGTTGTTTCATTTAAATATTATTTTTATATCATCACAAACCAGAGCAAAGAAATCATGTTTTATAGTTGAATATTATTGTGACATGATTTTTTTTTGAAATTTCAGAATGTGACATGAATGTGCATTATTAACACTTATTGTTTCTGTTTTCTTCAACTAAAGATCCAATGCCACAGTCCAATATACTGCTAGTTGTGACAGATTGCTAAAATGGAGAGGTCTATGATGCTTAAACTAACAGTATCTGTGGAGGATGATTAATTCAACAAAACTTATGCTCTTTGCATCTATTTGATTTGCTTTTTATCATTTACTTCTTAATGAGGTACTAACTTGGCACAGTTTATGGGCATTTATTTCTACACAGGTGGCACAAGCCCGGTTAAAGGTGACATACTTGTAATTGCAGGGGCCACCCTTTATGCCATTAGCAATGTTAGCGAGGTAAGGTATTTATAGATTTGTCAAAGGTTATATCCATGAATATTTACCAAAAAGTTGTTATCAGTGTCACTTATTTAAGTTCAAACATGAGAAAAGAGTTTGTGGAGAATATAGTATATTTTTATGACCAATGTAATTTCGTGGAAGGACATGTTTTATCCATAAGGCATGTAGTGGAAGGGCCTGTTATCCATAAATCTCACCTTATGGTGTAGATGTAAAAGATATTATGTTGTGAATAGTATAAATGAAATTTACCGGAGGTCCTTTGATATTTTTGTTCTTTCAGGAGTTTCTAGTAAACGCCAGTGACCAAATTGAGTTGATGGGGATGCTGGGTCTATTTGGAGCTCTTATCAGCGCTTGTCAAATGTATCCGATCATATGAATAAAATAAACCATATTTTATTTTATTTTCCTGTAAGTTAGGTTTAAACTTTTTATTTGAGCACAGCTACAAAATGTTTATTGCTATGGAGGAACCTTTGTGCACATTCAATCTATACTTGTTCTGAAGGACCCACGCATTTTGCCTATATCTAGATTATATGATTATATGAAACTGCAGCATCAATATTCATGAAGTTTGATGAACACTTGACACTTCTTAGCAAAATTTTGTTTATTTGCCTAAGTTAGTAGTGTAGCTTTTTTAGATCCTCGGACGTGATTTTGGTTTATCACTTCCTGCTGTGCTAATTTGTTACTAACAAATTTCCGTTCACATAGTCCCTTGAGCTATATTATTTCTTTAACTACTGCTGCAGAAGCATATTTGAACGCAGTGAGATAAAATCTATACATTGGAATGTGGGTTCTGTAAGTCTTTCACCTTCCTCCTTCCCTCCCTCATCTAGGTGTTGTGTTTCATTTCAAGAACTAGGTCTTCAGAAGAAAATCCATGCCCTACCACTAGATGTCGCTGTCTTCCATTTCAAGCACTAGCTCCAAGCTTTTACAAATATATGAGGTAGTAGTTATAGCCTTTATAGGTATTACTGTAATAGTATATAGTCTATAACTCAGTTTTTGAAAGGGTTGCTTCTCTCTTTTGAGACTGCAACATGTTTTCTTATTATGCTATCCCCAACTGTCTTCTCATATTGCACCAAAAATAAATATCTTCTCATATCTAGAAGCTCCAGATCATTCATTCTTCTCAAAGACCTTCAAGGGTTCAACTAATGGATGGTTCTCTTCTCTATCATCGTTGTTTGTGACACCTGAAGCGAAGTATTATTGTTGCCAGGTGGTACCGTTTATTGGGTTTGCGCTCGCAATGTTCATGTTTTATTCTTTGGTCCCAATACTATTGAAGGTATGTTTTAGAGCAAACGTACTATTTCTGTTTAATCAGTGTACTGAACTCATTTCCTTGTTTTATGTATGCATGCACATTAAGCTTGATGGAGGATATAGTTATAGGAAACAAGTGCTACATTAATATGGAATACGTGCTGACTACTTGTGACATTCTCACATATATGTTACACTGTGCAGATTAGTGGCTCGACGATGCTAAACCTTTCATTACTAACGTCAGACATGTGGGCTATTCTCATTCGTGTCTTTGCCTACCATGAAAAGGTCCTAATCATTGGTCCCCTCTATCTGCACTTTATTGTCTTACATATAACACAAAGTCCAAAAATTAAAAGAGCATTCCTTTGCCAGGTCGACTGGATGTACTATGTAGCATTTGCTGCAGTTGCAGTTGGACTGGTCATTTATTCAGGGTATTCACCTATTCTGTACCCAATCTCATCTGGTTTTACTTTTCTTTGATCTTTGTTCAACAAGGGTCCAGTTGCCTGCCTTGGGAGATGAGACTTTGGTATTCCAGATCAATCATTGAAACTTGGAAGATTTTTGTTCATCCATACTTCCAAGTTACATGAACATTATTGTTCACAATGCTGCAATATGTGTGCAGCGATTCGAACAATGATGATAGAACGGGGCAAGTTGCTGTGGCAGGTGATGTTGAGGGAAAACTTGATGACGAGGAGGCTGCTGTTGATCCTCAATGTCAGGTTGCTGCATCATCTGGCAGCCAGAAATTTGAAGATGGTAAAGTTACTACCATTGATAGTGATGATAGGCCTAAAATGTCACTTGCTTGATAATATAGACTTAATAAAAAATATATAGGATGCAGACATTGAGGGAGAGTTTTCGTTAATGGGACTTCTATTTGTGTTGAAGGGAAAGGCCCTTATCATGCCATCAACAACGAGGAGCGTGAAGTTCAAGCAGAGCTGAGAATATCTCGGGAATAAGTACGTATTATAGGAACAATTTAAATGATGTACCTCTCCTAGATATATAACAGGCCAGCATGGTGCTGCTTGCTGTAATTTTTGAACTTCATTTTTCTTTAGTGGCTACTAAAGGAAGCTCTAGCTAAGAACATTTTCAAATTATGGGGTTGGGAAAATTCTCTCATGTAACTGAGTATTGAATACAAACAGCTGTAACAGGTGGCATAAAATGGAGTTTTAAGTCAGGTCTTTCTTGTTTGTTGTACTGGACATCCTATGTGTGATTCATGGAACCTGTTTATGCTCCATTCAGATTTGAGTTCTCAGTTCTCTACATGGATGGATGTCCATACCGTTAAGTGTCAGTTGCATCAACTATGTTCGCAATTGCTGTTGACCATACTACTGCAAGGAAGGGTGACTGATCAAAATACATTTGCATGTTAGGCCAAGTTAGAATATATGAATTTTTTTCCCTAAAACCTATGGAAATTAAATTATTTTCCTATGAGATTTTCGCGTTACAAGCGGGCATAGAACAACGACCCCCTTAGTCAGTCTGATAGCATCCATGCTGCGAAGTTCATAGATTTCAGTCTCGCACAGATACACAATGTAACATTTGTCATGACAAACAAATGATTTGCCAGCAAGAGGATCATAATAGCAATGCGTGTGAGAGCTGATTAGCTCCATAATGCACTGAAACTGCAAACATCGCACAGGCTTAGGACACAATTGCGTTGAATAGAACCAAACAAGACTCACGAAAATATTACAATATACTACAATAAATTGTTGGATCCAATAAAATTACGACTCAATAGTACAACTGCCATCGTCTGCGTGCGTGGTAGCTTAAGAAGCTATGGCGTTGAACTGCAGACAGATGAAGAAAAAGAGTACAGCAATTCCCACAACAACCGACTCATGGATTTCATATTCATTGTTGACTTTTCTACGTTACTGAGAGCTCGGTTGTATGAGAATTACTTCCAAGAATATGCAAGACATCATGCATTTGGATTGACCGGGGTGACAACACGATTCTCTTGCAGCATCTCCAGGATTAGTCTTTCCGTATAGTTCGTAGATCACATGACCTACAAGGTACAGAAGACATGAAAATGTTCAGGCCCATAAGCGAAGCACTCAAATTTAGAATCTGTATTCAAAGTATGAACTAGCAACAAGGCTGTGAGCAAGAAGGTAACAATCTAGAAGATAATCTAGTAGCACATTTCAGGAATGTTCTCAATGGTAACAAAGTTCCTAGCAAAAAGTTGATTTCAACTTGAAGTTTCAACAGATATGATACAGGAAAAAGAGAACAGCTACACCATTTCAGCTTGAAGTTTCAACAACTTCAATTTATATTTGCTGGAAGCAACCATAACAGACAGCTAGTAGAACATCTCATCAAAGCAAGATACCAATCTAGCAAACCTTTACATATTAAAGGCAGCTTTCACATTTTACAGCTAATCCAACTGACATGACAACTGGTTTACAGCTCATCTCAACTGTCTTCATGCGCAAATCAGTAAGGCCTCAATTTACAACTTAAAGAAAGAACCATACAATATAATATGCAATAATATAGAAGAATTACTTGAGAGGAAACAAGCATTGCATCATGTATTGCTGTCAGTAAAGCAGATTATAATATGCTGTATTATTGCAATCTCAAATGCAGTTCTATATGAACGAAACAACAATTGCAATTAGGCATAGAGGCTAAGATATCACGAGACAGCCTGAAGCATATGCCACTTGACGCCTTAAATAACGAATCAAGCATTCAATAAAAGAACTTCAGCTAAAATTGACAACAAACTTGAAATAAAATGATATATGCTAATACATGTACATCAAAAGCAAGATGATTGAACAAATTGAATGATATACCTCAGATCTTAATAATCTTTGCAGCCCTGATCACAGGGTTTGCCCGGGCAATCTCCTCCCGGCCGGTGGTTTTATAATCGAAAGAGCACTTGTGGGTCTCGGAATGCCGGTGACGGGGGCAGAAGAGCTCCCCGCATCTGCACCTGAACCCGGTCAAACCAACCCTCTTGCGGCACACGTTGCACCGGTTAACAAACAGCACCGGTGACAACGGCTCAGCTGGTACGACCAGAGAACCTGCTTCGATATCGGTGGCGATGGCATCGACTAGCTTCCTCTTCTTGGAAGCCTCTACGGGAACAACTCCACAGGGGTTGGACAAGAACTGAGCTGCTGCTGCCATTGGTTGTGTTGGCGGTGGTGATTGTGGAGGTAGTGGTTCTAGTATTTGTGCGGTTGGTGGTGGCGGCGGTGGTGCGGCGGTGGTTGGGGAAGGAGGAGACGGTGAGGAGGATGAGGGCTTCAAGATCTCGGCCTCGTCCTTGTTGAGGTCACAGCTTTCCTGAGCCATTTTGACTTGAGAAAGGTGAAGCAATCGAGCAAATCGAGGCTAATTCCAAGCTTGAACAATCAAATCAGGAGGAAATAGGTGTACACCAAGCACAAAATGGAAGAAAAATAATCAGCTCTGAAATGTCAAAGCAAGGATTTTTCTTCACAAAATCGTTGTAGACTGACTCTGAAGATCTGAAGATGGAGAAACAAGGGAATTTGCGGAAAGAAAAGAGGAAAAAATGGAGCTTTCTTCGTGGAAATGGACAGAAAAATGAGACAAATTCTTTACAAGGTAGAAGTTCTTTCACCTGATTAAATCGTGAGAAGAGACCAAAGCCCAGGAAGAAATAAAACGGTAGAAGAAGATACACACAGATCAGGACGAATCCTGAAGAAGCCCAAAACCAACGACCTTTTCAGCTCATGAGACGCGCACAAATCTGCGAAATTCAGCTCCGCCGAAGCCAAAGCACCGATTTTTCCCGAGCAAATCGGCGCCGGAACCCAAACCACCACCCCCAGAAACGACTCAAACGGCAGCGGCGCGGAATTCTAGGATCGAATTCCACGAGACCAAGAAGGTCGACGAGCTGAAACAGCCCAGGGAAACGACGGCGATGGGGGACAAATCGGTGCGGATTCCCCAATGGTCGCGTAGAATCGACACCGATTTGGAACAATTCGGGCGATCGACCTGGCCGAGGCCGGGTTGGGGAATTGGGAAAGCGGGAGAGAGAGAGAGAGAGACGAGCTGGCTGCTGGCACCAGCTTCTCTCTTCGGATGCCGAAGAGCCAAAGGTAAAGGAAGTGGAGAAACGATATATTTATGAGGGAGAGGGTGCCAAAGTTGGAGGATTTTATGTGCCACACGACACCATTCCTTAGTGGCTCTGCTCTTGTTTTCTTTTTCCATTTTTGTGTTTGCTTTCTTAGCTTCGTATTGACCACATGTCTTTCACCAACAAGGCAATTGGAAGGATTGGAGATGTTGATGGCATGAAGAGAATTTCATGTTGGGAAGAATTTTTTGTACAATGGGAATTGGTGCAGATTTTTTATCCTGACTCTTGATCGGAAACAAAAATATTATAATTAAGCAGATTAATTAGATTTTATCTTTGTTATTGTAAAAAAGGATCAATTGTATCATTTGTTAGTTCTACAAAGTTTGTGTATACAAAATAATCTAAGACCGTCTCAAGCCCTCAATGACGTTTCACTTAAGATAATATAACGCCGTCGTGCGAATATACATCATGGTATACAAAGTAAGAGACAAACATTGCAAGGGAAAACACTGATTCTTTATTCATTCGTCTGAATTCATAAAGTATAAGCTTTCCATTACAGCTAATACGTTTCATACGCCACGCACGCACATGTGTATCCAGCTGTCTGCCAAGCATGTCATCCTTCTGGCTCCCAAGGCTTCGCGAAACTCGCCGATTAATTATATCCGTCTCCCACGGATGATCTCCGATTAAGCTCACTGTGATGGTCGTAGAACCAATACAAATATAGCTGTAGTCACAAACATCAAAGATCAAGCAAAGTGAGAGCATTAGGTAATAAAGGAAAAGACATGAAAACAATCTACCATTTTTTTATTGATTGTTTATGCATCTCGGATCATCATCAGCCTCAATAGCCTTAGCATGTGTATATATGTACGATCGCTCATTATAGGTCTCAACCTCAATCGATATAGGTAAGACGGGAGAAAAAGGTTAGGGGCACAGCGTCTCGTATAGCTACAATCGGCATTACCGGGAGCCCAAGGATCGGCTTAGCCACACCAACCCTCCCTCGATCTCAGCTCTAGCATCCTCGGTCTCGACAACATAAGCAACCTTAGGCAACATTTTTCCGAGGCAACATTTGTATCCGAGGTGTTGGAACCGATGTCCCTAACAAGGAGAATCTTCGCTTATAGGGAAAGCCGAGGGCTTCTAGGTGTGACATGTGTTTGGGGTAAAATGTCTCAATTGATTCTGTCCATCTCGAGCACAGTATGGCCCTATTTATAGCTCTTACTCAACCACTCCACGAGGGGTTTACAGTTTTTACCCCCTTACCTGCTACGTTCCCGGAATATTCAGGGGCATTATGGTACAATCAAGTGTATTTACATAATTACAGCTCTGCCCTAGGCAGTTAAGTGGGCCTCGACACCCAATTGTGATTTTCGGTCAACCCCATGACTCCGACGAAGGCTTCTCAGCTATCAGCCAGAGGTTCACCACGGGCTTCGCTCCTCCTCTTCGGCGCCATGAGTCGATCTTCGGTCTCCATTCAAAGACGTGCTGCTACCTTCGCCCACTTCGGTTAGCAAAACTGCCGTTATAGCCTTCGGCTTCCGACCGAAGACCCGTTGTCGCCTTCACCGACGCGGGTAGCTGGGATTGCGAATGCGCCTCCGATCTTCGACCAAAGGATCATCCGGATCTTCGCCTGCACTCTCTGAAACATCCCTGTAATCACTCGAATGCGTAGCCACCGGTAGACTTTGAGTTACCTTACAAAGGGGGAGGGCGAGAGATCATCCCCAATAGTAGCCCCCTACGAGTAAGGTTCATCTTCGATGGGCTGAGCCTATAGACTTCAAGATGTGTCTCAACGCCGTCCCCTTCGGCCCGTCGAAGGCTCGTGGGGGCGAATGCACTTCGGGAAATTGCCGGATGAAGTTTGTTTTTGTTTTTGTTTTTTTTAGTATGACCATGCTACCCCTGAATAACTGTTTCATTTATAGGCATTAAATGTCTTTGATGGATACCGAGACGTCATTTCCCACTTCAATTCGAATTCTGACGCACCTCGTTTTAACCGCTATCCTCGCTGCTATAAATACTGGTCTACGGTTATTTCTTTTTACCGCACACCACTGCTCGAGCTTCAACTCTCGTACGAAGCTTCTCACTCTCTCTTTCGAGTCTTTCACCGTCCAAGACTTCTCATGTCAGCCCGATGGCGCCGAAGGCTAGGTTTATTCGCCTAAAGACATATTGGATTGGGCAATCGAAGGTGGATGACGAAGTGCTGGTCGGTCTCCTAAAAGAGGGATTGATCAGCGACGTCTCAAAGGTTAGGCTCCCCGGGAACCAGGAGACACTGGAGCCTTCTGAAGACGAAGCTATTGTTTTCGTTTACTATTTTTGAGCAGGCCTTCGCTTGCCCTGCGATGACATGGTTGCCAAGGTACTGAAATTATTCGAAGTGTACCTACACCAGCTTACGCCCAACGCCATTGTGAGGCTGGGGCTATTTGCTTGGGCTACTCGGTCTGAGGGAGCAAAAGCATCGGCCAGGGCCTTCGCTGCTGCTCACCGGCTTCATCATCAGCCGAAGCTCGTATTCACCCGAAGCGTGCAGAGCGAAGCACATTATGGGTGCTTAAACTTCGCTTACTGCACCGGGTTGTCCACGCCTGCCATCGTGTACAAAAATAAATGGCCGAAGGACTAGACGCAGTAGTGGTTCTACCACAAGGTAGATCAACAGGAATTTCTCGTTTCGAAATGTGAGGAGGTGAAGGGGAATCACGCTCCGGACGTGCAATTGAAAGCGTCCCAGTGGACTGCTCTCGAGGCCTCCGCTAGGTGTGCGAAGTATTTATCCACGCGGGACCTCGTAGAGGATTTTATAGTCACCAGAGTGTGGCCCCTCTACCAAGACTGGAGCATCCCGGAGTTTGGGGAGAAGGGGCCTGAGGGGCTCTGCCGTCCCCATCCTTCCGTGCACGGCTTCATGGGTACACATTCATTTACTATTATTAATGTTTCTGGATTTAACTTCACAGTCATTTGCTTACGTTTCTTGATCTTCGCCAAACTTGTCGGTGTCCGAAGTTGAAACGAAAGCTACGATGCTTGTCGAGAAGTTCACGCCAGGCGAAGCCCAGTTGTGCGCTGAACAAGGTCTTGACCGAAGGCTCAATCGACTCTTGGAATACAGGGGCCTTTCCTATAGAGACAGGCCGAAGATTAGCGTGCTCCTGCAAGGTCCTAGAGAGGGCTCCCCAGCGGAGGATGTCAGCGAAGAAGTTCCCACTGGCGCCTCAAAAAAGCGAAGACACCCGGAACACTCGCCGCAAGGAGGCTGGAAGAAAAAGGCATTGGCCCTTCGGAAAAGGCCGCGCGAGGTTGCCACCAAGGACACTCGCGAAGAGGCATCTCCTGAGGGTGCGGTGGCACCGCACACTGTGCCTTTAAGGCAAGAGGTGCCTGAGAGCACCCAGGATCCTTGTCCCTCTCCGAAATCGGGGTTCTGCTCTCGCGTGGACCTTCCCACACTAATCCTATGCGATGACGAGGAGGACCTGGTGGAGGCACGAACTATCGTCGAGACTACTGCCAGGGACACTGAGGGGGGTAAAAATATTGAAGCTGTAGCCTACTCTTCGCCCTCATCGTCCTCGAGCTCATCCTATGGTACTGAGGAATCGACTCCCACTGCGCCCCACTGTGGCGGGAAAGGGCTGATGAGCCACAGCGGGCTGATTGACGCGAAGGCCATCGAGCCTGAGGCGTTCAAGGTTTCTTCGTTTGAACCAAGCTCTGGGGAGGTCAGTGATGCGAAGAAGATTTTTAGCACCTTCGTCCTGCCCGATCTTGAGATTTCACTCGCCCGGAAGCCCGCCGCCGAACTTCCCGACGCCTCCGACGTGGCGATTGCGAAGGTATATCATTGTGTTCTATTATGTTTCTATTTCCTTGTCATTTTATTACTCGTTCTCATATTTGTGCGACGTCCCAGGCTGTGCTTATCTCGCGAGCTCAACACAAACAGGAGGAAAATTACGAAGGCCGCGCCCAAAACGCGGAGGTGCAAATAGATATGTTGCAAAAGCGTGCTGAAAGAGCTGAAGGCCACAAATGCGAATTTGCACGCCAAACGAGGGAAGCTGAGGCGCGCCTAGAGCAACTCGAGAAGGAACTTAGCGCCCTCCGCTTGGAGAAATAGGGCGTCAAAGAGGAGGTCAAGTGCTTGCCCCAAAATTTGCAATCATCCGAAGTGCAAGTCTCTGACCTGTAGGCGCTTTGCACCGCAGAGACCGCTAAAGCACAACGGTTGCAAGAAGAGCTGAACGAGATGAAGGATCTATCCGAAGATGCCTTAAATGCGCTTGGGGAGCTGGAGCCGAAGGCCGTCGCCGCATGCGAAGCCATCAGCAGCACCTTTGAAGGGATTGGTGCTTCGGCAACGCCCCCAACACTCGATATTGTTGGGCTGGGTGGTCTTATAGGTTGGATTAATGAAACCAGTGGGAGCCTTCTCCCAGCAGCTCAATTATATTGCGGCTTCTGCGCGATGGTCTCAGCCTGAAGCCTTGTCCAATCAATTGAAATGACTGGCTGTGACCATCACACTGTGATTCAGAAGCACACATTCCGATACCCAACGGACATGTCTACTTCGGCCGTGTTGAGGGCATCTGTCGGTGACATAGGAACCGGGGGTCCCCGAGTCCCGAGGCCAAAATAGCAGAGTGCCATGTGGCGCCCTCCCTCGGGGGTTATCTCCCCGAGGTACGAGAAGACCAAGTTCCAGGAGAGGGTGCTCAGGGCCACGAACAGTGGTCCCCGAGTACCCGAGTTCTCCGATGACCTGAGAAGACCAAGTACCGGGAAGAGAGTGCTCGGGGCTGCGAACAGCGTCCCCCGACGACAAGAAAAGTTAGTTCCGGGAGAGAGTGCTCAGGGTCATGAACAGTGCCCCCCGAGCACTCGGTTCCCCGAGGACCCGAATAGCCAGTTCCGGGAGAGAGTGCTCGGGGCCGTGAACAGTGGCCCCCGAGCACTCGGTTCCCCGAGGACCCGAACAGTCAGTTTCGGAAGAGAGTGCTCGGGACCGTGAACAATGGCCCCTAAGAACTCGATTCCCCGAGGACCAAGAGAGGGCATATCCGGGAGAGAGTACTCGGGGCTGCGAACAGTAGCCCCTGAGCACTCACAGTTCCCCGAGAGCCTGAGAAGTCCTTCGCCGGTGGTCCCCACAGAGGCCCAGTGGTGAGGTGTCAACTTGTGAGAGGCCCGATGCCGCATTTAAGAGGGCGTGTGGCCTATCACTTCCAACCACTCCCCCCACGCCTGCTGTCAGTCCCTGCCACGGCCTGGCAGGGAGGCGTGGGGACATTTAATGCACGGGTTCCATCGCGCGTCATCCGGTGCGCCTCGGGATAACGTTGCAGAGCTCGAGGCACCTCGCCTGCTGCCCTGCTGTGTCAGACCTGCTCTGACCGGGCGGGCACGCTGGGCTGCTCGGTGGCTGCCCGGTGGGCCCTCCCTGCGGTGCCCGTTGAAAAGCGGCAATGATGACGAACAAGACCGGACGGGGGCGCATTTTTAACCCTCCCCGTCACCTCGCGCAGCAGCTCATGATGGTTGCTTTCCATTTATGGCACCATGGAACTCACGTCATCCTTTCTAGACATGCGACCGCCCCGGCGGGTATATAAGCGGGGCGGGCTGCCCGGAGAAAGGCAGTTGAGTCGAGATCAGGACAGCAGAGGACGAACCAGAAGAAAAGTCTCGAAGAACAAGGAGCACGAAGCTCTAGACTTAGACAAATATTCTTGTAACGCAGCAGATCCTCAAAGAGACATTCTCAGAGCATTTATAGCATACACACTGGAGTAGGGTGTTACACTCAGTGCGGCCCGAACCTATCTAAAAATCCCCTGAGCATTTACTACTTCCTGCATCCGATCATTCCACCTCTACCTGCATCCCATTTACTCCCATTTATTTCACCTACGAAGCGGATTCAGAATCATCCCCCCGGTCGAATCTCAAAGGGGGTCCCTCCGGATCCCCGCTTGAGGAGCTCACCCTCCGACAACGTTGAAGGCCACTGCCCGATCATTCACTACCAATTTGGTGCAGACACACCGCGATCTTGCCTGCGGGAGGCGGAGATGAATCGCTAGCAAGTATGTTTGTTCTTACTACCAATTTTGTTTGATTGGTCTAGTCGTGTGCGCTTTGAAGAAATATCTCTCTTGTAGGCGAAGGCGAGCGACGATCCTTCGGCTAAGGCTACGACCACGACGACCGAAGAGACTGGGAAGGTGTGACGAATTAGCGCGAAGCGTCACGTTGTTTATTAAAATTTTGTTATAACCTGGGATGATGTAACATATATTAGCGATGTAATATATACTATTTTTATTTGTTGCGAAATGTTTTTGACTGTTTGTGCTCCCTGCGCAGGTCCTCCCTTCAAACACTGCGCAGGTAGCCGAAGAGGCTGTTCCCGTTACTATGATGAGGGATAATTTTTTTGTGTCTTGGTTTTGCTGGGACTCCTTTCACCGCTGCCATCCAGATATTGAGTTCGAGCAGTATTGGGAGGCGAAGTGTTGGGCATACGATGCGATGAATAATAGGACAAAAGAATTTTGGAAATCTTTTAGCCCTTCGGCTTTGGTTACCCACAGAGCTGAGCGCAACTCTCATCGGATTGCGCACGGAAATGTCGAACCTTCACCTACGCTCATTGAACTGAAGCTCGATCCCAAAGACAATGACGGACTCCCCCTTGCCAGCCTCAACTTTGCTACCGCCGTGGGCCCTCTTCGCAGCTAGTGCAACACACCGAAGGCAAGGGCGCCCTTCATGCATCTCCCTCAGCTTCATCTTATGTTGGGTACCCACTGGACCCAACTATGCCTTTTCATGCCAGTCAAGGCATAGCCTTTCAATTTGGTTTTAGTCGGGGGTATAAGGATTTTGTTGATCCTGATATTGATCGCTTTGCGAATAAAGAGTGTTTTTCACAATTAATGTTAACTTCGTTTTTGGGCGTTTGAGTTGTTTCTTCGGCAGCACCGCGCTTGAAGTATGATTTTGAGAAAGACACTTCACAATGCTTTTAGAGGTTAGGAACACTTCGCAATAACTTGAGCAAAGTATCCCTCGGCGAACGCCGTTCACCCGACTTTAGATGCGGGAACCGAGTACCTTTTGCGAAACGTTTTCTCGAGTGTCATTCCCGATAGTATATTTGGGGTGACGCTTCGACGGTGATGAATGTTTAAGATCTGAGAACGCCATCCCCCCCCCCTCGACTTTTGGTCGTAGGTACCTTCAGCAGCGAAAGAAGTGCTGTTCTGAGAACGCCGTCCCCCCCCCCCCCCCCCGTGACTTTTTGTCGTAGGTACCTACGACTGATGGAACTTTATTATTTGGTGTGATGGAAGGCACTCTTAGCCCCCGAACTTTTAGTGAATAGTGTGCCGCCTTCGTTCAGGTCTAGCGGCACTTTGGCTTTTCTTCTGAAGGTTTGTTTTTCCTTCGATGCGGGGGTAGGCTATCGGTGACATGTGAACCAGGGGTCCTCGAGTCCCGAGGCCAGGATAGCAAATGCCACGTGGTGCCTTCCCTCAGGGACCGTCTCCCCGAGGCCCGAGAAAACCCAGTTCTGGGAGAGGTGCTCGGGGCCATGAACAATGGTTCCCGAGTACCCGTAGTTCCCTAAGGACCCGAGAAGACACAGTCCCGGGAGAAGGCGCTCGGGGCCATGAATTGTAGTCCCCGAGTACCTATAGTTCCCCGAGGACCCAAGAAGACACAGTTCCGGGAGAGGGCGCTCGGGGCCATGAACAGTGGTCCCCGAGTACCCGGAGTTCCCCGAGGACCGAGAAGAGACATATCCGGGAGAGGGCGCTTGGGGCTATGAACAGTAGTCCCCGAGCACCCAGAGTTCCCCGAGGACCTGAGAAGCCCCTTGTCGGTGGACCCCACAAGGGCTCAGCGGTGAGGTGTCAATTGGTGAGGGGCCCAATGCTGCATTTAAGAGGGAGCGTGGCCTGTCACTTCCAACCACCACCCCCCCCCCCCCCGCGCCACCGCTTGGCAGGAAGGCCTGGGGACATTTAATGCGACGAGTCCCATCACACGTCACCCTGCGGGGCCCGTAAGGGAAATGGCTTGGAGACATCGTTGCTAGGCATGAGGCATATCGCCTGCTCCCCTGCTGTGTCAGACCTGCTCTGACCGAGCAGGCATGCGGGGTTGTTCGACGGCTGCCCGGTGGCCCCCCACTGCACCTGCTGAAGTTGGCGTAATGGGCGACAGGACCGGCTGAGGGCGCATTTTCAACCCCCTGTAACGTCAAACTGCAGCACCATGATGGTTGCTTTCCATTTATGGCTCATGGGAACCCGTGCCCTCCTTTCTGGGCACGCAAAGCCTCTCCCAACAGGATAAAAGGGGGGTGCACTCCGGAGAAAGACACGCCAGAATGAACCGAAGAAGAAGAAGCTCTAGCACACAGTTAGAGGTCGGCACTTGAAGACCGAAGCTCTAGACTTAGACAAAAAACCTTGTAATACAGAGATCCAGAGAGAGGCATTCCCAGAGCATTAAAAGCATACACATAGGAGTAGGGTATTACGCTCCGTACGGCCCGAACTTGTCTAAAATCCCTCGAGCATTTACTTCCACTAGCAGCCGATCATCCGTCCTGCCTACATCTCAAATACTTGCATTAAATCCACGTACGAGGTAGATTTAGAATCATCCCCCCGGCCGAATCTCAAATGGGGTCCCTCAGGATCGCCGCTTGAGGAGTTCATCCTCCGACAGCTGGCGCACCAGGTAGGGGGGTTGCATCCCTGAATCCACCTTGTTTTCTGCAGGAAAAATGGCGCGCGGACATCGTCTCCAACGCACTGGCTCAAACTCGAGCGAAGAAATGGAACACGTGGCCCAGGAGGCCCCAGCTCCTGCTGTTCCTTAGCAGTAGTAGCAGTCGGCCAGTACGGCGCCTCCCTCCCTCGGGGACAACAGCGCTGGGCCCAGCAGGGCCGCCGCCGCTGTCGCAGGTGGGCCGCCTAACCCTTAGCAAGCGGCAGACGTCCCTGCCGCAAGATCTACATCTGGACAGCGCTGGGCACCGTTACGGCGTAGGCTCGCCTCCGGTGATGCCATCCCTGGGAGTGCTTTGCTTGCGGCACAAGCACTCATCAGGCACTCACCTGTCCAGGCGGCGGGGGAAACCCCGGAAGGCCGTTGGCTGCAGGAGGTGGCCGCCTTGGTGGGCACGACCCACCGGCAGGTGCTGGCTGAAAGTTCCCGCACCACCACCCACCGCTGCAACCAAAGCCGGTCCATCTTCGGATGGCGGCAGAACCGGCTGGGGGGCTCCAGGCGGAGTGCCGCCCCCTGGTCACAAAAGGAGCTCAGGACCTCGGCTTGCACCTCAATGAGTGGAGGGCTGTTGAGGATGCGCAAGTCACCCTCGAGCGCCACCGGGAGTCCCGGCGCGAGGCCGAGGCAGAGGACCAAGCTTCCTCTATGCCGGCCCGCAACCACCGGGGTTCCCCGGCGCGCCGGTGTTCGCCCCCCAAGGGCACCACTGGCACCGTGGGATACGGCACGGGCTGCCGCGCACTCACCAGTGAGCTCTGCCGGGTCAACTGGCCCACGAAGTTTCGGCAAAACTACTGGAGAAGTACGACGGGTCTATTGACCCCGTTGAGTTCCTCCAAATCTACACCACCACCGTCCAAGCGGCGGGCGGCAATGAAAAGGTTATGGCCAACTACTTTCATATAGCCTTGAGGGGCTCTGCCCGCTCTTGGCTTATGAACTTACCCCCAAGATCTATTAGCTCCTGGGATGATCTGTGCCACCAATTTGTGGCTAATTTTTAGGGCACGTTCACGCGCCCCAGCTTGGAGTGCGACCTCCATGCCATCAAGCAGCAAGAGGGGGAGACGCTAAGGCTCTTCATACAGCGTTTCAGCCAGGTCCGCAACACCATCCCGTAGATTACCCCCCATGCCATCATTATCGCATTTCGACAGGGCATCCGCGACAAGCGGATGCTTGAAAAGCTAGGTACGCATGAGGTCGATACCACCGCGGAGCTCTTCACGTTGGTCGACAAGTGCGCCAAGGCGGCGGAGGCTCGGGCGTAGCATGTCCCATGCCCTGAGCAACCCACTACCGACAAGGCAGGTCCTTCCCACTCTAACAAGTGGGAAAAGGAAAAGAGAAAGAAGCGCGACGCTGCCCCTGTCATGTCGGCGGAGGGCCCTGCTCGCAGGCCGGCACGCCGGGTGGCTGTTGATAAGAAGCCCGCTCCCGCGAGGCCCGAGCTGGGAAAATGGTGTGAAATCCACCAAACTGACTGGTGCGACCTCACTGAGTGCCGGTCAGTCAAGGGCCTCGTCGAGCAGAGTCGGAAGGAGTGCGAGGAGAACCGCAGGGGTGGCGACGACAAGGCCGCCCCCGAAAATCAAGAGCTCGGGTTCTAAGTGCCCGAGCACACTGTCACTTTCATCGACAGAGGCGCGTACACGCCCTCCTGTTGTCACTGCGTCAAGACAATGCGGGGTGAGGTGTGCTCGGCAACCCCAGGTGCTGCGGCCGCAAGGCCTTTGAAGTGGTCGGAGACCTCGATCACCTTCAGTCTGGCGGACCACCCAGCGAGTACTGCAGGGGTGGGGCGACTAGCTCTAGTAGTGTCCCCCGCCATCTGCAATGTGAAGGTTAGCCAGGTGCTGATCGACGGGGGTGCGGGCCTAAACCTCCTGTCCCAGGAGGCATTCAAGAAGCTGCAGGTGCTTTCGAGGTGCCTAAAGCCGTCCCTCCCCTTTTATGGGGTGACACTGGGACACACGCTACCCGTCGGGCAGGTCGAGATGCCCATCACTTTCGGGAGCCAAGACAATTTCCGGACGGAGAACATCGTCTTCGACGTCGTGGAGGTCCCTTTGCCCTACAACGCAATCCTAGGGCGCCCGGCGCTCGCCTGGTTCATGGTGGTGATGCACTACGCCTACCTCACGGTCAAGATGCCGGGCCCTGCTGGGCCCATCTCCATGCCCGCCGAAACCGGCAGCGCCGTTTCCTACGCCGAGTAGCTATACTCGGCCTTGGTCTCTGCTCGGGCCGAGGTCAAAGGACACCTAGGGGGCCCGGGACCCTCTTCATCCAAACCCCGACTCGCCACCGACGACTCCATCCCCATGAAGGAGGTCATGGTGGGTGAAGACCCGTCCCAGGTCATCCAAATTGGTGGTGACCTGGGCGACAAATAGTAAAGCGCGCTCGTCATCTTCCTCCGGGCTAACACTGACATGTTTGCATGGCAGCTGTCAGATATGACCGGGATCCCTAGGGAGATGATCGAGCACCTCCTTGCCGTGCGCCCTGACGTACGGCCGGTGAGGCAGAAGATCTGGCGGTAGGCCCCCGAGCTCCAGGAGTTCATCTGAGAGCAAGTCAGCAAGCTCCTCGACGTCGGCTTCATCTGAGATGTCCTCCACCCAGAGTGGCTGGCCAAACTAGTCGTCGTCCCCAAGGCCAACGACAAGCTGCGGATGTGTGTCGACTACACCATCCAAAAGATCATTTTCCTTTACCCCGCATAGATCAAATAGTCGATTCCACTGCGGGATGCGATCTTTTGTGTTTTTTAGATGCAAATTCGGGTTATCACCAAATCCTCATGGCCAAACAGGACGAAGAAAAAACATCTTTTATTTCCCCGGTGGGGACATATTGCTATGTGTCAATGCCTTTTGGTTTGCGCAACGCTGGATCTTCATTCTAGCAGGCCGTGCGCATTACCCTTAATACGCAGGTTGGTCGCAATGTTGAAGCTTATGTCGACGACCTCGTGGTCAAGTCCTGAGACCGGGCTACCATGCTGGAAGACTTAGCCGAGACTTTCAATAGTCTCCACACCACTTGCCTGAAGCTCAACCCTGAGAAGTGCGTCTTCAGGGTACCTGCAGGTAAGCTCCTCGGTTTCTTGGTTTCCAGCCAAGGAATCGAGGCCAATCTGGAGAAGATCCGGGGCATCAAGCAGATGCGTCCCCCGGCCCAGCTCAAAGAGGTCCAGCGTCTCGCTGACTACATGGCGGCCCTGGGGCGCTTCATCTCCAAGCTCGGGGAGCGAGGGCTCCCACACTTCAAACTGCTAAAGAAGACTGGTCATTTTGACTAGACACTGGAGGCCGAGTAGGCCTTTCAGAACTTGAAGAAGTATCTCACCTCACCGCCCATACTGGTGGCCCCCTCCGAGGTCGAGCCTTTATTGCTCTACGTCTTAGCCACTCCTCAGGTCGTGAGCATGGTACTAGTGGTGGAGCGTGACGAGTGCTCGGGGCAGGGTGCTGGGTCCGAGCTCCTGGCCACCCCTGAGCAACATACAGGTCTCGGGGCTCCTCCTGACCAGGAAGTTGAGCCCGAGACCATGGCTCCTCCCAACCAGGGAGTCGAGCCCGAGACCTCGGCCGGCCCCGACCATTGCGCCAAGCTCGGGGGCTGTGACAAGTCCTTGGGTGAGGGCATAGTCCGGGCCCACCGTATACAGCGACTGGTGTACTTCGTCAGTGAAGTCCTCCGAGGCTCCAAGACAAGATACTCCCAAGCCCAGAAGATGCTTTATGCAGTGCTCATCGCTTCCAGGAAGCTGCGCCACTACTTCCAGGTGCACAAGATCTTGATGGTAACCACATACCCACTGGGGCCGATCCTGCGGAACCGAGAAGGTGGGCGCATTGTTAAGTGGGCGGCCAAGCTCGCAGAATTCGATCTGCACTTCATTAGCTGCCAAGCGATCAAAAGCCAGGCTCTGTCCGACTTCATGGCAGAGTGGACACCGGTCCCCGAGAGACAATGAAGGGTTGTCCGCGTACCCCGGGCAAGATGGGCCTGGGTACTGGGTCATGCACTTTGACGGCTCCCTCACGCTGAAAGGCGCGGGGGCTGGAGTGGTGCTCACCTCCCCAACAGGTGAAGTACTCCAGTACGTCATACAGCTGCATTTCCGAGCGATCAACAATATAGCGGAATACGAGGGCCTCATCGCTGGCCTCCGTGTAGCGGTGGGCCTCGGGATTCGGTGGCTGCTTATGAAGGGAGACTCCCAACTGGTGGTCAACCAAGTATCCAAAGAATACCAGTGCGCAGACCCACAGATGGCGGCGTACATGGCGGAAGTCAGGAGGCTGGAGCAGCACTTTGACGGCCTGGAGCTGCGACAATGCTCTGGTCGATGACCTCTCCCGCCTGGCCTTTGCCCGGGCGCTCGTCCCGGCCGGAACCTTTGAAGAAAGGCTCACATGGCCATCTGTCCTGCCTGCCAACCAGGATGAAGGGGAACCCTTGAGCCTAGTTGGGGGAACCCAAGCAGCACCCTCAGTGGGAGGTCCCGTCAGGGTGCCGCCGCCCGGTGAGTGCGCTGCGCTTGCTGGTGGTTCTCAAGATGCCTCGTGGATCAACGAGATCCGAGGGTACTTGAAAGAAAACATCCTTCTCGGGGATGATGCTTCTGCGGAGAGGATTGCACGGCAGTCCAAATGTTATGCCATAGTAGATGGGGATCTCTACTGGCGCGGCACGGACGGTGTCCTCCTGAAATGCATCACCCGCGCAGAAGGCAGTGAGCTCCTCACTGAGATCTGGGGCTGGAAATAAAGCTCGAGGCTCGTGAGCCAGCTCGGGCTCGCTGAAGCTCGGCTCGGCTTGGTGGTCAAGCGAGCCGAGCCCGAGCCACCTCTTCAGCTCGGTGGCCAAACGAGTCGAGCCCGAGCTGGCTCATGGCTCCGTCGCTGCCCAGTTCCCACTCAAATCCTAGCATGCCAGCAGGCAAACACATGCACTCCCGCACCCGCACACCGCACTCCAACAGGCTGCAGATGCGCCACGAGTCTCCGTTTGTGGCCGCCATCTCTCCGCCTGGTGTCGCCGCCCGCCCGCCCGACACCGCCACCCTCTCGCCTCCTCTCCGCCTGTGGCTGCCGCCACTCCGCCCGGCGCCCACTCGCCCATGGTTGCCGCCCTCTCGTCGACACTCTCACTCTCTCACGCCAAGCCACAAAGTAGTACACTGACACTCTATAGCCGCTGAGCACCGCCAAACTTCACCGTGAAGTGCCCATCTTGTCGAATCCGATGAACCCAGACCAGATCCGGCGAGCCCGGGTTGAGGAAAGAAGGGAGCGAGATCAAGCGATGCTCCTCCAAGAAGTTTCAGCACGGATCCTATTGTTTCTCTACTGAATCGACGCACACGCTGCCTTTGTCTCTAACTTCGGCGCCCCTTTCCACTACCTCGCCATCAAGCAGCTGCACCATAGCTCCTTTGTCGAGATTGACCGCATGGTTAGCCTCCCCAACCCGCGTACATGCTATGGCGTGCACCAGATGGGCTTTGGCCCGACGACGGCGTGGTCCACCCTAAGGCTCTGAGCACCCCCGCACAGGCCGCACACCGCAGGCCATGCTCTGGCTGTGCTTGCCAACCGAGGCTGACCCAAAGGAGCTTTCCTTCTCACGCTGGTGATGTAGGTGTTGCCGGTCGGTCGATTGCTCGCTGGAATCACTACTGGTGATGATACTGGCGAGCTCTTCGATGGAGTTTGCCACACTCTGGCGAGGAGGAGGGAGGTAGGCGAGGAAAGCAAGGAACTAAAGAAGAATCGAGAGGGAGAGGTCATGGGTGATATGAGGAAGGAAATGGCGGAGAAGGGAGGGGATCTCTCTGTTAGTAGCTCGCGAGCCAACCTATGGGATTGTTGGCCTGATCTTCCAATAGGTAGTGATAAGTTGGTAGGTGAAGAACTCGACGTTGATGATCCAAAGGCTTCGACCCGAACAAATCATCTCCCTTGCAATCACTACACCACAGCTCCGTTGGTAATCAACCGTGTCGCGCGGTTGACCTCGCCAATAAGGCTTAATCCCTGCAAGCGTACCGAGAACACAAGCAAGAACATAGAAGATGCAATATGAAATATTGCGAATAGAATTCAAGCACTTGAAGTTGGGGTTCCACAAACACTTGCGGCGGCCTAGTCGGTCCGGAACAAGAGCGAAAATCTCACAATCTGTGTGTAGATCATTATCTAAGCAAAACCCAACCCTAATTGGGGCGGCGGCTACTGTATATAAGAGACTAGGGTCAGCCAAGGACCCCTGGATGCGTCCCTAATGGACTCCAACACGTTACACGGCCCAACGGGCCAAAAGATGGTTGCGCAGCACCCTGATAGATTCTGGACGTTCACTTATTTCGAAAATTCCTGTTTACTCAGAAAGAATTTGGATATGAGACCAGTCCCGTTGGAAAGCCTATCTCCTTAGCTTTCCAACCATGTGTAGAACGTCAAAAATGGAGTCCGTATGCGTCCTGGGCGACGATTTTAGTGCAGTTTGGTCCTAGACTCCGAAACGGATTCAAACTTGATTGGACCTCCACCTTGGCTTGGGCGCCCTTGCTGGTCTTCTCCCGTGTTCCTAAGTAACAATACATCATAATTATTCAGTAGCATCCCATCCTTATCAAAATATAAAGGAACACTAAGGAACGAGCTCACCTCATAATTTAGTTGACGTGCACGAGCTCGTGTCAATGGACCTATTGTTGGAGGAATACTCGGTGTGTGTGTATCCGAAAGAGTGATATCCTCATCACAACAGAGCCAGCTCGAGCCTGAACCGAGCCCGAGCCGAGCCCGTATTCCAGCTCACTGTTTCTATCCAGCGGAGCTTGGTTCGGCTCGCCCACGAGCGAGTTGGCACGAGCCGAGCCGAGCCGAGCTCTACTTGGCTCGTTTCCACCCCTACTGAGATCCACGAGGGCGAGTGTGGTGGCCATGCATCATTCCACACGCTGGTCGGGAAGGCCTTTCGGTAAGGCTTCTACTGGTCGACAGCTCTCCAGGACGCTTTCGAGTTGGTTCAGCGCTACAGGGCATGCCAGTTCTATGCAAAGCAGATTCACCAGCCAGCTCAGGCTCTTCATACCATCTCCCTGTCTTGGCCCTTCACGGTCTGGGGGCTGGACATCTTGGGTCCATTCCCCCGAGCAATTGGGGGCTATGAGTACCTCTACGTCGCCATCGACAAGTTCACCAAGTGGCTGGAGGCGGTCCCAGTTGTCAAGGTTACCAAGAACATGGTAATTCAATTCATCCGCGGTGTCACAAGTCGCTTCAGCGTCCCGAACAGGATCATCACCGACAATGGCACCCAGTTCACAAGTGCCCTGTTCGGGGAATACTGCAAGGACCTCGAAATCAAGCTTTCCTTCGCCTCTGTCACTCATCCTCGGAGCAATGGGCAAGCCGAGCGTGCAAATGCCGAGATACTGAAGGGGCTCAAAACCCGGACCTACGACGTGCTGGCAAAGCATGGGACGGGGTGGATCGACGAGCTGCCAGCTGTGTTATGGGCCAATCAGACCACACCAAGCCGAGCCACTGGGGAGACACCTTTCTTCCTCGTCTACGGCACCGAGGTGGTCCTCCCCTCCGAGCTCACACTCAGCTCCCCTCGGGTGAGTGCTTACTCAGAAGGCGAACAGAAACAACGAAGACGCGACGACGTCGATCACTTGGAGGAGCGTCGACGATGAGCCGCCAGATTCCAGTAGAGCCTGCGGCGCTACCATCAGTGCCACATCCGAGCCCGGTCACTCGAGGTTGGGGATCGAGTTCTCCAACACTTCTAGACTCACAAAGGAAAGAATAAACTCTCTCCTATGTGTGAAGGCCCCTTTATCGTGACCGGTGCCCCACGACAAGGCTCGTTTCGGCTGGCCACAGAGGATGGGTAGCCTCTCCCAAACGCGTGGAATATCGAGCATCTATGCAAGTTTTATCCCTAGGTGGGAATGTTTGTGCTCGGGCCAACCAGGACAGGGGCTTTCCCCCTGCCGAAATTGGCCGGGGTCTACTACCAACCATGTAAGTTAGCACTTGCTATTTATTTTTTTGTCACTTCTGTACAAATTGTCAATATACGCTCATATTACTCTTATTCCAAGTTTTTCCTCTGGAATCCATATGTTTAATCTGTTTGGTGAGATGCTCGATTTGTGTGAGAAAAACACGCTCTCTCATTTTTCCCGCTGATAAAAACGGATCCCGGTCGGTATGCGCGCAGGCAGTGACTGCTGATTTAAGTCTGTTGTGGTAGGCTGTGGTGCCCGGCTGCATGGCAGTACCCCGAGCACTACCGAGCCTCTGGGGTTCTCGGGTAATCCTACCGCTCGAACATGAGTGGTCGGGACCGCCTAGACCCCAGGGGTAGGCTGTCGGTGCTCGGCCTGGTCAGTCCTACCCTGGGCAGCACCAAACCATTCGACCTCTTGGTTATGCCTCTGTCCGTACACTTTGCTGGTCCGGGTATTCGAGAGGTCTCGGGTCAAAAACGAGAGCAGTGTATAATGAGTACCGCACTAACAGAGCACACCAAGCAAAGAATCTTTGCCTATTTTTCAAGCTTACAGATCAATGCTCGAGAACCAAGCAGCCCGACTACAAGGGCCTCAGTGTTTGGGGCGCTGCTCGAGCCTCTGGGGTCCTCGGGCAATCCTACCGCTCGGACATGAGTGGTCGGGACCGCCTAGGCCCCAGGTTCTATTACCGGGTTTGCAGTGCTCAGGTGCTAAGAGGATGTCATGGGGGCTTAGGCGCTCTGCATAGGGGAACCCATGTTTCCGGGCGCCCCGAGGTCAGGACATCTACCCTTCCCTAGCCTAGTCGGCCGGAAGGAAGATACCTACCCGGTGAGTTACTAAAGTTATATGAATTTCCTTCCATATATACGCAATAAGCTATTTGCTCCCGAGTTATTCTCCGGACCCTCGTATGCTAATCTGTTCAACGAGATGGTCTCCTCACGCGCAAAACCCCGCCCGCGTGCTCGCTTTTCTGGAACAACAAAAATAGAAAGTAGTCGGTGTACCGTACAGGCAGCGATGGCTGACCTAGGTCCTTTATGGTGGCCGTGGTGCCCGGCCGGCTTGGCAGTACCCCGAGCACTACCGAGCCTCTGGGGTTCTAGGGTAATCCTACCGTGCGAACATGAGTGGTTGGGACCGTCTAGACCTCAGGGGTGGGCTGTCGGTACTCGGCCTGGTCAGTCCTACCCCGGACGCCACCAAACCGTGGGGACTCTTGGTCACATTTCCGCCCGCACGCGTCTTCGGTCTATTTGTTTGAGAGGTCACAGGGTGAAAAGTGTTCACTGGTTGTGGCGTGTACCGTGCCAGGTGGATTTGTCTCCCGAGCAAAGAAGCTCATGTCTGTGTCTCTTGACTCAGCAGCTGCGCACTCGCGAGGGCTCGGGGGCTAGATGCTCGGGTGGTCCCATTACTCGAACGATGAGTGGTCGGGGCAACCTAACTTCCCGGGGGAAGATTGCCGGGCTCGACCCGGCCAGTGCCTCTCGGAACATCAAGCAAAAACCAAGCAACATAAAGAACAAGTACAGAGCGGAGTTTCGATCCCAAGAGTGGCTTCTATTATATTAAAAGGAACCGTCCAGGAGGGGATCACTCCCATATTTACAACATTCCAAAAAAAACAAAAAACACTAACTATCTACAGGCTTAGGAGGAGAGCACGCGTCGCTGCTGCTGTCGCTGCTTGGGCCCGGCTCCCGCACAAAACACTCTGCCACCTCGGTGGCGACGTCACGGATGGCTTCCCGGGCGGCGGCTTCCTCTGCCACAACCACGCCTTGCCGGGCTGGCTCTAGTGGAAAGGCGGGATCTCGACTGCGGTAGCAGGCGAGAATGTGCTCGGTCACTCCTTTGGCTAGTGCACGCCCCTCCTGGGTTGCCAGCTCCTGGACAACGGCAGGAAGGGCCTCGAGGCACCGGGAGATCTTTACGAACTCGAGGGCGATGTGGCCTATCTACTCCTTATCCAGTGACTGGTCACCCACGAACACGCGCCCAAGCCCGGCTGCCTTCACGGAGTCCCGTGCCTGCTGAAGGATGTCCCGCACCATCAGCTTCACATTCGTCCACTCTGAGAGGATGATCTCAAGCTCGTCCTCTACGTTCTTCAGCTGGGCCTTGAGATTGGTGCCATCGGCGGCGCTGATAGGGATGCCCCTCGCAGTTGGGACCTCCTGGCATTGGACGGCCGCCTCGGTCTGGGCTTGCTCCAGCTGCTCAACCCGGGCCTTGACGGCCTGCTCTTGGGCAGCCAGGTCGGCCTCCCATTTGGCGACCAGCTCCTCCCAGGTGGTGAGTGCTGATGATGCCAAGTTGGCATCCGCCTCTCGCTGCGCGATCTGTTGCTCTCGGGGCAACTTATATCTGAGGCAACAAGCAACACATCTCTTACAAGTTCTGGCCTTAATTCATCATCGATTGAACTCAAGGCAACATACTTCTTAGGAAACATATCCTCGGCAAACTGAACATAGCATCATATCCCTCACAAGCATCAGAACTTGAACAGGGCATAATCAATCATCGGAGCCATGACTCCATCGACTCATTAGGGCATATTAGAGTCAGCATCATCGGACCCTAACTCATCATCAACCAGCCATCTAAAGCATCACATTACCAAACCCCGTTGCTGCTGTTACCCAACCGACAATAGAGGAGAGGCAATAGAGTTGTTTCCAACACCCTCATCTTGCCGCAGAGAGAACAGATCACCAAGACCAAGCCAACAACACATGGCTCATGGGAACAGGCAACCAGCGATAGCAGGAGTCATCCCAGCGCAGTAGCACGGCAGCAAGCATCACCAGGCCACAATAGACAGCGGCAAGTAACACCAGATCAATGGCAATACATCGACAAAGCAGAATACATCAGCCAGCACATCAGCGATGAGGCAGAGCCAAACCACGGCTGAGAGAGATAGATTTCAATGCAGTGTCAAGGCGCTGGCCTATGGTGACGACACCTGACACACCGGACGACAGAAAGATAGACATGCGCATCGACCCATTCCTTTCCACGGCAAGAACAACAGAGCATGTACGCTTCAATGGCCACAGCTCGAGCACCGGCCGGAGCTTCAATCAATGGTGATAACACATCGGTTGGGGATAGCACCCACGCAACCACAGATCACATCGATCGATACCAAGGTGGCGATAGAATGCCGGATGAGCCAATGGTGGCATGGCTCACCCGCTGGTGGCACAGTTACTCTGGTGGCAGCACATCCCTCCCAACAAGTGACTATCCACGCATGTGTCTGCCAAAAACCTCAACGGCGATAACACAGGCCTGCCCGAAGTTGGACTCAATAGCCACTGCAACAAGGCGGGCCGGAGCAACACATCTCGACGGCAATCAGCATGCGGCTGGCCGGAGCACCTAGGCTCCAACGGTGGCAAGTAGCATGCGCATGCCAGAGCACAAAGAAACATCTCAACGGCATGCGCGCGGCGATGAAGGCGCACACGGCTGGAGCCAAATCAAAACAATCTCAACGACGAAGGTCACCGGAGCGTCGACACACTTCCAAGGTGGCAGAGGGTACACACGCTGGAGCGCGGACACACGCCCACAACAGCAGCAACTCGAATGGTGATGGATTGCTGTGGGGTTGGCAGCCGAGTGAGGGAGAGAGATTGAGGTGTGGGGCCGGTGAGCTGGTGGGTCCCACATGCTAGAGAAAGAGGTTCGTTTCTAGTGATGAGGGACACGGCTCTGGGCTGGCCTTGTCACGTCCCAAATTCCATAATCGTGTGATTAAGCTTAATCATGCATCATTAGCATTATAATTATTTTTGAGGTAAATTATTCCTCATGGATACACCACTCATTTCTCTGTTCTCTCAACTGCAATGTCTTCCTCAACTCCACCAAGCCCACCCAAGAAACATTGGGGGATTTTCATCCCTCAGGGGATCGAACCACCGATGTGCTTCTGTGGTGACTGTTGTAGGCTTCATGAGTCCCAGGACATCTCATACACCTATGGGCTCAGGCTCAGGAAGCTGAGAGGGCAAGGAAGTAGGAGAGGGCATTAGACTCCCGACAGAGTTTTTGAGCGGTCACTTCGTGTATAAGTAGCTTTGTAAGAAATACTTTTCTAGGTCTGTCGTGAATGGTTCATACATGGCCGAGGACGATAGAATGTGTGGTCACGTTGGATTAAGAAATGCAACTAGCGTGTAATCATTGGAATAAGAAATGCAGTTACAACATGGTTAGTGGACCATAAAGATTACACGCGTCTTAATACGTAAGAATAGCGAATCGAATATGCATATGTAAGTTACAAAAACAAATGTACAATCCTACTGTTGTCTCCCTGCTGCCATCAGTCGTTCCCCCAATCATGGTCCCGCTGCCGCTGCCGCTTGTTGGCCCTCACGTGGCCCCTAGAGTAGGTCAGGGGGTCGGGTGGACCGACCTGTCTGGTAGGCCTAGTAGGGAACACCAGTGTCGAGGCCTCCTCCTAGGTGTGCTGTGTCCGAAGTGGAGCACTGGGTACCTGGGACTGCTGGAGGACGTCGTAGTCTGGTGTGCCCCCGAAGAAGTCCCGCACAAGGTCGTACGGGGGGTCCGGCCCAGGCTCATCCTCCTGACTCGGGTATGAAGACTGAGAAGGATCCGCGGGCGTCCATATGTACTGGCTGAAGGGGCCTACGAACAGATAAATGTATTAGATATGGAAAATGTGGAAATGAAAGTGGTTGTACAAATGCACTATTGTACCTATGTGGTATGCCGGTGCAGCAGCAGATGGCCAGGCGTGCGTGACGTAGTAGGGGTCGAATGGTGGTGGTGGGATCAGTCGCGGGGCAGCTGAAGACAGCCTGACCTCATCACCAAAATAACATGTGGACAATATTAGATGTACTATTGAATATATTGAATACGAGAATGTGGTGTCGCCCAGTACCTGAGTGGCCTGCGAGTGGTGAGGGTGTCGGGACAAGGCTCGGTCTAGGTGGTAGCGTCGAGACGTGTGTAGGTGCACCTAATATTTATTTGAAATCAATGCACCAGTAAGGAACGAATATATTTAAACACCGTGCGAATGAAAAATCCGTACCTATTGGGTCCGGACCTGCTGGTTGTGGTACAGAGGCTGTGTGGGTGCCAACACTGATGAACGGCGGTGCACATCAGACCTCCTCTACGACTCAGCATGGACCTCACTCGACTTGGGAGACGCTCTTGCGACGTCTGCGGTGGACCGGCAAGAGGTTAGCTTCAAGGCCCGCACGGTCTTATCGAAAACCCGCTTGACGAACCCCGCTACATCTAACTCACTGAGGTGCACCCCTTGCCTGAGGCAGTCCATGGTACCAGCTGTGTCCCTATGGATATCATAAATGATATCGGCCTTTGGAAACAAACAAGAAATAACAATTTCATTTTATAGTTGTTGTTACGCAAGTATGTGGTACTGAAATGAGATGTAAATTACACATACCGCCAATGCAGCGTCCTCATCCCAATGGCTCGGGTAGACCTCTGTAGTCAACGTGATGTGGGGCCGGACACCCTCTGGAGTGTAGGTGACCCGTGTACGTGTACGTGGCACGTACCACCATAGGTAGTCCTCGAAGCTCCACTCGTTGAACGGACGCATCTCCTCCACGACATCCTGAAGGGTTTGGGCCCATGCTGAGACGTACGTGGCTGAGCGATCTGCCCAGAGGTTGCCAGCCGGCTGTCTCTTGCGTGTATACCTGCAAGTGAACCACATTAAATATAATTGACAGTAAGACAAATGTTACGAATTATTCACTTCATTATATTTACCTGTGGACGTGCACTAGAATAGTGCGAATGTGGACAAGGGGGAAAGCCTGGTGGCGGCCAAACTGCCGCATGATGCGGTGCGGTGAGTACTCTAGACGTAGATGTCGAAGACAAGCGGTGTCTTCGTAAGCGAGTACTCCTTGTCGCGGGACACAACGGAGACATACCCAAACCCGCACGATCTTGGATGGCTAAGAAGCTGAATGACGTCCATACCATGTCATCCGGACGCAGTCGGTCAAACTGCGATCGAAGAAGCTCATAAGCGCTGTGAGCCTGCTCATGCCCTCAGTGTGGCTATGTGACAAACATAATCAGAATTACAAATACATGTGAGAAACATGATGTACATCCATACCAATAACATGTGACAATTAAAGTATTAAAAAACGTATGTACCTGGTGTCAACACCAAAGCGAGGTCATGGTAGGCATGTCCTCCTCGGGCTCACCGTACCATTCCTCAGGGTACAGGGAGCGGTCCACCACTGGCCAGCCTATGGCGAACCGCTAGTAGGACCACAGCTGCAGTAGTAATGGGCACCCAGCAAAAGTGGCAAGTGGCTCCTTCTTCGTGTACGTGTTGCACAGCGCTCGATATGTCGCAGCAAGAACAACAGATGCCCAACTGAATTGTGGTACCTCCTCGCCAACAGCATCCGCTATCAACCTCTCGTACGGAACAAGGGTCCTCGCCACTAGGTGGCCTTGGCCGCTGATGAACATAACCCAGCCAAACAGCCAAAGCAGATAGACCTCCAAATGCCTGGACACCGAATACACGTTGGTGTGCGGGTGCATGTACGCATGCTGCAAGTATGACAAGTGATAATAAGGAACAGAACTAGATACTAGAAAAGTAAATGAGAAGTTGAATTGTACGGTACCTGGAACTGTAGGATCCACTTTTTCATGGGTCCTCGTGGATCGGAAAAGAACTCAGGCACGTAGGGGATGCATCGTTTGTCCGCTCAACCGGGCCAAAGCGCTGATGCATGACGTTCATCCAGTCAACATTCATGTCGATGACTCTAACCGCATCTCCCACGCAAGGTAAGCCTAAGAGGTAGGCTACGTCCTGCAAGGTTAGGGTCATCTCGGTGCAGGGGAGGTGGAAAGTATGTGTCTCAGGCCTCCATCGGTCTACCAGGGCGGTTATCAATGAGCGATCAAAATAGAATCGACACGCCGCTACCTTGGGGTTCTCCGTCGATTGGGCCTCCACCAAATAACAAAGCGGTAGGAGTCCCGGTGCTGCCAACCTGCACCATTGCGAATATAAATAAACTGGGGGATGCAATACATAAATGAATCGGCACATGCGTATAAAAGTATCGACTTACTTGTGCTTCCACCGATCATCGACTGTAAGTAGCTCTCCAAGTCCACGTGGTCGGAATACTCCTAACTCTGTCTGGTGCATGGCGGACAAGAAGCTGCGGTGCCTCTTGTCCACAGCAAGGTCGAGAAGCTCAGGGGTCGTAGGGTGAACCATATCTGCATTAAAACCACATGTACATTAATATATTGCAACATGTAGATAAGAACAATATATATTGAATGGAAATTTACATTGCAACTATATGTAACATGAATATATTGCGACATGTACTTACAAATGTAAGGTTAAAATGCTAGAGAGTGAAGTACAAATATAATAGCAAGGTACGCTAAATACAATCACACTAGAATGCGCTCCAATACTCACCTACACAATAGGTGCATTTTTAGGACAATACTTATACGTGTGACTTGTTTCATTGCACTGGCTGCATCGCTTGACCCTTGGACCCGCCTCGGATTCATCCATATTGTTGCAAATCCGGTGAGTTTGTCGACGACCCGGTGCGTTCTTCATCTTTTCCAAATCAGGCACATAGATTCGTGAAGGGCATGGATTACTTATAAAAGTATCAACAATGTCGTAACCATACAGCTCAATTATTCCAGGTGTTTAGTATCTGATCCTTCATGAAATACTTTGAAACATATTGCCTGGGAAGCATATTGTGCTCCGCACACACAACTATGACGTGTGTACAAGGTTTGTGAAGTAATTGTGGCTTCTGGCAAGTACAAATGCATGTCCCACTCCTAAGCACGCACTCTTACACATGCTGCTCACATCTTCCACCCCTACGACCCTTATCCCGGCACAAGACACTGAACCTGTGCTCCGTAGTCCCCTCTTGATTAGCGCGATGCATGTGTGCCTTCTTTGTAGCCTTCTCCACATACTCATAGCATCCATCCATAAAGCATATGATTATCTTCCGTTACCTTGGAAGCAGCTGCGTACCGATCAATAAAGTATTTACAAGTCCTATGCAAAATACCTTCTAGAATTTCAACGAGTGGGAGGGGCCTCATTCCTCGCATGACCTAGTTATAAACCTCAGCAAGATTTGTTGTCATTATTCCATACCTTGCCCCACCACTGTCGTACAGCAAAGTCCATTTTTCATTTGGCTCATTATGTATCCACTGTGAAAAGCTCCTAATAGCTGACCCTGACCTCCTTATTATCTGAAGAGTATCTGTTGGGAGAGGTCTAAGAGCTATCGGTTCATCACCAGTGGCTGCAACCTCTACTGTCTGTTTCAGAGATAGTTCATCCAGTCTTGCCCATAGGGCATTGAACTTCCGTTGCTGGTTTTGAGTACACAATTTTTTGAAAGGGATAAATGCAAAAAACCCCCCAAAAGTCACTTGGATTTTTACTTTCCCCCCCAAAAGTTGTTTTGTTGCAAAAAAAACCCCCAAAGGTTTGATTTTGTTGCAAAAACACCCCAAAAATTCAAAAAAATTAAAACAAATCACAAAAAATTCTAAAAAAAACTAGAGACAATTATAAGACCTTTTGTGAAATTTTTTTTCAAAAATAATATCCTTTGCATCATATTTCATGGAGAGTAAGTTTGAAAAAAAAAAGAAAAACGTGCAACTCATTTATTAATTAGAGTTAAATGCATAGTTAATTATTTACTAATCCAAAAATCATGAAACAAAATTTTTTAGTCTTCTTACATGATCCTCTATCTTGTAAAAATACATGAAATCTTGAAATAATTATTGTAACGTGCAGAATTGAGTAAATGTGTTGTAGATAGATTAATTCATAACTAATCCATAACACCCCCAAAATTAGTGAAACCACTTTTATTAGTTTACTTAAACAATTATTTGTGTAGGAAAAATAATGGTAGACATGACAAAGTTAAAATAACATGAGTTAATAAATGAGCTGCACATTTTTCTTTTTTTTCTTCCAAACTTCCTCTCCATGAAATATGATGCAAAGGATATTATTTTTGAAAACAAAATTCACATAAGATCTTAGAATTGTCTCTAGTTTTTTTAGAATTTTTTTAATGATTTTTTATTTTTTTGAATTTTTAGGGGGTTTTTTGCAACAAAGTCAAACTTTTAGGGGGTTTTTTGCAACAAAACAACTTTTGGGGGAAGTCAAAATCCAAGTGACTTTTGGGGGGGGGGGGGTTTGCAGTTTTCCCTTTTTGAAAAGATTCATCGACTCTTTGTTTTTAAACTGTCTATAGAAGTTCGCACCCATATGGCGCATGCACCACCTGCTCTTCAAGTCGGGCCACTTTGCTGCAACACCCCGTCGAACACTCCCATATTGCATATCCAACGAAGCCTGCAACAACTCTGCATGTCTATCATTAATTAGACACACATCTGACCGGTCAAGAACAATAGCATGCTTCACCCGTTTAAGGAACCAATACCAGTTGTCCCCGTTCTCACTCTCCACGAAGGCAAACCCTAGTGGAAGGACTTGGTTGTCATCGTCGACCCTAATTGCACACAATATCTATCATTTGTACTTCCCAGTCAGGAATATCCCGTCCAGGCAAATGATGGGTTGACAGTACCAAAATGCTTTGATGGTTGCAGCGAATGCAAAGAAAGCACGCTGCAATACTCGTTTCCCGCTGTACTTCACATCAGTCAAGGGATAATGCTTGATATCAAGTCCTCTTTCCGAACAAGACATACAAGCATAGTAACTGCCTGGGTTCCTTCCACATATTGTGGCTAATTGATGAGGTAGATTATGATATGAATCTTCATATGTTCCGAACCTCATCTCAATAGCCTTCTGTTTCGCCCTCTATGCCTTCGCATAGTTTATTGTATACTGGAACCTTTGCTCAATAGCACAGATTATTGATCGTGGCTCATACTTTAGGTTGTCCACAATCTCCCCATACATAGCAATAGCAATAAAAGTAGATGACATGTTCCGGTGGATGAACTCTATTTCCTCAATGTGACAATTATGTTCCCCGACTATTGAGCACTGCCAGTAGTATACCCATTTCCCCCTGAATACGTGCACCCGCCAAGGACATTTGAGGCACCAAACACTTCACATCATACTCCCTTTTACTAGATTTAATAACCTTGAATTGCCTCCGAAGAGACAGCGATCAGAATTTAACTGCATCAGTAACAACCTCCTTTGTAGGGTACATAGCACCCTGAGACACCTCGTTCTCATGATACTCTCATGGTGTTCGATCAGCCTCACTAACCACCAGCTTTGAAAATTCATGATCCCTCCACTCTGCAGACACTAGAGCATTACCCTCCTTGTTAGATACATCCTCATCGACAACGGCTTCCTCCAGCTCTTGATCCTCCAACTCCATCTCTTCAATTATGCTAGGGATGTGCTCCCCCTCATCGGCTACACCCATTGGTTGCATCTCAGGAATATCCCTAACATCTGCCCTGGTCCTGACATTTACCGGGTCTGATTCATCTTCCACTGCCTCACTTGGTCCCGCTACTACTTCTGCAGAGTTTAGCTCTATTTGACCTTTCTGGTACGCCTCAGCTAACAAAATCAGAGGCAGCCCACGTTCACATGATATATCTATATACTGCCTCCAAGTAGATGTGGCTTTGATCTGGACAAGCTCGCCAAAGTATCCCAGACTAGCACGGCTGAGGATAGCTTTCAGCTTAAGATCATGTTGCTGCGGATGCAGTTGAAAAAACCGCATTAGCCACTTGCACACACCCGCAATGGTCCTCTCATTGGCTTTACTAAGACCCTTCATGACATGGCGAAACCCAGACAAATCTACACCATTAGGACCATACCTAATTTCACCTCACCATAATATATCTAAAAAATTACCGACACCGATTCATGCCTAACAATAGGTTCTTCAATAATACCCCTAACCAAACTAACCAACAATTATTACTCTGTACAATCTACATATTCGAAACTACTAACTAAAAATACTACTATGTATTTAATAGCTATCCTCCCATGTCGGAATTAATATTGACAATATACTAGCATTTTCTAAACCTTAAACCCTAGGTCATACCGCTAAACCCAGGTCATACAATGCTAAACCCTATGTCATACAGTGCTACCAAAACCAAACTAACCTACAATTATTACTCTGTACAGTTTACATATTCGAAACTACCATAGAAAAAAAATACTACTATGTATTTAATAACTCTCCAACCATGTCGTAATTAATATTGACAATATTCTACTACATACAACATTTTCTAAACTCTAAACCCTAGGTCATACCGCTAAACCCTAGGTCATACAGTGCTAAACCCTATGTCACACAATGCTACCCTAACCAAAAAAACCTGCAATTATTAATCTACATATTCGAAACTACCATACTACAAATACTACTATGTATTTAATTGCTATCCTACCATATCGTAATTAATATTGACAATATTCTACTAAATACAACATTTTCTAAACCCTAGGTCATACATGTCTAAACCCTATGTCATACAGTGCTACTTTACTTATTAACAACAATAAAAGTATAAAAGAAATTACCGAAAAGTGCTCTTCAAATCCGCAGATCAAATGCAACAGGGCTTCACCATGCTCTCTTCCTCTCCTCTCCTCTCCTCTCTTCTTCAGAGTTTTCTCTTTTTTCAGATTAAAATGAGGATTTATCCTCATTTTTCACCCTTTTATAGAGAAGGGAAGGGGGGGCTTCCTCCTTATCGCCCCCCTGAGAGGGTGGTAAGGGGCCTAACTGCCCTCTCAGGGGGCACCCTCTGGGAGGACGGTTAGGCCCCTTGCCGCCGTCTTAGGGGGCGGTTAGGCCACCCGCCCTCTTAGGGGGCGGTAAGGCTTTCTAACCGCCCTCTGAGAGGGCTGCAACCCTCTCATGGGGCTGTAGGCGCTTACTTTTGCAATTATTGCGATGATGAATCTATATATTTAAATTTTTAATCAAAAACATAGAAAAATAAAAAAATTCAAGGGAGGAGAGGCGGCCATGACCTCTGGCCATCCAGGCCAAAAGAGAGAGGGAAGGCGCCTGGGCCCAGTTGGGTGGCTGCAACCCAAGAGGAGGAGAGGGTACGTGGGCCAGAGAGAAAAGAGGGGAAGGAGAAGAGGAGAGGAGAGTTTTTTTATTTTTTATATTAAATATTTAAATAAATAGATTCCTGATGGCAAGATTTGTAGAAATAGACGTCTACCACCCCTGAAAGGACTGCAGAGGACGATGAGGATGCCACAGTGGCACCGCCACCCTTTACTGCCCTCTCAGAGGGCGGGTAGGGCCTTACAACCCTCTAAGAGGGTGGGTATGGCTCGCCCCTTCGGCCGCCCCCTTATTGCCCTATGGGAGGGCGGGTAGCCCCTTGCCACCATATGAGAGGGAAGGTAGTCCCTTGCTGTCCTCCCAAGGGGCGGTGGGAAAATTTGTTTTTTAATTTAACTTTTGTATACGTCAATTTGAAAAATAGTGCACATTCATTTGGTGAAAAATGTTAGTTGTCGATATTTTAGAAATTTTGGATTGAAACGGTCAAAAAGTGGTCAAAACAGCATCACAGAGTAGTTACTTTTTGAAAATTTTGGATCGATGTAAATTTGTCGATATTTATTTATTTATTTGATGTAAAATTGTATGAGTAATTTTTTAGTGACGTTATTGTTGGGAGGATACAAAATCTAATTTTTTGAACGAAGCACTATTAGCATATTACCCGACACGGAGGTTACATACAGTGACAAATATTACATGGGACATACGGTGAGAAACATTACATGGGACCCTAACCATAAAGACACAACGACAACAAATGGTAGCATGTACGGTACACCTAAAGACCAACCTAATAGCATGCTGCTGCTAATACTAACATACCTTAGGGAGTAAAAATATGCTGGGTTGCATTAGATGCTCTCTAGTGAGTGCATCTAGGATATTTGCCCTTCCTCAGGGCATCGGGGCCAGCCGCCTTAGCGCAACGGGCCCTGTCCCGCTTCCTTGCCCTCTCTGTTTTGCATGCTTGAGCCGCGGTATGGTCTCGCGCTGCCTTCCTCATGCGCTTCTTTTCCTGCTGCTTCAGCTGTAGTTTCTCCTGCTGTTGCTCGTACTCCCAGCGTGCGTATGCTTCCCTCCTCCACTGCATGCTCATGTTGACCCACCGTTTCTGATCTTCATTTTGCTCCATGTCGAGTCATTCAATGAAGTAATAGATAGGTGGAGGAGATTGGACAAAAAAAATAAGATGTGAGATTAGTAAAGCAGTGCATGAAATCGGGAACAAGATGTGGAAAGTGCCACATGATTGATCTATGTTGCTATACCGGTGGGTACTCATATGGTCCATGTTGAGGCTTCTCATATTGGTAGTTGGCACACATGAAGAATCGTAGGCTATATGTGTAGGAGATGTCCTAGAACTTGCAAATCCTACAAAGGTCACCACAGAAGCACATCGGTGGTTCGACCCCCTGGAGGATGAAAATCCCCCAATGTTCCTTGGGTGGGCTTGGTGGAGCTGATGAAGACATTACAGTCGAGAGAGCTGAGAAGGCGTGGTATATCCATGGATGAAGGTGGGGTTATTTATGGTGACTGGGGGCTGGTGCATGGACTGAGTGCACGAGCTTGGCTGGGGGCTAGAGCATTGGATTCCCTGTTAAAGATGGAAAAGTTGTGGTATTGATGCTAGGCAGAGATTCTATGTGTCAAGATAGACATGTTGTCATTTAATTTATGATTAAAGCTCTTCCGTGTGGTCACTTCATGTCTACAGCCTACGTCAGGACAGAGGTGTTATCAATTTATGGTTAAAGCTGAGTCGTGTGGTCACTGCGTGTCTATAGCTTATGTCAGTACATAGATGTTGTCATTTAGTGGTTAAAGCTGAGTCGTGTGGTCACTTCGTGTCTAAAGCCAGACTCCCGACAGAGGTGTCGTGTGGTCACTTCGTGTATAAGTAGCTTTGTAAGAAATTCTTTTCTAGCTCTGTCGTGAATGGTTCATACAAAGCCGAGGACGAGGAATGAGACAACCTGTTGAAGAAATGCAACTAGCATGTGGTCACGTGGGATTAAGAAATGCAGTTATGACATGGTAAGTAGACCATAGAAAGTAGACACGTCCGAATATGTAAGACTAGTTCGCGAATCAAAGATGCATCATGAAATAGACATGTAAGTTACAATAGCAATAGTAAAATCCTACTGCTGTCTCCCCCGCTGCCATCAGCCATTCCCACCATCATGGTCCCGAAGCCGCTGCCGTTGGTTCGCTCTCACGTGCCCCCTAGAGCAGGTCAGGGTGTCCGGTGGACCAACCTACCTGGTAGGCCTAGTAGGGATCAAAGGTGTCAAGGCCTCCTCCTGGATGTGCTGCGTCCGAAGTGGAGCACTGGGCAACTGGGATCGCCTGACAACGTCGTAGTCCGGTGTGGCCTCGAAGAAGTCCCTCACGAGGACGAACGAGGGGTCTGGCCCAGGCTCATCCTCCTAACTCGGGTATGACGACTACAATGGTTCCACCGTCATCCATGTGTAATCACTTGAGGGGCCTATGGACAGATGAATTTATTAATGTGCAAATGAAGGTACTAGGATAAAATGCAATGTTGTACCTGTATGGTATGCAGGTGCAGTAGTAGACAGCCAAGCATGAGTGTCGTAGTAGGGTGCGAATGGTGGAGGTCTGAACGGTGGCTGTGCGAATGGTCGAGGTGCAGATGAAGACATTCCAGCTTCATCACTGTAGTAACCTGTGGAATATATTAGATATACTATTGAATATATTGAATGTGACAATGTATTGGCACCCATTACCTAAGAGGCCTGCGAGCACGTCGAGACGTATGTAGGTGCACCTAATATTTGTTTGAAATTAATGCATCAGTACCAAAAGAATATCACTAATCGTCGTGCATATGAAAAATGCGTACCTGTTGTGTCCAAGCATAAAGGGCGTGGTCCAGGTGGCGGTGTGGATGTCGGTCCCGGTGGATGTTGTTGCACATCAGACCTTTTGGACGACTCTGCGTGGACCCCACTCAACCTGGCAGGAGCACCCGCGACATCTGCGGTGGATCGGCAAGAGGTAAGCTTCAGAGCCCGCGCGGTCTTGTCAAAAACCTGCTTGACAAAGCCCGCTACATCCGACGCACTAAGCTGCACCCCTTGCCTGAGGCGGTCCATGGTTCCAACCATGTCCCTATGGATATCGTAAATGATATCGGCCTATTGAAACAAACATAAAACAAGAATTTCAGTTTATAGTGGTTCTTATGGGATTATATGATAAATAAATGAGACGTTAATTACACATACCGCTAATGCAGCGTCCTCGTCCCAATGGCCCGGGTAGGCCTTTGTAGTCAACGCGATGTGCTGCCAGACAATATCTGGGGTGTAGGTGACCCGTGTACGTGTACACGGAACGTACCACCGCAGGTACTCCTCGAAGCTCGGCTTAGAGAAAGGACGAGGCTCCTCGATGACATCCTCATTGGCATGGGCCCATGCCGAGACGTATGGCGCCAATCGATCTGCCCAGAGGTTGCCACCCGACTGGCCCTTTTGTGTATACCTATAAGTCAACCACGTTAGCTAGACTGTAATTGAGACGAATGCTATGGATTATTTACTTGATTTTAGTATCCTGTGGATGTGGCCCGGAACCGTGCGAGCGTTGATGAGGAGAAAAGCCTAGAAGAGTCTGAACTGCCTTATCACGAGGTGGAGGTGAGTACTCCTCGACGTAGATGTCGAAGATGAGCGGCTTCTTCGTAAGCCAGTACTCCTCATCGTAGTTACACAACGAAGACAAACCGAGTGGTTGTAGGGGGTCCAGACCACGTCGTCTGGATGCAAACGATCAAACTGCGACCTAAAAAATTCATACGGCTGTGAGCCTGCTCGAGCGCCCAGTGCGACTGTGGAGAAAATAGTAAGAAACCGGAACCAAAACATGCGGCAAGTTAAGCATAGCTCTATGTCATACGTACCCGGTGTCGACACCGCAGCGAGCCTATGGTGGGCCCGTCCTCCTCGGGTTCGCCATACCATTCCTAAGGGTACGAGGATTGGTCCATAATGGGCTGGCCAATCACGAACCACTCTTAAGACCACAACTGCAGTAGTAGTGGGCACCCAGCAAATGTGGCTAACGACTCCTTTTTTGCGCATGCATCGCACAAGGTTCGATATGTCGCAGCAAGGACAGTGGAGGCAAGCTCAACTGGGGGGCATCATCGAGTTCCGCATCTGCAATCCACCTAGCGTACAGAACAAGGGTCCTCGACACCAGGTGGCCTTGGCCGCTGGTGAGCATAACCCAGCCGAACAACCAAAGCAGGTAAGCCTCCTTCACTCACGTAGGAAAGATGTGCTCAGAGAATGTCACATCCCGAGTCTCCATTATCGAGTTGATAGTAATGTTTGAAACCTCATAATAGACCACTAGGAATCTATAGGCGGTACTCTAGTGTGCGTACCCTAAAAAGACACAATCAACAGTCTTTGATCTTAATTTCCTTTTTTTGGCTAGGGAACATGTACTTTGGCTAAATAGCCCCATGTGCGAAGAAAGGACAAATTTAATTTCCTCCCCTTCCATCCTTCATAAGAGGTTGCCTCGCGATTTCGAGGAGCGACCCTGTTCAGGACAAAGTTAACTATAAGAACAGCCTCACCCCACCATAAGTTAGCCATATCAGAACCTTATAACAAGGCGTTAACTAAATCATAAATCGTTCGGTCCTTTCTCTGGGCTACTCCATTGGTTTGTGGTGAGTATGGTGGTGTAAACGTATGGATTATGCTACTTTCTTCACAGAACTCAGAGAAATTCCTGGGAATATATTCCCCACCTCTGTCAGACCTCAATCTCTTTATTGTCTTCCCCAGCTGGTTTTCTACCTGAGCCTTATAGATCTTAAAAAATTCTAATACTTCATGTTTTGTTCTAAGCAAATAGACATAGCAGAACCTAGTAGAATCATCTATAATAGTAAAGAAGTATCTTTTTCCACCCTTAGTTAATATACCATTCATCTCATAAAGATCAGAATAGATCAGCTCAAGTGGTGTGGTGCTTCTCCCCTCAACTGAGTGAAAAAGTTTGCGGGGCTGCTTTGCTTGTACACACATCTCACACTTATAACTCTTATCATATTATACGAGGGAATAAGATCCATCTTGCTCAAACACGCAATTGCTTCATTACTAACATGACAAAGATGAGAATGTCATATATCAATGTTCTTATTAGAATATGAAGAGTAGAAAATGTTTGTGGAACTATCAATAATAGAAATGCGGAACATACCTCCGCAATCATAGCATTTTTCCCACAAACGACCCATACTTGGTCAATATTACTTTATTTGACTCGAAGACTGACTTTATTCCTTTTCGTCACAGCATTGACCCGCTAAATAAATTACGAATCATGGCAGGTACAAATAGCACGTCCTTTAGGACAAGAGTCTCGTTGGAAGTCAACTTTAGACTCACTTGTCCTACTCCACGTACTGCTATCGAGACCCCATTCCACATTAGTACAGATCCACCATCTACGCCCTATAGAGAAGTAAAACATGTATGATCAGAACAAATATGCCTTGTAGTACCTGTATCAACCAACCAACTTACCGGTGAATTTGCCATAAAGGCCTCGGATACACACCCACTAGTGGAGTCGTCTTTGCTGGTATCATCGACTGTCACAACCGCCACATGCACTTAGGTTTTGCCTGCCTTTTGTTGCTCAGGCGTCAACCCCTTGCCTTTACGATCATGATATCTATTTGTCTTGCGGTCCAACCAACCGCAGACATAGCAGACAATATCGGGCTTCTTCTTATTCATAGCATTAGCCTTCGGTCCTAAAGATCTAGGCTTGTTCTTCTCTTTCTTAACATTCCTCCCACGATGGTTCTTGTGCTCGATAAGGTTACCTTGAACAAATGCCTTCACCCCACCAAATCCCGCCTTAGACTTATCCTTGACATTTATAGCAGCAATGAGCTCATTAAGAGTCAACCACTATTTTAAGTGTCGACATGCAATGACTAAGTCACATCAAGAAGTGGACATCTTGGCTAGGATGGAATTAACCTGAAAACTGTCAAGGAGGATACAACCATACTGGCCTTAAGTCTCGCACAATCAGCTGCAACTTTTGGATCTATTACATGACTGATCTGCCATACCCCATACGAATATTCAGGTAGCTAGCCACCATGAAGGACTCATTACCATTATCGCTTTCAACATACTTGTCATTCAGCTCTGACCATACATTCCATGCTTCCCCACCTACGTAGACGTCAAAGAGCCTGTTCGATATTACAGCCAAGAGGCGTGCTATAGTTGAAGCATTAGCCTTCTCCCAACGGCCCATTAACGCATTGAGACACGTTCTTTTGACCTCGTCTTGCACGTCTTCCCTCGAAGGAGCGAGCGACTCTTCCGTGATGACCAAGAATAATCCAAGCTCCATCAACCATAGCCTCGTTCGAGCTTGCTAGCGCTTAAAGCCAGTCCCATTGAAGTTCTCAGGCTTAATTGTGTTTAAGGACGACGGTGGTAGGACAAAGGAGTAAGAACTAGCCATCGTAGAAGCACTAGGATTTCTGGATTGTTATAAGTAAGGATATGTATTCCATAAATAAAAGTACAAGAGCATATTAAAATATCTCCATTACACATGATTTTACAAGTAATTAACATCAGTTCATATATGATAATTACAGTAATCATGTGTACAAATAAATCTGAACAATAAGAAAATAATTCGAATAACAGAGCTCTTAGAATGTTTGCAACAATTGACCCCAGGGCAGAAAAGCCCTGCCCCCTAACTATTGCCAGATACACATCATATAAATTGAGCTAGATCTAAGCCTTCACCTAGTTTCAGAACCTGTATAAAACTCTAGAAGAAAGGTCCATGTAGATAGTGTTGTTGTTCTTTTTCTAGAGTACAGAAATTAAGAGGATAAATTCATATTATAGTTATGATCACAACAACAACAGAGAAGCAACTCTTCAATACATTCATTAACCAAAACTAAACAATGAAATCCTAATTTCCATCGATCACAACTAAGCAATCTGAACCAACAAAAACTAGTCTAGTTAATCAACCAAGTATAATCAAACAACTAGAGAACTGCACAAGTCTGAAACTAATGTACTCAGATAACAGCTCCAATTTTAATGTATTTAATCATCACATAGCAAAGAAACTAGGCCACTATTTAGATCAGAGAAGAGTTTTATACTCACAGTGAAGCTCATTGAAACGAGCTGACGATCGAGGTTAGACACGACTCAAAAGTTGCAGACCCATAAATCCTACTACCGCTAGCGAGAAGGAGAACGAAGATACAGAGCCTCAACCGCACTGCGACGGCACGTGCAAGCGAGCCTTAGCGTCACAGCACAGGCTTTCACCACCAACAGCTCTCTCTAGCGTCTCACACAACCGAGCAAGGAGAAAACCCCAATACTCAAGCGCACGCCGGATATACAGAAGGCAACAGAGTGAAACATGAGAAAGAGTCATTCTTTTTTTTCCTCCTGCCAACTGAGAGGAGAACCCAACAGATATAGGGGGCCCTCACCTTGAACATGCACACCAAGGATGGCTGCCTTAACTGAAATCAGTTAGACCTCCCTAATCCTCTGTGCCGCTCGAGTCAATCCCCACGGTCCAAGCTGAATCCAAAGGACAGCAATGAGCCCAGCCATGCCACGGATGCGTGCACGAGCACTGGAGATCAAGGTGCAGCCGTTCCACCGCCGCTGCCGCCCTGGAGTCGCCTGAAGCTAGGTTGAGGTAGTCCCCAATGCCCTCTAGCAACCCTAGGACCAGTGCCACTCGTGGATAGAGCAGCTCGTGGGCATGCATCGATTTAGCAAGGGCTGAAAGAGAAGTGCCCATCGGTTGGCCCAAGAAAGTAAATTTCAACATTAAATTTATTTAAATGATAACAATATGTTGTCCAGGCGAAGGTCTAGCGAGTCCACTTTGCCCACTGCATCTTCCTGGCTTATCGGCCCGTCCTCCTGGCTGGCAAACAATGGTCTTTTGTCAATGTACGCCCCTCACCCCCGGCAGTTGATGAAGCTCCTTCATTCACCTATGCATGAGGAGCCTCTTTTTGTGGTCTTGGAGCCTCAGTCTGCGTCTTTGGCACTTCAGATTGCGGCGGCGGCTGGAACGATGCTCCATCATCAGTAGAAGCCTTTTTGAGAACCAACCTATTGAAATACAGATGATTAGGAAATCAAGAGTTGGACAAAAGATACTCACCAGCCCGAAAGACTTGGGTTTGATCTTGGTCCTAGGAATGATGGGCTTGATGTCCGTCTGACGAGGAGGAGACTGCACTGGCAGCATCTGCTTGTAGGTCTCCATTATTGGAGTTTTTCCCTTGGATACTTCCGGCTCAGGCTCGACCTCCGTCTTGCTCTACAACAGAGGAGTCTGCTCCTGTACCACGACAACGTGAGGTAAGTGAGACATGACCAGTAAATAAAAATCCATATACTCTAATTCATTAGTTGCCATACCTGGTGAGTGGGGGGAAGGAGGGCTTGCCTCTGGCGGTAGTGTTCCAAGATCAAAGAGTCATCTTCCTCCGAAGCTTGAGAACTCGACGACTTCCGCCTGCTCGAATTACTCTGCTCGAGGTCATTGGAAGCGTTGGGGGCTGGCGCGCTGGACTCCGCCTGAACGAATGGCTCTGGTTCAGGCAACTCCACATCGTTCTCGATGTTGGAAACCTCCTGCGATCAACTCGTTTCAAGACAAGGGAAGAGTTATAAAGAGTATAGCGATTGTAGGAACTCGAGACTTACCTTCATGTATGCGGACTGAGCAGTCGAGCAAAGATAAAAATGGGGGTCGGTGGGATCTTCCGGTTCCCATCAGGCTTGACCAAGAGGCGGGAAATTTTCTTCTCTTCCTTCCCTACACTTAAAGCTAAACAAGTGAAACCATTATGCTTCTCTTCAACAAATCATGGTGTATCGACAAACCCTGGAGGATGTATGGGTTACCTTTCGGGCTGTCTCTAGCGGGATCTTTGGTGCCCACGTCCCAGGTGGTCAAATTGACCCTTTCCTTCAGGGGGGCTGATGCGCCGACTAAGGAAGTCGATGTAGACATCCTAGGCTATCAGACTGTCCTTCAGATCAGTGATCTTCCTGAGACAGTAGTCGATGGCTTTGTCCTTCGGAGGGGAAGTCTTCCAGCAATCCCATGGAGCAGCCTTGGCCCATTATAATTTAGCTGTCCTAGGATGGGATCGAGATCCCCTAACATCGAACTTACTGTGTGTGGGTCTACCTCTACGCGTTAGCGATGACACGTAACGTTGGAGCATCCTGATCGCCTAGGATGACCCCCCCCCCCCCAACCCCTCGATATAGAACCATTGCTCGTGCCATGGACCCTGAAAGATCTGGTCTTTTTCTCCAGATACTCAGTGGAAGCCATCAATTTCGCCGATGTGGGCAAGAATGCTAATCATAGTAATAGAGTCTGGGTTCAAATTTATTACCTCGATCTGGTAGAGACTTAAGATCTGGTGTAAGAAACTTGACACCGAGAACCATAGCTCGCATTAAGCAAACTCCATAAAAACCACCAGTTCCTTCGTCTTGGAGGAGGGGAACTTGTTTGTCATCACTAGCCCCCAAGGTATCTTCACCCGTAAATTGATCAACTCCTCCTGCTCTATGGCATGTAGCTTGGCAAGTAAATTCTATAAAACCCGTTCGAGAGTCTTTCGTAAAACAAAATTTATAAAATTTACTTCTTCAAAACTATATTTATTATGATTTATTCCATCTTACTATCATGGGTTTCAATCGATATTGAAACCAGAAGAGTTGATGAAGACAAAAGAGGTGTGTGCGGTGGAAGACAGAAAGCAGGAGGAAGAGATAACGATCGGCCTTTACCTTTTATTTATATTGGGGATGTCACCAAGAATAACACCGTCATCAAGGCATCCGGCGGTTCGGTTTTCAAAACGCTGGTTCACACCGTGTCAGGCAGCACGCGCATGTGCGGCCATAGAGCCTACTTTTTCAGAGGAGTTAATGCACGTACAGCTTGACTCGATATCTCAATTACTCACCAGTCACCACTACCCGGAAAGAATAAATCTACTCACATCAGCAGACAAGTATATAGTTTCTTGGCTAGAGTTTTCCCTAGTCAAAAGAAAATGTCTCGAGTATGATTCATGTGGGTCCTAGTTATCGAGGAACCTGTTTGGTCGAAGTTGATTCTCAACTATAGGGAAGAGTCTTACTCGTAAGACCCTATCAACTAAGATGTTAATCAAGAATGCTTAAATGAAGATTTTTATAACTTAGGTGATCCATCCATACAATACGCAAAGACAAGAAGGATTACAAAGGTCTGTTGTCACTACTTAGCTCTACCTCTAGAAGACTATAGTTGGAGCACAGGGAGCCAGTCCTACTGCTACTCTTATAGAGAATTTTAAGGCTCTATAGGTCTGGTAGATCTATACCAGCATGCGGCGCTTGTTCTTCTCCCTACCAACGGTGGTGGAGCTGATGACATGGAAACCGTATAGGGTCTGTCCTCTGCTAGGATTGTTGTCACCACCGGTACAAGACCAGTACATGTGGCGCTCGTCGCGCCCTACTTTGTGATGATGACCTTGGAGGAGTGGTGCCGGAGTTCTTTCTTGCATCCTTCTTCGTACTAGCTTCTTGAGCTTCATCTTCTTCTCCCTGCTTCTAGGACTCCTCCAGCTCAGTCTCCTTCTCCAAGGTCCTCCAATCGACACTGCCCTTAAGTCATTGTCTCCCTCTTCTTTGTCGTCATGCTCTGTTTGCATCGTAGGAGCAGAGGCTTTGTCACCTTGTGTGGTGCTTTTTGGCTCCTCCTCGTCGAAAGAGATCTCGATGGTACGAGGGATGGTGGAAGGATAGAAATCATCTAGTTTTAGCATGATGAAATTACAGATGAACAGTGAAATGTGAATCGTCAAGATCAATAAGAAACTAAGTTAAGATATATCTTTATTTATACATAATGAGTGATTGAAAAGATTATGAATTTGGTTTGATGATTATTATATTACATAAGTATGTATATGTACTGCAATTATGATCATGACTAACTAAAGTTGAAGAGAAAATAGAGTTGGCATTTTTGTCTCTGAGTCTAGAAAAATTGTATACGCCAGATGATCCGACGCTAGGAATTTTATACATATCATATGATCTGGTGCCTTGGAAGACTACATGCCAGAGCATTTCAACTTAGAAGAAAAAGTTGAAGTACACACCAAATAGTCTGACGATAGGCATAGGAAGTATTTCTTGCAGAGAGGTTGCAAATCAGCTCTGGTGGACTTAGGATCTGTTTGTTTCCTCTACAGATTGGATTCTAATTTGGATTGTAGAAGCTAGTCTGATGTGGATTGTGCTATAATCCAGGTTTGGATTGCTGCAATCTGCTTCCGGAATCCATCCATTTGTTTGCATAATCCGATTGTGGAGCACAATCCAGAATCCAGAATCTGAAACAAACAGGGCCTTACATGCTCCAGATGGTTCGACGATGAAAGATGTGAACACCAGAGAATACAACAGACCATTTGTAGCAGAGAGATTGTAAAATAGTTGTCTGGTGGAGATGAACTCGTCGTATAGTTCGATGATGAGAAATTGTGTACACCGGACTATTTCTTACAGAGAGGACTCCAGAAGGCATGTGTGGGGAGTTAAACATGTTGGATGGTTCGGTGCTCAGGAGGTGTGGACGCTGGATCATCCGTGTTCACGATTTTTTCTAGGATGTGTCTTAAGTTGAGGATTTCAATTTGAAACTAATTGGAGATGGTTTGGAGATATGTATTTTGCTTGGCTTGTGTTGTGCAGGTGGTGGATGCAACTTGGCGGCCGATGACGGGATGAACAGATCAAGCGGGGTGCTTGGTGTTGGACGATCGAGGAGACCAGGTGGAGTCAAGGGTGATCCTAGCTATACATATGGAGGTCAAGAAAAGCATGAAAGGAAGGATGGAGATGGCATGTTGACGAAGTCAAGTGAAGAGGATGCCTTTGCAAGTGACATGGTGGTCCAGAGGTATCGGGAGTAGGAGAGACTTGTTGGCAGTTAAGATCGCAAGACAGAGTATACGTGTCAACATCAGGATGCTTGCTTACGGTCAGAGCAAGCGGTAGTGAGTCACGCTTTGAGGAGCGTGCCAGACGATTTCATGGTTTGGCCTCAAAACCGTGCAAGGATGGAGGGCATGTGACATCATTGCGAAGCTAAGTTATGAAGGTACCATGTCCGTCCGATGAATAGAGTAAAAAATTGACCAAAATACCCTTGTGTTAGGTAAGATGCCATTGGAAGAGAGGGGTATTTTAGCAACAAGAAAGCTTAAGGGTTAAGCTACCTCACTTGGCCTACAAATAGAGGGGTAGGATTGTGTGAGAGGTTTGAGCCAGCCATTTGATCCTTAAGAGATAGGTTTTAAAGGAGAGGAAAGAAGACCTTAGCCTTTATAATAGGTGAGAGCTTTTTCTGAGGAAAACATCTTGTAATCTGCTGAAAAGATGGTCATCCTTTGCAAGAAATTAAGAGATTGTTTCTTTTGATACTTGTGTTCATCTTCTTCTAGTCCCTTTCTATTGGCTCTCTTGTCTTGTTGTGAGTTTTTCTCTTTTTGGTTGTATTTTTGTTTCGGTTGTTGAGCTGAAATTTTTTCACCTTGGGAAGTTATTTTTCTTGTTGCTAGAGGTATAAAATTCACATACATATGTATACAATTGGGTCTTAAATTCCCTTGCCTCTAGATCATCAACCTAGAGAATCTCTTCTACAATGATGTCGTCTTTGATTTGAAGGTTTCTTTCCTCAAGTTGTAATCTTTCTATGGTGATGATTTGTGGATCGAGTTTTATTTAGGGTTCATATAAATCATGAGAGCTATGATTTTCCTTGAGTTCTTGATTGTGAGAATCCAAGTTAAAATTTATCTTGGTTTATTTGTGATGAGTGATTGACATTGGTATTTTTTTGAGTTGAAGATCTTCGATTTTGCAACAGCTTTAATGTGATTTGAATTGATTTGGGATTTCATTTGAGCATATTGATTATGGACTAACTATAATTGAAGTTGGAGATCAGTGTTTGCTTGTCTCATGGTGTGCAGGTGATAGATGCAACTTGGCGGTCGACGGTAGGATGATCAGGGCCAAGCGGAGTGCTTGGTGCCGAACGATCAAGGAGGCCGTGCAGAGTCAAGGGTGATTCTAGCTGAACACGTGGTGGTCAAGCAAAGCATGGAAGGATGATGGAGACAGCGTGTTAACAAAGTTAAGCGAAGGTGATGCCGGTGCAAGTGACAAGGTGGCATGAGGGATCGGGAGCGGGAGAGACTTGTCGGCAGTAAGGATCGCATGACAGAGTACACGTGTCAAGATCGAAATGCTTGCTTAAGGTGTAAGCAAGGTGGCGAGTCATGCTTTGAGAAGTGTGCAGGCGGTTTTGCGGTTTGGCCTCAAAACCGTGGGAGGATTAGAGGAGTATGTTGTACCATCGTGAAGCTTGTGTCGAGGCGAAACTAAGTCGTGAAAGCATCATAGCCGTCCAATGAATGAAGAAGAAAATGGACCAAAATGCTTTCGGTGGTAGGTAGGAGTGTACTAAAAGAGAGGGGTATTTTGGGAGAAAGCTAGAAAACTTAGGGATCAAATTTCTTAGGCCTATAAATAGAGGGGTAGGGCTATGAGAGAGTTTGAACTAGCCACTTGACCCCCCTTAAACCACCCATTTGAGAGCTTAGAGTTAGGATTTTAGAGGAGAGAAGGATAAGTACTTAGCCTATGTAATATGTGAGAGTTTTGAGATATAAATCTTTGTAATCCGCCTAAAACAGGGTTGACCTCTTTGAGTAATGAAGTTTAAGTTTTTGCGTATTCTTAAATTTCCCCCTTCTAGTTTTCCTCTATTGGTTCCCTTGCAAGTTTTTGGGTTTCCAGTTTTGATTTTCGTTTTAGTTTTTGGGCTGAAATTTCAGCACCTTGTGAGGTCATTCTTCTTGTTGCTAGAGGCATAAAATTCATATACACACACTTATATGATGGGGTCTTGAATTCTCTTGCCTCTAGACAATCAACTTGGAGAGTTTTGTTGCTCGTTGTTCATCTTTTCTTGTTTCTTATCAAGTTGTGATCTTTCGAGTGCTAAGACACATGGATTAATCTTAAATGGAACCTATGGTTTATATACCATCTATGGAGTCGTGTTGCATCAATTTTTTCTTGTTAAAACTTGTCTCTATTTTTGCTTCCGCTTCAGTTTTGAAGTGTGTTGGGTGATCCAAATAGGAGAAGGCCATTGATTTCGCAAGAAATTTGTTGAGACACCTATTCACCCCCCTCTAGTCGCCAATCTCATTCCTATCTCGAAGCTGCTTTGATCACTTGTTGACCTTAACCGACTTTGTGATTTGTAGGCAGCATGGAGAGAAGTGGGAAGATTCCACCGTTTGATAGTATTGATTTTTCGTACTGGAAGGTGCGCATGGAGACTTATCTCTTAAGCCAAGGAAGTGCAATTTGGGAGGTAGTTGATTCCAACTACGAGATCACTGCTGCTTGCACGACTCATGTTCAAATCGAATAATATGAGACCAACAACAAGGCTAGAAATATTTTATTCACAAGCCTGAGTCAGAATGAGTTTGACAGGGTTCAACACTTCCATACTGCCCAGGAGATCTGGACTACTTTGAGTGTCTTTCATGAAGGCGCTAACTAGATTAAGGCTAGACACCAAAGCACATACAACCAAGAATATCAATTATTTGTGCAAGGCCCCAGAGAGTCTTTGGATGTCATATTTGCTCGCTTTTATGGATTTGTTAGCAATCTTCGATCAATTGGTGTTTTGCCCTATTCTGACCATGAGAGCGATCAAGCTTCTCTATGCTCTGGATCGTAGCATATAGGAAGTGAAGATCTCGAGCATTGAAAAGTCATCAAGTTACGACACATTAACTTGTGATGAATTCTTCAGTAAGCTCAAGTCCACCGAGATAACCAAGGTGGCTCGTATTGGTCTCGAAAACCCCTTGTCTCAGAACATAGCGTTGGTTTCCGGACCTAGCGGTGGCAACCAGTCTGAGTTGGTGTTTCTTGTGCTAACACTTTATCTGGTGGATTTGCTTTATCTTTCTTGATCTCTATCACAGAGGAGCAGGTGGATGTGCTTGATGATGAGGATCTTGCACTGATCGTGAAGAAATTCACCTGCTTCTACAACAATCATTGAGACCGGAGGAGGGGAAGTACACGTGCCTGCTTTGATTGTGGTGACACCACCCACTTCAAGGTGGACTGCCCCATGCTCAAGAAGAAGGAAGACCGCGACCGCGGCTATGACAAGCACAAGAAGAAGAACAAGAAGCCCTTCTTCAAGAAGAACCGTGACAAGATAGCCAAGAAGGCGGCCAAGGCGGCTTCTAGGGTGTTCGTGGCAGCTCTCAGTGACATCGACACCTCTTCAAGCGAGGAGGAGAGCTTAGAGGAGGATGAACCGCAAGTGAAGAGCACGAAGAAGGCCAAGGACCTCACCAGCCTCTGCTTCATGGCGGACGACAACAACCTCGAGCTTGATCCCTCCGAGGTATTACCTTCCTACGACCAGCTTTCCATCCAATTCGATACCTTGAATAATGCTCTTGTTAGCCAAGATAGGTTACTTAAGAAAGCTATGCGTGAGTTGAAGGAGATTAGGCCTAAGTATGAGTCTATTTCTTCTGAGCTTGCATCGCTTAGGTCTAGGCGTAATGATGAGGAGTGTGAGAGTTGTTTGGTGGTTATGACAGAACTTATTGAGCTTTAGGCTTTGCATGCTCAAGTTGTCAGTCGACTTGAGATTGCTGAGAAGAAGCTCTCTGAGAAGGAGTTTAGATCCACTCTCTTAGGCACCTGCATGAATTGCCCTTTATTTGCAAAGGATTCTAAATTGAAAGTAGTGTGCATCAAGGAGTTGGAATCTAGATTGGAGAGTGCTGAGAGTTCGAAGGATGTGCAGCCAAATTGTCCCACCTGTGTCATCTTTCAGGACAAACTTAGCTGGGTTAGCAAGTTGAGAAGCTTTTAGCTGAGCATGAGTATCTCCTTTCTCGAGTGGAGAAATGCTCAGAAGGCAAGGGCAAAATGAATTTGATCTTGGCCAAGACTAAGATGTGTGCCAATAAGGCGGGTTTGGCTCTTTGGTTGTTTTGAGAGGGTGGCTTACAATGGGGAGAGTAAGACTGTTTTCACTGCATCTACTACCCTAGAAGCTGAGGAATTCAAAACCAATACCACACCACAACTCAATAAGAAGAAACCCACACCACAGTCTACCAAGAAGATGCCCGCACCACAACCCAAGAGAGCTTCATAGTCTCAGATGTGAGCCCCTATGAAAGAGCCTAGAGTGACTGGTAGTCGAGTTTCCGGGAGGCGCTACCATTGTACCTACTGCCAGAGAGAGGGTCACTTGGTTGGGTTTTGCTTTCACCGTAGGAGGGATGAGTGACGTGAGTGGGAGTGAAGTACCTGGGACATGTACTACCTATCTGTTGGTGTACATGAGCCTTCTCCTTGCTCCTACCCATGGGTCTCTAATGCTTTTCAGTTTCTTCCTAGAGGTGGTGCCCAGCGTGGATTTTACCATGACTCATATGGTTTTGATCCACGTGTAAGAGGCTTTGAGTTCCAGTGCTTTGGCGGACCATATTTTTCTCTTAATGGTTCTCGTCCCCAGCGTACTAGTGTTGATTTGCATGCACATGCTTTTACTACTTCAGGGCAGATGACCCATTACTCGATTCCCAAGAAGTTTATGATTAACCCCAGTACTGAGCCATCCACCTACTACTCTTCCCGCATGTAGGTGGTAGGCGGAGGCTTAGAGAACAAGTGGCTCATAAACTCTGGTTGTTCGCGCCATATGACCGGAGATACATCATGGTTCTCCAGCCTCACCCCAATGAAGCGGCACGAGTAGATCACTTTAGGGATGATCGAAAAGGAAGGGTGAAAACCAAAGGTATGGTAAGGGTGAATGAGAGTTTTACTCTTAAAGATGTGGCTTTGGTGGAGCATCTGAGATACAATTTGCTTTCTGTATCTTAGTTGCTGGATGAGGGCTTGGAAGTGCGTTTCAAGCGCCATACTTCTTGAGTTCTTGATTCTTCAGGCGCTTTGATTTGCTGGATTTTTAGAGTTGGGAGAGTTTTTGGAGCTGATTTTTTTGAGTCTCTTGGTTCTTCACGTTGTTTGATTGCTCAACCTTCTTCTGAGCTTTAGATGTGGTATAGGAAACTAGGGCATATAAGCTTTGACTCTCTTACTCATTTGAGTGCCCCAGGATTGATCTGAGGATTTCCCAAACTCAAGTTTGAGAAGAACCTCGTTAGTGCTCCTTGTCGGCATGGTAAGATGGTTGTCGTCTCTCACCCATCAGTCAATCTGGTGATGACTGAACGACTAGGAGAACTTCTCTATATGGACACTGTTGGTCCTTCCCGGGTTCGTTCGGCGGGTGGGAAGTGGTATGTACTTGTCATTGTTTATATTTTCTCTCGCTACTCTTGGGTTTTCTTTCTTATGACCAAGGATGAAGTGTTCTCACACTTTCGGAACTTGGCTTTGAGATTGTTCAAAAAACTCCCTAGTGCATTGAAAGCAATTCATAGTGATAATGGCACCAAGTTCAAGAACTATCTCTTTGATACTTCCTGTCTTGAGCATGGTATTGAGCATCAATTTTCTGCCCCACACGTTCCTCAGTAGAATGGTGTGGTTGAGAGGAAGAATCTCACTTTGGTGGAGATGGCTAGGATGATGCTCGATGAGCATAGGACTCCTATGAAGTTTTGGGATGAGGCTATTAACACGGCGTGTTACATCTCCAATCGAATTTTCTTGTGCTCGATCTTGAATTTGACTTCTTATGATTTACGTTTTGGGAGGAAGCCGAAGGTTTCGCATTTAAGAGTTTTTGGATGTCAGTGCTTCATCCTAAAGCGTGACAATCTTGACAAGTTTGAGTCATGTTCTTCCGATGGTATTTTCTTGGGGTATTCTCTTCATGGTCATTTTTACAGGGTCTTTAATCTTGACATTAACACCATCATGGAGTCCTGTGATGTGACCTTTGATGAATGAACCCCTTGTACTAAACCTGTCTTTGAGTGTGCAGGTGATCAAGATATGAACGAAAGTATTTTTGTAGACAGTGACCTTCCAACTTTCAGGGATGACGAGGATGATCCACTACTTCCTACTACTATACTCGCTCCCGAGCTGGTTGCTGCCTTCTCGACACCGGCAGAGGGTCCTGCAGCCTCTACTTTCACTTCAGCTGCTTTCGAGCCTACACTAGTAGTGTTTGAGGGGGAGGTCATCTCACAGTGCAAAGCCCCTCAACACATTCAGCGGTGACATCCCCCACAGCTGATGATCAGTGACCTTGGTGAGAGGGTAACAAGGTTCAAATATGTTTCTCATGCTCATTTTACTAATTCTGCATTTGTTGCTTCTTTTGAGCCCCATGATGTTAGACATGCTTTATCTAATTTGAGTTGGGTCAATGCCATGCATGAAGAGCTTGAAACTTTGAGAGAAACAAAGTTTGGGTCCTAGTAGAGCCACCCCCAAATGTTCACACCATAGGCACCAAATGGGGTTTCAAAAACAAACAGGGGGAGGATGGATCTATAGTAAGAAACAGGGGGAGGATGGATCTATAGTAAGAAATAAGGCTAGACTAATAGCTCAGAGTTTCACTCAGTAGAGGGGGTAGACTTTGGAGAGACCTTTGCACCAGTACTAGGCTAGAAGCTATTCGTATCCTCCTTGCATTTGCGGCATCCCGAGATTTCAAGTTGTATCAAATGGATGTCAAGAGTGCTTTCCTAAACGGTTTCACAGAGGAAGAGGTCTATGTCAAGCAACCCCTAGGCTTTGAGCATCCCAAATACCCTCATAGAGTATACAAGCTTCAAAAAGCTTTGTATGGACTTAAACAGACATCTAGGGCTTGGTATGATAGGCTTAGGTCTTTCTTGCTAGGGCATGGGTATGTGATGGGGTTAGTTGATAAAACTTTGCTCACTCTCAAGTATAGCAATGAATTCTTACTTGTTCAGATTTACGTGGATGATATCACTTTTGGTGGGTCTTCTCATGCACTTGTGGCCAAGTTTGTAGAAACTATGAGCAGGGAGTTCGAGATGTCGATGAGGCAAGCTGAACTTCTTCCTTGGGTTCCAAATCAAGCAATGCAAGCAAGGTACATTTGTCCACCAAACGAAGTACACCAAGGATTTGCTAAAAAAGTTCGACATGAGCGATGCACAGCGATTGGCGACACTGATGGCTACCTTGATCTTGCTTGATATGGATGAAGATGGCGAGGAGGTGGACCGACGAGAGTACAGGAGCATGACCGGCTCCCTCCTGTACCAGACGGCGATAAGACCCAACATCCACTTCGCCGTCTTCTTGTGTGCTTGCTTCCAGGCTTCACCAAGGACGTCTCACCGCCAAGCGGTGAAACACATTCTGAGATATCTCAAGTACACTCTCGAGTATGGCCTTTGGTTTTCTGCATCATCTTCGCTTTCTCTTCATGGCTTTTTGGATGCGGATTTTGCTGGGTGTAGAATTGACAAGAAGAGTACTTCTGGTACTTGTCATTTCTTGGGTACTTCTCTTGTGTGTTGGTCTTCTGGCAAGTAGTCTAGCATTGCGTAGTCTACTGTTGAAGCTGAATATGTAGCTGGTGCTACCTGTTGCTCATAAATTTTGTGGATGGTTGCTACCTTGAGGGATTTTGGGTTAGATTTCAAGAGTGTGCCACTTTTGCGTGACAACACCAGTACCATAAGCTTAGCCAATAACACAGTTCAACACTCTAGAACCAAACACATAGATGTGAGATTCCACTTCATGAGAGATCATAATGAGAAGGGAGATATTGAGTTGAGTTACATAGATACCCAACACCAGCTAGCTGACATCTTTACCAAGCCTCTAGATGCAACAAGGTTTGTCTTTCTGAGGGGAGAGCTTGGTGTGTGTCATCCCTATGGTATTGTATGAGAGGGAGTTGCCTTTGTACATACTCTATCTTACTTTTGTTACATTTGCTTTGCATAACATTTTTGTAAGATAATCATGTTAGCAAGCTTCACTTATATGTTCTTTGCACTTTCTTGTACTAGTTGTGAATTTGTGCTAAGTGTAGTGGATGTATAACAATTTGTGCAAACTTAAGCTCTCACTGAAACATGGCATAAAATCTATTGAGCAAGCTTGTCTTTTCTAATAATGAACCAAATTAAAATGTATCTTGGTTTACTTGTGATGAGTGATTGACATTGATATTTATTTGGCTTGATGACCTTTGGTTTTGCATGAGCTTTGATGTGATTTGAATAGATTTGGTATTTCATTTGAGCATATTGATTATGGACTAACTGTAATTGGAGTTGGAGATATGTGTTTGCTTGTCTCATGGTGTGCAGGTGATGAATGAAACTTGGCGGTCGATGGCATGATGATTGGAGCCAAGTGGAGTGCTTGGTGCCGGACGATCAAGGAGGCCGGGCGGAGTCAAGGGTGATTCTAGCTGAACATGTGGTGGTCAAGAAAAGCATGGAAGGCGTATGTATGGAGACAGCGTGTTGACAAAGTCAAGCGAAGGGGATATCGGTGCAAGTGATAAGATGGCCCGAGGGATCGGGAGCGGGAGAGACTTGCCGGCGATCAGGATCGCATGATGGAGTACATGCATCAACATCGAAGCGCTTGCTTAAGGTGTAAGCTAGGCGGCGAGTCACGCTTTGAGAAGCGTGCAGACGGTTTCGCTGTTTGGCCTCAAAACCGTGGGAGGACTGGAGGAGTACATGGCACCATTGCGAAGCTTGTATTGAGGTGAAGCTAAGTCGTGGAGGCGCCACAGCCGCTCGATGAATGGAGAAGAAAATGGAACAAAATGTCCTTGATGGTAGGTAGGAGTGTACTATAAGAGAGGTGTATTTTGGGAAAAAGCTAGGAAACTTAGGGGTAAAGTATTCTAGGCCTATAAATAGAGGGGTAGGGCTATGAGAGAGTTTGAACCAGCTACTTGACCCCCTTGTGCCACCCATTTGAGAGATTAGAGCTAGGGTTTTAGAGGAGAGAAAGATGAATGCTTAGCCTATGTAATTAGTGAGAGTTTTGAGAGATAAATCTTTGTAATCCGCCTAAAATAGGGCTGATCTCTTTGAGTATGAAGTTTATGTTTTTGCATATGCTTGAATTTCCCTCCTTCTAGTTTCCCTCTACTAGTTCCCTTGCAAGTTTGCAAGTTTTTCGGTTTTTGGTTTTGATTTTCATTTTGGTTTTTGGGCTGAAATTTCAGCACCTTGTGAGGTCATTCTTTTTGTTGCTAGAGGCATAAAATTCGCATACACACGCTTATGTGATGGGGTCCTTAATTCCCTTGCCTCTAGATAATCAACTTGGAGAGTTTCGTTGCTTGGTGTTCATCTTTTCTTATTTCTTTGCAAGTTGTGATCTTTCAAGTGCTAAGACACATGGATTGATCTTAAATGGAACCTATGGTTCATATACCATCCATGGAGTCGTGTTGCCTTGATTTTCTATTGTTAAAACTTCTCTCTATTTTTGGTTCAACTTCAGTTTTGAGGTGCGTTGGGTGATCCAAATAGGAAAAGGCCATCAATTTCGTAAGAAATTTGTTGAGGCGCCTATTCACCCCCTCTAGTCGCCAATCTCGTCCCTACAGATTGCAACTTGTTTCTTTGTTGATTTTGCTTCCGCTTGAGTTTTTGAGGTGCATAGGGTGGAACGAAGGAGATGGCCATCCGATTTGCAAGAATTTGGTAAGATGCCTATTCACCCCCCCTCTAGTCACCATATTCTCACTCCTACAATTTGTATCAGAGTCGGTTTGATCACTTGTTGACCTTAACCAGCTTTGTGATCCATAGGTGACATGGAGAAACATGGGAGGATTCTGCTCTTTGAAGGTCGTGATTTCCCATACTGGAAGGTGCGCATAGAGGCTTATCTCTTAAGCCAAAGAAGTACAATATGGGAGATTGTGGACTTCAACCATGAGATCTATGTTGATCGTACTACTCAGGTCCAAATCAAACAATAAGGAGACAACAACAAGGCTAGAAATATATTGTTCACAAGCCTGAGTTGTAATGGGTTTGACAGAGTCCAGTACCTCCGTACTGCCCATGAAATTCGGACTACTCTTAGTGTCTTTCATGAGGGCATTAACCAAGTCAAGGCACGATGTCAGGGCACATACAATCCAGAATATGAAATGTTTGTGTAAGGACCAAGAGAATGTTTGGAAGCTATGTTTGCTTGGTTTGATGGAATTGTTAGCAATGTCAGATCCACCGGTGTTTTGCCATACTCTGATCATGAGAGGATGACCAAGCTTCTCTATGCTCTTGACCGTAGTATATAGGAAGTGAAGATCTTGAGCATTGAGGAGTCATCTAGTTATGACACATTAACTTGTGATGAACTCTTCAGCAAGCTCAAATCCATCGAGATAGCCAAGGCTCCTAGGATAGGACTAGGAAACCCCCTGTCTTAGAACATGGCATTGGTTTTAGGACCTAGTGGTGGTAGTTAGGCTGGAGTTGGCTTTTCTTGTGCTAACCCTTCACCCAGTGGCTTTGCTTTGCCTTCTTTGGTTTCTTTCATAGAGGAGCAGCTGGATACACTTTATAATGAGGATCTTGCCTTGATCGTGAAGAAATTCACTTGCTTCTACAACAACATAAGAGATTGGAGGAGAGGTGGCTCTTGGGCTTGTTATGAGTGTGGTGATACCACTCATTTCAAGGTTGATTACCCAAAGCTCAAGAAGAACGAAGATCACGGCAAGGACCACAACAAGCACAAGAAGAACAAGAAGCCCTTCTTCAAGAACCACGACAAGCTGGCCAAGAAGATGGCCAAGGCGGCATCTCGAGCTTTCGTGGTGGTGCTCAATGACGTCGACACTTCCTCAAGTGAGGAGGAGGGCTCAGAGGAGGAGGAGCTTCCCATGAAGAACAAGAAGAAGAACAATGACTTCACCGGCATCTGCTTCATGGCAGATGACAACAATAGCGACCCTGACTTAATTCTTTTGTGGTATCACCCTCCTACAATCAGCTTTCTATTCAGGTTGATACTTTGAATGATGCACTTGTTAGCCAGGATAAGTTGCTCAAGAAGGCTGTTAGGGAGGTTAAGAAACTCAAGTCCAGGCTAGAGTGTTCATTTTCTGAACTTGAGTTGCTTAAGTATAGGACCAATGATAAGAAGTGTGATAGTTGCCTTGTGGTCATGAGTGAGCTTGCTAAGCTTCAGACTTTGCATACTCAAGTCATTAGTTGGTTTGAGACTGCCGAGAAGAAGGTCCTTGAGGAGGAATCTAGATCTACTCTCTTAGGCGCTTGCAAGAATTGCCCTTTGCTCTCAAAGGATGTTGATGTGGAATCTAAGCGCATAAAGAAGCTAGAGTCTAGATTGGTGAGTGCTAAGAGTTTCAAGGATGTGCAGCCAAACTGTTCCACCTGTATCATCCTAAAAGACAAGCTCAGCTGGGTTAGAGGGCAAGTTGAGAAACTCATGGCTAAGAATGAGTATCTCCTTTCTCTTATGGAGTAATGCTTAGAAAACAAGGGCAAAATGAACTTCATTTTGACCAAGACCAAAATGTGCACATATAAGGTGGGTTTAGCCTTGGGTTTGAGTTTTAAGAGGGTGACTTACAATAGAGCTGATAAGACTGTTTTCACCTCACCTACTACCCTAAAAGCTGAGAAGTCCAAAATCAATAACACACCACAACCCACAAAGAAGAAAGTCACACTACAACCCAAGAGAGCTCCACAGCCCAGGATGAGAGGCCATGTGAGAGAGCCTAGAGTGACCAGCAGTCATATTCTCGAGAGATGCTACCGTTGCACCTACTGCTAGAGAGAGGGTCACCTTGTTGGGTTTTGCTTTTGCCGTAGGATAGATGAGTGGCATGAATGAGAATGGAGTACTCGGAACATATACTACCCCTCATTTGGTGTATATGATCCTTTTTCTTGCTCTCGCCTATGAGTTTCTGATGCTCTTCAGTTGTCCTCTAGAGATATTGCCCGACATGGAACTTACTATGATTCATATGGTTTTGGTTCACGTGTAAGAGGCTTTGGGTTGAAGCGCTTTGGCGGACCATGTTTTTCCTTTCATGGCACTCACCCTCAATGAACTAGTGTTGATTTGCATGCACCTACCTTTACTGCTTTAGGGCGGATAACCCAGTTCTGGATTCCAAAGAGGTTTTTGTCTAACCCCAGTACTGACCCATCTACCTATTATTCTTCTCATATGTAGGTGGTAGGCGAAGGCCTAAAGAACAAATGACTCAGCGACTCCGGTTTGTTCACGCCATATGACCAGAGATGCATCATGATTCTCTAGCCTCACCTTGACGAAGAGACTCGAGCACATCACTTTTGGTGATGATCAAAAAGGTAGAGTGAAGGCCAAATGTATGGTAAGAGTGAGTGAGAGTTTCACTCTCAAAGATGTGGATTTGGTAGAGCATCTAGGATACAACTTGCTTTTTTATCTCAGTTGCTGGATGAGGACTTGGAAGTGAGGTTCAAGCATGATACTTCTAGAGTTCTTGATCCTTCGGGTGCTTTAATTAGCAGGATTTCTCAATTAGGGAGAGTTTGGAGCTGATTTTTCTGAGTCTTTAGGTTCTTCTTGATGCTTAATTGTTCAATCCTCTTCTGAGCTTTGGATGTGGCATAGGAGACTAGGGCACATGAGTTTTGATTTACTTTTTCGTTTGAGTGCCCTAGGCTTGATCCAAGGATTGCCCAAGCTCAAGTTTGAGAAGAACTTGGTTTGTCCTCCTTGTCAGCATGGCAAAATGGTTGCCGCTTCTCACCCACCAGTTAATTTGGTGATGATTGAACGACCGAGATAACTTCTCCATATGGACACTGTTGGTCCATCCCAGGTTTTTTCGTTGGGTGGGAAGTAGTATGTACTTGTTATTGTTGATGATTACTCTCGCTACTCTTTGGTGTTCTTTCTTGTGAGCATGGATGAAGTGTTCTCACACTTTCGGAGCTTACCTTTGAGATGGTTCAAGGAACTCCCTAGTGCATTAAAAGCTATTCGCAGTGATAATGTCACCGAGTTTAAGAACTATCTCTTTAATGCTTTTTGCCTTGAACATGCCATTGAACATCAATTTTTTGCCCCACGTGTCCCTCAGTAGAATGGCGTGGTTAAAAGGAAAAATCGCACTTTGGTGGAGATGGCTAGGACAATGCTCGATGAGTGTAGGACTCCTAGAAAGTTTTCGTTTTGATCAGCCACTTTGTGTTGGTCGTTGGACCTTCAAGCTTCGGGTTAGGTCATCAGCTGAGACTATTAGCACTGCTTACTATATTTCCAATCAGATTTTCTTGCACTCAATCTTGAATTTGACTTCTTATGAGTTGCGCTTTGGGAGGAAGCCGAAGATTTCTCACTTGAGAGTTTTTGGTTGTCGGTGCTTCATCTTACAGCGTGGCAATCTTGACAAGTTTGAGTTGCGCTCTTCCAATGGGATTTTCTTAGGGTATTCCCTTCATGGTCATTCTTACATGGTTTATAATCTTGACACTAACACCATCATGGAATTATGTGATGTGACTTTTAATGAATTAACCTCGTGTTCTAGTTTTGCTTTTAAGTGTGCAGGTGACAAAGAGATTGGTGAAAGCATCTTCGTAGATGGCGACCTTCCAGCTCTCGGTGATGATAAGGATGATCCACTACTTCCTTCCATCACACCAGCTCCCAAGCTGGCTCCTGCTTGTTCAACAGCGGCAGAGGGTCCTGCAACCTCTACTTCTACTTCAGCCGCTTTCGAGCCTACACGAGCTACATTTGAGGGGGAGGTGGTCTCACTACATGAAATCTAGAAGTCGCTCGTTTAAACACTTTCTGAAAATGTGTTGAAAATCAAATAGAAAAGGAATTTCTAATTAGAAAACCCTCTCTCGGGCCGTTTCTTTCTTGCCGGCCCAATTTCTCTCTCTCTCTCTCTTTTCTCTCCCGTGGGTCACCCCTTCTTCCCACGTCGGCCCAATCCGCCAAGCCGGCCCCTCCCTGTCCCTCTCGCTGTCGTGTGGGCTGCCAACCAACAGCTCCCCCGCCCAAGCCATCGAGCCGAGCCGTCCCCGCCTCTCTCTGCGCGAGGGCCCTGCCCAAGCCGTCGAGCTAAGCCGCCCGCTTGCTGCTCACCTTCTTCTTCTTCCGGCCGTTCGGCCCCGACGCCCCAATCCGGCTGGCCGTTTCAAAATCGGCGCATGCCCACGCTTTCACTCACGAATCAATGCGCACCTCCATGATCACCTCCTTCCCAATCGGCCACCCTACTGTTTTCCCCCTTGATTGGCCCTCTAAATCGCACAAACCGACGCATTCATTTCTTTGCATGCCACCGGCTGTTTCCTCTCAAATCCGGCCGCCCCTCTCCCTCTCTTGGGTATATAAGCGTCTCATCACCACCCTTGCAAGGTTCCCCATCTGAAACACCCTTTTCCCCTCTTTCTCACGCACGGATTCGAGCCCAGCGCCGTCGCCACCATTGTTGCCGGTAAGAAGCTCACCACTGCCCAAATTCTCCCTTGCTGAACCATATTTGACCTCATTCTTCCCTCACACGGTGTCGGAGGACCTCGTGCAACTCACCCGATGCTTCTCGGAGCTCTTTTTCCTGCTGGACGCCATCCCCAACATTTCTCCGTCTGCCACCATCTTCTTCTTTGTCACTGGCCATTTCCGGAACTCCTCTGCTGTCGCCGAGCCCGCTATGAGATTCCCCGTCCCCTCCTCTCTCTTTTGCGCTAAGTCCTGTTGAGTTTTGTCGTCGTCGCCTCCCCGTCCCACGCCACTGGTCACTGCCCCCTTTTTAAATCCCACCCGCCCGATCTTATCCGACGGCTCGGATTAGACCGAGCTTAACCCCCTTGGCTTTGGTGCACCGTGGACCCGTGGACTGGCCATAAGGCCGTGGTCCACGGGGCTCATGGATATTTTCCGTGGATTTTCCAATAGTAAAATAATTTAGTAAATGTTTTATGACGTCATAAATAGAATTTTCAGAATAAAAAAAATTCGGGTTTTCTATGAAAATCAAGTAAAATTTGCCGTTTAGCTCCTGGAACTTCAAAAGCTCAATACTTTTTGCTCGTAGCTCTGATTTGGGCGATTTTTGCGCCCAAATGTTTGTAGCGATGTAGAATCTTTTTATAGGGGTTTTATCTAGATTTAGTACTGTTTGGTGTACTGTTCTTAGTATTTTCCTTTGTGTGTGCTTTTTTCCAATTTGTCGATTAGGAGCTAAGCTATTCGGCAATCTCCAAGATCAAGCTTTTGAGGATTTTGAGCAGCACTCCGTTGAAGGCAAGTGTTCTTGAGCATTTTGTCCCTGTTTTAGGATTTGCCGGTGTAGTTTTTATCCTTCAACATGCATGCTTGTCTAAACATGAAATCTCCTGTTAGGGTTTATTAGTTCTGATTGAATATTCCTTGTCACCATTGTTTAGCCATGAGATAAAATGGATAGTGTATGCTAGTGCAGTCATGGTTGGAAAAAATGTTAATCTTGACTAATGAATTATGGAACAAGAATCGGGAAAGGGTAATTTTGTAGCAACATGGTATAGGGATCCCAATAGAATGTTTGTCGAGGATGGTGCGGGAATGCACGTGTACCGGTAGTGCACAGTTGGCTGTGGTTGTTCCTGTGTGGGGTCCTAAGGACCGGTTCTTGAACATGTAACCCAGTTAGATTCTCACAACCACGAGACCTAAATGGGTACAGCCTGGCCAATTAATTAGCCACCCCTCTGGTTTCGTGGGCACCGTTGGATAGTTATGTGGCACAAGAGGGGGCCTCTGCAACGATGGAATCGTCTGTTACCGGTGAAACCTCAGTGGGTGCCTGCAGGTTGGTGGGAGCTTTGTAAAGGCCTTGTAGTGATACCCCAACTCCACACCCCGAAAGTGTGAAGCAACACGGGAATCACGACTTGTAGGGAAAGCTGTGCAAACTCTGTAGAGTATAAACTGATTGATCAGCTGTGCTCACGGTCAAGAGTGAACTTGGACTTCTTCAGGATTAGTTGGAATCAGGGTTTGGTCTAGTTAGTTGGGTAGCCGCCTAATGGAATTACCTGGTGAGTCTTGGTAGTCGGATGAAATCCGTTGAGTCAATCCTTTTGTCATAGTTGTGTCTTCACTTAGTAAATAGGATGCCTATTGTTGGAATCATAGGTTCAGGTTGCTTAGTGTAGTTAACCTGTGTTTAAACCTTTCCTTGACACAAACCCCATATCATGTTTCCCTCCACTTGTGGAGTACAATCTTTGTACTCACACTTGTTGTCCCCTCCCTTGCATTCTACCGCTGTTCAGAAGCCGGCAATGAAGCTGCTACTTTCGATGAGGACGACTTCGACCTGGAGCTGCTTTTCTAGGCTATTGTGCCCCCGGTCGACGCCTGTGGAAGATATAGGTCCCGTTGGCGCTGAAGACCTCTTTTTAGTTCCGCTGTGTTTTCTTTTAGACCCTCGGGTCCTTTTGTAATAGTTATTTATCATTGTAATCTTGGCACTGTGATGATACACTGATGAAGTAAGCACATCTATGAAACTTGATCCTGGCATAGATGTGTTGTGCCTAGTTTTGTTCTTTTAAAACTGGGTGTTACATTCAACAGATACATCCCCCTCAATAGATGATCGGCGACCTTAGTGAGAGGGTAACAAGATCCAAATCTGCTCATCATGCTCATTTTACTGATTCTAGATCCATTGCTTTTTTTAGCCCCATCATATTGGACACGCTCCTTCTAATTCAATTTGGGTCAATACCATGCATGAAGAACTAGAAAACTTTGAGAGAAAACAAGTTTGCGTCCTTGTAGAGCCATCCCCAAATGTTCAGACCATAGGCATCAAATGGGTTTTCAAAAACAAACAGGGGGAGAATAGGTGTGTAGTGAGAAACAAGGCTAGACTTGTGGCTCAAGGTTTCACCTAAATTGAAGGGATAGACTTTGGAGAGACTTTGCACCACAAATTGGTGTCTCTAGGAGCAAGCATCTGGTTTTGAGCACCCCAAATACCCACATAGAGTATACAAGATTCAGAAAGCTTTTTATGGACTTAAGCAGGCACTTAGGGCTTGGTATTATAGGCTTAAGTGTTGCTTGCTAGAGTATGGGTATGTGATGGGGTCGGTGGATAAAATTTTGTTTACCTTTATGCATATCAATGATTTCCTACTTGTTTAGATATACGTGGATGATATCATGTTTTTGGCTCTTCTGATACATTTGTGGCCAAGTTTACAGATACTATGAGCAGGGAATTTGAAAAGTCGATTATGGGTGAGCTCAATTTCTTTTTTGGGCTACAGATCAAGTAATACAAGCAAGGTACATTCGTCCACCAGATGAAGTACACCAAGTATTTGCTAAAGAAGTTCAACATGAGCGATGCAAAGCCCCTAGCAACACTGATGGCTATCTCGACCGTGCTTGATCCAGATGAAGATGGCAAGGAGGCAGACCAGTGGGACTATAGGAGCATGATTGGCTCCCTCCTGTACCTGACGGTGACAAGGCCCGACATCCACTTCGCTGCCTGCTTGTGTGCTCGCTTCCAAGCTTCACAAAGGACGTCTCATCGCCAAGCGGTGAAGCGCATACTCAGGTACCTCAAGCACACCCTTGAGTATGGTTTTTGGTTTTCTGCATCTTCTTCTCTCTCTCTTCGTGGTTTTTCAGATACAGATTTTGCTAGTTGTATAATTGACAAGAAGAGTACCTCCGGTACCTGTCATTTCTTGGGTACTTCTCTTGTGTGTTGGTTTTCTCACAAATAGTCTAGTGTTGCACAGTCAACTGCTGAAGCTAAATATGCTGCTACCGTTAGCTATTATTCTTAAATTTTATGGATAATTGCTACTTTGAGGGATTTTACGCTAGACTTCAAGAATTTGTCACTTTTGTGTGATAACACCAGTGCCATCAACTTAGCCAATAATCCAGTCTAACACTCCAAAACCAAACATATAAATGTGAGATTCCACTTCTTGCGAGACGAAAATGAGAAGACAGATATTGATTTGAGAAACATAGATACCCAACACTAGCTTACTGACATCTTTACCAAGCCTCTTGAGCTTGGTGTGTGCCATCCTTATGGCATTGTGTGAGGGAAAGTTCCAGCTGTACATACTCTATCTTACTTTTATTGCATTTGCATTGCATCTTATCTTGTAAGATAATCATAGTAGTTGAACTTTGACTTGTATGTCTTTAATATGTCTTTAATATTTTCAGTTGCTAGACTTGAATTTGGACTAAGTTGAGTAGTTGTACAGAGTAATCCTTTAAACTTAGGCTCCTCTTGATTCTTTGACATGAATCATTACAAGCAAGCTAGCTTTCCTAAAGATGAAACTTGGCAATTTTATGAATCATGTAGACTGTGAAATGCTATATTCTTGCTCACCATGTCCGTAATTGCTTTGGCTTAGTCAATGCTTGTGTTAAGACTAGACTAATGAATATCTTACTCTAGGCTTTTTGGTTCAAGATAATGGATTGGGGAACATTGCACTATATTTTCTATCTTTATTAAATGTTTAGCTCATGATAGAACCTTGGGGGAACATGTGTTCCTTGTGTTGTAAAGACACTACTTAACTTGATCTAAGTGAAAACTTGATAACTTGTGCAATTTGAATACTTTTGAGCAATCAAGTTTCTTGTGCTAAAATATGATCTAATACGATGGTCTTGATGCTTCATGTGGTTTGCTAAAGAAGCAAGCCCATGGTTGCTAAAGTCAACTTGAGGATAACATGAATCACAAAGAAATGTGTCAAAATAATCACCTTTGTTTTAACCACTTGATCTAACTAAGTTTTGGTTTCATATGTGAGTGTTTGCAAAGCCTACTGTCGTGAATACTTGCTTTCCTAGTTTGAGATTGAAGTTCGCTAGTTCTTAATGCTTGTATTGCCTCAGCATGGGTGGATGCTTATGTGGTGGTCACTTTTAACATGATTCGGCTACTTGAACTTAAATATGCCAACAATTCTTCAGGATTAGCTTGTAAAACTTCGTGCTTTTATGTCATTGCCTCTTTTTAAGCCTTTATGTGATTGTGAGCTCCACACTCTACACTCCATAGCCTTTTGATATTTTCTAGCTTGTGCAAATGCTTTGTGGTATACTTATGGAAGCTCATTAGGTTTATATATTCATGCATTTTATGGTGTTTTGTCCTTGATGTTTGCATTGCCAAAGGGGGAGAAAATATGCACTAAGCCACAAAGAAGATTCTTGCATGATGAAAGGAGAAAATATGGAAAATGTGCATTCATCAAAAAGGAGAATTTGTGCTTTTATTGGGCTTTTGAGGTTTTTGGCTTGTCTTTGTCTCTCTTTGGGTTTTTGCATTCCTTCTAATGTCAAGTGATATTTTCTGCTTTCTCATGAGTTTTGGTCATTTGTATGAAATTCTCTTGTTGGACTTCTTCAAACTAAAATCTTTGTGCTTTAAGGGTTGTCAATGCACTTATCAAGGGATAGATTGAGAAACCAAGTTGAATTGTGCCTTGGTTTATACGTGATCAGTGATTGACAAGGTTGTGGATTTAGTTTGATGATTGTTGAATTGCATAAGCATGTATATGTACAGAAATTATGATCATGACTAACCAAAGTTACAAAAGAAATGGAGTTGGTGTTTTTATTTCTGAGTCTAGGAAAATTGTACAAGTTGGATGACCCAGGGCTGGAAATTTTATACACGTCAGATGATCCAACGCCTGGGAAGACTACACGCGGGAGCATTTTAACTCAAAAGAAAAAGTCAAATTACACGCAGGATAGTCCGGTGATGGGCATGGTGAACACCGGAGCATTTCTTGCAGAGAGGTTGCAAATCAGCTCTGGTGGACTTACATGCGCCGGATGGTCCAACGATGGAAGATGTGAACACCAGAGAATACACAAGACCATTTGTTGTAGAGAGATTACAAAATGGTTGTCTGGTGGTGATGAACTCGCCGGATGGTCCGGTGATGAGAAATTGTGTTTGCCAGACTATTTCTTGTAGAGAGGATTCCAAACGGCAGGTCTGGGGAGTTGAACTTGCCAGATGGTTCGGCGCTCAGGAGGTGTGGACGTCGGATCATCCAGCATTCTCGATTTTTTCTAGGATGTGTCTTAAGTTGAGGATTTCAATTTGGAACTAACTGGAGATAGTTTGAAGATATGTGTTTTCTTGTCTTGTGTTGTGCATGTGATGGATGCAACTTGACGACTGACTGTGGGATGATCGGGGCCAAGCGGGGTTCTTGGTGTCAGACGATCGAGGAGATGGGTGGAGTCAATGGTGATCCTAGCTATGCACATGGAGGTCAAGAAAAGCATGGAAGGAAGGATGAAAACAGTGTGTTGATGAAGTCAAGCGAAGGGGATACCGGTGCAAGTGACAAGGCAGTCTGGAGCGATCAAGAGTGGGAGAGACTTGTCAGAGGTCAAGATCGTAAGATGGAATACACGTGTTGACATCAGGATACTTGCTTGGGGTTAGAGCAAGCGATAGTGAATCACCCTTTGAGGAGCATGCAAGGTGGTTTCACGGTTTGGCCTCAAAACCATAGAAGGTTGGAGGACACATGGCATCATTACGAATCTTGCATCGAGGTGAAGCTAAGTTGTGAAGGCACCATGTTCGTCTGATTTATGGAGCGAAAAATGAACCAAAATTCCCTAGTGGTAGGTAGGAGGCCATTGGAAGAGAGGGGTATTTTGGGAACAAGGAAGCTTAAGTGTTAAGCTACCTCCCTACGTGCCTATAAATAGAGGGGAAGAGCTTTGTGGGAGGTTTGAGGCAGCCATTTGAGCCTTGAGAGATAGGTTTAAGAGGACATGAAAGGAGAGCTTAGCCTTTGTAATATTGAGAGATTTTTGTGAGAAAAACGTCTTGTAATCTGCTAAAAAGAGGGTTGTCACCCACAAGAAATGAAGAGATTGTTCCTTTCGATGCTAGTGTTCATCTCCTTCTAGTCTCTTTCTGTTGGCTCCCTTGCCTTGTTGCGAGTTTTTCTCTTTTTGGTTGTGTTTTTGTTTCGGTTGTTGAGCTGAAATTTTTCCACCTTAGGAAGTTGTTCTTGTTGTTGCTAGAGGCATAAATACACATATATGTATACAATCGGGTCTTGAATTCCTTTGCCTCTAGATCATCAACATGGAGAATCTCTTCTATGGTGATCATATACAAGTTGCAATCTTCTATGGTGATGATTAGTGGATTAAGTTTCATTGGAGCCTAGCGTTCATATACAACCATGAGAGCTATGATTTCCCTTGTGTTCTTGATTGCAACTTGTTTCTTTCTAGATTTTTTCTTCCGCTTGAGTTTTTGAGGTGCGTTGGGTGGAACGAAGGAGAAGGTCATCTGATTTGAAAGAATTTGGTAAGGCGCCTATTCACTCCCCCTCTAGTCTTGTGTTCTTGGTCCTACAAACAATTATTGTGCACCTTTTTACTTCTGACGCCTGTCATCTCAGTTTCCACGCATGTCTTTTCATGTTACCAGAATTGATTGTGTGCGGTAGTGGTGAAAACTCCACCTGGACATAGGGTGCATTGAATGAAGATTCCCTTACCGTGGAAGGATAGAAAAAGGGAATAATGAACTATGGCACTGTTTGGCAGTATTCTCTAAGTGACTACTCTGTTACTCCCTCAGACTTACTAGTTGATTTTTTTTCTCAACTAAGGCGTGTTTGTTGAGAAGACTTTCCTCGACTAACATGATGAGACTTACCCACTATATTCCGGTCACCCTACTCTTAGAGTTTGAAGGATAGCTGCTGGGGATCAAATAGTTAATAAAATACATGTACTACCTAATATAATGGTAGGATCTAAGAATGGAAAACCCATTAAATCGTGGATTATCCATCCATGCGGCATATCTATAATTGCTATGACAGAAAACAAGCCAGAAATCTATTTCTAGGAATCTATCGTGTACTACAAGGAAAATATCTTCTAAATATTTGGAAGGCAAGTCTTCAGGTGAGGTCAAACTACCCTTGTCAGGACTATATAAGGAGAGACAAGTAGCATGTTTAAGGGACCCTAATTCTTTGGCACAAGACACAAACTATGAGAGCCTGACAATGCAACCCTACATAAGATCCAACACACAGAAGAATGCGATGAGTTGCCAAGGAATATATCTAGACATATCCCATTGTACTATGTGATTCCTCAGATAATATAGAGTGAAAGCAACAATAGAACGTAGGGCTATTACCCTAAGGGAAGCCTGTACTTGTCTAAACCTCGTGTTCATCAATCTCTCTACAATCGAGTAGGTGGAAGCCCTGGTATTCCCAGTTTATATTAGCTTATACCAATTTAACAACCTTCAACAAGTTCTATGTAGGATTTTTTTGATACACCAAGTTGCTAGATTTAAAATCTATATAGCTAGCCATAATAATTTAATAGTTAATTATTTTCCTTGAAAGTTAAAAGTACTTAGTTCATGAATTGTCTTGTAAAGTATAGTATAAGTTTGTAAGTTATATGGTAATATGAATTGTTTGTAAATAATTCAACAATTTTATTAATTGTGATGTTATTATATTGTTGAAATCTTGATGATTAAGAATATTTAGTACCGATGATGACACACGATACAAACAATAAATAAATACAACAAACATGCATGTCAATTGTATCTTTTCACCTAGAGTACTTTGAGATTATTGTTTAGAGATTTCCTAATCTTTATGTAAGGTTTAACAATTAAATTGACATATAATAATCCAATGTCTAGAAGCAAGGGAAAGTATGATTCCTCATACGGATTAGATTCAGCTAATAAGAATGAAGGTTCAAATGCATCAGTACTAAATATATGAGTGCATACTATGCACATCTACATGTATGATCTGATCATTAAGATGGATCTCACCATACAACCCTATACCACCTCAACTCTTGCCATAATAATAAAGGGGAAAGTGTTGGAGCAAGAGTTCATCTTGCCCTAGCAAGTACAGCGAGAGTTTCTTCTAAGGAGGAGACTCAAGCTTGGAGACGAAATTTAAGAGGAAGGAACACCACGAATGTATTAATGGTAGAAAAAATAGATCGCTCTGGGAGTGTCACAACATGACTCGGTGTATTTTCACCTCTGTGTCTTTTTCGCTGTCATGCCCATCTCCTCTGCCCAGATGACAATGGCTCCCTATTTATAGGGCTGTGCGTAGCTTGGCGTACAAGTTATCATAATGTACAAATATCTGGGATCTGACCGATTTACTGGGCCTTATCCCGGATAGCTACTTTCTACCCTATCTGGGAGATGAGCATCCACCGTGGTAACTATCATGGTGCCTGCCCCCTGGAGTGTGGCGAGCCGGTCACCAATTGCGACCCGGCGCCACACTGTCAGGGGTGTTAGGATAGCCTCCATTACTCCGGGGTATCAGAGCGGCCCCATCAGCCTAGGCTTTTAATGCCGATCACTTCCTTACAGGCAAAGCACAACTGGTACTCCCCTTCCAGTAGATCTTTCCTAAGGCCTGCTGACTCACCTTGTAGCCTTCGGAAAGGCGACCTGAGCAGCCAGAGATGGGGGCCTTAGGAGGCATGGAACCAGGAGGTGAAAGCTTCAGGAAGCATGACTCCGAAAGGCCGGGGCTTCAGAAGGCTGAAGCTTCGGGGGACTGAGGCTTCGGGAGGTCAGGTTTTGGGGAGGCTGAGCCTTTGGGAGGCTGAGCTAGTTAAGCCAAGGGAAGGCTTCCCAGGTATGAACAGGTACCATGTAGGGATCTAATCACTTCGGAGGCCGAGCCTTTAACTGAGGCACCGGAGATCAAGGCTCCGAAGGGACCTGGATGGTAATCTTCAACCATTATCCTCAGGTTGATTCCCCTCCCCCCCACCAATAGAAAGTAATACACAACTTAATATGTGTTCATGTAGATCTAGACACAACACTCAACTAGGGACATTGACAAACAAATAGAAACATATTAGACCCATCCAAATCGTATTCAGCTTAATCGACAATGTTGGCTGTATATAAAGATAAGAGCTAGCACAAACCCGTCATTTGACACGCACTACGTAAGAAACCACAATTAGAGACACTGCATTAGTGCACAATTAGTGATGGTTCAAGTGACAACACATCATTAATGTATGGCATGAGGTAGGCCCAGCCAAGACCCATCACTAATGAGGAGTCATTAGTGACGGCGAGGGAACGACCTATCACTAATATAGTAATAACAGGTCACCTCAAAGCCCATCACTAATGATAGAGTCATTAGTGACACGTAAAGAGGGCACATGTCACTTACTGTAGCCTCAGGTGGTTCACTACTAGGGCCATTCATTACGACGGGTCGTGATGATACCCGTCACTAATGTCTCACTCATTAGTGACAGGAGTCCTTATCAGCTGTCACTAATGAGTGATGTTTTCTGTTACTTTCTGCGCCGAGCAGTTTGACTAGAAAGTGTCTGTCCACCGGCTGCTTGGCATAGGGGTGATTTATTTTAGCGATTCTGTTGAGGACCAACCAAATCTTGGTGATTTGAAGTTGGTATTGTCCCTTGGCCTTTGAAGGTTTTCCTCCTCCCTTGTCCCTCTTGGCCTTTGAAGGTTTGCATCCCCCTTTTCCTCCTCATATTGCTCCTATTTGCTAGATTCTAGGGTTTGAGTTGGAGTCCATAATTTCTCCTTTTCTCAAATCTTGATATCTATATGGCACAATTATTTAATTACATTCCTAAAAGTGAATTTAGTTTGTGTAATCTACATCTCTTGTCCGGGAGTGTTTGATTATAAATATGACTTGGCAACTCGTCATATTTATAAAAAGATGCTCCCAAATTGTCCATGAACTTTGGATAGTTCGAGGATATATGGCCTGCATTGTAGGTTTATGTGCTCATGTATGGTTCTAGAGAGAATTTCGGTTGTATCTCCTTGTTGTTCTCCAGATACACACCCTCTTCGCTCGTTGTCAAGGCGTGTATTTGGAGAACAGTGGGGAGATGCTGCCAAAAAAATTTTTAGAACCGTACAAGAGCATAAAAACCTACTTGGGCCACATATTCTCGAATGGGATTAGGACTTATCTTTGCCTATGTATAAATTACCTAGGATCATTCACCTTAGATAAGAAATTGACTTGAATCTACTCTTAATTTAGTTAAATTTAGTTAGAATTTTTATACTTATTCAATTGTATCTACTCTGTTATTTCTATTAACAATGAATATTTTTTCAATATGTAGATGACATACTGAAGTTGGATGCTGTAATTGTAATGAGTACATGAGTGTCGGTGTATCAGGAACCAGGGGTCCCTGAGTCCCGAGGCCCGGCCAGCCATCCACCACATGGCGCCATCCCACGAGGTCCCTCCTAAAGGATGAGAAAAGTTTAAGTCCCGGGAGAAGGTGCTCGGGGCCACAGTCACTGGTCCCCGAGCACCCCAGTTCCCCGATGATCCGCATAGTCTAAGTACCGGGAAGAAAGTGCTCGGGGAGGTGCCCGGTCACCCCCGAACGCCCTAGTCCCCAGACGATCAGAAGAGCTAAGTTCCGGGAGAGAGTGCTCGGGGCTGCATGTGGCAGCTCCCGAGCGCTCGGTTCCCCGAGGATCCGTGTAAGAGTGCTCGGGAGAGAGTGCTCGGGGCTGCACGTGGCAGCCCCCGAGCACTCGGTTTCCCGAAGGATCGAGCAAGAGTGCTCGGGAGAGAGTGCTCGGGGAGGTGAACAGTACCCCCGAGCACCCGGTACCCCGAGGAAAAGGATAGGCATTCTCGGGAGAGAGTGCTCGGGGAGGTGAACAGTATCCCCGAGCACTCGGTGCCCCGACGACCCAGAAAGGCCCCTGAGGGGCCCGCCGATGAGGTGTCCACCAGTTAGAGGTCCGAGGCCACATTTAATGAGCGTGTGTGGCCTGACACATCCAACTTCTCCCGCCGCAGCGTCAGTTCCTGCCATGTTTTGGCAGAGAGACGTGGGGTCATTAATTGCACTGGTCCCGTCCCGTATCATCCGGCTTGTCTCGGGATAACATCACGAGGATCAAGGCGTTCCATCTGCCGCCCTGCGGTGGCAGAGGAACAAGACAGGGCGGGCACGCCGGGTTGCTCTGCGGCTGCCCGGTGGGCCCTCTCCACGGCGCCCGTTTTTTTCCACCCCTGGTCACTTCACCCAGAAGAAATGATGACGCCTTTCCCAGTCATGGTGTCTTGGAACTTGTGCCCCCCTCCTTCCCATTCGGGGTATGTCACAGCCGGCGAGTACAAAAAGAGCCAGCAACACAGAAGAGAAGACAATTGAAGCATCCCAACATCCATGCATCGATGAACATAGCGAGAATCGAAGACATAAACCCAACCCAAGAATCTAAGCATCCCAGCATCCAACAAGAGTCCTCAAGCACCCACGCAACAAGCACCGAACCATAGACAAACACAAGGCACAAGGGACAGCCCCTGCCAAAGAACAAGGAGCCTCAAGCTCTTAGTTAGGCCAATATTCTTGTAACCAGCAACATCCTTGAGGGACTTCCTCAGGACAGTTATCACATCCATACAGGAGTAGGGTATTACGCCCCCGTGCGGCCCGAACCTGTCTAAATTCCGGTGCATTTACTTCCTTTTGCACTAGGTCATCACCCCCACCACCGGCCATTGCATTTACTCTCATTCATTTCTCCGACGAACTTATTCAGGATCATCCCCCTGGCCGAATCTCTAAAAAAGGGTCTCTCGGGATCCCTGCGACAGGAGTTAATCCTCCAGCAGCTGGCGCACCAGGTAGGGGGGAACATCCCTGAATCTGTTTGTTTGTTTTCTTCCGCAGAAAAAATGGCCGGTGGACACCGTCTCCAGCGTTCCGGCTCCAGTTCCAGCGAAGAAATGCAGCCCTTGAATAGGAGGCCCTAGCCGCTGCTGCGTCCCAGCAGCAGCCGCGATCTGCACGCGCGGTGTTCCCTTCCCAGGGGGACCAAGGCGCTGGGCCCAGCAGGGCCGCCGCCGCCGCCGCCGGTGCAGCATCCGACCCCCAGCTGATGGTCGAAACTCCGGCCGCCAGGTCCGTCTTTGGACAGCGCCGGGTGCCTCTCCGGCGTAGGCTCGCTTTCAGCGAGGCCAGCCCCGGGAGCGCGCTGCTTGTGGCGCATGCTCTCCTCAGGCATCCGCCTGTTCAGGCGACTCCGGAAACCCCGGAGGGCTGCTGGATCCAAGAAGTTGCTGCCCTGGTCGGCACTGCTCGCCGCTAGGTGCTGGCCGAGAGTTCTCGCGCCACCACCCAACGTGGCGCCGCCAGAACTTGCCCATCGACGGGCAACGTTCGCACAGGTTGGGGGGTCCCCAGGCGGAGCGCCACCCCCTTGGCCGCATCCGAAGCCCAGGACCTCCGCTTGCATCTCAACAAGCGGAGGGGCCACGAAGATGCGCGTGTCACTCTCGAGCGCCAGCGGGAGACCCGGCAGGAGGCTGAGGCTGAGGACCAGGCTTCCTCTTTTCCGACCCACGATCGCCAGGATTCCCCAGCTCACCGGCGTTCACCGCCAAGGAGCGCCACCCGGGCCACGGGGTACGGCACAGGCTGCCGTGCCTTCTCTAGTGAGCTCCGACGGGTCAAATGGCCCTCCAAGTTCCGCCCTGAGCTGCCGGAGAAGTACGATGGGTCCATCGACCCTGTTGAGTTCCTCCAAATATACACTAGGACTGTCCAGACGGCCGGTGGCAGTGAAAAGGTGATGGCAAATTATTTCTATGTTGCCTTGAGGGGCTCCGCCCGTTCTTGGCTCATGAACTTACCCCCAGGATCTATTAGCTCCTGGGATGACCTCGGCCACCAGTTTGTGGCTAATTTTCAGGGCACGTTCACGCACCCCGGCTTGGAGTGCGACCTCCATATCGTCAAGCAGCAGGAGGGGGAGACGCTGCGGCGTTTCATTTAGCGCTTCAGCCAGGTCCGCAACACCATCCCGCGGATAGCCCCCCACGCTGTCATCGTCGCCTTCCGGTAGGGCGTCCGCGACGAGCGGATTCTCGAGAAGCTAGGTACGCACAAAATTGAAACCACTGCGAAACTCTTCGCACTGGCCGACAAGTGCGCCAAGGCGGCGGAGGCCCGGGCTTGGCATGCTCCGTGCCCCGCTGCCGACCAACCAAGTTCTTCCCGCTCCGATAGGCGGGAAAAGAAAAAGAGAAGAAAGCGCGAAGCTGCTCCTGTCGAACCGGCCCAGGGCCCCGCCCATAGGCCGGCACAAGAGCCTGACCGTCGGCAAGAACGACGGGCGGCCGCCGACAGACGGCCCGCGCCCGTGAGGGCCCCGGCCAGGGCCCCTCCTAGGGCTCTGGCTCCCGCGAGGGCCCCGACGCCTGCAAGGGCACCAGCACCCGCAAGAGCCCCGGCACCCGCCCGGGCTCCTGCTCCAGCGAGGGTGGGAGCGGGGGCCCGAGCCAGGCAAATGGTGCCCCATCCACCAGACCAGATGGCACAATCTCACGGAGTGTCGTACAGTCAAAGGCCTCGTCGAGCAGCGCCAGCGGGAGCGCGACGAGTCCCGTGGGGGAGGCGACGCTAAGGCCGCCCCCGGCGACGCCAAGCTCGGCTTCCAGGAACTCGAGCATACCGTCGCCTTCATTGACGGAGGCGCCTACACGCCTTCCTCGTGGCGTGGCATCAAGACCATGCGGCGCGAGGTATGCTCGGCAACCCTGAGCGAAGAGGCCGTCAGGCCCCTGAGGTGGTCAGACGCTCCGATCACGTTCAGTATAGCCGACCACCCCTCTAGTACTGCAGGCGTGGGGCGACTACCTTTGGTAGTGTCCCCCACCATCTGCAATGTCAAGGTCGGCAGGGTGCTGATCGATGGGGGCGTAGGCCTCAACCTCCTCTCCAAGGAGGCCTTCGAGAAGCTACAGGTGCCCTCCAGGCGCCTAAAGCCATCGCTTCCATCGCTTCCATTCTGTGGAGTGCTACCCGTAACCTTCGGGAGTCGGGACAACTTCTGCACGAAAAATGTCCTCTTCGATGTCGCGGAGCTCCCCCTCCCCTACAACGCCATCCTCGGGTGTCCGGCGCTCGCCAAGTTCATGGTGGCTGCGCACTACGCGTATCTCACGGTCAAGATGCCGGGCCCAACAGGCCCCATCTCCGTGACTGCCGACTCCGGCAGCACTGTTTCCTACATCGAGCAGTCGTACATGGCTTTTGTCTCAGCCCAGGCCGAGGTCGAAGGCTGCACAGGGGGCCTGGGACCCTCTTCATCCAAACCCCGACTCGCTGCCGACGCCTCTGTTCCTACGAAGGAGGTCGTGGTGGGCGAAGGTGCCTCCCAGGTCATCCGCATCGGTGGCGACCTGGACGCCAAATAGGAAAGCGCGCTCGTCACCTTCCTCTGGGCTAACACCGATGTGTTTGCATGGCAACCGTCCGACATGCCCGGGATCCCTAGGGAGGTGATTGAGCACCACTTGGCTGTGCGACCGGACGCACGTCCGGTGAAGCAGAAGGTCCGGCAGCAGGCGCCTGAGCGCCAGGAGTTCATCCGGGAGCAGGTCAGCAAGCTCCTTGATGCTGGATTTATCCGAGAAGTCCTCCACCCTGAGTGGCTGGCGAATCCAGTTATCGTCCCGAAGGCCAACGGCAAGCTCCGCATGTGCGTGGACTACACCGACCTGAATAAGGCTTGCCCTAAAGATCCTTTTCTCTTGCCCCGCATAGATCAAATTGTAGATGCAACCGCAGGATGTGATCTTTTGTGTTTTTTAGATGCAAACTCTGGATATCACCAGATTCGCATGGCCGTAGAGGATGAAGAAAAAACTACTTTTACCACCCCGGTGGGGACTTATTGTTATATGTCAATGCCTTTTGGTTTGCGCAATGCTGGGTCTTCTTTCCAGCGCCCATTCGCATCACCCTTGATTCGCAGGTTGGCCGCAACGTCAAGGCCTACATCGACGATCTCGTGGTCAAGTCCCGAGACCGCGCCACCCTGCTCGACGACCTTGCCGAGACTTTCAACAGTCTCCGCACTACCCGCCTAAAGCTCAACCCCAAGAAGTGTGTCTTCGGGGTACCTGTGGGCAAGCTCCGCAGTTTCTTGGTTTCCAGCAGAGGAATCGAGGCCAATCCAGAGAAGATCCGGGCCTTCGAGCAGATGCGACCCCCGGCTCGACTCAAGGAGGTCTAGCGTCTCGCCGGCTGCATGGCGGCCCTCGGGCGCTTCATCTCCAAACTTGGGGAGCGGGGGCTCCCCCTCTTCAAGCTTCTGAAGAAGACCGGTCGCTTTGACTGAACACCGGAGGCCGAGCAGGCCTTCTGTGACCTAAAGAAGTACCTCACCTCACCGCCCGTGCTGGTGGCTCCGTCCGAAGGCGAGCCACTACTACTCTACATATCGGCCACTCCTCAGGTTGTAAGCATGGTGCTGGTGGTGGAGCGCGACGAGTGCGCGGGGCCAGGTGCTGGGTCCCAGCTCCCGGCCGCCCCCGGGCACTCACCCGTCCTCGCGGCTCCCCCTGAGCAGGGGGTCGAGCCCAAGCACTTGGCTCCCCCCGAGCAGGGGGTCGAGCCCGAGCACTCGGCTCCTCCCGACCAGGGAGTAGAGCCCGAGCACCCGGTCAGCTCCGACCACGTCGTCGAGGCTGGGGGCTGCGATAGCCCCTCGGGTGAGGCCGCGGTCCGGGTCCGCCGGGTACAACGACCGGTGTACTTCATCAGTGAAGTCCTCTGGGAGGCCAAAACAAGGTACCCCCAGGCTCAGAAGCTGCTCTACGCCATGCTCATCATTTCCTGGAAGCTGCGCCACTACTTCCAAGCGCACAAGGTCTCGGTGGTTACCACGTATCCACTGGGACCCATCCTCTGGAACTGAGAAGGCACCGGGCTTGTTGTCAAGTGGGCGGTGGAGCTGGCGGAGTTCGACCTGCACTTTGTCAGTCGCCAGGTAATCAAAAGCCAGGCACTCTCTGACTTCGTGGTAGAGTGGACACCCGTCCCCGAGGTCGTCCCAGAAGAGATTTCTGCATATCCCGGGCACGATGCACCCGAGTACTGGATCATGCACTTCGACGGTTCCCTCTCGCTGAAAGGCGCGGGGGCCAGAGTGGTTCTCACCTCCCCAACGGGTGAAGAACTCTGGTACGTCGTGCAGCTGCAGTTCCGCGCATCCAACAACATGGCGGAATATGAATGCCTCGTCGCTAGCCTCTGAGCCGCGGTGGGCCTCGGGATTCATCGCCTCCTGGTCAAGGGAGACTCCCAGCTGGTGGTCAACCAGGTATCCAAAGAGTACCAGTGCACGGACCCTCAAATGGCGGTGTACATAGCAGCAGTTAGGAAGCTGGAAAAGCACTTCGATGGCCTCGAGCTGCGGTATATCCCTCACCGCGACAACTCTCTGGCCGACGAGCTCTCCCTCCTGGCCTCCTCCCTTGCGCACATCCCTGCCGGAGTCTTTGAAGAAAGACTCACACGGCCTTCTGTCCTGCCTGCCGAACAGTGGGAAGCCCCGTCAGGGTGCCGCCGTCCGACGAGTGCGCTGCACTTGCTGAATGTTCTCATGATGCCTCATGGATGGACGAGATCCGAGGGTACTGGAAGGAAAAGTTCCTTCCCAGGGATGAGGCGTTTGCCGAAAGAGTTTCTCAACAGTCCAAATGCTATGCCATAGTAGATGGGGATCTCTACCGGCGTAGCGCAGGTGGTATTCTCCTGAAATGCACCTCCCAGGTAGAAGGCAGCGAGCTTCTCGCTGAGATCCACGAGGGCGAGTGCGGTGGCCATGCATCGTTCCGCACACTGGTCGGGAAGGCTTTCCGGCAAGGTTTCTACTGGCCTACAGCCCTCCAGGATGCTTCCGAGCTGGTTCGACGCTGCAGAGCATGCCAGTTCAACGCAAAGCAGATTCACCAGCCAGCTCAGGCTCTTCACACCATCCCCCTGTCATGGCCTTTCGTGGTCTGGGGGCTGGACATTCTGGGTCCATTCCCCCAAGCAATCGGGGGCTATGAGTACCTCTACGTTGCCATCGACAAATTCACCAAGTGACCGGAGGCGGTCCCAGTCATCAAGGTGATCAAGAACACGGCGCTCCAATTCATCCGCGGCATCACCAGTCGCTTTGGTGTCCCGAACCAGATCATCACCGACAACGGCACCCAGTTCACAAGTGTCCTGTTCGGGGACTACTGCGAAGACCTCGGCATCAAGCTCTGCTTCGCCTCCGTCGCTCATCCTCGGAGTAACGGGTAAGTTGAGCGCGCCAACGCGGAGATACTGAGGGGCCTCAAAACCCGGACCTATGACGTGCTTGAAAAGCATGGGAAGGGATGGGTGGACGAGTTGCCCGCCGTGCTATGGGCTAATCGGACCATGCCAAGCCACGCCACCGGGGAGACTCCATTCTTCCTCGTGTACGGCGCTGAGGCGGTCCTCCCCTCCGAGCTCACTCTAGGCTCCCCTCGGGTGCACGCCTATTCTGAAGGAGAACAAGAGCAGCAGAGGCGCGACGACGTCAACTACTTGGAGGAGTGCCGGCGGCGTGCCGCCGTCCGGGCAGCTCGTTACCAGCAAAGTCTACGGTGCTACCATCAGTGCCATGTCTGGGCCCGGTCTCTTGAGGTGGGGGACCTAGTTCTCCGACGCGTTCAGTCACGCGAAGGGAAGAATAAGATGTCCCCTATGTGGGAAGGTCCCTTCACCGTGATCGGGGTCCCGCGAGAAGGTTCTTTCAGGCTGGCTGCAGAAGACGGGCAACCGCTTCCCAACCTGTGGAACATCGAGCACCTGCGCAAGTTCTACCAGTATATGGCCATGCTCACGGCTCAGGTCAACCAGGCCGGGGGCTTCCCCCCCACCCAAGTTGACCGGGGGCTACCACTAGCTGGGTAAGTCACCCAACCTTGTAAAAAATTGTCAATTCAGTATGAATATTAATGTGCAATCGTGTGTCAATTTTGTTTTTCTGGATTCCATATGTTTAATCTGTCTGGTGAGATGCTCGATTGTGCGAGAAAAGTTTGCTCTCTCTTTTTCCCCGCTGATAAAAGAATCCCGATCGGTATGCACGCAGGCAGTTGCTGTTGACTTACGTCCGATGTGGTAGGCTATGGTGTTCGGTGTCGTGGCAGGTCTCCGGGCACTACCGAGTCCCTAGGCGCTCTGGGTAATCCTATCGCTCGAGCTGCTCAAGTAGTCCGGAGCCTAGGCCCCAAGGGCGGGCTGTCGGTGCTCGGTCTGGTCTGTCATACTCGGGCGCCACCGAACCATAGGACCTCTGGGTTATGCCTCTGTCCGCTCTTGTCCGCTGATCTGGGTATTCGAGAGGTCTCGGGTCAAAAACGAGAGCAGTCTATAACAAGTACCGCACTAACAGAGCGCACCAAACAAGGATTTTCTCTATTCTCTCTTAAGTCACAGGTCGACAATTAAAGCAAAAGCAGCTCGACCGCGAGGGCCTGGATGCCTAGGTCGCTGCTCGGCCCCAAGGGTCCTCGGGTGGTCCTACTGCTTAAGCATGAGTGGTCTAGATCACCTGACCCCGGGCTCCTCGCGCGCCCCTTGATGCTCGGGCGCCCCGGCTGAGGGAACCAAACCCCCGGGCACCCCGAGCTCGGAGTGCACGCCCATCCTAGATCGGTTGGCCAAAAGGCCGATAGCTGTCCGGTGAGTGGTTAAATTCAGACAAATTTACATTCAATAATATTTTGTTCTCGAGTCATCCTCGGGAGCCCTCGTATTCTAATCTGCCCGGTGAGATGGTCTCCACGCGCACAAAACCCTACCGTGTGTCCACTTTTTCCTAGAACGACAGAACGGTCCGTAGAATGGTGTACCGTACGTGCGGTAATGTCTCATCGAAGTCTTTCATGGTGGTCGTGGTGTTCGGTCCGCTTTCAAGGGCCCCGAGCACTACCGAGTCCCTGGGCTCCCTGGGTAATCCTATCGCTCAAGCCGCTGGAGTAGTCTGGAGCCTAGGCCTTAGGGGCGGGTTGTCGGTGCTCGGTCCGGTCCGTCTTAAGCCCAGGCACCACTGAACCATGGGGACTCTTGGTCGCATTCCCACCCGCACGTGTCTCCAGTCTGCTGACTGAGTGGTCGCAAGATGGAAAAGTGTTCACCAGTCATGGCGTGCTCCGTGCTGGATCGATCTATCTCCCGAGCAAGGAAGTTCGTGTCTTTGTCTCTTGACTTAGTCGATGCGGACTCGCGAGGGCTCGGGGGCTGAACATGCCGAGAGGGATGGTCGGGACAACTTCGTTCTCGGGGATGGAAAGGTCAGGATCAAACCGACTAAGTACTCCTCAGGGCATCAAGGCAAAACATCATAAGAAGCGCTAAGTACTCAAGAATACCGGAGTTGCGAGCCCGAAGAAAAGCTTCCATTATATTTACAAAGGGAATACAAGCATTTCTAAGGGATAACTCCCGTATTTACATCAAGTCAAAGAAAAATGAAAGAAGAAGAAACTACAAAAAGCCTAATCGGAGTCGGCGTCGGAGTCGGAATCGTCACGGCCACCTCGGGGGCTGGCGACGGCGGCACTTCCCGCTTGAAGCTGGCCGCCACCTCAGCGGCGGTGCTCTGAACCGCCTCCCGGGCGGCCTCTTCCTCGGCTTTGACCACTCCTTCCCGAGCTTCTTCCAGCGGGAAGTTTGAGTCTCTTCTCCGGTAGCAGGCCAGGACGTGCTCGGCCACCGCTTGGGCCAAGTCGCGCCCTTCCCGGGCGGCAAGCTCCTGGACGGCCCAGGGCAGCGCCTCAAGGCGCTCGCAGACCTGCTGGAATCCCAAGACGAATCGGCTGGGACCATCGCCCTTCGACTCCATGACGAGTCGCCCAAGGCCGGCCCTCGCCACGGACCGCCGCATCCGCTGGAGTCTGTCCTCCAACATATGCTGCAGGGTGGCCCGCGCGACAAAGGCGGCCTCGAGCTTCTCCTTCGTGATCCGTAACTGCTCCTCGAGTCCCTGGCTCCTGGCCGCGCCAGAGGAGCCGGTGTCGGGCGCATGGCCAGCGGCCTGCTTCACCTGCGCCGCCAGCTCGGACAGAGCCCGCTCGTGGGCGGTCAGCTCCGCCTCGTGCTTAGCGATCTGCTCCTCCCTGGCAGTGGCGGCCACTGCCGCCTCGGCAACCTCACCCTCCAGGTAGGTCAGCAAGTCCTCCCAGGCGCCCAGGTCTGCCGCCGTGATCTCGGTGTCAAACTCCCGGATGGCGACGTCCTCCTCCCAGCGTCGGAGGTCCCCTTCGATGTCCTAGAGCTCCCCTGCCCAACGTTGGAGGTTGGCGTGTGTCCAGTCGGCCTCGCCTTCCCGACGGGTTAGCTTGGCCTGGAGGTCCTCCGCTGCCCTCTCGCGGCCCGCGACCGCCTCCTCCCGCTCATGCACCTGCCTCTCCCTGGCAAGGGCCTCGGCAGCCTTCTGCCGCGATGCCTCAGCCAGGCGGGCGGCGTCTTCTCGCTCCCGCGCAACTTCTGCGTGGGCGCTATCCAAAACTTCCCGCTCCCGCACGACTTCCGCACGGGTATCGTCCAAAAACTTCCGCTCCCGCCGGCCTCCACGCGGGCCTCCTCCATGGCACTTTGTTCCTCATTGGCGGCGCGCACCACGACGAGGCGGGATTCGAAGGAGCGCCAAGCAGTCGAAAGCCGCGCCCTCTCCGTGGCCAGCATGGCGCACTCCGCCTCAAGCTACACCACCTCCCCGTCCACCGCCACGCCCAGCCACTCGACCACCACCCAGACGCTCTCGATCGCGACCGGGAGGAGGTCGGCAGGCTGGTCGGGCGCCGGTGGGCGTTGGGTTCCCCACGAGCCTCCTCCGGGGGGAGGGGGGTCGGGGGTCCCCGAAGGTTGCAACGCCATCATCCGCCCTGGGCTCAGCACGCCCGGAGTAGGTTAGACCGGCGCCGGGCACTCGGGGGATGGCTGCGTCTCCGCCTCGGCCGCCGCGTCGGTCGGTACCCTCTCAGCCGCCGCATCCACCGGTCCCAGCAAGGACGTCGTGCCCGCCGGTTCCGACTCTGCCGCCGCGTCGCCAGTTCCGGCGCCACCGCCACGTCCGTCTGCCCCGCCTCCGACGCCGCGTTCGCTGGCCTCGGCCCGGCCGCCGCGCTTGCCAGCCCTGGCTCCACCGGCGCGCTCGGCTCAGGGGTTGGTGCCGGCCTCGGCACCTCCGGCCGCCCCTGGCCCTCAGCGGTGCCCGCAGGCGGCCTGCAGGAGAAAGACGAAGATCAAAACCGAAGCTTAGTTCGGGCGAAGCACGCCCAAGAAAGATTTAAGGACGAAACTTACGCGGTCTTGGTCCCTCGGTACTGCTATTTGGCCACCGAGATCCTGAACTCCGGGCCCGATGGCACCGGCCCAGAGTCCTCCCTCGCCCTCTTCCGCCGGGGGCTCGGCGGGGCCACCGCGCGGTCTCCGGGCGCCAGATCGAGCCCCATCCGAACGAGGCGCAGCTCCAGAACCGGGAACGTCGCCGCTGCCGATGGCGACGGTGGGGACTCCGGCACGGGAATGAAGAGCTGAGGTGCTTTCCCCGGTCCTCCGGTGCCACCGCCGCTCCGCTGTCGGTGGTGCCTCCTCCTCCAGTGCGACGGCTACTGCCCGCGGTGGCCCCACCTCTGGCCTACGGCTCGCCGCTCACGGTGCCCGGGCCATCGGTCCGCACCGGACTGCTCGCGGCCCCCTCGCTGGCTGCCTCATCCAACCCTAGGAGCTCGGGGGCCTCGGGGCTCCAGCTCCTTGGCCGGTCGACGAGCCCCTGGGTGTCGAATTCCGGCAGCTTCGCCTGGATCACCACGCGCTCGGGGTTGACGCAGAGTGCCATTTCCCTCCATGGGAGCTCCGCCCGGCTCATTTCCTCCACGCCGGTCACCACCCGGATCAAGCCCCTTAGCTCCGCCGGGCCTTGGTCCCAGCTTGCGCTGATTTGGGTCCGGGTGGTGTCTTCGAGCCCGGTGTAGAGCCAGCAGGGCCGGGCCCGCTCCCGCAGGGGCGCCAGGCGGTGGCGTAGGAAGTCCGCCACCACCATCACCGAGGTCAGCCCGGCGTCGCGCAGGAACCCGATGTGCTCGAAGACCGGCTCCAACCTCGCGTCCGACAGTGGCGGTGCCTCCCATGTCGATTTCGGGGGCTCCGCCGCCACCTCCGGCAGGGTGAGACAGTGGTGAGGGTCGACATCGACATAGAATCAGTCCCGCCACCACTCCTCCCATTTGCTTCGCAGCACCTGGGGGATGTATCACTCCCCCATGCCGTCCCGCAGTCGAAGGTTGCAGCAGCCTGCGACGTCCGCCATGGAGTACCCTCTCTTTTTCCCGGCCGATCGTAGGGCGAAAAAGTGTTGAAGAAGCGTCACCGACGGCGCCACTCCCACGAACATCTCGCAGAAGTGCGCAAACACCGCCAGCACGACGACTGAGTTGGGGCTCAGATGCACTAACTGCATGCCGTAGGTCTCGAGGACTTGGAGAAAGAATGTTGAAAACGGCGGCACCAGCCCCGCCGCCACGAAGGATGTAAACAGGACGATGCGCCAGGGGTCGATCGTCGCCGGCGGGAAGCTCTCCGGGGTCACCTTCAGGGCCCCCTGCTAGCCCTCGGGGACCAGCAGTTTCCTAACCCTCTCCGCTGCTTCCTTGCTCCTCAAGCGAGACTCCGGCAGTACGCTGTCCGGAGTCCTGTCGCGGCGGCTTCCCCCAGCTCTCAGCATCTCGTCGGAGGGGGAGGTTGTCTGGGTGGTGGAGGGAGAGAAGTGCTCTGATCGCCTAAGGGATTCTAAGGGCTCAGGAGCGCGAAGGAAGCAAGAGCAGGATCGCAAGATGGCGTAAAGAGGGGGGCGGATCGCTCCCCCCCTTTTATACCTCAGAGAATTCAAACGTCTCCTACCACGGCGCACTCGGCGGGACGGTTTCCTCGATCGACGCAACTACCAGGCGAATCTCCCACTGGTCGTGCGGTGTCAGCGGCTGCCAGGCGCATTTCCCTCGATCCACGCGGCAGTTGTCATGCCCTTCAGGAGTTGTGTGGACGCGTGTCCATTCGTCTCCCCGTTGGGCCATACCAAAGGCCCAAATCTAAGGGGCCACCCTCTGAAAGCTGGCCGCGTGGCGTCCACACCGGCCTCGGCCTCGTTCGTGACAAAGGGCCCATCCGTAGTCTCCGTGCCATCGCCTGCCAATGGGCCCAGGGGCTACTGTCGGTGTATCAGGAACCGGGGGTCCCTGAGTCCTGTGGCCCGGCCAGCCATCCGCCACATAGCGCCATCCCACGAGGTCCCTCCTAAAGGATGAGAAAAGTTCAAGTCCTAGGAGAAGGTGCTCGGGGCCACAGTCACTGGTCCCCGAGCACCCCAGTTCCCCGATGATCCATATAGTCTAAGTACCGGGAAGAAAGTGCTCGGGGAGGTGCCCGGTCACCCCCGAACGCCCTAGTCCCCCGACGATCAGAAGAGCTAAGTTCCGGGAGAGAGTGCTCGGGACTACGTGTGGCAGCTCCTGAGCGCTCGGTTCCCCGAGGATCCGCGTAAGAGTGCTCGGGAGAGAGTGCTCGGGGCTGCACGTGGCAGCCCCTGAGCACTCGGTTCCTCGAAGGATCGAGCAAGAGTGCTCGGGAGAGAGTGCTCGGGGAGGTGAACAGTACCCCCGAGCACCCGGTACCCCGAGGACAAGGATAGGCATTCTCGGGAGAGAGTGCTCGGGGAGGTAAACAGTATCCCCGAGCACTCGGTGCCCCGATGACCCAGAAAGGACCCCAAGGGGCCCGCCGATGAGGTGTCCACCAGTCAGAGGTCCGAGGCCACATTTAATGAGTGTGCGTAGCCTGACACATCCAACTGCTCCCGCCGCAGCGTCAGTTCCTGCCATGTTTTGGCAGAGAGGCGTGGGGTCATTAATTGCACGGGTCCCGTCCCGTATCATCCGGCTTGTCTCGGGATAACATCACGAGGATCAAGGCGTTCCGTCTGCTGCCCTGCGGTGGCAGAGGAACAAGACAGGGCGGGCACACCGGGTTGCTCTGCGGCTGCCCGGTGGGCCCTCTCCACGGCGCCCGTTGCCAGGGCGTTTATGGTGACAGGTGACCGGGCGTGCGGTGTTTTTTCCACCCCCGGTCACTTCACCCAGAAGAAATGATGACGCCTTTCCCAGTCATGGCGTCTTGGAACTTGTGCCCCCCTCCTTCCCGTTTGGGATATGTCATAGCCGGCGAGTACAAAAAGAGCCGGCAACACAGAAGAGAAGACAATCGAAGCATCCCAACATCCAAGCATCAACGAACATAGCGAGAATCGAAGACATAAACCCAACCCAAGAATCTAAGCATCCCAGCATCCAACAAGAGTCCTCAAGCACCCACGCAACAAGCACCGAACCATAGACGAACACAAGGCACAAGGGAAAGCCCCTGCCGAAGAACAAGGAGCCTCAAGCTCTTAGTTAGGCCAATATTCTTGTAACCAGCAACATCCTTGAGGGACTTCCTCAGGACAGTTATCACATCCATACAGGAGTAGGGTATTACGCCCCCGTGCGGCCCGATCCTGTCTAAATTCCGGTGCATTTACTTCCTTTTGCACTAGGTCAGGACCCCCACCACCGGCCGTTGCATTTATTCTCTGACGAACTTATTCAGGATCATCCCCCCGGCCGAATCTCTAAAAAGGGGTCTCTCGGGATCCCTGTGATAGGAGTTAATCCTCCGACAATGAGCGTGGTGAAATCTTTCATGAGTGCCACGGTGGCGTATATGGAAGGTCAGGGTAAGACGGAAATATGGTGTCCATACTATGATTGCAAAAATGAGAAGAAGTTCTGAAAACCTGACAATGTGTACGATCACTTGTTAAGGCATGGATTCAAAGAGAGGTATCACATTTGGAACAAACATGGCGAAGAAGGCCTTAACAACGGGGAAATGGATCAGGTCCTCTTGGATGACAGTATGGATCAGGTCCTCTTGGATGACAGTATGGATCAAGTACTCCCACCAGCCGGTGATATGGATCCTTATCTTAGGGATATAGACATATTAGGAACCATCGGGTACCGATTCTAGGGGTTGTCTCACTCCTCAAGCTAGTGAATCGCTACCAATCCAGGCGAATCGATTCAGCACTTTACGTTGGGTGGGCGAATCAGGCGAAACGTTGCTCCACCTGTGAATCAAACTGACCATTTCTATACCTGGGCCTCTAGTTCGATGTTATTTGCCCATAATTGCCATCAATAAAAAACCAATCACACCCAACCTCCCTCCCATCCCGCAGCCCCTAGTCTGCAAACCCTCCCATCGGTCTCTCGCTCCCTCTTGACTCCTCCCCAAAAGTGAAGACCTAGGGTTTCGCTAGTCCTGTGTGGCCATCGGTCTTCGCCCTCAGCTGAGCCTTGGGCACCTCCCATGGCTATTGGTCACCCCCCAACTCCTCTCTTGAAGCCACCGAGACCTAACACAGTCGGCCCAGATCCATGCCGTCGGGAATCGACACCACCCCAACATTTGCTAGCTATGGCCACACCGACAACTTGATGACCCCACCCTCGGATCCAGAAGGAAGACGCCAGTTCCACCATCCCTTTCTTGTTCATTGGACCAGTGCGCACGGTGAGCCCCCTGTTCCTCTCTTAGCTTTTGTATTCTTTTATTCCTTCTAACAAATGGTAGCTAGTACATTTCAAAAAAAACAAATGGTAGCTAGTAGCCATGAAAATGGAATGGAATTGTTGAATTGGGAAATGAGTTATCCATCTCAGATCTGAAAAAATGGTATTTTTGTATACATCTTGTTCTGTGATTTATTTTGGTTGAGTGGGGCATGTTTAAAAGTAAAGCATTTGCCTAATAACAAACCCATGAAAATAGATTGCTAGTAGCAGTGAAAAAGGATTGCTCTTGCTGAATTCTTGTTGTTGCTTCCCTATGTTTTTCCTGTATACCTGCAATTGCTCTTTTTTCTTACTGGATTATTGTATGTGTGTGCTTTTGCCATTAATTCTCCAACAGCTTCCTGTTTGGAGATACCTCCCTGCTGTATAAACTAGGAGGTGCACACTGGCCACTTGTCTGCACAGCAGTGAGTGAGATCGAGCTGCTAATTCAAAGATAGGTTAATCCTTGTTTAACAGTACTTATTACCGTGTAGAACTAGTTCATGTCTTGAATGGTTAGATCGATTTCTCTAGTGTAGTGTATTGCTCGTACAAATCAACACATACAGACAAGGTTATAATGCTTGTCGTAGAATTGATGTGGAATAATGCAGATGGCTCGTGTGCTAAATGGCCTAATGAGAGAACTTGGATTGTTTGTGAGATTTTTGCTAAACAAGTCAGGATAGGTAATCGTTCAAGTACCCATTTCAACAAAGTAGGCTATGACAATATGATTGCTAAATTTAAAGAGAGGACTGACCTAAGTTACATGAAGCTACAATTTAAGAATAGATGGGATAAGTTAAAGCGGGAATATGCTACATGGAAGCTATTGTTGAAGCAAACAAGTTTAGGTTGGATTAAGCAAAGGGCACTGTTACGTGTGATGATGAAAGGTGGAAGAAATTAAAAAAAAGCAAGTGACCCAAATATGTTGCATTCTTTTGTATTCATGTACATCTTGCACTCATTAATGTCTAACATTTGTTTGGTTTTTCTTCTTGCAGGACATTCCTAGGAGTTTTAGGTTTGAACATCGGGGGCTTCAAAATGAAGATAAGTTGAAGATTATGTTTGAAGACCTTAGAAATACCGGTGCTGACCATTGGGATGCTTCTTCAGGTACCCTCCCTGGTAGTCCTCATGGCCCCGAGGATGAAGGTGAAGGTGAAGGAGATGAAGATACTGACTATGAGGAAGTAACACCTTTGAGTGGCAAAATGAAAGAGAGCACGTGCTAGTGAAAAAGACAAGGGGGAAAAAGTTGAAAACAAGTGGGAGAGAGAGGTTGCAAGATCGTATGGGTCAGATTATTGTGAATCAATAGCAAGAAGGGAGGATCACTCAGAGTTTTCAACCAAAGCTGTCATACCATCGATTAAGGAATGTGGTGCTACACCTGGTACAAAGGGATTTTTTGTTGCTTTTGAAATTTTCATCAAGATACCTAAAAGAGAGATGTTTCTGACTCTGGACACACCAGAAGAAAGATTTGAATGGCTGAAAATGAAGCAAGCAAAGTATTACCCCTAGATTAGAATACATGTTGAAAAAGTATGTAATTTATCTTTTTCCATTTGTGCATGTATTGTAGGCTATGTGCTATTTTATTTTTGCATGAACCTGACTTCATTTCGGTCTTGTCATGTACTTGTATGAACCTTTCTCTTGTGCTATTTATGTGAACCCCTGTTGTTGAATTTCAATTTTGTCATATATCTTTTTTTGTCTCCAGATGTCGTCTAGTGCTATTTTTTTTTTGTCTCTAGATGTCCTCTAGTGAAGGTGAAAGGGAGAGAAGTAATTCTGATGATGATGATATGTTTTCAAGATTTTGCAGGATAACCTATTTGAGCGCACCTTTGGTGTTTGGAAGATGAAGTGGTGAATTCTTAACAAGATGCCGAGCTATCCAATGGATAGGCAAAAGATGATTGTGACAGCAACCATGTGTCTCCATAACTTCATTCTTGATAATCCTGCACTTGATAGGCATTTCTGTAGGTGTGATAAGGATCCAGATTATGTGCCTACAATACCTCGAAGATACAAGAAATATGCACCCTCTCCGAATGCGTCTGGTGCATCTATGTCACATGCAAATGATACAGGTATGGATAGGTTGGCTATATCACAGTCCAGAGGATAGCTCATGGATCATGTCTTTGTAAATTTGGATGTCTTCTATTAGCACTTGTGCATGACTTGAACTAAGGTTATGTGGATACTATATTTTGTTAACACAGCGAATCTAGGATATTCGAACGCTAGTATGTTGACATAATGGTGGTCATTACTAGATGTTTATTATTTCAATATGATTTTAGATTTGATTTTGAAAAGAAATTTAAAACAAAACAACAAGTACAATGTATAAGTTAACACATGTACAAGTCAGCACAAATAGGCAGGGGTACAATGGTCAATTCAGAGCACCATCCTCTCTTTTAGCAATTAGAATCCAGTCAGCTAGCCAAACGATTTCATAGCTAAATTTGATACATTTGAGAAACATTCCCAGGGAGAATCAGGAGAATCCAAATCCAGAGCCCAGCCAAATAGGCCCTAACGATTCAATGATGACTACATGGAATTGGTGGAGAATGTGGATCGTATGATGTGTGATGCTGAGGGGCACAGTGAGTATAGTGATGGTGAGTTTGCTAAATTCTAGAAACTAGTGCGATACTCGAAGACACCATTTTATCCTATTTGTAAGGAGAAATATATGCTGCTGTTTGTGGTCATTATGCTTCTGCAATTGAAGGCAACCCATCGTTGGTTTGATAGGAGTTTATAAGCATTATTGCATCTGCTAAGGGACATGCAGCTAGAGGGGAACAAGCTGCCCAAGACCGTCTGTGACACAAAGAAGATAATTTTCCCGTTGGGATTGAAAATAGAAAAAAAACATGCATGTAAGGAGGATTGTTTCCTATTTCGTGAAGAGCATGCAGACCTGGATCAATTACCTGTTTGTGGAACCCATCGATACAAGAGTAGAAATGACGGTGGTGATGTGGATGAAGATAGCAAGCGAAAAGGGCCTTCTGGGAAGGTGGTATGATATTTCCTTGTAATTCCCCGTTTGAAGCTTTTGTTCACGAACACAAAGGAGTCCCAATTGATGTGGTGGCACAAGGAGGGTCATAAGAACGACACAATGATACGGTACCCTAGAGATTCCGCTTAGTGGTGAACCATTATTCCACATTTGGTTGGTTTGCTAAAGAATTAAGAAATATTAGGTTTGCTATGAGCACAGATGATATGAATCCATTCAGTAACATAAGTAGCTCACATAGCATCTGGCCTATTTACTGTCTATCTACAATCTTCCACCTTAGCTTTGTAAAAAGCATAAATATATTATGTTGTCGACCTTAATTCCTGGTCCGAGGCAACCTGGCAATGACATCAATGTGTACCTCATGCCTTTGGTGGATGATCTTAAAAGACTCTGGCCTGAAGGCGTTGAAGTTTGGGATCAGTACTAGCGAGAATACTTCACCCTACATGTCATGTTGTTTGTCACCATCACTGATCTGCTAGCATTTTGTAACTTGTTGGGGCAGAGTAAAAGAAAAGGTGAAGCTTTCCCACAATGCTTAGATGACACTGAGAGTATGTGGTTGAACGAGTAAAAGAAAACAGTGTATATGCGACATTGACATTTCCTTCCCATGAACCACCCTGTCGGAGGATTAACTCCAGTCGCAGGGATCCCGAGAGACCCCTTTTTAGAGATTCAGCCCGGGAGGGGGGGGGATGATCCTGAATACGTTCGTCGGAGAAATAAATGGGAATAAATGCAACGGCCGGTGGTGGGGGTGTTGACCTAGTGCAAGAAGAAGTAAATGCACCGGAATTTAGACAGGTTCGGGCCGCACGGGGGCGTAATACCCTACTCCTGTATGGATGCTATAACTGTCCTGAGGAAGCCCCTCAAGGATGTTGCTGGTTACAAGAATGTTGGTTTATCTAAGAACTTGGGGCTCCTTATTCTTCTGCCGGAACTGGGTTCAGCCTTCCTCACAGTGTTTCTCTTGCGCTGTGTTCTTCGTGTCGGCTCTTGGTCTCTGTTTTGCTATTCTTCGTCTCTTGTCTTTTTGCCTCCCTTGCTTCTGTGCCGCCGGCTGCTTTAAGTACCCGCCGGCCGCGACATGCCCCGAACGGAAGGAGGGGGCTCGAGTTCCGAGATGCCATAAATGGAAAGGGCGTCATCATTTCCTCTGGGCGAAGCGACCAGTGGTGGAAAATGCGTCGCACGCCCGGTCATCCGTCACCATAAATGCCCTAGAAACGGGCGCCGTGGAGAGGGCCCACCGGGCAGCCGCAGAGCAACCCAGCGTGCCCGCCTGTCTTGTTCCCCTGCCACAGCAGCGCGGCAGACGGAACACCTTGGTCCTTACGACGTTATCCCGAGACAAGCCGAATAGCACGGGACGGGACCCGTGCGATTAATAACCCCACGCCTCTCTACCAAAACATGGCAGAAACTGACGCTGAGCGCGGCGGGAGCAGTTAGAGGCGACAGGCCACGCACGCTCATTAAATGCGGCCTCGGGCCTTTGACCGGTTGACACCTCATCGCTGGGCCCCTCGGGGGCCTTTCTGGGTCGTCGGGGTACCGAGTGCTCGGGGTACTGTTTACATCCCCGAGCACTCTCTCCCGAGAATGCCTTTCCTTATCCTCGGGATGTCGAGTGCTCGGGGGTACTGTTCACCTCCCCGAGCACTCTCTCCCGAGCACTCTTGCACGGACCCTTGGGGAACCGAGTGCTCAGGGGCTGCCGCACTCAGCCCCGAGCACTCTCTCCCAGAACTTAGCTCTCCTGATCGTCGGGGGACTAGGGTGCTCGGGGGTGACCGTACACCGCCCCGAGCACTTTCTTCCCAGTACTTGGATTCCGTGGATCATCGGGGAACTGGGGTACTCTGGGGCCACTGACTGTGGCCCCGAGCACCTTCTCCCGGGACTTGACCTTTTCTCATCCTACAGGAGAGACCTCGCGGGATGGCGCCATGTGGCAGATGGCTGGCCTGGCCTCGGGATTCGGGGACCCTCGGTTCCTGATATAGCGACAGTAGCCCCCGGGCCCATTGGCAGGCAATGGCCCAGAGACTGCGGATGGGCCCTTCATCGCGAACGAGGCTGAAGCTGGCGCGGACGCCACGTGGCAGGTGATACATCCCCCAGGTGCTGCGAAGCAAGTGGGAGGATTGGCGGCGCGATTGGTTCTACATTGACGTCGACCCCCACGACCGTCTCACCCTACCGGAGGTGGCGGCGGAGCCCCAGAAGGCGACCTGGGAGGTGCCGCCACCGACGAACGCGCGGCTGGAGCCAGTCTTGGAGCGCTTCGGGTTCCTGCACGACACCGGGCTCACCTCGGTGATGGTGGTGGCGGACTTCCTGCGCTGCCGCCTGGCCTTGCTGGCTCGATACCGGCCCTGAGGACATCACCCGGACCCAGATCGGTGAGGGCTGGGACCTGGGCACGGCGGAGTTGAGGGGCATGCTCCGGGTGGTGACCGGGGTGGATGAGATGAGCCGAGCGGAGCTCCCGTGGAAAGAAATGGCGCTCTGCTCCAATCCCGAGCAGGTGGCGATCCAGGCGAAGCTGCCGGAGTTCGACGCCCAGGGGTTGATCGACCGGCCAAGGCGCCGGAGTCCCGAGGCCACCGAGATCCCCGGGTTGGATGAGTCGGCTGGCGAGGGGGCCGCAAGCGATCCGGCGTGGACTGGTGGCCCAGGCAGCCGCCGCACCGGAGGAGGAGGCGCCGCCGGCAGCGGGGCGACACCGGCGCCGGAGGACCGGGGGAAGCGCCCCCGGCTCTTCATTCCTGTGCTGGAGTCCCCACCGTCACCGTTGCCAGGCGAGGGGGGAAGCCGGGACAGCCAGCCGCCCAGCACGGGGCCGTCGGCGGGGGCGGCATCTGCGGTTCTAGAACCGCACTTGGGTCTGCTTGGGCCCGATCCGGCGCCCGGAGACCACGCGGCGGCCCCGCAGAACCCCCGGTGGAAGAGAAGGAGGGAGGACTCTGGGCCAGCGCCATCGAGCCCGGAGTTCAGGATTCCGGCAGCAAGATGGCAGTACCGAAGACCCACAACCACGTAGGTTTCATCCTTCATTCTTTCTTGGGAGTGCTTTGCCAGAACTAAGTTCTGGATTTTGATCTTGTTCTTCTCTTGCAGGCCGCCTACGGGCGCCGCTGAGAGCCAGGGGCGGCCGGAGGCGCCGAGGCCGGCGCCAGCTCCCGAGCCGAGCGCGTCCGAGCTGAGCACACCGGCGGAGCCGGGGCTGGCAAGCGCGGCGGCAGAGATGGGGCCAGTGGACACGGTGGCGGAGACAGGGCCCACGGACGCGGTGGCAGAGCCGGAGCCAGTGGACGCGGTGACGGAGCTGGGGCCGGCGGATGCAGCGGCCGAGAAGGGGCTGGCGGATGCGGCGGCCGAGACAGAGACGCAGCCGCCGCTCGAGCGTCCGGCGCCGTCCGAGCCCGCCCCAAGCACGCCCAGCGCGGGGCTAGCGACCGCGTGGCAGTTTTCGGGGACCCCAAGCCCCCCGGTGGAGGCTCGCAGGGGACCCAGCGCCCTGCCGCCGCCTAGCCAACCTGCCGAACCTCTCCCGGTCGTGCTTGGGAGCGCCCGGGAGGTGATCGGGCGGCTGGAGGCGGCTGAGAGGCAGAGCGCGCCGCTCTGGCCACGGAAAGAGCGCAGCTTGCCGTGGCATGCGCCGCCAATGAGGACGAGCGGTGCGCCACGGAGGAGGGCCGGAAGGCCTTGGAGGAGGCCCGCGCGGAGGTTGCACGGGAGCCAAAGGCTCTGGGGGACACCCGCGCTGAGGTCGCGCGGGAGCGGGAAGACGCCGCCCGCCTGGCCGAGGCGTCACGAAAGCAGGCTGCCGAGGCCCTTGCTAGGGAGATGCAGGTGCAGGAGCGGGAGGAGGCGGTGGTGAACCGCGAGAGGGCAGCAGAGGCCTTCCTGGCCGACCTAGCTCACCAAAAAGGCAAAGTCGACCGGACCCGCGCCGAGCTCTAGCATGTCGATGGGGATCTCCAACGCCGGGAGGAGGACGTCGCGATCCGGGAGACCGACGCCGAGATAACGGCAGCGGACTTGGGCGCCCGGGAGGACCTGCTGGCCCACCGGGAGGCGGAGGCGGCGGCGGCCGCTGCTGCTAGGGAGGAGTGGATCGCCAAGTCTGAGGCGGAGCTGGCCACCCGCGAGCAGGCCCTGTCCGTCCTGGCGTGGCAGGTAAAGCTGGCCGTGGTCCATGCACCCGGTGCCGGCTCTTCTGGCGAGGTCGAGGGCTAGGGGCTCGAGGAACGGCTGCGGATCGCGAAGGAGGAGCAAGCCTGCAGCTGATGCTGGAGGACACCCTCCGGCGGATGCAGCGGTCCGTGGCGGCGACCGAACTCGGGCAACTTATCATGGAGACAAAGGGGGGAGGCCCTGGCTGGTACGCCCTAGGCTTCCAGCAGGTCTGCGAGCACCTCGAGGCACTGCCCTGGGCCGTCCAGGAACTCGCCGCCCGGGAGGGGCGTGGCTTGGCCCAAGCAGTGGCCGAACATGTCCTGGCTTGCTACCGGAGCCGAGACCCGAACTTCCCGCTGGAGCCGGCTCAGGAAGGGGTGGTTGAAGCTGAGGAGGAGGCCGCCCGGGAGGCAGTTCGGAGCACCGCCGCCGCCATGGCGGCCGGTTTCAAGCGGGAGGTGCCGCCGCCCCCAGTCCCGAGGAGCGGCCACGAAGGCTCCGACTCCGACTCCGACTAGGCTTTTGTAGTAGTTTTTTCTTCTTCTTTTCTTTTTGACTTGATGTAAATATGGGAGTGATCCCTCAGAACAGCTATCTTTTTTTTGTGAATATAATGGAAGCCTTTCTTTGGGGTCGCAACTCCAGTATTCTTGAGTGCTTAGTGTAGTTTCCACTGTTTTCACTTGATGCCCCGAGGAGTACTCAGTTGGACCAACCCCGACCTTTCCTTCCCTAGAACAAAGTCGCCCCGACCGTCCCTCTCGGTGCGTTCAGCCCCCGAGCCCTCGCGAGTCCACAATGGCTAAGTCAAAAGACAAAGGCACGAACTTTCTTGCTCGGGCGATAGATCGATCCAGCACGGAGCACGCTACGACCGTGAACACTTTTCCACCTTGCAACCACTCAGTCAGCAGACTGGAGACACGTGCAGGCGGGAATGCGACCAAGTGTCCCCATGGTTCGGTGGTGCCCGGGCTTACCGGACCGAGCACCGACAGCCCGCCCCTAAGGCCTAGGCTCCGGACTACTCGAGCAGCTCGAGCGATAGGATTACCGAGGGCGCCCAGGGACTCGGTAGTGCTCGGGGCCCTAAAAGCAGACCGAACACCACGACCACCATTAAAGACTTCAATCGGACATTACCGCACGTACGGTACACCTTTCTACGGGCTGTTCTGTCGTTCTAGGAAAAAGTGGACACGTGGTAGGGTTTTGTGCGCGAGGAGACCATCTCACTGGGCAGATTAGAATACGAGGGCCCTCGAGGACGACTCGGGAACAAAATATTATTGAATGTAAATTTGTCTGAATTTAACCACTCACCGGACAGCTGTCAGCCTTCCGGCTAACCGATCCAAGAGAGGAATGCGCTCCGAGCTCGGGGTGCCCGGGAACTTGGTTCCCATAGCCGGGGCGCCCGAGCACCAGGGGGCGCGTGAGGAGCCCGGGGCCAGGCGATCTCGACCACTCACGCTTAAGCGGTAGGACCACCCGAGGACCCTTGGGGCCGAGCAGTGACCTAGGCACTGAGGCCCTCGCGGTCGAGCTGCTTTTGCTTTGATTGTCGATCTGTGACTTGAGAAAAAATGGAGAAATTCTTTGCTTGGTGCGCTCTGTTAGTGCGGTACTCGTTATAGACTGCTCTCGTTTTCAACCCGAGACCTCTCGAATACCCAGATTGGCGGACAAGAGCAGACAGAGGCATAACCCAAAGGTCCTATGGTTCGGTGGCGTCCGAGTATGACAGACCAGACTGAGCACCGACAGCCCGCCCCTGGGGCCTAGGCTCCTGACTACTCGAGCAGCTCGAGCGATAGGATTGCCCAGGGACCCCAGGGACTCGGTAGTGCCCGGGAGCCTGCCACGACACCGAACGCCACAGCCTACCACAACAGACGTAAGTCAGCGGCAACTGCCCGCGCGCATACCGATCGGGATTCTTTTATCAGCGGGGAAAAAGAGAGAGCGAACTTTTCTCGCACAATCGAGCATCTCACTAGACAGATTAAGCATATGGAATCCAGAAAAACGAAATTGAGATATGATTGCCCATTAACATTCATACTGTATTGACAATTTTTTTTACAAGGTTGGGTGACTTACCCAGTTAGTGGTAGCCCCCGGTCAACTTGGTCGGGGGGGAAGCCCCCGGCCTGGTTGACCTGAGCCGCGAGCATGGCCATCTACGGGTAGAACTTGTGCAAGTGCTCGATGTTCCATGGGTTGGGGAGCGGTTGCCCATCTTCTGCAGCCAGCCGGAAGGAGCCTTCTCGCGGGACTCCGATCACGGTGAAGGGGCCTTCCCACATAGGGGACAGCTTATTCCTTCCTTCGCGTGACTGGACGCGTCGGAGAACTAGATCCCCCACCTCGAGAGACCGGGCCCAGACGTGGCGCTGATGGTAGCGCCGCAGACTTTGCTGGTAGCGGGCTGCCCGGACGGCGGCACGTCGCCAGTGCTCCTCCAAGTAGTCGACATCGTCGTGCCTCTGCTGCTCCTGTTCGCCTTCAGATAGGCATGCACCCGAGGGGAGCCTAGAGTGAGCTCGGAGGGGAGGACCGCCTCAGCGCCGTACACGAGGAAGAAAAGAGTCTCTCTAGTAGCGCGGCTTGGCGTGGTCCGGTTGGCCCATAGCACGGCAGGCAGCTCGTCGACCCACCCCTTTCCATGCTTTGCGAGCACGTTGTAGGTCCGGGTTTTGAGCCCCTTCAGTATCTCCGCATTGGCGCGCTCGACCTGCCCGTTGCTCCGAGGATGAGCGATGGCGGCGAAGCAGAGCTTGATGCCGAGATCTTTGCAGTAGTCCCCGAACAGGGCACTTGTGAACTAAGTGCCGTTGTCGGTGATGATTCGGTTCGGCACACCAAAGCGACTGGTGATGCTGCGGATGAACTGGAGCGCCGTGTTCTTGGTCACCTTGATTACTGGGACCGCCTCTGGCCACTTGGTGAACTTGTCGATGGCAACATAGAGGTACTCATAGCCCCCGATTGCTCGGGGGAATGGACCCAAAATGTCCAGCCCCCAGACCACGAAAGGCCATGACAGGGGGATGGTGTGAAGAGCCTAAGCTGGTTGGTGAATCCGCTTTGCATGGAACTGGCACGCTCTGCAGCGTCGAACCAGCTCGGAAGCATCCTGGAGAGCTGTAGGCCAGTAGAAGCCTTGCTGGAAGGCCTTCCCGACCAGCGTGCGGAACGATGCATGGCCACCGCACTCGCCCACGTGGATCTCAGCGAGAAGCTCGCCACCTTCTGCCCGGGAGATGCATTTTAGGAGAATACCGCCTGCGCTACGCCGGTAGAGATCCCCATCTACTATGCCATAGCGTTTGGACTGCCGAGCAACTCTTTTGGCAGATGCCTCATCCCGGGGGAGGAACTTTTCCTTCAAGTACCCTCGGATGTCGTCCATCCACGAGGCATCTTGAGAACATTCAGCAAGCGCATCGCACTCGCTGGACGGCGGCGTCCTGAAGGGGCTTCCCATTGAGGGTGCCGCCAGGGTCCCCTGAATTGAGTTCGAGGTTTCCCCTTCGCCCTGTTCGGCAAGCAGGACGGAAGGCCGTGTGAGTCTTTCTTCGAAGACTCCGGCAGGGACGCGCGCACGGGAGGAGTCCAGGCGGGAGAGGTCGTTGGCCAGAGCGTTGTTGCGGTGAGGGATGTACCGCAGCTCCAGGCCGTCGAAGCGCTTCTCCAGCTTCCTGACTGTCGCCACGTATGCCGCCATTTGAGGATCCGTGCACTGGTACTCTTTGGATACCTGGTTGACCACCAACTGGGAGTCTCCCTTGACCAGGAGGTGACGAATCCCGAGGCCCACCGCGGCTCGAAGGCCAGCGATGAGACCTTCATATTCCGCCATGTTGTTGGATGCGCGGAACTGTAGCTGCACAACGTACCGGAGTTCTTCACCTGTTGGGGAGGTGAGAACCACTTTGGCCCCCGCGCCTTTCAGTGAGAGGGAACCGTCAAAATGCATGATCCAGTACCCAGGTGCATCGTGCCCGGGATATGCAGAGATCTCTTCTAGGACGACCTTAGGGATGGGCGTCCATTCTGCCACGAAGTCAGAGAGTGCCTGGCTTTTGATAGCCTGGCGGCTGACAAAGTGCAGGTCGAACTCCGCTAGCTCTACCACCCATATGACTACACGCCCAGTGCCTTCTCGGTTCCGGAGGATAGGTCCCAGTGGGTACGTGGTAACCACCGAGACCTTGTGCGCTTAGAAGTAGTGGCACAGCTTCCGGGAAGCAATGAGCACGCTGTAGAGCAGCTTCTGAGCCTAGGGGTACCTTGTTTTGGCCTCCCGGAGGACTTCACTGACAAAGTACACCGGTAGCTGTACCCGGTGGGCCCGGACCGCGACCTCACTCGAGGGGCTGTTACAGCCCCCAGGCTTGGCGACGCGGTCGGGGCTGACCGGGTGCTCGAGCTCTACTCCCTGGTTGGGAGGAGCCGAGTGCTCGGGGGGAGCCGCGAGGACTAGAGAGTGCCCGGGGGCGGCCGGGAGCTGGGACCCAACACCTGGCCCCATGCACTCGTCGCGCTCCACCACCAGCACCATGCTTACGACCTGAGGAGTGGTCGATACGTAGAGTAGCAGCGGCTCGCCTTCGGACGGAGCCACCAGCACTGGTGGTGAGGTGAGATATTTCTTCAGATCACGGAAGGCCTGCTCGGCCTCCGGCATCCAGTCGAAATAACCGGTCTTCTTCAGAAGCTTGAAGAGGGGGAGTCCCCGCTCCCCAAGTTTGGAGATGAAGCGCCCGAGGGCCGCCATGCAGCCGACGAGGCGCTGAACCTCCTTGAGTCGAGTCGGGGGTCACATCTGCTCGATGGCTCGGATCTTCTCTGGATTGGCCTCGATCCCTCGGCTGGAAACCAAGAAACCGAGTTTGCCCGCAGGTACCCCAAAAACACATTTCTCTTGGTTGGGCTTCAGGCGGGTAGTGCGGAGACTATTGAAAGTCTCGGCAAGGGTGGCGCGGTCTCGAGATTTGACCACGAGATTGTCGATGTAGGCCTCGATGTTGCGGCCAACCTGCGAATCAAGGGTCATGCGAATAGCGCGCTGGAAAGAAGACCCAGTGTTGCGCAAACCAAAAGGCATCGACATATAGCAATAAGTCCCCACCGGGGTGGTAAAAGTAGTTTTTTCTTCATCCTCTATGGCCATGCGAATCTGGTGATAACCAGAATTTGCATCTAAAAAATACAAAAGATCACATCCCGTGGTTGCATCTACAATTTGATCTATGCGGGGCAAAGGAAAAGGATCTTTAGGGCAAGCCTTGTTTAGATCGATGTAATCCACGCACATGCGGAGCTTGCTGTTGGCCTTCGGGACGATAACTGGATTTGCCAGCCACTCGGGGTGGAGGACTTCTCAGATAAATCCGGCGTCAAGGAGCTTGCTGACCTGCTCCCGGATGAATTCCTGGCGCTCAGGCGCCTGCCGCCGGATCTTCTACTTCACCGGGCGTGCGTCCGGACGCACAGCCAAGTGATGCTCGATCACCTCCCTGGGGATCCCGGGCATGTCGGACGGTTGCCAAGCAAACACGTTGGCGTTAGCCCGGAGGAAGGTGACGAGCGCGCTTTCCTATTTGCCATCCAGGTCGCCGCAGATTCGGATGACCTGGGAGGCATCTTCGCCCACCACGACCTCCTTTATAGGAGTCGGGGATTGGATGAAGAGGGTCACGGGCCCCCTGGAGAGCCTTCGACCTTGGCCTGAGCTGAGACCAAGGCCAGGTATGACTACTCAGCGCAAGAGATGACGCCGCTGGAGTCGGCGGTCACGGTGATGGGGCCTGCTGGGCCCAGCATCTTGACCGTGAGATACGCATAGTACGCAGCCATCATGAACTTTGTGAGCGCCGAACGCCCGAGGATGGTGTTGTAGGGGAGGGGGAGCTCCATGACGTCGAAGAGGACGTTCTCCGTGCGGAAGTTGTCCTGACTCCCGAAGGTCACGGGTAGCTCGACCTGCCCGAGGGGCAAGGAGTACCTGGGTGTCACCCCGCAGAACAGAAGTGATGGCTTTAGGCGCCTGGAGGGCACCTGCAGCTTCTCGAAGGCCTCCTTCGAGAGGAGGTTGAGGCCTGCGCCCCCGTCGATCAGCACCCTACCGACCCTTACATTGCAGATGGTGGGGGACACTACCAAGGGTACTCGCCCCACGCCTGCAGTACTGGCCGGGTGATCGGCTATACTGAACATGATCGGAGCGTCCGACCATCTCAGGGGCCGTGTGGCCTCTTCGCTTGGGGTTACCGAGCATACCTCGCGCCGCATGGTCTTGATGCCGCGCCGCAAGAAAGGCGTATAGGCGCCTCCATCGATGAAGGCGACGGTGTGCTCGGGCTCCTAAAAGCCGAGCTCTGCGTTGCCGGGGGCGGCCTCAGCGTCGCCTCCCCCGCAGGACTCGTCGCGCTCCCTTTGGCACTGCTCGACAAGGCCCTTAACTGTACAGCACTCCGTGAGGTCATGCCATCTGGTCTGGTGGATTGGGCACCATTTGCCTAGCTCGGGCCCCGCAGGAGCGGGGGCCCTTGCTGGAGCGGGAGCCCAGGCGGGGGCCGGAACCCTTGCGGGAGCTGGAGCCCTTGCGGGAGCCGGAGCCCTCGCGGGAGCCAGAGCCCTAGGAGGGGTCCGGCCGGGGCTCTCGCGGGCGCAGGCCGTCTGTCGGCGGCCGCTCGGCGTTCTTGCCGGCGGTCAGGCTCTTGGGACGGCCTATGGGCGGGGCCCTGGGTCGGCTCGACGGGAGCAGCCTCGTGCCTCCTTCTCGTTTTCTTTTCCCGCCTGTCAGAGCGGGAAGAACTTGGTTAATCGGCGGCGGGGCGCTCGGGGCGCGGAGCGTGCCAAGCCCGCACCTCCGCCGCCTTGGCGCACTTGTCGGCCAGCGCGAAAAGTTCTGCAGTGGTCTTGACCTTATGCGTACCTAGCTTCTCGAGCATCCGCTCGTCGCAGACGCCCTGCCGGAAAGCAACGATAACAGCGTGGGGGTTTATCCGTGGGATAGTGTTGCAGACCTGTCTGAAGCGCTGAATAAAGCGCTGCAGCGTCTCCCCCTCCTGCTGCTTGATGGCATGGAGGTTGCACTCCAAGCCGGGGCACGTGAACGTGCCCTGAAAGTTAGCCACGAACTGGTGGCAGAGATCATCCCAGGAGCTAATAGATCCTGGGGGTAAGTTCATGAGGCAAGAACGGGCAGAGCCCCTCAGGGCAACATGGAAATAATTAGCCATCACCTTTTCGCTGCCCCCGGCCGCTTGGACGGCCGTAGTGTATATCTGGAGGAACTCAACGGGGTTGATGGACCCGTCGTACTTCTCCGGTAGCTCAGGGCGGAACTTGGAGGGCCATTTGACCCGGCGGAGCTCGCTAGTGAAGGCACGGCAGCCGGTGCTGTACCCTGTGGCGCGGGTGGCGTTTCTGGGCGGTGAACGCCGGCGAGCCGGGGAGCCCTGGCGATCGTAGGCCGGCAAAGAGGAAGCCTGGTCCTCAGCTTCGGCCTCCTGCCGGGTCTCCCGCTGGCGCTCGAGAGTGACACACGCATCTTCGAGGCCCCTCCGCTCGTTGAGACGCAAGCGGAGGTCCTGGGCTCCGGATGCGGCCGGGGGGGGGGGGGGGGGCGGCGCTCCGCCTGGAGGCCCCCCGGTCAGTGCGAACATTACCCGACGATGGGCCGGTTCTGGCGGCGCCACGCTGGGTGGTGGCGCGAGAACTCTCGGCCAGTACCTGCCGGCAGGCAGTGCCGACCAGGGCAGCGACTTCCTGGAGCCAGCGGCCCTCCGGGGTTTCTGCCATCGCCTGGACAGGCAGATGTCTGAGGAGAGCGTGCACTGCAAGCAGCGCGCTCTTGGGGCTAGCCTCGCCGAAGGCGAGCCTACGCCGGAGAGGCACCCGGCGCTATCCAGACGCGGACCTGGCAGCAGGAGTTTCGACCACCGGCTGGGGGTCGGATGGTACACCGACGATGGCCTCCTATGCGAGGGGCTGCATTTCCCCGCTGGAACTGGAGCCGGAACGCTGGAGGTGGTGACCACCGGCCATTTTTTCTGCGGAACAAAACAAACAAACAGATTCAGGGATGCTTCCCCCCTACCTGGTGCGCCAGCTGTCGGAGGATTAACTCCAGTCGCAGGGATCCCGAGAGACCCCTTTTTAGAGATTCGGCCGGGGGGATGATCCTGAATACGTTCGTTGGAGAAATAAATGGGAATGAATGCAACAGCCAGTGGTGGGGGTGTTGACCTAGTGCAAGAAGAAGTAAATGCACCAGAATTTAGACAGGTTCGGGCCGCACGGGGGCGTAATACCCTACTCCTGTATGGATGCTATAACTGTCCTGAGGAAGCCCCTCAAGGATGTTGCTGGTTACAAGAATGTTGGTTTATCTAAGAGCTTGCGCTATGTTCTTCGTGTTGGCTCTTGGTCTCTGTTTTGCTATTCTTTGTCTTTTGTCTTTTCGCCTCCCTTGCTTCTGTGCCGCCGGCTGCTTTAAGTACCCGCCGGCCGCGACATGCCCCGAACGGAAGGAGGGGGCTCGAGTTTCGAAGCGCCATAAATGGAAAGGGCGTCATCATTTCCTCTGGGCGAAGCGACCGGGGTGGAAAATGCGTCGCACGCCCGGTCATCCGTCACCATAAATGCCTTGGCAACGGGCGCTGTGGAGAGGGCCCACCGGGCAGCCGCAGAGCAACCCGGCGTGCCCGCCCTGTCTTGTTCCCCTGCCACAGCAGCGCGGCAGACGGAACGCCTTGGTCCTTACGACGTTATCCTGAGACTAGCCGGATGGCACGGGACGGGACCCGTGCGATTAATAACCCCACGCCTCTCAACCAAAACATGGCAGGAACTGACGCTGAACGCGGTGGGAGCAGTTGGAGACGACAGGCCACGCACGCTCATTAATTGTGGCCTCGGGCCTTTGACCGGTTGACACCTCATCGGTGGGCCCCTCGGGGGCCTTTCTGGGTCGTCAGGGTACCGAGTGCTCGTGGGTACTGTTTACATCCCCGAGCACTCTCTCCCGAGAATGCCTTTCCTTGTCCTCGGGATGCCGAGTGCTCGGGGGTACTGTTCACCTCCCCGAGCACTCTCTCCCGAGCACTCTTGCACAGACCCTCGGGGAACCGAGTGCTCGGGGGCTGCCGCACGCAGCCTCGAGCACTCTCTCTTGGAACTTAGCTCTCCTGATCGTCGGGGGACTAGGGTGCTCGGGGGTGACCGTTCACCTCCCCGAGCACTTTCTTCCCGGCACTTGGATTCCGTGGATCATCGGGGAACTGGGGTACTCGGGGGGCCACCGACTGTGGCCCCGAGCACCTTCTCCCGGGACTTGACCTTTTCTCATCCTACAGGAGAGACCTCGCGGGATGGTGCCATGTGGCGGATGGCTGGCCTGGCCTCGGGATTCGGGGACCCCCGGTTCCTGATACACCGACACACCCGTACTGAAAAATGAAGTCTCAGTTTGATGGCACAAGGGAGAAAGCTTGACCTCCAAGGCATTTTAGCCAGCAAGATGTCTATGATAAGGTTAAGAATATCAATGTTGTCATTGCCAAACGAAAATGATCCTCCATGAGTGATGAAAATGGAATGTGGAATAAGAATCAATTCTCGTGGAGTTTGATTATTGGAAATACTTAGACATTCGCCACTATATTGACCACATGCACATAGAGAAAAATATATGCGACAGTCTACTCAGTACAATGCTCAACATGAAGGGGAAAACAAAGGATCATGAAAACACACGAGCTGACCTTGAAGAAATGGGCTTAAGGCTGGAGCTTCATGCATAGGATACGGATAAAGGAAAATTTCTACCCCCATATTGCATCACCCTATCCAAGAAGAAGAAAAAACATTTTTTCAAGTTCTTGCATGGTGTCAAAATTTCCTCTGGTTACTTGTTTAACATTAGAAGACTTGTTTCAGTGAAGGAGCTAAAAATGGTTGGCGGCATGAAGACTCACGATTGCCATATGATGTTGACACAAATGATTTCAGTTAGAAGTAGAAACATGTTGCCAATTGGTGTTCGAGAGGCTACCGTGAGCATGTGCTTTTTCTTCAATGCAATTCGTTAGAAGGTACTCAATTCGGAAGTGCTAGCCGAGCTAAAAAAGACACTTTGAGACTCTATGTCTTCTTGAGATGTATTTTCTACCATCCTTTTTTGATATCATGGTCCATCTCACTGCTCACCTTACGAAGGAGATTTATTTTTTTGGCCCCATGTTCATGCATCAGATGTATCCATATGAGAGATTCATGGGCGTTCTCAAGTCATACATAAGGAATTGAGCTTTGCTTGAGGGTTGCATCGTGTAGTGTCACTCTACACAAAATGTAGTGGAGTGGTGCGTTAATTACATGAACCTAGATAACCCAATTGGTGTGCCTCATTCTCGCCATGCGGGAAGGCTCGTAGGGCATTCTGGGTACCATGCAGTTACTCTTGAGCCAAAGGCATATGACCAAATTCATTTCCTTGTGTTGCAACAAATGAGCGAAGTGTCCCCATATATCAATGAGCACAAGCAGTTGCTTCTTCAAGAGAATCCATGGCGGACTAAAGCTTGGCTTGCAAAGCAACATATGCAAAGGTTCAACACTTGGTTTCGCTATCAAATCAATCAAGTACTCCTACAAGTGATTTGATCAGGAAACTAGCAACAGGTCCTATATACATAATTACAACATATCAAGGGTACGATTTAAATGGTTACACATTTTACACGTTTGCCTAAGATCAGAAAAACACATACCAGAACAACGGTGTTCGTATAGATGCTTATGATAACAACATGCACAGGAGCACAAACTATGCTCAAATAGAGGAGATCTAGGAACTGGATTACTTGGGATTCAAGGTACCCCTACTTCAGTGCCATTGGGTACATAGGACAAAGGGCGTTACGAAAGACAAATACGGATTTACTAGCATTAATCTCAAACATGGTGTTACGAAAGACAAGTACGGATTCACTAGCATTAATCTCAAACATGTCGGATATAAGGACGAACCTTTCATACTCGCTAAATAGGTTGCTCAGATGTTTTATGTGATTGACACAATAAATAAGAAACTCCATGTGGTTCTCACAAGGAAAACACGGATCGTCAGAGTTGAAAACATGGTAGATGAGGACGAGTACAATCAATTTGATGAACCCACCCCCCTTTTGCTACTGCAATCATACCACATATTGCATAGAACAAGAAGACTCCATACCTGTGTTCCGACCATAACGAAGGGACCTACATCAAGAAAGCACGAAAATGGCGAGTACATGCCAAATAATGCATGAATCAATGTAACATCAATTTTGTAATATTTGTAATATTCAGTTAAGTCTGAATTTCATGTGGATTTAAATCCTAAGTTTGAATCTATGACACCCGTCAGTATCCTATTATCATATTGTGATGACTTTAGATTACTTGTGATGAATTTTCAAGAAGTTTGTAGAATTTTTATGATTTTTCACAAGTTTTCTTGAATTTTGCTAAATTTTGATTTTCATGAATTTAGATGAATTTTCATGTATATTGTAATTAAATAGTGCATAATAGTAATTTTGCAATTGTAAATAAATTCATAAATGAAAAAATTAACTCAGAAAGGAAAAAAGAAAATATATTCTTAAAAGAAAATATTCCATTCATGAAAAAGAAATATCTTGTTATCGCAATTCTGGAAGTCATTAGTGATGGGTAGTAAATGCAGTAGTGATGGGTGACAACTATGACCTGTCACTAATGTAAAAGTCATTAGTGAGAGTTATAGTTGTATCCCATCATTAATGTGTTGTTCTTGGACTGGTCGAGATAACCTCCTGACACCAAGCAGCCTCAGACCCGTCATTACTTCGCCTGACTAGTTATCCTCATAGAAGTGCTCGAGATTCCGACCAGTTATCCTCATAAAAGTGCCCGAGATCCGACCAGTCATCAGTGATGGGTGACAAATATGACCCGTCACTAATATGAAAGTCATTAGTGATGGATAATAGCTATAACCCGACACTAGTGATCTATGTATATATAACGGGCTTGGGAACACTAGCCCTGAATTTTACCTAAGTCCCGATGCCCTCCTCCTCAACGCCCACTACGGTCCTCCTCGCCGCCACAGCCGCCGTGCCCTCCTCGCTACTGCCCTCCTCCTCTCCACCACGCCCGCCGTCCCCTCTTCCTCGCCACCCTGCCCCCTCTTCTTCAACACCTCCATACCGAGGCCCCCTGCACCCTCGTCACCGAGGCTACCCCCTCCTTCTCCCGGCCGTCCCCGAGGCCGCCGCCATCTCCTTGCCATCCCTGTCCCCCTCCCCGATGTCATCGTCCCCTATGCCCTCATCCACTGCGACACCCTGATGCTGAGGAGCCCACACCACCGTCATCGAGGACCACCACCCTGACACCAAGGAGCTCGCCGCCTCCTCCCCGACAAGCGCCCCAACACCGAGGAGCCCGCGCTGCCATGCTTTACGCCAACATCTTCCACACAGCCAATGACCACGATGCCGCTTGCCTCCCCTCCTCGCCGATTGCACATAAGATTATGAGAGGTCTTGATGTGAGTGCACTATTGTTCCTCTCTCTCGATATGTGCAGTTATGTTGGATATGTTCAACAGATGCTCGATAATGATGCGAACACACTAAAACTGGGCATCCATTTGTGAAATTTATATAGGCTATGTTCTTTGGTTTAGTTTGAATAACTGTATTGCAATAGGCTTGGTTGATTTGCTCTTGCTAAATCTAGATTATTTGAGTAGTGCAGCTCGCTGGAATTTGCTTCTGTTATTCAGTTTGACCTGAACCTTTTGTGGTCTGCCGGTAGTAGCACTTGTTGAATTATTTAAGTTTAAATTCAGTCAGAGCGAGCTTGGAAATTTTGCTTTGTGCCCAGTTAGGGGGCAGGGTGTTTCTTTACCCTGGGGCCAACTAATTGCAGTAATCTGAGAGCCATGACCAACATAAAATCCATTGCACAGTTTTGGTTAATTTTTCGACCAATGTTTTACATGACATGGTGGCGTTTCAGACTTGCAAGATGATGTTATTTCAGATTCTGTTATGCTACTCTTTACCAGTTAATTTCAGTTCTATAAGATCATGTTAATAGAATGTTTTTGCTTCAATACACATGTTGTTATTCCCGTTCAATAGTGTTTGCTCATAATATTTCTTGAAAATAAATTTGTAAGAAAATTCTAAAAGGGAATTTAGTTTGCATCACCTACATCTCCCATTCGGTAGTGTTTGATTATAAATATAACTTAGCAACTCTTCACATTTATAAGAAGATGCTCTTGAATTGTTCATAAACATTGGATAGTTCAAGGATATGTGACTCGAGGAGTAGGTTTCTATGCTCTTGTATGGTTCTAGAGAGAATTTTAGTGGCATCTCCCTATTGTTCTCCGGATACACACCCTCTTGACTCGTTGTCGAGACGTGTATTTCGAGAACAGCTAGGAGATGCTGCCAAGATCTAGAATCGTACAAGAGCATAAAAACCTACTCGAGCCACATATCCTCGAATGAGGATAGGACATATCTTAGCCTATGTAGAAATTAGGTAGGATACTTCACCACAAATAACATGTATCGTAGATAACATCTGTCGTTTCTATTAGATGTCTACCAATGAGTCTTCATCGAGATCCTCTAACGAATGATAAGCTCCCAATCAGACGTTTGTGCAATCAAGTCCTAGTGGAGCGACAGTATGAAGGCTAAGGACACAAGCAAAGTGGCCAATAGACAAGATTACCATCACGGAAATTGATGATGACAGCATGCCTATAGAGAAGAAGACCAAGTAGAGGTTACGAAAGCTCGTAGGGCTTAATGCTCGGGAGAGGGTGCCATTGACCCTTTCGAAGATCGATGACCTCATTGTGGCTCAAAAGAATGCCTTGTTCAATGATGGCATCAATATGTTTCTGGAGTTCCCGAAGAACATGAAGGAAAAGGGTTTCAGGGCTGCTATGAAAATGATTGCCAAACTTTGGAGAAGCTGCAAGAGCAAGCTTGTGAACGAGCATATGGCAAAAGGGTTGGAGCCTTTCATCAAGTATCCATTTATGAAAAGGGTGGATTGGTAATCTTTTGTAGCATTGAAGAGCTTAGAGGCATTCCAAAATGAGAGTTCAGAAAGAAGCAACTTCGGGCAAATAACAAGTAGAACCACAATCTGGGCACAGCCAAGTACGTGGGGAAAAGGGAGAAATGGCAGGCGAAGGATGAACAGTTAGCCAATGAAGGTTGTAAGAATCCTTGGTTGCAATTCCCGGGATGATCACAATCATATTTGCTAGTGAGGGGTAATCCGTCAGATAGTGGCAAAATCACCTTCAAATCCAGGGAAACTTAGGCAGCCGCTGAAAAGGTGAAAGAAATAGCAGCTGAATCCTCTAAAGGTTCATTCACCAGGGTCAGGGAACATGGTGAGCTCTCCACTGTGTTGGGAGACCCTAAGCACCCAGGTCATGTTTAAGGCGTGTCCAATTCCCAGGGTTGAAAGTTACGCTTCCTTGAACACATCGAGACGTATAAGAAGAGGAAGAGGTCGGGTGCAATCAATGTACAAGCATTGACCCAGTCAATCATGGAGAGCATTTATCAAGACATCTTAGAAAGGTTTGTGGCACAGGGAGTCATAATCCTAGTGCACCAACAGGTGATAGCCCCATTGCTGGACTCAAGAGTAGTCAAGCCTCTAGGGAGGTCGAACAACATGTCTTCTCTCCATCTATGGAGATGAATACTGTAGACCTTCTCGATGGGCTCATGCAATGCTTGCTTGTCATAAGACCTGGTGGATACCAAATTGAGGTTGCAAAAGGCCAGGTGCATCCAGAGGTCCAAGTGTTACATACGATCTCGATACATCCTGGCGATGTTGTGGTCTTCGTGAATTTTGTACATGCCAATGCCGTGGACACAAATTTTCCTGCCCCCCCCCCCCAATGATGAGATCCAAAAATTAGGTCTTCAAAGAATCCAATGGAATAAGGGGGACACCTTGGTGCTCCAGGAACCATCTAGGATCGATCAGTCTGGACGTTCACGTGCACCGAGTTTTATGCCCCAATCTCAACCTCGAGATGAGCCGGCTGCGTTGCCATTGCCCACTCCGCCATCTCCAGCTAAGAATCCTAAGGGCAGCCCAAAGAGGAAGAAGTCCAAGCCAGTGTCACACCCGGTTTAAAGACCAAAACCAGATGTAAACTATATGTATGCCAGGATTAGTTATTCATACATATAGCGACTTCATTAGTGTAACAGACACAGTGTTTCTTATTACAACGCTAAAATATTACAAAATGACCACCCACGGGTCTAAAGAAAAGAACACCACAGCGGAAAAGGGAACGGCGCAGCTCCAAACCAACAGGCAGCCGACCGAGAGATTCCACAAGCCTAGAACTCGGCATCATCCTCGGGGAAGTCATCCTCAGGAAAATCTTCAAAGGTGTCACCTTCTGAAACAGCAAGCGTGAGTATTTCCAATACTCAACAAGTGGGGGAAAACAAATGAATCTAATATGGTGGCTTGAAACAAGGTTTTCCTAATCTAGGGTTTCATTTGCATAAAAGCTGGTTTTTATCCCTGAAATACGGAAACAAATTTTTATTTTAACCGAGAAAAGATGTACCAAAGATTTTCTTTAACCTCCGAGAATTCAACCCAATTCCCAAAGATCTTCTTTAACCTCCGGGAATTCAACCCAATTCCCAGACCAAGAAAAACACCCACCCCGACTAATCATGCGAGGGTCCAGGCTGCTCATAACCGTGAGCACGGCTGAATATTCAGTTTGACACTCTGCAGAGTTTGTGCACTTTACCCACGAGTCGTGATCTTCTCTGTTACCGGCACCTGATGGTACCTTACACACTTCCGGGGTGTGCGCCAAGAGATCACTACGAGGCTTTTCCAGAGAGTCTCCCAGTATGCACTTGCCCACTGAGGTTTCACCGCCGTACATAAGTGGAGTAACCCTCCACCCCAGAGGCCCCCTCTTGTGCCGGGTAGAATCGGGAAGTAACCCTTCCTTATCTACACATCTGATTGGCTCATACAACCCTGGGAGAACATCTAGTTACTAGGCCAAGTCGTACCATATTGGTCTCGTGGTTGCCTTGTTTGCCCTTGGTGTTCGCTCCATGAACCGGTCCTTAAAATGGTCTGGGCAAGACCTCCAATAACCCCATAAGGGTATACTACCCAACAACCAAACAACCAACCATGTCGGGAAAAGTAGCCCTTTCTTGCCCAGAACCCCAATTATCTCTGTTGTTAACTCCCTTAACAACATTAATTTTCCATGATATTCTTCCTATATCAATTTTTAGTTCATAACTCAAGATTCATCATCCTACACGCTACATGTTCATCTAAAGCATGGCTAAGCAAAAACATGATGATCTTTTATGGATAAAGCATCTATATCCAACACTAGTATTTGCTATACTACCCATTTTTGTAAAGCATCATGCATATTTTGAGAAAGACTAACTTGATGTAAAACTGGGTTTGCAACATGGTCAAGACACTTGCCTTCGTTGAAGTGTTGCACAGGTCCTTCAAAATCTTCTTCTTGAAAGTTGCCGAACTCCTGGACTGAACCGTCTACACGAGCACACAATCTAACATAAGAACAGTACACCAAACATTCCTAGAACTAGAGAAAAACCCTATAAACAGATTCTACACGTCGCTACGAGAATATGAGCTCAAAGATCGCCTAAATCGGAGCTACGAGCAAAAAGTTATGATTATTTGAAGTTCCAGGGGTGTTTCTGCAAAATTTTAGTTTAATTGTGAGAATAAAATGATTAATTTTTATACTGAAAACCCTATTTATTGCACCTGCTGACGTCATAAATAAAAAGAATTGCTTGCTGCTGGAATAACATGTGAACCGGGTCCACGGGCCGTGGACCGGAGGGAAGGCCCTCGGTCCACCAGACCGTGATGGACCAGAGGGGCTGACAGCCCAGCACGGCGGCGGGCACGGCGGGGGGGGGGGGGGGGGGGGCGCCGGACTTGGCCGAAAATCAGGCTCCGGTGGCCGGTACGCTCTGGTGAGCGGCGGAAAGCGATGAGGATGAGCCGGCGAACTTACCCCGAGCAAAAGGAAGACCGGAGAGCTGTCGGGGTGACCGACCGACGACAAGGACCGTGGTGGCGGTCGGTGCTGCGGCAGAAGGGGAGTTCCGGCGCCCGAACAACGACGGCGACTCGAAGAATCGGCTCTGGATGGTCCTGCAGGTCCAAAGGAGCGGTTAGCTCAGCCGGAGAGGGCGCGCACGCGATGGGCGACGACGGCGGCGCATCTCACCGGAGCCGAAGAAGAGAAGGGGCGGCGACGGCGTTCCGAGCGGAAAAATGAGGCGTGAGTGGGTGGGTGGCGTGCGGGACCTCGCCGAGGTGGTAGAGGGCGGCTTAAATAGGGGAAAGCGTGAGCAGGGTGGCTGGAATTCGAAGGGGAAGGGGCGGCGGCAATGGCCTTAATGGCCGGTGGTTTCTTGCAATCACCGCGCAATAGAGAGGGGGAAAGAAAGGGAAACAGCCGGGGAACGCTTGGTGGATCTTAAGGGTTTGAATTCGGCAGTTATAGGGAGAGGAGAGGGCGCCGAGGAAGAGAATTGGCCGGCAGCCATTGAAGCACTAGCGTGGTCAGAGGAAGGAGAAGAGGAGCCGTCGGCTCGGCTTGGCGCAGCCGGCTTCGGCTCGGGGCTCAACGGGCCCACACAGCAGTGAGAGCGGGCGCTGGCTCAGGACTCCGGTAGGCCGGCTCGGGGAAAGGGGAGGTCGGCGGCCCACGTGGGAGGGAAGGAAAAAAAAAGGAGAAGGGGGAGGGGTTTGGGCCGAGGGAGAAGGAGGATTCGGCCCGAGAGCGCTTTCTGATTTTCCAAAACTTTTTCCAATTGAATTTCATCAAATTTTCCAATGGGGTTTTAAAGCGGCGAAACCTAGCGAAATTTTGCAAACTTTTTCCACCCAATAAAACCTTATTGCATCTACAATGGCATGAATGCATTCAAACAATTATCCTAGGCCATGTTAATTTTAGAAATTAATTTCCTATTGAGCTAAGTTGCAACACCTGAGTTAATTCTAAGAAAGTTTTAAATTATTGCAAAAATTTGAATTTTGGGTGTTACAAACCTACCCCCCTTAGGATGAATCTCGCCCTCGAGATTCGGGTTGATCTTCAAATAACTGCGGGAATTCTGCCTTCAGATCATCTTCTCGCTCCCAGGTTGCCTCATCTTCCGAGTGATGACTCCATTGAACTTTGCACATTCTAATAGCCTTTCTTCTCGTTGTTCGCTCTGCAGTATCCAGAATCCTGATAGGATATTCTGCATAGGTCAAGTCTTCCTTTGGGTCCACTTCTTCCAGGGACAACTGTTCTTCTGGCATCCTTAAACATTTCTTTAATTGAGATACATGAAATACATCATGCACGCCAGCCAGTGCAGATGGCAGTTCCAGCTGATAGGCTACCTCTCCACATCTAGCTATTATCCTGAATGGTCCAATGTACCTAGGTGCCAATTTTCCTTTAAGCTTGAACCTGCGGAGACCTCTGATAGGTGAGACTTTCAAATACACCATATCCCCCACTTCAAAGGTCAATCCTCTCCGTCGATTATCCGCATAACTCTTTTGTCGGGACTATGCGGCCTTCAAGTTTTCCCGTATGGCCTGAACCTGTTCTTCTGCTCTTCTAAGAATTTCTGGCCCAAACACTTGGCTTTCTCCAGTTTCGTTCCAATACAGCGGAGTTCTGCACCTTCTACCATACAAAGCTTCATATGGAGACATTTTGAGGCTGGCTTGGTAGCTGTTATTGTAAGAAAACTCTGCATATGGTAAGCTTTTATTCCAACTCTGCTTGTACTTCAAGGCGCAGGCTCTTAACATATCTTCCAACACTTGGTTGGTCCTCTCTGTCTGTCCATCGATTTGGGGGTGATATGCGGAACTGAAGTTCAGTTTAGTGTCCAAAGATTCGTGTAGTTTCTGCCAGAAGCAAGAGGTAAATTGGGTACCTCTGTCCGACACAATCTTTTTGGGTACCCCATGTAGACACACAATTCTTGACATATACAACTCGGCAAGTTTCGCACTTGAATATGTTGTCTTGACTGGGATAAAATGCGCAACCTTCGTTAAGCGATCCACCACTACCCAGATAGAATCGTAGCCTGCTTGAGTGCGGGGTAACCCGACGATGAAATCCATACCAATTTCTTCCCACTTCCACTCTGGAACTTTCAAGGGTTGCAATAATCCTGCTGGCCTTTGATGTTCTGCCTTTACTCTCTGACAGGTGTCGCACAAAGCCACATATTCTGCAACATCTCTCTTCATACCATACCACCAATAATACTCTTTCAGATCCTGATACATCTTAGTGCTCCCGGGGTGAATGGAATGTGCAGAATCGTGTGCTTCTCGCAAAATTAAATCCTTCAAAACTTTCTGGTTGGGTACACAAATCCTTTTCCCAAACCACACTGTTCCTTGATTATCTTCCGAGAAACCCGGTGCCTTATCTGTTTTTATGAGTTCTTTGATCTCCTTTATTTTCTCATCTTCCCATTGTCCTTTTCGAATGTTTTGTTCCAATTGTGACTTCATTTCTATTACTGTTGCATCCATGTCGGCAATAAAACCTAAATTTAATCTCTCAAATTCCTTGCATAATTCCGGCTGACTTCCTCGCAACATAGTCATATTGCAATATCCCTTCCTACTCAGGGCATCTGCCACAATGTTTGCTTTCCCAGGGTGGTAATGTATTCCCACATCATAATCCTTGATTAGTTCCAACCATCTACGTTGCCGCAAATTAAGATCCGGTTGGGTGAAAATATATTTTAGGCTTTTATGATCCGTATATATTTCACATCGGTTGCCAATGAGGTAGTGCCTACAAATCTTTAGGGCGTGAACCACTGCAGCTAATTCCAAATCGTGGGTCGGATAATTTTCCTCATATTTTCTTAACTGCCTAGATGCATATGCTACCACATGACCTTCCTGCATAAGCACACATCCCAACCCTTGTCGAGATGCATCGCAATACACCGAGAACGATGTCTGGGTGTCTGGCATGATAAGAACTGGCGCGGTGGTCAACTTTTTCTTCAATTCGTTGAAACTGGCTTCTCGAGCGGCTGTCCATTTGAATTCTGCTCCTTTTCCTAGTAGTTCTGTCATTGGTTTCACTATCTTGGAAAAACCTTCTATAAATCGGCGGTAATACCCTGCTAAACCCAAGAAACTGCGGATCTCCGAAACATTCTGCGGGGTTTTCTAGTTTAGTACATCCCTTACTTTGGACGGATCTACGGACACACCTCCCGATGAAATAATATGACCAAGGAAGGGTACTTCCGTCAACCAGAACTCACACTTACTCAATTTGGCATAAAGTTGGTTCTCCCTGAGTTTCTGTAATACCATCCTTAAGTGTTCCTTGTGTTCTTCCTTGTTCTTGGAGAAGACCAGGATATCATCAATAAACATTACGACGAACTTGTCCAGAAAATCCATGAAGACTTTATTCATTAGGTACATGAAGTATGCTGGCGCATTTGTCAAGCCAAAAGACATTACCGTGAACTCATAAAGGCCATATCGGGTGACGAACGCGGTCTTTGGAATATCCGAAGCGCGAATTTTCAACTGGTGGTATCCAGACCGAAGATCAATCATGGAGAAAATACACGCCCCTTTCAACTGATCAAACAGACCATCAATGTGAGGCAGTGGGTATTTGTTCTTGATAGTTACTTCATTGAGAGCCCGATAGTCAATACACATCCTTTGCGTTCCATCTTTCTTGGGTACAAAGATGACCGGAGCTCCCCAGGGTGAAGAACTAGGGCGGATAAACCCTTTGTCTAACAGCTCTTGGATTTGCTCCTTGAGCTCTGCCAACTGATTGGCATCCATTCTATATGGTCTCTTATATATAGGTGCAGTTCCTGGCACTAATTCAATCACAAATTCTATTTCACGATCTGGCGGCATACCTGGAAGATCATCGGGAAATACGTTCGGGAATTCGTTCACCACATTGATCTCTTCGATAGGAATACCCTTCATTTGATTTAGTGAGCCTTCCTCTGTCGAGGGTATAGCTGCAACAAACTCGACCTGCGTGCCTTCTTGTTTAGTCAGTTGAACTGCTCTTCTGGCACAGTCTATGATTCCCTTATATTTCGCCAGCCAGTCCATTCCCAGTATGACATCAATCCCATTGGATTCCAGAACTACAAGATTGGCTAAGAAATCTACCCCCCTTATATAAAGGCTTAGCTTTGAGCATATATACTTTGCCCTCATCTCTCCTCCAGGAGAGCTAATAATCATTTGCTGTTTCATATTTACAATTGGCAGATTATACTTTGCAACATATCTTGCAGTGATGAATGAATGTGATGCTCCTGAATCAAATAAAACTGATGCTGGGTTTGAGTTGACAAGGAACATACCAAGCACCACATCTTGCGCCCCTTGGACTTCTTCAGTAGTGACATGGTTGATTCGCCCACGTGCGTAATTCTGTTGAGCCCGGTTGGTTGGAGCTGGTGCCGGGTTCCCATTGCGGCCTGGAGCTTGATGTTGTCCCTGCTTTGGAGCATTCCCATTGCCATACTGCACGGGAGAGTTGCTGGGTTTCTTCCTTGGGCATTTATTGGCATAGTGCCCTACTTCACCACAGACGAAACATGCCTTTCCGGTGGAAGGTGCCTGATCACCAAACTTCTGTTGAGGCGTCGGGGGTTCGGTCTGACGAGGGGCTTGGAAATTTGAGCGCTGAGCTTGCATCTGTAGCTTGTTCTGGTTCTGGTGCTGGTTCTGTTGGCGGAACATGGGTCCTTGTTGAGGTGGGTTAGAGCGGGGTCGAGAGTGACTGCTTGAGCCTTGGCCTTGAGAAGACATCTTTCTCTTATGCTCCATCTGGCGGCATTTGTGTTCCACCACCAGGGCTTTATTTACCATAGCCTGGAAGCTTGCGAAATCTTGGGAAGCAATGCATATTGGATACCATCATTCAGGCCCTCTAGGAAGTGTTCCTGCTTTTTCTCATCTGTATCGACATCCTCGGGGGCATACCTTGATAGTTGTGTGAACTTTGCCACATACTCACTTACAGACATAGCTCCCTGCTTAAGCTCATGAAATTCCTTCTTTTTGAGTTTCATTGCCCCAGCTGGTATATGGTGAGTGCGGAAACTGGTCTGAAACTCCGCCCATGTGATGGTTTGTGCGTCTTCATGGGCATTGACGTATGCGTCCCACCAATCAGCCGCGGGCCCGAAAAGTTGGTGTGAAGCAAACAAGACCTTTTCCCTGTCGTTGCACTGAGCTATTCGGAGCTTCTTCTCCGTGGCGTTCAACCAGTCATCGGCATCCTTTGGTTCCATAGCCTGTGAGAATACTGGGGGCTTGGTTCTCATAAACTCTCCCAACTTATTCTGCGGCGGAGGAGGAGGGGCTTGCATGCGCACGGGGGCCTGCTGCATATTTGCCATAGTTTGAGCTAGTCCTTGAAGGATTTGCGTTTGCATGGCCATCATTTGCTCCATGTTGAATTGAGGTGGTGGAGGAGGAGGAGGCAGTTGCTGGTTGTTGTTGACTTCGTTGTTGTCAGCGCGGGGGTTTCTCCTGGTGTTCACCATCTGCTGGTTGCCAAGGTATGAGCGGGGAACGGAGGAAAAAGCCAAGACGACAAGATATGACTGAGACAGGAAGAACAAGAGCAAAAAGACTCCCAACTATTTATTATATTATAAGATAACTGATGCAATGTGGAGAAAGAGCATCCACCTTACATCGACAATCACAAAAAGATCCAACTCATAACATGAACACAAAACAGACACGACGACACCAGGACTAGACAACACAAACGGTCTAGACGACTTATTAAACTGGTTTCAGGTACTCTCCTAAGCATGCAACCCGACAGATGGTTTGGCAGTTGACTGGTCGCCGTCCTCCGAAGACTCCTCACTGGAAGGATCGCTGCGGCACGGCCTCTTGGGAGAGGGCGAGCGAACGGACTGGTCCTCTGAGTCAGAAGAGCTGGACAACCCATTGAGGCTCTTCTGCAGCTCCCTGATCTGTGCTTCGGCATCACGAAGGTGCTTGCGGGTGTCCTGAAGTTCGTCCAAGGCTTCATCCAAGTCCTCATGCAGTGTGGTGGCCAGCAGCACCTGCTCTCGAGCCACACCGCTGTGCTCGTGGGTGGTTGCCTTCACCTTGATGTCCCGGCTTCCACGCTCTCGACGAGGGAAGTAGTCGTAGGAGGTCCCCCTCAGAGTACTCCTGTGGCGCTCACAGACACGAGCCAGTGCCTGTCTTGCTGCGTCTCGGATCCCCGCCTCAAAGCTTGCACGGACGGCCATGGCTTTGTGGATGCCCACGATCTCATAATTGTCGTCGCCTTCCGGAGAACCGTAGAGGCACACCTCCACTGTCCACTCCTCACGTCCTGGATAAATCTGGCGAAGACCGTGGTAGACAGGCGCCTTGGTGTACCCTAGACGCTGCAGCATTTCCACCAGTATCATTGGTGCCTTCCCTGCTTCGAATCCCTTGGAATGGTACAGCTTCTTGCTTCCGTTCTTAGGGATGGTGACTCCACGGCTAGGTCCAGCAGAGGCGCTGGGTGCAAAGGTGGCCGGGGCACGGGGAGGAACATAGCCGCCGGTGGTCTTGCGGGCAGTCTGCTTGACACGAGCCATCTACAGTTTGGAAACAAGAGAGAATCAGAAAAACATTTTCAATAAAGCAGTAAAATGAAGCTCAAGGGTAAATGAAGATTTTGCAAATATAATTTTTTTATAAATTAATCCTTATTACGCGATCATTTCTAGCTAGGCTTGCGACCTACGGTCAACACGGCTCTGATACCACTTCTGTCACACCCGGTTTAAAGACCAAAACCAGATGTAAACTATATATATGCCAGGATCAGTTATTCATACATATAGCGACTTCATTAGTGTAACAGACATAGTGTTTCTTATTACAACGCTAAAATATTACAAAATGACCACCCACGGGTCTAAAGAAAAGAACACCACAGCGGAAAAGGGAACGGTGCAGCTCCAAACCAACAGGCAGCCGACCGAGAGATTCCACAAGCCTAGAACTCGGCATCATCCTCGGGGAAGTCATCCTCAGGAAAATCTTCAAAGGTGTCACCTTCTGAACAGCAAGCGTGAGTATTTCCAATACTCAACAAGTGGGGGAAAACAAATGAATCTAATATGGTGGCTTGAAACAAGGTTTTCCTAATCTAGGGTTTCATTTGCATAAAAGCTGGTTTTTAGCCCTGAACTACGGAAACAAATTTTTATTTTAACCGAGAAAAGATGTACCAAAGATTTTCTTTAACCTCCGGGAATTCAACCCAATTCCCAAAGATCTTCTTTAACCTCCGGGAATTCAACCCAATTCGCAGACCAAGAAAAACACCCACCCCGACTAATCATGCGAGGGTCCAGGCTGCTCATAACCGTGAGCACGGCTGAATATTCAGTTTGACACTCTGCAGAGTTTGTGCACTTTACCCACGAGTCGTGATCTTCTCTGTTGCCGGCACCTGATGGTACCTTACACACTTCCGGGGTGTGCGCCAAGAGATCACTACGAGGCTTTTCCAGAGAGTCTCCCAGTATGCACTTGCCCACTGAGGTTTCACCGCCGTACATAAGTGGAGTAACCCTCCACCACAGAGGCCCCCTCTTGTGCCGGGTAGAATCGGGAAGTAACCCTTCCTTATCTACACATCCGATTGGCTCATACAACCTTGGGAGAACATCTAGTTACTAGACCAAGCCGTACCATATTGGTCTCGTGGTTGCCTTGTTTGCCCTGGGTGTTCGCTCCACGAACCGGTCCTTAAAATGGTCTGGGAAAGACCTCCAATAACCCCATAAGGGTATACTACCCAACAACCAAACAACCAACCATGTCGGGAAAAGTAGCCCTTCTTGCCCAGAACCCCAATTATCTCTGTTGTTAACTCCCTTAACAACATTAATTTTCCATGATATTCTTCCTATATCAATTTTTAGTTCATAACTCAAGATTCATCATCCTACACGCTACATGTTCATCTAAAGCATGGCTAAGCAAAAACATGATGATCTTGTATGGATAAAGCATCTATATCCAACACTAGTATTTGCTATACCACCCATTTTTGTAAAGCATCATGCATATTTTGAGAAAGACTAACTTGATGTAAAACTGGGTTTGCAACATGGTCAAGACACTTGCCTTCGTTGAAGTGTTGCACAGGTCCTTCAAAATCTTCTTCTTGAAAGTTGCCGAACTCCTGGACTGAACCGTCTACACGAGCACACAATCTAACATAAGAACAGTACACCAAACATTCCTAGAACTAGAGAAAAACCCTATAAACAGATTCTACACGTCGCTACGAGAATATGAGCGCAAAGATCGCCTAAATCGGAGCTACGAGCAAAAAGTTATGATTATTTGAAGTTCCAGGGGTGTTTCTGCAAAATTTTAGTTTAATTCTGAGAATAAAATGATTAATTTTTATACTGAAAACCCTATTTACTGTACCTGCTGACGTCATAAATAAAAAGAATTGCTTGCTGCTGGAATAACATGTGAACCGGGTCCACGGGCCGTGGACCGGAGGGAAGGCCCTCGGTCCACCAGACCGTGATGGACCAGAGGGGCTGACAGCCCAGCACAGCGGCGGGCACGGCGGGGGGGCCGCCGGACTTGGCCGAAAATCAGGCTCCGGTGGCCTGTACGCTCTGGTGAGCGGCAGAAAGCGATGAGGATGAGCCGGCGAACTTACCCCGAGCAAAAGGAAGACCGGAGAGCTGTCGGGGTGACCGGCCGACGACAAGGACCGTGGTGGCGGTCGGTGCTGTGGCAGAAGGGGAGTTCCGGCGCCCGAACAACGATGGTGACCCAAAGAATCGGCTCTAGATGGTCCTGCAGGTCCAAAGGAGCGGTTAGCTCAGCCGGAGAGGGCGCGCACGCGATGGGCGACGACGGCGGCGCATCTCACCGGAGCCGAAGAAGAGAAGGGGCGGCGACGGCGTTCCAAGCGGAAAAATGAGGCGTGAGCGGGTGGGTGACATGCGGGACCTCGCCGAGGTGGTAGAGGGCGGCTTAAATAGGGTAAAGCGTGAGCAGGGTGGCTGGAATTCGAAGGGGAAGGGGCGGCGGCAATGGCCTTAATGGCCGGCGGTTTCTTGCAATCACCGCGCAATAGAGAGGGGGAAAGAAAGGCAAACAGCCGGGGAATGCTTGGTGGAGCTTAAGGGTTTGAATTCGGCGGTTATAGGGAGAGGAGAGGGCGCCGAGGAAGAGAATTGGCCGGCGGCCATTGAAGCACTAGCGTGGCCAGAGGAAGGAGAAGAGGAGCCGTCGGCTCGGGGCTCAGTGGGTCCACACGGCAGCGAGAGCGGGCGCTAGCTCAGGACTCCGGTAGGCCGGCTCGGGGAAAGGGGAGGTCGGCGGCCCACGCAGGAGGGAAGGAAAAAAAAGGAGAAGGGGGAGGGGTTTGGGCCGAGGGAGAAGGAGGATTCGGCCTGAGAGCGCTTTCTGATTTTCTAAAACTTTTTCCAATTGAATTTCATCAAATTTTCCAATGGGGTTTTAAAGCGGCGAAACCTAGCGAAATTTTGCAAACTTTTTCCACCCAATAAAACCTTATTGCATCTACAACGGTATGAATGCATTCAAACAATTATCCTAGGCCATGTTAATTTTAGAAATTAATTTCCTATTGAGCTAAGTTGCAACACCTGAGTTAATTCTAAGAAAGTTTTAAATTATTGCAAAAATTTGAATTTTGGGTGTTACAGCCAGGGTCCAAGAAGTAGCAACCAAAGAAGCCCAAGCCCTATGGTAATGACTCGATCATCGTGATGTGTGATATAGGGGTTGCTTAGACTAAAGCTAACCCAAAATTCGAACTTGGGAAGCATTTGCTGATGGCAGATCCACTTCAGAGAGCTGAACAACCTTGTGTTGAGTTGCATAATTACTACCTGCAAGGTTGTAGAGCGATGAAGAGTTTTGTTGTCGTCCAGTACCAAAGTCATCACTTCTTGAATGGGGATGGCTACTTCCTTGTGGGCTTCAATGACTTATACGACCTCTTTAACCTCGATAGCATGGATGTGGAGTAATTACATTGTTTGACATGTAAGTCCTTTAAACTACACATTCATTAATTATTACCACTAATTCTGCAATTAAACTAACTTCTTATCTGTAGACACATGGTGCAAGAATCGAGGAAGAAGGAGCCCATCAGATTCCTTGACCCCCAAACGATGATGGTCTTAGTGATGCAACAAGATAGGGAATCCGTTGTGGGATATATGGCTAGGGAAATGAGCCATTTTTGGTGAAGAACTACCTGATGGCCGCTCACAACATGGGTGGCCATTGGATCTTACTGGTCATTACCACCAAGTGAAACTTGGTCTGGTACCTTGATTAAGAAAGACCGGTAGTAGGACCTGACAGCGAACAGGAAGAACGTGAGTATACTTTGGTCAAAGGAATCCTCGATAAGTTAGTTCTTCATGACTTAGGTTACATATTGAACTTATCAAACTCTTCCCAAATGTTGACTAATCGATCCCTCTTTGCATGTAGGGCTTTTAACATGTGTAATCGCTCTAATCCAAAGTACGATCCGACGGTGCCCCACACACTGACACATAAGACCTCCTTCGTGTTAAATGCTAGCAAACATATTTACAGATACTCGACTACTACCATTTTTTCCTTTCAAACTGATGGTTTTTTTCTCTCCAATGCCACGAACAACCACCAAGTAGGGATGTCAACAAGGCCCCGATCCCCGTTCCCCGACGGGGAATTCCACAATTAGGGGACGAGAATGAGACCAATTCCCCCCACTTCCCGTGGGGGTTTAATGGGAGAGAAGTCCCCCCAGGTTGGGTATGGAGGGGGCAGGGACGGTTCCCCATCCATGTTTCCTCGTGAGGCCCTGAATATATAGGCTTTACATGTATTGACTGAATTGACCCATCCTCAACTTAGAGCCCGGCCCATAAGACGATCAGCTCAAATGCCCAGCCCAACCATCCCTATTCGACATAGAGCTTAGCCCATATGACACTTAGGAGGGACGGGTTCCCTGTCAGGTCCCCATTCCCCGCATGGGGACAGGGTTTGGGAGAAAATAGTCCCCGTGAGCGGGGACGGGGACAGGGACGGGGAATTTTCCTTCATTTGAGGACGGGGATGGGAAATCATTCCCCGTCGGGGAATTCCCTATTGACATCCCTGCCACCAGGCAACGCCTGCGGCTTCTACATTGCACGTCACATACTGCTAACCATGGTAGCAAAGGATATGAAATCCAAGATATAAGATAATTGCATAGTCTTTTCATAATAGCTTTTATTTGTTACTAATTGCATATGAAATCCAAGGATATGAAATGATTTTATTCATGCTATTTGCAAACTTTTTCCATAACTACTTTCATTCAGCAAGAATTCAGCTTACTGGACAACAACATCGAGGAGTCTGCACTCTTCTAAATTTGAGGACAGATCGCCTCATTCATATTGATCGAAGTTGTCCCTTCGAAAGGTGAGTTCCATTGTAGGGAGATGGCATACTAACTTATGTAATTTGTGGTTGCACTTTCGACACTTGTAATTTGTAGTTATCTCTATATACACAATCGTCCATCCGTTTGACTTATGTAACTTGAGTGACCTCGATATGGTACCTAATGTTTGATATGGTGGATGTTTGCTTGTGGATATGTTTGCTAGTGGATATGATTGCTGGTGCAAATATATGTTTTGATTCACCTCCTTTTCATCTCCTCTCCTCGCTTTAGTAGGCAAGCTCTTCTATTCTAGTTTGTGGTTTCTCTTGGCTGCTAGTGGATATGTTTTCAGGATAACATGACTGCCAAATCCTAACTTTTCTTCAGGATGTAGCCAAAAAACAGGGAAAACTAGGGAGGAGGGTTAGCACATTAGTGACGGATGAAACTATCACATGTCACTTATGTTAGTCATTAGTGACGGGCATCCCTCAGAACCCATCACTGCTTTTCCATCAGAACCCCGTTACTAATGACTGTCTTTAGTGATGGGTGTCTTCCTAAACCCTGTCGCTAATGATGGTCATTAGTGGCGGGTGTTTGTACACAATCGTCACTAACGATGAAACATTAGTGATGGGTTTTGTATATACCCATCACTAATGACAGTCATTGTGACCATAGGCCCCCACATGCCATACGAGACGCACATTAGTGACGGGTCTCAACTGTGACCTGCCACTAGTGACCAACATTACTGATAGGTCCGCACCCGTCACTAACGTGTCATCATTAGTGATGTATTCGGAGTGTCGGGTATATAACATGTCACTAATGACAGTTATCACCCATCACTAATGTGATGTTCTGATGTAGTGGTGTAAAATGCTAACACCGATCTAAAAACATCCATCGCAACTGTAACACCCAGTTTTAAAGGAACAAAACCGGGCACAACACATGTATGCCAGGATCAAGTTTCCATACATGTGCTACATCATCAGTGTATCATCATAGTGCCAAGATTACAACGCTATATAACTTATTACAAAAGGACTCGAGGGTCTAAACGAAAACACAGTGGAACAAAAGAGATCTTCAACGACAGCGGGGCTTCCATCTTCCACAGGTGTCGATCGGGGGCACACCAGCCTAGAATAGCAACTCCGGGTCAAAGTCATCCTCTTTGATAGTAGCAGCTTCATTGATGACTTCTGATCAACAAAAGGGGATGCAAGAGAAGGGACAACGGGTGTGAGCACAAATATGTACTCCTCAAGTGTAGGGAAAACATGCTTTGGGGCTTAAGTCAAGGAAATGTTAGACATGGTTAACTGCACTAAGCAAACTTAACCTATGACTCCTACATCAGGTAAACTATTTACTAGGTGTGGAGACACCGCTATAACAAAAGGATTGACTCATCGGATTTCATCCAACTAACAACACTCACTAGGTAATTCCATTACCTGGCTACCCAACCAACCATACCAAACCCTGATCCTATCTAATCCTGAAGAAGACCAAGTTCGCTCTTGTCCGTGAGCATGGCTGATCGACCATATAGATACTCTGTAGAGTCGGCACAGCTTTCCCCACGAGTCGTGATTCCCGTGTTGCTTCACACTTCTGGGGTTTGGATTCGGGGTCTCACTTCAAGGCCTTTACAAAGCTCCCACCAACTTGCAGACACCCGTTGAGGTTTCACCGCTAACAGACGATTACATCGCTACAGATGCCCCCCCTTGTGCCACTTAACCATCCAACGGTTCCCACGGAGTTAGAGGGGTGGCTAATTAGTTGGCCAGGCTGTACCCATATAGGCCTCATGATTGTATGGATTCACTTGGTTACATGTTCAAGAACCGGTCCTTAGGACCCCACACAGGAACAAACACAAGCCAGCTGTATAGCACCACCTCAAACCAATCATCCTGTTAGGATCCCTATACCATGTTGCTACAAGATTGCCAAACCCATTTTTTTGTTGCCTAGGCATTAGTCAAAATTAATATTTTCCCAACTATGACTGCACTAGCATATACTACTCATCATGTCCCATGGTCCATCAACGGTGACAAGGAGTTATCATACAAATCTAGTAAACCCTAACATAGCATTCCTTTTAGATAAGCATGCAATTGAAGGATAAAAACTACATATGAATCCTAAAACAGGGGCAAAATGCTCAAAAACACGAATTGATTTTATACTGGAAATTCTAATTATGACGTCATAAATCAAAACCGATTTAATTTCTAAAGGAAAAGTGCACGGAATACGTTTATGGGCCCATGGACCACAGCATGGAGGCCGGTCCATGGGTCTACGGTGGGGCAGTTATAAGGTTGAAGGGGTATCTAATCTCAACTGTCGGATAGAGATCGGGCGGCCGGTGTTCTTTGGGTCTTGGCTGGCCGGTGCTAACACGGGAACACGGCGCCCGGCGGTGACGGATCACGGTGCATCACCAGAGATGTGAAAAGTCATGCTACCGACAACGGAATGCGATAGGAAGCGACGCAAAAGAGAGAGGAGGCGGAGGGGATCATCACCGAGGGGTAGTCGAAGGCAAGGAAGGGCGGTGGATGGCTGGAGATGGAGAGGGGCCGCCGGTGGTCTTGGATCTCGGTGGGCGGCGTCTAGCGGCGGAGAAGCACCAAGGAACAGCGGAGAGTGATCCTTGAGCACCTACAACGCCGAAGAGAGAAGAAAAAGGATCAATGATGGCTCGGTCGAGGAGAAAAAGGGCAGCAGCTGAGCTCGCACCGGAGACGATGAAGATGATGGCATCGAGGTTGATTTCCGAGCGGAAAGAGAGGGGAAATGAATGTATTGGGTGCGGAACATCGCAAGGAAGGAGGAGGGTGGCTTATATGCACGAGATAGGAAGCGAATCGGCCAGGAAATGGAGAAAATGGCTAGCGACCTTGATGGGGATAAATGCGGCAGTTTCCGCATTTGAGAGGGTTATTGGAGGGGAAAATGGTTAGGATTGAGTGATTGGAGGGCAGGGATCTTGGCCATGGGATTTAATTTGTGATTTAAGGCGTGGGGCGACTCGGATTTGAATGGCCAGCGGAGGTTGGGGGCGATTCGGGCGAGCAGCGGGAGGAAGGAGAAGGGAAGCTGTGGCTCGAACGGGGGTGGCTTGGCTCCAGCCAGCTCAGGTGTGGCCCACATAGCAGCGGGACAGGGCGGGGAGGGGCTGGCTCGGGTGGGCGCATGCCAGCTCGGCCTTGCGTGCCAGCACAGCGGAGAAAGGGGAGGCGGCCCACTCAGGGAGAGAAAAGGAGAGAGGGGAGGGGGAAAAGGTGGCCGGAGGAAAGATTCGTCCCAAGAGCATTTTCCAATTTTGGAAATCTTTTTCTTTTTTAGTTTTTGCTTTAATTTCAAAAGTGGTTTTAAACGAGCGACTTCTAGTGAATTTATGCAAACTTTTTCCACACATAAAAACCTATTGCAACTATGACAACATGAATGCATCAAACTTACATAACCTATGGCCAAATTAAATTTAGAAATTAATTTCCTTCTATTGAAAAAAATTGAAACTCCTATTAATTTCTAACAAAAATTTAATCTATTGCAAAATATTGAAATTTAGGGTGTTACAAATCTACCCCCTTTAGGCTGAATCTCGCCCTCGAGATTCGAAAGGATCGGAGAAGAGATGGGGAAACTCTGCTTTCAGATCATCTTCTCTTTCCCAAGTTGCTTCCTCTTCTGAATGATGCTTCCACTGCACCTTGCTCATTCGGACTCGCCTATTCTGGGTAACCCGTTCTGATATGTCAAGAACCTTGACCGGATATTCAGAGATCTTCTCGCACATCTAGTTCTTGTACTGGTAATTGTTCTTCAGGAACTCTCAAGCACTTTTTCAACTGTGACACAAAGAAAACATTATGTACTCCTGAGAGTTGAGGTGGTAACTCAAGCTGGTAAGCTAGTTCTCCTCATCTTCCCAAAATCTTGTATGAACTAATAAACCGAGGTGGAAGCTTTCTTTTGACCTTGAATCTGCGTAAACCTCTGATCGGTGACACCTTGAAATACACGAAGTCTCCTACTTCAAAAGTCAGTTCTCGACATCAATTATCTGCATAACTCTTTTGTCTTGATTGAGCAGTCTTCAGATTATCTCTGATCTCTTGCACTTGTCTTTATGCTTCTCTTAGAACTTATGGACCAAAAACTTTGTTTTCCCCAGTCTGGTTCCAGAATAACGGGGTTGTACACTTCCTTCCATATAAGGCTTCAAAAGGAGACATCTTGAGGCTAGCTTGATAACTATTATTGTACAATAATTCTGCATACGGTAGATTCTTGTCCCAACTGTTACTATTCTTCAGTGCACACGCTCTTAATATGTCTTCAAGGATTTGATTTACTCTTTCTGTCTATCCATTAGTTTGCGGGTGATATGCTGAGCTAAAAATCAACCTTGTATCCATAGATTCATGTAGGCATTGCCAGAACCGTGAGGTAAACTGACTACCACGATCAGATACAATTATCTTGGGTACTCTATGTAGACACACAATTCTAGATATACACAACTCAGGTAGTTTTGGACCTTGATAGGATTCTTTAACTGGGATGAAGTGAGCTACTTTTGTCAACCGGTCAACTATGACCCCATATGGAATCATATCCTGACTGAGTTCGAGGTAGACCTACTATGAAGTCCATGCTGACTTCTTCACACTTCCATTCAGGTACTTTCAATGGTTGTAGCAGACCTGTTGGTCTCGGATGCTCGGTTTTGACTCGCTAACAGATATCACACAAAGCCACATATTCTTTTACTGCACGTTTCATTCCATACCACCAATACTGATCTTTAAGATCCTAATGCATCTTGGTACTCCCTATGTGAATGGAATACGCTGAATCATGAGCTTCTTTTAAAATTGTACCCCGAATAGCCTTTATGTCCGAAACACATATCCTGTGCTTGTACCACACTATACCTTGCTCATCTTCGGTGAAATCTGGGGCTTTGCCAACTTTGATGAGCTGCTTGATTTCCAAAATCTTTTTATCCTCAAGCTGACGCTTCCTTATATCTTGATCAAGTGTTGAGTCTATTTCCATTGCAACTATCTCGGTGTTACACACAATTCCCAGATTCAACTTCTCGAACTCCTTGCATAGCTCGTGACTCACTTCTTGAAGAGTTATAGTGTTGACATGATTTTTTTTGCTCAAGTCATTAGCCACTACATTTGCTTTTCCTGGGTGATAGTTGATTCCCAAATTGTAGTCCTTGATGAGCTCTAACCACCTGCGTTGTTTGAGATTAAGATCTAGTTGAGTGAATATATACTTCAAGCTCTTATGATCTGAATATATCTCACATCTTTAACCTATTAGATAATGTCTCCAGATCTTGAGTGTATGAACTACTGTAGCTAGCTCCAAATCATGTGTCGGGTAGTTTTCTTCATGCTTCCTTAACTACCTGGATTCATATGCTACAACATGACCTTCTTGCATGAGGACACAACCAAAACCTTGATGAGATGCATCGCAATACACAAAAAATGGCTTCTAAGTATCTAGCATGATCAAAATTGGAGCTGAGGTCAACCTTTTCCTTAACTCATTAAAACTAACTTCTCGAGTGGCTGTCCACTTGAAATCTGCTCCTTTCTCTAGTAGTTCTATCATTGGCTTTGTTATCTTGGAGAAACCTTCTATAAATTGACGATAGTATCCTACTAGACCCAAGAAACTGCGGATCTCTGAAACATTCTACGGTGGTTTCCAGTTCAGAACATCCCTTACTTTGGATGTGTCCACAGACACACCTCCTACTGAAATAATATAACCAAGGAGGGGAACTTCCTTTAACCAGAACTCACATTTGCTCAGTTTTTCATACAGTTGGTTTTTTGTGAGCTTCTGCAATACCATTCTTAGATGTTCCTCATGCTCTTCCTTGTCCTTGGAGTACACTAGGATGTCATCAATAAATACCACGACAAACTTGTCCAAGTACTCCATGAAGACTTTGTTCATCAAATACATGAAGTAAGCTGGGGCATTGGTCAACATGAATGACATTATTGTGTACTTGTATAGACCATACCGAGTAACGGATGATGTCTTTGGAATATCCGAGGCGCGAATCTTTAGTATAGGATACCCAGATCGAAGATCGATCTTGGAGAACACACATGCTCCTTTCAACTGATCAAACAGATCTTCAATGCGGGGTAGAGGGTACTTGTTCTTGATTGTTACTTCATTCAGGGCTTGATAATCTATACACATCTTTTGGGTTCCATCCTTATTCAGTACGAAGATAACAGGGGCTCCCTAGGGCGAAGAACTGGTGCGGAGAAACCCTTTGTCTAGAAGCTCTTGGATTTGCTCCTTGAGCTCAGCCAACTGATTGGCATCCATTCTATATGGCCTCTTGTATATAGGAGCCGTTCCAGGTACTAATTCAATGATTACTCAATTTCGCAATCAGGTGGCATACCTGGCAAATCCTCCGGGAAGAAGTTTGGTAATTCACCGACCACCCTACTATCTTCCACTACATTGGCCTTGTTGAGACTGGCGTTGATAGCTGACTCTGTCTTAGCTTGGAATTCCACCCTAGTTTCATCTGTGTGTGTCAATTGTACTGACTTTCTGGCGCATCCAATGACTCCATTGTACTTGGTCAACCAGTCCATTCCCAGTATGATATCAATTCCCTTGGATTCCAGAATGATGAGGTTGGCAACAAAGTCTACCCCCCTTATGCATATACTTATTTTAGGGCATACATGCCTTGACTCCATTTCTCCTCCAAGAGAACTAACACCCGATTTTTCATTAATGCTCTTGGCAATTTATATGCATTCACAAACTGAGATGATATGAAAGAATGCGTAGCACCAAAATCAAACAATACTGTAGTAGGGTGAGAGTTGGTAGAAAACATACCCAGCACTACGTCAGGAGCATCCTGGGCTTCCTCCGCTGCAACATGATTGATGCGACCATGCATCGCATTCTGTCGGGGCTACTGCTGCTGATTGTTGCCCTAGGTCTATGCTTGTCCTTGCTGCTTCTTGGGGCACTTATTGCCTAGGTGCCCGAAGTTGCCACAACTGAAACACAGCCCAATGTTGCCCGATCCTTGACCGATGCGATTTTTGTTGCTAGGGTTGGTTGTTGTTGAGTCGTTGTTGCTGGTAGTTAGGGTGAGACTGTTGCGGCGCTGGCGGCTTGTATGACCCTGCAACCTAATTAGGCATCTTCTGTGGTGGCCTCTGTTACTGATTCTGCCCTCCATGCCAGAACATTGGAGCTGTGGGTGGGGGATTGAAATGGGGACGGTTGTTGCTACCTGAAGACTGACCTTGCAGGCTGCTCTTGCGTTCTTCTCCCAGATTCTGGCGTTTCTTCTCCATGATGAAAGCTCTATCCACCAGCTTCTGGAAACTGGGGTACTCGTTGGCTGAGAGGGCATACTGTAAGCCAACATTGAGGTGACCTAGGAAACAATCTTGTTTCTTTTCATCAGTATCCACATCAACGGGGGCATAGCAGGAGAGCTGGGTGAACTTGGTGAGGTGTTCCCTTACTGACATGGCTCCTTGTTTAGACAGAGGAACTCCCTCCTCTTCAGCTTCACTTCACCTATGGGGACATGGTGTGCACGGAAGCTATTCCGGAACTCTGCCCAAGTGATTTCCTGGGAATCCTGACGAGTGGCAGTAAAAGCTGTCCACCATTCTTGAGCTAGACCAATTAGTTGATGAGATGCGAAAAGAACTTTCTCCCTTCCAGTGCACTGAGCTATCTGCAGCTTGCTCTCTATTGTCTTCAGCCACTCATCAGCCTCCATAGGCTCAACTATTTGAGAGAAGGTGGGCGGTTGAGTGCTCAAGAACATTCTGAGCCTGGACTGTGGCTGCTGCGGTGGTGCTTGCTGGTCTTGGGGTCGCTAGTTGATAGCCTGAACTAAGTCTTGGAGAATGGTCATCACTTGATTGGCATCCATCAGAGCGGCGGGGGTGGAAGATCGTGCTGGTTGGTGGCGTTGTCATCGACGTTGTTGACATTATCATTGACATTATTGTTGATGTTGTTGTTGATGTTGCCGTTGACGTTGTTGCTACGCCTGGTGTTCACCATCTATTCGTAGCCAAGGTTCAAGCGGGGAACAAAAGGGAAAAGCAAGGGCGAAAAACAAGACAATAACAGAAAAGAACAGATACAATATGAAAGAAGGAAAGGGACTCCCAACTATTATTATAATATTAACTAATGCAATGTAGAGGGGAAGCCACCCCCCCCCCCCCACATTACACCAACACTCAAGTAAAGATCCAACTAATTACAAGGTTCACACTACAGATATAAGCACAAGCACACACTAGCACAACCTGAACTAATGAGACTAAACAACTTATTCAGGTAGGGACATCCTCCTAGCTCGACTCTACTCCTCACCTGCTAAGCCTAAAGGACCTACTGCATCTGCCTGACGAAGCTTCTTGTGCCAAGGGGAACGAGGCAGTGCAGCTACGGTTGCCACGGGAGCCTCCTCGGGGAACTGGTCAGGGTCCTCCAATAGAATCTGCAGCTCACGGATGCTCTGCTCCTGCTCTACATGATGCTAATGCATATCCTCCAGCTCGTCGAGGGCTCTGTCAAGCACAGCGTACAGGGCGGCAGTGAGGCGGACCTGCTCTCTCAGATGGAGATCTAGCTCATTGTTGACGGGCGCGAAGATGACCTCCATGCTACCAGACGGGCGCTGCGGGAACTTCCCAAACTGAGTGAGGCGGAGGTCCTATCTGTTCTCCCTGCAGAGAACAGCCAGAGCCTGGCAGGCGGCATCCTCAATCCCAGCCTCGAAGGTAGCTCTGAGGGCGACGGCGGTGTGGACTCAGTGGACTTGGCGAAGACCATTGTCGGTGGGCTTCTCGAACATGGTCACCTCCACTGACCAGGAGTAACCACGGCTTCCAAGCGGAACTCTAACTCCCTTGTAGAGTTGAGAGTCATGGTAGCCCAGACCCTGAAGTAGGTACCACAGCGTACAGGCGAAGTAGCCAGTGAGCTATCCGTCTGAGTAGAACTCAGTAGGGGGTTGGTGCGCCCAAACAGCACCAGTGGGGACCTCCAGCTCAAGAACCAGCACTTGCCTGCGCGAAGTGATCTTCGTGCAGGCCATCTTAAATTTTGAAGAAGAAAGAAAATTAGTAACGGTTTTGTAAAGAGCAATAGACGGGAGAGGAGAAACTGAAAGAAGAACAATTTTACAAAAGTAGTTTATACAAACATAGGTCCTTAGCACGTCCCTTTCTATCTAGGCTGCTTCCTACAGTCAACACGGCTCTGATACCACTTCTATAACACCCAGTTTTAAATGAACTAAACCGGGCACAACACATGTATGCCAGAATCAAAATTTCCATACATGTGCTACATCATCAGTGTATCATCATAGTGCTAAGATTACAACGCTATATAACTTATTACAAAAGGACCCGAGGGTCTAAACGAAAACACAGTGGAACAAATAAGATCTTAATGGCAGCGGGGCTTCCATCTTCCATAGGTGTCGATCGGGGGCACACCAGCCTAGAATAGCAACTCCGGGTCGAAGTCATCCTCTTCGATGGTAGCAGCTTTATTGATGACTTCTGATCAACAAAAGGGGATGCAAGAGAAGGGACAACGGGTGTGAGCACAAAAATGTACTCCTCAAGTGTAGGGAAAACATGCTTTGGGGCTTAAGTCAAGGAAAGGTTAGACATGGTTAACTGCACTAAGCAAACTTAACCTATGACTCCAACATCAAGTAAACTATGTACTAGGTGTGGAGACACCGCTATAACAAAAGGATTGACTCATCGGATTTCATCCAACTAACAACACTCACCAGGTAATTCCATTACCTGGCTACCCAACCAACCATACCAAACCTTGATCCTATCTAATCCTAAAGAAGACCAACTTCGCTCTTGTCTGTGAGCATGGCTGATTGACCAGATAAGTACTCTGTAGAGTCTGCACAGCTTTCCCCACGAGTCATGATTCCCGTGTTGCTTCACAGTTCTGGGGTGTGGAGTCGGGGTCTCACTACAAGGCCTTTACAAAGCTCCCACCAACTTGCAGACACCCACTGAGGTTTCACCACTAATAGATGATTACATCGCTACAGATGCCCCCCGCTTGTGCCACTTAACCATCCAATGGTTCCCACAGAGTTAGAGGGGTGGCTAATTAGTTGGCCAGGCTGTACCCATATAGACCTCATGATTGTATGGATTCACTTGGTTACATGTTCAAGAACCGGTCCTTAGGACCCCACACAGGAACAAACACAAGCCAGCTGTATAGCACCACCTCAAACCAACCATCCTGTTAGGATCCCTATACCATGTTGCTACAAGATTGCCAAACCCATTTTTTTTGTTGCCTAGGCATTAGTCAAAATTAACATTTTCCCAACTATGACTGCACTAGCATATACTATTCATCATGTCCCATGGTCCATCACTGGTGACAAGGAGTTATCATACAAATCTAGTAAACCCTAACATAGGATTCCTTTTAGACAAGCATGCAATTGAAGGATAAAACTACATATGAATCCTAAAACAGGGGCAAAATGCTCAAGGACACTTGCCTTCAGCAGAGGGTTGCTCAATGTCCTCGAAAGCTTGCTCTTGAAGATCCCAAACTGCACACCTCCTAATCAACAAACCGGAAAAAGCACACAATGAAAACTATTGAGAACAGTACACCAAGTAGTATTGAATCTAGGTAAAAATCCTATAAAAAAATCCTACACGTCACTACAAATATTTGAGCATGAAAATCGCCCAAAACGAAGCTACGAGCAAAACGTATTAAGCTTTTGAAGTTTCAGGGGATTAATTGCAAATTTATTTGAGTTTTAGGGAAAAACGCGAATTGATTTTATACTGGAAATTCTAATTATGACGTCATAAACCAAAACTGATTTAATTTCTAAAGGAAAAGTGCACGGAATACGTTTATGGGCCCATGGACCATGGCCTGGAGGCCAGTCCATGGGTCTACGGTGGGGTAGTTATAAGGTTGAAGGGGTATCTAATCTCAACTGTCGGATAGAGATCGAGCGGCCGATGTTCTTTGGGTCTTGGCTGGCCGGTGCTAACACGGGAAGACGGCGGCTGACGGTGACAGATCACGGTGCATCACCAGAGATGTGCAAAGTCACACTGCCGACCATGGAATGCGATAGGAAGTGACACAAAAGAGAGAGGAGGCGAAGGGGATCATCACCGAGGGGTACTCGAAGGCCAGGAAAGGCGGTGGATGGCTGGCGACGGAGAGGGGCCACCGGTGGGCTTGGAGCTTGGTGGGCGGCGTCTGGCGGCGAAGAAGCACCAAGGAATGGCGAATAATGATCCTTGAGCACCTGCAACGCCGAAGAGAGAAGAAAAAGGATCAATGATGGCTCGGTCGAGGAGAAATAGGGAGGTGACGGCCGATAGCGGTGGATTGCCGACGCATCACCGGAGATGTGCAAAATTGCGCTACCAACAATGGAATGTGATGGGAAGCTGTGCAAAATAGAGAGGAGGCGGAGGGGATCATCATCGATGGGTGCTCAAAGGCCGGGAAGGGCAGTGGATGGCCGTCGACAGAGAGGGGTGGCCGGCGGGCTTGGAGCTCGATGTGGGTGGCGTCTAGTGGCGGAGAACACCGAGGAGCGGCAAAGAACTGTCCTTGATAACCTGTGACACCGAAGAGAGAAGAAAATGGATCAATGATGGCTCAGTCGTGGAGAAAAAAGGCGGCGGCTGAGCTCTCACCGGAGACGATGAAGATGACGGTATTGAGGTCGATTTCCAACCTGAAAGAGAGAGGAAATGAGTGTATTGGGTGCGGAACATCACAAGGGAATAGGAGGGCGGCTTATATGCGCGGGAGAGGAAGCGAATTGGCCAGGAAATGGAGAAAATGGCTGGTGACCTTGATGGTGATAAATACGGTGGTTTTCGCATTTGAGAGGGTTATTGGAGGGGGAATCGGTCGGGATTGAGTGATTGGAGGGCATGGATCTCGGCCACGGGATTTAATTGGTGATTTAAGGCATGAGCTGGCTCGGATTTGAATGGCCAACGGAGGTTGGGTGCGATTTGGGTTGGCGGTGGGTGGAAGGAGAAGGCGAGCTGCGGCTCGGGCGGGAGCAGCTCAGCTCCAGCCGGCTCGGGCGGGGCCCACATGGCAGCATGACAGGGTGGGGAGGGGCCGGCTCGGGTAGGTGCAGGCTGGCTCAGCGCAGGCCAGCGCGGGGGAGAAAGGGGAGGTGGCCCACTCGGGGAGAGAAAAGGAGAGAGGGGAGGGGGGAAAGGTGGACTGGAGGAAAGATTCGGCTCAGGAGCATTTTCCAATTTTGGAAATCTTTTTCATTTTTAGATTTTGCTTCAATTTCAAATGGGGTTTTAAATGAGCGACTTCTAGCGAATTTATGCAAACTTTTTCCACACATTAATACCTATTGCATCTATGATGGCATGAATCCATCAAACTTATATAACCTATTGCCAAATTAACTTTAGAAATTAATTTCTTTCTATTGAACAAAATTGCAACTCCTATTAACTTCTAACAAAATTTTAATCTACTACAAACAAATTAAATTTAGGGTGTTACAGCAACTCACTACAAAAGAAACCAACATTAGTGACACCGCATTAGTGATGGATCCACTCACGACGCATCACTAATGTCACCCCGAGCAACGACCCGTATTAGAGCTATCACTAATGACAGATCATTAGTGACGGGTGGGGAAATCGCCCTTCACAAAGGACAACAGTGATGGGTCACTTGACATGCCATCACTAATGACAATCATTAGTGATGGGTTGTGATGGCATCAGTTATTACTGATGGGTAATAAAAATACTCATCACTAATGTAAAAGTCATTAGTGACGGGTGTTAAAAAACACCCGTCTAATGTGTGGGCGACTCATCCTTATCCCCTCCCCTAATTTCTCACTCTCTCTCACGACTAGTCCATATCCCTCCCCTCATTTCTCCCTCTCTCTCGACCAGTTCTTATCCCCTCCCCTCATCTCTCTCTCCACAGCTTCAAGTTGAGATCCATGGCAGCCGCCGAAGAAGAACTTGCGACCACGGTGACATCCTTCACGGCGACCACGACCGAATATGTGGCGGTGGCAGCCGGGCCCATGGCAGGTGCAGCCAGATCCACCCGTGCTCTCTCCCTCTCCCTCGGCACCTTCCTTTAGTCCTCTACTCCTCCACTCCGCTCTCTTTCTCTCTCTCTCTCTCTCTCTTTCTCTCTCTCTATTCTCCTCATCCCACGCTGGCATCCTAGTCCCCTAGTGTGTGTGAGATGGTGTACACCAGATCATCCAGTGTTCACAGGAAATGTGATTGGGTGATTGGGTAATGACTAGATTTTGACCTCTAGCCTATAAATACCCCCTCATTTTGTCTCACTAAGTACTCTTGCTTACCTAGAGGAGCCTATACATTGTGTGTGTCATCAAGAAGCTAGAGAGTGTGATGCGGGGATGCCCGATCTTCCGTAGGTAATATGATAAGTCGATTTGGTGGAGCATCAACGTTGATGATCCAAAGGCTCCAACTAGAACAGACCAAGAACCCTCACAACCACTACACCACAACTCCATGGTTATCAACTGTGCCAAGACGCGGTATACCTCACTAAGAAGGCTTTTCCAGCCAGCAAATCGAGAACACAAGCAAGAACAGGTAGATACAATCTGAATATTGTTTATTACCAATAAAGTACTTGAGTTGGGGTTGAACAAACCGATAAACAGTGAAATTGTCTAAAATAGAATAATCTAAGCTAAACCCGAGCCTAAACTATGATGACTACTGTATATTTATAGAGGGACATGAGGAGGTCAACCTAGGGTTGTGCCGCTGTGGAAATAGGCATACACAACCTGGACTCTGACCCCGACATGATTATAAGACCCAACTAGGTCTAAAACGGTGGCGCAACACCTTATTTCTTTGATTCTGACTAAACTATAAGGAATATTTGGTCGAGCTCATATCCATTGGAAAGGGCTCATCGTAATCTTTCCAGAATGTCCAAGATCGCCTATAACGAACTTCATCTGAGAGAGTTATGCCTATTTTATTGACATGATGTCCTGAGACTTGACCACGACCATGACTAGAGCTCAGCCTCGAGTCCGAGTAGACTTGGCCTTCGAGGGGTGACATCTTGGTAAGGTTGTGGTGCTTCTCTGACATTCATAAGCAATAAAATATCATAAGAATTTAGTAGTAATCCATCCAAGGAAGTATGAACAACGAGAAACGAGTTCACCTAGTGGCCTAATTGTCGTGCGCGTGCTCTTGTAATTGGACCTTGTATGATTTGAGGATTATTGGCGGTATTGATCGTATCCAAATAAGCCATGGGCTCATCATCCACCCCCCCCCCCCCCTTAAATTGGAGTCGTCCTTGACTCAAGCTCTTCTTCTGCTCCCAAGTAGGGCTTCAAATCTTGGTGGTGGAGTGTACCCGACCTCTATTTGACTGTCGGTCTGGGGATGACACGTAGTAAAAAATAGCAGTTTTGTACCCAATTTATTCCAAGGTGATCTTCAAAAGTTACTCAAAAACTTTATGTCACAATCTGAGACAATAGTATTAGGCATTCCATGTAGTCGAATGATTTCCTTGAAGAACAAATCAGCTATGTTTATAGTATCATCGCTCTTATGACAAGGTATAAAATGTGCCATTTAAAAAATCTATCCACAACTACAAATATGCTATCCCTCCCCCTCATTGTCCTAGGTAGTCCTAAAACAAAATCCATAGAAATATCCTCCCATGGTGCACTAGGAACAGGAAGAGGCATATAAAGACCATGTGGATTTAAACGAGACTTAGCTTTGTTGCAAGTGGTACAACGTAAAACGTAGCGCTCGATGTCACGTCTCATCTTTAGCCAAAAGAACTGGGCGGCCAGTACATCTTCAGGTTTCTTTGCTCCAAATTGTGCCATCAATCCTCCTCCATCCACCTCCTGTAACAACAAAAGACGAACAGAGCTAGCTAGAATGCATAGCTTGTTAGCATGATAAAGCAATCCTTCATTCAGCACATATTTATTCCATATTTTCCCTTCTTTACAATGTTCAAACAATTCTTTAAAGTCTAAATCAGCAGCATATAAGTCCTTAATAGTCTCTAAACCAAAAATCTTATGATCAAATTGAGATAACAGTATAACTCCTAGAAAGCGCATCAGCAATCACAATGTCCGTTCCTTTCTTATGCTTTATGACATTTGGAAAATACTCAATAAATTTGACTCATTTAGCATGTTATTTATTCAATTTAGCTTGACTCCTAATATGTTTCAACGATTCATGATCAGAATGTATAACAAATTATTTGGGCCATAGATAGTGTTGCCAAGTTTCAAGCACACGAACTAAAGTATACAATTCTTTATTGTAGGTAAAATAATTCAGACTTGGTCCACTTAATTTCTCGCTGAAATAAGCAACAGGTTTACCTTCTTGAATTAACACACCTCCAATTCCAATCCCGCTAGTAGCACACTATAGCTCAATGGTCTTACTAAGATCAGGGAGTTGGAGTAAAGGAGCATGGTAAGTTTCTCTTTCAATAACTTGAATGTTTTTTCTTGTGCAGGTCCCCTTTTGAAAACCACTCCTTTTTTCGTCAATTCATTCAATGAGGCAGCAATGGTGCTGAAATCCCACACAAAGCGCTGATGGAAACCCGCAGGACCATGAAAGCCTCTCACTTGAGTAGCAGTCTTAGGGGTTGGCTAGCTCTTTATGGCTTCAATTTTTTCTTCATCCACTTGTATTCCCTATGAATTAACAACATAGTCAAGAAAAGAGACTCGATCTGTGCAAAAGATACACCTTTTGAGGTTACCAAAGAAATGTGCATCTCTCAAAGTATTAAAATAGCACGTAGATGATTAAAGTGTGACTCATGTGACTTGCTATAAATCAAGACATCTTCAAAGTATACCACCACAAATTTTCCAATTAAAGCATGTAAAACTTCATTCATCAATTGCATGAAAGTACTAGGTGCATTAGTTAACCCAAAAGGCATTACTAACCAATCACTCATATAAGCCAAACTTAGTTTTAAACGCAGTTTCCATTCATCTCCAAGTTTCATTTTAATATGGTGGTAACCACTTCGTGATGAGGACATCTCCACTATTGTTACGCCCACTACACCAACATCTGCTACCACTTCTCCAACAATACAAGGACCACTCACTAGAGCTCGTGCTCATCAACTTAATCATCAGGAACCAGGGAGAGGAACCGAACAGTCCCAAGTGCAGAAGTGGAGTCACCAAGCGTAAAACAAGTCCTATCCACGAGTTCGATTCGGATTCGGTTGTATGACAGCATCAATTTAGTTCGGCCATACTGACTTCATCCGGACTCCGTTTGGGACGTTCTAGGACTTCATGGAAAGCTTATCAAGTCTACTTTCCAACGGATCCGGCCTCATCTCCAAATTCAGCCCGAGTCGATCTCTATCATCAATTTAAAACCGAGTCTATTTCTGCAAATAGGTGTTGCGCCACCTTATTTAGGTCCGATGGGCCTTGTATCAAGTAGAGCCTTTGAGGGGCGTGTCCTAGGGTAGGATTACGACTCCAACACCTCCTGATCATCCTCTACCCTTATATACCCAGGAACCGCTGCAGAAGAGATGGGTTTTGTTAGATTGGTTTAGCTACGTGCAAACTTTGAGTCTTCGAGTTGTGCTGGACAGCCACCTTGTCAAGATCATCAATAGAACCCCACTTTGTTCGTTTTTTTTTCAATATCATTGCAATTTCAGATTGCTTTTACTTGAGTTCTTGCTTGTTCTTCGGTTACTCGCAGGAATTGAACCTCGTGTTCAGGTTGATCGTGCTCACGGCAAGGTCAACAACCCTCCGGAGTTGGTTTAGCGATTGCTAAGGCGCATCGTCGTCGTACGGTGTAGTCGGATCGTCAAAGTCACTTCCACCAAATCGAAAGAATCTCTCTCATCGAAAGATTGGGACCAATCCCCTTATCAAGTGGTATCAGATTTCTAGGTTGATCGGTGAGACGTTTCCTGTTTTTATTACTAGTTGATTGTTTCATCCCTAGAGTCCAGAAAAAGCCAAAAAAAAGGTTAGATCATAGCATCCGAATCATTGTTTTAGCCATTGGCAATTTTATCATCTAGTTTTTGCATGGTTGAATTTGTGCTGCATCCATCTAGAAGTTGCTGGTCTTGTTCCTTTTGCATCACTTAAGCCGTTGCCTTTTGTTCCACTCTGTTTCGTTGTTTCGTTCGTGTTTTGTTATCGGAATCTAGTGTTTCTTGATCCGTTGGAAAGCTTGTGTCATCTTCTATCTAGTTGTATCCTCCAATAGCAGAAAATACCAAAAATAGTGCCACGAAAATTTTCATCCTCTTATTAGCTACTGTTTTGCGCACCCTGAATTGTATAGCAATCATCTTGTTGTTTAGTGCGAGTGGCTAGTTTTTGCTGGTTGTGCAACAAAACATCACTTATATCTACTGAGTTGCACGTTTTCTTTGTGAACCTATCTGTTCTTTGCGACAACTTTGATCCTATTTGAGACTAGCTTGTTGAATTTGCTCAAGGGACTGCTCATTGGTAGGTTGTGCGCCACAAGTTTTTTGTTGATCAAGTCGTGATCATCATCACATGTTCAGGATCACTGCTGTTTTGCAAGTTTGTGTTGGCCAAAAAAAAAGAAACCAAAAAAAAAGAAAGAAAGAAAAAAATAACTGAAAAAAATATATATAGAAAAAAAAAGGAGGCCAAAAGTTTTTCTATATCAAGTATTTTTTGTTTGGGGCTGCAGTTCATCAAGTCTGTGAGCAATCTTGTGCCCTCTTATTTCGAATTTGAGCAATAGCTAGTGTCTCTCCTTGAACTGTTGCAATACGAGCTTCGACGACACTCTCAATTTTTTTTATATATAGCTCATCCTTTGATTGCAATAGTCCCATTATCTTTGTGTGTGTGTTGTGTCTACTCGTCACTTTTTTTTCGCTTGATCAGCAACTAGGCTAGTGGTTGAGCATCTTTTCAGCGTGTATTACTATTTGATATATTGTGCCACTAAATTGTGAGCGTGAGAAAACTGTATCCAAGCTCCACATTCTACCCAGTACGTTCGTTCGGTCCCTTGGCAATCGCTTTATCCAAGCTTTGATGAACTGTTGACACCACCAACAGCCGACAACACTTGCTGCACGGTAAGAACTTGTAAGAGCTTTAGTTAAAGCTTGAGAGTCGAGCGAGTTTTCACCACATCCTACGTAGTGATAGGAACATTATCTTTGTATTTTTTGTCTTCTACTAACAATGTCAGGTAATGAGAGTCCGCAGCAACACTCTCCACGCACGAAGGATATTATTTCTCACTTTGAGAGGATGATGAGGATCACCACCGAGGGCCTTAGCGAGGATGTACGACTCACTAATGAGCGTATGTCGCTGCAAGAAGACCGCCTCCGGTCCATCGAGACCGCGCAGGGAGTTGCTAACAGTACCCTTGCCACCATTTTATCTAGACTTGATATGCTTGCAGCTGCTGCCCCGGGACCTCCCAACGGTGACAACTCCAGAAACTACACCGCTGATTCAGAGGATGACAATGTCGTCAATTACGACAATGACCGTGACCATCGTCGGCTACGCTTTAATCGGCAAGGTATGCGACGTGATCCACCGCGACACAAGGTACGCGATCGTGATGACATTTTCTCTAAGGTAAAATTCAACATGCCATCATTCGAAGGTAAATATGATCCCGATGGTTACCTTAGTTGGGAATTACTTGTTGATCAAAAATTTGCATGCCATGATTTTCCTGAGGATAGAAGAGTTAGGGCTACCACTAGTGAATTCACTGATTTTGCTTCTGTTTGGTGGAGAGAGCATTGCCGCCTTCATCCAAATAATATACCCACCACTTGGGAAGCATTAAAGCTGATCATGAGACATCGATTTGTTCCCTCATACTATGCCAGAGATTTATTAAACAAATTGCAGCGCTTACGCCAAGGTACTAGTTCAGTAGAGGAATATTATCAAGAATTGCAAGTTGGCATGTTGCGTTGTGGTTTAGTTGAGGATGAGGAAGCTTCTTTGGCTCGTTTCTTAGGTGGTTTAAATCGAGAAATCCAGGACATTCTAGATTATAAGGAGTATAATTCGATGACTCGTTTATTCCATCTTGCTTGTAAAGCTGAACGTGAGGTGCAAGGACGACAATCGAGGACAAAAACTAACTTTTCTGCAGGTCGCACTACTTCGTGGACGCCTCCAACCTCCGCTGTTCCGTCCACCCGTACCACCACACCAAGTTCCTCCATCAACAAACCGGCATCCTCTACTTCAATTTCAGCACCCCGTACACCCACACCGACAAAAAGTGCCACACAAGCTTCGACCAGAAGTTCATCGTCATCGGTTGCATCAACGGGACGCACAAAAGACACTCAATGCCATCGCTGCAAGGGTTTCGGCCACATGATGAGGGAGTGTCCGAGCAAGCGCGTGCTAATAATTCATGAGGATGGCGAGTACGATTCAGCAAGCGATCTTGATGAAGACACCTATGCTTTGCTAGCTGAACGTGAAGATGGCAAACCAAATTCAGAGCATGAAGAAGAGCACGTGCGCGCCAGTGATGCGGACCAATATTTGAGTATTATTGCACAACGCGTGCTAAGTGCTCAGATTGCTCGTGCTGAGCACAATCAGCGCCACAACTTGTTTCAAATTAAAGGCATCGTCAAGGAGCGATCAGTTCGTATAATCATTAATGGTGGGAGTTGTAACAATCTGGCCAGCATGGAGATGGTGGAAAAGCTAGCACTCTCCACTAGACTGCATCCTCATCCCTACTATATTCAATGGTTTAACAATAGTGGTAAGGTTAAGGTAACTCGTATGGTGAGAGTACATTTTGCTTTAGGTTCTTATCATGATTATGTTGATTGTGACATCGTTCCTATGCAAGCATGCTCTATGTTGTTAGATAGACCATGGCAATATGATAAAGATTGTTTGCATCATGGTAGAGCAAATCAATACTCTCTCATGAACAAAGGCAAGAAGATTGTGTTACATCCCATGACTCCTGAACAAATTTTGAAAGATGATCTTGCTAGAGCTAGCAGAAATCATGAGACCCCAATATCTGAAAATCAGATTGTAGCAAGTGAGTTGGAGCAATCTCACAACCAGAATAAAACTGAACCAAGTCTTTCTAAAGAAATAAAATTAAAAGGTTCCAGTTTCCTTGCAACTAAATCTAACATCTCAACTTTAGATGTTAGCAATTTCATTTGTTACGGTTTGATATGCAAAGAAGCATTGTTTTCATTCGAGGATATTCCATCTTCTTTGCCTCCGGTGGTGGCTAACCTTTTGCAGGAGTATACTGACGTCTTTCCAAAGGATGTACCACCAGGGCTGCCACCAATTCGAGGTATTGAGTACCAAATTGACCTCATTCCAGGGGCCTCTTTGCCTAATCGTGCGCCATACAGAACAAATCCGGAAGAAACTAAGGAGATACAACGTCAAGTTCAAGAATTACTTGATAAAGGGTATGTGCGTGAGTCTCTTAGTCCTTGTGCTGTTCCGGTCATTTTAGTGCCTAAGAAAGATGGATCATGGCGCATGTGTGTGGATTGTAGAGCAATCAATAATATCACCATCAGATATCGTCATCCTATTCCTAGGTTAGATGATATGCTTGATGAATTAAGTGGTTCTATGGTGTTTTCAAAAGTTGATTTGCGTAGTGGGTACCACCAGATTCGCATGAAGTTAGGGGATGAATGGAAAACGGCATTCAAAACTAAGTTTGGGTTATATGAGTGGTTAGTAATGCCTTTTGGTTTAACTAATGCACCTACCACCTTCATGAGATTAATGAACGAAGTTTTGCGTGCTTTTATTGGCAGATTTGTGGTGGTATATTTTGATGACATTTTGATATATAGCAAATCTTTAGAGGAACACGTTAACCATTTACGTGCTGTTTTGATGCTTTACATGATGCACGCTTATTTGGTAACCTTGACAAGTGCACCTTTTGTACGGATTGAGTCTCTTTTCTTGGCTATGTTGTTACTCCGCAGGGCATTGAAGTTGATCAGGCCAAGGTTGAGGCAATCCAGAGTTGGCCAACTCCTACCACGGTTACCCAGGTGCGAAGTTTTCTAGGACTTGCAGGATTCTACCGTCGCTTCATGAAAGATTTCAGCACCATCGCCGCACCATTGAATGAGCTTACCAAAAAGGGTGTACCGTTTGTGTGGAGAGATGTACAGGAGAACTCCTTCAACACATTGAAAGATAAGTTAACACATGCACCACTACTTCAACTTCCAGATTTTTCTAAGATATTTGAGCTAGAATGTGATGCTAGTGGAATTGGTTTGGGTGGCGTGTTGTTACAAGAAGGAAAGCCTGTTGCATATTTTAGTGAGAAGTTGAGTGGACCTAGTTTGAACTATTCTACATATGATAAGGAATTATATGCTTTGGTTCGAACTTTAGAAACATGGCAGCATTATTTGTGGCCCAAAGAATTTGTCATATATTCTGATCATGAATCATTAAAGCACATTCGAAGTCAAGATAAACTGAATCGTAGACATGCAAAGTGGGTCGAATTCATTGATTCTTTTCCTTATGTTATCAAACACAAGAGGGGAAAGGAGAATGTTATTGCTGATGCTTTGTCTAGGCGATGTACCATGTTGACACAACTTGATTTCAAAATATTTGGATTAGAGACAATCAAAGAGCAATATGCACATGATACTGATTTTAAAGATGTGTTGCTGAATTGTAAAGAGGGAAGAACATGGAACAAATTTGTCCTCCAGGATGGCTTTGTGTTCAGAGCTAACAAGCTATGCATTCCTGCTAGCTCCGTTCGTTTGTTATTGTTACAGGAAGCGCATGGAGGTGGACTGATGGGACATTTTGGAGTGAAGAAGACGGAGGATATACTTGCTGGTCATTTCTTTTGGCCAAAGATGAGAAGGGACGTGGAACGCTACGTTACTCGCTGCACTACATGTCAAAAAGCTAAGTCACGACTTAATCCACATGGTTTGTATATACCACTACCTGTTCCTAGCATTCCGTGGGAGGATATTTCTATGGACTTTGTTTTAGGACTACCTAGGACAAAAAAAGGGAGGGATAGTATATTTGTTGTTGTGGATAGATTCTCTAAGATGGCACATTTTATTCCATGTCATAAAAGTGATGATGCTACCAATGTTGCTGATTTGTTTTTTCGTGAGATTGTTCGGTTACATGGTGTGCCAAATACTATAGTTTCTGATCGTGATACTAAGTTCCTCAGCCACTTTTGGAGAACTTTATGGTCTAAATTGGGGACTAAATTGCTATTTAGTACTACTTGTCATCCCCAAACTGATGGACAAACTGAGGTGGTTAATCGAACTTTATCCACTATGCTTAGGGCTGTTTTAAAGAAGAATTTGAAAATGTGGGAAGAATGCTTGCCTCATGTTGAGTTTGCTTATAATCATTCAGTGCATTCTACCACTAAGTTGTGCCCTTTCGAAGTTGTGTATGGTTTTGTTCCTCGTGCACCAATTGATCTGCTGCCTCTTCCAACTTCAGAAAAGGTTAATCTTGATGCCAAACAACGTGCTGAACTAATTCTGAAAATGCATGAGACAACAAAAGAAAATATTGAGCGCAAGAATGCTAAATATAGACTTGCTGGTAGTCAGGGTAGGAAACATGTTACATTTGAACCTGGCGATTTGGTTTGGCTGCATTTGAGAAAAGACAGGTTCCCTGATTTGCGCAAGTCAAAATTAATGCCTCGTGCCGATGGTCCATTTCAAGTGTTGGAAAGGATTAATGATAATGCATATAAGCTTGATCTGCCTGCAGAGTTTGGGGTAAGTTCCACATTTAACATTGCAGATTTGAAACCATACTTGGGTGAAGAGGTCGAGTTGCCATCGCGGACGACTTCGATTCAAGAAGGGGGGGATGATGAGGACATCTCCACTATTGTTACGCCCACTACACCAACATCTGCTACCACTTCTCCAACAATACAAGGACCACTCACTAGAGCTCGTCCTCATCAACTTAATCATCAGGAACCAGGGAGAGGAACCGAACAGTCCCAAGTGCAGAAGTGGAGTCACCAAGCGTAAAACAAGTCCTATCCACGAGTTCGATTCGGATTCGGTTGTATGACAGCATCAATTTAGTTCGGCCATACCGACTTCATCCGGACTCTGTTTGGGACGTTCTAGGACTTCATGGAAAGCTTATCAAGTCTACTTTCCAACGGATCTAGCCTCATCTCCAAATTCAGCCCGAGTCAATCTCTATCATCAATTTAAAACCGAGTCTGTTTCTGCAAATAGGTGTTGCGCCACCTTATTTAGGTCTGATGGGCCTTGTATCAAGTAGAGCCTTTGAGGGGCGCGTCCTAGGGTAGGATTATGACTCCAACACCTCCTGGTCATCCTCTACCCTTATATACACAGGAACCGCTGCAGAAGAGACGGGTTTTGTTAGATTGGTTTAGCTACGTGCAAACTTTGAGTCTTCGAGTTGTGCTGGACAGCCACCTTGTCAAGATCATCAATAGAACCCCACTTTGTTCATTTTTTTTTTCAATATCATTGCAATTTCAGATTGCTTTTACTTGAGTTCTTGCTTGTTCTTCGGTTACTCGCAGGAATTGAACCTCGTGTTCAGGTTGATCGTGCTCACGGCAAGGTCAACAACCCTCCGGAGTTGGTTTAGCGATTGCTAAGGCACATCGTCGTCGTACGGTGTAGTCGGATCGTCAAAGTCACTTCCACCAAATCGAAAGAATCTCTCTCATCGAAAGATTGGGACCAATCCCCTTATCACTTCGCAAGTCGATTTTAGTAAAAATTATAGAACCACTCAACTCATCAAGCATGTCATCTAGCCTAGGAATAGGATGATGATATCTTATAGTAATATTATTAATGGCTCTACAATCAACACACATACGACAACTACCGTCTTTCTTAGGAACCAAAAGAATAGGAACAACACTATGACTAACACTTGCTCGTACGTACCCACAATCCAAAAGGTCTTGGACTTGTCCCTGAATTTCCTTAATCTCTTTCGGGTTAGTCCTATATGCAGCACAGTTTGGCAAAGTTGCTCTTGGAATCAAATCAATTTGATATTTTATTCCTTGAATTGGTGGTAATCTCGGGGTACTTCAGCTGGAAAAATATCCACAAACTCCTGCAAAAGCTTAGCAACAGCATGAGGTAAAGAGCTAGATATATTATCGAGTGAAACTAAAGCATCTTTGCGTATCAAAGCACAGCATAACAGCTAATTGTCATAAATTTCAGCAAGGTTAGATTTTGTAGCAAGTATAACACACCCTTTCAATTTAATTCTATCGGACTTAGAAGTTATTGTCACCTTCTCCTTTTTGGGTGGAAAATTTTGTTTCGCTACTTGCTGAATTTTCATATTCATGTTTATGCTCTTTTCTCCTATTTTTAGCTATTTATTTTTCACATTTCACAATTTTAGCAGGGGTTAAAGGTAGAAAGGTTATTTTCTTTCCTTTATACATAAGGGTGTACTTATACCATGATGTGTTGCATCTGTATCAAACTCCCATGGTTGACCTAGCAAAAGAGAGCATGCTTGCATGGGTACTACATCCAAATCAGCACAATCATGGTATGAACCAATAGAAAAATACAACCTAGCCATTTGCATTACCTTCACCTTACCGTTGTTGTTGAACCATTGAATATGGTAAGGGTGAGGATGAGTTCTATCAGCAAGGCAAGATTCTCGATCAAATCTGAACTTACGTTGTAGCAAGGAAAGATGCTGCCATTAATAACGACGCGAACACGGTAATCCTTGACTATGAGGAACATCTGAAATATATTATGGCATTGTAGCTGTTCCGCTTACTCCGTTTGAGTGTTCAACACTCACTGCACAATGAGGGTCATATAATTCTCCATTGCAGCAGCACCGAATTCTTCCTCGTGGTCGATATACGTCTCGTGTTCGTCCTCTTCACCTGCAAGATTAGCTGCAAGAGCATATTCATCCTCAACGTCACAGGACTTATATATCCACCGTCCTCTATTGCAATGTACGCTCACTGACTTGGGAAATTCTTCATGATATGGCTCATTCCCTTACATCGGTGGTAAATAATCCCAGTCATGCGACCAGTTGAAGCAACTGAAGAAGAGATCTTTGCTGGAGCCTGCGCACTAGCTTACCTCGGGAGTGTATAATGGTGTCGAGGGTACTGCTGAGCGTGTCCTACTCGAGAAGGCGGCAATAGACCGTGAAGCTAAATGTGGGGTTGTTTTGTCTTGACCCGGTGTTGATTTTGAAGTAGTCGAGCTTCCAAAATTGTTCCTTGGCCTCTGTTGTCATCCCTACTAGGAATGCTATCATATTCTTTGTAATCGACTATGTCATGCATTTCACACCTTAACCCTCCATAAAAGCGCCCAATTGCAGCCTCTTCATCCTCAATAATACCGCAACACAGCATGCTAATTTGTAGCTCCTGATAATACTCTTCTACAGAACTATCACCTTGGTTTAAGCGTTGCAATTTCTTACGCAAATCATGTTTAAAAGAAGGTGGACCAAATCTATTACACATAGCAACCTTTAAAGCATTCCATGTAGTAGGAGTTAATCTGTCAAGGCATATCCTATTCCACCAGATAATTGCAAAATTTTTAAATTCACTAGCGGTTTGTCTAACTCTATGCACTTCAGGAACTAAATAAGCATTAAACTTCTATTCTACCATCATCTCCCAATCTAAATACCTTTCAGCATCATAAGCACCCTCAAAAGATGGTATAGTAAACTTAACATTAGCAAGTGGATCATCATTACTATGTGGGTTATATTGCTGAAAATTACTACTTCTTATACCTTGATGGTTGAAGTTCAATTGGTTCATTTGTTGTTCAACAAAGGCGTCATGTTCTTGCCTCAAAATTTCATCATCTGTGACGGACTCCTCTTGTTCATGAGCTGCACCATGAGGATCCAATCGACCATTGTTCGATGGTGGATTAACCAATTGATCAAAGCGTGTATTAAGAATTGCAATGCTTTCATTGAGTTGTTGTAATGCGGTATTGGTTCCCACAAGCTACTTGTCAATGTCGTCATTAATAGTTTGTCAATGATTATCCCCTCAAAACACACTCTTTCGCATCCGATATTTCACCTGCCATGGTTGGTAGCAGGCAAAAGATAACAAAAGATATTATCCCTATTGACTACTAGGTGGTGGAAAGTGAAGTGGAGTTACACACTCTCAAGCGTCTTACGTTGTTCTTGCAAGTGTTCTTACCAATCACAGCAGTTAGCATAACCGGTGGTTGGTTTGTGATACCTTATCGGGTGCGAATGAGCTAGTTGCAAGAGAAGAAACCGTTTTGATCGAGAGAAGGTGTGGCTTGGACAAGCAGTATTTAGTAGAAAGGAATAGCAATAATTAAAAACAGATTAGCAAAGTTGAATAAGAGTCTACAGTACTCATCATAGTTCCTGGCCCGAACACGTTCCTAAAACTAGCTCAAGCAAAGCTATAAACTATAACAAACATAAACACAATGGAACAAAATTTGAAATGCAGACTGATTTTTTTTTAATTCTCTCTCTCTCTCTCTTTGCTTCTTGCTTTTTGAAACTCTTTGCTTCTTGCTTTTTTTTTTTACGAATGTGACACAAACTCAAAACTCATCTACTGCCTTTTCTAAGACCAGAGAGGTACGTGGGCCACAAAATTTTTTCAGAGAACAGGGGTATAAAGGTAATAAAAAGATACTCTCTCTATATATATATATAAACTTTAACTACCTTTGTTTCGGCTATGGTGGTCGGGTGGGCGACTCCGGCTATGTGGTCACGGTGACTAGATGGTCGGACCCCGAGTGGGTCGTCAGAGTGATTGGTCGAAACCCAAGTGGACGGTTGGAGTGACTGGTTGAACCTTGAGTGGGTGCTTGGACCCTGAGTGGGTGATTGGAGTGACTGGTCAAAACCCGAGTGGGTGGTCGGAGTGACTGGTCGAACCTCGAGTGGGTGGTCAAAGTGACTACTAGGCTATAACAGATAAGGACTCGATGCTAGAAAAATAGGACATGATGACTTGACCAGCAACAAAGACACCGACTATGGACTCGAACTCAATAACGCAAGAACTAAAAACAAAATTGCGAAGGGCACAAAGTGGTTTGAACAACAGAATAACTATGATTTAAATCTTTTTGTGGGGCAATTTTCTAGATTCTTGGTAATGGAACAAAACTAAACAAAGGAGATAACTAAGATTACCTAACGGGCAACTGAAGCTTTGATACCACTTGACACGGGGATGCCCAATTTTCCTTAGGTAGTATGATAAGTTGATTTGGTGGAGCTTCGACGTTGATGATCCAAAGGCTCCAATCAGAACAGATCAAGAACCCTCGCAACAACTACACCACTACTCTGTGGTTATCAACCATGCTAAGATGTGGTTGACCTCGCCAAGAAGGTTTTTTCTGCTGACAAATCGAGAATACAAGGAAGAATCTGAATATTACTGATTACCAATGAAGTACTCAAGTTGGAGTTCAACAAACCGATAAATGGTGAAACTTTCTAAAACTAAATAATTTAAGTCAAACCCAAGCCTAAACTATGATGGCTACCCTATATTTATAGGGGGACGTGAGAAGGTCTTCCTAGGGTTGTGCAACCATGGAAAGAGGCGTACACAGCCTGGACTCCAACCCCGACACGATTACAAGACCCAACTTGGTCCAAAATGGTGGTGCAGCACCTTATTTCTTTCCCTCTAACTAAACTATATGGAATATTAGGTCAAGCTCATATCCATTGGAAAGGGCTTATCGTAAGCTTTCTAGAATGTCCAAGATCGCCTAAAACAGACTTCGTATGAGAGAGTTATGCTCATTTTACTAATATGCTGTCCTTACTCGACCGCGACTTCGACCATGACCACAACTAGAGCTCAGCCTCGAATCCGAGTAGACTTGCCCTTCCAGGGGTGACATTCGGGTAAGGTTATGGTGCTTCTACCACGTCCTAAGCAATAAAACATCACAAGAATTTAGTAGTAATCCATCCAAGGAAGCATGCACAGCAAGAAACGAGTTCACATGGTAGTCTAATTACCGTGCACGTGCTCTTGTAATTGGACCTTGTATGATTTGAGATTATTGGCGGTATTGATTGTATCCGAAGGAGGCATAGGCTCATCAGAGTGTACTAGAATGATTTGCAAAGTCCCTAATTGAAGATAAGGACATCATTAATGCTTAGAGAGTAGCAAGTGTGCATCTAGCCAAAGTTTAGGTTTGATCTTGGTCAAGTGAAGCTATTAGCTTATTACTCTTGGTGGTTAACAACACCTGGTCAGTCTTTGGTGAATGGAGATGTCTCGGTGAGCTCTTAGAGTTCTTGTGAATTCTTGATGCCCGCCAATCTGAAGATGGAGAAGTGACAACGATAAGGGAGCACTTCAGTCTTGGTGACTCAAGGGGAAGCGATATCCTTGGTTGCTACTTGTTTTAGAATTTGATAGAATTAATTTTTTAGTTATAGCCCAATTTACCCCATTTTAGGCTATTCGATCATTTCAATTGGTATCAAAGCTTCGTTCTTTGATAGGCTTAACATCTTAGAGCAATGGCCCCTGTGAATAGAAGTAGTGTGCCAAGGTTCGAGGGAAAGAACTTCACCTATTAAAAAGTTGGCATGACAAACTATCTCAAAGCTATTTCCCTCGAAGTTTGGCTAGTCACTTCCATTGGGTTTGATCAACCTGTTACTAAACAAAAAGTTAGATGAAATGCTAAGTCTAGATATGCTATATTTGAGAGAATTAGTGAAGAGGTCTTTTCTAGAGTAAGGAGCAATGAATTAGCTCATGATATTTGGACTGGTCTTTGTGAAATTCATCAGGGTTATAAGAAAATCCGAGAGGAAAGATATCTTGTGTGAATGAACAATCTAAATCAATTTAAGATGTTTCACAATGAATTATGCAATGATATGTATTCTCGCATGAACATGCTTGTTGAGGAAATCAATTCTCTTAAACTTATTCAATTATCTCAAGGAGACATAATTCGTAGGATCTTGATGGTGCTTCCCAAGCCGCAATACAATATCGTCATCTCTCTTCTTCATGAAAGGGACATCAATGACATGACCATCACCGATGCCGTTGGGAAGATTTATGCTCATGAGATATTCATGTTTGGAGATCAAGGTGATCAATCTTCATCCAAGAAGAATCTTGCTCTCAAGGCCAAGATGGGTGACAAGAACAAGAAGATGATGCTTCTGTCATCAAGTGAAAGTGATAAAGATGATGACTCCGACACTGAGTCTGCCCTCCCCATGAGAAGAACCACAAGGATGGTATCCAAGTTGGGCAAGAAAAGGGCTACAACTATGATCCCAAGAAGAACAAATTTCACCTAAGGAAATTTGACAAGTCCGGTGACAGAGACAAAAAGAAGTGCTACAATTGTAGTGACTATGGCCACATGTCATATGATTATCCTTATCTTGATAAGAGAAATAAGAACAAGAGAAAGCCAAATGATGCAAGTGGTGATGAGGACAAGCATAAGAAGAAGGGTCAAGATAAGAAGAAGAAGAAGAAGAAGAAGAAGAAGAAGAAGAAGCTCTTCAGCAAGAAGGGTAGAGGCTGAAAGGCTTACATTGTTGAAAAATAGGTCATCGGCGAGAGCTCAAGTGATGATTCAAGCGATGATGAAGATAACAACTTCGCTAGCCTCACCATCATTAATGATCCACCACTTCCTCCACCGCCTACATGCCTCATGGCAAAAGGTAACAACAATGTGAGTAACAAGGAAGATGATAGTAGTAGTGATGATGATGGTATTTCTCCTAATGATCTATCTAAACTTATGAATGACTATGATACTATCATGATGAAGTAAAAGCTAAAATCAAGTCTCTTAAATGTTAATGCTAAACTTAGCTCTAGTCATGATGAGTTACTTGCTAAAAACAACAATATGCTTAAAAAACATGATGAAGAGGTTGAATCTAGCAAGTCTCTTGAAGAAAGCAACAAGAAGCTAAAGCTTGAGCATGTAGACTTGAAATACAAATATCAAGAACTTGAGCTAGCTTATGATGTCATTGATCCTATCATTAATGAATTGTCTACTATTGATATCGTTAAGGTTAATGCATATACTTCTTGTGATGATCTTCTTGATATTCTTTGCTCCTCTTCATGTGCATGCAAGGGAGCAATAGCTCAGAGATGAGATTGCAAGTCTCAATTTGTGTGTGGCCTAGTTGACTAAGGGGGTATAAGCGCAAGGAAATCGTCATGAAGAATACAATATACTACAACAAGAGAGGTCTTGAGTGATTCCGCAACCTAGTGGAGAAGATTACCAAGTCATCGGAAATCAAGTGTTGTTTCATTAAGGAAGTTGGTTCATATTAACAATATTGTGGAGCCACCAACCACCACACAAGGGAGTGTCAAATTCCTACTGAACCCCTTCCTACTTTACCTTCTAAATATAAGTCCACTTTCAATTATCATCATTTTCTATTGCATAAGCTTTAAAATGGAAAACATTATGGCTAAATTCATTGAAATTCAAGCTAAGTGCAAGCTTCCTAGGCAACTTTGGCTGCCTAAAGCTCTTGTGTCTCACGTCAAGAGTACCAAACTTATTTGGTACCTAAACAACAAGCTTGATCTCTTATGTGTATGTGAACTACAAAGTAGAGTGCAATCATTAGGTGCTTGATAGTGGATGTACACAACATATTGGCAATGTAAAGATGTTCACCTCACTAGAAGATGAAGTGGACGATCATGACAAAGTCACATTTGGTGATAACTCTAAGATAAATGTGGTAGATTTGGGTAAGGTGACAATCTCTAATGACCTTTCTATCTCTAGTGTTCTTTTAGTATGTTGTCATAACTAGCAAGAAGCATAATGATCTAATCTTTAAAGATTTTAGACATGGGTATATCTATCTTATGGATTTTTCCTCTAATGAAGCTAGCTTGACAACATGCCTCTTCACCAAGACTTCAATGGGTTGACTTTAGCATTGTCAACTTGCACACATTGGAATGAGCCAACTCAAGAAGGTGTTCAAGAATGGAATGGTGGTTGGTTTGAAAGATGTGGTATTCGAGAAGGATAAATTGTGTAGTGCTTGCCAAGTGGGGAATCAAGTTGCAAGCTCTTATCCATACAAATCCATGATGTCTACATCAAGACCCCTAGAGCTTCTACACATGGACCTCTTCGGACCAACTACCTACAAAAGTCTTGGAGGTAATCTCTATTGCCTTGTCATTGTTGATGATTATACAAGATACACTTAGACTTTCTCTTTAGATAACAAGAGCATGACCATTGGGATCTTCAAGAAGGTTGTGAAGAGGGCTCAAAATGAATTTAAAACCACACTTATGAAGATCTGGAGTGAAAACGGGACGAGGTTCAAAAACACACAAATTGAAGAATTTTGTGATGACACAGGCATCAAAAATGAGTTCTCATCAACCCACACCCTTCAACAAAATGGCGGGGTGGAGAGGAAGAACAATACTTTGATCACTCTTGCAAGAGCAATGTTGGATGAGTGTGGTATGCTGGAGAAGTTTTGGGCCATACGAGCTTCTCATTGTGAGAAAACCCAATATATCCTACTTCTGGGTGTTAGGGTATAAGTGCTTCATCTTAAAGAAAAGAGAGCACCTAGGGAAGTTTGAGCATTATTGTGATATTGATTTTCTTGTTGGTTATGCATCTAACCCCAAAGCATATCGAGTATTCAACAATGCCACTGGTTTTATTGAAGAAACATGTGATGTAAAGTTTGATGAATCTAATGGCTCCCAAGGAGGTGTTTCATGTGATGATTTAGGTGATCAACCCTTGAGAGACACAATAAAGAAGATGGCAATTGGGGATACCAAGCCAAAGGAGGAGGATGAAGATGTACCTTCTACTTCCACTCCACACACCTTTATGGTGCCTCAAGTTGATCAAGATGATGAGAAGGATGATCAAGCACTTCCATCACAAGATGTCCATATCTCTCAAGAGGAAGCTCGAGCTCAAGCTCAAGATGTTGGACCACCTCAAGATACACCTCAAGAACCACAAGTAAAGCAAACGCATATTTTCAAGGATCACCCCATTGACTTAATCATTGGGAGTCCATCTAGGGGAGTAAGAACTCGCTCTTGTTAATATACTTCATTTTATGAACATTACTTATTTGTCTCTTGTTTGGAACCCACGCATGTAGATGAGGCTCTTAAGGATCCAGATGGGGTGATTGCTACGCAAGAAGAACTCAACAACTTCACTTGCAATGAAGTATGGATACTAGAAGAGAGGCCTCAAGACAAGAATATCATTAGAACCAAGTGGGTATTCCATAGCAAACAAGATGAAAATGGTGTGGTGGTACACAAGAAGGAAAGACTTGTCCCACAGGATTTGAATAAGTTGAAGGGTTGGATTTTGCTGAAACATTTGCTCCCATGGCAAGTCTTGAAGCCATCCATATCCTTCTTTAATTTGCTTCACATCATAACATTAAGCTTTATCAAATGGATGTGAAGAGTACATTCTTAAATGGCTTCATTAATGAACTCACTTATGTTGAACAACCCCTAGTTCTGAAGATCCTAGATATTCTAATCATGTTTATAGATTGCACAATGCGCTTTATGGACTCAAGCAAGCCCCAAGAGCTTGGTATGAACGCTTGCGTGACTTTCTCATCAACCAAGAATTTAAGATCGTGAGGGTGGACACTACATTATTCACAAAGATCATCGATAATGAGCTTTTCCTATATCAAATCTATGTTGACGACATAATATTTGGTTCAACAAACAAAAGGTTTTGCAAAGAATTTGGTGACATGATGTCTAGGGAGTTCAAGATGTCGATGATTAGCGAGCTCAACTACTTCCTTGGATTTCAAATCAAGCAATTGAAGGAAGGAACATTCATCCATCAAGAGAAGTACACAAAATATATCCTCAAAAAGTTTAAGATGGATGATGGAAAGCCAATCAAAATTCCAATGCCTACCAATGGTCATCTAGACACGGATGAAACGGTAAACCGGTTGACCAAAAGCTTTATCACTCTATGATTGGGTCATTTCTTTACCTTACCGCATTTAGGCACGATATTGTATTTAGTATATGCATATGTGCTAGTTTTCAAGCTAATCCTAAGGAATCGTATCTTAGCGCGGTTAAGAGGATCCATAGATACCTAAAGCTTACACCTAGCATAGGCTTGTTGTGCCCCAAAGGAACTAGTTTCTTACTCTTGGGTTACTCGGATTTAGACTTCGCCAGATGTCATGTGGATCATAAGAGTACTTCAGGTGGGTGACATTTTCTAGGGCTGTCCCTAGTTTCATGGTGTTCTAAGAAGCAAAACTTCATAGCCTTGTCCACCGCAGAAGCTAAATACATAGCCACCGGAGCATGTTAGACTTTGGTATTCATCTAGAGAAGGTTCTACTCCTTTGTGACAATGAGAGTGTCGTAAAACTTGCAAACAATCCTGTTCAACACTCTCACACAAAGCACATTGATATCCGTCATCACTTCCTTAAAGATCATGTAGCTAAAAATGATCTTCTCCTAGTAGTGTAAGGTCGAAAGATCAATTGATAGATATCTTCGCAAAACCTCTAGATGAAGCTACCTATTGTAGATTGTGAAATGAGTTGAACATGATAGATACTTTAAATGTCATGTGATGCCTTGTCATATAGATGCATTCATGATAGGTGCTTGTCTAACCTTCTCAAGACAGTGGTGAATATAGGTTTTGCTTGAGTTGGTGGCCCCCTAGTTTTACTCAAGGCATGTTGTTGGGTTCACCATGAAGAACCTTGAGAATGGAAGTAATATAACAAGATAGATTTATTTTATGCCATGCATTCACATGTCATATAGCTTACACTCATGTTTACTTTCAAGCATATGTTTTGCATTGCATGTGCATTAGTGGTAGAGAGATCACAAAGGATAATATCACTCTTTGAGGTTGTTGTTTGCTTTCAATGTGGACATACACCTCTATAAGTGTAATTAAATAGATGCTTGTGCTTAGTGCCTATTGAGTCATGTCCTAGCAAATTTAAAGTCTTAATATTTGAATTCATAGGCAATATGGCTCATACATTTCCTTGGAGTTCTCTCCCTCCTTTCTTTATTGGTTCATTTTTCCTATTGCAAAAATTATGTATGGTATAGCCTCTTTGGGCAAATATTTGAAAATGAGTGTTTGAGAAGGTAAGGTCTTCACTCAAACTAGTCCAAACATGTGTTTTTGTCAAGTGGTTATTTAAAGTTTGGACTCAGTGAGAGATTTTAGTTCAGTAGAGAGTTTTTCTTCTCATCGGATGGTTCAATGTTCCTTTCTTTCTTCTTAACGGACCATCCGACGTTCTACTCTGTCAGCCTTGCAATAATTTTAGAAAAAGGTTTGACGTGTGTTGGATGATCTTCACCAGACCTTCAGGTGTTAAGAAATTGGAATTCTCTCATAATGGTCCAGTGTACAGATGAATTTGCCATCGATAATCCAGTGTGTGAAGAGTTTGTTTCAGCTATGTTTTGGAAAAGTTTCTGGAAAATGGTACAATGCTCTGTCCAGTGCTCATGTCATAACATCACCGAACCTTCTGCTGTTTGAGTTTTCGGTGAGACCCATCTGTCATGTAACTTTTCATCTTGGTCGGCCTCTCTTCTCTCTATCTTGAACTTTTGCCACCGCCCGTGTCCTTCGCTATTTCTACGAGAGCCTGTGCCACCGCCTGAGCCCTCATCAGTCTAGGCCACCGCTCGTCGCACTGTCGTCGACCTCCCAGCGCGTTGTTGCTCCACCATAGACCTAGGTCCTTGCACCAGTGCCGAGGACCATCTTCATCATGCCCTAGTTGTCGCCGCTGCCAGAGCCACCATCGCCAGTCCTCCGGCTGCCGTGCTTCCTCTCTTATCACCGACATATCCTCAAATCCCTTCTGGTGAGCATCAAATCTTGGCCAGTTCTCCAATTTTTGTAAACCCGAGATTCAAATTCAATCAAAACCACTTTAATTCTTGTCAAATTTTGATCAATTTGTTACAATTCAAGTAAAATCTTATGAAATTGATCACATTCATGTGTCACAAGCTTGAATCCGTAGCATGTTCATCCAAATTCACATCAAATTCTTGCTTACGATTCAAATTTGGGTCGAATTCTTTCAAATTTCCTAAACCCAAAGTGTTCGCTCATCTTTTTATTCATGATTGGTCTGTTAGATGGTTCATGAGCATCGCGACAAGGACAAGGCCATTGAACAGCAGAAGAAGAAGAAGACAAAGGCTCAGAAACAGTGGGATCGTGCCTTTACAGCAGCAGATGCATCAGATGTTTAGTGAGGATTTCATATCAGAGATGATGCTTCTACACCACATCAGTCCACCCGCACCCATTTTTTCATGGGGATGGGATCAACGCCTTCCCACCAGTCAAGTAGCCGAAAGAGGGCTCGTCAGGAGCCAGAGCTTCCGAAGGAGGAGGAGCAGCAGCAGACACAGTAGCAGTCAGTGCAGTAGAGTGGTTTTCCCCGAACAGAGATGAGGAGGTAAATCCCAGGTTTTGGATAATGCTGCAAGAGAGCTTCCACATGTCCTATCTTAGGAGGAAGGTCAGTCTGAGCAAGCATAAGATGCTCAACTGGCACAACATGTAGTTGACTTCAGGAGGAGTAAATATGACGTAAAACCTAGTAATTTGAGGCAATGAAGGAATCTGATAGATACGATTAGATCCAAATAGGCCTCAACGTCTTTGATAGATTCTTATAGGCTACACGAGAGAACGCTTTTTTATAGCAGACTTAGATGTCTAAGTACGATTCAACCTATAAGGATAGATAAATATAGGCCATCGAGCAAAACGCGTAGGGAAGGAATCATCGAGTTCACTCAGGACTTTGACACCTTCCCAAGTCTTTTAGCTCTTCTCACAGACATGAACAGATATGTTGAGGAGTGGGTCACCGTGTTCTATGCCATAGTGAGAATTGAACTAGAGAGGGACTACATTCAGTTTATGTTCTAGGGTGAGCACATCAGGCTTTACAGGAACAACATTCTCAAGGCTTTGGGGGCTCAGGTGAGTTCTAAGTATTTGCACAAGATCGTTCATCTGAATGCCAACCCCCTTGATATCCTCTGGTTGGTGGTGTTTTCCCTACAGATGATGAGATCCAACCTCTATTTAGACAACCTTCCACTCCAGGTTCACTGAGACTGCCACATATGTTAACACATGAGGTGAAGGCTATCCACATAGCCATGAGACTTAGCTTGTTGCCGAGAGTTGGATATGCAAAGGCCATCACTAGTTTATAGCAATGGTTGATTCTCTCCATCCTTACTCACCAGCACTTCGATATCATGGATTTGATTATGTGTGAGATAGATGATGTGGTAGCTGATGGGATGATGATGGCCACACAGCATCCCTATGAACATCTTATTTTAGATATGCTAGCTCACTCAGTAAGGTTCCCTAACTATCTTCAGACCTACGAGTTCTCGATGACGTACTTTAGGTAGTACTCACCTACTGCACCTTCAGACAGACTTCATGGTCAGCATGCTATGTTTTATGCTCAGGAGTATATTCCAGTAGACAAGCGATAGAGGGCAGCTGTTGAGGACCATGCCCTAACTGAGGCCGAGGAAGAGCTTCCACAGGCTATCTTTGACATTAACAATGACAACAACTCGGACTTCGATGATGTTGAGTACTTTCATTCAATCACCAGATCACACGACGCCAAGGCAGGAGGGCCGCGAAGTGCCCGTAGACTCTAGGTGAAGGACCGGACCTCCCAACGAAGAACTCGAACGAAGGCCCCCCAAGGCACCCGGAGTCCCCTGACCAGCCATGAAGCACAACGTCACGCTCCGGCCATGCTTCGCCCATACACCGAGACAGAAGCTCTCCAGTGCTGCGCAAATCTCCACCGGAGGTACCTCTGGCTGGAAGGCCTCGACCATGGAGTCCAGCACCTACTGCCCCAATGCTTCGGAGGGATCGAACCCCACCAGGTGCAGTAGGATCAGCTGAAGAGCAGAGGCCACACGAGCGCTGGACCTCGCATAGACCTCCGCGGCCCTAACCATGACCTTCGCGGCAGATCGAAGCCAGAAGAGCGGCATGACCAACGCCTCCGAGTCCCTAGGCCGCTCAAGGCATCAGAGAAATCCGGGCCACCTCCGACGCAGGCACCGTTAACTGCTGGCACTCCGAACGTAGTGCCCCTCGGATGCCTGAACCTCCTCTAGCTCTCACCGCATATTTACTGCCGCCACCCAAAGGGTGTCAACGTTACCCTCAGAGGACACACGGGCTACGTTGGACACATCGGCAACCTCACTCGCCTTCCGAAGGTCTTGAGCAGCCTTCCGCTCCTCAGCCTCCGCACCATCTCCTCCCGAAGATGGCCCTCCGCGGACTCCGCCCATTTTTGGGCCTCTTCCAAGGCCTGGCGATGGCCCTCAACCTCGTCACGGGCTGCAGCAAAAGCCTGGCACCCACCACCTCCCAGCACCCACGTCAAAATTACTTGCTACAAGGCACCACAAAAGATGGAAAAAGATAGAATGAGCTACTCAGGACCCAATACTGGACCCAGTAAATCATAACCAATACTACCGACCTGAACGGTCGCCGCTACCAACTGCGCCTCCAGCTCCTCCAGAGGACGCTGGGCCAACAATCGCTCGACCTCTCCACTCCGAAGAAGAGAGGAGGACACAGCGAAGGCCCTTGACGCCTCCAGGCGCAGCATGAAGTCGTCCAGGGTCAAGACCTTGAGGCCAGGGCTCCCCTCGATCGCTCCAAAGGGGCCCTCGGCGGAGAGCACGGTGCCTCGGGCACCAACCGCCACGGGTAGGTCACCAGCTGGCTCGGGGCCCCATAGGAACGAAGACACGTCCCCCGGGATGGCCCTCAAAGACCCCTCCGGAGGAGTCCCTGATCTCCGCTGGGCCTCTGGAGCCTCATGGGGTGGAGTCAAGGACACATCCACCTCGAAGGTCGCTACAAAAAAGAAACACAAATCAAGACCCGAGCGCACGACTGAAAACAGGTTATGACTAACGAAGCAAATCACACCTGGTTCCTCCGAACCTCTTACAGGAGGACCCGTAGCATCCTCAACATCCGAGCCAACAATACCGAAGTCGTAATCCATAGAGGCCACGCCTCTCTGTTGGCTCTGGCTGTGACCCGTAATATCCAGGGAGGCTCGGTCCTTCCCCCAGTCATCACCGCCACCCTGGCCCTCACCTCCGGACTGATCGCTCATGCTCCCAACCTGTCTCAAGCGCTTCTTGCGAACCAAGGGCACCTCCGATGACTCGGCCGTAGAACCAATATGTGAGCCTCTGGATGCTGAAGGCCACTGGGCCTAGAGCGTCCTCACACAAATGGAGGGGGGGCCTGCACGCGCTCATTTACCAGTAGCCCTAGGCTCTGGATCCCGCCGTGCCAGAGCCCCCACACCAAGGTAAAAGCAGACACGATTGTACCGCTCCCAGCTCCGTGCCAGGGCCACCCGCCACTCCAACTCCGCGAGAGTAGATTGGGGCCCAGGACCACCTACGCAATCTCCGTCGTGCGCTCCAGCAGGAGGCAGGTCTCTGGAAGAAAAAAGACAGCTCACATCAGCAAATCAAGAACCAAACTACAAAGGGAACTCACCAGCACTGAAGGGCGAGCCGGAATACACCTTCGGCCACTCTTACGCACCTTGCTCAAAGACGCAGTTCCAGCCCATTTGAAGGGGTCGAACACGCAACATGGTGAACTCCTCCATGATGTCACGCATGCTCATCTTTTCAGCTACCCTCTGGAGAAGGGCCAGTCGTGAAGCGAACTGGTCGTCCATAATCCCCACCTCTGACTCTAGAACATATGCGATATCCCGATTCATGGAGTGAAGGGGCGATGCAGGCCTGAAGCTGTAGTAAAACCACCGCTACAACCAGCCAGTATACCACCGGCCGTTAATGGCATTCACCGGGAAGCATCGCGATACTGCGGCCAAATCTGGAAGTTAACACTCCCGAAGCTAAGGGGCCTCTTCGTCCCCTCGACCTTTATCAACTTCAGCTAGCAGCTAGAAAAGTGGAGGGCCACGAAGAAATTCGCCCTCCCGTCGCACCCCTCCGCCCGCATGGCACACTCAAAGGTGGCCAGGCGGGCAATGGCATTGGCGTGGAGTTGCAGAAGTTCCACGTAGAGGTTGCAGAGCACCTCTTCAATCAACGGCACTGAGGGAAAACCTAGGCCCGCCTCGAAGAAGGCTTCAAACATCACGACCTCATGGGCCAGGGGATTTGGGACCTCCTCACCCAGCGAAGGCCGAGCGATAGCTCGCGAGGGAATCTTCCCCTCCCTAACCATCCGATCAAGCTCCTCATCACCAGTGACAGATGCTCCTAGCGTAGTGGTTTACCGGGAGTGGCTTTTGCTGGCATGCCAGAGCTCCACTCCTGGCAGTGGCCCCATCAGCAACAGGAAAGCCGGTGCCACCTGAGGGTCCCCCGCCGTGGCTACTCTAGCCATCTCCCCCGCCACCTGAGTTTCGGCTTCACTCAGGGTACTCAAGCCAGCCATACGAACTACAAGAGGATGGTGAAAGGCGTTGGATTACGAGAGAGAGAAGAGTAGGGATCAAAGGACAACTCGCACAAAGCAAAAGGCGCCGAAGACAAAGTCAGATGAGAATGAGGAGTTGGTGAAAAGATCACTCTGGGCAATCCCCCTCCTGCTACAAATAGGGAGCAACGTGCCCCCTCCAGGTGGCGGGCGTATGCGCCGTCCTTTCATCTGCCAGGCCGAAATCATGGGGGAGCAAAACCGACTCCCATGACCCCCCAACGACAAGACGACACATGTCCCATGCCCCGCATGACAGGGTAGGACTACACCTCTCCCCAGGCCTCATTCAATGCCCCATGTCACCAACGTCATCCAACATGCCGTTTTGTCACTCGGGTCAAACCGTCCTAGACAAGCCAAGCGATTCTTGAACCACGAGCCATTAACCACAAGGCAGGGACCACTCCGCTGGCCGCCCTCATGAGCAACTACTATTGGGTGCGCTATCAAGGACCCCCGATGACCCCTTGGCTTAATCAGCCCAGCCTCCCAAAGGCTTGGCCTCTCAAAGCTTCCGTCTCCCGAAGCCCCGGCCTTCCGAAGCCCTGCCTCCCAATGGCTCGGCCTCTCAAATCCTCTGCCTTCCGAAGCACCAGCCTTCTAGAGCTCAGCCTCCCAAAGGCTCGGTCTCTGAGGCCTCAGCCTCCCGAAGCCCAGGCCTTCTGAAGTCCCGCCTCCCGCTACCCAGGCTGGCTTCCCGAAGGTTACTGGGTGAGTCATCAGGCCTCAGGAAAGATCTGCCAAATGGAAGCACCGGTCGTACTTTGCCTACAAGGAGGTGACCGGTATTAAATACCTTTGCTAATGGACGCCGCTTTGACACCCCAGCATGATGGTGCCTGCCCTGACACCCTTGACAGTGCGGTGCCAAGCCGTAGTTGGTGACAGGCTCGCCACCTTCATGCGATAGGCACCACGATAATTACCATGGTGGATAGGGTAGAAGGTAGTTATCTGGGATAAGGCCCAGTAATATGGTCAGATCTCGGATATTTGTACATTATGTCAACTTGTACACCAAGCTACGCATGGCTCTATAAATGTGAGGAACCGTCCAAATAGTATTCTAATTAATCATCAGGAGGATCATTATTCATAATCACAACCTCGACGATTAACCAGAATACCATTCCGGTAGTCCCGGCACGTGTTTTGTGCCCAGGATCGGAACACATGCCTTCCAACTCAAATATCACAACACAGCTTAACAGAGAGCAAATAATTAAACTGGATTACAATTATTAAACATGCAACTGCTTCCACAATTTACAACAAAAGAGGAACAACAACAACTATGCAGCGGAAGAAAAACCTATATAACAAAAGAGTATGGAGCCGCATGCCCTTAGGCTCCATACCAAAAGCGCCAGAGTTCGGAGTAGAATGTGCTACTCCTGCCCGCCACCCGGATCGGCAGGCAAAAAGTAGCCGAAAACTGCCTCTTCCTCGCCAACCTGTGAACCTGAAAGCAACTTTAAGGGCAGCACCCCTTAGTACGAAGGTACTAGCAAGTCTTACACAGTATGAGTATATATATTCTCGACTCCAAGAATCATGCATTTAAAGCTGTAGCAAGGATTAAGACATGTTTAAGTTCATTAAGCGGTAAGCAACCTAGACTCTAGGTGTAAGCAACTGACTTAACCAACCACCGATTCAAACTCTGCCAACCAACTGACCACAACAGATATGAAAACAACAAGTGTATAAAAGTAAACCATTACCACCCAACCACCGACCACATACCGACCAAACCACCCAAACCAACCATGCCACAACCCACATCGAAACTCTACGACCAAAACATGGTCGCTCGGTGGAGATAAGCGATAGCGATGCTCATGACCGAGAGCGCGGCAGTTCGAACTAATTATACACCCTGCAGGGGGATACTCCTGGACCCACACGACACAGGGACCATACAGCTTGTGCCACCCGCTAAGATGCACACAAGGGGGTACCCGTGACAACCTTTCCCAACCAGGTCCAACCATGTGGATCAACCATAGCTCGGCATGACGGTATTAGAACTACTCCCCGAGCAAACTAATACCGCTCAAAGCCCGGACTCAAACCGGACTCACACCGTCTATGACGAGGCCCACATGACCATGTATGCGAAGGTAATCAGCTCGCCTACCATTATATCAGCATGTGGTGAGTAAGGTAAGTGCTAAAGCTGACTACACCGACGATCGGTGCTTAACCGGTGCAAGCGGTCTACGGTGTCTGGGTTCCCTTCCCGAACTGCCTGAGGACTCCTCGTGAGCAGATGACACCCCTAACACCGCCCACACCTCGTCTCAACTCACCACTCAACAACCGACACATCATCAACATAACCACAAATGTGAACAGGTAAAAAGCCCTAGGCTCGCGACAACGGTGGACGCCGTCGTCGACTTCTACCGGAAAGCCTAAGTACCACTAAGCATAGCGAACTAAAATTAGACCGCGATGAAACCACTAGGCTCCAATGGAATAACACATGACACGTGACCGAAATGGAAGAATGCATAGGCATAAGTTCTACCCAACTCGGAACCCGACACATGCAATGCATACATAAGCGTAGATAACATATTAGATTTTCAAGTAGACACGGTGCAATATGATAGATGCTTGCCTTGCTGCCCTGACTGCTGCCCGACACTACCCGAGTCACGATCACCACTGCGGGAACCTCCGGGGACAGACTCGTTTGCCTCGCTCGCCGGGTCGAAGTTTCCTAAAAGAATCACGCGTGCAATGTAATGAATATGAATGACATGCAATGAAAGATGCTTCACTGTAAGACAACAGTGGAGATGCAATGCACTTATGCCATGAGTTAAAAGCCTTAAGGATTTCCTTATCTGAATTATTGTTTAGCATTTAACAACTTCCTAGATTGATTAAGCTTAACTCTAAGCTTAAATCTAAAAGAAAACTAACTATACTTAACATGAGGGTAACTCTTTTAAGTGAACAGGGAACCCACTAATAGGATTTACACAACTCGATTTATGGACCAACCAATTATGAAATGTTTAAAGATTGAAACCATTTTGACAACTCATTAATCCTCAGTAAGCATTTCATAAACCCTAGCATTTTTAATGAACATGGCATAATTTAACAAGATTAACAAAATTGGATTTACCAATTTTGGACTTATCAAAAATTGTTTATGAATTATTGAAGATTAAACACATTTCATTAATTGAACAAATTTAATTATACATTTCATAACACCTAGTATTTTTAACATGTAGACAATGATCATATAAACCTAACAAAATTAGTTTCATGAATTTTGGAGCTATATACGATTTCCTATGCACTTTCTAATATTCAGCCAAAATACTGGTTGCACAACAAACGGATTTCTCCTTTTCCTACCTTATTCCGAATTAAAAAAAGGCCTGCACTCTCTTTCACCCACTGCTAACTAGCTACAGCCACTGAGCAATGGGGCCAGCTTGTGAATTCAGTCCCAAAAGCCGTGAGGCCATGCTCAGCACGGAGCATCCATGGCCGGTGGCAAGGCACGCGCCGGCGACGGGCTCAGCACAAAAAGGCGCGGGCCACAGACGGAAGAGGGACAGGGGAAGCTCACCAGTGGTTCGGCTTGGACGGAGGCGGCTCAGAGCAGAGGGTCGACGGTGGAATCTCGGAGCTCTGCACCGGAGCTAAGGAAGAAGGGATGGTGCGACATTGCCGCCGGTGAACGACAGCGCCAAACGATCGGTGGAGGGTGGCAGTGGCAACAGTCCACCACTAGGAACTCCTCTGGGCGGCACTCGACCGGCGGGCTCGGCTGGAAGACGGTCGGCGGCGAGCGGAGAGGCACGACGGCGCAAGGCGCATGCGGACGGCCGTGCCGGCGTCGGGCCGAGGGCCAACAAGCACGCGCGAAAGCTTTCAGCGGTCGCGGGGAACCGGTTTGAGCATAGCTCGGCTGACGGGCCCGGCCAGAAAGGTCCGGCGACGAGCGCCCGATGTGACGGCGGTTAGAGCTCTGCGGAAGACACGCCGGCCGTGGGCCTAAGTCAAAATCACGCGCACCAAAGCTCCAAAGAGATCCAGCGACGTTGGCCGAGCAGTGGATTTGGTCGGCGGAGTGGCTTGGTGGGGCTTCGTGTGGAATTCAGCTCGGGGATGCTTCGTGCGGTGGCGTGGCTGTGCATGGAGAGGATGACGACCACGAGCTTCACGGTGAGGGATAGATTGGGGCTGTTCAGCAGCTGTGGTCACCGGCTCAACAGGGCGACGACTCGTCTAGGCAACAGCTTCTCACGGCGACGCTCGTGCGGTGAGGTCCTCACGGATGAGCTCGCAGTCTCGTGGGTGTGCTGCGCCGTGGTGCAGAGAGTCAGCAACGCTGGCGAACGCATGCGAGCGTGGCCAGCTGAGGCACTGACCATGCGCGAGCTGGCGAGGTGGTAGCTGCTTGGCTGCAAGTATGCCGGTGTGTGTGTGGCATGGGTGATGGCTTGCAGGAGAAGGGAAGGGAGGAGGAGAGCAAATGGCTTTTGCCTGCTCGGTTGCTCCTCTGCTGGATTCAGTAGAGAAGGGGAGATAGAGATGGCGTGCTGCATTTTTTTGCTACTCCTGTGAGGAAGGACCGGAAGAGCTTGAGGTGGCAGGATAGGATGGATGATTGCCTCACTTAGTCAAGAAAAACGGCACCGGCTCTGATCTGTGTGCTGTCCAGATGAGTGAGTGAGAAAGCAAGAGAGAGAGCAAGAGGTGGCAGCTTTGCTCAAGGTCAAGAATGGCTACGCCGGGCTGCTCTGCTGTGAAGGAAATATGAGAGAGAGAGAGAGAGAGAGAGAAGAACAGCAACAGAGAAGAAGCTAGATAACTTTTGGTGTTAGTTTGTACTAGTGTCTTCACTTTCTCATTTGTTTTCTCAAATTTCTCTAGTGGTTGAAAAGTCATCATAAAAATTGAGGATCAATTTTGCTGGATTCTATAATTCATGTGCAACCCATTTTAACTTGTTTGACCCATAATGCTTGAGCCAATTTCAAACTAAAATTCTCTAAACATGCAACCTTTACTAATTTGTGGTAATTTTTATGCCTCCAAAGTAATTCCCAAAAATTTTGGAAAATTCATTTATATTCCTCCCATGTCATGTACTAATTTCTAAAATTGTTTCCAACCCTATGTTGTATAGAAATATTGTGAGTTGCTTAACAATGCCTCAATTAATATTGATTTTTACAATTTGATTAATTGAAAATGCATGCTCATAAATCACCAAAACAATAAAGCATGATGCCAATGATGTTTATGATGCTTAATGACATGCTTAAGCCTTTTGGGCTGTTACAATAAATAGGAGGCCATGGTCCTCATGGGAAAACACAGCAAAAAAAAGAGACAAAGGTGAAAGCACACCAAGTGACGCTACAATGCTCCTTCCATAGTTGTCACACCCGGTTTTAACGGCCAAAACCAGATACGGCTTATGTGTGCCCAGGATGTTCAACATACATAAGGACGTCACAGGTGAAGTAACAAAAGCAATACTTTTATTAAATAAATGTTAAACTCTTACAACAATTGACATATATTGTCTTCTATGAAGATATCTACAGCGGAACAGAAGCATTGGTGCCCAACAACACCGCAGGAAACTGACCGGGAGACACGTGCCTAGAACGTCACAACCTCGTCTTGATAGTCTTCAACATCTTCACTCACTGAGCAGCAGCATACATGTCGCATGGTGTAGGGAAAATAGCAAGTGTGAGCACATAGAGTACTCAGCAAGTGGGGGAAAGTAATGATATGCAGGCTTATACCAAGAATAGGCTAACAAATGGTATTTTTGCATAAATGCGATTAATGAAAACATATTTGGACTCAAAAGCATTAAGCAATTATTAAGTGAATGTAACCCACACAATCCAACACGCAGCATACAAGGCTCCCCACCTTGCACACCATAACCGTCTAGTACTCCATGTACTATAACCAAAACCATCTAGTACTCCCTGTACCAGAATCATAACCACAACCATCTAGTACTCCCTGTACCAGAACCATAACCACAACCAAACCCATAACCACAACCAAATCCATAACCACAACCCACTGATCATGTGAGGATCCAAGTCTCTCATATCCGTGAGCACGGCTGTTATAACAATTTTACACTCTGCAGAGGTTGTCCAGCTTTCCCCACGATTCAGTGAATTCTATGTTGCCGTGTTCGCGAAACACTTAACACACGCCAGTGGTGTGCCGCCAAGAATCACTGTATGACATTTGCCACTAACCAGAGACTAATCCAGTATGTGTCTGCCCACTAGGTTTCACCGCCAGGCTTTACGCAAGCTAAGCTCCTACCCAGAAGCCTCCTTTTGTGCTGACCCAACACACACTGGATAGACTCTAATTAGTATGTCACGCCTTACCTATATCAGCCTCGTGGTTGGTACGTTACTTCTTGGGTTGTCGCTCCACGAACCGGTCCTTACTTAGGTTACTTGAGCAAACACTTTAAGAAACACTATAGTTGGATAGGGATGATTTTAGAAACATTTAGACGCAAGAATCGTCTAAATCAGAGTTAAGATGAAAAGAGAACAGCTTTTGGGAGATGGATTAGGCTGAAAAGGAAAAACTAATTTACTTGACTTATCTTCCTATAGGAAAAGAGTTTATTGCGCAATCACTATATCAGGCTTGACAACATTATTGTGCAAGATTCAAGAAGTGTAGGGCAGACTATACTTCACTGACTAGGCTAAGGAGAATGATGTGGCGCTGACTTGGCATGCTATGCAAGTATTATCTGGGATTAAAGAAGGGATATGCTGAGATCTAGTATCGACCACCTATGATAGATCAAAAAGGCCGAAGGTTACGCTTCTAGGTTAAGGTTACTACTAGTCACTCTATGTAGCGATGGTAGTTCGGGTTTCGTCGAAGATGGCGATAGGGCATGTAGCCACAAACATAGATGTCGGTTTCAGTGGTGTTTCAGTGAAACGAGGGAAGCATGGCGTAGAACGCGGAAAGACTAACTCAACAGTATGGTTGGTTTTGAAATGGGTCATCCGAGGTAATGGCAAAACAGCGATAACTGCTTCTAGGCTTGGTGGTGACCGTGAACAAATGCAGGAACGAAGATGCTCGCGTTCCAGGAGATTGGCTATGAATTTTGAGGAACCGTTTGAATAGAGATGTTCATATAACCCAGGAACACAATGCTACGGTAGATCATCCACTGAGAGGAAGAACGATCAGCATAGATGAGATGGGTGATGGCTGCGACATGCTGTGGTTGGCAAAGGCGTCCTGGTCGTGTCACTGCACAAACGGGGATGGGCTCCTAGGGTTACGTAGAAGACTCCATGGGACACGTTGTGACGCAGTTAGTGCATCCATACGGCTTTCGGATCGATGGGGGACGCGAATGCAAATCCGGTGCGCGTGCAGAACACGTCCAGAAACCGGACAGCGGGTATGTCGACCTTGATTTCGATAGTTTTGCTAATCTACTGGCCGACCTGGTTGGTGAGGGCGTGGGGAACATCATGGGACATGCACCGGTGAAAGAGCTTGGTGATTTGACCTCTGGTCGGTCGGGAACATCGATGCCAATCAGCTACAGCGCTGCTGTCTCATGGCTGTCCGCGACGGCGACGACCGTGGCGGCGTAGATCGGGCTTTGGCCGGGGCTGGGACTTGGCTAGGGACTTAGTATGATGCTAAAATAGTAGTAAGGGATGAGAAGAAGGGGTCCTCACATTGCTTTGATAGTCGAGGAAGGAGGATTCACGGAGAGGACGACGTAGCACATCACGGGCGGTGACGATGGTAGCTCCGGCGAATGGCGGCTCTCCGACAACGCACGGACAGGGCAGCAGCGACTCCTAGGGCTTTGAGGCATGGAATAGAGGTAGGAGAGGGTGTGCAACTCATATATATAGGGCTAGGGACAGCTGGATGAGGTGGAGTTCAAACCGAACACGAATCGGATTCGAGTTCGAGTCGGTTACGATTTCTTTTTTCGCAGCTCTGTATTCCGAGGATGATATCTCCATTGTCCGGACTACAAATTGGACGTTTATTGATTCTAAATTGTAGTACTCGAAAATATCTACAACTTTAGTAGTCATTGGAACTTCTGAAAACGCCATCTTGATTTCCAAAAATGCGTCACAAGATAAACTGTTTGAACTCGGACTTCTCTGCGCAGCACTGCTTTCGGGGGCCATACCTCCTAGCTCCATTATCCAAAAGAGGACTTTCATAGGTTCAAATCGAAGCTCTCTACGTGACCTACAAAGTTGGTATTGTCAAGATTTACATTTGAGGCCATTTTGAACTCCGAAACGTCATGAGAAGATGAGGCTGTTCAGGACTCCGCGAAAATTTGCAGATTTCATGGATCCTTTGTTGGGCCATCTAGAAGACTTGTCTAAGGGTTTGGACTTGAGCAAGATTGAGCCCAAAGATATTTTAGATATATCTAGGGTTTAGAAAAGAAACTTTTGCAGAGAATTTGAATAGGATTCGAATTTGAATTGTGTTCGGAGTGAATTTAAGAGAAACAAAAAAGATGAAGTTGAACAAGAATAGGAGTAGATAAGGAATTTGAATTTGGATTTGGATAGAATTTGAGAAAGAGGAGAGATGACTTTAAACAAGGATTTGCATAAGATTTGAATTGACCTGGAGAAGGATCTGGTATGATAAAGGATTGAATAGATGATGAATTCAAGGATTTTGAATTCCAACCATTAAGATCCTTAACTTATTCACTACTGAGTCTTGTAAAAACCTTTTCAAAATCTTTTTCACTCAAAACACCAAAGAGAAAGAAAAAGAAAAAGAACTCTAATGCATTTACCTGGCTCCTAACAAAACTCAGCATGCAATGCACAAGAAATAATAACCTATATTGATTGATTGATTAAGAAAATAGGTTTTAAACCTATACTACTCATGAAGCTATTCAATAATCTTGGAAAATTTTAGAATTTTGAGAAATCTGAAAATCAGGGTGTTACAATAGTGATACATTTTTCTATCATCAATATATTCATGATGTTCCTTCCTCTCAAACTTTGTCTCCAAGCTTGAGTCTCCTCCTTAGAAGAAACTCTCGTCATACTTGCTGGGGTAAAACGAACTCTTGCTCCAACACAAATCATGTTGCACAAGGGGCACCCGTGACAACCTTTCCCAAATAAGCCTAGATGCGCCTCTCTGTGCAGAGAGAGCTAGGTCTACTTCCAAAGAAGCCTAGATGCTGTACAAGCCCCCTTGCCCACAACACCATAGACGTTCGAGCCAAAGGATCGCGACTACATAAGGTGTTCAGCTCATCTTACCATATTCAGATATGTGATAGTACGAAAAATGCTTACGCTAAATAACACCACAGACGGTGCTTAATTGATGCAAGTGGTCTATGACACCTGGGTCTCCTCTCCAGAACTATCCCTAACACAACCCACATCTCGTCCCTATGGCATCTGAGTCTCCTCTCCCGAAATACCCCTAACACTGTCCACATCTTGCCTCTACGGCATCCAAGTATCCTCTCCTGAACTGCCCCTAGCACTACCCACATCTTGCCTCTATGGCATCCGTGTCTCCTCTCCCAAACTTCCCCTAACACTTTCCACATCTTGTCTCCATCTCATCCATTCATCATCCAGCCTCATTATTTTAGTGATCAATAAGCAAGCCATGTAGCTCTCCAAAGCTCGACTTCTACTGAAGATCTATGCAAAGGCTAAGCAATTACCGCATCACTTTTAAGTTAGATCCTGACATAATATACCTAGGTTACAAGGATCAGGATCAACAACTTTGTCGAGGTAGGTACTATGCAACAAATAGGATTTCTCCCCATTCTCGACAACAACTTACTAAAACATACATATACGACATGTAGCAATATCTAGCAAATTGACCAACAATTCACTAAAATATAGGAGAAATATGATAGATGTTTGCTTGGTGCTTCCTATTCTGCACTCACGAATTCCACTAGTTTATCTTTGGGTTTAAGCACACGACTCTCTAAAACGTTGTTTTGTAATTAAAAGTTGTTTTGAAGTTAAAAGGAACAATGCATCGCAATGAGTATGGATGGAATGCGATGAAAGATGCTCCACAATGCATGACCATAGTGAATATGCAATGCATTATGTCATGAGTTTATAGCATCAACGATTTCTTAAATTGGGCTATTGTTAAATATTTTATAAATCTTCTGGATTAATTAAGCTTAGACCAAAGCTTAATCCTAAATAGAAAGTTAATTAGGTGTAACATGAGGGTGAGTATTTGTAATGGATAGGGCAAAATATAATATGATTAACAAAATTGGTGAAATTTTTTGAACTTACCAATAATTACTTATGAATTATTAAATCTAAAACTCATGTCATTAATTATAGAAATTTTAGTACATATTTCATTACTACTAATATTTTTAACATGTAGAGCATGATCATATGAAGCTAACAAAATTGGTTTCACTATTTTTGGAGCTATATTTGATTTTCTACACATTTAACAAGATTCGGCTATTTTTCAGTGAACAAGCAGATGATTTCTCATTGTCATTGGATTTAACCAAATAGTACTGCCCTAATACTTTTTGCACCGAGTCTGGCTAACTACTGAGATGAAAGTGTGTGAAAAAACAAGTTGAAATATGCCTTGGTTTACTTGTGATGAGTGATTGACATTGATATTTATTTAGCTTGAAGATCTTCAGTTTTGCATGAGCTTTGATGTGATTTGAATTGATTTGGGATTTTATTTGAGCATATTGATTATGGACTAACTGAAATTGGAGTTGATGATATGTGTTTGCTTGTCTTATAATGTGCAGGTGATGGATGTAGCTTGGTGTTCGACGGTGGGATGATCGGGGTCAAGCGGAGTGCTTAGTGCTGGATGATCAAGGAGGCCAGGCGGAGTCAAAGGTGATTCTAGCTGAGCACATGGACATCAAGCAGAGCATGTAACATGGATGGAGATAGCGTGTTGACAAAGTCAAGCGAAGGGGATGCCGGTGTAAATGACAAGGCAGTCCGAGGGATCAGGAGCGGGATAGACTCGCCGGCGGTCAGGATCGCATGACGGAGTACACACGTCGACATCGAAGCACTTGCTTAAGGTGTAAGCAAGGTGGCGAGTCACACTTTGAGAAGCGTGCAGGCGGTTTCGTGGTTTAGCCTTAAAATTGTGGGAGAACTGGAGGAGTATGTGGCACCATCGTGAAGCTTGCATCGAGGCGAAGCTAAGTCGTGAAGGTGCCATAGCCGTCTGATGAATGGAGAAGGAAGTAGACCAAAATACCATCGGTGGTAGATAGGAATGTACTATAAGAGGGGTATTTTGGTAAAAATCTAGGAAACTTAGGGATCAAATTTTCTAGGCATATAAATAGAGGGGTAGGGCCATGAGAGAGTTTGAATCAGCCACTTGAGCCCCCTTGTACCACCCATTTGAGAGCTTAGAGCTAGGATTTTAGAGGAGAGAAGGATAAGTGCTTAGTCTATGTAATAGATGAGAGTTTTCGGAGATAAATCTTTGTAATCTGCCTAAATTAGGGCTGACCTCTTTGAGTAATGAAGTTTATGTTTTTGCACATGCTTGAATTCCCCTCCTTCTAGTTTCCCTCTATTGGTTCCCTTGCAAATTTGCAAGTTTTTCAGTTTCTGGTTTTGATTTTTGTTTTGGATTTTTGGGCTGATATTTCAGCACCTTGTGAGGTCATTCTTCTTGTTGCTAGAGGCATAAAATTCATATACACACGATCATATGATGGGTCTTGAATTCTCTTACCTCTAGAAAATCAACTTGGAGAGTTTTGTTGCTCAGTGTTCATCTTTTCTTGTTTCTTTGTAAGTGTGATCTTTCGAGTGCTAAGACACGTGGGTTGATCTTAAATGGAACATATGGTTCATATACCATCCGTGGAGTTGTGTTGTCTTGATTTTCTCTTGTTAAAACTTCTCTCTATTTTTGCTTCTGCTTGAGTTTTGAGGTGTGTTGGGTAATCCAAATAGGAGAATGCCATTGATTTCGCAAGATATTTGTTACGGAGCCTATCCTACAATTGGTATCAGAGCCAGTTTGATCACTTATTGATCTTAACTGGCTTTGTGATCCATAGGCGACATGGAGAGAAGTGGGAAGATTCAGTTGTTTGATGGCTGTGATTTTTCGTACTTGAATGTGCGCATGGAAGCTTATCTCTTAAGCCAAGGAAGTGTAATTTGAGAGGTAGTTGATTCCAACTATGAGATCCCTACTACTCGCACGACTCAGGTTCAAATCGAATAGTATGAGGCCAACAACAAGGCTAGAAATATTTTGTTCACAAGACTAAGTCAGAATGAGTTTGACAGAGTTCAGCACCTCCATATTGCTCAAGAGATCTGGACTACTTTGAGTGTCTTTCATGAAGGCACTAATCAGATTAAGGTCAAACGCCAAAGCACATACAATCAAATGTTTGTGCAAGGCTTCGGAGAGTCTTTGGATGCCATGTTTGCTCACTTTGATGGAATTGTTAGCAATCTTCGATCAACTGGTGTTTTGTCCTATTCTAACCACGAGATAGCGATCAAGCTTCTCTATGCTCTGGATCGTAGCATATGCGAAGTAAAGATGTCAAGCATTGAAGAGTCAACAAGTTACGATACGTTAACTTGTGATGAACTCTTAAGCAAGCTCAGATCCACCAAGATAGCCAAGGCTGCTCGGATTGGTCTCGAAAACTCCATGTCTTAGAACATGGCTTTGGTTTTCGAACCTAGTGGTGGCAACCAGTCTGGAGTTGGTGTTTCTTGTGCTAACACTTTATCTGGTGGATTTGCTTTGTCTTCCTTAGTCTCTATCACAGAGGAGCAGGTGTATGTGCTTGATTATGAGGGTCTTGTACTGATTGTGAAGAAATTCACCCGCTTCTACAACAACCACTGAGACCAGAGAAATGTAGTTCCCGTGCCTGCTTTGAGTGTGGTAACACCACCCACTTCAAGGCGGAGTGCCCCAAGCTCAAGAAGAAGGAAGACAGCGACCACGACTATGACAAGCATAAGAAGAAGAACAAGAAGCCCTTCTTCAAGAAGAACCATGACAAGATGGCCAAGAAGGCAGCCAAGGCGGCTTCTAGGGTGTTCGTGGCAGCTCTCAGCGACATCGATACCTCTTCAAGCGAGGAGGAGAGCACAAAGGAGGATGAATCACAAGTGAAGAGTAAGAAGAAGGCCAAGGACCTCACCGGTCTCTGCTTCATGGAAGACGACAACAATGACAGCTACCCCAAGCTAGATCCCTCTGAGGTATTACCTTCCTATGACCCGCTTTCCTTCTAAATTGATACCTTGAATGATGCTCTCGTTAGCCAAGATAGGTTACTTAAGAAAGTTGTGCGTGAGTTCAAGGAGCCTAGTCCTAAGTATGAGTCTGTTTCTTCTTAGCCTACATTGCTTAGGTCTAAGCATGATGAGGAGGAGTGTAAGAGTTGTTTGGTGGTTATGACAGAACTTGCTGAGCTGCAGGCTTTGAATGCTCAAGTGGCTAGTCAACTTGAAACTGCTGAGAAGATTCTCTCTGAGGAGGAGCCTAGATCCACTCTCTAAGGTGCCTCCATGAATTGTCCTTTGCTTGCAAAATATGTTGAACTAAAAGCAGTGTGCATCAAGGAGTTGGAATCTAGATTGGAGAGTGCTGGGAGTTCGAAGGATGTGCAGCCGAACTGTCCCACCTACATCATCTTTCAGGACAAACCCAGCTAGGTTAGAGGACAAGTTGAGAAGATTTTAGCCGAGAATGAGTATCTCCTTTCTCTAGTGGAGAAATGCTCCGAATGCAAGGGTAAAATGAATTTGATCTTGGCCAAGACCAAGATGTGTGCCGATAAGGTGGGTTTGGCTCTTGGGTTGGGTTTTGAGAGGGTAGCTTACAATGGGAGTGAAAACTGTTTTCACCACATCTACTACCCTAGAAACTAAGAAATTCAAAATTAATGCCACACCACAACTCAACAAGAACAAACCCACACCACAGCCTATCAAGAAAAAGCCCGCACCACAATCCAAGAGTGCTTCACAGTCTCAGATGAGAGCCTCTATAAGAGAGCCTAGAGTGACCAGTAGTCGAGTTCCTGAAAGACGCTACCACTGCATCTACTGCCAGAGAGAGGGTCACTTGGTTGGGTTTTGCTTTCTCCGTAGGAGGGATGAGCAGCGTGAATGGGAGTGGAGTAACTAGGACATGTACCACCCCTCTATTGGTGTACATGAGCATTTTCCTCGCTCCTACTCATGAGTCTAACGCTTTTGAGTCTCTTCCTAGAGATGGTGACCGGTGTGGATTTTACCATGTCTCATATGGTTTTGATCCACGTGTAAGAGGCTTTGAGTTCAAGCTCTTTGGCAGACCACATTTTTCAATTCGTGGTTCTCGCCCCTAGTGTACTAGTGTTAATTTGCATGCACCTGCTTTTACTGCTTCAGGGCGGATGACCGAGTACTGGATTCCCAAGAAGTTATGAGTAACCCCAGTACTGAGCCATCCACCTACTATTCTTCCCACATGTAGGTGGCAAGCAATGGCCCGGAGAACAAGTGACTCATTGACTCCGGTTGTTCGCGTCATATGACCAGAGATACATCATGCTTCTCCAGCCTCACCCGATGAAGCGGCATGAGTATATCACTTTCGGGGATGATCGGAAATGAATGGTGAAAGCCAAATGTATGGTAAGGGTGAATGAGAATTTTACTCTCAAGGATGTGGCTTTGGTGGAGCATCTGGAATACAATTTACTTTTTGTATCTCAGTTGTTGGATGAGGACTTAGAAGTGCATTTCAAACATGATACTTCTCGAGTTCTTGATTCTTTAGGCGCTTTGATTTGCCAAATTTCTAGAGTTGAGAGAGTTTTTGAAGCTGATTTTTTTGAGTCCCTTGGTTCTTCTCGTCATTTGATTGCTCAACCTTCTTTTGAGCTTTGGATGTGGCATAGGAGACTTGGGCATATGAGCTTTGACTTGCTTACTTGTTTGAGTGCCCTAGGCTTGATATGAGGATTGCCCAAGCTCAAGTTTGAGAAGAACCTCATTTGTGCTCCTTATCGGCATGGCAAGATGGTTGCTATCTCTCACCCGCTAGTCAATATGGTGATAACTAAACGACCGGGAGAAGTTCTCCATATGGACACTGCTGATCCTTCCCGGGTTTGTTCGACGGGTGGAAAGTGGTATGTACTTATCATTGTTGATGATTTCTCTCGCTACTCTTGGGTTTTCTTTCTTGTGAGCAAGGATGAAGTATTTTCACACTTTCGAAGCTTGGCTTTGAGATTGTTCAAAGAACTCCTAGTGCATTGAAAGCAATTCACGAAGATAATGGCACCGAGTTCAAGAACTATCTCTTTGATACTGTTTGTCTTGAGCATGGCATTGAGCATCAATTTTCTTCCACACGCGTTCCTCAGTAGAATGGCGTGGTTGAGAGGAAGAATCACACTTTGGTGGAGATGGCTAGGATGATGCTCGATGAGCATAGGACTCCTAGAAAGTTTTGGGCTGAGGCTATTAGCACAGCGTGCTACATCTCCAATCTAATTTTCTTGCGCTCGATCTTGAAGTTGACTTCTTATGAGTTGCATTTTGGGAAGAAGCCGAAGGTTTTGCATTTGAGAGTTTTTGGGTGTCGGTGCTTCATCCTAAAGTGTTGCAATCTTGACAAGTTCGAGTCGCGTTCTTTCGATCGTATTTTCTTGGGGTATTCTCTTCATGGTCATTCTTATAGGGTCTTTAATCTTGACACTAACACCATCATGGAGTCTTGTGATATAACCTTTGATGAATCAACCCTTTGTGCTAGCCCAGTCTTTGAGTATGCAGGTGATCAGGAGATGAGCGAAAGCATTTTTGTAGACAGTGACATTTCAGCTTTAGGGGATGATGAGGATGATCCACTACTTCCTACTACTACACTCACTCTCGAGCTGGTTCCTACCTCCTCGACACCGGTAGAGGGTACTATAGCCTCTACTTCCATTTCAGCTGCTTTCGAGCCTGCACCAGCAGTGTTTGAGGGGGACATTCAGCGCAAATCCCCTCAACACATTCAGCGGGGACATCCCCTACAGGTAATGATCGACAACCTTGGTGAGAGGGTAACGAGGTCTAAATCTGTTTCTCATGCTCATTTCACTGATTCTGCATTTGTTGCTTTCTTAAGCCCCAAGATGTTGGATATGCTTTATCCTATTCGAGTTAGGTCAATACCATGCATGAAGAGCTTGAAAACTTCGAGAGAAACTAAGTTTGGGTCCTAGTAGAGCCACCCCTAAATATTTACACCATATGCACCAAATGGCTTTTCAAAAATAAACAGGGGGAGGATGGGTTTGTAGTAAGAAACAAAGCTAGACTAGTAGCTCAGGGTTTTACTCAAGTAGAGGGCATGAACTTTGGAGAGGCCTTTGCACCAGTAGCTAGACTAGAAGCTATTAGGTCCTCCTTGCATTTGCGGCATACCGAGGTTTCAAGTTGTATCCAATGGATGTCAAGAATGCTTTCCTAAATAGTTTTGTAGAGCAAGAAGTCTATGTCAAACAACCCCTAGGCTTTGAGCATCCCAAATACCCGCATAGAGTATACAAGCTTCAAAATGCTTTGCATGGGCTTAAGCAGCCACCTAGGGCTTGGGATGATATGCTTAGGTCTTTCTTGCTATGGCATGAGTATGTGATGGGGCCAGCTGATAAAACTTTGTTCTCTCTCAAGCATGGTAATGATTTCTTACTTATTTAGATTTACATGGATTATATCATTTTTTTGGCTCTTCTCATGCACTTGTGGCCAAGTTTGCAGAAACTATGAATGGGCGAGCTCAACTTCATCCTTGGGCTGCAAATCAAGCAATGCAAGCAAGGTACATTCGTCCACAAAACGAAGTACACCAAGGATTTGCTGAAGAAGTTCAACATGAGCGATGCAAAGCCATTGGCGACACCGATGGCTACCTTGACCGTGCTTGATCCAGATGAAAATGACGAGGAGATGGACCAGTAAGAGTACAGGAGCATGATCGGCTCCCTCCTGTACCTAACAGTGATAAGACCCGACATCCACTTCATCGTCTGCTTGTGCGCTTGTTTCCAGGCTTCACAGAGGACGTCTCACCGCCAAGCGGTGAAACATATTTTGAGGTATCTCAAGCACACTCTCGAGTATGGCCTTTGGTTTTCTGCATCCTCTTTGCTTTCTCTTCGTGGCTTTTCGGATGCGGATTTTGCTGGTTGTAGAATTGATACGAAGAGTACCTCTGGTATTTGTCATTTCTTGGGTACTTTTCTTGTGTGTTGGTCTTCTCGCAAGTAATCTAGCGTTATGCAGTCTACTGCTAAAACTGAATATGTAGCTGCTGCTAACTGTTGCTCATAGATTTTGTGGATGGTTGCTACCTTGAGAGATTTTGCGTTAGATTTTAGGAGTGTGCCACTTTTGTGTAACAACACTAGTGCCATAAGCTTAGCCAATAACCTAGTTCAACACTCCAGAACCAAACACAAAGATGTGAGATTTCACTTCCTGAGAGATCACAATAAGAAGAGAGATATTGAGTTGAGCTACATAGATACCCAACATCAGCTAGTCGACATCTTTACCAAGCCTCTAGATGCAACAAGATTTGCTTTTCTGAGGGGAAAGCTTGGTGTGTGCCATCCCTATGGCATTGTGTGAGTGAGAGTTGTTTTTGTACATACTCTATCTTACTTTTGTTGCATTTGCATTACATAGCATTTTTGTAAGATAATCATGTTAGCAAGCTTCACTTATACGTTCTTTGCACTTTCTTGTACTAGTTGTGAATTTGTGCTAAGTTTAGTGGATGTATAACAATTTGTGCAAGCTTAGGTTCTTATTGAAACATGCCATAAAATCTTTCAAGCAAGCTTGTTTACTATAAGAATGAACTTGAAATGTGAATATAATCTCTTTTCACCCTTGAGTGTTTACTTTAGCTTGATCAGTGCTTAAATTAGGGCTACTTCTATGAAAAGCTTGTGCTAGGTGCTTTGTTCAGTTCAGTGGATTGGGGGTCTTTTGACCTTTGTTTATGTAAATGTTTAGCCCATGATTAACCCTTGGGAGAGCATGTGCTCTTTTGTGTCGTAAAGGCACACGTTGTTTTGGCTTTATGAAAAATTAAATATCTTCAATCCTATGTTAGTTTTGAGCTAAAATTGAATTCAATACGGTGGCTTAAGAATTCATGTGGTTTGCTAAAGAAGTAAACCTATGGTTGCTTAAAACTCACTTGAGAATAGTTAAATGATCAAATGATAAAGTTAACTTGTGCTTTTTAATGTGCTAACAATGTTATTTTTCATGTTGTCAAACTAAGGCTTGGATTGATATGTTGGTGTTTGCATACCCCGTCGGGTTGAACTTGGTTGCCTAGTTTGAACTTGACATAGCACTAGTTTCTCTAATCATTGCACTGATTATGAAATTGTGGATACTTTTGTGGTGACATCCTTTGGATAATTGAACAACATGATCAAAACTTCCTTCACTCCCAGTGCATGTGACATGAACTCATTTCGAGACTTTGTGCGCCTTTGAGTTATATTGTTTACTCCTCCTAGTGCTTTGACATCTCTAGTCCTTCCAAGTACTTTGTGATTTATATGTGAAGCTTTGTAGGCTTGCATTTCATTTGCACATCTTTTGCATAGTCTTGTATCCTTTATGTTTGTAATGCCAAACGGGAGAAAATATGCCCAAAGATATTATGTACAAATATTCAACAAAGGGGGAGAAAATTGCATTTATCTAGAAATAAAAGAAAAAATGGAATATGTGCAATCATCAAGGAGGAGAATGTGTTCTTAGTTTTTTGAGTTGTTCTTGCTCTTTTGAGTTTTTTGGCTCGTCTTTGCCTCTTTTAGGGCTTTTGCAACATTTCTTATGCCAAGTGACATATTATGCTCTTTCTCGAGTTTTTTGGTCACTTGGATGAGCTTTTCTTAATTTCTTCAAACCAAAATCTTTGTGATTTGAGAGTTGTCGATGCACTCATCAAGGGGAGATTGAGAAACCAAGTTGAAATATGCATTGGTTTCCTTGTGATGAGTGATTGATATTGATATTTATTTGGCTTAATGATCTTTAGTTTTGCATGAACTTTGATGTGATTTGAATTGATTTGGGATCTCATTTGAGCGCATTGATTATGGACTAATTGGAATTAGAGTTGGAGATATGTATTTGTTTGTCTCATGGTGATGTGATGGATGCAACTTGGCGGTCGGTGACGGGATAATTGGGGCCAAGCGGAGTGCTTAGTGCTAGATGATCAAGGAGGTCGAGCGGAATCAAGAGTGATTCTAGCTGAACATGTGGAGGTCAAGCAAAGCATGGAAGGTGGATGGAGATGGCATGTTGACAAAGTCAAGCGAAGAGGATGCCGGTGCAAGTGATAAGGTGGCCCAAGGGATCGGGAGCGAGAGAGACTTACCGACGGTCAGGATCGCATGGCAGAGTACACGCGTCGACATCGAAGCGCTTGCTTAAGGTGTAAGCAAGGCGGCGAATCACACTTTGAGAAGCGTGCAGGTGGTTTTGCAGTTAGGCCTCAAAACCGTAGGAGAACTGGAGGAGTACGTAGCACAATCAAGAACTTGCGTCGAGGCAAAGCTAAGTCATGAAGGCATCGCGACTGTCCGATGAATAGAGAATAAAATAGACCAAAATACCCTCGGTGGTAGGTAGGAGTGTACTACAAGAGAGGGGTATTTGGGAAAAAGCTAAGAAACTTAGGGGTCAAATTTCGTAGGCCTATAAATAGAGGGGTAGGGCTATGAGAGAGTTTGAATCAGCCACTGGATCCCCCGTGTGCCACCCATTTGAGATCTTAGAGCTAGGGTTTTAGAGGAGAAAATGATAAGTGCTTAGTCTATGTAATATGTAAGAGTTCTGAGAGATAAATCTTTGTAATCAGCCTAAAATAGGGCTGACCTCTTTGAGTAATGAAGTTTATGTTTTTGCATATGCTTGAATTCCCCTCCTTCTAGTTTCCCTCTATTGGTTCCCTTGCAAGTTTGCAAGTTTTTCGGTTTCGGTTTTGATTTTTGTTTTGGATTTTTACACTGAAATTTCAGTACCTTGTGAAGTCATTCTTCTTATTGCTAGAGGCATAAAATTCGCATACACACATTTATGTGATGGGGTCTTAAATTCCCTTGCCTTTAAACAATCAACTTGGAGAGTTTCATTGCTCGATGTTCATCTTTTCTTGTTTCTTTGCAAGTTGTTATCTGTCGAGTGCTAAGAAACATTGATTGATCTTAAATAGAACATATGGTTTATATACCATTTGTGGAGTCGTGTTGCGTCGATTTTCTCTTGTTAAAATTCTCTCTATTTTTGCTTCCACTTGAATTTTGAGGTGTGTGGGGTGCTCAAATAGGAGAAGGCCATCGATTTCTCAAGAAATTTATTGAGCACCTATTCACCCCCTCTAGTTGCAAATCTCATTCCTACAGTGGGGTCGAGTTTCATTGATCCAGATCAACACTAGACCGTGGTCAAGCCTGTATAGAGCTACAAGACAGGCGCCATGGGAGAGTACACAAGAGCTCTGTTGTGCCTCATCAGCAGCAAACGATAGCACGGATTGACCAGCGAACAGTGGCAAAAGTATCAGTGTGCTGCCGGGGTTCCATTTGAGTAGCATGCACTGCACAACGACAACCGAAGCATGGTCAGCAGTGGCGGCACTCGGCCACACGCATAGAGAAAGAGAGCGCACGGAAGGGAGTAAAAAGGAGTTGGCAAGCTTGACTAGGCCACGGGGATTCTCACCGTGGGGTTGGATGGGTTAGGGAGCGCTTGCAACAGCGTGGTCGTAGAACCGGTGGTTGGCATCATGGAAGGTGAGCTCGAGGTGGCTCAGTCTGGCGAGGAAATGGCGGAGCAGCTCAGGGAAGCGACGTAGGACGGCGCAGTGGAGCTCCTAGGCAGCTGGACGGCATCGGCTTGGCTTCTCTGCTCAGTGGCGTGCAGCAGCTCACCTTGAGTGAAGGAGGTCGCTATTGCTCATAATAAAGAGGTCTTCTATGGCGGTGCTCGGTGCTTGGCGATGGCAGCGTAGGAGGGAGGAGATGCGACTGCTATGGTGCGTATCTGAGCAACGATGAGGGTTGGAGGAGGACCCACTGCTAGTTGTTGTGCTCTGGTCGAGAGGGAATGGGGAGAACGCTGTTGCTGCTGCTCTGGTTGAGCTCAGCTGAGCAAGAGACTAAGCTGAGAGAGAGGGCAGTTCTGCTGTGAAGAAAATATCAGAGAGAGAGAGAGAGAGAGAGGGAGAGAGAGAGAGAGAGAGCAGTGAGGTGCGAGGAGATAAGGATTGAGAGAGGGTGACACCTATTGGAGATGTGGTGGTGTAGTTTCTCAGAAGTGTGCTTCTGACTTTTATAAAAATCACTTTTCAGCAATTCTATTTATTTAGGTTTCTTAGAAGCATGCTTCTAATAAATGAATTAGAAGTTGAGAAATTAACTGAGAGTAGCTTTTCTGAGAAGTGGTGTACTGAGAAGTTAAAAATTTGTTACAAAAAATAACGGCTAAAATTCAAAAACAGCTTTTGAGAAAAACCAAAAACACAGCTTTTGAGAAAAGATAAAAACAGAAGCTCAAACAAACGGGTCCTCGATCAGGAAGACAAAAGAAAGCTAGTTAATGTGTGATGTTGATGTACTATGTATTCATTTTCTTATTTGTTTCCTCGAATTTTTTTGGTTCAAAAAAGTCGTTTAAAAATTCTAAAACTTTTTATGGGTAAAATAGAGTTCACTAGCAACTCATTTTGATTGGTTTAACCCAAAAATCCTAAGCCAAACCTTAACTAAACTTCTTCAAATTTACTAACTTTACTAACTTGCTTTAGTTTTTAAGGATTTAATTTAATTCTCTAAAATCCAAAAAAAAAATACTAATATTCTTTATATGATATGGACTAATTTTTAAAATGATTTTAAACTCCAAGTTACATTGAAAATTTGTAAGCTCCTTCAGAAAGCATCACTTCTCATTAAACTTAACAAATTATGTTTAACTTCATTTGTATTAGTTATATGCTCAAAGCTTTAAATATGATGCTAACAATTCTCATAAATATTTTGGGATGTGCAATGGTGCTCGTTTGGACCGCCTAGTGGTATCTCTATGGTGCCTCCAACACTTTCGGAAACAAAAGGAGGAAGGTGTTGAAATATAGAGCATGGGATCAATACTTTGAGGAGATCAAACCAAAGATCTGAGCATAGAAGTGAATTATTGGTGTCCCATTCTGCTATAGCGATGCCGCCCAAAGTCAATTAGAGCAGCTAGGAGGCACTGTCATGACACTGTCGGGGACTTGCACAAGATGTAGGCAGTAAACATAGTCTTCACCTACCTTAAGACTTTAGGAATCCTAAAGATGTCGAAGCCGTGGGACAACTCTGTCTCAGGTCGAAAGACACCACCTTCAAGAAGCCAAAAGATGATCTAGGACTGAGAATGATAAATAGAGAGATAAATAGGAGTCTCAACCAATTTCTTTCGAAATGAATGGTCTTTTCCTATTTTCTCACCCAACACACCTCAAAATCAAGAGCGAAAGTAACATAAAGGAGATCAACAAGTCATAATAAAAATCTTTAAGAAAAACATGGCTCTTATGGATGGAATTGAACACTAGGTTTCATTGAAAATCAATCCATACGTCATCGCACACAAATGCTTGCAATTTGAGGAAGAAACCCTTAAATCCAAAGAGATAGTTACCGGGTGAAGAAACTCTTCAAGTTGATGATTTAGAGGCAAGAGAATTCAAGATCAATTTTGAATGTGAATTTTATGCCTCTAGCAATAAGAAAAAACAACTTCAACAAGGTGAAAAATTTCAGCTTTCAAACAAAATAAAAATTATAACGAAAACTGAGAAACTTATAGCCAAGCAAGAGAGCCAATAGAAAAAAACTAGAAGAAGATGAACACAAGCATAAGAAGAAACATAAACTACATTTGCTGTAGAGGAACGCCCTATTTTCAGTAGATTCCAAAGTGTTTTTCATACAAAAGCTTTCAACTAATACATAGGCTAAGCACTCCTCTTTACCTCTCTTAAAACCCTAGCACACAACTCTCAAATGGATGGCTCCAAGGGCTCAACCAGTCCTCCCTCTCTATTTATAGATTAGGTTCTTTGATCTCTAAATTTCCTAGATTGTTTCCAAAATGCCCCTTTCTTCCAATGCACTCCTACCTACCATCAAAGGTATTTTCAAGCATATTTTTTTCATCCATAGAACAATTGTGGCGCCTCATGACTTATCTTTGTCTTGATGCAAGCTTCACGATGATGCCACATGCACTCCATCCTTCCATAGTTTTGAGGCCAAACCACGAAACCGCCTTGCATGCTTCTCAAAGCATGACTCACCACCACTTGCTTACACCTTAAGCAAGCATTCCGATATCGCATTGTCCTCCGTCTTGTGATCTTGACGGCCAGCAAGTCTTTCCCGCTCCTAATCCCTCGGGTCACCTTCTCACTTGCAACGATATCCCTTTCACTTGATTTTGTTAACACGTCATCTTCGTCTATCATCTTATGCTTTACTTGACCTCCACGTGCACATCAAGGATCACCCTCGACTCCACATGGCCTCCTTGATCGTCCGACATCAAGCTCCCCACTTAGCCCCAATCATCCCGCAGTCAACCACCAAGTTGCATCAACTACCTGCACATCATGAGACAAGCCCACACATATCTCCAAACCATCTCCAGTTAGATCCAAATCAAATTCCACAGTTGAAAAACTCATTTCAGAAAAATCGTGAAACGCCAGATGATCGGTGTTGCCAACTCCTTATCGCTAGATCATCCTACATGTACATCCTCATAGGACAAACCGTTTTGCAACCTCTCTGCAAAAATTAGTCTAGCATGTGTATCTCATCAAACATGCTATTTTGTAACCTTTTTGGAAAAATTAGTCCGACGTGTATAGTTTACCATCGCCGGACCATCCGGTATATACTTCAAATCTTGCTTCTGCACTAAAATGCTCCAGCATGTATAGTGCCATTGCCGAACCAGCATGTACAAATTCTCCAACACCAGATCATCCAGTGTAGGGATCGGTGACGTCCTAAGAAGGGGAGTGAATTAAGACACTTAGAAACTAATGGCTCCAAAAACTTCACAAGATAAATCTATTTCAATTTCTATCCAAATATGCTTTAGGTTTATCTAGTGTTGTCTACTCTACCACTCAAGAGGATTGCAACCTACTCTAGCAAGGTAAATTATAGGTATGTAAATGTGAAAACATAAATAAGGTAGAGAGACAAATTCGGCATAAGAAAATTTTATCTCGTGGTATCTGTGGCACACAAGTCACTCCTAATCTATGTTGGAGCTCCACAAAGGATATGCTCCATGTTGCTAAGTCTCTACCGGTCACGGCTTTTGAGATACCAAGTCATCAAGATAAGGCCTCAAGCACGATGAGCCACCAAGCCACCAAGACGAGGTCTCACTACTATCCTCTCTTCCAGCCACTTGTGCGTCATCTTCACTTTGGAGCTTTAGTGACAAAGACAAGGGCATCCGCGTTCCCGCATAATCTTCTTACTGCCGCTCCACACCAAGTCGGAGGATTAACAAGTTACCGACGAGTCACCAAAACTTCATGGTGTCGGTGTACCTCTCAGTACACTGTTGGATCACTCGTTGATCCACTCTTTAGGTTGCAGCACCTAGCAACACATCTCTCTGGGTCTATAAATACTAATCACTCTCTAATGGTGTGTTTAATCACCTTGGATGAACACTTTAAGCACTTTGGTGGCTTTAATGTTTTCTCAAGTGTGTATGAGCTTCCTCTGGACTCAAGCACATTCAAATAACCGAGTGGCTGGATATTTATAGCCTCAAACCCGCCAATTAGCCGTTACTCCAACGGCTCAACTTTACTGTGAACATTGGATGGTCCGGTGTTGACAATGGTGTAGCGTCTAGCCCCCTAGATAAGTGGTAAGTGTTACGGTGAATAATGAAAACTGTATTATTGTGACTAACAATGTGTTTTAAAGGGTATAAAAAAATTTTGTTCACAATGATATATGGGTAATCTCAGTCCCTATGTCGATTCAATGGACGATCAAATGACATGTGCATCAAGATTAAGGGTCTTCTAGTTCTAAGTGTCACAAGGAGATGAAAAACACTTAGAGTAGTATAGGTCTCTTTTTTGTTTAGTCTTTTGATCGTACTATAAAGAGGGGTTATGAGTAGTAGCTTAAACTAGTTGTGTCTAGATTTGGTTGGATGCACACTTGTGAATTTCTAGCACTAGGTAGCTAATAGAAGCCCATGGGTTGAAGTGCTGAGAAGATAGAGCTAAAGAAAGGTTGAATTGGTCGAGCTTAAGGAAATTATCTTTATTGGTATATTCGGCGACCTTCTAATTGAACTCACCGGAGTATTCAAGTCAGAAAATTAGTGAGATCACAAGATGTTTTGTTGCTTAACGATTCATTTCGGCCGGAGCTTTTCCTATGTGTTTTGGAACTGAAATTCTTTGAAGTTTGTGCCGGATGGTTCGGCGATCGGTTTGGATATCACCAGAGTATTACTTGCAGTAGCCGGTTTGAAGAGTTAAACTCATCGGATAGTCTAGCATTGAGATGGAGTACATGCCAGAGTATTTTTTCCAGAGAGGGTTGCAGCAGCTCACTCGGCGTGCTTATATTCAACCTTCTGGCGTAGTCATATGGTGAGAGGGTCAACAGTATACCCGGCGCTCAGATGGTTTTCACCGGACCTTCCAATGCAGTCATCTGGTTTTCGGCTAATTTTCCAACCTCTCTGAAAATATCAGTTTGGCACTAAGTCATGTCATCACCGGAACTTCTCGCATTCAAAATTTTCGTGGGTCCCACCTATCATATATCCTTTCATTTTGGCCAGTCTCTGTTTCGATCTGCCGCTACCCGAGCTCTCCTCGTCGATTCGTCGAGTGGTCACCGCGTTCCCACCTCCACACCGTCCCAGTGCCTCCCTGCGTCGCTACTCCACCACTCACCATCGCCATTGCACCACCTCTCCTCTGTAGGCCAACACCCCATGCTCCCGCACTCAGAGCTGTTGTCGCCGCCCTAGCACTGCTGCTCCCCGTTGCAACCACCGGCTGCACCTCCCTCACCGTGGTTTCCTCTACTGATCATCGTGGTGAGCATCTCTTCAGCCAGTTCTTCAATTTGCAAATCCTAAATGCATTTTCATGCAAATATGTCCCAAATCCTTGCAATTTTATGCAAAATCTAACCAATTTCTTTCATTTTGTTGCAACTTAAGTCCTTTTTGTCATGAATTAGGAGCATGTTGATAAAATATTTGCTTAATTTTCTTAATATCATTCAAATCTGAGCTAATTCATGCAAATTGGTCACAAATTTATGTCTTTTTGATCAATTTATTCAAATTTGAGCCAAATTCCATGCAATTCATCAATCCTTGTGTCACAATCATTAATCCTAAGAATGTTCATCTAAATGTATATCAATTTCATGCTTAGGGTTTCATTTTTGGGTAATTTTCTTGTCTATTCTTTAAACCTGAAGTGCTCTCTCATCCTTTTTTCATCGTGCTTTCTCTCAGATGGATCGTGAGTGCACTGACAAGGGAAAGGGCAAGGTAGTTGAGCAGCCAAAGAAAAAGAAGTCAAAGGCTCAGAAAGAGATAGATCGTGCTGTTGTCGTTGTAGATGCAGCAAATGCTCAGAGAGGGTTTAAGATCAGGGATGCCGCTACTCTGCCCCTGCGTCGGTCTATCCACACTCGTGGATTAGGCTCGACGCCTTCCAGCCGGTCAGGGGGGCAGAAGAGGGCTCTTCAGGAGCCATAGTTAGAGGAGGAGGAGGAGTAGCAGTAGAACCAGAGCAACAGGAGTCGAAACTAGAGCAGCAGCAGGCAGAGCAGCCTCACCCTGAGGGGGAGCTTTGGTTGCGTGACTTGACCGAAGATTAAGAAGCTAAGGTTTGTGCTAGTCAGTGAGTGGTTTCCTCCTAAGAGAGAAGAGGGGGCAAATCCCAGATTCTGGACTATTCTGCATGAAGTTTCTTTTGTTGATATATGAGGAAGAAGGTCAGTTTGAGCAAGCATAAGATGCTCAACTCGCATCACATGAAGATGGCTGCAGGAGGAGTGGACTTGAGACCGTACTTCGACTCCATTCCTGGACTTACAGCTCTTCTCACAGATGTGGATCGGTATGTCGAGGAGTGGATCCGAGTGTTCTACGCCACAGTTTGGATCTCCCATGACCGAGATTTCATTCAGCTCATGTTTATGGGAGAGCAGTTCAGACTCTATAGAGATAACATGATGAGAGCGTTAGGGGTTTAGGCTAGTGACAGGTGTCTTCATGAGCTCACTCATATGAACTCCAATCCCCCTCACCGTGCACTCACTCGAGGAGTCTTCCTGATAGATGCTGAGGTCGGGACTCTGTTCAGACAACCCTTCACTCTAGGTTCTCCGAGGTTTTCCGATATGCTCACACTTGAGGCAAAGGCTATTCATATGGCCTTGAGACACAGCCTGTTGCCAAGGACTTGCTATGCAGAGGCTATCACTAGCATTCAGCAGTGGCTACTTCTTTCGATCATCACTCGCACATAATTTGATATTGTTGATGTGATTATTTGTGAGATCGAGGATGTGATAGCAGACAGGATGACCATGGCACGACAGCAGTCGTTCGCTCATTTCATATCTCATATGCTGGCTCGCGGGCTCGGGAATGGCGCGTACCTCCAAACTTTTGAGGAGTCGCCATTCTATTCCAGGCAATATTTTCCTACTTATCTCGTAGACAGGCGCCGAGGTTCACGTGCAACAGGGCTCAATAGTAGATTCCAACGGCCGACCGAGAGAGAGTAGCAACAGAGGATCAAGCTCTAGCAGAGGCCGAGTCAGGGCTCCCTCGGGCCTTCTTTTACATTGACAGTGACTCCGACTCTGACTTTGATGACATTGAGTATCTTCCACGAGTCATTGGAGCACAGGATGCCGATGCAAGAGGTTCTTCTCAAGCTGCCCCCCAGACTCCAATCCCTACCTCTTCAGCACCTGAGACAACTCCTCTCGTGCCCCCTACTGCATAGACTTTTGGGCTTTCACTCACTCTTTAGCAGATGTAGCAGCAGGCGGAAATTCAGCACCACCAAGTACAGCAGCAACTAGCAGCTCAGGCAACAATGCAGGCCAAGCTCCAAGAAGACATGATTCACCAATAGGAGCAGCATATGGTCTTCTTGCAGTCTCTTCTGCAGTAGCAACATGCCATGTTTACAGCGCTTCAGGCACACAGGGAGAACAACGCTTAGATGTCCTCGTTCCTATTTCAGCAGACAAGTTTTCAGTTGCCATCCATAACTCCAGCACCAGCTCCTGTCCTAACTCCTCCTAGTAGTGCTAGTGGTCTCTTGACTTCTCCAGTGTCAGGTCCTCTTATCTCCGAGAGCATCTCCCAATCTGTTGTGACACCTCAGAGGTCAGTGACTGCTCAGTGATCTACTCCTATGACCACTGGTCCTCTCAGCCCCAAGGAGCCTCTTCAGCCCACCGTTCCTGAGCAGAGCTCTTCTGTGGTACCGCCTGCAGTCACAAAGACTGTGCTTGACAAGCCTACAGACAGTGCTGAGTCAGCTTGCAAAGGAGATGGCAGATCAGGGTGTTGTCTCTTCTAGCCCCGTCCCTCGCCCAATTGCACCTTCGTCAGAGGATCCTGTCATGACCGCTACTGTCGACCCTTCAGTAGATCCTTTTTCAGCTCTAGTCGACATCGCTGCCGCCGAGCTTCACTCTTCCGCGTCGAACTCTAAGTCCGATGTTTCTCAGTTCGTCGTGGCACCTTCTTCGGCAGCGACGCCTCCTACATCTCCTCCAGCTCTGGATGCGTCTTAGATGTATTCTCTTTTTGGTGCTTATATGTCAAAGAGGGAGAGTTTTAGGGAGTCAGTGTGTTAGGGGGAGTTTAGAGAGAGTTAGCTTGAGTGGCTAGTGAGATTGTTAGTTTCAGGGGGAATTTAGAATTTATGGGTAGTTAGGTTCGAATTGTTGGATCTTATGACTTTTGATGTAATGACAAGCTATTTTGATCTTTCTTTTGGTGTATTCCGTTTGTCATAACATTGTGCTTAATTTCTTGCTTAGCTTAATTCTATTTCAATCTAGCATGATAAGTTGCAATGTGCTAGATTTTCTCTTGTTTAATTGTTTTATGCCATTAATTACCTAGTATGATAGGGTGTACTTCAATTCATATCTTTATCTATTCATTTGTGTTGTCATCAATCATCAAAAAGGGGGAGATTGTAGCATCTAGGCCCCTAGATAAGTGGTAAGTGTTTTGGTGATTAATGACAACTATATCATTGTGACTAACAAGTGTGTTGTGAAGGGTATCAAAAAATTTAGTTCACAGTGATATATGGGTAATCTTGTTCCCTCTGTCGATTCAATGGACGATCAAATGACATGTGCATCAAGATTAAGGATTTTCTAGTTCTAAGTGTCACAAGGAAATGAAGGATACTTATAGTAGTATAGGTCTCTTTATTTTAGTCTTTTGACCGTACTATAAAGAAGGGCTATAAGTAGTAGCATGATCTAGTTGTATTTAGACTTGGTTGGATGAACACTTATGAATTTCTAGCACTAGATAGCTAATCGAAGCCTATGGTTGAAATGTTGAGAAGATAGAGCTAAAGCGAGGTTGAACTGGTCGAGCTTAAGGAAATTGTCTTCATCGGAATATCCGGCGACGTTCTAATTGAACTCATCAGAGTATTCAAATCAGAAAATCAGTGGGATCACAGGATGTTCTATTTCTTAACGATTCATTTTCACCGGAGCTTTTCCTATGGTTTTGGAACTAAAAATTTTCGAAGTTTGTGCTAGACGGTCTGGCGATTGGTTTAGATATCGTCGGAGTATTACTTGCGGTAGCCAGTTTGAAGAGTTATACTCATCGGATAGTCTGGCGTTGAGATGTAGTACACGTCGGAGTTTTTTTTCCAGAGATGGTTGCAGCAGCTCACTCGGTGTGGTTATATTCAACGGGTAGTCTCACGGTTGGTGTTGTGACGTCGGAGTATGTCACCGGAGTAAGTCTTGCTGAGAAGATTGCATCAGCTATGGTTGACCGAGTTATGCTCGCCAGATGATTCGGTGTAGGAACTTATGCTTCGTCGGAGTGTTTTACAACGGATAATGACATATTCCAACGGCTAGTTAACGGCCAAATTTTAGAGTAGTTAGCACCGGATGTTCCGGTGATGGGGAGCAGAGCACGCTGGATCTTTTGGTGTTCACATAAAATGGGGGTTGTTGGGCAACGGCTAATTTTGGACCTCTAGCCTATAAATACCCCCCATCTCATCTCTTTGCGATCTCTTGCGACCCCGGAAAAACCAATATACTTGGTGTGTCATCTAAAGGCAACAGAGAGTATTTGGGTGAGTAGCAAAGTCTTAATTGAAGATTAAGGACTTCATTTGTGCTTGAAGAGTAGCAAGTGTACATCTAGCTATAGTTTAGACTTGATTTGGGTCAAGTGAAGCTTATAACTTGTTACTCTTGGTGGTTGACAACACCTAGCCGATCTTAGTGATTGGAGATGTCTTGGTGAGCCCTTGGAGATCTTGTGGGAGCCCCAAGAGAAGGTTTATGTTTGGTTTGATGTCCGTCAATCCGGAGATGGAGAAGTGACAATCATGAGGGAACACTTGAGTCTTGGTGGCTTAAGGAGAGCTATATCCTTAATGGATGCTCCAACGAGGACTAGCGGGGAGTGCCAACTCCTCGATACCTCAAAAAAAATCTGGTGTCCTCTTGCCTAACTCTTTACATTCCCGAATTTACTTTGAGCATTCCATACTTGCAAGCTTCTTGTTTCCGCATGTTTTAGTTTCTTTGATTGCTTACTTAGTTGTCTTATCCTAGCTTGTTCATGTAATCACATTTCTTTTCATCTAGGTTAATGTTTATACTTGTTCTAGAAATCGGTAGAAGTTTTACTTTTGTGCCCACCTCACCCCCCCCCTCTTGGGCCATTCGATCCTTTCAAGTGGTACAAGCATCAGACCATCCGGTGAGTACAGCTTCAGCAACTAGCCGTTAGAACCCCACTCAAATACATTCTGAACACCGGATTATCCAATGTATCCTTCTTCTATCACCAGACTATCCGGTGTGTTGTCTTGCGCCAAGCCGCGCCACTTCTTCTCTGTGAAATTAGTCTGGTGATCTTCAAATCACTACACCAGATCATTTGGTGAGTTGGAATCTCCTTCACCAAGACACTAAGTGAAAAATGATCCTGTGTGTTGAACTCCTCAATACCGGACCATCTAGTGACTTCAATTTTTTCTCCTCTGGAAAATCCAATGTTCTGTTAAATGCTCCGGTGTTCATACTCTTTTTAACATCAGATCATCTGATGTACTTAACTTCAATTTCATTCAAAAATCAACCCTTCTGTTAAATACTCTGGTGTGCTTTTGCTCCTATCACCGGACCATCTGGTGAGGTCAATTTACTTCTGCACAAAACACAAAATTGCTCCAGTGTGTATAGCCCTGTGAGCATCGGATCATTCGGTGAATATAACACGCCTAGGAGGAATACTCCGGTGTGTACAAAGTTCTGAGGACCGGACCATCCGATGTAGTTATTTTTCCTAGGACTTGTCCAATTCAGTCTAAACTTTATCCCGGCTACGGTGACATCTTTATATATTACGTTTATGATACCTACTAACATATATTCTTGACAAATATATTAGTCTTAATGACTATATTGTCATTACTCACTAAAATCATAATCATAACGTAATAGGGTCATTTTCGCTGCATCTGACGTGTGTAATTTATCTGACTCAGATATAAAAACACTAATTCCATTTTTCTCTATAACTTTAATTAGTCCTAATAATAATTAGGATACATAGATATGCTCGTACAATATTAAAATTATCAAACTACATTAATAAATTTATCAATTACTTATCATATATAAATTATTATCATATATAAATTAAGATACACATCAATTTAGTTTGTCAGTTGATTATCGAAGCTTGGTGTCCCATTCCGCTATAGCGATGCCGCCCGAACTCAATTAGAGCGACTAGGTGGTATTGTCATGACACTGGCAGGGACTTGCACAAGTTGTAGGCAGTGAACATAGTCTTCACCTGCCGACTTTAGGAGTCCTAAAGATGTCAAGCAAGCCGTGGGACAACTCTGTCTCGACCCGAAAGACACCACCTTCGAAAAGCCAGAAGATGATTATCGAAGCTTGAAGCCAATGGACCTCAAATGACTTATCAATGGAAAACCAATCCCATCTTCAAGAAGATAAAAAAACGATGAGTTGACCCCACGAAGAACAGAGGATTGTTGATGGCTGAGCTCACCATCATAAGCATAATAGTTAATCCCTGACACACATTAGCATTTGAATAAAATGTTGTACTTTTCCTGTAACAAAGTTTATCAAAATGGATTTTATATCGAGGGTTGTTAATAAGACAAAATATGCAAGCGCATATTTACAAAAGAGTTATATGCTCTTTTTCTCAGTGTGTTTGGCAACTATTGGGGAGTGGATTCGGAGCTAAGAGTGGAAGTTTGAGGAGGGATTTAGCATGTGAGTTTATTTTTAGTCCCAAGCCCATATTTGGTGTGAAGGGGGGAATTGCAGGGAGGTGACTTCAATTGTTTGACAAGATACATTAACATAAGCTACAATAGAAGTTGAGCCCTCAAATTTCCTTCCTGTTTTCACCTAAATTTCCATGACGACCGACCAAACAAGAGAATTTAAAGGTCATCGCTCCTAAACTAAGGTTCCCTTATATGCATAACATTCATTCTTATAAGGAATAATCTCATTTAAAAGATCGTTTACTATAACACCTTTTCTAGTTAGTTTTGAAAAGCTTCTAACGGCCCATATACACAGCGATGGCCAGTGTCAAGGTTATCCTAGAATAATTATTTTTCGAACAATAATTAAAGTTAAATCCCAATATAGATATATAGCTAGGTCCCAACATGCTTGGTTGCTATTTATAAATAGAGAGTTGGGGATAGTGTGCCTCAGCTGTAATGTGTTATCGTCTACGTTTTCAAATAATCAGAAGCCGAAAGAAAAAGAATCAACTATAATGTGTTATGTCTTTGTTGTTTATCTCTTTTATATTTGTAGGTATACTGTGATAGTGAGTAAAAAAGTGCTTCGTCCTATAAAAAAAAAGTGCTTCGTCCGATAAAAAAAAGTGCTTCGTGATAGTGATTAGTCGGTAACGCTAACGCAGGCAGCTGGTACACATAGCCTTTTTTTTTTCTCTCGTACACACTCGTGTTCAACCTAGCAGAGTTGACCTGAGAGCCCGCGACCACCATTCCTTCCCCAATCCCCACCCAGCTCGCTTGTCGCCCCCCGTGCCGAAGGCGCCTCGATCCAGATCCACCCATCCTTCCGTTCCACCACAACTGCTGCACCTCTCTCTTCTTCCTAAGGCGTTGTCCGGCGTGGAGTCGAGATCGATCTGGTTGATTTCTTGTTGGTAAGGAAGCCCTACCTTGCTTGGATGGATTGCTCGTTCTGTTCAGCATAATCTTATCTTCGCCGTGAGCCGCCCCAAATCGGAATCTTTCTTTGTATCCGATCCATCCAGTTTGTTGGGGGTGTGTAATTGCTGCGTGGTGGAGTGCTGTTAGCCGTTTATTTTTGCTAAATTTTGGGGGCGTTCATCTGAACTCTTATACACCGGTTTCTGGCTTGTTAATCTCAGATATAAGTTGGATGACCATGTAGAGTTTCAGGTGATAATGACGAGTTGAAGTGGGCACAATCCGGGCCACAACACGCCAACTAGGCACCTGGGCTCAATTTGATTGACATGCTTGCGCACAACACGCGGATAATCTGCAATTTTACAGCTTTTTGTTAAGTTTTTCTAATCACAGATAATCTGTCATAGCATTTCCCATGCTGAAGCAATAATCCTCGAGATTACCCAGTAATGGTCTGTTAGGCAGGGACATATACAAGCTCAACTAGAAGCAGCTAGCCTGTTGCATGGCACCACGACACAACTTGAATGATAGTTCAGCATCTATTGCGTAAGAAACAATCTGCAATATTTAGCTGTATGATATGAACGAGTCAACAATCAGTGAGTTCATTGCTTGTCATTGCACAATCTTCTACTCATCAATCCTAAGATTGCACCCAAAAAAAAGTATTATATTGTGTGCTTGCTTACAATAGTGGGAGTATCATCTCCCTCCCCCACCATTGCTGGGGAGTGATATCGGTATTTAATGATCAATGATAAAAAAAATCACTAAACGAAGCAGCCGGGGGGGGGGGCATAGATGGTGCTATATTGTTGGCTTGGACAGAGCCGCACCATGCAGCCGGTTGAGACAATGACTGATGACTGATGGTTCTGTACTTTGGTTGTGATAGCTGCTATTTGCTCTGTGAAACCAGCCATAAGATGCTGCCAATGGTTCCTTGTATTGCGAGCAGGGGCTGGGTTGCATTGTTGCCCAATCCGGTGGACCAGGCCAATCACTTCATGATGGTTGAAAAAAAGCTATTTGTTGATGACAACACAGAGGGAAGGATCCTTCATACATTTAGATGGTGATGATGTTATTGGTAGTCTGACAGAAGCCTGTAGTTGTTAACTTGTTATCAGAGGTTCACAAATCCAGGACACTGGTTTTATGTTGGACGGGAAAATCATCTGGCGCTGAAAACTAATAATCTATTTAGCTACATTAGCGGCTTCTCTCTTGCTCATTTTCAGATAGTAAATAGATTGAGAGGAACTTGACTAGCCCTGCAGTGTCCATGCAGATTAGGACTCATGATATTATTATTTCAGAACGTTATTTCTTACACCCTCTTTCCATTGGAAATTTGGGCTATGCTCATGCGCTTTGCATCCATTGTAGATCATCCTATAGCTGTTTTGGATATCCACATTTGCTTTTATGGTTGATTTGGAGGATGAATAATCATATAACATGTATTCTGATATCTGATAGTTTATCAAAATGTAAGATTGGCTATGGTAGCTTATTATCTTCAGTTTCAGGATTTGAGTTGAGATCCAGCTTGTTCTTGTGAGTAGCCATGGTGGTACAGTCACTATAGCATTACAAGAATGACCACACTCTAGTTTATACAGGGTAGATTGCTGTTTATCCAAAATGTATACGTGCATGTTACAATGTGTACATGGATCAGGATTGGATTCATTGTGCGTATGTATTGTACCTGCAATTAAAGGATAAATGATTTTTTGTCGCTAAACAATTCATTCACATAGTAAAGCATTCTGAGCGATCTAGCTAGTTTTGCATTGACTGTTCATTGAGAGATTTTCCAGCAGAAATATCATTGTACATCCAGATATTGTTATGTCAGTGACCTTCACATGCACATTGTATTTGCTTGAAGTATATTTACATATGGATGATTAAATCATAGTTGTCATGTGTAGAGCATTGTCTGATTAATTTGAGTATTAACGTGATTATTGATAGGGCAGTATCAAATGAAATAGATTTGTTGGAAATGGCAGGGCATCATATGCTTTCCTTGTTCACACAAATGCCTTTGGCAGATCATATTTTTCTTATGTTTATACCTGCAATTGTATCTTGCTTTCTGATGTTATTTGTATATATTCAAACTTTCTATTTGCTCAATGAAAATTTGAAGAATCCATCTAATGTGTTACCTGATTTCAGCAGATTTCTGTGTAAAGACTGCTCGAGCTTCATTCACTCTCATCAGCTGGAAGTTAAGAAACTTCAAGCATGAGGTTAGTACTTTTAGTTCCTCCAACTCTGAAATTCAATAACAACCTGTTTTTAGTGTTTGATGGATATTGACCCATTTATATATGCATAATTCACACTCTGCATATTCAGTCTCAGTTACTGCTCCAGTATTTGAATTTAACCAATGTGTAAACAAAGGATCAGCAAAGATGTCTGTTAAGTCCTAAGGTATATTTGTCATTTGCAAGTTGCAATATGCCATGGTACATCTTTTTACCCCCCCCCCCCCCCACCTCCTCCAAGAGATAATATATTTAAGCAAAACCTGCATAATATGGTTCCTCAGGTCCCTGGTACGTCTCTATAAATATAAGGTTTGCTAGGGGGTGTGCCCCTTTGGTTCACAAATCTGTGATGGGGTTCAAGAACCCAATAATTATTATTCACTTTGGAAAATGTGTAGCAAAAGCAAGATATAAGAGAATGTATGGTACTGCATACACAGAATCAAATAACATAAGATCCTTAGGCAATCACATAAAAGAAATTAGAACAAAGCAAACAAGAGGAGAATCATTGGACAGTTGGCTCAACCCAGGCCAACCAGCCCACAAGTTACCCATCATACTCCTACCTCTCCGCATGCATGGTTTAATCCTCTCTTCCCCTTCCTGGCTCTTCCGATCGCATCATGTAGTGCTCCACTCAAGTGCTGCCTCCACTCTTCCATTCCCCTTCTCCACTCCGCCTGATGCACTCCTCCTAGCCCCTTCAACGCCACTTGTGCTCATATTCACTCCTCTTACCATGCCGTCGGCTCCCTTTGCTCTTCCTTTTATTTGGTTGTTCATCTATTCTAGGGTTTGCCACCCATGGGAAATTGGGTGTGATCGGAATCAAAGTTCACGGGGTGTTGCATGAATCCTGTAACTGTGCCAGTGACTACTGTCCACCTAGTTCAGTGTTACTAAACTGTGCCACAGTCCACGACTTGCATCCGGTGTACAATCGTAGCAAGGGAGATTTGGGTATAGCTTCCACGTTGACTGAACTTCATGCCGATAAGTCATTTAGCAAATGTTTATCCTTTGCAGAAATCAAGAGTGTATTTATTGAGATATTTCTACTCTCTACCCCTACTTTAATACAGTGAAAGAGGTTAATGGTTCTAGGCTTGTAGCATGGTGTTTAGCGGCATATGTGGTCATTTCCATTTATTCCTTTTCTTAAATTTGGTGCTTCCCTTGCCTGTGCGCATGGTGGGCTGATAAACATTGTGAAACAGATGGAGTATTGTATTTGAATTCTGGTTGCAGCCTGGTTGTTGTGTCCGTAGGATGCATTATGCTGTTGAAGTTAATAATGATGAAATCGGTTATTTTGCTTGAGAAAATGGTATTGTTGACTTGAATGTGTGAATTAATGTTTTAATTCTAGATCACTTCATCTCAGGCCAATATTGCTCATTTGGATTCCACCTAATGAACAAGTTTAGAACTGAGATGGAGGCAACACTATTTTTCAGCATCGTAGACAAACAGTACTTTGTTGACTTTTGGGACCTTATACCCCAAAATTGTATGGATCAGTAGAGCTTATCTTATTAAATGGCTTGTATTGAAAATGAAATGATTGATTGACTTGCTCTTGGGATTTTTTATGTCAATATGAAGGAACTTCAGAAATCATAAACATCCTAGGAAAACAACAAGAGAAACACAAACATGATACAGCCTAACTATTGGGTTGTAATAGCCATTTACTCGATTTCACTTCTTTTGATTTGACCTTTTTTTCCATAGCTCTCGTCGTGTGAAATGGAATGAAGACAATTTGTACGAGATTGAATCAAACAAACCAGTGAGGCAGAAGATAACGGAGCCAAAGACACCATATCACCCTATGATAGATGATGACGGTACATAGCTTGCTACTTGCACCACATTATATCTGACCATAAGCACTACTCATATTTACATGATTAATATTTGGGTCATTGCTTATTCTTTAGGTTCACTATCACCAACACGTCCTTTTGACAAATGTCTTGATGAGACTGTTCAAGCTGAAGCTATTTTAACTGCTTTAAATGGTGTGGCTTCGTCAAGCAATAATAACTCAAAGGATGATGGTTGGGCATCCTCAGATGATGACGCAGATGCGATGGAACAAGATGATGGTTAACATCTTACCCAGTTGCTAACTTGCTATTTCAATTTTTACTATCAAGTAACTTGCACCTGTAGATCTCTCAACTTGTCTAGTTGTTTCAGTTAGCTCCGTCAAGTTTAAAAATTGCTCTATTACCCCACTAGACTTACCTCTGTTTGCTCAGTTACTCACTTGTGCTGTTTTCTAAGGGAACCCCCTGTGCTGGCCAGTGATAATCGTGCAGCCTGGACAGGTTGTTGATTAGGTGGCCACTCTCTTTCTTTCTTTCTTTTTGTTTCCAGTTTGTTTCTTCTTTCTTCCCAACAAGTGGAATCTGGCGCCTCCCGTCTCTGTGTAGGCGGCTCAAGCTCGCCATAGCTCGCAATAACAAAGTCCAACAGCTGGTGCCGTGGTAATAGACCTCAAGCTGTCGGCCACTGCACCAAGCTCATGCATGCGCCTGCACATCTCAACTTGACTGCTTATAGTTTTTGTAGTTCGCTCCTGGTCGGAATAGAGGACACCATGTTGAACCATGCTTGCAGACCGTGGTGGCGTCGCAACCATTTCTGGCTGGACATGAGGGAGGGAGGGAGGGAGCGCTGCATAGAGAATGAATAAAGAGGCGGGATGAGATTTTCTTTTTTATTTTTTATTTTGCAAAGTCTTGCTTACACTTAGCCAGCAATACTAGTACGCTTTGCTGCTGAATCAGCTTATTCGGTATCTAATGGCATAGGCGGCCTGCACTGCAAACTGACACAAGTTTAGGGAGTAAAAAAAAAGTAATTTGCACGTTCAGGGAGGTATGATGCAATTTACTATTTACTATTCTGCGTACAGGACCATACTCGTATCTTTTCGATTTATTTTAATATTCTATTTAAATGGGACAAATTAATAGATTGTGCTGCTTTCCTGCGGCAAAGAAACTAATTATTTTTTCTATGTGGACCACACAAACAATCAGTCTTGCAGATTTATGGATATGCTAGTTAAAGATGGACAGTTGATGGTTGGTAGAGTACTTAACATTTAATTTATTTTCACAAGTTGAACCATGCAGTTCCATTTTATTCTAGCAACTTCCAAAAGTGAAGTTCTTAATTGATCCAATGAATGACTACTCAGCTATTCTTAATTTCCTTGCTTTGGACAAACCTGTCATAGTTTTGTTCTTTTGGTGAGACAAATTTTATCTTAGAACCAGACGTATACTTGTATTATGTAGCATTTCATTATCATTAAAATGGATTATCTTCTATTACTTATTCGGTACTTGGTGTGTGTAATTATAATTATAGTAACATACAGTGGTATGTTGGGTTTCATGTAGATGCAAAATCTGACGAAACAAGGTTGAGTTTCAAGGAGCATCGTCGTGCCCACTATGATGAGTACCACAAGGTTAAGGAATTAATGCGCACTGGATCTCTTGTTGATGATGAGGCTGATGATGATGACAGGCGTGTAAACAACAGTGAAGGCAAGAGTGCTGGAAAAAGGGCAATGACGAAAGACAGCAAACCCTCACCGCAAACATGAGGGCTGAGATAAACGTCCTATTTGCTCTGTTGTTCACTATGCTAGGAAAGTACATTGCAGTTGAAGCATGGGGTTTGCCTAAGTATGTAGCGTGCTTAGTGTGTGTTAACCCTGATTTTATGTAAGCAAAGCAGTCATTTGGTCTATTGTTTACTTGACCTGCCTACACCTGCAAATAGGCGTTTGGTTTGGACTGGTTGATCGGAAATAACTGCGTTACGACTTGCTAAGATCTTTGGAACTGAAGAACTTGATGAGACTGAGGTAAAGATTGAGACCTCTCTAGCTTCTCACGAATTTGTATCACCTTCCACTCGCCTTAGCAGCCTCTCGTCGCATCTCCCTCTCTTCTCCATATTGACTTCGTCTTCTGTGCGGAGTTTATCCTTGTGCGACCCCACGCCGTCCACCGCCCTCCTGCGATCCTACATTCCCCATCGACTATTGTTCCTTTGTTGTCTGTCCACTCTAATGTTCTGATGTTCAGGCACGGGCAAAACTCAAACCTAACCTGAGTTCTAAATTCATGTCTACAGTGCGAGTGCGGAACCAAAGAGGACAGCGACGAACTGCCATAACACGAAACATGAGATACAAAAACAACAGATGTATTTGATTCATTTGCCAGTTCCACCGCATCAGGAGACACAAAAAGGAAAAAAAGAGACTGGAGTCAATGAGTACAGCTATGTCAATATATAAACACATTTATTCCAATTGCCTTAGTTCCACCTGGTGGTCTCTGTTTTCTTCTTTCAGTTGCTAAGATGCAGCGCAAAAGCAAGCCCTGCACTATGACAAATCCTTGCTTCCATACAAGGAAAAATGAAGTCCTCCATATGTTGGCTCCTGGGCAAACTGGATTCAGGAACTTCCTTCAGCAGGCTTCGCTTTGGCCACAGTCGTCAATCTCAGCCTTTGAAAGAAATTAACAAAAAATTTACTTTTCACCGAAAAATCACATGACGAGCAGCAAGGTAAATCAATAACATGAAGATTATTTGACATAAATGTTGGCACAGATAAGAAAGTTAATACTTCCTCCGATCCCAAATATAAGTCCATTAAGACATCAACACGGTCTTCAATATGGTACTTTGACTAATAATATCTATAAAACTTATTATTTAAAGTAGAAAGAGTTATATATTATGAAAGCATTTTTCATAATAAATCTAGATACATCAGCCTTGTGTTGACAATCTCTATAATGACTTTTCGGCTATTGATGGTCAAAGTTAGAAATGTTTGACTTAACACAAACCTAAATGAACTTATATTTGGGATCGGAGGTAAGTAATTCAGATAGTGCACTAAGTACCTGAGGGGCTTTCTTTGGACAGTTGATGTTAACGCAGGAGGAGCACCAACTAAAGGGGCAGCAAGCTCAAGTGGCTTTTTTCCACCAAAACAATGGACAAACACACAATTAATACAAAAACACAAAGCAAATAATAGTGAAAAATGTAAAATGACAATATATATTTACAGAAAATGGTAAATTGCTTAAAAACCCCAAGAAATAGCGAGGCGGGTGCATTTGTGTCTATGATATAGTAAGATAAGCATTTGGTCCACAAAGCTGTGAAATAGTGCGAGGAAGTTCCAAATGTGGTTACACATGTAGGTGTCTCCCTAGCCTTCTCCTTGCACTCTCTTCTCATCATACATATACACTACCTCACCACCTTCCTCCCTCCCTCCCAGAGTGAAATTCGCTAGCTCTGCCAGTTGGTTGATGGACCACCATCACCTCCAAAAGCCTCCATGTATTGCCGCTGTGGTTGCCACCGCCTAACGTCGCAGCCCTTGGCATCCAAACAGCTGTTGCAGAAAAGCAAATGATGGCTTCGGCATCAATCAGGGGGAGGGGAAATGTCCATGCAGCTGGTTGTGACTGCAGCTCTTAGGTAAGCATTGTCTACAAAATAATTTGTAGATGGTGGTGTTGAGCGCTGCTTGAAGGAGGCAGAGATGGAAAAGTTGAGAAATGGTGTGTAATGCCAGATTCTAGAGGGAAGAGACCAGCAGCACGACAGTCAGAGAGGGAAGGGGTTGGTAGCATCAGATGAGAGAGCAAAGAGGGCAGCAGGGTGACAGGCCACAGCTGTGCCTGATCCGTTGCATTATCGAACCCGCCTTATTTCCTGCTATGCCGATCTACTCCCCCTCTCCCATCCAATGACAACGCAGTGATTAGTGCGATGGAGATGATTGCATGGTTGTGGGCGGCTTAGATGCTCAATGCCAGAAGAGCCACAGGTGTTTAGGCACCAGGAAGCAGTGGGTCAGGCATGGAAGAGACAAGTAGTAAAGACGAAGAGTTAAGAGGAAAGGAAAAAATGTTTTTGTATACCTTAAGTGCCCCATCAGCACCTCCTACCCAGATAGATGGCACGTCAGCGAATTAAAATCACAAATTTGTGGACAATGTGTAGTTTCCTAGTACAGGGACCTACTTGCACCCATGTCGCAATGTCATGGACTAGTTGTGCAGTTTAATCCAGAGAAAATTTTAAGAGTTTATGACCAGAGGACTAGAGAGGATATGGCATTGCTCTGCTGTATTCATGATAGAAAATGAGCAAATTCTTTCTACTAAACGGAAACCAAAATAACATAAAAGAATATGTTACGCGTTAGCAACCATATAATGGAAGTGATATAGAAACAACCTACTACTATGCTCAGTAACAACAAAGATTTTCTAGAAATTCAATGGATCGATAGCAAAAATAATGCACAGGAACTTCCTAAGATCAGGCAAACACGTGTAAAATGAGATAAACTGTTGAAAGTTACGCATTCCCTTTCTTAAATAATTGCTCTCTATAGCATAAAATGATCATAGTTCATCCCACATTGTTAAAGCATGCTTAATGTGCCCTATGTCCTTGCTCTCTTGTTCTATTTGGCAAGGATGTTTTAGAATATTATAAAGGCATTGTTTGCAACAGTACTAGAAATTAGATACCTACAACAAAAGTATCTGCTCATATGCTGCAATTACGCACCAATAAGATCGTTAAGGATGTAATAGCATATGCAGGCACGTAGCATGTAATTGACGATGAAATAAGGTAAAACGGCTATATTTACTATTCGCCTGTTGCCATAATTTCACAGTAATAAATGTTAGTATCTTAAGGTAAAACAACAGGAGAAAAATGCCAGGTCACAGCTCATAGGGAAGAACAGAGAAAAAACAGCTATTGGTTGTCAAGGTAATAATAGCATCCTAAACACTCATGAAAATAAACAAGTAAAAGACCATTCATGTAAGAGAAAAGATAACACCTCAAGCTCTTCAGTGACCTTGCGCTTCAAATGATTATAACCATGGGACATCAGAGGGCATGTTTGCCCCATGCTCTTTTCAGAACATCCCTCCAAAGATGGTCTCTGATCAGCATTTACATCTTTCTGATTAGCCTTAACTTGATGGGATGTCAGCTCATCAATTTCATCAGGTTCGGCTGCAATAGCTGGTGATAAACTCATCAAGTTATTTGCAGCACTGTCTGCTTCTATTTGTGAACTTTTAAAAACCGAAGCAAAACCATTTGTTTGCCAGCCATTGCTTGAATTAGGCAGCATACTGTTAGGTTGCTTGACTACATCGCACACAGCATTCTTCACAGGAGATGACGTACTTTCCTGACAGTGCCCTGGATGTTCATGCTCAAGCGATTCTGTGTGAAAATTAACATGCCCATTCAAAGCTTCTTTACTGGGTAAACTGGAAGCTGATGCAGAAGTGCTCCCCGGCAACTGATAGCCACCAGAAGCACCAGGCTCCAGTTGGTTTATATAGCTGCCTTCGTATGGTGGAGGTTGAGCCTCACTACAACTCACAGTGCCCAATTGATTTCCTATCTGACCATCAGCTGAAACATCATGTCTAGGTACAGTACGATTGTTCTTGTGTGCTGTTCTGGAAGAACGTGAAGGACGTACTCCACCAGGAAAAACAAACAAAGGGATTTCTTTTCTTTTTAAATGGGACACTTCAATATTCATTCCTTCTTTCCAATGTATATATGCACAAATAGAGTTCTTAAACTCATTTACAATTCCCCTGATGTCAAATTGCTCAGCTTCTTGAGCTTGGACAGTTTGTTTTCTCCAAAGACCCATGAAGTAAAAGCAATGTAATGGCCTGGATTTGTCTGAGAAATCTCTGGGATAAGGATGTGCAAGGATCATCTCATGTGTATATCGCTCAATCTGCATCAGCAACCAAAAGTGTGTATTAGGAGACAGTGCACATTGTTAAAAAGATTGAAATGTATCTATTATTCACCTTTAATACAAGAGTACGAAGGCGAGATTCCACCCAGCCTTTCCAATTCCTGAGGTCATCTTCATTTCTTGCAGTGATTTTAACCTCTAGATAATTTCTATATGATTCAAAAAATGGATACGGCTCAAACAATGCATCCCAGTCTGCTTTTCCATCATCTATTGCCTACAGTTAATTTCCAAGCAAATTTGATGAATTTTACAGTACAAACCAAATAGCAGGGCATAATTTGACAAAGTTAAATGACAACAGCGTTGTACCTATTAAATTCTCTATGGAAACACTGACTGTAAATATCAAAGAGGTTTCTATGCCAAGTCCTAGACACAAATGACATATCATAAAGAGCCAAATAAGCTGCTCTAGGTGATCAGTGGTAAAAATTGGCGGGCCATTGAGTATTAAGATATTTAAACTCTATAATAGTGAAGATACGAGTGATGACCTCAAGAAGCTGTGCATATGTTGAAGTTAAAAATTATTACAAAGGCACTGCATAAGTGTCATTCTCAGATAGAATAAAGTTAGCTAATTCCTAATAGAATAGATTAAAGTTAACCAACTTTACAATATGATCAATTTGTGTAAAATAAATCAAGATAAGAAAAGTAGATCCTGCACTACCAATTATTATTTAACCTAATGTTTGCACTGAGTAACACAAATGGGGTTCGTTCACTAGCATTCACATGCTACACTGAAACCTATGTTCCTTTAAGGGATACAGTTCAGGAACTATACAACAACAGATGGCATGATCAACATTGAGGTTAATTGGTGAGGTTTACTTAAATGATTCTCAAAAAAGAAACCTCATAGTTATATAACAACCTAAAATGCCAGCTATTGTTTCCATTTCCATTTTCATGTTGAAACAAAAGTAACAAAAAAACTGAAACAATTACCTCACAAATCTCAAACGCTCGTGTGAATTCTTGGACTATCACATACCGAGTACTACTAGATACATTATAGCTAGAATTCATACAAGGGTAAGCAGGTGTAATAATAGGCATGTGATGGCCCCTGTCTCTAAAATTTCTTCTAGGATCCCACACAGGGAGAGCAAGAGAACCCTCCTCGATATGGCAAAGCATAACAGGATTGGGCCACTTCCAGTTGCTGTAAACTCTGAAAAACCGAGATATCAACATGCTAGGCGAAGCATTTGGGTACAATTGACATATACGACCAACCAGAATTGCCCAGTTTATACCACCTAGAAATCCCATAACCTGGACGGGTCACAAAACCTTTGTTAAAACATGTACAGAATTTCTGAGAGTATGTGCTCATAATCTGATATGCATACACACCAAAATAAGAACATGTCAACACTGAAAAATCAGAACAGAATCATACATTTGAGTAAACCCCGCGGCACTTTCCCCAATATCTTATGAATCTTAAGGTTGTACGGAAACTCTGGATTGAGAAAACAAATGTGATTTAGTCCCAAAAAGAAAAGAATTCTATGAACATATACTTCAAAAATAGGTATAGCTAAGGACACAAACCGGAATGTTTGGGACCAACTTTAAAATTTGATCAGTAACTCGACAGCCATTTAAACTACGAACAGTCTGTTCATCAACATTGTGCAGTATGGAATCCTGAGAGAGATCTAGGCCCTGAAATAATAATGTACTATGATTAGGAATTCGTATCAAATGTCATCAAAAAATGAAATACTTCGCTTGCTGACAAAAACAACAGCATAGAAGGGTTAACAAGATAATTCGATTGCTAACAAAAACAAAGGCATAAATGTTAAGTTCCACTCAAACAGCCGTTTATTTCACAAAAATGCAGTCTTTAATTATTTACTCAGTTGTTACAATTAATACACGACGAATATGGCATGCAATACTGAAAAAATATTCAAACAGCAATACTGTGTAACAAACTTACCTCAGGAATTACCACATGTGCAAGATTTGCATATAGAAGGTCAATAGAGACCCCATTAAGTTTGAATCCAAGAACTGGAACATGAGCATCTGGTACAGGATGTAACTCCGAAACTTCTGGCATGTCAGCTAGCATATCATGAAGCCACCGGAAGAAGTACTCCTGTGAAACAAAAAATAAATGGTTCATTTGATACCGTAATGATGCAATACCTTTGGATTTTTAAAAGTAGGTCTTACGTTTCGAGTAGCATGTCTTGGACCAACACATAGTGTGTCAATGTCTGCACCTGGACCATGTACCTGCACAATAAAAGATTAATATCATCTTCATCACTGCCCCTCCAATAGATATTGATGGTAAACAAGAAATTTTGATAGCAGCTATTTTAGGCAAGATAGATGCACAACATTATATAAGCAAGAACCACAGATATGCACCTTACTGAAACTACAAGATTCTATATAGCAAAAATGTAACAGAAGATACATATGCATAATGTATAATGCTCTAGCAGCATTTAATGGCAACATACATATAAATGTATAAGCAATCTTGAAAAAATAATGATAATTATACACAACAGCAATTCATGATTTCATTTCAAACAAAACTAAACAAGAAGCAGCAGCATTGTGGAGTACCCCAAGACGGTAGGAACCAAATGTGAAGATCTTTGCATTAGCTTCTTGCACAAATTGCTCACCATATCCACTGATCCTAGTAGCCTTCTTAATCCAAGCTTTGACAGTCTGCCACAGCATCCAACATCCTCAAATAAGTATATACTTAGGGAACTGACACTCCAAAATAGAAGCACATCAATGGAAATTGCTCAACCTGGTCCAGCTTGCCTAAAACCTCTTCTCGTGAGACAGCGTCTTCTTGGCTCTCATAGAGGCCTGCGTCTGTAAGATACTGATGAACACAAAAAACACCATACAATTAAAATAACGTCATCAACCATGGGAAACAAGAAATTGGAAAGTTTTTTGGTTTATCTGATATCCAAACCCCCACCTTTTCGACCACAGCTGTCTGCATAACATCCTTCTCAGTTGGTCCACTTAGTGAGATCGGCTCAGTGACGCCAAGATAACCATTATTGCTCTTCTTCATCGACATTGCACAAGTCAACTCTCAGTAACCCTCCTTCCCACAATCAATCTCAGAAAACTATAAATTCTCCTCACTTTACTATCTTTTGTAAAATGTAAAATTGATCTTTCTTTTCTCCTTCACTACCTCGGCACTAATTTCTCTTTTCCTTTTCTCCTACCGTCAGATGTAACATTGAAGGAGAATTTATTGAATTAACAGCATATGTGCAACGTAAAGAATGGAAAAGTGGGGGTAAAGAAATGTCTGAGTACGGTCAGTTTCTCAGTTGACATCAACAAATCAAGAACGAAAAAAAAAAACCAGAAGAGAAAACTAAGAAATAACTAAAAGGAAAAAAAACAATATTGATTGCCTTTACAACTATAGGAACTTGCGGAACCCTAGAACTACTACTTAGCCACAGGAGGATCCGGCAGCGGCTTGAATCGAATCGAATCACGCCGGTGAAAACAGGAACGCCGCCGCCGTCGAAACAGAGAGCCCTCTCAGGATCCGAGCAGGAAGGGCAGGCAACCGGCGCGCGCGGCAGCCCGGGGCCAGGACGGTTCCTCCGAGCGGGGCAACGAGCGCGGCAGGGAGATACGGGTGCTGGGAGGGCAAGCGGTGCGGCGACCGGGGAGAGGGCGGCGGCGAGGGTTTCTTTTCCCTTTCGTTTCGTTTCGTCGGGAGGTCGAGCTAGACAGGGTGGGTCCGCTTGACGTCGTCGTGTCGTGGCTACCGGGAGTGTTTGGTTACTCCTGATTAGAATGAGAAGACTTCCGTTGAATAACAGTTTTTAGTTTTAAAAAAATTAGAGAAAGCTAGGTTAAATAGCAGTTTTATTTTTTAACTATTCAATAAAATTTATTGGAGTGGTTTTTTAAAATTAACTAGATATTGAGAGTTAAAAAGTTTCATGTAATTCACTTTTCACGTAGAATCACTTATTCTGTAAAATTTATCCTAAAGAATTATTTTTCTCAGAGAACCGTTCTCTCCAAAAAATTTGAATTAGATGAGCTCTACCAAACAAATTTAGAGAATTGAGGGTGAGTCCGAAATTTCGCTTTATTGTGTGCACTCACTTCTCTACTCGCGCACCACTTCAATAGCCCAAGTTGCGGTTCACATGAGCCTCGAGACGGTCCACATAAGTCCACTTATGTGCTAGTAATTTTTCTCGGTAATTTTTTATTAAATTTTTTCTTAGTAATTTTTTCTCAAAATTTTTGAGTAAAACTTTTTCTTGTCATGGAAAGATGAGCGAGGAGGGATGCTCGCACGTGCAAATTAGTAGCGTATGGGGAGCCCTATCATTTATTTCAATCTTATTCTTAGAAATCTTGTTTTCTTGTCACGCGCACGCACGTAGCACTATATACACACATCACACTCACAAGTGCACACCTTAGCATACACCTACAAATAAAATCATTAAAAAACTTATACGTATGTAAATTGTGAGTATTAGAATTTTAATCATCATAAGTAAAGTTATATCCATATGATTTCATCACTATATTAAGACGTGATTCTCGTATTCTCTTATTCCTAGGAATATATTGTCCAACAAAATAGGATTACGATGTTTGGTACGGGTTGTTTGGTTGTTTATTTGGTATCATATTTTTTCTTTTGAGCGAGCGTTGGTTGCAGTAATCTTGTTAGGATTCCTATTAATCTTGAGGTATTCTGACTTAACTCCCCCGTTCGGTAGAACCACCCTAGAAATTAGGAGTTGAATATAAGTTTACATGTGTAACCGGATTCCAACGGTTGATGGGAATAAGATCACCTTTGAAATTGGTGTCAATCTTTGGTTGCTGGACTTTTTTACGCGGCGTGAAACTGTTGAGAAACTGTTGCTATCGGGTGTAGTCCAGCGATCTCTCAAGAGAATAATTGCAAAAGGAGACACAAGCGTAGGAGAAAAGCTGTATATTCGTTATTCATCTGTGTTTACAATTAGGGGTGCTGCCCCGTATATATAGTGCCAAAAACCCCTAAGAGATAGAATCGAATCTTTCAAGAGATCGAGACGGGCCCACATTCAATTGTGAAACTCCAGGTTTCCTAACACTCCCCCTTGGGCACTTCTCGCGAAATACATATATCTCATCAAAACTCCCAAAAAACCCAGTGAGAAAAATTAGAAGAAAGAGTACATAGCTCGCGACATGGTCACACGAATTGCCTCATTAAAAACCTTGCTATGAGAAACTTTAGGAAAACTCATATAAGGGAAAAGAAGTACAATTCACCTAAATGCTTCAAGTAATCTTCATGATTAACCTTGGGTACTTAATCTTCTTGACTAAGATTTAATTCTTCTTATCGGTGTTATGTGAAATATCTCCCCCTGAACTGTGCAACTCTCTAAGCCTCATCATCTCAATGCCACGAACACATCTTTCAAAACTAGATGCAGGGAGAGACTTAGTGAACAGATCTGTAAGATTCTCACATGACTTGGTATGCATTACCTTTATTTCGTTCATTTTATGCAATTCATGAGCATAAAAGAACTTGGGGTTGATATGCTTCGTTAAGTTGCTTTTCACATATCCCGTTTGCACTTGTGCGACACATGCAGTATTATCTTCATAGATAATGGTAAGGGTGTTAGTAGTGTTCAAGCCACATGACTGCTAGATGTGATTGATCACTCTTCTAAGCCATGCGCATTCTCGTGCGGCTTCATATAGAGCTATTATTTCTGAGTGGTTCGTCGAAGTAGATACAAGACTTTGCTTCGACGATTTCTAGGATATTGCAGTTTCACCACATAAGAAAACATAGCCAGTCTGTGATTTCGCTGTATGCGGGTCTGACAGATACACAACATCCGCGTATCCAACAAGACTTAGATTCTGATTCTTTCTGTAGAACAGGCCTAGATCTTTGCTACCTTGCAAGTAGCGCAGAATATCCTTCAAGCCCTTCCAATGTTTTTTAGTGGGCTCTGCACTGTACCATGCAAGTAGGTTTACTGCAAATGCTATATCTGGTCTAGTGCAATTAGCCAGATACATCAGTGCACCTATTGCACTTAAGTATAGGAATTCCGGTCCCAATACTTTCTCCCCCTCTTCTCTAGGTCTATAGGGATCTTGATATGCTTGTAATGACCTTCCGACCATGGGGGTTTTAGCAGGAAATAATTTTTCAAAACCAAACCGCTCTAACACCTTCTGAGTGTAGTTTGATTGATGTACAAAGATCCCATCTTCCATATGCTCTAGCTGCAGGCCCAAGCAGAATTTGGTTTTACCCAAATCTTTCATTTCGAATTCAGACTTCAGGTATGAACTTGCTTCTTCAATATCTTCTTCTGTACCGATGATATTTAGATCATTTACATATAGAGATATTATGCAAAATCCATTCTGGGACCTTCTTATGAATACACAGGGACAATCTGTGCTATTTGTGTAGCCTTGCTTTTCAAAAAATTCACTCAAACGATTGTACCACATTCTACCTGACTGTTTCAACCCATACAACGACTTCTTCAATTGTACGCTATAAATGTGTCTATTTCCTCTATCCTGATTCGGCAATAGTATTCCTTCAGGTACCTTCATATAAATGTCCGAATCTAGGCTCCCATAAAGATATGCGGTCACAACATCCATCAACTTCATTTTCAACTCTAGGTTGACTGCCATCGAGATTAAATATCTAAAGGTAATTCCGCCCATCACCGGGGAATAAGTTTCTTCATAATCAACGCCTGGTCGTTGAGTGAAACCTTGTGCCACTAGTCGTGCTTTGTACCTCACAATTTCATTCCTTTCATTCCTCTTACGAACAAAAACCCACTTGTATCCCACTGGTTTGATGTGGGGAGGTGTGCGGCATACTGGCCCAAAGACCTCTCTTTTGTTCAGGAACAACAGTTCAGCTGTTATTGCCTTCTGCCAGTCTTCCCAATCTGACCTCATTCTACATTCAGCGAGCGATGCAGGCTCAGGGTCATGATTTATGACTGTGGCATTTTATTTGCGAAGTATGTGTCGACTATCGTAGTTGCTCTATTCCAGGATTCTCCTGAATTCACATAGTTTATTGCTATTTCATCATGGGCTGCACTTTCAGGTGCTTCTTCATCTTGCTCTTCATGATTTGGGGCAAGGGCCTTTAGTTTACCAGCGTCGATTTCAGCGCGCGTATTTTCGCTGGTTTCTTCCTGCGTGGGAAGATTCAAATCTGGTATGCCTACTTTCTGAGATTCCATACCATCGCCAGGTCTCAACTGGCTCCCCTTCTTTTTTCTTTGGGGCACTTTTGTGATCGGCTGTGGTAAGCTCTCATTTCCCACTTTCACCGGACGTCTCCGGCTATTTGGGACTTGAGTAACTGGGTTTCTTGTCCTTTTATTATTTTTCGGAGCTCCTAGGACAAGATGAGGGGTACCTTCTTTTGGTACTTCCACCCTCTCCGGTGCATTGCGTGCAGGCACATGCGACAGTCACACTCTTCAAATCACAAAAATGATCAAGCAGATTGTTTGCTAATTCCTGTAAGTCGATGATTTTCTGTACTTCATCATTTGCTTTAGTAGTGCGAGGATCATGTGCCGCAATTCCTTCAGCCTGCCATATAATTTCCCGGCATTTCTCATCTAAGGGTTTATTTCCTTCCCCTAATGACGAAAATTTATTTTCATCAAAAATGCAGTCAGCGAAGCGGGCCGTATGCAGATTTCCAGTTGCTGGTTTTATATATCGGATTATGGATGCAGTCTCATAACCGACATAGATTCTAACTTTCCGCAAAGGCCCCATAGCAGTCCGCTGTGGCGGCGGTATCGACACATAAACCATACATCCAAATTTGCGTAAATGGAAAATCTTCAGGATCATCCCTTGCACTAGTTGCATAGGTGAATGGATGTTGTAGGAGGAGGGTCTGTAATTAATGAGGGCAGCTGCATGCAAGACTGCATGTCCCCAACATGTAGCAGGCAAATTACAATGCTGCAACAACGGTCTAGCAATGAACTTTATTCTCTTGATCAGTGCTTCGGCTAGTCCATTTTGGGTGTGGACATGCGGTATAGAATGTTCAACTTTAATCCCCATGCCAGTGCAATAATCATCGAACGCTTTCGAAGTAAATTCTCCAGCGTTGTCCATTCTAATGGACTTCACTCGATGATCCGAAAAATTATTCCTGATTTGTATGATCTGCGAGATCAACTTTGCAAAGGCGTGGTTACGGGTAGATAATAAACATACATGCGACCACTTCGAGGACGCGTCTGTTAACACCATAAAGTACCAAAACGGGCTAGAAATCGGCTGAATAGGACCACAGATATCCCCCTGGATTCTGTCCAGGAATGCAGGGATTTCATCATGTACCTTCAAGACAGATGGTCTCACTATTAATTTCCCGGTAGCACATGCAGGGCATATAAAATCTTTATGATTCGGAAAATTCTTCACATTTATGCCATGACCTTGTGAGTTAGTAATTATGCTCCTCATCATTATAAGACCAGGGTGACCTAATCTATCATGCCATAGAGAGAATAATTCCGCACTACGGAATACAGTCTTTAAGGTAGTGAACACTTCAGGTGTCCTAATACGGGTGTAGTACAAGCCACTGCTCATGGAAGGAAGTTTTTCTAATATACTTTCTTCACTATCACGCTTAGTGATGTATAGGTACTCCCTATCATTTTCTTCACCAGTTTCTACATGGAAACCGTTAGCGCGAATGTCTTTAAAACTCAAGAGATTCCTTGTAGATTCAGGGTACATCAATGCTTCTTCAATGTGCAAAGTAGTTCCCATAGGTAGTGTGATTGTGGCTCTTCCAGATCCAACTATGCATTTATCACTACCAGTGACAGTCATCACTTTTCCAGAGCTATTTCTGATAGAATGGAAATACTTCTTTTCTCTTAAGATTGTATTTGTGGTTCCACTATCCACAATACACACTTCCTCCATGCGGGCGCCACACATATTCTATATATAAAGCATTCAATCATTCACATGCAAGAAAGCAGCACAAAGACTAAATACTTTATATATATATTATCGAAAAATTATTTGCAGCTAAGTTCCGCTTTTCTAGAACTTACATTTATTCAATCCTCCTAAATTCAGCAACTAAATAAATGGCTAATTACTCTAATTCTAGATAGAGTCTGCGAAACATCTGGCCACTTCATCTTCAATGGCTTTGTTTTCCGCTTTATTCATTTCGGCATCTACTATAGCAGTGGAAGAGGGCAAAGTGGAGGCCTCTGCATTATCCATTGGGAGGTCTTCCACTACCAGTTCTGAAGTATTATCAACTTCCATGAGATATGCTTTCTCTTCAGAGACTGGTGCTTTGTCCACTTCCATCCCCACTGCTATGGTGAGGTGTGCTTCTGGTTGATCCTTCTTCTTCTTTCGGTATGCTTCCACAACATGCTTAGGTGCTTTACAAATGCGGGACCAATGGCCCCAAACACCGCACTTAAAGCATATCTGGTTTTGCTCACCATAAGGCTTGACTTCTTTCTTTGTCTTGCCGTTATTATCAGTAGGCTTGACTTTGCCTGTCACCACTTTCTTTCCTCCCTTCTCCCGCTTCTTATTGTGGATCTTGCGCGCTTTGAAAAAGAGTTGATTGACTTCTAGTCCACTACTCATTCCTTGCGGCTGGGATAAGAAGTTCTTATTTATGACTTCATCATGAACTTCATGGAGTTGCAACACATCAATCAATTCAGAATACTTCTTGTAGTTTGATTGACGGTGATTGCGTATGGATTCTGCCGCATTAGGGTGGAAAGTGGAGAGAATCTTCTCAATTTTCTCCTCTTCTGTGATCTCTTTCCCATAGAGACACAGTAGTGTGCATATACGGTGTAGCGCGGAGTTGTACTCTTTGACATGCTTAAAGTCACAGAAACGGAGCCGGACCCATTCTTGCTCTGCTAGAGGCTTGATGGTGTACTTAAGGCGCTCAAAACGCTCCTTCAGTGCGTCCCATAGTGCCGTAGCGTTGGTCACTGCTATGTACTCATCCTTCAGAGCGGGAGAGAGATGATGACGGAGGAAATGAAGTGCTTGATCATTCTCATCCTCCGTGGGAACTGTTGCACTGCTTATTCCCAGACCAATTGCAGCGCGGAGCCTCTTTGCTCCAAGTACGATCCGGACATCCGATGCCCAAGTGAGATAGTTGCGGCCATCAGCACTCAGCTCAGCGAACTCCTTGTTCGTGATGCCAGCCATCTACATTTTTTAATAACGCAAACATTACTATTAGTAAAGTTGCATCATGTTGCTAAATTGAATTGCTGCAATTTTTGATATTTTCTATGCTATTATGTAAATTGTACTGAATTTAAACGCATAACAGGCAATTTAAACAGCAAAATAACATAGAAATAAATACTGCATAATGGCTAAAACATATGCAAAATTCAAATTCTAGCGATACTTTCATGTAGGAAAAGTATTTTCAGGATTCTCTATAAAGCCCGAGGGTTTATACGCAAAATTTCAAAATTTACGTAATTTTCAAAAACCACAGGGTCTAATATGCAAAATCAGAGCCTCTGGATAATTTTCAGAACAACCAGGAGTCTAAACGCAAAATTCAAAGACTAGCTTAAATGTTGGAAAAACCGGGGGGCTAAATGCAAGTTTTTTTCTCTTTTTTTCTTTTATTTCATCTTAGTCATCTCAGCCTTCATGGCTTAGCGTGCTCTGCAACGTGCCATGCATACATACGCATCAGCCATGGGGATTTGCATGCACGTAATACGGCCGGATGGTTGCATGTGATCTAATGCATGCATGCATATGATGTTTCGGCTGACACCAAAGTGGACGGCTAGCAGAGGCTACAGGGCCTCTGGCCTGGTCTTCAGGGGTGGCACGACTCTCACCGCAATAAAAGCATGGCCGATAGATGGGCGCATGCGTGCAGTAGGGCGCCGGCTTGCAGGGCTGGCCGTGAGCAAGCAGGGGTGCCGGGGTGCCAGCACAGAGGTGCACGGCCTGCAGGGCCAGGATGCAGGCGCACGTCCAGATCGAGGCGAGGTCCTTCACGTGCTGTCTTGGACGCTTGGGACCCAGCAATAGTTCACGTCGATCTAACATGCTACAGTAGTACGTGCGGATCGACGCAAAGCCGAGGACGTCTCGCGGGGGCGCCTTGAGGTGCGACGGCGTGCGCTGGGCGGCGCCTTCAGGTCACCACGATGACTAATATAAATGAATCTGCATATTCTAATATGCCATAAATTGATCTAATAGTGTGCTAATCTACCAGATTAACCGTATAGATCAAAATGGTGGGAAGATTGACGATAAACCGCAGCATATTCATATCGTGCTAGTTACGGTTCATAATTCAATTCTGCATAGCAACCATTCATACGGTACTCGCTACTATTCATACGAATTTACTACTGTTTATGTGATGCGATTTCAGATCTATTTTGACGCAAAACAATAGTAGCCAGGATACGTACAAAATCGATCGTACTTTTCAATTCTTGCGAATAATTCGTGCCGCGTAGGGCATATAGGGTAGGCCAAAGACTTGCCCGCTTGACGACGATGTCGATGCAGTGCAGATCAGTTGTAGGCAGATTCGTTCCGCTAGCTTGATCTCCAGCAGAGCTTCGTGCTGATAACGTGTTGAGAAACCGCTGCTACCGGGTGTAGTCCAGCAATCCCTCAAGAGAATAATTGCAAAAGGAGACACAAGCGTAGGGAAAAAGCTGTCTATTCTTTATTCATCTGTGTTTATAATGAGGGGTGCTGCCCCGTATATATAGTGCCAAAAACCCCTAAGAGATAGAAGCGAATCTTTCAAGAGATCGAGACGGGCCCACATTCAGTTGTGAAACTCCAGGTTTCCTAATAGAAACTACTTGCACGCCAACTGGCTGTGCAACATGAGTATGGTGGTGTAAGTGTGACATATGTCTAAATTATTCTTTCTAAAAAAGATGTCACATAAAAATTATATTAACAAATTTTTCATGGAAATTACTTCCAACTCATTAAAAAATTTATTGTTGTTTACTAACATATTTTAGGTAATACCAGCTAGGTGTCTAATTGATATGCTAAGCCTTACCTATATCGACCTCGTGTTTGGTATGAAAATTCTTAGGTTGTCGCTCCACAAACCGGTCCTTATATGCGACACTTGGGCAAAGACTATCCAATAGGAAAAAAAAACCTAACACATCTGCTTGGGACGTATCCACAAGCCACCACCATTATCAAACCAATAGGGAAAATAACAAACAAATTTCTTAGAACGTATCCACAAGTCCACCACTTAAACCACCATAGTCAAACCAACTCTTTGTCCAAGTCCTAGGGTTCCATGTTACTAACAAGTTTATCATCACCATTGCATTTATCTACTGAACATGTATATGACACCTCCTAACATCCCAAAAGCATGGCTAAACAATTATACCCATAAGGCACCTAACCATTAACCACTTAGGTTCTAAGGGATGATAAGGAAATATCTAGATAAAAACCCTAACACAGGTGACTACCCATCAAATTTATAGACATTGCATGTAGTTTATAAAATAAAACATTTAAAAACATAGGTTCAATATGATCAAGGACGCTTGCCTTATCCTCGCTGCTGCTCAGTGTATTCTTGCTCCTGGTCTAGATGTTCCTCAAATTGATCCAAGGCGTTGTCGACTAATCTCACAATAACCGGCAAACACACAAACAAGATACACTAACAACAGAGCACAAAACAAAAAGAACGACAAGATAAAACCTATCTAAAAGAAAAGAGCATTGAAAAACGAATCTAACGGCGCAAGAATCGCTTAAAACAGAGCTACGAAGAAAAAAGTTAGGGCTAAAATAATTCTAGGGTTTAATCTGAAAAAGAAAAGGGCTTATTTTGGTTAAAACAGAAAGTTCAGGGACCTATTTGTAAAAACAAGGGGACCTAATTGTAATTATGGAAAAGTCTAGAGACTAATCTGTAAAAAGACAGGGGCTTCTAAGTAATTACAGAAAAGATCAAGGGTCTAATTGCAAAAGAGCTATTTCTTGAAATTTCTGTTGTACTGGAGATTCTTGAAATATTGACTGGGCTACTTTGGCTGACGTGGCACGATAATAGGGATGACACACAGGCACTTTTGCTGATGTGGTGATGACATGGCGGCTGACATGGCACATATGCTGACTAGATCAAGTGAGACATGTGGTAGCTTCTGGTTGGTTGGCTGAAGAGGTAAGTTAGATCTAATCTGGGCCTTTGATGAAGGATCGGGCGGTTGAGGGAGTTTAGGGACAAAACCAGCGGCGGCACAGATGAAAGATGGTGGCGCCGGTTCGGGATGTGGCGGAGGCTCACCGGAGCGGAGGGAAAAACTCGTCGCCGGCCTCGGACTTCGACGACAAGCGGCGAAGGTGTTCTAGGAGGGCAAGGGGATTCAGTTTGGGGTCTTACCTTGTGTGGCACTACACAGGAGAGTGAAAGGACAATGATGTCGCATAGAGGGGGGTGAATAGGCGTTTTTACAAAAATTCGTCCCCTTTTACCGTTGGCCTAAACTTACAGCGGAATATAAACTAGCGGGTTTTTCACAAGTGAAAAACTTAAATATGCTAGGCTCAACTAGTGCACAATCACCTTAAATAAGCTAGATGCACTAGAAATAAATTCATAACACATTTAGCAAGCAATCAAGACATGTATGGATATATAAAATAGACATGGCAAGATTGCAATAAAGTCTACACATGCTAGCATAAGCATAAGCTCTAAACAAGTATAGATACATAACTTACATATGCAAAGAGCTAGAAACTTCCAAAAAAAGTGTAGAACAATAAATCTAACACAATGAACAAGAATATAAATTTAAGACATTGTGATAGAGAGTTACCTTCATAGAGTGACATTGGGTAATAATAAATATAATTCCACAAAACTTGACTCTTTAATCAATTAGAAAAATCTTCAAATAATACCCTCCATTTTACAAAGAGACTAAACACAAATTTTACTTGAAGAAATATTAGTCTCAAAGTACAAAACATAGGATGAGCTCCCCATATATATGTGCATCTAAGTACTTAAATTACTTATAATATGCACTTAGTTCATTCAAGAATCTAGAGGAGTTCACCATATATTTTGAGTTAAGACACAAAAGAAATTTACAATGGAAATACTTGTGCTAAGAATGAACTTACAACCATGAGATCATGTAAATTAAGTTCATCTTCCATAGCCATCACAAAGTATCCATCACCTACATTATTAACAAGATCTTGTTCTACTAGAGAGCCATTAAAACTCCAAGGAAATGTATGAGCCATATTTCTCATGAAATTAAAGATTAAGACTTAAATTCATAAGGACATGACTCAATAGGCATTAAGCACTTATGTCTTTCTAATCACACTCATGGAGTGTATGTTCACATCGATAGCAAACAACAATCTCAAAGAGCGATATCCTCCTTTGTGATCTCTCTACCACCAATGCACATGCAATGCAAAACAAGTGCATGAAAGTAAACATGAGTGCAAGCTATATGATATGTGAAGGAATAGCATAAAATAAATCTATCTCGTCATATTACTTCCCTTCTCAAGCTTGTTCATGGTGAACCCATCAACATGCCTTGAGAGATACTAGGGAACCACCATCTCAAGCAAAACTCTTGTTCACCTTTATCTTGAGAAGGTTAGACAAGCACCTATCATGAATGCATCTATGACAAGACATCACATGACGTTAGAAGCATCTATCACGTTCAACTCACTTCGTAATCTATAAAAGGTTGCTTCATCTAGATGTTTTGTGAAGATATCCGCTAATTGATCTTCTGACCTTACACCACTAAGAGAGATATCATTATTAGCCACATGGTATCTAAGGAAGTGATGGCAAATATCAATGTGCTTTGTATGAGAGTGTTGAACAGGATTGTTTGTAATTTTTACTACACTCTCGTTGTCACAAAGGAGTGAAACCTTCTCTAGACGACCACCAAAGTCTAACAAGGTTTGTTTCATATAAAGGATTTGAGCACAACATGCTTTGGTGGCAATATATTCCGCTTCCGTGGTGGACAAGGCTACCTAGTTTTTCTCTTTAAATGACCAAGAAACTAGGGATCGTCCTAGCAAGTGGTACCCACCCGAAGTACTCTTACAATCCACACGGCATCCGGTAAAGTCCGAATCCAAGTAACCCAAGAGTAGAAAACTAGCAGCTTTTTGGGTACCATAAGTCTATGCTAGGTGTATGCTTTAGGTATCTAAGGATTTTTTTAACCGTGCTAAAATGCGATTCCTTAGGATAACTTGAAAGCGAGCGTACATGCATACACTAAACATAATATCGGACCTAGATGTGGTAAGATAAAGAAGTGACCCGATCATAGAATGATAAAGCTTTTGGTCAACTGGTTTACCAATTTCATCCAAGTCGAGATGTCCATTTGTAGGCCTTGGAGTCTTGATTGGCTTGCAATCATCCATCTTGAACTTCTTGAGGATGTCCCTCGTGTACTTCTCTTGATGGATGAATGTCCATTCCTTCAATTGCTTGATTTGAAATCCAAGGAAGTAGTTGAGCTTGTCAATCATTGACATCTCGAACTCCCTAGATATCATGTCACCAAATTCCTTGCAAAACTCTTTGTTAGTTGAACCAAATATTATATCATCAACTTAAATTTAACACAAGAAAAACTCATTGTCGATGATCTTTATGAATAATGTGGTGTCCACCCTCCCGTTCTTAAATCTTGGTTGATGAGGAAGTCACGTAGGCATTCGTACCAAGCTCTTGGGGCTTGCTTGAGTTCATAAAGCACCTTGTGCAACCTATAGACATGATTAGGATATTTAGGATCTTCAAAACCAGAAGGTTGTTCCACATAGACAAATTCATTAATGAAACCATTTAAGAATGCACTCTTCACATCCATTTGATAAAGCTTAATGTTATGATGTGGAGCAAATGCAAGAAGGATACGAATTGCTTCAAGCTTTGCCATGGGAGCGAATGTTTCACCAAAATCCAAACCATCAACTTGTGAAAAGCCCTGCGCAACTAGTCTTGTCTTGTTGCGTACCATTGCTGTGTACCACCACACCATGTTCATCCTACTTGTTGCGAAAGACCCACTTGGTTCCAATCACATTCTTGTCTTTGGGCCTCTTTTCAAGAATCCATACTTCATTGCGGGTAAAGTTGTTGAGTTCCTCTTGCATTGCCATCACCCAATCCGGATTCTTAAGAGCCTCATCTAGATGTATGAGTTCCAAACAAGAGACAAACGAGTAATGTTCACAAAATGAAGCATATTGACGAGAGCGAGTTCTTACTCCCCTTGATGGACTCCTAATGATCAAGTCAATTGGGTGATCCTTGGAAATATGTGAGTGCTTCACTTGTGGTTCTTGAGGTGTGTTTTGTAGTGGTCCAACATCTTGAGCTTGAGCTTGAGCTTCCCCTTGAGAGATATGGACATCATTTATTGAAAGTGATTGATCATCCTTGTCCTCATTTTCATCAACTTGAGGCGATATGGAGGTGCGTGGAATTGAAGTATAAGGTACACCTTCATCATCCTCCATAGACTTGATATCCCCAATTGCCATATTCTTCATTGCATCTCCCAAGGGTTCATCACCTACAACAGCACAAGAAACACCTTCTCCATGGGAGCCATTAGATTCATCAAACTCCACATCACATGTTTCTTCAACAAGATCGATGGCATTGTCGAATACTCGATATGATTTGGAGTTAGAAGCATAACCAACAAAAAAAACCAATATTGCAATGTTTTTGAAACTTTCTAGGCGTTCTCTTTTCTTAAAGATAAAGCACTTACAACTGAACACCCGAAAGTATGAGATATTTGGTTTCCTCCCAATGAGAAGTTCATATGGCGTCTTTTTCAAGAGTCGATGGAGATATCATCGGGTACATGACACGCCGTGTTGATTGTTTCCGCCCAAAACTTCTTTGGCGTACCATACTAATCCAACATTGCTCCTACAAGAGTGATCAATGTCATGTTCTTCCTCTCCATCATGCCATTTTGTTGAGAGGTCTAGGCTGATAAGAACTCGTGCTTGATGCCTCTATCTTCACAAAATTCTTCATTGTATGTGTTCTTGAACTCCGTACCGTTGTCACTCCGGATCTTCATAAGTGTGGCCTCAAATTCATTTTGAGCCCTCTTCGCAAACTTCTTGAAGATCCCAACAGTCTTGCTCTTGTCATCTAGAAAGAAAGTCCAAGTGTACCTTGTATAATCATCAATAATGACAAGGCAATATAGATTACCACTAAGATTTTTGTATGTAGTTGGTCAGAAAAGATCCATGTGTAGTAGTTCCAAGGGTCTTGATGTAGGCATCATGGACTTGTATAGATGTGAGCTTGCAACTTGCTTTCCCGCTTGGCAAGCGCTACACACCTTGTCCTTCTCGAATACAACATCCTTCAAACCAACTACCATTCCGTTTTTGAACAGCTTCTTGAGTTGGCTTATTCCAATGTGTGCAAATCGATGATGCCAAAGCCAACCCATATATGTCTTGGTGAAGAGGCATGTAGTTAAGCTAGCTTCATTAGAGAAGAAATCCATAAGATATATATATATATATATATATATATATATATATCTGTTTTTAAAGCCTTTAAAGATTAGATCATTATGCTTCTTGCTAGTTATGATAACATCAACATCACTAAATAAACATGTGAAGCTTAAATCACATAGTTGAGCTACAGAAAGCAAATTAAAGCTAAGTGATTCTACTAAAAGAACATTGGAAATAGAGAGATCATTTGAGATTGCTATATTACCCAAACCTACCACATTTGCCTTAGAGTTATCACCAAAAGTGACTTTGTCATGATTGCCCATATCATCTTCTAGTGAGGTGAACATCTTTATATTATCGGTCATATATTGTGTACATCCACTATCAAGAACCCATTGCTTTTCACCGTCTTTGTAGTTCACCTTGTTATTACCTTTTACCATGAGATACATAGGTGGTGGAGGTAGAGATGGATCATCATTGGTGATGGCGAGGCCTGCGAAGTTTTGTCTTCATTATCGCTTGAATCATCACTTGAGCTTTCGCCAGAGACTCATTCACCTACAATGTATGCCTTATAGCCTCCACCCTTCTTGTTGAAGAGCTTCTTCTTCTTCTTCTTGTCATGATCCTTCTTCTTGTGCTTATCCTCATCCTCAATTGCATCAATCTTCTTAGACTTGTTCTTTTTCTCTTGTCAGAATGAGGGCAATCATATGACATGTGGCCAAGGTTACCACAATTGTAGTACTTCTTCTTGTCTCCGCCACCGAACTTGCCAAATTTCTTTAGGCAAAATTTGTTCTCCTTGGGATCATAGTTGTAGCCCTTCTTTTGAAACTTGGAGATCATCCTTGTGGTTCTTCTCATGAGAAGAGCAAGTTCGATGTCAAAGTCGTCATCATCATTGCTTTCACTTGATGATGGAAGCTTCATCTTCTTCTTCTTCTTCTTGTCAACCATATTTGTCTTGAGAGCAAGATTCTTCTTGGACGAAGACTCATGATCTCCAAACAAGAATATCTCATGAGCATATATCTTCCCAAGGGCGTCAGTGATGGTCATGTCATTGATGTCCCTTTCATGAAGAAGAGAGATGACAATGTTGTATTGTGGCTTGGGAAGCACCATCAAGATCCTACGAATAACATCTCCTTGAGACAATTGAGTGAGTTCAAGAGTATATTTCTTCCATAAGCATATTTATGCGAGAATACATATCATTGCATAACTCATTAGGAAGCATCTTAAATTGATTAAGAGCATTCATAAGCACATGATATCTTTCCTTATGATTTTTCCTAGAACCCCATGAATTTCACAAAGAGCGGTCCAAATCTCATTGGCGAATTTCTTGCTCCTAACTCTAGAAAAAACCACTTCACAAATTCCCTCAAATATAACATTCTTAGTCTTAGCATTCCACCTAACTTGTTGGCGGTAAAAGGTTGATCAAACCCAATAGAGGCGGCTAGCCAAACTTCAGGGGAAATAGCATCAAGATAGCTTGCCATACGAACTTTCCAATTGAAAGGATTGAATAGCCCAAGATAGGATTTTAAGCTTATCAAGAGCACGAGGCTCTGATACCAATTGAAAGGATCGAATGACCTAAGATGGGGGTAAATTAGGCAATTAAAAACTTCTACCGAAATCTAAAACAAATAGCAACCTTAGCTTAGAAGAAAGGAAATGCTACTACACGAACAAGCTAGGAGAGGGAAACAAAACAAGCAAGCAAAGACACTAAGAAAATGCGGAATATAAAATCTTATAAGAATGTAAATGCTCAAATTAAATAATGGAACAGTAAATAGATGGATAAGAGAACACAGATTTTTTCCTGAGGTATTGAAGAGTTGGCACTCCTCTTATTCCTCGTTGGAGCATCCACCAAGAATATTGCTCCCCATTGAGTCACCAATACTCAAGTGCTCCCTCATGATTGCCACTTCTCCATCTCCAGATTGGCAGGCATCAAACTAAGTACATAGATCTTCCCAGGGCTCCCACAAGAACTCTAAGAGCTCAACGAGAACACCTCCAATCACCAAGACCGGCTAGGTGTTGCTAACCATCAAGAGTAAGAAGCCAATAGTTTCACTTGACCAAGATCAAGCCTAGACTACAACTAGATGCACACTTGCTACTCTCCAAGCACTAATAAAGTCTTTAATCTCCAATCAGGTACTTGGAAATCAACTCAAGTGCTCTCTCTTGCTTCTAGATGACACACAATGTATGAGCTTCTCTGGGTCACTAGCCAACCTTATGCACATGTCCTTTGATCAACCATTTAATCCCCTTAGGGACCAAGAATATCCACTTATCATTGTGAAATAAGATTTTTTTTATTCCCTTCAAAACAAATTATTAGTCACAATAATATAGTTGTCATTAATCACCAAAACACTGACCACTTACCTAGGGGCCTAGATGCTACAGAGTCCAATATGTCTTCAACAAGGGATTACGTGGTCTGTCCCAATTAGCACTATCTCTGGCGAGGGCCAGATGAGAGTTCTCGACATGGATGGTGACCTCTTTCGTGAAGTCAATTGCCGAGTTCTTCCAATCCTTAGCGGCTGGGGTCACCAAATCTATGGTCGAAGGCCGCATAAGGGCCTCTTGGGAAAGAAGGATCCTTTTAGTGGCTGCAGATCTAAAACATTTAGCCCCCTGCTGATGGTCGAAAGACGATATGACTAGTGCTCCATTAAGGATTTGGGGAGGTGTGCTCATCTAGTGTTGACTATCGCCCGCACCTAGAGCCAGAGGGTCATGTCCGTTTGTAGGGTCATTGTCATGATTACCTAGACCGTCACCCCAATCTTCTATAGCGAAAACTTCTTAGGGGTAACCTCCACTAGAGGAAGTGTCCGGATCCATCATGGATCTTTCATTAGATTGTTTCAGATTGGTATTTTGACAATCCATATTGTCACAAGCTGCGGGGATTAATGTTGACTTGTTGTGAATCAAACATTTACAGTTGTCTTGGAAGCCGAGTGGTTCAAACTTGATGTCATAATCTTTGGTGCATTGATCCATAAATCGATTTGCCTTCTCTCTTCAATCATCGCTGAGAAGTTCATCATCAAAATTCACCCGATCGATCACTGGCTTGCCAGGAAGAGGGGTACAGTTGTTGTAGAACCCCTCTTCCGAAAAACCAGTTCTTACTGAAGGCTTGGGTGATACCGACGGCATGTTCTATGTAGATTCTTCAACTCTTTACCTCGATGTGACCAAGACATAATGCCTTCGAAGTGGCGGAGGGTTTTGGACCTTGACGCGACCGAGGAATTACGCCATCGAAGTGGCAAATGGTTTTAGACCACAACGCGACTGAGGCACCATGCCTTCAAAGTGACAGAGGGTTTTTACCTTGACACAATCGAGGCATTAGGCCTTCGAAGTGGCGGAGGGTTTTTATCTCGATATGTCACATTATTGAGCAGAGATATAAGTTAAGGTATGTGTTTACTATTATCCATGAATACCGTTGTGTGGTGCTACCACCATGAAAGTGTGATAAATGTGAAGTATGCCACGTAAAAAGCGTAAGTACACAGCCATGCTGAAGTGGAGGGCACTGGTGGGGTGCATTGTCCATAGATCTTAGGGAGGGGTTGCTGGGGGCCTAGCAGTGGGGGAGTCCATTTGGTGATGAAGTCAGCTTGGACTTGTGACTTGATGGCCAAACGGGCCACCAATTTCATAGCGAAGGGTGCTAATTCCATAGCCCACTTGCCAATACATCTTGTCGCCTCCTGATTACAAAACATGTCGCCTAGTAGGTACGAGGTTGGTATGTGATGTCATGGGCGAGGAACTAGTGTCAGAGTTTACATGAGGCAATCAGGAGTGCATACGCCATCTTCTCAAGCTCGGTGTAGAACATTTTGGCCCCTGCTAGAGCTTCTGAAATATAGTAGACTACCCTCTGGAGAGAGTGGGCTTCATTCTCCTCCTCCCGTACGAGTACAACACTTACAGCGAAGGCGGAGGCAGACAAGTACAAGAGGAGCCCTTCAACCGGAAGGGGCATTGCAAGTGTCTTGAGGTCAGATAGGTGCCTTGAGGGCCTCGAAGGCATCCTGGAACTCTACCGTCCATGTGAAAGGTTTGGAGCCCCTTAGCTTTTTGAAGAATGAGGGAGGTTATGCTCGGTGGAATTGGAGAGGAAAGGACTGAGGGCTACGAGGCGACCGACCAAGCACTGCATTCCCTTCGCATCGGTGGTGGGAGACATTTCCGTAATGGCATGGAACTTGCCGGGGTTGGCCTTGATACCTCTCCTGGATATGAGGTACCCTAGCAGCCTGCCAGCTTTGGTGTGAAATACACACTTCTCCAGGTTGAGCCGCATGCCTGCGACCCAAAAGCTGTCAAATGTTTCTTGAAGCTCAACAACGTGGTTGGCCGCAAGCTTGCTTTTTACAATGATGTCATTGACTTAGGCGCCCATGTTGTGGCCTAGTTGTTCCTCTAGGATCTTGTGCACTAGGCGGGACAAGGTGGTTCCAGCATTTTAGAGGCCAAAAAGCATCCGAACATAGCAGTACACCCGAAGGGCTAATGAAGCTTAAGTTGCCTTTGTATTTAGTAGCCATCCACACTTAGTTGTATCCGAAGTATGCATCTAGGAAGCATAACAATTTGTAGCCAGTGGTAGAGTCCACGAGCTAGTTGATGTGAGGGAGTGGGTTTGGATCTTGGGGGCAGGCCTAGTTGAGTGCTGTAAAGTTGATGCACATGCACCACTTTCCATTGGGCTTCTTGACCAGGACAGGGTTCACCAGCCACTCAGAGTGAATGATCATGCGGATGGCACTTTCTTTAAGTAGCTTCTGGACCTCATCCTTCGTGGCCTCCTCCCATTCGGAGGATAGCTTGTTGTGCCCCTGGGTCATGTGGGTCAACCCGTAGAGCTTGCTCAATGATGCGGTGATCGACTCCGGGGAGGTCCTGCAGAGACCATGCAAAGACATCGAGGTTGGCCTGTAGGACAGCTAGGAGCTAGGATTCTAGCTCTGGAGTGAGGTCCACTCAGATCTAAAAGGATCGGTTGAGGTGGCCCGTTCCCGATGGGACATGCTTGACATCCCCCTTCGACTGTGGCTTCAGAGCACCGTGGTGCTCAAGGCATGCTGAATGAGGGTCTTCAAGGGGCTCTTTGGCCACATTATGAATGTGGCAGCTATCGAGTGGGGCAAGATGTTGTACTTGATGCACCTAGTCAAGCCTTGGTCACCATGGATGGAGATAAGACCATGGGGAATGACCATCATCACGTAGAGGTAGTTTTGATGGAGACCACTTCGAATTTGTTTAGAGTGCCCCCGCCTAGGATGACGTTGTACACATAGGGTACATCCACAACATTGAAGGTGAAGAGGCATGTCTACACAACGGAGCCCTCACCAAAGGTGACTGCAAGCTCTATCTTGCCTAGGATGTCGAGAGGGCTCGTTGAACCCCTGAAAAGGCCTCTGGGCTAGAGAAAGTCGCACCCATGGAATGCGGAGCTGATTAAAGGCATGTATGAAGAGAAGATCTACAGAACTCCCTCTGTCAACCAGTACCCTCCAAACTTCAACGTTGACAATGTCAACCGTAATGCCTAAGGTGTCAGTGTGGGGGAAATTCACCCCTGCAGCATCATTGAAGGCGAAAGTCACCTAGGTTTCAGCCCATCCGGGGACCTGGTGGTGGATGCTAGTTGCCTCGATATGGTTGACCCCATGCATGTAGTCCTGCCGCTGCCACTTCAAGGAGCCACCAGAGGTTCCCCCTCCTGTTATGGCTAGAACCACTTGCCTAGCTCGGTCCCCATTATTGATGAGTTGCATCGTGGGTGGTAGAGGAGAAGGGGGTAGAGTAGGGTTCTGTAGGACCAGGTGGTCCACCTGGCATCCTACCATGATCCTACGACCCCAAGTCTACTCATTACTGATACTATCCCCCACCACGCATCCAGCCGGCCTTTTAAGGTACTCTTCTCAAAAGGTTACGAGGGTCCAACAGGTATTATGGCGTGTTGCTAGCGTTGCCGAGATCTATGCACTCTGGAGCCCCTGGCCCCATCGGAGCCCCTTTTTGCCAGAGGGGTGAGGAGGGTCCGTGAGGACCCCCTTTACGAGGATGGCTCAGAGGGCTCAATGTAGGGGGCCATGACAGCATCTATGGCCTCCCGACAGAGCCGCTCCTCTGCACGAGCATATTCCTCAAAATTGTACATTAGGGCATCCACCATGTGCACCGGGGACTAGTGCAGTTGATCAAAGAGGGGCCCAGAGGCTAAACCTTGGGTTGCCGCGTCGATGACTGATGACTCTGAGATGCCTTTTATCTAGGCCTTGGTTTGGGAAAACCTCTAGAGTACCCCCAAAGGGTTTTGCCCGGCTGTTGCCTGATGGCGAACAGGCTCCTAGAGGTCACTAGTTTGACGAAGGTGCCCTGGAAGTTTTTGCAGAAAGCATCCCAAAGCTGGGCACAGGCGTAAATGGCCCCAGATTCTAGCTTCAGAATCACCAGAGGGCTACCCCTTCTAGGGCGAGAGGGAACAATTTTTCCATGATGGCCTATCCACCTCCATTGGCCTCTATGGCCAGGGCGTACGGGTGGATGAACTCATCTGGGTTTGAAAATCCCTTAGACATCGGTAGCTTGGGGGATAACCTGTTGGGAAACGGTACGACCTGCAAGCTCACTTGCAGGGGAAAGTCAGAGTCTAGGAGCATAATCTTGCTTGTGGGCAATGAGGAGCTAAGACGACACCCTCACTGGCCCCCGGAGCCCGGGCTAGCGTGGCATCGACCGTCATGGGAGCATTGACAATTATGTACACCAGTTGCTGCATGGCACATAGGGCCGCCTGTAGCTCTTCTAGTTAGGCCCAAAGGGCCACCATCTAGGTCTATGTAATTAACGCACAACTCCACTACCTCCTCTGTAGAGTAACCCTGCGCGATGCACCCCTTAGGAAAAGCTTGATTTCTTATGTACGACTTGAGAACACCCATGAATCGCTCATATGGATACATCTGATGCAGGAACACAAGACCAAGAAAATAAATCTCCTTCACAAGGTGAGCTGTGAGATGGACCATGATATAGAAAAATGATGGTATAAAATACATCTCAAGAAGACATAGAGTCTCGAAGTGTCTTTTTTCTAGCTCGCCCAGTGCTTCTGGATCTAGTACCTTCTGACCAATTGCATTGAAAAAAAAGCATAGGCTCATGATAGCCTCTCGAACACCAATTGGCAACATGTTTCTAATTCCAACCGCAATCATCTGTGTCAACATCACATGACAATCATGAGTATTCATGCCAACAACCATTTTCAGCTCTTTCACTGAAACAAGTCTTGTAATGTTGGACGAGTAACCGGAGGGAACTTTCACACCGTGCAAGAACTCACAAAATTCTTTTTTCTCCTTCTTGGATAGGGTGATGCAAGATGGGTATAGGAATTTCCCTTTATCCGTATCCTTGACATGAAGCTCTGGCCTTAAGCCCATTTCTTCAAGGTCAGCTCTTGTGCTTTCATGATCTTTTGTTTTCCCTTTCATGTTGAGCATTGTATCGAGAAGACTACTATAGATATTATTCTCTACATGCATGAGGTAAATACAGTGACAAACTTCTAAGTATTTCCAATAATCAAGCTCCTATAGAATTGATTTCTTGTTTCATATTCTATTTTCATCACTCATGGAGGATCATTTTCGCTTGCCAAGGACAACATTGATATCCTTAACCTTGTCATAGACATCTTGCCTGCTGAAATGTCTTGGAGATGATGCTTTCTCCCTTGTCTTGTTAAACTGAGACTTCATTCTCTGTTACTAGTGGTTCCTTGGAAGGAAACATCGATGCCGCATGTACACTGTTTTCTTTTACTCGTTCAACCATATACTCTCAATATCATCTAAGCATTAGGGGAAAGCTTCACCTTTTCTTTTACTCTGCCCTGACAAGTTATGAAGTGCTGGATAATCATTGATGGTGACGAACAGCTTGTCATGTAGGGTGAAATATTCTCGCTTGTACTGATCCCAAACCTCAACACCTTCAGGCCAAAGTGCTTTAAGATCATGCACCAAAGGCCCGAGGTACACATCGATGTCATTGCCAGGTTGCCTCGGGCCAAGAATTAAGGTCGACAACATAATGTATTTTCACTTTTTAAAAAGCCAAGGTGGAAGGTTGTAGATAGACAGTACAATAGGCTAGGTGCTATGTGAGGTACTCATATTACCGAATGGATTCATACCATCTGTGCTCATAGCAAACCTAATATTTCTTAATTCTTCAGCGAACCACCCAAATTTGGAATCAATGGTTCACCACTGAGTTGAATTTGTGGGGTGCCTTATCATTGCGTCATTCTTACGACCCTCCTTGTCGTACCGCAACAATTGGGACTCCTTTTGTTCTGGAACAAACGCTTCAAATGGGGAATTACAGGGAAATACCACATCACCTTTCTAGGAGACCCTTTTCTCTGGTTGCTTTCCTCCACATCGCCACCGTCATTTCTATGGTTGTATCGATGGGTTTCATAAATAGGACATTGATCCAGGTCTGCATACTCTCCACAAAATAGGACATAATCCTTCTTACATGCATGTATTTTTTCTACTTCCAATCCCAAAGGTCAAACTATCTTATTCGCGTCATAGACGGTCTTGGGCACCTTTTTCCCCTCTGGTAGCATGTCCTTTAGCAGATGCAGTAATGCTTTGAAACTCTTACCGTACCAACGATGGGTTGCCTTCAATTGCAGAAGCATAAGCACTGCAAACAACAGTGTGTATTTCTCCTTACAGATAGGATAAAATGGTGTCTTCGAGTCTCGCACTAGTTCCTAGAATTTGGCAAACTCACCACCACTATACTCATCGTGCCCCTCAACATCACACACCATTTAGTCCACATTCTCCATGAAATCCACGTAGTCATCATTGAATACTAATATGTCTGCGTCCCTGAGATAATCATCCATATCATCAGCTGGCGGGAGTCCTTGATATCATCCATATCATCAAAACGTAATATCTCCCTTTGAATCCACTGTAAGACCCAGTTTTAAAGGAACAAACTGGGCACAACACATGTATGCCAGGATCAAGTTTCATATATGCGCTTACATCATTACTGTATCATTACATTGTCATTATTACAATAATGTTACTAAACTTATTACAAAAGGACCCAAGGGTCTAAAAGAAAACACAACGGAAACTAAATAGGGGCTTCAGTGCCAACAGGTCATCCATCTTCCACATGCATCTAGCCTAGAACAACAGCTCTAGATCGAAGTCATCATCGTCAAAGGTTGCAGCTTCATTAACGGCTTCTGAATAGTGATAGAATGCAAGAAGAGGGACAACGGGTGTGAGTACAAAAAATGTACTCCACAAGTGGAGTGAAAACATGCTATGGGGCTCAAGACAAGGAAAGATTTGACATGGTTACCTGCAGTAAGCAACTTAACATAAGACTCCAACATCAGGCATCCTATTTACTAGGTGAAGACACAACTATGACAAAAGGATTGACTCATCGATTCCATCCGACTACCAAGACTCACCAGGTAATTCCATTACCCGGCTACCCGACCAACCATACCAACCCTGATCCAACTAATCCTGAAGAAGTCCAAGTTCGCTCTTGTCCGTGAGCATGGTTGATTGACCAGTTTGATACTCTGTAGAGTTCGCACAGCTTTCCCCATGAGTCGTGATTCCTGTATTGCTTCACACTTCCGGGGTGTGGAGTCGGGGTCTCACGACAAGGCCTCTACAAAGCTCTGACTAACCTGCAGGCACCCACTGAGGTTTCACCGCTAACAGACGATTCCATCGCTGCAGAAGCCCCCTCTTGTGCCACTTAACCGTCCAACGGTGCCCACAGAAATAGAGGGGTGGCTAATTAGTTGGCCAGGCCATACCCATATAGTCCTCGTGGTTGTCTGGAAATAACTTGGTTACATGTTCAAGAACCGGTCCTTAGGACCCCACACAGGAATAACCACAACCAACTGTGCAGTTCCGGCACACGTGCATTCCCGCACCATCATCAAACAACCATTCTGTTGGGTTCCCTATACCATGTTGCTACAAAATTACCCTTCCCGATTCTTGTTGCATAACCATTAGTCAATATTAACAGTTTTTCCAACCACAACTGCACTAGCATATTCTACCCATTTTATATCATGACTTAACAACGGTGACAAGGAATAGTCATTCAAAAACTAGTAAGCCTTATCATAGGATTTCAAATTAGACATGCATGTATTTGAAGGATAAACACCTACGTATGAATCCTAAAATAGGGGCAAAATATTCAAGAGGGTTGCTCAAAATACTTGAAAGCTTGATTTGGGAGATTACCGAACTGCACACCTCCTAAGCGATACATTGGAAAGAGCATGCAAGGAAAAACTCTAAGATAACTACACCATACAGTACTAAAACTAGGTAAAAACCCTATAAAAATATTCTACACACCACTACAAGGCATGAAAATCACCCAAATCGGAGCTACAAGCAAAAAGTATTGAGCTTTTGAAGTTCTAGGGGCTAATCTGCAAGTTTTACTTGATTTTCAAAGAAATAACGAATTGATTTTATACTGTAAAATGGATTTATGGCATCAAAAATCATTATCCAAATTTATTCTTCAAAAGAAAAAACCTATGGAATAAGTCCACGGGCTCATGGACCATGGCCGAAGGGCCGGTCCATGCCCATGGAGGTCCGATTATGCCCATGGGTGACAGAGAATGGCAGGTGGCGGTGCTCAGTCACGGCGGGGATGGCGTTCCGGTGGCTCAATGACGACGGTGAGCTCTGGGATCGACTCCGTGGGGGTCCTGTAAGGTCGGTGAGCACGTTAGAATGGACGGAGTTGGCTAGGAATAGAGGAGAGAGGGTGGCGGTGTGTTTCACCAGTGGCGAAGAGGACAACAGCGCCGAGGTTGATTCCGTGCAGGAAAAAGGGGGAAAAGTGAAAGGGGTGAGGAACTTCACAAGGGAGTCAATGGCCAGCTTAAATACCCGAGGCTAGGGGAGAAATGGGTGGATTTGAAGTGATTCACCCAGAGCCCTTAATTCCATAGAAGCTTCAGTTTCCAAAAGAAGAGAGGGCATTAGAAAGGGGAAATGGCCGGGAAGGGAGAAAGGAAGGGAGGGGATCACGGTGGTGTGGTTTAATTAGCGAGTAAAGGCTCGGGGAGGCAGGATTGAAGAGGGCACGTGATTTTGGGTGTGGTTCATCCGGTGACGGGAGGTGGAAGAGAGGGAGCTGGCTCGGGCACGGGTGGCTTGGGCAGAGTGGCTCGGCTCGAGCCGGGCCCACCTGGCAGAGAGAGAGGTAGGAGGGGGCGGCTCGGCCAGCAGCGTAGGCCAGCTTAGGCACGCACGGCCCAGCAAGGGGAAAGGAAGGACGACCCGCTCTGGTGGAGAAAGAACAGAGAGGAGGCAGGAAGTGGGCCGAGGAGAAAGAACTCGGCCCGAGAGCATTTCCATTTTTGAAAGCCTTTTCTTTTTTAGATTTTGAACCAAAATTAAAAAGGGGTTTGAATGAGCGACATCTAGCTATTTTTTTTTTTGCAAACCTTTTCCATGCATAAAAACCCTGTTGCATCCTATAACGGCATGAATGCAAAAAACTTATATAACCTATGTCAATTTAAATTTAGAAATTAATTTCTTCTATCGAACAAGATTGCAACACCTATTAAGTTTCTAACAAAATTTTAAATTATTGCAAAAATTGAAATTTAGGGTGTTACATCCATGCCTTAGCAAGTGATCGTACACATTGTCAGGTTTTGAGAACTTCTTCTCATTCTTGCAATCATAGCATGGACACCAAATTGCCGTTTTACCCCGACCTTCCATATCCACCACCACGACAGGCAAGAAAGACTTCACCCCGCTTATGTACTCGTTACAAGTAGGGCAATCAAGCTACATCCAACTTCGGTCCACCATCTACAAATTCAAAAAAATATTAATTCTAAATAGAAACAACAGAGAAGATAGAATAAGTATAAATTTTTAACTCAATTTAACTAAATTAAGTGTCTACGTGTGTTCTAGTGATATTCAAGAGAATAATTAACATTCACACATGTTACATGTTATCTATGGAGAAGGATCCTAGCTAATTTCTAATATGCAAAGATAGGTCCTAATCCCATTCAAGGATATGTGACCCGAGTAGGTTTCTATGCTCTTGTACGGTTCTGGAGAAAATTTTGGCAGCACCTCCCCGCTGTTCTCCAAATACACATCTGAACAACGAGGTGAGAGGGTGTGTATCCGGAGAACAATAGGGAGACACCACCAAAATTCTCTCTAGAACCAGACAAGAGCACAAAAACTTACTACTCGGACTATATATCCCCAAATTATCCAAAGTACGTGGACAATTTAGGAGCATCTTCTTATAAATATGGTGCGTTGCCAAGTCATATTTATAATCAAACACTCCCGAATGTGAGACGTAGGTTACAAATGTATACTAATTAAGGGGGACAATCCACATATATCAAGATCTAGGAGAAAGAGCAAAATTGATGATTCTAACTCAAACCCTAGAATCCACCATGCATATATGAGCAAGATGAGGAGGAGAGGGAGGAGGCAAACCTTCAAATGCTGGGGACAAACACCAACTTTAAATCACCGAGATTTGATTTGGCCTCAATAGAATCACCAAAAAAATCACCCCTTTGCCGAGCAGCCGCGACGGATAGACCCTGTCTGGTCGTGCTACTCGCTGAATAAAATAATAGTAAACATCACTCATTAGTGACGGGTTATAAGGACACCCGTCACTAATGAGTGAGCCATTAGTGACGGGTTATAAGGACACCTGTCACTAATGAGTGAGCCATTAGTGACTGGTCTCATAACAACTCGTCAATAATGAGTGGCCCCGGCAAGGAGCCGCCAAGGCTACATTTAGTGACGGGTTATAAAGACACCCGTCACTAATGACTTAATATTAGTGACAGATTATAAGGACATCTGCCACAAATTATTTAAATTAATGACAGGTGATAAGGATACCCGTCACTAATGACACATGCAGAGATCGACTTCTACAAACAAGAGAAGTACATGCATGCAAACAGAGAGTACTTCAACATCCCATTCAACAGAACAATATTGAACTTCAATGGATGATGTCCTAAAGCAATGTCAGGATTTGGCAGCCGTCTTCACATTCAAAACATAGATATACATTCAGAAACTTGAATTTAACTCAAGTCATTCATACAATATAGTTATGCATACATTATGTACTTATCCAAATATCCATACATCATTACACTTGAGCATTTGGCGGAGCACATAACCTTTGATATTTAACATAGTTGAAATCTACAATACCGTATCCTAGTACTTCATCGATATACATTAGCGCATGAATTAGTGCACTCTCTTTCGCTTGGCATGAACGAACCCATGTTTTACCATAGACACTAAACAAGGTCTTATTAGCTGATTCATTTACACTTAAATGAAACCTTATATCAGCCTGGAAATTGCCTTCAGCAGTGAAGTCCACTCCGGGGCCATAAAAGATTAACCCAAGATGCTCCATGGCTTGATCTAAGATAGCATGAAAGCTAATTGCGGCAAAGGTGTCACAAAAAATATTCTACAGGTAAAGAAAATAAAATTATGAAAATAACACACGCTAACAGTCATGTATATAAAAACTACCGAATTACATATTACTGTACCATATTATATTCATCGAACTGAGCAAGCCTCTCACTGATCAAAGCCAAATCCTCTTCACCCTCCTCAAGCGCTTTTATTCGGAAATAGTTATAGTCAGGCAAAAAGAACCCATGCTCCTCAAGCACTTTTAGGCACCCTTCAATGGTGGTTTTTTTGGAATGCAACGAAATCGGTGATGCCTTGCCATAGGCCCTAATAGTGATATCCCCACTACTTTCTCCCCTTGAACGTATGTCAAAAGAGATAGATTGCTTCATAAAATTCCTTCCAAAGGTACAATACCACCTGTCGTAGGGATTACCTCTTTAAGCCGTAGGATCGGTTTAAACACCTACATGATAGGATGATATGAATTGAGCCTAATGTACTATAAAGTCAATTAAATTATTGTGTCCTAATGAGTGTTACTCTGAGCCTAACAATGAGGAAGAAATAAATAAGAGGTTACTATGATCGGTCTCGATCGTGGCGAGTGGGGGAACGCTGGTGGGGGAATGCCTGGAGGGTAGTTTACGCCTGGTGCGTGAGCCGATGGAGGAGTTGTCAGGATCCATCCAAGTCCTCCACGGTGATGGCAACGGCCCCATCACTACCTTGATCCATCACCCTAACCCTAGCGGGTAGAGGGAGGCGACAATATATGTTAGGCTATGGTAGAGGGGGGAGGATGGCGGTAGCTTTGGCTGTGAGGTGCAATTAGTGGTGGCGGTGGGTGGAGGAGGAAGAAAGCGGACGTGAGCGGAGATGAGAGTGGTCGAGAGAGAGAAATGGACAGATAAGAGTGGTCGAGCAGATAGAAGTGGCACTTATTAGTGATGGGTTATAAGGACACTCGTCACTAATGAGTCAGTCATTAGTGATGGTAACAACTACAACCCTCATTAGTGACAGGTCCCGTCACTAATGAGTAGGATACGTTTAGTGACGGACATTAATGTGACCCGTTCGCTCACCGTCACTAATGAACCCTCATTAGTGATGGGTCGTGGCTGGGTTCCAGCCAGAGCCACATATTAGTGATGGGTTGGCACTGGATCCATCACTAATAGTGTACTAGTGACGGCTAATGAGGAGCTGTCACTAATGACGTGTCTCCTTTGATGGTTTTTTATGTAGTGTGAGTGCATGGACATGGCTTGGGGCTGGAGCATGGGAGTATTGTGCACAAGGACAAATGACATGGAATTCTCTGTGAAAGGTGGAAAAGTAGTGGCATTGATGCTTGTAAGAGATTCCTTATGAAAGCTATTGCTTGATGTGGGTCATTTTATTATGAAAAAGTTCAGCAATGAGTTATTGAGTACGTGAAAGAAGACTATGGGTAACAGGTCATAACGGACATGGGTAACGGGTCTTGCACCCGTCATCCCAAACGTGTACTGATGACTATTCATTGGTGATAGGTAAGGACCCGTCACCAATAATATCATAGATGACGAGTCATAACTGTGATCTGTCTCCTATGATTGTCTCCCATGTGCTGGGGAGAAAGACATAAGTGACGCGTAACCTCTTCGCCCGTCACTTATGTCCTAACATAAGTGACGGGTAACTATATTACCGGCCACTTATATCTTTTACCCATGTGTTGGGGAGAAAGACATAAGTGACGGGTAACTAGGTTACCCGTCACTTATGTTATACATAAGTAACGGGTTGATAAGTTACCCGTCACTTATATGAACACATAAGTGATTGGTAACAAGGTTACCCGTCACTTATATAAACACATAAGTGACTATTAACAAGGTTACTCATCACTTATGTGTAGCTTACCAGACATGATTGTGTTGTTTCTTGGCTGCATCCTAGAGCATAGCTAGGATTTGGAAGCTGTCTTCTCCCTGCAAACAGTAGCAACGCATCTAAATCCATATGGACAAACATACTTATATAATAACTTGTTTCATCACTGTTGGAGCAAGAGTTCGTCTTACCCCAGCAAGTACAGTGAGAGTTTCTTCACAGGAGGAGACTCAAGCTTGGAGACGAAGTTTGAGAAGAGGAACACCACAAATGTATTGATAGTAGAAAAATGGATCGATCTGGGGGGAGTATCACAGCATGGTTTAGCGCTTGGGCACCTTTGTATAGTGTGTGTTGCCTTGAGCGTTCTCCTTGTGACCTCCTCCTTCCCAGATGACCACGACCCCCTATTTATAGGGTGTACGTAGCGTACTGTACAAGTTATCATGATGTACAAATATCTGGGACCTGGCTAAATTACTGGGCTTTATCCTAGATAACTACTTTTTTTACCTTATATAGAAGATAAATATCTACCATGGTAACTATTGTCGTGCCTGTTCCCTGAGGGGTGTGCTAGTTGCCAATTGCGGCCCGGCGCCCCTCTTCCGGGGTGTCAGGATGACTTTCATCACACTGGGGTGTTAGGATAAGCACCACTTGCACCAGCATTAATCGCCCATCACTTCACGTTAGATCGGCTGCAAGGGAGTGTCCTTTCTTCGCTAACATTATATTCGGAGGTCGACTGCATCTTTAGGCTTTGTAAGGCCGCATGGGCACCGGAGGGGTGGCCTGTAGGGGTCCACAGCCTCCGGGGGCCAGGCCTCCTACTGGGAGTCCAGAGGCCAAAGGATCTGGAGGGACTTGCTATAGCTTCGAGTCTTCGGAAGCCTATTGTTGGAGGGTGAACTCCTCAAGCGGGGATCCGGAGGGACCCCCTTTGAGATTCGGCCGGGGGGATGATTCTGAGTCCGCCTCGTACGTGAAATAAATGGGAGTAAATGAGATGTAGATGGAATGGATAATCGGATGCAGGGGGAAGTAAATGCTCAGGTGATTTTTAGACAGGTTCGGGCCGCACGGAGCGTAATACCCTACTCCTGTGTGTATGCTATAATACTCTGAGAATGTCTCTCCGAGGATCTACTGTGTTACAAGAATGTTTGTCTAAGTCTAGAGCTTCATGCTTCTTCCGTCGCCGTCGTACGAGTTCGTCGGATGTGTTCCCGGTCTAGGTCTCTGTGTGTTCTTCAGGCTCCTCTCTCTCTCTTCTTCCTCTTTTTTCCGGGGAGCCTGCCCCTCTTTTATACCCAGCGGGGCGGGTGGCGTGCCCAGAAAGGATTGGCGCAAGTTCCAAGGCGCCATAAATGGAAAGCAACCATCATGGGCTGCAGCTTGAGGTGACGGGGAGAGTTGAAAAAGCGCCCCTGTCCGGTCTTCGTCATCATCATTCCGCTTTTCAGTGGATGCAGTGGGGAGGGCCCACCGGGCAGCCACCGAGCATCCCTATGTGCCCACCTGGTCAGAGCGAGTCCGACATAGCAGAGCAGCAGGTGTCGCGCCTCGAGCCTTGCGATGTTATCCCGAGGCGCACCGGATGATGTGCGATAGGACCCGCGCATTAAATGTCCCCACGCCTCCCTGCTAGACCGTGGCAGGGACTGACAACAAGCGTGGAAGGGGTGGTTGGAAGTGACAAGCCACGCGCCCTCTTAAATGCAGCATCGGGCCTCTCACCAGTTGACACCTCACCGCTGAGCCCCTGTGGGGACCACCGGTGACGGACTTCTCAGGCCCTCGGGGAACTGTGAGTGCTCAGGGACTACTATTCATAGCCCCGAGCACTCTCTCCCGGACATGCCCTCTCTTGGTCCTCGGGGAACTCGGGTGCTCAGGGACCACTGTTCACGGCCCCGAGCACTCTCTCCCGGAACTTGACTGCTCGGGTCCTCGGGGAACTCGGGTGCTCAGGGACCACTGTTCATAGCCCCGAGAACCCTCTCCTGGAACTTGGCCTTCTCGGGCCATCGGGAAACTCAGGTACTCGGGGACCACTGTTCATGGCCTCGAGCACCCTCTCCTGGAACTTAGTCTTCTCGGGTCATCGGGGGACTCGGGCACTCGGGGATGGCCTCGAGCACCCTCTCCGGAAACTTGGTCTTATCGGACCTCGGGGAGATAAAACCCGAGGGAGGGTGCCATGTGGCACTCTGCTGTCCTAGCCTCGGGACTCGGGGACCCCCGGTTCCCATGTCACCAACAGCATCCCTTGGGCCCATTGGTAGGCGATGGCCCAGAGACTGCGGATGGGGCCCTCGTTTTCATCGAGGTCGATCCCAGCACCGATGCCACGTGACCTGTTCTCAAGCTCTGGTTTCTCTGGCTCAGGATCTTGGTACGGCCCAGCGGGGAACCGAAGGGACGTGTGTCCTTCCGACTTCTGAGGATCGTGATAACGAGGTGGAAGGCGCGTGTGGCAACTGCGCGGATCGAGGATAGTGCGCCTGGCAACCGCACAGATCGAGGGAGATTCACCTGGCACCTGCGCCGATCGAGGGAATGCGCCTCGCCGAATGCGCCGCAGAAAGCGCCGTTTGAAATCCCCAGGACATAAAAAGGAGAGGGCAGCGAATCGTTGCCCCTTACGCCATTCTTGCGATCATCGCCTCTATCTTCTTCTTCCTTGCGCTCAGGAGCTCTCGCCCTTCTTTCGGCTCACGGCGCACTCTCTCCCTCATCCCTTCCAGCGCACTCCCCACCCCCAAAAGATGCCGAGGGTAGGAAGCAGCCGCTGGGACAAGTCAGGCTCCGACAGTGTGCTGCCGGAATCGCACATCGTGAACAAGGAGGGGGCGGAGAAAGTCCGCAAGCTTATGGTGCCCGCTGGCCAGCAGGAGGTGTCGGTGGTGATGCCGGCGAGCTTTCCACCCTCCACGCGCCGGCCGGAGCAGATTGTTATCTTCATCTCCTTTGTCACCGCCGGGCTGGTGCCGCCCTTCTCCACCTTCTTCCTCCAAGTGCTAGACACCTTCGGCATCCAGCTCATCCACCTGAGTCCAAACTCGGTGGTAATCCTGGCTGTCTTCGCATACTTCTGTGAGATGTTCGTGGGAGTGCAACCATCGATGGCCCTGTTCCGGCATTTCTTCATCCTGCGAGTGGCCAGGAAGAAGAGGGGATCCTCCAGCGTGGACGTCACCGGCTGCTGCAACTTCTGGCTGCAAGACAGGCTCTGCGAACTCTACATTCCGCAAGTGTTGCGGAGCAAATGGGAGGACTGGCGCCGAGACTGGGCCTATGTCGATGTCAGCCCCATGACCGCCTCACACTGCCCGAGACGGCGGCGGAACCCCACAGGCCAACCTGGGAGGTGGCCCCCACGGAGGATGAGCGCTTGCGCCCAGTGCTGAACAGCATCGACGACCTGCGCCGGGCGGGGCTGACTTTGGTGATGGTGGTGGCCGACTACCTGCGCCGCCGTCTGGCCCCCTTGCGGGAGCAGGCCCGCTTTGCTTGGATGTACACGGGTCCGAATGACATCACGAGGACCCACATCGGCGCGGAGGAGGGGGCGCTGGCAACCTTGCTAAGTGTGGTAACCGGCATCGAGGACCTCACCCAGGCGGTCTTGCCCCGAGAGGAGCTAGCGCTCCGCACAGACCTGGGCCGGGTGGCACTGCAAGCGACCCTGCCGGAGTTCAAGGCCCACGGCCTGGTGGAGCGTCCGGGGCGCCGAAACCCCGGGACTATACAAATCCCCAGGGTGGATGAAGAGGCAGGCAGCGGGTAGCAAACCGGCGGCAGGGACGCCGCGGGTGGCAGGCTGCAGACTGGCGGCTGGGACGCTGCGGGCGGTAGGCAGCTGGCCAGCTGTAGGGATGTCGCAGGTAGCAGCCAGCAAGCTAGCGGTAAGGACGCCGCAGGCGGCGGGGCGGCGTCCCAAGGGGACAAGGGGAAGCGTCCCCGGTCATACGTGCCCCAACCCTCTTCCTCGTCATCACCGTCACCTCCGCGACAATGGCCGGCGGCCAGCGGCGGGACGGAGGGTGGCCGGGGTGGCCAATCTTCGGGAGCGGAGTCCAGGACGGAGGCCAGGTCTAGGGCGTAGGAGCCCGATGATAGGGCTTGGCCGGCAGCGCAACAGCTGGCGCCCGAACTGACCCACCGTCGGAGGCAAGCTCTAAAGCGGCCCCTCAACGGCCTGAGGGCCAGAGCCCTCCACCAAAGAGGAGGAACACGGAGCCCGGACTGAAGCTGCAGGGCCCCGGCTTCAAAATCCCCGAGTCCCGGTGGCAGTATCGCGGGCTGAAGTCCATGTAAGCTCCCTTTCTGTCTCGAGCATGTCTGCCCGGATGTTGGTTTAGGCACTAACCTTTTTTGTTTTCAGGCCGCCCAAGGACCCAGCAGGAGGCCAAAGGCAACCAGAGGAGTCAAGGCCAGCTCCCACTCCTGGGCCGAGCTCGCCCGCCCCAGAGCCGAGCGCTCCGGGTGGCCCGGAGCTGAGGGCGCCGACTTGCCCTGAACCTAGGGCAGCGGCCGCTCCCGAGTAGGCAGCATCGTCCGAGCCTGCCCCAAGCATTCCAAGGGCAGAGCGAGTGGCTACGGTGGAGGTGGTTGCGGTGAGGGCAGCACCATTGCGACAACCGTCGGGGACCCCGAGCGCCTCAGCAGAGAGGGCTCGCAGGGGACCCAGCCCCTGGCCACCGTCAAGCCAGGCCCCGGAACCCCTCCCGGATGTGCTCGAAAGTGCTCGGGAGGTTATTGAGTGGCTTGAAGTGGCCATGGCGGCAGAGCAAGCTGAGCTCGACAAGGAGCGCACCGCCCTCGTTGAAGAGAGGGGCGGCTGGAAGAGGTCGGCAAGCTTTTTGAAGTCCGTATCGCCTCGGCCCACGCAACCCACGAGAAGTCAATGCGTGCGGTGGTCGAGGAGCGGGAGTCGTTGGAGGAGACGCGCGATGAGGCCGTCGCCACGCAAGAGAAGGCCAGCCGCATGGAGCGGCAGGCGACCGAGCGCGACCAGGCATCCCAGAGGCGGGCCACGGAGTTGCTTGCTCGGGAGCGGCTGCTTCTTGCTTGGGAAGAGGCGATCGGCAAGCACGAGAAGGCCGTGCAGTCTGCCCAGGCGGACTTAGCCCGTCGGAATGACGAGTTCGAGCGTTGCCATGCCAAAGTCCTTCGTCAGGAGAAGGAGGTCGCGGTCCACGAGACCGACGTCGAGATAACGGCAATGGCTCAGGATGCCCGGGAGGAGCAGATTGCGCAGGGCAAGAAGGAGGCCGCATCGGCATCGTCGGCCCTCGCTGCCCGGGAGGAGTTGGCCGCCAAGCGGGAGGCCGACCTAGCCGCCCGAGAGCAGGCCGTTGTGGACTGGGCCGAGGAGCTGAAGCGGGCACAAGCCGAGGCCCTAGCCACCAGAGGCGTCCCTGCAAGCATAGCCGACGGTATCAGCCTCAAGGACCGGCTGCAGATCGTGAAGGACGAGCTTGAGACCATCATTGCTGAGCGGACCAACGTGATGCTGATGATGTGAGACATCCTTCATCAGGCGTGGAAGTCCGTGAAGGCAGCCAGGCTCGGGCACGTAAACGTGAGCGAGCAGGGGCTGGACGAAGAGATGATCGGCCACATCGCCCTTGGCTTCGAAGAGATTGCCCGATGCCTCATGGCTCTTCCGAAGGCTATCAGGAGCTGGCATCCCGGGAGGGGCGTGCTCTGGCCCAAGCAGTAGCCGAGCACGTTCTCGCCTGCTACCACATCTGAGACCCTACCTTCTCGCTGGAGCCGGTCTGGCAGGGAGTGGTTGAGGTTGAGGAAGCGGCTGCCCGGGAAGACGTTCGGGACGTTGCCGCCGAGGTGGCGGCATGCTTTATGCGGGAGCCGGCGCCGGAACTGAGCAGCAGCGGCAGTAGTGATGCGTCCTCGCCCCCGTCGGAGCCTGCGGATTAGCTTAGATTTTTTGTTTTCTGAATGTTGTAAATATGGGAGTGATCCCCTCGAGAATGGATCTTTTTGAAATATAATAGAAGCCTTTCTTTGGGATCGAAACTCCACTGTGCTTGTCTTGATATTGTTTGCTTTTCGCTTGATGTCCCGAGAAGTAGTTAGCCGGACCGAGCCCGTCCTTCCTCCCCTGAGAGCGAAGTTGCCCCAACCACTCATCGTACGAGTAGTGGGACCACCCGAGCATCCAGCCCCCGAGCCCTCGCGAGTCCGCAACTGCTAAGTCAAGAGACACAGACTCGATCTTCCTTGCTCGGGAGATAAGTCCATCCAGCACGGAGCACGCCATGACTAGTGAACACTTTTCCACTATGCGACCTCTCAAACAAGCAGAATGAAGACACGTGCAGGTGTAAATGCAACTAAGAGTCCCCACGGTTTGGTGGTGTCCGGGGTAGGACTCACCAGACTGAGCATCGACATCCTGCCCCTGGGGTCTAGGCGACCCTGACCACTCTTTGCTCGAGCGGAAGGATTACCCGATGACCCTAGAGACTCGGTAGTGCCCGGGGTACTGCCAAGCCAGCCGAACACCATGGCCACCATAAAAGACCTCAGTCAGCTATCGCCGTCTGTACGGTACACCCGACTGCTATCTATTTCTATCGTTCCAGAAAAAGCGAGCAGGTGGGCAGGGTTTTGTGCACGAGGAGACCATCTCGCTGAATAGATTAGAATGCGAGGGTCCCGAGGATAACTCGGGAACAATAGTTTATTGCGTATCGTATGAAAGGAGAATCATATAACTTTAGTTACTCACTGGACAGCTATCAGCCCTCTGGCCGACCGATCTAGGAGGCGGGTAGATGCCTCAAGCTCGGGGCGCCCGGGAATGTTGGTTCCCTCGTACGGAGTGCCCAAGCACTGGAAAGTAGGTGAGAGAATCAGGGGCTAGGCGGTCCCGACCACTCATGCCTGAGTGGTAGGATTACGCGAGGACCCCGTAGGTTCGAGCAGCGCCTTGGGCACTGAGGCCCTTGCGGTCAGGCTACTTTGTTCTTGATCATTGATCTGTATGCTTAAGAAAATAGGAAAAGATTCTTTGTTTGGTACGCTCTGATAGTGCGGTACTCATTATAGACTGCTCTCGTTTTTGACCCGAGACCTCTCGAATACCCAGACCGGTGAAGTGTACAGACAGAGGCATAACCAAGAGGTCCAATGGTTCGGTGGCGCCCAGGGTAGGACTGGCCAGACCGAGCACCGACAGCCCGCCCCTGGGGTCTAGGCGGTCCCGACCACTCTTTGCTCAAGCGGTAGGATTACCCGAGAACCCAGAGTCTCGGTGGTGCTTAGGGCACTGCCATGCAGCCGGACACCACAACCTACCACAACAGACTTAAGTCAGCAGCTACTGCCTGCGCGCATACCGACCGAGATTCATTTTTATCAACGGGAAAAAATGAGAGAGCGTATTTTCTCGCACAATCGAGCTTCTCACCAAAAAGATTAAACATATGGATTCCAGAGAGAAAAAACTCGGAATAAGAGTGTATATTGACAATTTTGTACAGAAGTGGTAACTTACATGGTTGGTGGCAGCCCCTGGCAAACTTGGGTGGGGGGACCCCTGGCCTGGTTGGCCTGTGCACAAACATGTCTGCCTAGGGATAGAATTTGCGTAGATGCTCGATGTTCCACACGTTTGGGAGTAGCTGCCCGTCTTCTGAGGCTAGCCAAAATGAGCTTTACCGCGGGGCACCAATCACGATGAAGGGGCCTTCCCACATAGGGGACAATTTATTCTTTCCTTCGCGCGATTGAGCGTGTCGGAGAACTAGATCCCCAACCTCGAGTGACCAGGCCCATATGTGACGCTGATGATAACGCCATAGGCTCTGCTGGTATCTGGCTGCTCGGACAGCGGCTCGTGATCGGCGCTCCTCCAAGTGGTCAACGTTGTCGCGTCTTCGCTGTTCCTGTTCGCCTTCTGAGTAGGCATTCACCCGAGGGGAGCCAAGAGTGAGCTTAGGGGGGAGGACCACCTCAGCGCCGTACACGAGGAAAAAAGGAGTCTCCTCGGTGGTGCGGCTTGGTGTGGTCCGGTTGGCCCATAAAACAGCATGCAGCTCATCAATCCACCCTTTCCCGTGCTTTGCGAGCACGTCGTAGGTTCGGGTTTTGAGCCCCTTTAGTATCTTAGCATTTGCACGCTGGACCTGCCCAATGCTCCGAGGATGAGCAACAGAGGCGAAACAGAGCTTGATACCGAGGTCTTCGCAGTAGTCCCCGAACAGGGCACTTGTGAACTGGGTGCCATTATCGGTGATGATTTTGTTCGGGACGCCGAAGCGACTTGTGATATAGTGGATGAATTGAAGCGTCGTGTTCTTGGTAACCTTGATAACTGGGATCACCTCCGGCCACTTGGTGAACTTATCGATGCGATGTAGAGGTACTCATAGTCCCCGATTGCTCAGAGGAATGGACCCAGGATGTCCAGCCCCCAGACCGCGAAGGGCCATGACAGGGGGAAGGTATGGAGAGCTTGAACTGGCTGGTGAATCTGCTTTTCGTGGAACTGGCACGCCCTGCAGCACCAAACCAACTCTGAAGCATCTTGGAGAGCTATAGGCCAGTAGAAACCTTGCCGAAAGGCCTTTCCCGACCAGCGTGCAGAATGATGCATAGCCACCGCACTCGCCCTTGTGGATCTCAGTGAGGAGCTCACTGCCTTCCGCCTGGGTGATGCATTTCAGGAGGACACTGTCTGTGCCGTGCAGGTAGAGATCCCCATCTACTATGGCATAGCGTTTGGACTACCGTGCAATCCTCTCGGCAGAGGCATCATCCCCGGGAAGGATATTTTCTTTCAAGTACCCTCAGACCTCGTCGATCCATGAGGTATCTTGAGAACCACCGGCAAGCGCAGCGCACTCACCGGGTGGCGGCACCCTGACGGGACTTCCCATTGAGGGCGCCGCCTGGGTTCCCTCAACTAGGCTCGAGGGTTCCCCTTCATCCTGGTCGGCAAGCAGGACGGATGGCCGTGTGAGCCTTTCTTCAATAGCTCCGGTTGGGACGAGTGCCCGAGAAGAGGCCAGGCGAGAGAGGTCATCGACCAGAGTGTTGTCACGGTGAGATATGTACCGCAACTCTAGACCGTCGAAGTGCCTCTCCAGCCTCCTGACTTCTGCCACGTACGCCGCCATCTGAGGATTCGTTCACTGGTATTCTTTGGATACCTGGTTGATCACCAGTTGGGAGTCTCCCTTGACTAGCAGGCGATGAATCCCGAGGCCCACCGTTGCTCAGAGGCCAGCGATGAGGCCCTCATACTCTGCCATGTTGTTGGTTGCTCGGAAATGCAGCTGCACGATGTACCGGAGTACATCACCCATTGGGGAGTTGAGAACCACTCTAGCCCCCGCGCCTTTCAGCATGAGGGAGCCGTCGAAGTGCATAACCCAGTACCTGGGCCCATCTTGCCCGGGGTATGCGGAAATTTCTTCACGGTCGATCTCGGGGACCGGCGTCCACTCCGCCACAAAGTCAGACAGGGCCTGGCTTTTGATTGCCTGGTGACTGACGAAGTGCAGATCGAACTCCACCAGCTCCACTACCCACTTGACGATGCGCCCAGTACCTTCTCGGTTTTGGAGGATCGGCCCCAGTGGATATGTAGTGACCACCGAGACCTTGTGCGCCTGGAAGTAGTGGCGCAGCTTCCTGGAAGCGACGAGCATGGCATAGAGCATCTTCTAGGCCTGGGGATACCTTGTCTTGGTGTCTCGGAGGACTTTACTGATGAAGTACACCGGTCGCTGTATACGGTGGGCCCGGACTGTGGCCTCACCCGAGGACTTGTCACAGCCCCCGAGCTCGGCACAGTGGTCGGGGCCGGCCGGGCTCTCAGGCTCAACTCCTTGGTCAAGAGGAGCCATGGTCTCGGGCTCGACTCCCTGCTCGGGAGGAGCCCCGAGAACTGAAGGCTGCTCGGGGGCGGCTGGGAGCTAGGACCCAGCACCTTGCCCCGAGCACTCGTCACGCTCCACCACCAGCACCATGCTCACGACCTGAGGAGTGGACGAGACGTAGAGCAATAAAGGCTCACCCTCGAAGGGGGCCACCAGTACGGGTGAGGTACTTTTTCAAGTCTTGGAAGGCCTGCTTAGCCTCCAGTGTCCAGTCAAAGTGACCGGTCTTCTTCAGGAGTTTGAAGAGAGGGAGCCCTCGCTCCCTGAGCTTGGAGATAAAGCGCCCTAGGGCCACCATGCAGCTAGCGAGACGCTAGACTTCCTTGAGTCGAGTAGGGGGACGCATCTGATCGATGGCCCGGATCTTCTCTGGATTGACCTCGATTCCTTGGCTAGAGGAGCTTGCCTGCGGGCACCCCAAAGACGCACTTCTCGGGGATGAGCTTCAGGCGGGTAGTGCAGAGACTGTTGAAAGTCTCGGCTAAGTCCTCCAGCAGGGTGGCGTGATCTCGGGATTTGACCACGAGATCGTCGATGTAAGCCTCGACGTTGCGGCCAACCTGCGAATCAAGGGTAATGCGCACGGCCCGCTGGAAAGACGACCCAGCGTTGCGCAAACCGAAAGGCATTGAGACATAACAATAGGTTCCCACCAGGGTAGTAAAAGAAGTTTTTTCCTCGTCATATTTGGCCATGAGGATTTGGTGATAACCCGAATTTGCATCTAAAAGACATAAAAGATCGCACCCCGAAGTGGCATCTACAATTTGATCTATGGAGGGTAAAGGAAAATGATCTTTCGGACAAGCCTTGTTTAAGTCGGTGTAGTCGACATACATGCGAAGCTTGCCGTTGGCCTTCACGACGATGACTGGGTTTACCAGCCATTCTGGGTGGAGGACCTCTCGGATGAAGCCGGTGTCAAGGAGCTTGCTGACTTGCTCCCAGATGAATTCCTGGCGCTCGGGCGCCTGCCGTCGGACCTTCTGCCTCATCGGCCGTGCATCGGGGTGCACAGCAAGGTGGTGCTCGATCACCTCCCTAGGGATCCTGGGCATATCGGACGGCTGCCATGCAAACACGTCGACGTTAGCCCGGAGGAAGGCAACGAGCGCGCTTTCCTATTTGCCGCCCAGGTCACCGCCGATCCGAACGACCTGGGAGGAGTCTTCGAACACCACGACCTCCTTCGTGGGAACGGAGGCGTCAGCGGTGAGTCGGGGTTTGGATGAAGTGGGTCCCGGGCCCCCTGGGTGTCCTTCGACCTCGGCCCGAGCAGAGACCAAGGCCGAGTAGAGCTGCTCGGCACAGGAGACGGCGCTGCCGGTCTCGGTAGGCGCGGAGATGGGGCCTGCATGGCCGGCATCTTAACCGTGAGGTAGGCATAGTGCGTGATCACCATGAACCGAGCGAGCGCCGGGCGCCCGAGATGACTATGTCGTTGCTAATGAAGAACCTAATAGCATCAACTGGCAGGAGTTCAAGAATGCTTTCCGTGCTCATCATGTACCCCAAGGAGCTATCAAGATTAAGAGAAAGGAATTCCTATCACTCAAGCAAGGAGGAATGACTGTGAGTGAGTATGTCACTAGATTCACTTAGTTGTCCCGGTATGCACCAGAAGATGTGGATACCAATGAGAAGAAGCAAGACTATTTATTGGAAGGACTGAATGATGGACTACAGTATTCTCTGGCTTCTCGTGATTTCAAGAACATCCAGGCCCTTGTAGATTATGCTCTTATCCTAGAGCATAAGAGAAACAAGATTGAGTGCAAGCGCAAGATGGACTGCCCAGGTCAGTCAAGCAGCAACACCAGTCCCCATTATGACACTTCTCAGTCTGGATCTATGAATCGTTCTGGTCAGTAGTACAATCAACCCAGGACCCATTCTACAAATCAAAGCTCATCCAGGAATGCAGGACAGTACCAGTGCTCCAACTTTCAAGCGGCCTGCATTTCAAGTCAAATCCCTCAAAGGAACAACAACACTGGCAACAACACTCAAGCCTTCGCCAAAGGAAAACCTTGTTTCAATTGTGGAGTAGAGGGACATTTTGTTTTCCAATGCCCTCAGAAGCGTCCAAATCATCCACCCGCCGAAGAAGCAAACCAGCAGAACCGCAACAGGAATCAGCCCTAGAATCAAGCAAAGCAAAACGTTGCTAGAGGCCGTGTGAACCATGTGGCAGTTGATGAAGCTCAAGATGCCTCAGATGTTGTGATCGGTATGTTTCTTATCAACTCTAACCCCACTATAGTGTTATTTGATTCTGGAGCATCGCATTCTTTTATGTCAACCAAGTATGTGTCAAGATACAATTTACCTATATCTCTTCTGAAGCATAGAATGATTGTTAGCTCCCCCGATGGAGAAATGAAAGCAAGGCATGTATGCCCTAGCCTTAGTATTAAGATAAGGGGGTAGATTTTCCGGCAAACCTTATCATTTTGGAATCCGAAGGGATATATATCATACTAGGAATGGATTGGTTAACTAAATTTAATGAAATTATCGACTGTGCAAGAAGAGTCGTCCGTCCGTCTGCTAAGGAAGGAAAAGAAGTGGAATACGTTGCAAAATTATCACCAATGGCTAGAGGAACAGTCAATCAAGCTGATGGAACCCCAATCGAGAGCATTCCAATTATTTGCAAATATCCGGATGTTTTTCCAGAAGATTTGCCAGGTATGCCACCTGACCGTGAAATCGAGTTTGTTATATAACTAGTACCTGGTACGACTCCTATATCTAAAAGGCCATATAGAATGGCTACTAATCTGCTAGCGGAACTTAAGGAATAATTGGAAGAGTTGTTAGACAAAGGTTATATCCGACCTAGTTCGTCACCATGGGGTGCACCAATAATTTTCGTACCCAAGAAGGATTGTACCTAATGGATGTATATAGATTATCGAGCCTTGAATGAGGTGACCATCAAGAATAAATACCCTCTTCCCAGGATCAATAACTTACTTGATCAGCTTAGAGGTGCATGTGTGTTCTCTAAGATCGATCTTCGCTCAGGATATCATCAACTGAAGATTCGAGCACCAGACATCCCTAAAACCGCTTTCATCACCCGTTATGGATTATATGAGTATACAGCTCTATCTTTTGGATTGACCAACGCCCCTGCCTACTTCATGTATCTAATGAACAAGGTGTTTATGGAGTACTTGGATAAGTTTGTGGTAGTATTTATTGACGACATCCTAGTTTTCTCAAGGAACAAAGAGGAACATGCAGAACATCTGAGATTGGTTCTACAGAAGCTTAGGGATAATTAGTTGTATGCTAAGTTGAGAAAATGTGAGTTTTGGCTAGATCAAGTTTCTTATCTCGGTCATATCATCTCCGCCGGAGGAATAGCAGTTGACCCAAGAAAGGTGGAAGACGTTTTGAATTGGAAGTCTCCCCAGAATGTCTTCGAGATCCGTAGTTTCCTTGGATTTGCATGTTACAACCGCCGGTTCATAGAAGATTTCTCCAAGATTGCAAAGTCCGTCACAAAATTACTTGAGAAAGGTCAAACAATTAGATGGACCCCTACTTGTGAGGCAAGTTTTGAAGAGTTGAAGAAAAGATTAACATTTGCACCAGTACTAGTCATGCCAGATACACAAAAGCCATTCTCCATCTATTGTGACGCCTCTCGTCAAGGATTAGGATGTGTTATTATGCGAGAAGGCCATGTTGTAGCCTAAGCATCAAGGCAATTGAGTAAGCATGAGGAACACTACCCGACACATGATTTAGAGTTAGCCACCGTGGTACATGCACTCAAGATATGGAGACACTGTTTGATTGGAAAAAGGTGTGAGATATATTCGGATCATAAGAGTTTGAAGTATATCTTTACTCAGCCAGATCTCAATCTCAGGAAGCAAAGATGGTTAGAGCTTATCAAGGATTATGACTTGGGAATTAACTATCATCCTGGAAAGGCAAATGTAGTTGCCGATTGTTTGAGTAGAAAGACTTATCTCAGAATAATGACCGTACAAGACAGATGACCTGAGTTATGCAAAGATTTTGAGAGACTCAATCTCAGATTGGTAAACAACGCGGAAGTTGTGGTAATAGAAGTCGATTCGATATTGGAACAAGGAATTCGTAAAGGACAACTCGAGGATGAGAAGATTAGGGAAATCAGGTAGCGTATTAAGGAGAGTAAAGCCCCAGGTTTTACCAAGGATAAGAATGGAATGATATGGTTTGAGAAATGAATCTGTGTTCCAGATATCAAATCTATCAAGGAAATTATTCTTCGAGAAGTGCATGGGTCAATGTATTCTATTCATCTTGGAAGCACTAAGATGTATCAAGATCTGAAGGATCGATATTGGTGGTATGGAATGAAGAAAGAAATTGCAGAATATGTAGCAATATGAGATATATGTCAGAGAGTCAAAGCTGAACATTTGAAGATACCAGAATGGAAATGGGAAGAAATTAGTATGGATTTTATCGTTGGATTGCCCCGACCTCAATCTGGATATGATTCTATTTGGGTTATAGTGTATCATTTGATAAAGATTGCTCATTTGATCCCAGTCAGGACCGCATACATAGGACCTAGACTTGCTAAGTTGTATGTTACCAGAATTGTGTGTTTTCATGGAGTACCCAAGAGGATGGTATCTATAGAGGAAGCCAGTTCACCTCCAGGTTTTGGCAAAAACTACATGAGTCATTGGATACCCGATGGTCAAACCGAGAGAGTAAATCAAATTTTGGAAGATATGTTGAGAGCTTGTGCCTTGAAAAATAAGACTAGTTGCGACAAAAATCTTCCCTATGCAAATTCTCCTACAATAATAGTTATCAGACTAGTTTGAAGATGTCACCGTTTGAAGCATTGTATGGAAGAAAATGTAGGACACCGTTGTACTAGAAAGAGACTGGCGAAAGTCAAGTGTTTGGCCTATAAATATTGAGAAGTAGAAAGGCAAGTACAACACATCAGGAAAAATTTGAGAACAACCCAAACACGACAAAAGAGTTATGCTGATCATCGACGTCGTGAGTTGACTTTTGAAGCAGGTGATTTCGTATACCTTCGAGTTTCACCGATCAGAGGTTTTCGCAGATTTAAAGTCAAAGGAAAACTTGCACCCAGATTTATCGGACCTTTTAAGGTGTTGGAAAAATGTGGAGAAGTAGCATATTAATTGGAGCTACCGCCTCACTTGGCAGATGTTCACGATGTTTTTCACGTATCTCAGCTGAAGAAATGCCTACAAGTTCCAGAAGAGCAAATGCCCCTAGAGGAAATAGAAGTTGGAGAAGATCTCACCTACATGGAGTATCCTATCAAGATTCTAGAGACGTTAGAGAGAATCACCAGGAATCGAAGGATCCGTATGTGCAAGGTGTAGTGGAGACATCATTCCGAAGAAGAAGCAACTTGAGAAAGAGAATCAGATCTGAAAGTCGAGTTTCCGTAGCTCTTCTCCGATCCTTCTAAATCTTGAGGGCGAGATTCATCTTAAGAGGGGTAGGTTTGTAACACCAAATTTTCAATTTTTGGAAATAGTAAATAATATTTTTTGTTAGAATTAGAGGTGTTAAGTTTAGTGTTAGAAAACCCTAGGAGAAAAGTTTAATTTCTAAATAAACTAATCAATCTAGGTTATAATGTTTTGTTGCATTCATGCTGGAGTAGATGCAATAGAGTTTTATGTGTGGAAATGAATTTTTAAAAACCTCGAGGCACGTCCTTTAATTTTTGAAATAATTTCAAAAGGATTTGCGAAAGAAAACCAATTTTCTCTCCTTCAGCCCTAACCCTCTCTTTTCCTTTCTTTTTCTTTTTTTTTTGACCCATCTCTCTCTCCCGGGCTGAGCCCGCTCTGTCCCACCCTTCATTCTCCCACCTCCCCGACCGCATGGGCCGAAGCCGTCCCCATGCCATCTTCCTCCTCCGACCCAGACTAGATCCCACACCATGTCGCTCAGAGACTGGCCAGCCACGACACCGCCGCCCTCCCCAAACCTGAATCCCAATAAACTTGTGCTAATCCGACTCGCCTGCGTGATCTCCCGTCTATATAAATGTCCACCCCCTTTTTTCCATTTGTTTTTGCCCTGCATCGAGTCGCCGCCGCCATCGCCATTACTGAACTCGCCGAGCTAGCACCGCTGCCACTCCGGAGCTTCCCTATCCGCACACACCGACCCTTTAGCGTTGCAAGCTTGAGGGCAAGGCTGCCAACCCCTCCTTGTCGCCCAACGACCGCCGAAAGACCTCCCTCGCCGCTCACCTAGCTCCTCCGCCACTCCGCACGCTAAGCCTCGATGAGTCTCCCCATCGTCCAAATTTGCCTCAATCGAGTTCTCCTTTGCCTCCTCGTGCTCCTCCGCCACTCGTCATCATGAACCGTTGCCGGCGACGTGTTTTTGGTCGAACTCCGGCAAGAGCGCTGCCTCACCCAAGTTTTTGCCCACGTGTCCGCTCCGCCGACAGCCTTTTACTCCTATCCCCCATCTCTAAGCTGTCAGATCTAAGATGGAAGACCAAGATTAGAACCCGAATACCCCTTCGCCGATCCAATCCCATGGTGCCACGTGTCGGCACCTTAATCCTAGTCAGCCCCTGTGCCAGCTCATCGCCAAGTCAGCCGGCCACTTCAGCACAAGAACTGAGGCGTCAAGCCCAATCACATCCACGTCATCAAAGCCTTTATCTAGTAATTTTCTATTTACTTTAATTCTGGAAAATGTCAATTTTGCAAACAAACCCCTATACTTTCCTGTAATTACCTAAAAGCCCTTGCCTTTTTACATCTTAGACCCTAAATTTTCATATTTACAAGTAATTCCCTCCATTTTTACAAAAAGGTCCCTATCCTTTCTGTTTTATTCAAAAGACATCCTTTTCTTTTTCAGATTTAATCAAAAAAAATTAGCGTATCTTTCTTGTCCTAGTCCGATTTAGATGATTTTCACGCCCTCGCGTTCGTAGCAGTGTGTGCTATCTTTTAGTACCTTTTCCTAGATGTTGGCTATTGTTTGGTGTACTGTTCTTAGTTAGTTTTGTTGTGTATTTTTTTGGTGTGTTTCAAGAGCAGATGAGGAGCAGTTCGAGAATCTCCAGGACCAAGTGTTTGAAGAGTCTGAGCAGCAAGTTGGAAGAGGCAAGTCTCCTTGAACATTCTGATCCTAGTTTTCAAATGTGTTCTTTATTTCAAACATGCATGCTGTTAATTCTGAATCCTATTTACTTATAGTACCATGTTCCATATATTCCTTGTCACCTAATTGTTAGTAATGGTTATGATGGGTAGTTATGCTTAGCTTTGCACAAGAGTATGGAAAAGTTAATGGTTAAACATGACTAATGAACTATGCAACTAGGAGTTGGGAATACTAGTGATGGTTTAGCAACATAGAACCTTAGGCCTCGAGCAAAGTAGTATTGTTGATGATGATGGTTATGTTGTTGGCTTAGTGTTTGCTTAGTAACCTAAGTAAGGACCGGCTTGTGGAGCGACAACCCAAGAAATATCATACCAACCATGAGACCTGGTATAGAACAGGCCTAACCTATTAATTAGTGGATTCCATTTTTTGTGCGTGCCAAACGAAAAAGTGGATATTTGGGGATGGCTAAGGCCAGAACCATTTGCTTAGTGGTATGAGATGTGTAGTGGAAGGGAAGAGTGAAATCTTTCTAGAGCTACAAGGCGCAAAAGGGGGCTTTTGGGTGGCGTGATAACCACTTTGACGCCGGTGAAACCTAGCAGGCATGCACATACTGGATGAAACTTTGTAACGGCTTTGTAGTGACATTCCGGGTGACACACCACTGGCATGTGTTAAGTATTTCGCGGGCACGACAACAAGGAAAATCATGACTCGTGGGGAAAGCTGGATAACCTCTGCAGAGTGTAAAATCTGATATACCAGTCGTGCTCATAGTTATGAGAGACTTGAATCCTTACATGATTAGTTGGATGGGTTTGGTCTGGTTCGGTTGGTTTGGGAACCTGATGTGGGATTCAGGTGGTTGGGAAACATGTGGAGATGTTTCTAGGACTTGAAAGTCTAGAGATGATTCACCTAGTTAAATAGGATGCTTTTACAACTATCTGTTAGCATAGTTGGTATTTATGCAAATTTAACCTGTTATAGCCTGTTCCTTTATTCAAGATTGCATGTTATTTATTTTCCTACACTTGCGAAGTACGATATGCACTCACACTTGCTATTTCCATTCAAATGTCCTTCAAACGCTGCTCAGATAATGAAGGACAACCAGACTACTACGTTAATGAAGATGAAGATTGCTAGGGTGGTGGACCCCCAGTCAATTGCTAAGGCAGCACTCACGAAATGCTTCACCCCACTTAGGTACTCTGGACAAGTCCGGGTCTCAAGGTACATCCAACTTCTATCTGTCATCTATAATTAATGTAAAAACATTCATTCCTCATTAACAATTACCTTAATTTCATGGTTAAGCATGTGATTAAAAATTCCATACAAGTACACTAGATCTGTGGCATCTCACGCTAGATCGGGCAAACCTAGTACAAAATCTAACATAAATACAACTCACTTGTACTAAGATTTTCGATCAAGATGCAAAATGGCCGATTACAACTCAAAACACAACAAATCTACCAAATAAGGATTAGAGGAGGAGGAAAGGGGGAGATGCAAACCTTTAAAAACCTAACACCAATTCAAATTTAAGATCAACAAAATATTAGAGAGTCTCCAGAGGAACCAGAGAAAATCATCAATCTACTATGCACACAGTAGTAGGCCAGATCTTATAACAAAGCTAAGTCATAAGTGAAAGGTCTTAAGATTACCCATCACTTATGACGTATCATAAGTGATGGGTCATAATATGACCCGTCACTTATTACTTGTACAGGGAGACCTGTCACTTATGCCATGTTATAAGTGACGGATCGTAATATGATCCATCACTTATGACTGGTGCGGGGCGACCTATCACCTGTGACAAGGTCATAAGTGACAAGTGTAGTTATAATCTGTCACATATATCATAAGTGACGGGTAGTATTATAACACGTCACCTATTACCTACAATCACTAACGGGTCTATGTGTAATACGCTAATTTTTTATTTCATAATTTCCTAAAATTTCCTCGAATTTAATTAGGATTTAAATGAATAGAATAGGTTAAAACCTATTTTCTAAAATAAATTTAATTTTGACATAGGTTATATCTTGGTTGAGTGTATTCATGTTGAAATAGATGCATTAGAGTTTTTATTGTGTTGAAAATAAGTTTTTCGAAACCCCAAGGCACGTTGTTTAATTTTTGGAAAATTATGAAAAATGATTTGCAAAAGAAAATCTCTTTTTCTCTCCATGGGCCAAATCTCCACTCCTCTTTCCTTTTTCCCTTCCTTTCACTCTAGCCCATCTCTCCTTTCGGCCTGGCCATTCTCTCCTCCCCTTTCCCCTTCTCCCACATGGGCCGGCCAAAGCCAACCCATCTCGCGTGCTCCTCTCCTCCCGAGCGCTTGCCTCTCCTCTCCACCTCTGATGTGTGGGCCCCATCCCCTTCCTCTCGCACCTGAGCACGCCACGTCTCCTTGAGTCCGAGCCAGCCACGCCTGTCGCCGCCACTTCCCTCACCCAAAATCCGAACCAACCCCATCAAATTCGAGTTGCTCTACACGTGATCTCCCGCCTATATAAGTCCACCCCTCCCCTCTATTTCCCCCCCAAAAACCGAGCGCAGAAATCTATCTAAACCACACCACCATCACCATTGATGCCGCTATGCCTAACTCACCGCCACCCCGTCGCATCTGAGCGCATCTCCAGGACTGTGTACCCGTAGGAGCCAATCCCGCTGCTACCCATCGCCTCTCCACCGCCAGAGCCCCTTCCTCGACGGGAGTGCCGCTGCCGTCTACCTCACCACCGACTATCATCTCGTGCGCTGCTACCCAAGGTATGCCATCAAATAGGTTCGTCGTGCCCCCTCCTCTCTTTTCTGATGCTTGCCGTCATCCCTAGCCCACTGTAGCGCAAGTCCGGTGAGGTTTCGATGAGAGCACCACAGTGCTTGAGCTCCCACCGCCGCATGCTGCTCTGTCACCGATGTCGTGTGCCTTTCCCCATCTCTCAGCCGTCTGATCTAGCACCATTGGCCCAGATTAGATCCAACATACCCCTTCACCGAGCCAATCCTGTGGTGAGACATGTCACCATCATAATCCAATCAGTGCCACATCATCGTACCACATCATCACCACTGCAGCACCTGAGCCCATGTGTCATGCCACATCACTAGCCTTTTATCCAATCATATTCCGAATTAAAATGAAAAGTGATAGTTTTTCACTTTAACCCTCGAACTTCTCTATTATAACCTAAAATTCATTGTCTTTTAATAGTATAGTCCCTAAACTTCTCATATATACAAATAGGTCCCACTATTTTTATAAAAAGGCCCCTATCCTCTCTATTTCTATTCAAAACAAGTCCTTTTCTTCTATAGATTAAACCTTAAACTTGTTTTTAGTGTAACTTTCTCATCCTAGGTTCGATTTAGACGATTTTCCCGCTCTCGTGTTCATAGTAGTGTGTACTATCTTTTAAGACCTTTTTCATAGATGTTAGCTATCATTTGGTGTACTGTTATTAGTTAATTTTTGTGTGTGCTTTTTCAGTGTGTTTTGAGAGCAGACGAGGAGCAGTTCAAGAACCTCTAGGACCAAGACTTTGAAGAGTCTGAGCAACAAGTTGGAAGAGGAAAGTGTCCTTGAACTTCTGATCTTAGTTTTTCAAATGCATTCTTTATTTCAAACATGCATGTTGTTAGTTTTGAATTCTATTTACTTATAGTACCATATTTCATATATTCCTTGTCGCCTAGTTGTTAGTAATAGTTATGATGGTAATTATGCTTAGCTTTGAACAAGGGTATAGAAGGGTTGTTGCTTAAACATAACTAATGAACTAATCAACTGTGAGTTGGGAATACTGGTAATGGTATAGCCACATGGAACCTTAGGCTTAGAGCAAAGAGGTGTTTGTGATGGTGGTCGTAGTTATGTTGTTGGTTTAGTGTTTGCTCAAGTGACCTAAGTAAGGACCGGTTCATGGAGCAACAACACAAGAAGTATCGTACCAACCATGAGGCCTAGTGTGGGACAGGCCTAGCCTATTAATTAGTGGATTCCAGTTTTGTATGTGCCAAACCGTAAGAGTGGATGTGTGTGGATGGCTGAGGCCAGAACCATTTGGTTAGTGGTATGGGATGTGTAGTGGAAGGGAATAATAAAATCTTAATGGAGCTACAAGGCACAAAAGGGGGCTTATGGGTGCTGTAAAAGCCACTTTGATGGCGGTGAAACCTAGCAGGTGCGCACATACTAGATGAAACTTTATAACGGCCTTGTAGTGATCTCCAGGCGACACACCATAGGCGTGTGTTAAGTGCTTGGCCGGCACGGCAACAAGGAAATAACAACCCATGGGGAAAGCTAGACAACCTCTGTAGAGTGTAAAATCCGATATATTAGTCGTGCTCATGGTTATGAGAGACTTGGATCCTCAAATGATTAGTTGGATGGGTTTGGCTTGGTTTAGTTGGTTTGGTTGGATGGTTGGTTACTTGTAATGGGTATCAAGATAGATGGTTTGGGAACCTAAAGTGGTTTTCGGGTAGTTGAGAACATATGGAGATGTTTCTTGAAGTTGTTAGTTTAGTGATGAATCACATAGTTAAATAGGATTCTTTTTATAACTCTTCATTAGCATATTTGGCATTTATGCAAATTTAACCTGTTACAGCATGTTCCTTTATTTAAGCTTGCATGTCATTTACTTACCGCACTTGCGGAGTACGATATGTACTCACAATTGCTATTTTCATCCAAATGTACATCAAATGTTTCTTAGACAATGAAGAAGAAATAGACTACCTTGCCGACGAAGATGAAGTTTGCTAGGCTAATGGACCCCCGGTCAATTGCCTGTGGAAGACGGGAGCTTCAATGTTTTTCACTAGTGTGTTTTGGTTAAAGACTTTGAGATCTTTCTATCTTGTTTAAGTTGAACGTTGTAATAATAGCACTGTGTGTGATACACTGATGAAGTCGCTGTATGTATGAAACTTGATCCCGGCATACATGTGGTTTACATCTGTTTTGTCCCTTTATAAAATCAAGTGTGGCAGAGGTGGTATCAGAGCTGTGATGACCGTAGGACGCAAACCTAGATAGAATGATCGTGATATAAAGAATTATTTTGAAACCTATTTTGAAAAGCTATATCCATACTTTTCTAGTCTCTCTTCTGTACTTACCTATTCCAATCTAATCTATTGAATAAAGTGAAATGCCAACGTTCTCCTTTTCAAAAAATTTAATTGTTGAACCAATCCCGATTACTTTGATTGAGAAGGATGCTTTTGAAGATCTCACTTGATGTGTCTACCTCAAATGAAGATTTAGATAATGAAGTGAAGACTCTTTGCTACAAGGATGAATCATCTACCACAACACTGAAGACATGAAGATCTACCTCTATGTTGCTCCCAGTTTTAGTTTTTTGAGCCAAAGCAGGACTTTCCCCTATTCCTCAGAAACATTAGAATGATGTTAGTAGTGTACTTTTTTGGGGTATGCCATGAGTGATTTGGATTTTCTATTTGAGTATTGGAGTGCGTTGTAGAATCTCTAGCATCTGGTAACAGTGACATCTCTTATATATCTCTATAGTTAATAGTATAGTTGGATTTTTCCCCTTCTAGTCATCCCTTTTCTTTGTGAGGAACAGTCCAAACAGTATTCTAATTAATCATCAGTAGGACCAATATTCATAAATACAACCTCAATGATTAACCAAAATACCATCCTGGTAGTCCCGGCACGTGTTTTGTGCCCAAGATCAGAACACATGCCTTTCTAACATGTACATCACAACATAGCTTAAGAAAGAGCAAGTAATTAAAGTTATATTACAAGTTCTTAAGCATACAACCATTTGCAACAGTTTACACAAACAGAAACTACGCAGCGAAAGATTAAAACCTTAACAACAACAAAAAGAGAGTGGAACCACATGCCCTTAGGCTCCACCCCAAAAGCTATGCCTCACCAGAGTAGAATGCACTACTCTTGCCCACCACCTGTATCGGCGGGCACGAAGTAGCCAAACACCACATCACCCTCACCAGCAGAACCTGAAAGTGCAAGCATAAGTACAAAGGTACTCGCAAGACTTAAACTATATAGAGCACATGTACTTAGCTCGACTCCAAGGATTATGCATTGAGCTATTAGCAAGAGTAGGACACAAGGTTAAGTAAAACATATGCGGTAAGCAATCTAGACACATATGTGTGAGCATCTATACTTAACTCCAAAAACAACTACCTTTCTACCCTGTAAACCACAACTTGAACATGCATGTATAGTAACCAAAGTATCTCATCAACAAACCACCAACCAAAACCATCATACCATGTTGTGGCGCTCTGCTCTGTTGCCCGGCCGGAAGAGAGAGAGAGCAGAAAGAGCAATTAAAATTCCCCAAACATGCCACCTTTTCTAATTTGTGGTAATTTTTATACCTTAAAACCATCCCCAAAAATTTTAGAAAATTCATTTATATTCTTCATATTCCATGGACTAATTTCTAAAATTGTTTCCAACCCTATGTTGTATAACAATATTGTGAGTTGCTTAACAATGCACCAATTAACTTTGATTTTCATAATTTATGTTTAATTGAATTTGCATGTTAATAATTGCTCAAAACAAATAAACATGATGCTAATGATGCTTAATGACATGATTAAGCCATTTGGCCTGTCACAAAACTCCCCCCCTTAAAAGAATCTCGTCCGGAGATTCGGGTGAGGTGCGGGGAAGAGAGCAAGGAAAAGGAGTTTCCAAGACTGGAACTATAACAACATCACTAGATGATACGGTAGTGTTGCATGGCACATTTCCCAGATCTCGAGAAAAAGTCCCAGGTTTCTGAGTGCCATATTCACCTAGAAAAGTTAATCTTACAACTACGATATCAGAAGATAACCAGGTAGGTGTTAGGTGAGTGACAGTGGGGTCATCATATTTTCTCACCTCAGTTCACTGACATAACAAAGTTACAACTCCTATTTATATTCATGAGAGAACACAGGTGAGGGTGGTCTCCTTGGTGACTTGATGGTGATTGTGTACATATATAAGAAAAACAGGAATACAAGATTCCAACTGACCCACGGGTGGTGTGAGCAGAACGACAGAACCTTCATCCACTCAAAGGTGAATGCATCTCAACATCGTATAGGGTGTTTCATGATGTCTATATTACTATAGCACCATTTACACACGGTGAGGAATAGAAACTAGTGCAACCCTCACAATTTGGAGAAAAACGCGGGATAATCAGCACGAAGCCGATCCTCACTTTCCCATGTCGCTTCACCTTCGCGGTGATTGCTCCACTGAACCTTGAGAAACTTAATTGACTTGCACCGTGTCTTCCGTTTGTCTCCCTCAAGAATATGAATTAGATATTTGCAATAGGAGAGATTAGGCTGCAATTCTTGGTTTGCAACTTCAATAACTTCGGTTGGGACTCGAAGGCATTTCTTTAATTGAGAGACATGGAAGACGTTGTGCATGGCGGAGAGGGACAGAGGCAACTTCAACTGATCGGCCACCTCGCCATACCGAGCAACGATTTGAAATGGACCAACATAGCAAGGTGCTAGCTACCCTCTAACTTGAAAGCATCGAGCCCCCTTGAGAGGCGACACCTTAAGATAGACAAAATTTCCAATCTCAAACACAAGATCTCGTCTGCGGCGATCCGCATAGCTCTTTTGTCAAGACTGAGCTGTGAGGAGACTCTTGCGAATTATCAGAACATATTCTTCTGCCTCCTTGACTAAATCTGGGCAGAGTAAAGCTCTTTCACCGGATTCAGACCAATTTAACGGCATTCGGCAGCATCGGCCATACAAAGCTTTGAACGGTGGCATCTCAATGCTCGCTTGGTAACTGTTGTTGTAGGAGAACTCCGCAAATGGCCCTCAACATATCTTCTAAGATTTGATTCACCCTCTCAGTTTGACCGTCGGTCTGAAGATGATATGCAATACTGTGGAAAAGCTCGATTCCCATAGCTTCATGAAGGCCCTTCCAGAATGGGAAGTGAACTGAATGCCTCGATCAAAAATGATTTTCTTCGGAATCGCATGGAGGTAAACAATCCAAATGAGGTACAGCTCCGCGTACTGCTTGACCAAAAAGGTGGTCTTGATGGGCAAGAAATGAGTAGACTTCATCAACCGGTCCACAATGACCCAAATTGAGTCATACCCTTGAGAGGTCTTCGGCAATCCGATAATGAAATCCATACCGATCTCCTCCCACTTCTAGGATGGAATGGGCAAGGGCTGAAGCGTACCGGCTGGCTTAATATGCTCGTCCTTCACTCTTCGGCAGATGTCACACTTAGCTACATATCAAGCGATCTCTCGCTTCATGCGAGTCCACCAAAATCTTGGCTTGAGATCCTAGTACATCTTGGTACTCCCTAGATGAATGGATAGCAAGGAATCATGAGCTTCATCCAGGATCTTCTTTCTCAACTCCAGAACTTTAGGGACCACTAATCTCTTCTCAAACCACAAGACACCCTCATCATCCAGGGTAAAGCACTTGGCTTGCCCCTCCTTGATCTTATCACGAATCCTTTCCATGCCCTTATCCTTCTTCTGAGCTTCCTTAATTTGGTCGATGAGAACGGATTTCACCTCCAAGTTGGAAAGGTAACCCTCCAAAACCATCTCAAGACCAAGTCTTCAAAAATTATTGCAGAGGGTGGAATTCTTGGGCGAGACTATAAGGCAATGACAATGAGCCTTTCGACTTAAGGCATCGGCGACCACGTTCGCTTTGCCAGGATGATAATGTACTTCTAGCTCATAATCCTTGATCAGCTCGAGCCATCTTCTCTACCTCCTATTCAGATCGACCTAAGTAAAAATGTACTTGAGGCTTTTGTGATCTGTATAGATACGGTAGAGATTTCCAACAGATAATGGCTCCAGATCTTCAAGGCATGGACAACTACCGCGAGCTCTAGATCATGGGTTGGGTAGTTCTCCTCATGGTGCTTCAATTGTCATGAGGCATAAGCAACAACTCAGCCTTCTTGCATGAGGACACAACCAAGGCCTATGCGGGAAGCATCGCAATAGACATTGAAACCCTTGACCACTTCAGGCTGAGCGAGAACAGGAGCGATCATGAGCAGCTTCTTCAAGGTCTGGAAAGCTAACTCGCACTCATTCAACCACTCGAACAATCTACCATGTTTCAAGAGCTCGGTCATGGACTTGGCTATCTTGGAGAAATTCTCAATGAATCGGCGGTAATAACCCGCAAGTTTAAGAAAACTCCGGGTGTCGGTGACATTCTTAGGTTGTACCCAATTGAGTACATCTTGCACCTTGATCCGATCAACTGCAACACCGTTCTCGGATAGAACATGCCCTAAAAAGGTGACCTCCTTGAGCTAGAACTCACGTTTACTGAACTTAGCATAGAGTTGGTGATCTCGAAGTCGGCCAAGGATGACACGGAGGTGCTCAGAATGTTCCTCTTCAGTCTTGGAGTAGATAAGAATGTCATCGATGAACACTACGAAAAACTTGTCAAGTTCCTCCGTGAAGACCATGTTCATCAAGTACATCAAGAATGCCGGTGTGTTAGTCAAGCCGAAAGACATGACGGTGAACTCATAAAGCCCGTAGCGGGTGGAGAAAGCCATGTTCGGAATATTCTCCGGTCGGACCTTTATTTGATGGTAGCCCAATCTCAAGTCAACCTTAGAGAAGACCTGGGCACCGGTCAATTGATCAAATAGAATATTGATTCTAAGAAGCGGATACTTATTCTTGACAGTGACCTCATTCAGAGGATGGTAATCCACACATATCCGCAAAGTTCCATCCTTCTTCTTGACAAAGAGCACCGGGCATCCCTAGGGCGAGGAGCACAGACGAATAAAGCCCTTCACAAGCAACTCCTGAATTTGCTTCTTCAATTCCGCTAACTCATTTGGCGGCATGTTATATGACCTTTTCGAAATTGGGGCCGTATCGGAAACAAGTGCAATGTAGAATTCTACTACTCTATCGGGTGGCATTCCTGGCAGTTCTTCTAGAAAGACATCAGAAAATTCACAAACCACAGGAATATTCAGAAGATCTATGGCTATGGAAACCTTCAGAACATATATGTGAAGACCTCCTTCTCCAAGGTGAAGAGAAACTCGTTCACCCCTTGGACTTCTGAGAGAAATGACTCTCCTGGCACAATCAAGTCGAGCACTATATTGGGCTAACCAATTCATTCCTAAAATTACGTCCATTCCTCTAGTATCCAGCAAGATCAAATTTGCAGAAAATTGAACTCTCTCAATGAGAATCTTGGCCTTAGGAACAACCCGATTGGTTATTGACTTAGTCCAGGGTGCATCGATATGGTAGGCAGAAGGTAGGGTCTCGATAACTATATGGTTCTCAAAGCATAACCCTCCTTGATGAATGAATGGGATGCACCAGAATCAAAAAAGAACAACTGCGGGATGAGAATTCAAGAGTAGCGTACCGACGAGCACACTGTTGTCCTCCTGAGCCCCTTCATTGGTGACGTGGCGCACTCGGCCACGCTTGGGGACGTGTGTAGCCTAGGAGGCTTGTGGAGTAGATTGAGCAGGTGGTGGCCTTCGAGCAATCGCCATGGCTCCCAGCTTGGGGTAAGGGAAATCACATGCATAGTGCCCAACGCGGCCACAGTTGTAGCACGGGCCGCCAGGGCCACCTGTCACACTCACTTGGGATCCTACGGGTCTTGGAGGTTGTCCTTGCGGAGCAAAGGGAGATGGGCATCGTACTATCCACATCAGTCATGGAGCAGTCGAGGCTGAAATGTGAGATGGTGGAGGTTGACTCTCCGTGCAGGTACGTTGAGAGGTCCCGCCCACGGAAGGCGACGGAAACCTTTTGCATTTCTTCTCCTCTTGATGGCTCTTCATCTTGAACTCAATGGTAAGGGAGGTGCTCACCAACCTATTGAAGTCGGTAAACTCATGAGCCGACAAGCGATCTTGCATCTTGAGAGAGAGGCCGTTCACAAAGTGGTATTGCTTTCGATCGTCAGTGTTTACCTCATCTGGCACATATTGTGCAAGGTGGTTGAATACCTGCACATACTCCATAATAGATCTGCCCCGTTGTTGAAGATCCAGAAACTCTCGCTTCTTTATTACTATTATCCCTTTGGGAATATGATAATCACGGAATGCCTGGTAGAACTCCACCCAAGACACCCGGTGGTTTGTGGGGTGCATTGCCAAATAGTTGGATCACCATGCGCCCGCCGCACTCTGAAGTTGATGGGCGGCGAAAAGAGCCTTCTCGTGGTCTTCACATCTGAGGAGAGCAAGCTTATGCTCGATAGTCCTAAGCCAATGGTCTGCATTGAGAGGATCCTTAGCACACGTGAAGGTGGGTGGCTGAGTCCTAAGGAAATTCGAGAAGTCGTCTCGGTGTCCAGCTCCACCTCCTCCATGAGGGGTCGTATTACGCACAAGAGCTTCGAGGAGTGCCATTTGAGCTTGACAGTTTTGTTCAATTTGCATAAGCACATCCGCCATGCTCGGCGGTGGAGGCGGCGGAGGGTTGTTCTCATTAGAACCCTCAGGAAGGTCTCCGAGACTATGGCGAATTCTCATCCTGTTGCAACGACAAGATGAAGAGGGTAAAATCAAACACCGACACAGCCTAAAAGCATTCGCCAGATATTGTTTGCTTGGACCCTTAATACCTTATATATGGAAACATGTATGCACATGACCAACAGAGAACAATGAATGCATGCTCGATTCCTATCTACCGTTTCTTCCTCAAGCGCGTCTCTCCACGACAAACATCAAGAACACATGCATTCATATATCCAATCATCACCCCTCGCACCAAAAAGAATAAGTAGCGCGAACGGTGCTGGTGCATCTTGCCGCATAAGAGACAATTCATACGTTGCTACCAACGTATGCACTTCTCGTACCCTCGCTGTCATACCTAGTTTTAACGAACAAAACCAGATGTGGCTTATGTGTGCCCAGGATGTTCAACACACATAAGGACATCACAGATGAAGTAACAAAAGCAATACTTTTATTAAATAAACATTAAACTCTTACAGAAATTGACATATATTATCTTCTATGAAGATATCTGCAGCGAAACAAAAGTACTAGTGCCCAACAACACCGTAGGCAATCGACCGGGAGACACGCGCCTAGAACGTCACAACCTCATCTTGATAGTCTTCAATATCTTCACTCACTGAGCAGTAGCATACATGTCGCATGGTATAGGGAAAATAGCAAGTGTGAGCACATAGAGTACTCAGCAAGTGGGGGAAAGTAATGATATGCAGGCTTATACCAAGAATAGGCTAACACATGGTATATTTGCGTAAATGCGAGTAATGAAAACATATTTGGACTCAAAAGCATTAGGCAATTATTAAGTGAATGTAACCCATACAGTCTAACACGCAGCATACAAGGCTCCCCACTTTGCGTACCATAACTGTCTAGTACTCCCTGTACTATAACCAAAACCACAACCATCTAGTACTCCCTGTACCAGAACCATAACCACAACCCACTAATCATATGAAGATCCAAGTCTCTCATATCCGTGAGCACGGCTGTTATAACAGTTTTACACTCTGCAGAGGTTGTCCAGCTTTCCCCACGAGTCAGGGAATTCCATGTTGCCGCATTCGCGAAACACTTAACACACGCCAGTGGTGTGCCGCCAAGAATCACTGTATGACACTTTCCACTAACCAGAGACTAATCCAGTATGTGTCTGCCCACTAGGTTTCACCACCAGGCTTTACGCAAGCTAAGCTCCTACCCAGAAGCCCCCCTTTGTGCTGACCCAACACACACTAGATAGACTCTAATCAGTATGTCACGCCTTACCCATATCAGCCTCGTGGTTGGTACGTTACTTCTTGGGTTGTCGCTCCACGAACCGGTCCTTACTTAGATTACTTGAGCAAACACTAAACCAACATCATAACCATGGTAACCATCCAAACCACTTTGCTCAAGGCCTAAGGTTCCATGTTGCTAGACCATTAACACATTAACGACCATTGTTGCATATGTTCATTAGTCAAGATTATGACACTTCTCAATATCCCAAAAGCATGGCTAAGTAATCTGCCCATAAAAGACACCTAACCATAAACCATCTAGGTTACAAGGGATGATAAGGTAAAATCTAGGGAAAACCCTAACATAGGTGACTACCCATCATATTGACAGACATAGCATGCAATTTATTAAAACCAAAACATTTAAAAACATAGGTTCAATATGATCAAGGACACTTGCTTTTTTCCCAATGCTACTCAGTGTTGTCGAAATCTTGGTCTTGAAGTCCCTCGAACTGCTCTGGAACGTTATCGACTAATCGCGAGAACTACCGACAAACAACACAAAGGAAAACACTAAGAACAACATACAAAACATCATTAAAACACTTTAAAAATACTATGGTTGGATAGGGATGATTTAGAAACGTTTAGACGCAAGAATCGTCTAAATTGGAGTTAAGATGAAAAGAGAACAGCTTTCGAAAGATGGATTAGACTGAAAAAGAATTGCTGATTTTCCTGAACTATCTTCCTATGGGAAAGGCTTTATTGCACAATCATTGTGTCAGGCTTGACAACATGATAATGCATGGTTCAAGAAGTGTAGGGCAAACCAGACTTTGCTGACTAGGCTAAGAAGAATGATGTGGCGCTAACTTGGCATGCTATGCAAGTACCATCTTGGATTGAAGAAGGGATACGCGGAGATCTAGTATCGACCACCTATGATGGATCAAAAAGGCCGAAGGTTGCGCTTCTAGGTTAAGGATACTACTGGTCACTCTATGTAGCAGTGATAGTTCGGGTTTCGTCAAAGATGGCGATCGGGCATTTGACCACAAACTTTGATGTCGGCTTCAGTGGTATTCGGTAAAACGAGGGAAGCATGGCATAGAACGCGAAAAGACTAACTCAGCGGTATGGTTGGTTTTGGAAGGGGTCATCCGAGGTAGCGGCAAAATAGCGATGACTGCTTCTAGGTTTGGTGGTGACCGCGAACAGATGCAAGAACGAAGATGCTCGCGTTCCAAGACCGTTTGGCTATGAAATTTGAGAAACTGTTTGAATAGAGATGTTCATATATCCTGCAAACACAATGCTACGGCATAGTTTTGAGTAGATCTTCCACTGAGAGGAAGAACGATCAACAAAGATGAGACGGGTGATGGCTGCGACATGCTGTGGTTGGCAATGACGTCCTGGTCGTGTCACTGCACAAATGGGGATGGGCTCCTAGGGTAACATAGAATACCCCATGGGACATGCCGTGAAGTGGTTGGTGCATCCATACGGCTTTCGGATTGACAGGGAACGTGAATACAAATCCGGTGCGCGCGCAGAACGCGTCCAGAAACCGGACAACGGGTATGTCAACCTTAATTTCGATAGTTTGGCTAATCTACTGACCGACCTGGTTGGTGAGGGCGTGGGGAACATCATGGCGCATGCACCAGTGAAAAGGCTTGGTGATTTGACCTCTGGTCGGTCGGGAACATCGATGCCAATCAGCTACAGCGTGGTTGTCTCGCGGCTGTCCGCGACGGCGACGATCATGGCGGCGTAGATCGGGCTTTGGCCAGGGCTAGAGCTTGGATAGGGACTTAGTATGATGCTAAAACAGTAGTAAGGGAGGAGAAGAAGGGGTCCTCACCTTGCTTTGATGGTTGAAGGAGGATTCACGGAGAAGACGATGTAGCGCATCACGGGCGGCAGCTCCGGCGACGCACGGACAGGGCAGCAGCGACTACTAGGGCTTGGGGGTATGGAATAGGGGTAGGAAAGGGCATGTAACTCATATATATAGGGCTAGGGGTGGCTGGTTGAGGTGGAGTCCAAACCGAACACGAATCGGGATCGAGTTCGAGTCGGTTACGATTTCCTTTTTTGTAGCTCTGTATTCCGAGGATGATATCTCCATCGTCTGGACTTCAAATTGGACGTTTCTTGATTCTAAATTGTAGTACTCGATAAGATCTACAACTTTGGTAGTCATTGGAACTTCTAAAAACGCCATATTGATTTCCAAAAATGCACTACAAGGTAAACTATTTGAACTCGGACTTCTCTGCGGAGCACTGATTTCGGGGGCCGTTACTCTTAGCTCCATTATCGAAAAGAGGACTTCCATAGGTTCAAATCGAAGCTCTCGACGAGACCTATAACTTTAGTATTGTCAAGATTTGCATTTGAGGCCGTTTTGAACTCTAAAACGTCATGCGAAGATGAGGCTGTCCAGGACTCCGTGAAAATTTACAGATTTCGTAGATCCTTTGTTGGACCATCTAGAAGACTTGGCTAAGGGTTTGGACTTGAGCAAGATTGAGCCCAAAGACACTTTAGGTATATCTAGGGTTTAGAAAAGAAACTTTTGCAGAGAAATTTGAATCGGGTTTGAATTTGAATTGAGTTCGGAGTGAATTCAAGAGAAACGAAAAAGATGAGGTTGAACAAGAATAGGACTAGATAAGGAATTTGAATTTAGATTTTGGGTAGAATTTGAGAAAGAGGAGTGATTGGCTTTAAACAAGGATTTGGATAAGATTTGAATTGACCTAGAGAAGGATCAGATATGATCAAGGATTGAATAGATGATGAATTCAAAGATTTTGAATTCCAACCATTAAGATCCTTAACTTATTCACTTCTGAGTTTTGTAAAAACCTTTTCAAAATATTTTTCACTCAAAACACCAAAGAGAAAGAAAAGGAAAAAGAACTCTAATGCATTTACCTGGCTCCTAACAAAACTCAGCATGTAATGCACAAAAAATAATAACCTTTATTGATTGATTGATAAAGAAAATAGGTTTTAAACCTATTCTACTGGTGAAGCTATTCACTAATCTTGGAAAATTTTAGAAATTTGAGAAATATGAAAATCAGGGTGTTACAATCGCCTTACGGAACATACCATGCCTCTTTCGCCGATGCAACAAAAATCATAAATGTATTATAATGCGAAAACAAACAACTCAAGCGTCTCTCGTATCCACGATTTATACTTAGAGGCATAATATAGCAAGTTTATACATATTTATAGGAAGAATCACAAGTAAACTTTAGTGAGTTGATTAGTGAGGTTGACATACTTATTAAACAACGTCTTAAGTGTTTTTAGGCTACTTCATTAAACCAAACTCTGATACTACATTCATCAGGAGGATCATTATTCATAAATACACCTCAATGATTAAGCAGAATACCATCTCGGTAGTCCCAACATGTGTTTTATGTTCAAGATCGGAACACATACCTTTCCAACATGTATATCACAACATAACTTAAGAAAGAGCAAGTAATTAAAGTTATATTACACGTTCTTAAGCATGCAACCATTTCCAACAGTTTACACAAAGAGAAACTACATAGCGAAAGATTAAAACCTTAACAACAACAAACGGAGAGTGGAACCATATGCCCTTAGGCTCCACCCCAAAAGCTATGCCTCACTAGAGTAGGATGCACTACTCTTACCCACCACCTGCATCGGTGGGCACGAAGTAGCCAAACACCGCATCACCCTCACCAGCAGAACCTGAAAGCACAGGCATGAGTACAAAGGTACTCGCAAGACCTAAACCATGTAGAGCACATGTACTTAGCTCGACTCCAAGGATTATGCATTGAGCTATTAGCAAGAGTAGGCCACAAGGTTAAGTAAAACATATGTGGTAAGCAACCTAAACATATATGTGTGAGCATATATACTTAACTTCAAAAACAACTGGCTTCCTACCCTGTAAACCACAACTTGAACATGTATGTATATTAACCAAAGTATCTCATCAACAAACCACCAACCAAAACCATCATACCATAATCTTATCCCACATTCGTAAACTCTATGACTGGTACAAATGAAACAATAGCATGCTCATGACCAAGAGCGTGGCAATTCGTATTGTTCTTACACCCTACAGGGGGGGGGGGTACAACTTTACCCACACGACTCGAGGACCATTCGGCTTGTGCTACTCGTGAAAGTACACACAAGGGGGTACTCGTGTCAACCTTTCTCATACCCGGAACCACCCACTTGCAATGCCCCAATGGCACCGAGGTTACCGCGAGCGTGTCCTGGACACCTCCGGCTCCACGCCACCTTGCTTCTCCTTTACTTTTTCTCTTACGCGTCATAGAGGCGCAAGGCAAGTGTCGGTATGGCATAAAATAATCGGCTTACCTTACCATTAGATCAGCATGTGGTGAGTACAGAAAGTGCTAGAGACAACTGTATCGACGGACGGCTTTAAACTATGCAAGCGGTCTATGGCATCCGGGCTCCTCTCCTGAACTACCCAGAGGACTCCTCCTGCGCAGAAGATACCCCTAACACCGCCCACATCTCGCCTCAATCTCACATCTCAACCATTCATCTCAACCTCATCTTTGTATCTGTAAACAGTGATTAAGCTCTAAGCTCGTGAACAATGGCAGCACCATCGCTCGACTTCTACCAAGGACCTAAGCATTACTAAGCATTTTGAATAAACCTTGAAACTAGACAACAACTATATCATACAGGCTACAAGGATAAGGATTCATCAATAAGTCAAGGTAGAGATAATGCATCAACATAGGTTCTACCCAATCAGCCCGACACTAGACTCAACACATGCAAACATACATAAAGCATAATTTATCAATTTTAGACTCTATTCAATTTGAACAAAGGGTGCAATATGCTTTGATACTTGCCTTGCTACTCTGGGGTTTGCCCGATACTTCTAGAACAGAACTCGCAGAAGTGGTGTGCCTCGATGTCACCCTCGATCACACTCACGTCACGCTCTGGACCTTCGTTCGCTTAAAGAAGAACACATGCAATGATGAACATGAAGGAGGTGCAATGCTTCATGACATGAGTTTTCAAGCATTAACAATTTCCTTAACTTTACTTATTGTTAAACATTTACTATTTTCTGGATTAATTAAGCTTAAAACAAAGCTTAGCCCTAGTTAGAAAATTAACTATGCTTAGCATGATAGTCTGTATTTTTACTGAATAGGGCATAAATTAACAAGATTTTCAAAATTGATTTCATCAATTTTGGAGCTACCAATAATTAATTATGGATTAATGAAGATCAAACCCGTTTTATTAACCCATGAAATTTAAATACAAATTTCATAGCTCCCAGTATTTTTAACATGTAGATTATGCTCATACAAACCCAACAAAATTGGTTTCACTATTTTTGGAACAATATTCTAATTTCTATGTATTTTACAAATCTCAGCCGATTTAATAGTTGAACGAAAATTCTATTTCACATTTACCGATTAAATCCGAATACTAAATGGGCCAAAAACTTTTTGCACCCAGGCCGAGCTAGCCACAGTCACTGACAGTGGGCCTGGAGGTTTTGACCACGGGTCAAAATCGACAAGGGTGGGGTGGCACAGTACCGGCGACACGGCCCTGCATCGCCGGCGGCGAGCGGCGGTGTGGTGCGGTGAAAGGAGGGCACCGGCGGCACCAGCGTAACACGAGGGACTCGATTGAGGGTCGTGTGGCCACCGGCGATGACCTGAGGGCGGCCATCGACAGCAAACGACAGCAATCAACGACGGCGACTCGGTCAAGCACGCCGGCGGTGAAACAACGGCGAAACAAACCCGATCTAAAGCTCCTACACCATCTACGCGAGCCTGCGGATCCAACGGTGTGCACATTGGCTGCTGGGCCTGGCTGGAGCACGGACGGCGTCGGGCCCAAAGGAAACAAACGCCTACAAAAGGAAGAGGTGAGCAAGGAGAGGCTCATTGCATGATTGGTCAGGGCAAAGAAGCTTCAGACCGGCGGTTTCAACGGTGAGGGGTGGATCCACTTGGCCGGCATCGAGGAAGATGACGCCCGTGCGGTGAATCCGACCGAGGGAAGGTGGAATCCGTGTGAGAAGCGGTTAGTGATGCTCCCTTGGTGTTCTCTCTTGCTTCTTATGGCTCAGGCTCAACGGATTCGTGCTCAGGCGTGGCAGATTTGGGCGGCGGTCGTGTTGTGGTGCTCTGCTCTGCTGCCTGGCTGGAAGAGAGAGAGAGAGAGCAGAGAGAGCAATAAGAGGGAGAGAGGGAGCAGAGAGCAACTTTTAGCAACACAAACTCAGATCCTCCAAAGCATGGCTCAAAATATGGAAAGGTTGCGACACATCACTAAATATTTGAGTGCAGAAGACGAACAGAGTCAGCAGAACAACAGGAAGAAGAGGAAGATACAATTTCAAGGAAGCAACGCACGTCCCGTTAAGACAACACAAGCACCTCTGCAAGGATATATGCTACGTTCCAACAATCAGTACAGACCTCAGCCGTAAGCACTTGTTCAGTGTTCAGTATATCAAACACCTGGTTCTACTCCACCTGTCACTCCTCAAGCCAAGAATAGCCTATCTATTCATGCCTCAAGAAAATGATGTTTCCATTGTGGAGATAACGGACACGATGTGAATAGGTGTCCTAAGAAGTCTCTAAATCAGGCCAACACCAACACTTTGAAGCCTACTCAGTCTTAACCCCAAGCATGTAATAAAAGTCAGATGCCCTCTCAGAACAACTGTGAACAGCAAGACACCAGGATGCAAAGCTGTCCTTAGGATCTCAACATCAGTGATTTGGTGATCACCTATAGAGAATTTTAATCGAATAGGGTCAAACATTTCAAGAAGTGAGAAAACCGAGCTGGATCAGTGCAACAAAGCAATCCCATTAGTTAAGAAAAGGATAATACAGCAGAAAAGACTCTCCTCCCATGCCTCAACATACAGGTTCTTCATTCTACAAATTTGGACGGAAACAAATTCCAGGATGCACCTATAACGAAAGCATGTTTTTGTTAAGGGGAAGAAAGACATTATGCCAACCGATGTCCCCTGAGGATTCTTGTTCCTGATGCTAAGAAAGTGTGTTTACACTAAGGAGATGAAGGACACTTAATCAATGAGAGCTCCAAGAGGTACTGTGCTCCGCCCAAAGAAGGACAATATTACGCCTACAAATGCCCCAAGAAGTGTTTAGCCCGGAACCAGATCAACCCTCAGCCCCAGATGAAGATCCCAATTCAGCATTCAGGTTATCACAACGTTCAAGCAGCAACTCAAGATAGTCAAGCTCAACAGGATGTTGTCAAGCCCAAAGAAGCTCGGTAGGCACCAAGAAGTTGAGAGTGATATACCACATGTCAAGTGCAACCCTGTAATAATGAGAATCCGATATTATCTCTTTATATCATCAAGCCATGTGGCTTAAGTACAATCTGTTTAAGACTTGAATAGAAGTTTGCTTTCCCTTGTTCTATCCGAGAAATGTTAATGTTTATCCACTCTATTTCTAGTCTGTCTACTTCTCATGAAATAGAAATGCATGTCAAATAAGTTCGCTCTTTTTAAGGGAGTTAGACTTTCTAGCCAATCTATTGGTTCTGGAATCAAAAGACCCGGATGTTGTTCTTGGAAGAGGCTAGTCAGTAAGAGTAGTGGAGTAATAAGGTGTGCTAAAGAAATGACAATAGTTAGAAGCTACAGTTCCGATTTCATAAGTAAATACCAAGAATAAGTATCCTCTTCCCAGCATCAATGACTTATTTGATCAGCTTAAAGGAGCATGTGTGTTCACTAAGATTGATTTTCGCTTAAGATATCTTCAGTTTAAGATTCGAGTATCAGATATTCCTGAAACAGCTTACATCACGCATTACGGACTATATGAGTAAACAGTCATGTCTTTCTAATTGACCAACACCCATGCCTACATCATGTATCTGATGAAAAACATATTTATAGAGTACCTGGATAAGTTTGCAGTAGTCTTTATCTGTCACACCCTGATTTTCAATTTTCACAAATTTCTAAAATTTTCCAAGATTAGATTATAGGTTGAATAATTAGAATAGGAAAAAACCCTATTTTCTAAATTCAAATTCAACTTTGAATTAGGTTATTAATTATTTGAATGCATTCATGTTGAAGATAGGCATATAGGTTTTCTTTGGATTTTATTGGATTTTATCTGAGCTCTTTTGGAGTTTATTAGAATTTATTTGAGTTAATCTTATTTCCAAAATACCAAAATGTTTTTATTTGCTCAAAATATATTTTACTAGCTTCTAAATGTTTTCAAAAGCTTGCTGGAATTTTCCTAGAATTTTTTAGGCTTCATTTGGTATTTTATTTGGGTTTTAGTTTGTGTTGGAGCAAGAGATCGTCTTGCGCTCATAAGTATGGCGAGAGTTTCTTTTAAGGACGAGCAAGCTTTGAAATGAAGTTTGAGATGAAGGAACACTAAAAATGTATTGATAGTAGAAAATATTGGTCTAGGGGGAGTATCACTATATGTCTTTGTATTTTGTGTATTTGTCTCTCCTCCCCCCAGATGACCATGACCCCCTATTTATAGGGTTATACGTAGCTTGGTGTACAAGTTAGCACCATGTATAAATATCTAGGACCTGACTGAATTACATGGCCTTATCCTAGATAACTACTTTTAAACCTACATAGAAGATAAATATCTATCATAGTAACTATTGCAGTACAAGCAACCCTAGGCGGTGAACTGGTCGCCAATTGCGGCAAGCCGCCGCACTGACAAGGGTGTCAGGATGACCTCCATTGCACTGGAGTGTCAAGATAAGGACCACTTGCACCAGCATTAATTGTTCGTCACTTTGTGTCAGGTCGGTTGCATAGGGTGTCATTTCTTCCCTGATATTATCTCCATGGAGACATGCTACATCTTCGAGCTTCGAGAAGGCCACATAGGCACCGGAGGGGTGGGCCCGAAGGGGTCCACAGCCTCCGGAGACCAGGTCTCTTGCTGAGAGTCTGGAGACCGAAGACTCTAGAGAGACCTGTGATAGCGATCCTAACCATTGTTCGTAGGCTGGTCTATTTCCTCCAACATTTTGCTTTCCCTCTCTTCTAAAAATTCCAAAACAAAAATAAAAGCCATATTCCAATCTAGCCCAGCCCAGCTAGACAACCTACTCTCTCTCTCCCTCCTGGTCCATCCAACTCCCTCCCCGGCCCAGCTCGCCAGGCGGCCTACTGCTCCATCCCTCAAATGCTCTCCCGCTTAGGCCTACTTCGGCCCAGCTCGCACACCTACTCTCACCACCTGGGCTGTGCTCAGCAGCAGCCGTGCCAGCCCACTCGCCATCCCACTAGCAAAATGCGCCTCGCGCCGCTTCCACCTTCGCAAGCGCTATCTCCTTCCTTGACTCGTTCTCACCACCACCACCATGTCTGAGCTGGAAAACCGCAGCCACCCTAGAGTCCTGATCATTCCCAAGAGCCCCTCCGCGCACCTATATATTCTCACACTGGCCCTCAGTTTTTCTCATTGCCTCAACTCATCGAATCTCAAGCGCAACTGCCAAAACCTGGTGCCACCACCACCATAGCCACCGCCTCGGCTGAGCTCATTATTGTGTCACTCTAGCGCCACTTTGCACAATCTAAGCCACCCAAGAGGTCCGCCGCCACCCACCGAAGCTCTTTCTGCCATCAATTTGGTTCACCAGCTGCGGATCTACCCCACCGATGAGATCTCGTGTGCCGCTACCTCCTTCTTTGTTGCCAACCGCCTTACCATGTCAGGCTGCCAGTGGTAAGTCCCAAAATGGAGTCACCATCGTCCCCTCTCTATTTTTTGCCGCTCGCCGTCACGCCCTGAGGTCGGCGATGAGGTTTGCGCTGTCCTCCGGTGAGGTCACCGTCGTGTCGACCTCAGCTCCGCCATGCTGATCCCCTCTGGTAGCCCCTTCTCCCTCTGTCGTTAGATCCAAACCATGTGGCCAAGATTAGATCAGATGCATACCCTTTCACCAACCAATCCAAAATTGACACGATCAACCTAGTCAGCACTTAAAGTGACATCATCAAGACATGTCATCACCACATCAATAGATCTGTTGATGTGTTAGCCCAGTTAGCAACTTAGAGTTTTCTAGCACAAAAATAATTCCAAGAAATTCTAGAAAATAGCTCTTTTTGCGAAAAAGCCCCTGCAAATTCAAAGTCTCATATCTTCTTTGTTTTGAGTGATTCTTGCGCTCAAATTTGTCAAAAATATGCTATGGGAGTAGTTCTTGTGCCCCATGCTAGTTTCAGATAGCAGGCATTGGTGGAGAACTTGGCGGCCCTGGTGGCGATGGAGGAGGCCAGGAAGAAGGGAAAGGAGGCCAGGGTGGTGGTTTCTTCGACTTCTTTCCCTGTCTTCCGATAGCTCGGGGGTCGGCTATTGCATCAGCTACTGCAGTGGCAGGTTACAGAAGAGGAACATACGCCGCTTCATGCGCGGCCCCTGCTGGGACCCGTAGGAGGCGAAGGCGCCCTTCGGGGGAGTTTTTGGTGAAGTCACGGAACATTCTTGTCTCACGGTCAATTATGGCTTCGCTGCAGGCCATAGTTTGTCTTTTGCCACCTTGTACTCTTTCTCCCCTGGTTTGCTCTTTTGGGGTATGTCTCCTCCATATCGACCTTTGTACTATTGCTTCTTTGTACATGCCCTCCGATGCACAAGTTGCTAATAATATATTTTGAGCCTTTGCAGATAATTGTATTCCTTCTTGGGCCGAAGTGTAGGGGATCCTCCGAACAGGTGACCGCGTGTCAATGTGCCTTCGTACCATGACTCTCTAGCCCTTTTGTAGGTGATGGTTGGTTTTGGCAACCGACGTACTGAGACCTCGCATAGGTCTTGCCTGAATTTGACCGAGGTAGGTGTCTGTGCGATATGGAGGGTTTGGACCTCATCGTTGTGGCTGAGCGTACTGACTTCATTCCTTCCTGGGGAGAGGTGGCCCCAGGAATCTAGTAGCAGTGGGCATGTAGGGTAACCAAGGATGGCCGGGAGAAGTAATGGTGACCTCCTTGTTCCTGGCCATCACTAAGTTTCAGCACAACATACTCCTCCTGTCTGGCATCGGTAGGGATTTCTTCCAAATTTGTTTCAGATTTCCAATTCAAAGTAATCCATCTGGAACTTTGGGGACAAGCTCTGGAGGTGATCCTTGATCCTTCAGGTCCTTAACCTCTGCCCGGCTCTAGAGGTATCTCGTTCGGAGCCTGGTGGTGGTGTGTTAAGGGCGAGGCCGATGCTAGGCTGGAAGGGAGGTCCATGACCCCCTTCACCTTTAGCTGCTGCCTACCAACGGAGGCACTCCGTCCAGAGCCTGGAGGTGATTTTGTCGGAGACGACGCCGATGCTAGGCTGGAAGGGAGGCCTGCGACCCTATGACCTTTAGCCGTGCCTAGCTCTAGAGGCACTCTGTCCGGAGCCTGGCGGTGGTTTTATCGGAGGCGAAGCCAAAGGCACGACCAGCAGGAAGGGCAGTCCGAAACCCTATTGGCCCTTTGGCCACTGCCTGGATCTGGAGGCACTCCGTCCGGAGCCTGGCGGTGGATTTGTCGGATGCGAGGCTGATGCTAGGCTGGAAGGGAGGCCTGCGACCATCTTGGCCCTTTAGCCACTACTTGGCTCTGAAGGCACTTCGTCCAGAGCCTGGCAGCGGTTTTGTTGGAGGCGAAGCTACTGCTTCTGCAATGAATAGTTGGGGATTCCATACTATTTTTTATGCCACACAGAGTGGACTTTCAATTAATATTAGCATAGTCTTCATATATGATGTATCAACATGTCTAGAGGAGACTGTAGGGTAATGACTTTACCTTTTACCACACGTGTTTGAGTTACAAAGGCCATACCTCACCCTACGGGGAGAGTTTATACCCCTCCGGCCTGCGGGCTATGCCTTTCAGATGCTAGTGGGTTTCACACCCCTCCGGCATAGAGGTGTCGCCTTCAAAATGCCAAAGGATTTATCAGATAGGTTTTTAGAACATCTCCATAGATGGAGTTTTTAAGAACATCCCCTTGCGCTAAGATTTTCAAGATGTTTTTGCCTCGTGGTTGTTTTTTCAAGATCTCTGTTTGGCAGAGGTTTTGGAAGACATCCCGGTTTGATGGAGGTTTTGGGAGACGTTTCCGTTTTACAGAGTTTTTTCAAGACATCTCCATTATAGGGAGGTTTTGGAAGACTCTCCATTATACGGAGGTTTTGGGAGGCGTTTCTGTTTTACGAAGGTATTTCAAGACATCTCCATTTAGGGAGGTTTTGGAAAACTCTCTGTTTGGTGGAGGTTTTCAATAAATTTCCATTTTTGTAGAGATTTTTTGGAAGACTCTCCATTTTTGTGGGGGTTTTGGAAGACTCTCCATCTGGTGGAGGTTTTCAAGACATCTTTGCTTTTGCGGGGGTTTTTGGAAGACATCCCCATTTTGCGGGGGTTTTTGGAAGGCTCTCCATCTTGCGGAGGTTTTTGGAAGACATCTCCGTTTTTGCTAAGGTTTTTGGAAGACTCTCCATCTTGCGGAGGTTTTCAAGACATCTACATTTTTGTGGAGGTTGGAAGACTCTCTGTCTTGTGGAGGTTTTGCACCCCCTTCGGCAAGTATTAATGCCGAAGGCCCTACACACTATCGAAGCTACGCAATACCTTCCAGGAAACCTAGGTAGTCTTGCCTTTCAGGTGACCTCGGCATACTACGCCCATAGTGTGTAGGCATGTCATGCTCCCGAGGATACTCCCTGGGTGCACCGTAACTCTGCCGCTGAGGGTGCCCCTTAGTGCGTGGCATTATACAACCGAAGCTATGCAATACCTTCTAGGAAACCTAGGCATAATCTACCCTCCAGGTGACCTCGGCAAGCTGCACTCGTGGTGTATAAGCATGTCATGCATCTCGAGGCGGCTCCCCGAGTGCTCCGCATCCTCATTATCAAGGACGTTAGGTTTAGGCAAGCAATGCTTACAGGTGTGTGCGCGTGTCACGCCTCCTGAATAAATCCCTTGGGGGCACCGCAACTACATTACCAAGGATTTCCCTTAGTAACCGGCATCTACACACTATTAAGGCTATGCAATACCTTCCAGGAAGCCTAAGTATAATCTTCCTTCCAGGAAACCTAGGCATGTTGTGCCCACGATGTGTAGGCATGTCGTGCAACGAGGATATCATGCGACGATATTCCTCAGATACTACATCTCTGCTACCGAGGATGTCCCTCAGTGCGTGGCTTCGACACTACTGAGGCTATGCAATCCTTCCAGGACACCTTAGTATAATCTACCTTTTGGGTGACCTAGGCATGCTGCGTCTGCAGGTGTGTGGGCCTCACTGTCTAAGGAGACTATGCGATACCTTCTAGGAAACCTAGGCAGTCTTGCCTTCCAGGTGACCTAGGCATGCTACGCCCGCTGTACGTGGGATTGTCCTGCTTCCTGAAGAAAACCTTTGGGTGCGCCACAACACTATCTATCAAGGAAGTCCCTTGATACATGGCAACTACACTGTCAAGGCTACGCAATACCTTCAAGGACACCTAGGAAGTCTTGCCTTCCAGGTGACCTAGGCATGCTGCGTCTGCAGGCGTGTAGGTATTTTCATGGCTATGTACTAGTTAAATTTGGCGGTCTACTGTCAATAAGCAGCGAATTGCAGTATAAGGCATAGCCAGGTCAGATGACTATTCATAACTCATGCCAAACTGAGATATAACTTAAGTTCTACTACTTAATGCTAAACAGGGATATAATCTAAGTTTACTATTTCTACCTAGTGGTTATCTGTTGCAAAATCTTCTAATAGCAAGGTTGGATACTTCTAGCATGTTTTGATCTTAATGTATGAAAGATAGACCAACTAGGTAAACTATTGACAAGTGATCATGGGCGTACCTTTGCCAGAATAAGGCCTCTATCGTGAGGTTTGGAGGCCCCAAAGCCAATGGCTAGGCCAGGAGAGGTGGTCCTCGACCCCCTCGGCCCTTAGCCGCTACCTAGCTCTGAAGGAAATCTGTCCAGAGCCTGGCAACGGCGTGTTAGAGGATAAGCCGAAGACTAGGCCGGGAGAGGCGCTCTGCCACCACCTCGGCCCTTGGCTGCTACCTGGCTCTGGAGGCACTCCATCTGGAGCCTGGCAACGGCGTAACAGAGGCAAAGCCAAAGTCTAGGCCAGGAAAGGAGCTTTGTGACCCCCTCCTCCCTTAGCCACTGCCTAGCTCTGGAGGCACCCTGTCTAGAGCCTAGTGACGGCGTTCTCCGACTCAGTCCTTGTCGCTGGGATATTGTACCATTGGTGGCAGAGTTTGTGGCGACGGAGCAGGGTTACAGAGCTAGATATTTGCCCGGGAGCTTGCTTCAGGCTTAAGACCCTTGTGCCATCCTTCATCAGCTCCCTCTATGGAAAGGTATCCTACTTGTCTTCTGAGGTATTGCTCCTAGAAGATCATGAGGGTTCGGCAAGCGTCGGTATTGTGGCCGCGCCCCAACCCGTGTAGGATGCACCAGTATGCCTCCCGGGGGACCGGAGCTTGCAGTTGTCATTGAGGTCGTTGCCGAGGGCTACGTTCCCTAGAGCCTGTGGTTTCCTCAGGGCCTCTTACCCCTTGGGGAGACCGAATAGGCCATCCAGTGAACCGGCTCTCAGAATTGGAGTTGCTTTGACTAGGCCTCCCTGGATGGGTTGGACTTGGAGTTCCCTGCGCGTTGTTGGCATCACGAGGGCTGCATTGAGAGCATTGGTGGGGTCTGCACACTCCAGAGCCCTGTGCCTCCTTGGAACCCTCTTTCGCCTGAGGGGCCCAAGGAGGACGCTGGGCGAACAGACCCTCTGAAGATGTTGGCTCGTCCAGGGCATCCCGGTTGCTGTCGAAAGAGATACTTCCGGACCAAGCCCAGGTGAGAATACCCCTGGGTTCGACCGCCCTGAACCACTAGAACGCGGCCTGCTTGGCTGCGACCTCAATCGCGACTTCTCCTGGTGCGGCGAGGTCTTCACCATGCAGATGCTGGAAGGCCTCTGTACCGTCTTGAGCCTCCATACCGAACCAAGGTTCTGGGTTGGTAGAGGCCGGAGAATGCCCCCTATTCCTCATAAACATTAGAACAATGTTAATATTATGCTTTTCTATGGTATGCCTTGAGTGATTTGGATTCTTTGTTTGAGTGTTGGAATACGTTGTGGGATGCTCTAGCATCTAGTAACAGTAACATTCCTTATATATCTCTATAGTTAATAGTATAGTTGGATATTTCCCCTTCTAGTATTTTCTTTTCTTGCACAAACCTTCCTCTTCAATCCTGACCAGATGTAGAACATAAAGAAAGACCAGTATAGTGAGGACACCAACCCCATCAATAATAGTAACAACCAGCATACGCCACCATAGTTCAACAAAGAGCAACTTTTAGCAACACAGACTCAAATCCTCCAAAGCATGGCTCAGAATATGGAAAGGTTGCTACACATCACTAAATATTTGAGTGCAAAAGACAAACATAGTCAACAGAACAACAGGAAGAAGAGGAAGATACAATTTCAAGGACAAGGAAGCAGCGCACGTCCTATTATAACAACTCAAGCACTTCTGCACGGATATATGCTACATTCCAAAAATCAGTACAGACCTTAACCGTAAGCACTTGTTCAGTGTTCAGAATATCAAACACCTCGTTCTACTCCACTTGTCACTCCTCAAGCCAAGAATATCCTATCTATTGATGCCTCAAGAAAATGATGTTTCCATTGTGGATATAAAGGAAACTATGTGAATAGATGTCCTAAGAAGTCTCCAAATCAGGCCAACACCAACACTCTAAAGCCTACTCAATCTTAACCCCAAGCATGTAATAGAAATCAGATGCCCTCTCAGAACAACTGTGGACAGCAGGACACCAAGATACAAAGCGGTCCTCAGGATCTCAACATCAGTGATTGGATGATTATATACAGCGAATTTTAATCAAACAGGGCCAAACATTTCAAGAAGTGAGAAAACCAAGCTGGATCAGTGCAACAAGGCAATCCCATCAGTTAAGAAAAGGATAATATCGCAGAAACAGCTCTCCTCCCATGCCTCAACATATAGGTTCCCCATTCTACAAATCTGGACAGAAACAAACTCCAGGATGCACTTATAAGGGATGCATGTTTTTGCTGTGGGGAAGAAAGACATTATGCCAACTGATGTCCCTTGAGGATTCTTGTTCTTGACGCTAAGAAAGTGTGTTACACTGTGGAAATGAAGGACACTTCATCAACCAGTGCTCCAAGAGGTACTGTGCTCCACCCAACAAGAAAGTAGTGTGTTTCCGCTGTGGAGGAGAAGGACAATATTACGCCTACAGATGCCGCAAGAAGTCTTTAGCCCAGAACCGGATCAACCCTCAGCCACCTCGGTTGACAAAGAGGCGTTCAACGATTCTTCGACTAGCTCGATAACGGTTTCGAGTACTACTCAGGGCCACAATTTTTTTGCACCAATATCTCATTGCATTTAATGCTTTAAATCTCTTTTGACTCATGCAGGAGCCATTAGAAAAAAAATCATAAAAGAACCAGCACACGTCCCTGATAGGCGCACGAAGTTTTGAATGTCATCATGATCTTTTGTCAAAAAATATTCTCTTCACCACTATGCAAAATTTCCACCATGACGGTTCAAATTTCAAAAAAATCGTGTGGCAAGGAGTCACTTCTCCTAATTATTTTTGGGATCCCGAACAGTTAGGACGATATTTCTCGGTTGACCCAGAATCCTGACTCGGATAAAGTACCTGCTTGGAGGTTTATGCAGCTACCCGAAGGTGTCTAAAATCTTGAGTAGATGACCCGAGGACTTTCAGATGCCCAGCTAGATGTACATCTTACCCAGAGACTTGAGTTATCACTCGAAGAAACAACCTGTCAAGATGTTTCCCTTAGTTGAGCTAAGTTTTTGATCCATCGTAACCTTACTTCACATACTAATGGGGGCTTGATGATAAGTACTATAAAAATACCATATATGACTATTCTATACGTATACTGATCCTCTAGGGTTTCCTAGATTCTCAAAGCGTACGACTGTTTCTAGGAAAGGAGTCCCTAGATGTATGAAAATGACTTGCAAGAGCTAGGCTATCCCTTAAACAAGAAAGTTTATCTCTAAGTTTAAGAATGACAAAATCCTACTTGAAAAAGAGTTCGGGGGCTACACAATAACCCCCATATATAGAGAGCCAGAGGACTCGACACAGGAAGTCATACAGAAGCAACAAGCCATCTCAAGATCCTCGATTCCTAAAGAAATCGATGTAATCTTGATCAACATTAATCTCTCACCAAAACTACGCACAAGGAGCCTTCAAGTAGTTTTAGATACTATCTATACTAGCCACGACTCTCTTGTAATCTATCTCGAAGATAAATACAAGAATACAAGACGTAGGGTTATTATTCTCTGGGAGGCTCGAACCTGTATAAATCTCTATCTTCTGTTGCTTAATTCGGCAAGAGACAATAAACTTTCATCACGTATTCGTATGATTAGCGGTTTACTGATCATCAACGGAAATTTAATTCACACTCATAAAAAATGCAAATTAATCTCATATTCCGTTCAAACAGACTGCTATTAAGTCACAAAGAATAATATACAAAAAGATTTGTATGCCTGATTGACTTCAAATTTTAACAATAGAAACTAGAAAATGTTACGAAACTAATGCAACAAGAATCAGATCAATCAAATCCCTAGATCTAGAGTTATGACCCTCAAAAGTAGACTGATATAGATGATGATAAAAATAGATTAAATACTAATTTCGTAATTAAAAAATAATTATAAAAATTAATCAATCAAATTTTTTTAGAAAATTACCTAGATGATCTAAGATAATTTTGGATGGATCAAATGAAGACAAATTACATTAAACTAAAACGGAAGACAAAGCAATGAACGTAAAGAAAATAATCAAATCACTAACTTATCATCTTATAAAATTTGATCTTTATTATATAGATGAGTTCATAAGATATCTCTGTATATCATCCCTATTAACAAAATCTCAAACCGTTTACTATTTTTGCCATTCCTTTTCTTTTATCTCTGTTCTCTCACTCTGTTTGTGTACTTTGTGTTCAGCTGAGAACCCTCCTTTCATATCCAGCATCCTATAGCTAGGGGTGGAAATGGATAGCTGTGTATCCGAATTATCCGATATCCGTATCTGTTAAAACACGAATATGGATATATGTATCTGTATTCGTTTCTGAAATGGATATTAAAATGGATACATCCGAATTCGTTTTTGAGATTTAGATTCAAATGTGGATATCTGAATTCGAGATATATCTGATTCGTATCCGTATCTGCCAACTAGAGAACCAAATTTTGCTAAAGTTTTAGAAATTTTAGAGGGAAGCGAAATTCCGGCCCAATCAAATTGGAACAAATTTCAGTCATATTTGATCAAATTTTAGTCAAATTTGATTAAATTCCAGTCAAATTTGATCAAATTCCAGTCAAATTTGGCCAAATGTTTAAATTTTCGACATGAATTTCGAACCAAATTTCTAAATTAGAAATAAGAACAAATTTTAGTCAAGTTTTACCAAATTTCATTCAAATTTTATCAAAAATTTAAATTTCAGACATGAATTTCGAAGATTGAGTAGATATCCGAATGCGAATTCGAATTCGGACTATCCATTTTGTATTCACATCTGAGGTTATCCAGATCCGTATTTATATTCAAATTAAAATATAATAAATCGTACTATTCAAATTCGATTCCATACGTATTCGATTCGTTTTCACTCCTAACCATAGCACTTTGACCGACCCAGTTCAGAGTCCTTTTTTAGTCATCTCTTAAGCTCCACGCCACCTGCCGGGCTCTTAGACAATCTTCGCAACAGACGTGCATGTCTCGGAGTCTGTCATTGGGTGACCGAACTGGACACGCATGCATGGGGTCCTCCTACCAACACCCGCACATGACGCAAGCCCTGTGTCTAGAGACCAGACTAAGAAACTGTCTAATCCCTATTATGTGCTAAATCTAGTAATTAATCTTAATATAGAGCGATTTTATTGATGATAACGTAATAATATCTAACTTAATCAACTTAAAAACAGTTAAAAACAAGTAAGTAATTAAATGAATCACAATCAGTAATCGTTAACCTCAAGATTCCAACCATCTTAACTTAACTATAAATCGACCATATCAACCAAAGTTCTTACCATCAAACTTAACCAAAATCAACAACCCAATTATAGTTCTCATCACCGTGACTAACCAAACTAAACTACCAAGTTATTTCTAATCATGTGCGACATTCCTCGCTACTCTTAACCGTGAGCACGACTGATTAACCTATTTTACGCTCTGCAGAGGTTATACACTTTACCCACAAGTTAGAATTAACTCGTTTATTGGTATCCATCAATACCTTACACACTTTTAAGGTGTGTGCTAAGAGACCACTACAAATCATTTATAAAGTGTTTTAAAATATATGCATGCCCACTAAGATTTGACTGACACGGAAGTACACCCTCCATAATGCAGCCTCCTCTTGCACTAAATAGTTGTGGTAAGTACACCTTTCCATTCCTATAGCATCATCTGGCCTGCAATATGTTGAGAAAATAGCTAACTAATTGGCTAGCTCTGTCTTATACTAGATTTGTTTGTATTGTAAAGCACAATCTAAACGCACCACAAACTGGTCCTTAAATGATTTGAGCAAGACTACTAGCAACACATATGTCCATCCTGCACCTATCTCATCCAACCACTTACTTAAAACCTAATTTCCATGTTGCTATAAAATATTGTTCCATCACTTTTAATCATAGTTGCATAAAATCATTATCATATTCAGTTGAGCAATTATCATTACCACCATCTCAAAGCAAGACTAAGCATCAACTATCCTTCATAAATTTTTGTAAAAATAAATAAATATTGAGATCAATATAGTCAATGACACAAGTTGTCTTCTTATACTCAGTTGGATCTTTAAAGTCTTATCCTACAATCCTTCCTGCTTCTCCATAATATTAGCATCTACTCGTGAAAACAAGCGAAAAGATAATGAATAAACATTATGAACTAAATAGGACATAACAAACAACTTCACTACATGGATTAAGGTTTTCTGCTATCAGGTCCAGGCGATGACTCGGGGCAACATGAAGATGAAGAATGAGTGTACTTGCTGGCAACATGGCCTGTTTGTTACGTTTTGATTTTTCGATGGTCTAATGTAATCAGTTTCGTATATTTTACATCTCAAACTTTGCCTAGGCTGATTTGCTTGAATCAAGTAGATAGGCCTAGATGTTATCTCAAATATCTTTCTTTCATCTTGTAATTCATACAAATGTATTTCCGTTATTCACGTAATGGAAATGGGGTAGAACCAGGTTTCAAAAAAATGTAACGGCACAAAAATTATCAAGCCTCATCGGGTGCACTGAATTCTTCTGGAAATTTCTGACCAAATCTGAAAGGAACCAATGGAATTAAGGATATTTTGCTATACATCAACCTCCAAGTGTATCGGGTTTACACTACTACAGAATGACATATATGTGCCGATCCATCAGTGTCGGTTCAACAATAACCGGTACTGTTGATGTATCAGTACCGATTCTTAAACTCTCGCGCGTGAACAACCAATAAGGAGTTAAGAACAGGCACTGATGGTATCTATCAGTGCCGGTTCCAAATACGAACCGGCACTGATGGGGCGCTACAGTATAAAGCACACCTTCTCCCCCGAGCGAGACCATAGCCGCCGTAGGCCCACCAGAACAGTGCCATCGGCATTTTTCCATCTCTACAATTGGAGGATTCAAGATTTGAAGGAGTCGAGTGCTCTAAGGTTAATAAGATGATCTATAATTCTTTTTTATATAGATTTACTTGGTAGATTGCTCTAGAATTGATGGTTGATGCTTGTTCTACGGTTATGGATTTATAGATGCAATTGAGATCTAATTTAGGAAAAGATTGCAACTTTGTCATTGTTAGATCTACAGAGATGATCTACATTTGATTCTTAGTTTTATTTAGTTGCTATATTACTCGAGATTTGAATTTAGGTGGTTGTTTCTTGGTGTTGAATTTTGGAATGAGCAAGAGCTCCAATATGACATCAATTAGAGAAAGATCGATATTTTATCATTGTAGATGATTTAAGGAGTAGATTAATAGTCATATGTAAATAGATGTGGGTGCGTACATTAAAATATATGGACAATTGCAAAGTTGCCACTGTTTGAATCGTTATTGCCATTAAAAAAATGGAAAGAGTTAGCGCCCGGATGTCCGATGGATCGGACGGTCCAACCGTCTGTTGCAACATCGAAAAATAATGCCTGCAACATTAAAAATAACTGTTTGCAACATCAAAAGACCCGAGCCCAGCTATCAAGGAGGAGTGTCACGTGGTTTTTCAAGAAAAAAGAAAGATTGTCGGTGTTGAGGATGTTGTCAACAAAGAAGACTGCGACAAATTCGATGACCTGCCTCCTTTTGGTGAGAATGTCGAACTTCCTCTCATTGATCACACTGAGGAAGCTATTACATACTGGCAATGGCCAAAATTTGAAAAAGGCGCGGTTTGATAAGGATGGGAAATACCTATCAGTGCCGATTGGTAAAAACAAACCGCTGCTGATAGTACATGTATTAGTGCCGGTTGGTAAGTGCCGATTCGATCCACAAACCGGCACTGATAATAACTATCAGTGCCGGTTCTATACCCGACACTAATAATCTGTGACTATCAGTGCTGAGTAATCAGTGTTGGTTCAAAATCCGTCACTGATAGCAATTTTGAACCGACACTGATGAGGGTATCTGTAGTAGTGTTAGGAACGTTTTTGCATCGTCAGCATAGAGAAAACTATCAGCGCTGAGTAATCAGTGTTGGTTCAAAATCCGTCATTGATAACGATTTTGAACCGACACTGATGAGAATATTTGTAGTAGTGTTAGGAAGGTTTCTGCATCGTCGACATATAGAAAAGTCCGTACTTTTACCGTGCGGAAAGGACAGCAGAGTGAAGATCGATGTTGTGGTTGATATCCATGTCAGTGATCCCGTGTAGTTCAATCATTGAGAGAGGGTCACCTTGGCGCACTTCCCGTCTATGTGCGAAGCTCTCGCTTTGAGGACCGTTGATAATAACCTTGGAGGTGGCTTTCCGAAGAGGATGGAGCTGAGCACAGGTTTTCTCAAAAGAGATCATTTTAGCGTAGGCATTTAGCACGCATCACATCTCCTCCATATGGGTTGCAAAGCAAAGTAGCACGCATCACATGCTAGTTTTTAACAGTGATGCAGAAGAATTATCAGGCATGTCGCTTTACACTAGCTAGCTACTCAGCATGGCCATGCTTCACTGCACCAGGTTCACTGTGATGTATCTTTTTGTGGCGTACCTTTTGTTCAACATAAGCTCCTTGTGTAAAAAAAAGGTACAATTGTCATGTATCCCGATGTTTGCGTTCATCCTTATTATGTGAAGTCATTATACATCTCAAGTCATATTCATACAATTTTGTTTCAAATGAAAATCATATACAATCTGAAATCTTCAGTGAGATTGTCTATTCTCAGAATTTTTTTAAAAAAGAAGTGGTCGGCAGGTTTGATACATTCAGTGCAAAATGTTTGGGGGTTCAATAGCATTCCGCCGCGCATTGAACTATGAAACTTTAAACTAATAGGCAACCTCAGCTGAATCAGCTCTTTACTTGAACAATTTTGGTGGAGCAAGAGTTCGTCTTGTCTCAGCAAGTACGGTGAGAGTTTCTTCTAAGGAGAAGACAAAGTTTAAGAGGAAGGAACACCACGATGTATTGATGGTAAAAAAATGGATCACTCTGGAGGAGTATCACAATGTGACTTGGTGTGTTTTCACCTTTGTGTCTTTTTTTTTGCTGTCTTGCCCGTCCTCCCCCAGAGGACCATGGCCTCCTATTTATAGGGTCGTGCGTAGCTTGGCGTACAAGTTATCATAATATAAAAATATCCGGGATCTGACCGAATTACTGGACCTTATCCCGGATAACTACCTTCTACCTTATCGGGGAGATAAATATCCACCGTGGTAATTATTGTGGTGCCTGCCCCCTGAAGGGGGCGAGCCGGTCGCCAACTGCGGCCCGACGCCACACTGACAAGGATGTTAGGGCAGCCTCCATCATGCTGGGGTGTCAGAGCGGCGTCCACTAGCCTAGGTATTTAATGCCGATCACCTCCTCGCAGGCAAAGTATGACCGGTGCTTCCCTTTTGGCAGATCTTTTCTAAGGTCTGATGACTCACCCAGTAGCCTCCGGGAAGCCAGCCTGGGCAGCAGGAGGCCGAGGCCTTGGGAGACCGAGCCTTTGGGAGGTTGAGCCTCCGGGAAGCGGGACTCCGGAAGGCCGGGGCTTCGGGAGGCCGAGGCCTCAGAGACCGAGCCTACGAGAGGCTGAGCCTTCAGGAGGCAGGGCTCCGGAAGGCGGAGGCTTCGGGAGACCAAGCCTTCAAGAGGCAAGGCTCTGGAAGGTTGGGGCTTCGGAAGGCGGAAGCTTCGAGAGGCCAAGCCTTTGGGAGGTCGGGCTGATTAAGCTAAGGGGCCGCCAGGGATCCTTGATAACGACCCCCAACAGTAGCCTCTCGCGAGGGTGGCCAGCAGAGCGCCCGTGGTTCCTTCAGAGCAGGGTCCCCGATGGTCCCTGGCTTGTGGTTGATGGTTCCTAGTTCAAGTATTGCTTGGCTTATGCGGGACGGTTTGACCCGGGTGATAGAACGACATGCTGGATGATGTTGGCGATAGGGGCATTGAATGCGCCCTGGGGAGAGGTGCAGTCCTGCCCTGTCAGACAGGGCATGGGACGCGTGCCGTCTTTTTGTTGGGGGGTCAAGGGAGTTGGTTTTGCTCCCCCATGATTTTGGCCTAGCAGGCGAAAGGACGGCGCGTGTGCCCGCCGTCTGGGAGAGCAAGTTGCTCCCTGTTTGTAGCAGGAGGGGGATTGCCTAGAGCAACCTTTTCGCCAACTCCTCGTTCTCATCTGCCTTTGTCTTCGGCATCTTTTGCTTTGCTCAAGTTGTCCTTTGATCCCTACTCTTCTCTCTCTCATAATCTAGCACCTTTCACCATCCTCCTGCGGTTCGTATGGCTGGCTTGAGTACCCCGAGTGAAGCCGGAACTTGGGTGGTGGGGGAGATGGCCGGAGTAGCCGCGGCGGGGGACTCTCAAGTGTCGCTGACTTTCCCGTCGCTTATGGGGCCGCCGCCAGGAGTGGAGCTCCGGCGTGCTAGCAAAAGCCACTCCCAGCAAACCACCGCGCTGGGGGCGTCTGTCATTGGTGACGAGGAGCTCGACCGGATAGTTAGGGAGGGGAAGATTCCCTCCTGAGCTATCGCTCGGCATCTGCTGAGTGAGGAGCTCCTAAAGCCCCTGGCCCATGAGGTCGTGGTGTTTAAGGCCTTCTTCGATGCGGGCCTAGGTTTTCCCTCAATTTTGTTGCTTGAGGAGGTGCTCCGCCACTTCTACGTGGAGCTTCTGCAGCTCCACGCCAACGCCATTACCCACTTGGCCACCTTTGAGTGGGCCATGCAGGCGGAGGGGTGTGAAGGGAGGGCAAACGGGCTAGAACTGCGTCTTTGAGCAAGGTGCAGAAGAGTTGCCAAAGGTGTATTCCATTCCGCCCGTCAGTGCTGGTGAGTTCCCTTTGTAGTTTGGTTATCGATCTGCCGATGTGAGCCATCTTTTTTCTTCCAGAGAGCTGCCTCCCACTTGAGCGCGCGGTGGAGATCGCGGAGGTGATCCTGGGCCCCCCTACTCTTGTGGAGCGGTAGCGGTGGGTGGCCCTAGCACGAAGCTGGGAGTGGTACAACCATGTTAGCTTTTACCTTCGCGTGGGGGCTCCGACATGGCGGGATCCTCCAGAGCCTAGGGCTGCTGGAAAATGAGCGCTTGCAAGCCCCCCCCCCCCATCTGTGTGAGGACGCTCCAGGCCCGGTGGCCTTCAGCCTTCGGAGGCTCACATACTGATTCAATGGTCGAGTCGTCGGAGGTGCCCCTGGTTCCCAAGAAGAACCTGAGGTGGGTTAGGAGCATGAGCGACCAGTCCAAAGGTGAGGGCCAGGGTGGCGGCGATGACCGGGGGATGGGCCGAGCCTCCTCGGATACTATGGGTCACGGCCAGAGCCGATGAAGAGGTGTGGCCTCTGTGGACTACGACTTCGGTATCATTGGCTCGTACGTTGAGGATGCTACGGGCCCTCCTATAAGAGGTTCGGAGGAACTAGGTGTGATTTGCTTTATTAGTCATATCCTATTTTTGGTCGTGCGCTGGGATCTTGACTTGTGTTTCTTTTTTGTAGAGACCTTCGAGGTGGATGCGTCCTTGACTCCACCCCCAAAGGCCTCGGAGGCCCAGCGGAGATCGGGGACTCCTCCAGAAGGGTCTCCGAGGGCCGTCCCGGGGGACGTGGCTTCGTTTCTGCGGGCCCCGAGCCAGCTAGTACCCTACCCATGGTGGCTGGTGCTGGAGGCACCGTGCCCTCCACTGAGGGTCCCTTTGGAGCGATTGCGGTGACCCTAGCCTCGGGGTCTTGACCTCGGACACCTTTGTGCTGCACCTAGAGGCATCAAGGGCCTTCGTTGGGGCCTGCTCTCTTCTCCGGAGTGGAGAGGTCGAGTGATCGTAGGCCCAGCGTCCTCAGGAGGAGCTGGAGGCGCGGTTGGTAGCGGCGGCCCTTCAGGTTGGTAGTATTGGTTATGATTTGCTGGGTCTGGTGTTGGGTCTTGAGTAGCTCATTCTGACTTTTTCCATCTTTCGTGGTGCCTTGTAGCAAGTAATTTTGACAATGGTGCTGGGAGGTGGAGGGCACCAATCTTTTGCTGCGGCCCGTGATGAGGTTGAGAGCCATCGCCAGGCCTTGGAAGAGGCCCAAAAGCGGGCGGAGTCCACAGAGGGTTGTCTTCGGGAGGAGATGGCGCTTCGCGAGCGTGCGAAGGCTGAGGCGCGGAAGGCTGCCAAAGATCTCTGGGAGGCGAGGGAGGTTGCCGATGCGGCCAACGCAGCTTGTGTGTCCGTCGAGAGCAACGTTGACACCCTTTGGGTGGCGGTGGTAAATAGGCGGTGAGAGCTGGAGGAGGCTCGGGCATCGGAGGGGGCACTGTGTTCGGAATGCCAGCAGTTAACGGTACTTGCGTCGGAGGTGGACCGGATTACCTCTGATACCTTGAGCGGCCTAGGGGCTCGGTGCCCGCCACTACCCACTGACTCGGAGGCGTCAGTCATGCTACTCTTCTGGCTTCGGTCTGCTACGAAGGTCATGGTTAGGGCCGTGGAGGTCTATGCGAGGTCCAGCGCTCATGTGGCCATTGTGCTTCAGTTGACCCTGCTACACCAGGCGGGTGTTGGTCCCTTTGAAGCACTAGAGCAGCAGGTGCCGGACTTCGTGGTCGAGGCCTTCCAGCCAGAGGGACCTCTGGCGGAGATTTGCGCAGCCCTAGAGAGCTTCCGTCGTGGTGTATGGGTGAAGCATGGCCGGAGCGTGACGTTGTGCTTCATGGCCGGTCAGGGGACTCCGGGTGCCTCGAGGGGCCTTCGCCCGAGTTCTTCATTGGGAGGTCCGGTCCTTCACCCGAAGTCCACAGGCACTTTGCGGCTCTCTGGGGGAGCTTCATCTGGCGTTGTTGCCCCGTCGGAGCCTAGCGTGGATGCCCCGGAGGTGTAGCTCTTCCGCGAGCTGTTTTTCTTTTCTTTCCTTTCCTGGGTAGGGGGTCGAGTTCTAGCATGTTGACTGCCTCCTTCTTCTTCATGTATATAATATTTCCTTTATTTGATGGAACCACGCCTGTCTTCCTGTGGTTTACCTGTGTTGTTTCTGGAATGTTTGTGCCTTTGAATTTTAATCGGAGTCCAATCTGCGTGTATAGGTATGGCGGCCTGAGGTCGGAGGAGGCCTCGACCGTTCCTTGGATAGTGCCTCTGAGGAGGGATCGAGTGTGTCCGGAGCGTCAGGGGCTACTCTGTTCGTTCGTCGGCGGAGTCATTTTGTTATGCCCTGCGATTCTGAGGGGTGTATTGATCCGCAGGCGGCCGCCGATGTCTTGGTTAAGGTTGAGCTGATGGATCCCCCGGTGTCCACTCCAGATGTATGTTTTGCTGCAAGAGATGACTGATGTGAGGCCCGAACAGCTCAGGAAGTTGCCGGCTCATGCTTCTTACAATGCTTCGTCCTTCCCCGAGGTTCTGATAGAAGAGTGCCCTTGGAAATTCTCGTGTCTATCTTGGGTGAGGTGAAGGTGGAGGAGGTCCTGGCAGATCCTTCGTCTTCCCGAGGCCAAGTCTCTGTTTTGGGCAGTAGCTCTTCTTGCGGAGGGGGCTTGCATCGACCTCCTATGCGCAGTTGTCGGGGACAACTCTCCAGGTCCCGCGGTGTTTTCGAGAGGCGTGGCGGTCGGGCACGCTAGTCTTCCTGTAGTGGTACAGGGAGGCATAGTAGGCTAGCCAGTTTGCTGGGTATAGATTCGATGTACAACAGTTAACTGTATAAAAAGGCTCTTTATATGTTATGTGTGTACAACTTGCGTTGTGTTAGCTTGTTATTTTTGTTTCTTTTTCTCTCTCTTTTTATGATTGATTGCACCGACGCTTCGTTTATGCCCCCTATCTCAGCCCCTTCGCATCCTGTGGCTGCTCAGCGGCCATGGGGTGCGAGACTTCGAGGGGCATCGGAAGGGTAAGGTGATGGAGACTTTTAGTCATGTTGGTGCCGGGGTGTTTATTCATTCCCCATGTTAGGCCGGCCTGGCCTTAGAAATGACGAAGGGTGTTGTACCTATCCGGTATGAAGGCACTACCTTCAAGATGCCAGAGCGGTCTTTGCCTATCCGCCATTTTAGGTTTGCTAGGCCCAAAGGATGACGAACGGAATGCCTGTCCAGCACGGAGACTTACATCTTCAAGATGCTGGAGCTGTCTTTGCCTATCCGCCACGTAGGTTAGCTAGACCTTAAAGACGGCGGACGAAATGCTTGTCCAGCATTGAGGCTTATGCCTTCAAAATGCTGGAGCGATCTTTGCCTATCTGCCACGTAGGTTAGCGAGACCTTAAAGATGGCGGACGAAATACCTATCCAGCACAGAGGCTTATGCCTTCAAGATGCTGGAGCGGTCTTTGCCTATCTGCCACGTAGGTTGGCGAGACCTTAAAGATAGAAGACGGAATGCCCGTTCAGCATGGAGGCTTGTGCCTTCAAGATGCTAGGGGGTCTTTTTTTTGGTATCTTCGGAGAGGACTGAGCCTAGGGTTCTCTATACATAGTACTTGCGGAGGGTCTCCGCATTCCAACTGTGTTCGAGGGGGTCCCCTCTATATCGTCTAGGCAGTAGGAGTCAGGCCTGTTAGACTTGAGGACCAGGTATGGGCCTTCCCATTTGTTGCGTAGCTTTCCTAGGGCTAGGGCGCGTCGAAGTACTAGTTCGTCGGGTTTGGAGGTCGGTGGCTTCAGCGTCCCATCCATTGGCATCCTTGGCAGGTGTGGACGAGTTTTTCCACATCGGACATGATCGTAGGCCAATAGAGCCCCTAGCGAAGTGCCTTACCGGCTAGGTCACGAGGCGCCAGATGATTGCCGCAAAGGCCTTCGTGTATTTCCCAGGGGAGGTCAGCTCCTTCTTGTTTAGTAATGCATCGAATGAGGGGAGTGCAGACACTTGTCTTGTAAAGGGCATCATTTATGAGATGGTAGCCCCTAGCACGATGCTAGATGTGGCAGAGTGCAATTGGGCCATCCGGTACTTCTATTCCTCTCAGGAAGGATAAGAGGGGGCCCTCTAGTCCGCAGCTTCGATGGGGAGGATGGCGACGGCCGTCTCATCAAGAGCTCTGGTGGTCGGCTAGTGTAGGATCTTGAGGAAGGTGCCTATCGATGGGTCTTTACCCGTGGTTGCGGCCTTTGCTAAGGTGTCTACCTGACTGTTGTCCGCCCACAGTATGCTTCGTATTGATATGCCGTGGAAGTGTGCCTCGGCCTTGCGAATGGCCTCGAGGTATGTCATCATGTCTGGATGCCGAACTTGGAAGTCCTTGTTGATGTGATCGGCGACGATCTGAGAGTTGGTACGGATTATGACTCTGGCTGCTCCCAAGGAGTGTATTCGGCTATGTTGTTGGTCATCTTGAAATCCAAGCTAGCAGTGTATTGAACCTACTGGCCTGTGGGAGAGATAAGGACCGCGCCAGCTCCAGTGCCCATGGAATAGTATGCTCCTTCAGTGTAGATGGTCCAGATGTCTTGGGTGGGTGTAGTGGTTGGTTCGGTGGATGCCGGGGTCCATTCGGCGATGAAGTCTGCTAAGATTTGAGATTTGATGGCGGTGTGGGCCACAAACCTTACCATGAAGGGGACTAACTCTACCGCCCACTTGCCGATGCGTCCCATTGCCTCCCGGTTTCGAAACATGTCGCCAAGCGGGTACGAGGTTGGGACATCGATGTCGTAGGCAATGAAGTAGTGCCGGAGCTTGCGTGAGGCCATCAGCAGGGCGTAGGCTATTTTTTTGATCTCAGTGTAGCGTGTCTTGGCCCCAGCTAAGGCCTCCGAGATGTAGTATACAGCCCTTTGAGTGGGGCGACTGTTACTTTTTTCCTCCCGTACTAGGGTGGCATTGACGGCGGAAACGGAGACGGATAGGTACAGGAGTAGTCCTTTGCCGGGGAGGGGCATCGCAAGTGTTTCGAGGTGGGAAAGGTGTGCCTTTAGGGCCTCGAATGCTGCCTGGCAGTCCAGCGTCCAACTAAATGGCTCGAAGCCCCTTAGCATTTCAAAGAAAGGGAGGTTGTGCTTAGCTGATTTTGCGAGGAAGCGACTGAGGGCCGCGAGGCGGCCGGCCAGGTGTTGTACCTCTTTCGGATTGGCAGGAGGAGACATTTTTGCGATGGCACGAATCTTGCTCGGATTGGCCTCGATGCCTCTTCGGGAGACAAGATATCCTAGCATCGTTCCACCCCTAGCGCTAAATACGCATTTTTCTGGGTTCAGTCGTACGCCAGCGGCCCGGAGGCTGTTGAATGTTTCTTGTAGGTCGCCAACATGGTTGGCTTCTAGTTCGCTTTTTACCACAATATCGTCCACGTAGGCCTCGACATTGCGGCCCAACTGCTGCTACAGCACCTTGTGTACTAGGTGAGAGAAGGTGGCCCCGGCATTTTGAAGATCGAAGGGCATCCGGACATAGCAGTATATTCCAAAGGGGGTAATGAAGCTGGTCTTGTTCTCATCCTCCGTTGCCAACCACACCTGGTGGTACCCGGAGTAGGCGTGGAGGAAGCTTAGCTTTTTGCAGCCGGCTATGGAATCCACCAGCTGGTCAATGCGGGGAAGGGGTTACGGATCCCAGGGGCATAATTTGTTTAATGACATCAAATCGATGCACATACGCCATTTTCCGCTGTGTTTCTTGATCAGGATGGTGTTGGAGAGCCAATCGGAGTGGATGATCTCTCGGATAACACCGGCTTTCAGCAGCTTCTGGACTTCTTCCTTTGCGGCTTCTGCCCACTTTGGAGAAAGCTTGCGAAGCCCCTTGCGTACGGGCCTTGCCTTCGGGTCGACCTAAAGCGAGTTCTCGATGATGCTGCGGTCAACTCCTGGAAGGTCCTGCGGGGACCATGCAAAGATATTGAGATTACTCCGCAAGACGGCCAGAAGTTGGGCTTCTTGCCCGGAGGTGAGGTCCGCCCCTATTCGGAAGGTCCAATCAAGTTGGTCTTGGTGTATGGGGACCAGTTTTATGTCCCCCTCTGGTTGTGGCCTCGAAGGGCAGCGATGCCTGGGATGCGCCGACGGAGGGTCCTTCGAGTCCTCCTGTGTCATAGCGTGGATATGGCGACCGGGGAGCGGAGCAGGGTGCCCATAATCGATGCGTCTAGCCAGGTCTTGGTCGCCATGGACGGTTATTAGCCCCTGGGGTCTGGGCATCTTCAGGCAGATGTAATTGTGATGGGGTACAGCTCCGAATCTGTTCAAAGTTCCTTGTCCCAGGATGGCATTGTAGGCGTATGGTACGTCCACGATGTCAAAAGTGATGACCTCGGATCGTGATGCGCCTTCGCCAAAGATGATCGGGAGTTCTATCTGTCCTAGGGCATTGAGGGGGGGCCCATTGAATTTGTGGAGGGGTCTGCTACATGGTGAGAGCCAGCTTCGTGGGATTTGGAGCTAGTAGAAGGCATGCACGAATAGGAGGTCCACGGAGATTCCTCCGTCGACCAGTATTCTTCAGACCTCGACTTCGGCGATGTTGGCTGAGATGACCAGGGCATCGGAGTGGAGAAATTTTACCCCTTCAGAGTCGTCGACGGTGAACGTTAGAGGGGCGTCAGCCCAGTCGGGGGCCTGTCGATGGATGCTAGTCGCACCGATGTGGTGTACTCCACATGCGTAGTCTTGCCGCTGTCGTTTTGAAGTGCCACCGGAGCTCCCTCCACTGGTAATGGCGAGGACGATCTGTTTTCCCTACTCCCCTTCATCACTGTACCGCTATAGGGATGACTGGGGTGGTGAAGGTAGGGCCAGCTGCAGAGGATTCTATAGGGCCAGATGGTCGACCCATCGGTTGGCCGATGGCCTGCGATCTTTGGACCTCCCCTTAGGCGCCCCATCAGTTGAGGCACAGGCCGCTTGCCTCTCGAGGTACTCCTCTCGGAAGGTGGTGAGGGTTCGACAGTTGTCGGTATTATGTCCTCATCCTGTGCCATGTAGAGTGCACTAGGATTCATCCTCAGAACGCTAGTTTGGGGTGTGGCTTCGCTTCGGGAGGCCTCCGGAGCATCCACGACCGCGTCCCCTAAGGTGGCTTTGGTTCGGAGCCCCGCGGCTTGGGCTGATATTGCTGAAGTTTCAACATTGTCGTTGCCGCCCCCTTTGGGACCCGATGGTAAGGGCCTTCTGAAAGCTCCTTTTTGCTAGGGGAGCAGGGGCGTGTGACGATCTGGCCTGCGAGTGTGGTCTCTCGGAATTGGCATGGGAAGCCTCGCTAGCTTGTGAGTGCCTTCAGCAAAGTTTTTCCTCCTCTGCCTGTGCATATTCCTCGAACTTGCTCATGAGGACTTCTACTGTGCGTATTGGGCGTCGGTTCAGCCGATCATATAGGGGGCCTTCGGCCAGTCCCTGGGTTGCGGCGTCAATGACCGAAGAGTCCGATATGCCCCTAATCTGGGCATTGGTCTGGGAGAACCTTCAAAAGTAGTCCTGGAGGGTTTCTTCTGGCCCCTGCCTGATAGTGAACAGGCTGCGGGAGGTTACTGGTTCGATAAAGGTGCCCTGGAAGTTGCTATGGAAGAGGTCTCGGATTTGGGACCAAGTGTGAATGGTGTCGGGGTCCAGCGCCTAGAACCAGTGTATGGCCACCCCTTCTAGGGTGAGGGGGAAGCATTTAGCCATGGTGGCCGGTCCGCCCCCGCTGGCCTCTATGGCTAGGGCGTAGGATCGGGTGACCTCGTCGGGGTCCGAAGTGCCTTTAAACTTGGACAACTTCGGGGTTCGAAAACCCTCTTGGAAGGGTATGGCCTACAGGTTGGCCCGCAAGGGAGAGTCGTGGTCCTGCAGGGGGTCCTCACGACGCCGACCCTGAGGCTCTGGGGACCAAACAGGCGGGGTCCTTGCACCGAGGGACTCGTCTTTTCGTGGAGCTTGGGTCGGAAACGCGCCGGCCGTCCCGGGAGCGGCGACGAAGGTGTGGGCAGCTTCCTGTTCGACCCGTAGGGTCGTCCATAGCTCCTCCATCTGCGCTAGGAGCGCCGCGAAGTGTGATTGCTGCTCAGGCGGAACGGTGTTTTCGGCGGTAGCGCCGGCTGCATCCCCTAGGGGCGCAGCGGGGGCCTCGCCTTACTGCTGTTGGGTCTCTAGGGTAGAGAACCCTTCGATGTCGCCCGCAGCTGTAGTTATGGTTTGGTCAGTGGTTGCCGTAAGGTTCCCGTCCCCCCCGCTTGGGAGGCTGTTGTTGGTGCCGGCTGCGTATAGCCGGCTGGACTGCTGCGTCGGCGTGACTGGGGGGTCGGCCGCCGCTGATGTGGCCTTGGTGGTCTTATTCTTTGGTGGCATCCTACCTCTCTTAGCACTTCTGTGTTCGAGTCCCCGCGGATGGCGCACTGTTGGAGCAAGAGTTCATCTTGCCCCAAGTGAGAGTTTCTTCTATGGAGGAGACTCAAGCTTGGAGACGAAGTTTAAGAAGAAGGAACACCATGATGTATTGATGGTAGAAAAATGGATCACTCTGGGGGGGAGTATCACAGCGTGCATGTGCTCATTTAGAAGGCAGTCAAGCCTATAGCTGAGTGGTAGTACAATGTGTCTTGAAGAACTCCACTCAAAACATGTTTATAGTATAGTACTTTTTAATTAATAATTTCTTTGTTATCCTGCTTACTTGTGTTGATTGCATTACAGAGGCAAAACCTGGCATTGCAGAGTCAAAATAGGTTTTTAGTCCGATATTTTGTGTTGATGGCATTGCATGGGCGAGCTCCAGCAATACAAAACATCATAGCTATTTTCCTCGGCTGCTTGACACATCATTTGTTAGGTTTTGCTTTGCTTGTGTGGATGAGTAGTGAGAACTTTCATACATAGAACCATTACAAAGGAGACTCTGGTGTGCAATATTTTGTTATGGGTGTTCGTGTAGTTCACGTTTTATATTAGTTTTCTTGAACCTCTTAGCAAAAATATACATCAGGATATTCTATTACTACTTGATCAATTCTTTATTATTGACCTACATGTCTAATGATAATTGTCTCAATGAATGTTTGCATCCCCAGTTGACTTATACCCGTGTGCTGCAAAATATCACCTTGATTCTTGATTGATTAGTATACATAGCTTCATCATTGCTATAGCTTTCCCTTTTTGTTACAAAAGCCATCGAGGTAATAATTGTTCAAATTTCTATCCCTATCTCCAGTGTGCTAATTGACATTCACAAAACCTTAAAAATTATAGTAGCGGTTTATGAAGAGAAGGAACAAACAGTATGTTTAAACCTTCAGTTATAGCTTTATGGGTGCATGGTTTGTCGGTCCTCAACCTATTCCTGTCACATAGCTTGGTCGGTCCTCTCATAGTCAGCTGTACTAGCTGTCGCATTGTCTAGAGCCATCGCCAGAAGGAACATCAAGATCCTTGTCGCCATGGATAATAACAAGAAAAGGAAGAGTGGGATGTACATGAGGAACATTGTCGACAAAGAAGCCCTTATAACATAGGCGAGGTATTGATTGCTTATTTGTCAATTAATCTCTACTAATTATACCATGCTTATATGTCATGTCATATTTCTGATGGAAAATTTAATTTTTGCAGGCACAAACTTATATCGTTCAACTACTATCGATGAATTTTGTCACATATATTTCTATAGTGATTATGGGCAATAATCGTATATCGTTCATTGTCTATTGGATAGAGTTCAAGCAAAATTGTTGACTAAAGGATTGTGAATAACAGCTCTCCATGTTTTGTGTTGATGATGCATGTAGTCGTATTATACGCTAGAACTTATAATTCTTATATATCAATGTTGTCAAATTGATTTTTGTTTTGTAGCAATGCATGTGATTCACAGGACACGGGCCTTTAACTAGTTACTACTGAAATATAGAGATGGTAACTTCTTCACTATGAAGCACCTTCAAACCAAATCTGAGGAATGCACCACAAGCCACCATTCGACAAGGTATCAGCAAACAGTGTTTGATGGCAATTATGAGCTATAAAGGACAGAACAAGCAAGGGAAGTCATTCCCCAATTAGCTACGAAAATGAGGCTCGGATTCACTCAACCGGTTAAGAAAAAGCTATTCATCCCACAGGGGAAAAAAAAAAGTAGCACACCATATAATCGAAAAACTTCTCTTCATTTCTTTCTCAATTTCCAGCTACCAATGATGTGTACATCCAAACTTTTGTTGAGACGAATGATTAACTTGATACATTGGTTACAATGAAACTGGCTAATCGGGACACAATTAGAGGACAAATGAACCATCTTGAATTCAGCTAGGATGAATCAGGATCGTGTAAATCTAAAAGGACGGTCACGGGATCTGATTCTATAAGAACGAAAATCAATGGTGACCCTAGATCAATCTAATGGTTCCTAGGGAAGCATTCTAAGACATATTACTTGAGATATTTTATCTGTTCAGGGCACTATCTATCTACATTATTCTTCACCTCATCCTGCATAGTGGCTACTGTCTCTGCAGATTCTTCTGCTGTTATCCACTCCACTGCTGAATACTTCATTCATCACTACTAGTTCCGGTCCTTCTGGTAGTTTAGCCTTCTTCGGCAGCCTACCGAGTGTGACCTCATCTGCACAGGAATTACTACAGAAACTTGATTGTTCAGGCTCGCTCCTTGTAATCTCCACCCCAAGTAGCCTTATATGGGAATTGTTGGAGCCTTCAATCGCTTTTGCCTTTGCAACTTCTGAAGGGGGTACTTTCACTGGAAACGAAGGCTTCGATAACCAATAGTCTAAACACTGGTGATGGGGATCTAGAGCCTCAATTTCCTGTTGAACAATAAAGAATTTCTTGGTCATATTCCACAAGCTACCAATACTACAGTTACCTCACAACAAATAAATTATCTATATCGCAAGAAAATATACCTGAATGATTTGTGGGGACAAAAACCCAAACATTTCAAGCCCGTTTACAGAATCAGGGGCTAACAAACCAGGGAGCCCAGATTTTCCAACCCTTTGTAGTTTTTTTATTTCTTCATTCACCCTGTCTCTCACACTATACCAACAACGCATTGGTGAAGTGTCAATAAAAGAAACCTCCGGAACCTGCTCTATGGTCACCTGTAACAAATTCAGCAAGAAAGCTCTCATGTGATCCTCAAGAAGCAAAAGATAGCTTAAACAGGGAAATTAAAGGATTTTAGAATCAAATATACCCTAAACAAGGGTCCAAGAGGACCACCATCTAGGACTTCTGAAATGTAGCAACATTGCCATGTTGGATCTTGTATATTGTCAAATATAACTCGACTTCTGAATCCTGCAAACAAGTCATTTACTCTGACTGTAACATTTCTAATGGATGGTGAAATTATCCAAAATGAATATTGTTCTTATTCAATTACCTTTAGGAAAAATAGCTTGATTATTGGACCATTTTTTGCCAATCATTATTGTTCCATAGTCGAGTGGCTCAACCAGGGGCATTGATATTGGACTAGACACTACATCAGATTTGCTTGAAGAAGGTTTTGCCATTTGAATAACCTGACCGTCAGAAGGCTTCGCTAAATTTCCAATGTCAACACCAAATAGTTTCTTGGTAGGATTGGAAGCTAGGTCAGAATTGCTTATTTGGATTCTTGAAGGAGACAGTAATTTGGATGAACAATTCAGGGACAATGAGCAACTGCACTCAGAGGTTGAGCTAAATGAATTATCAATTCTCTGCAGAGGCTCGTAATTGACAACCATCCTATCCTTTTCATGCTTTCCTAAAACAATAGTTGTCGATCTTGAGAAATATTCTGCACTTGGTATGTCAGAACTACGGACTAGCTCTTCTTTTATTCTGGAACTACTTGGTGGATCTTCTATGTTGAGATCAAGATATTTATTCTGTGTTCCATTCTGTTGCTGGTATCCTGCTGGCTTTTCATGGTCAGGGCAGTGACCTTGATTGTCACTGCAGCTAGAACCAACATCGTGAATCACTGATCCTAGGGATTCTGTGCCTTTAACCAAGTCGACCTTCCTCTGCTGCACAGAACCAGATGGGCAAACTAAGCCAAGGTCGTCCTGTCCCCATTGAGCAACCGCAGTCAGATCACCCTCCAAAGCTTTTACAAGACTATTCAGCTCCTCCATGCTGTATCGGAAGAATGTAAATTTTCTGTCCATTTCACATGAACAAAGAAGGTTTGCATGGTTTAGGCAAGAAAAGCGGTTTGGTGAGCACTGGCAACAGACAGCAGACAAGTGGAGGTCATAAAAGCACGAAAAGCACTCCCGATCAGTTGAATCATAATCCCTGTCCATCTTCTTACTTTTCAAAAGAGCATTCGCCTCCCGTGCTGCATCTTCCATTTTAACCCTTGTCTGAAATAGTGCAATAGAAAATATGAGTACGTTAATTCTTGGAGACACAAAAATAAGTCGCTATATTATCGAGCTAGTACCTTAATTGCACTTGTCAGAACTCCATCCTTTCCACACGTGTCCAGCCATCTATACTTCCCCCAATCACTCTTGCAGTCAAAAATGTTCATCCAAAGCTGTCTGACAGCTTCTTTTGCAGTCTTTAGTAATAACTTGTCATGTGATATTGATGTCTTGCGACGCTGCTCTCTGTAGAGCTCAACAGCGCATTGTCCATGAGGTAGCCAATCCACAGGAGCGACATTTACTGCCTCCGCACAGTTGAAGCCACAGTTGAATCCAGAATGGTATGCTCGCGGTAGTGTCAGAACAAACTCACCTGGTTTCTGAACAACACGGTAAACAGGAACTCCTTCTGATTTTAGAACAGATGGAGATAACTGTGTAACCTGCTCCAAGAAATTCAGAATGAAAATGGATGAAGATACAAATATTTGTGTAATGCAGGAAGAGGAATTCATTCTTAGATGAACGATTACAGTACATATTGCCATGATTTATCAGCAACCAACAAAAAATCACAATCTAATAATAAGTCCTGAAAATTTATATCAACGGCAGGCAATGATACCAAGTATGGCATTCATGGAAACAAGACATATGAAAGCTTAGTTAAATAGTATATTCAACAGTTATGTGAGAACAAAATAAAAAATGAGCCCATCTTATTAGAATCAGTAGGTCACTACATAGTAATTACATAATTGAAAAAGGTTACCAGGTCATGAAGGAGATCAGGCTGTTCCTCAAACAATTTTGGCAAGTTCTTTCTCATAGATTCTTCCAGCTTCACTGCTTCACCACCGGGAATACCATACCAAACTTTTGGTTCACCAAAATGCATGTAATTCAGAGAATAAAGGAAATGATCTTCCACATGCTGCAGCAAAGTAATAAAAAAGATATATCAGAATGTAGCCCGTGAACAATAGATATCATAAATCATTAACACACCTATTAGTTAAACCATCATCTTACTCTAATAGCATCTGCGGACTAGATTAGTACGCATATTTGCAACCCCAATAGAATTTATTTACTGAGTAAGGGGGTCCACATTTCATAGAGGATTGTTGAAAGACGTTTGTGATGAATCTTACCCAGCAAAACGAAGAGAAGCACATCCCTGCATAAAGCCATGGGACTACAACACCAGATATATCCTCGTGTTCAAATGAAAGAACAGACCCAGGGAGCCGTGGCAGATTATTCAAGTTCCAACAAGACAAAGCATATGGATCTTGCCTATTTGCAGCTGAAGAAGACAATTTAGCAAATCCACTACTAAACATTGTGGTATCCAAATCAGCACCATAGTCCACCTAGCAAAGGAAGTTTCAAGTCTATCAGTAAAAATTGATAAATACATAAGAAGATAATCTACTTATAAACATTCGGTATACCTCAACTTCATCAGTAGGGCATACAACTATCCGCCAATATTCTCCTTCAATTTCCTCCACAGAAGGTTCCCAAATTTCTTTGCGGTTTTTAATTTCAGCAAGAGAAATTTCATCACTTCTCTTCATTCCGAAATATTGCTGCTTGAACTCATCAGCATATTTCTGAAACTCCTCTAGTGTGAAATCAGACCCAGATTGAAAGCCAAACTTCTCATCAGAGTCCGCACAGTCAGCGTTTTCTGAAGCATTTGTACTAGGACGCCTATGTGTCATCCCAAACCTCAGTCTCTTTCTTCTCTTTCTTTTTTTCTGAACTCGAAGTTGTGTTCGTTTCTTTGTGGGCTCCCGGTTTTGAAGCTTGTCAACTTGTTGAACTCGGGTATTGAACTCTGTACATTCCCAGAAACTCTTCTCCTTCAGTGGACATGGTGGTCTCCAAGAAGATGGTGGAATAATACGACAAATTCCATATTTTTCTGCTAGTGGACGAATGCTAGTAATGTACCCAATTGCATCCTTGAATTCCTGAGACGAAACAAGATTATTCAATTGGCACTATAATATACTCTTCACTCAGTTATTTTATATTAGATGTCATTAACTTTTCAAAAACATTCATATCTGACATTAAATTTGATAACGCTATATTATAGAAATCAACATATTTACAATACTGCAATAGTACTTGCAACAAAAAAATGTAGTAATACAGATTTTCATATGTCCAATCTTAATAATTATTAACAAACTACTTGCCAAATTTTATATTAAATACACATATCGCACTGCACAGTTCTGTACAGAAATCTAGCCCACAAACCTCTTCCGTTGGAGAGAAAATGGGGGCATCATCAATTTCAGGTCTGTGTGATTCATCTTGACGCCACTTTCCATGTGTCTATCCACAAAATTGAAGAGATGGGACAGAACAAATTAGATAAAAGTTGGGAATTAGAATGACAGATCAGAGCTAATCAATTTGAAACTTCTAAAGTTCTTACAGTCGTAGCTCCGTCAAAGTCCTCCTCGCAACCTCTTGATGAGCAGAAATCCTGAAAGAAAGAAAAGTTACTGCAGAACTTTCTACCTCAAACTTTCAAATTAACATTTGGTAATGGAATGACAGAAAATAGATAATTCTAACTGTTGACATCCATTATAATTTGTTCAAATATCACCCCAATTTGCATTTAAGTTCATAAATTTGTTGATCCACTGGTGGTATCATCTGTTCAGAACTGTTGATATTGATCTAACAGAATTTGTCCACAGATCTGCATCTCTATATCTAAATTTATTCACAGATTTGAAAATTCAATGTGCAAGGGCAGTCCCAATCGTAACAGCAGTAGACAGTTTTCTTATCCCAATAGGCCAAGAACCGATTAGCATTAATCAGAGCCAATCGGATCATTTATAAGTTTCCATCAGCAATTTCAGAAACAAACATAATCATTTGGGGGAAAGTCGTACTTTTTCTCCCAAATCAAACACATCAATACAATCCATAGCTACTTAGGAATATATGCGAATCGATTGGTGCATCCAAATCAGACCATCAACAATTTTAGAAACCGACATAATCATTCGGGGGAAAATCATATTTTTTCTGCCAAATCAAGCACATCAATACAATCCATAGCTACTAAGGAATTTATATGAATCAATCGGTGCATCCGAATCCGACCATCAGCAATTTTAGAAACTGACATAATCATTTGGGGAAAATCGTACTTCTTCTCCCAAATCAAGCACATCAATACAATCCATAGCTACTAAGGAATCCATGCGAATCGATTGGTGAATCCAAAGCCGAATAGCACAACCGATTCTCAAATCTCAACCCTAGCAATTCACAGGCATGCACAATCTTTCCCCTTTAGGGCACATTCGCCGATCCAACTAAATGTTCTCTCATCCTAATACCAACTCCCTAAAGATTCAGCATCAAGCACATTCCCTCCGCAAATCCGCATCTCATCCCTCTTGATCCATCCAATCAGCTAACATTGCAGTCCAATTAAATCGCTATGCGGACGAACAAGAACTATTCCCCAAATAGTTTCATGCAATGAACATTAAGACACGGCCCGTGCAGAGAAACATAAGACAATTGTGAGCGCACAATACTGCTTCCCATCCACATAAGAAAGGGTTCTCTACGTGCACAGGCGCCCAAAAAGAACAGTTCTTTAACATAAATACATAACAAAAGAAAGAAAGAAACGGAGGAAGAAAGGAATCCGCGGAACAAACAAGGCCTGATCTGCGTGTGCGCATATCTGCATAGAACCGTCCGTACCTGCGAGGCCGCGGCCGCGGGGCCGGGCTCCGGCGAGGCTGCCGCGCCGCCGCGCATTCTCCTCTTCTCACCGTGGCGCGTGTGGCCGCCCTCCTCGGTGGAGGGCGAGGAGGAGGAAACCATGGGCGAGATTTGGTGGGCTGGGGAGGACGCTACCGCGGAAAAGACGACCTCGCTGCTTGGTTTTACGGGAGGGAGGGGGTAACGACCTCGCACGTGCCGCGCACCCCGGGCCCAGTCGGAGTCGCGCATCGCTGATAGGTGGGGCCCGGTGTGGTGTTCGGCTTCGACTCGGTCTAGGCCGGGCTGTAGAGGGTGCTGGTGCGTTTGTGTGTGAATTCAACTGTGATGAGGCTGTCTAGACTCTACGGTTGGCTCAAGACCCTGGAGTCTGGCTTTTGGGGAAGATGATGGGATGGTGGATGCTGGGTTTGGGGGGAGAGGGATGCCCTTGGGCTGTTTTATAGCAGAGGACCGGTAGCATTATTAGGATATGTATTTATGTTTTAGATAATAGATATTAAAACAGATTTTCTTGTGAACTTGTTACCCTCATTTACATTGAGTCCTAGGCACCGGAAAAAGATCATCCTCTCTTTGTCGTTATCTTCGAGACGGTTTGAGAGCTATCTCCTAAGGGTGTTTTCCGTTATAGTGATAAATGAAGGTATGTAGATACCCGAGTTAGAAACTTGGATGCGATCTCATTAGTTAGCCTTTGTATAGATATTGTATAGAGATATAGCATCATCAATTTCAAGTCTGTGTGATTCATCTGGATGCTACTTTTGGCATGTTAATTAAAAAAAGTTCAATTTACACCCTTCAACTATTGCCTTGGTTTAATTTGACAGAGATTGTTGTGTGAGTTTTTGGGTTCATTCAATATATGGGTCTTAGATTGAATACATAAGGTGCCTGGATGGTGGTACTTCGACGGTGTGAGAGCTTCATTTCCTGAGAATACTTTCCATCATAGAATACTTTCCATCATAGTCCTAAATGATTGTAACCAAGTTAGGATTCTAGATGTGGTCGCATTAATATAGTCTTAGGATAGATATTTGTATCATCTATCATGAAACTTTTTTATTTGTGTTTTTATCCACTCCACCATGTGTTTTTTTTTCAGATATTGTATTATTTTAGAGAAATATGGAGGTAACATGTATTCATGTTCTTCCTTCTGCTACAGTTGTCACTAGACTATAAAGAGTGGTGCCAATATAGCTATGCAGTGCATGTAGCTTCTCTCATTGTCATTAGCCATAAATGAGGGTGATGGTGATATATAATATTATTATATATTATGTATATCTATAAAAGGTATATGGGAATCGAATACATCTTACTCAATATGGGGCTACACATCCCATATATGTAGTTACCCCTATTCGTTAAGGATTCCTAAATTTCTAGGAGTCTAACAGTTCGAGTAGGGCATGTCTGAGATATCTAAATAGTATCACGTCATGTGTTCCCCTCCCAACTATATAAGGTGGGGAGAGGGATACGTTAAGGCATTCGAACCCACAATCACAAATCGCAATCAAAGCACAAGTAAGATGCGCCTTCAGATATCAGAAGTCACGAAATCTTCATGACTAGTCGAGTAGAAGATCAACACACATCGAATACCTATGGTAGAAGCAATCTCCTAGTCAACTTGATCTTAAGACTTAAACACACCAAAATTCGCCTAGTCTTAAGATTAGATTCATCCACATTGTACTCTGTGATCCAAAAATAATCAAGGCAAGACAAAATGTAGGGTTATTACCCAACTTGGGTGCCTGAACATGTATAACTATGAGTCTCTGTTCGCGATATACTTCAACGACTTCATAGGTATCCCTATTTTCCATATCATAAAACAATAGGTAAGTCATGTATAAATCCTCAATAGTTGGCGCCAAACATGGGGACACGAGCAAAGGAGTCAATATCAGAAGTTATTGCGCTTCCTGGCATAGCTGATTTGGATCTCGAGTCTTTCATCAATTTTGGCCCTAACATCTACGCCTGACCAGAAGAATTACCAGAGATCAACCAATCTAAAAAGGAAATGTACTGCCAATAAACTTCCTATTCAGTAGGCCAAGGTGGTCTTTCAATAGATTGCATTGGGAGTTTGGGTCACCTGACCTTCCCATCAGTCCATGCTACCAATAACGTGGGTTACCGAGGAATTGAAGGCTCTGACGAGAACATCCTGGAAGACGAACCTCAATTTACTGAGTTCGATGCTACTTTTTCATATTCAACCAATGACTAGGAGGAGTATCACGAGGTAAATACCCTCAAAGTCAGAGATCAAAGAAATGGGGATATACATTGTATTGGGAGTTAGGTGTATTCACTAATGCCCAATATACATACCGAGTAGCCCAACTGCTAGAACGAGCAAAGATCCTCCTTAACTCCATCCCTCTGGGAGGGTTGGCGGATTTAGCTAATGCCCAATGGTTATAGGAGATGACTGAATGTATATACATAGCTTAGCATGTAATCGAAGACTCTACTCATGAAAGAACCAGTACACCTCGAGTTAGTCAGTCTCCAGAAGATATTCCAAGGGGCGCACCTGAGAGAACACCAATCTGGCAAGATCCTTCCTGTTGAACTCTCATTGAGAACTCGAGGGACAATGTTAGACATGAAACTTACAGAGCCGCAACATGACGGGAGAGCATGGAGAACCTTCATCAAGGCCTCATTAGATTCCCGAGTTTCGGACCAAACTAGATGTTGGAGGGTGAGATGATTGCAATCAGAGAAATCATGTGGTCATCAGTTGTTGGCTTTCACTCACTAGCTCAGATCTGTGCGCTAGCCGTATAGATTCCGACCCTGTTCAATTGAGAAATATAATGAGGAATACTGACCCTCTATAATTCCTCTCGATTTACTCTAGAGCTATCCTAGCCACTAGAGGCAATGAACAGGTCATGACTAATTACCTTCCTACAGCTCTAGAAGGACCGGCTCGCTCGTAGCTGACCAATCTACTGCCCGACTCAATTGACTCTTGGGAATGACTCTGCGACATTATATGCAAACTTTCGGGAAACATACAAGTGCCCAGGGAAGGAGGACAATCTTAACCGTTTGCATCAAAGACCCAAGTAGTCGCTCAGGGAGTGCATCAAGAGGTTCAACCTCATCAAGAACACCATCCCGGAGGTTATCGATCCCTCCATCATTCATGCCTTTCGATAAGACATAAGAGATCAAAGGCTAATCGAAGATATGACTATGTGGCCTTCCCGAGATGTTCAAGAACTATTTGAGATGGCTAATTAATAGAAGTATGGTCCAATCTTCCGAGAGGTAATGTGATATGTTGATTTGGTGGAGTTTCGACGTTGATGATCCAAAAGCTCTGACTAGAACAGATCGAGAACACTTGCAACCACTATACCACTACTTTGTGGTTATCAACCGTGTTGAACACGATTGCCCTCACCAAGAAGGTTTTCCTACATGCAAATCAAGAACGCAAGCAAGATAATAGAAGATTCAACTTCAATTACTATTGCAAATATAGATGAAGTTCATAATGTGGGGTTCCTCAAACCAAACAAGTGGCGAAACTGCAATGTGACAGAATAATATAAAGAAAAACCTGAGTTATCCAATTGTCTATGAGTAACTATATATATATGATGACATCAGCCTCTCAGGCGATTGTGGTGTGCACAAAACAAATTTCATAGTGGGGCAAGATCCATTGGAAAGATCGTATTGTATCCTTTCCAAGCTGTATTTAAACACCTCCATAGGACTCCGTATGAAAGAGATATGATCTAATTGCCATACGGTTGTCTATTTGAATCAAAATTAAATTCTAAGGCTAGTTGACTTCTTACAATCTTTATTTCCACTTCCCGAATGAGTTTTGAGATGGGACCAAATCCTTTAGAACGTAGATGAAGTCCTCTTTCCAAGTTGTGCTCACACATCTCCATTGGATTTTGGATGAAAGATTTATTAAAAATACTTTATGCAGGTCTATCAGCAGACTCTGAATTTGATTCGGATTCTGAATCCAGGTAGGACATGGATTGTAATCCTAATTGGCTTGGCTTGGAGGTGATATGATGGCTTGTAAAAGGTTAGAGAAACTTACTTGTCTTGGAACTAAGTTTGATGAGAGGCGCCCTAGTCCGCAAGAGCATATCGAGGATAATAATCTGACAATATACAATTCTCCAATATTAGGCAATAGTATATTCTTAACCAACATAAATAAAAGCTTCATAAACAAATTCACATATTGTTCCTCATGAGTGATCGTATCCAGAGGTAGCATGGTCACATCATCCTCCCCTTCTTTACAGCAAACCATCATCAGTTTGGACATACGTGTATAATTATGTATAGCACTATCTTGCCCATAAACTTCTACACAAAGCAAAATACGCAATGAACTCTCCTTATGTAATATCATAAGTTCTTTATCAAATAATTTTAGTCATCTTTGAAACAATTGTACCTTATCATAATTAATCATAATAGATAACATTGGTACAATGTATGCATGTGTCACTTCTTGCTCCCCCTTCTTTAAAAGAGGTGGTATTGTATGGCAATCTAGTATCAATTTTGCTTATGATTGCATCTTCTATACCATGGAAGGTGAAGCAATATTTATGGTGTATGGTAGCATCCAACAATGCTCCCATTCTTGAGAACTATTCTGTAGGTTACATGACATAAATAGTGCTATTGAAGTCCTCTAAATGATCACATTATAGCACAACAGTAAGAGGTTTCATATTTGAACAAATATAAAATCGATACACCATATATTCTTCTTTATCATTGTATATGCCAATAACATGAAAAGTAGTTTGTGATAAGCATGGAAAGTTAGAATTAAGTTTTAATTTCTTCTCTAAACTATTATGATCACAAAGATCAAGTGTTTAGAGAAGATAGTAATTTCAGCTCTTCTTGCTCACTAGTAATGCATTAAATATGTTTAATTTCAAAACAAATATCATTTGTAAAATATTATCAACACGTTCATGCACAAGTTGTGGTTGTGATATAAGTGAGCATTACCATAAAACTTTTTTTGTCACATGGAACAGCAAGCAAATCATCTTTTGACAAAGGTAAATCATGAATTGGTTTTATTAACAGTTGCTCTACAATAGTATGATTGGTGGACAATTTCATCACATCTAAGCAATTCTCACCTTGAGTGATTATAGTACCTTTTTCACTACCTTTGTTCTCTTTCTTAATTGATATAGGTGCATTACCATTTTTACCTTTTTTAAACATGCATGGAGCAGCAAATGTCTCCTTTTTCTCATTGTTCTTCTTCTATTTATTCATCGCTTTGTTGACTTTCTTATCCTGCAAAAGGTTAGCTTGAACCATAGGAGTAGATAAAGCAACGGTAGTGAAGCTCACTTGCATCTCCTCTATCTTTTTAGTGTGAGTTTTCATCATCTAAAGCAACTTATCTATCTTTTGTTCTTGAATCCTCATTAACTCCTGCATCTCCTCCTCAAACGTTCTACCTGTCATGGTTAGTAGTAAATAGAAGACAATAAAAAAATATTATCCCTATCAACTACTAGGTGATGGAAGTGGAATCGTACACCCTCAAGCGTCTTACCACACTCTTGCAACTGTTCTTACTAATCGCAGTAGGTGGCACAACTGGTGGCTGATTCGTGATACATTAATGGGAGTGAGTGAGACATTTGCACATGGAAAAACATATTATAATCAAGAGAAGGTGGAGCTCGGATAGACAATATTTAGTAGCAAGGGATTACAATAATCAATTCAGATTAGCAAAGCTAAATAAAAGTCTGGTACTTGTCATAGTTGTTGGCCCAAATGCATTCCTAGAACTAATTCAAGCAAGTTGAAATTACAACACAAGCACAATGGAACAAAAGGGTTGCAATGCAATCTGAATTTTCTTTCTTTTTCTCTTTTCTTTTTGCTCCTTCTCTTTTTCTAATTTTTTTACTCTTTCTTTTGGCACTCTTTGCATCTTTTTTTACTATTTCCTTTGTCACTCTTCGCTTCTTTTTTTTACTCTTTCTTTTGGCACTTTTTTCTTCTTTTTTCTGTTTTTATTCAAAACTACAACCTCAATTGACTACAACTCAATAAATATTACTTTGGCTGTAATAAAATTATAAGCTAGCAAAGCTTCTAGCTAACCAGTACCTATGCAACTAACAACTTCCGCAAACAAATGTTGGCAAAGCTTCCCAACTCTAAAATATGCATAGCAACAAAACTAAGAAAGAAAATTTGACTCTATCTCTAACTGCTAACAATGTTGGTTTGTTTTGATGATTTCGAACCACTCACGTCGAATCTATTAATGGGGCTGGATTGGTTGGAAAGAATACAACTTAAGCTTTCCAACCTGTACTTAAACAACTTGAACTGAGTTCAGATGTGAGAAATATGGCCGCAGAGAGGTGGGACTATCAGTTAGATTCCAAATTGAATTCTAGTCCAAATTGACTTAAACTCCAAATTGGTGGTGGAAACTTACAGATTTAAAACCAAGAACACAATGAAAAGACCAGCAACAAAGACACCGACAATGGATTCAAATTCAACAATGAGAAAACTAAATTAAATTTCAAAAGGCTCAATAGGGTTTGGATACCGGAAGGACTAAGATCTAAAATCTTTTTGTGGGCCACTTTTTTGGACTCTAGGTGATGGAACACACACTACTATAGAAACAGTTTCTAGAGGTGGGTGGTAACCCATTTCCACAGGCTATTAGCAATATGTCTCTGGTCGAAGGCCTATAGAAATGGACGATTTCTACAAGTGCAAAAGATACCGTTTATGGAAACATATTACCAGAGACGGTTCACTTAAGAAACCGCATGTGGTAATAGGTTTCCAGAGGTGGTTCACTTAAGAAATTATCTGTGGTAATAGGTTTTCACAGGTAGTTTCTAAGCAGATCACCTCCGATAATAGTCCCGGAATAAATGATTTTTGGCCCAAAAAAACTAAAAAAAATTGGCCTGGCCAGGCACACCCCCCTGGCTATCATGCTGTCACAAGTCATGTGATTTTTCGCGCAAAATACATGCACGTGCAGTTTGTGGCACTCAAACCTGAGACCTCTTAGCTCGCACGATGCATCCTTACCATCCCATTACAGAAGTACTAATGATACTAATAGCAAATGCAATCCTTTTGATATATTTTGTCCAAAACTTTAAACGGTTATTTGAACATCTAAATGACCTTAAATGAAAACATTTTCAACAATAAAGATGTAGATCTCATCGAGGGATATAATTTTAATATAGAATTTGTCCTCGTCCGATATCGTATGAAAAAGTTATGAATTTTTTAAGATAAACTATGATCTGTTACTAGAGGTGATTTATATGAGCCGCATGTGGAAATCATCACATTTCTATAGGCGGTTCATATAAAAAACTATCTCTGAAAATGACCTTTTACACAGTGTGGAAATCATCCTATTTCAAGAGGCAGTTCACATAAGGAACCGTCTCTGAAAATGACCTTTTACACAGGTGATTCACATAAGGAAAATCATTTGTGGTAATCATCCTATTTCTAGATATGGTTATCGTAAGCAGCCGTCTGTGGAAATTTATTTCCACAGACGGCCTAAAACCGCAGGGGCTAAATTAGGCGGTTTGTCATATGAGCTGCATGTGGAAAGACACTCTGGGTATCTAAAAATAGTTTTTGTAGTAGTGACAATAAGCAACGGGGAATTAACGAGATTACCTAAAGGACTTTGTCTGATAGAAGTATGGCCTAATCTTTTGAGAGGTAATGTGATATGTCGATTTGGTAGAGTTTTAACATTGATGATTTAAAGGCTCTAACCAGAACAGATCGAGAATCCTCGCAACCACTACACCACTACTCCGTGGTTATCAACCATGCTAAACACGATTGACCTCACCAAGAAGGCTTTCTTGCATACGAATCGAGAATAGAAGATGCAATTTGAATTACTATTGCGAATATAGATGAAGTTCACAATGTAGGGTTCCTCAAACCGAATAAGCGGAGACTGAAATATGGCAGAATAATCTAAGAAAAACTCGAGTTGTCCAAGTGCCTATGGCTAACTATATATACATAATGACACTGCGCCTCTGTCAAGCAATTGCAATGTGCACAAAATGAATTTCATAGTGGGGCTAGATCTGTTGGAAAGATCATCTCGTGTCCTTTTCAGGCTGTATGTAAACACCTCTGTAGGACTCCATATGAAAGAGATATGATCTGATTATCTGTTTCAATCCAAATCGAATTATGAGGCCAAGCTGACTTCTTACAATCTTTATTTCCACTTCCTGAATGAGTTTTGAGGTGAGACCAAATCCATTGGAATGTAGATGAAGTCCTCTTTCCAGGTTGTGCTCACACATCTCCATTGGATTTCGGATGAAAGATTTAGTAATACTTTTATGCAGGCCTATGAGCAAACTCCGAATCTGATTCGGATTTTGAATCCGAGTAGGACATGGACTGCAACCCAAATTAGCTTGGCTTGGAGGTGATATGATGGCTTGTAAAAGGTTGGAGAAGCTTCCTAGTCTTGGAACTAAATTTGGTGAGAGCAGCCCCAGCACACAAAAGCATACCGAGGATAATAATCTGACAACATACAATTCTCTAATATTAAGCATTACATATTCTCAACTAACATAAATAAAAGCTTCATAAATGAATTCACATGTCATTCCTTATGAGTGGTCGTATCCGGAGGTATCATGATCACAACACTGATGGCTGCACAACTGCTAAAGATGCCATCTCCTGGAACTTGTCACTAGATAGAGGAGACAAATATCCCTAACCAAGTAAAAAGTTTGAGCTGAGAAGTGCAAGTCCAGCCGGAAGTCAGATAAATCCCATAAGAAGAGCAAGATCAGGGAGCACAATCTCATGGCTGCCTCTCATGAAAAAACTTCCACCCCTCGGAAGACCTCTGATAAAGGGAGGAAATCAGTGTTATGAGGGAACTTGAAGAAAAGCTTGTGGTGCATGTTTCACAATTCAGACACCCACGACACCGAGTTCTGCCACACCCTACTCAAGCAACTCAAGGACCACCAATGGAAGGGGAAACATTCAGAGAAGGCCTTTTTGACAACCCAAAACCCTTAAACATGTAATTAAGCATTCATGAGCATCATTAGCATCATGTTTAATTGTTTTGAGAATTTTTTTATTATGCAAGTCATATCAAACATAAATTGTTAAGATTAGTTTTAAGTGATGCGTTGTGAAGCAACTCATAATATTGCTATACAACATAGGGTTGGGAACAATTTTAGAAATTAGTCTAGGACAAGTAAGGAATATTAATGAGTTTTCCTAATTCTTTTAGGGGAATTAAATTGGAGCCTTAAAAATATGTGTAAGTTATAAAATGTTGCATATTTGAAGAATTTTAGTGTAAATTTAGCTCAGGATTTTTGGGTCAAACAAGTTAAAAAGAATTGCACGTGAATTATAGAATCCAGCAAAATTCATCCTTAAAATTATCCACCAAGAAAATTTGAGAAAACAAATAAGAAAATGTATACACTAATACAAATTAACACCAAACGTTAGCTAGCTTTCTTCTTTCTCAGTTACTATTTATGGCCACGTGACTTCCTCGCCAACTGCCACCGAGCTTCCTTCTAGTGGATTTGTCCACCTTCTGGTTGGTGCCATTTTCCTTGACTTTAAGCCCAGCTAGTTGCTGGCTATCTCACTCTCCCTCACCTGCTCTCTCTCTCTATGATTTTTTTCACAGCAGAGCTGCACCCTTATCCCGCTCTCTTAGCCAAAGGAGCAGCAACCACAACACAGCATATGCAGCACGCCATCTCTCTCTCTCTCTCTCTCTCTCTCTCTCTCTCTCTCTCTGCTCAGCCGAGCACAACATAGAGAGCAACAGCAGCTCAGCAGCAACAGCCATAGCTCTCTCGTGCTCTCTCTCTCTCAGCAAAATGACAAGCAGCTCTGCCCTCCCGCTCTGTCGGCCACGCGCAGCTAAGGCTAGCACTTTCTTCCCCGAGCCGGCGCTGCAGCAAGGCTCCATCGCCGCCGTTGCCCAACCACTCTGGACCTGCAGGAGCTTGGAGCAACCCCACCGGACCGAGCTTCTTCCCAAGTCTGGCACCATCCACTCCATGACTCACCGATGCACTGCCGTAGTACAGCCTTTCCAGGCCAACCGAGGGCTTAGTAAGCTTCTTCTCACCTCAGGCAAACCTTGATGCATGCCGGGTGGTCTTCGGCCCGATGCCGACGTGGCCCACCGCGAGCATCCGAGCGCCTCTGTCGAAGGGTTAACTCCTATCGCAGGGATCATGAGGGACCCCTTTTTAGAGATTCGGCCGGGGGGATGATCCTGAATATGTTCGCCGGGGAAATAAATGGGTATAAATGCGATGGTCGGTGGGGTGGTATGATCTAATGCGGAACGAAGTAAATGAGCTGGTGTTTAGACAAGTTCGGGCAGCACGGAGGTGTAACACCCTACTCCTGTATGGATACTATAAATACCCTGAGAATGTCCCTCAAGGAAGTTGCTAGTTACAAGAATGTTTGTCTATCCTAGAGCCTGAGGCTCCTTGTTCTTCGGTCTGCGTGTATCTGTTGGCTTTGGGTGCCCTCGATCTTCTCTTCTCTTCGCTACTCAAAGCCTGCTCTGATATTCTTGAGCGTCAGAGGGCTTGTCTTTGTCCGTGATGCCGGCTGCTTTAAACACCAGCCGGCAGTAGCGTGCCCCGAACGGGAGGGCACGAGTTCCAAGGCACCATAAATGGAAAGAGCGTCATCATAGCCTCTGTGTGAAGTGACCAGGGGTGGAAAATGCGCCCCACGCCCGGTCATCCGTCACCATAAATGCACTGGCAACGGGCGCCGTGGAGAGAGCCCACCGGGCAGCCGCAGAGCGGCCCGGCGTGCCCGTCCTGTCTTGTTCTCCTACCACAGCAGCGCGGTAGACGGAACACCTCGGCCCTTACGATGTTATCCCGAGACGGGCCGGATGGCACGGGATGGGACCAGTGTATTTAATGACCCCACGCCCTTCTGCCAGAATGTGGCAGGAACTGACACCGAGCGTGGCGAGAGCAGTCGGGGGTGACAGGCCACGCGCGCTCTTTAAATACGGCCTTGGGCCTTTGACTGGCTGACACCTCATCAGTGGGCCCCTACGGGGGCCACTGTCAGGGGGCTTTCTGAGTCGTCGGGGAACCGAGTGCTCGGGGGTCACTGTTCACCTCCCCAAGCACTCTCTCCCGATAATGCCCTTTCTTGATCCTCGGGGAACCGAGTGCTCAGGGGTACTGTTCACCTCCCCGAGCACTCTCTCCAGGGCACACTTGTACGGACCTTCGGGGGACCGAGTGCTCGGGGGCCGCTGCTCGCAGCCCCGAGCACTCTCTCCAGGAACTTCCTTCAGTGGATCCTCGAGGTACTTGGGTGCCCAGGGGGCCACCGCTCGCGGCCCCGGGCACACTTCTCCCGGTACTTAGCTTTCCTGATCGTCGAGGGACTCGGGTTCTCGGGGGTCACCGTATACCTCCCCGAGCACTTTCTTCCCAGCACTTAGACTTCGCAGATCATCGGGGAACTTGGGTACTCGGGGATCACTGACTGTGGCCCCAAGCGCCCTCTCCCGAGACTTAATCCTTTTTACCTCGCAGAGGAAACTCCGCGGGATGGCGCCACGTGGCGGATTGCTGGCCTGGCCTCGGGGTTCGGGGACCCCCAGTTCCTGATTCACCGACAGCAGCCCCCGGGCCCATTGGCAGGCGATGGCCCAGAGATTGCGGATGGGCCCTTCATCATCAACGAGGCCGAAGCCAGCACTGACGCCACGCGACGCGCTCTTAGATGCTAGCCCTTCCAGTCCGGGCTTCTGGTACGGCCCAACGGGGAGCCGAACGGACGCGCGTCCAACCGACTCCCGAGGCGTGTGATAACGGGGCAGGCGGCGCGTGATAACGAGGCAGGCGGCTCGCGTGGCAACCGCGCAAATCGAGGAAAATATGCCTGGCAACTGCTGACACCCGCACAGCCCGAGGGAGATTCGCCTAGCGGTTGCGCTGGCCGAGGAAACTGTCCCACCGAGCGCACCACGGCAGGCGACATTTGAATTTTCCTGGGGTATAGAAGGAGGAGGGGAGCGAACCGCCCCCCTTTTTACGCCATCTTGCGATCAAGCCTTCGTCTTCCTTGCGCTCCTGAGCCTTAAACCTTCCTTAGGCGATCAGAGCACCCGTCTTCCCCCACCGTCCAGATCATCCCCCACCCTGACAAGATGTCAAGAGCAGGAGGAAGCCACCGCGATGAGACTCCTGACAGCGTGTTGCCAGAGTCCCGGCTTGTGAACGAGGAGGCGGCGGACAAGGTGCGGAAGCTGATGGTGCCCGAGGGCCAGCGGGGGGCCTCGGTGGTGACGCCGGCGAGCTTCCCACCGGCGACGGACCAGCCGGAGCGCATCGTCCTCTTCACTTCCTTTGTGGCGGCCGGGTTGGTGCCGCCGTTTTCGACATTCTTCCTTTAGATCCTTGACACGTTCGGGATCCAGTTGGTGCATCTCAGCCCCAACTCCGTCGTCATCCTGGTGGTCTTCGCCCACCTCTGCGAGATGTTCATGGGGGTGCTACCGTCGGTGACGCTCTTCCAGCACTTCTTCGTGCTGCGGTCGGAGTGAGTTCGGAGACTAACCTCGTTCTTCTTTTGTAGGCCGCCTACGGGCGCCGCCGGAGACCAAGGACGGCCGGAGGTGCCGAGGCCGGCTCCAGCCCCCGAGCCGAGTGCTCCTGAGCCGAGCGCGCCGGTGGAGCCGGAGCCGATGAGCGCGTCGGCCGAGACAGAGCCACAGGCGCCGCCCAGCCCCAAGCGGGTGGCAGCGGCCGCGCCCGAGCAACTGGCGCCAGCTGAGCCCGCCCCGAGTGCGTCGAGCGTGGGGCGGACGACCTTGTCATGGGCGGTGCCTGCATGGTGGTTTTCGGGGACCCCGAGCCCCTCGGAGGAGGCTCGCAGGGGACCCAGCGCCCGGCCGTTGCCCAGTCGGCCTGCCGACCCCCTCCCAGTCGTGCTAGGGAGCGCCCGGGAGGTGATCGGGCGGCTGGAGGCGGCCGTGGCGGGGGAGATGACGCAGCTTGAGGTGAGCTGCGCCGCCCTTGTCGTGGAGAGGGAGCGACTTGCCGAGGGTAGGCGCCTTTTTGAGGCTCACGTCGCTGTGGTGCACGCCGCCAACGAGAACGAGCGGAGCGCTCTAGAGGAGGAGCGGGAGGCCCTGGAGGGCATTCGCACGGAGGTCATACGGGAGCAGGAAGAAGCCGCCCGCCTGGCCGAGGCATCGCAGCAGCAGGCTGCCGAGGCACTCGCTAGGGAGAGGCAGGTGCAGGCGCGGGAGGAGGCGGTCCTGGCCCGCGAGAGGAAGGCGGAGGCCTCCCAGGCTGACTTGGCCCGCCAGAAAGGCGAGGCTGACCAGATCCGCGCCGAACTCCAGCGTCGGGAGGAGGAGCTCCAGCGCCGGGAGGAGGACGTCGCGATCCGAGAGACCAACGTCGGCATCACGGTGTCGGATCTGGAAGCCCGGGAGGAACTGCTGATCCTCTGGGAGACGGAGGCTGCCGAGGCGGTGGTGGCCTCAGTCACTCGGGAGGAGCGAGCCGTCAAGTGGGAGTTAGAGCTGACCGCCCGCGAGCAGGCCCTATCTGCCCTTGCAGAGCGGGTGAAGCAGGCTGAAGCCCAGGAGCCCGGCGCCGCCTCCGCCGGCGCGGCCGGTGGACAGAGCCTCGAGGAGCGGCTGCAGAGCATGACAGAGGAGCTCGAGACCACCAAGACCGAATGGGTCAACGTGAAGCTGATGATGGAAGACATCCTTCGGCAAGCGCAGAGGTCCGTGAGGGTGGCCGGGCTCGGGCGAATCCATGTGGAGGCGAATGGGACGGGCATCGACCACATCGCCCTTGGCTTCCAGAGAATCAGCCAGCACCTCGAGGCGCTCCCCCAGGCCGTCCAGGAGCTAGCCGCCCGGGAAGGGCGAGGCTTGGCCCAAGCGGTGGCCGAGCATGTCCTGGCCTGCTACCGAAGCCGGGACCCGAACTTCGCGCTGGAACCAGCTTGGGAAGGGGTGGTCGAAGCTGAGGTGGAGGCCGCCTGGAAGGCAGTTCGGGGCGCCGCCGTCGAGGTGGTGGCCTGCTTCACGTGAGAGGCGCCGCCGACTCCGGACTCGGCGAGGGCTCCGACTTAGATTAGGCTTTTGTAATTTTCTTTTTCTTCGACTTGATGTAAATATATGAGTGATCCCTCAGAATAGTTGTCCTTTCTTGTGAATATAATGGAAGCCTTTCTTTGGGGTCGCAACTCTAGTGTTCTTCTGAGTGCTTGATGAAGTTTCTGTTCTTTTCACTTTGTGCTCCGAGGAGTACTCAGTCAGACCGAGCCCAACCTTTCCCTCCCCGAGAACGAAGTTGCCCCGACCACTCGTCGCCCGAGCAGTGAGGCCTTCTCTGCGCGTTCAGCCCCCGAGTCCTCGCGAGTCCGCAACGGCTAAGTCAAAAGACAAAGGCACGAACTTCCTTGCTCGGGAGATAGATCGATCCAGCACGGAGCACGCAATGACCAGTGAATACTTTCCCACTCCGCGACCACTCAAACAGGTAGACTGGAGACACGGGCGGGCGGGAATGCGACCAAGAGTCCCCACGGTTTGGTGGTGCCCGGGCTAGGACGGACCGGACCGAGCACCGACAGCCCGCCCCCAGGGTCTAGACTCCCGACCGCTCGAGCAGCTCGAGCAGTGAGTTAACCCGAGAACCCCAGAGGCTCGGTAGTTCCCGGGGCCTTTTAAGCGGACCGAACACCACGACCACCATGAAAAACTTCGGTCAGACATTACCGTACGTACGGTACACCTTTCTACTGTTCGTTCTGTCGTTCCGGGAAAAGCGAACACGTGGCAGGGTTTTGTGCGCGAGGAGACCATATCGCCGAACAGATTAGAATACAAGGGCCCTGAGGATAACTCAGGAACAATATATTACTGAATGTAAATTCATGTGAATTTAACCACTCACCGGACAGCTGTCAGCTTTTCGGCCGACCGATCCAGGAGAGGCATGCGCTCTGAGCTCGGGGTGCCCGGGAACTTGATTCCCACGGCTGGGGTGCCTGAGCACTGGGGGCGCAAAGGGGAGCCCGGGATCAGGCGATCCCGACCACTCATGCCTGAGCAGTAGGACCGCCCGAGGACCCCTAGGGCCGAACAGCGACCTGGGCACTGAGGCCCTCGCGGTCGAGATGCTTTCTCTTTTGATTGTCGATCTGTGACTTGAGAAAAATAGAAAAATTCTTTGCTTGGTGCGCTCTGTTAGTGCGGTACTCATTATAGACTGCTCTCGTTTTCGACCCGAGACCTCTCGAATACCCAGACCGGCAGACAAAACAGGCAGAGGCATAACCCAGAGGTCCTATGGTTCGGTGGCGCCCGGGTATGATAGACCAGACCGAGCACTGACAGCCCGCCCCTGGGGCCTAGGCTCCGGACTACTCGAGCAGCTCGAGCGATAGGATTACCCGAGAACCCCAGGGACTCGGTGATGCCCGGGAGACTGCCACGACACCGAACACCACAGCCTACCACGACAGATGTAAGTCAGCGGCAACTGCCCGTGCGCATACCGATCGGGATTCTTTTATAAACGGGGAAAAAGAGAGAGCGAACTTTTCTCGCACAATCGAGCATCTCACCAGACAGATTAAACATATGGAATCCAGAAAAATGAAATTTGACATAAGAGCAGCACATTGATATATGTATTGTATTGACAATTTTTACAAGGTTGGGTGACTTACCCAGTTAGTGGTAGCCCCCGGTCAACTTGGGCGGGGGGAAGCCCCCGGCCTGGTTGACCTGAGCCTGCATGCATGGTCATCTACGGGAAGAACTTGCGCAGGTGCTCGATGTTCCACGCGTTGGGGAGCGGCTGCCCATCTTCTGCAGCCAACCGGAAGGAGCCTTCTCGCGGGACACCGATCACGGTAAAGGGGCCTTCCCACATAGGGGATAGTTTGTTCCTTCCTTCGCGCGATTGGACGCGTTGGAGAACTAGATCCCCCACCTCGAGAGATCAGGCCCGGATGTGACACTGATGGTAGCGCCGCAGGCTTGCAGGTAGCGGGCTGCTCGGATGGCGGCACGCCGCCGGCGCTCTTCCAAATAGTTGACGTCGTCGCGCCTTTGCTGCTCCTGTTCGCCTTCAGAGTAGGCATGCACCCGAGGGGAGCCTAGAGTGAGCTCGGTGACGTGGTCGGGGCTGACCGGGTGCTCGGGCTCGACTCCCTGGTCGGGAGGAGCCAAGTGCTCGGGCTCGACCCCCTAGTCGGGAGGAGCCAAGTGCTCGGGCTCGACCCCCTGGTCGGGAGGAGCCAAGTGCTCGGGTTCGACCCCCTGCTCGGGGAGAGCCGCGAGGACAGGGGAGTGCTCAGGGGCGGCCGGGAGCTGGGACCCAGCACCTAACCCCGTGCACTCATCGCGCTCCACCACCAGTACCATGCTCACGACCTGAGGAGTGGCCGAGACGTAGAGCAGTAGTGGCTCGCCCTCAGAGGGGGCCACCAGTACGGGTGGCGAGGTGAGGTACTTCTTCAGATCGCGGAGGGCCTGCTCGGCCTCCGGCGTCCAGTCGAAATGACCGGTCTTCTTCAGAAGCTTGAAGAGGGGGAGTCCTCGCTCCCCAAGTTTGGAGATGAAGCGCCCGAGGGCCGCCATGCAGCCGGCGAGACGCTGAACCTCCTTGAGTCGAGCCGGGGGTCGCATCTGCTCGATGGCCCGGATCTTCTCTGGATTGGCCTCGATCCCTCGGCTGGAGACCAAGAAACCGAGGAGCTTGCCCGTAGGCACCCCGAAGATGCACTTCTCGGGGTTGAGCTTCAGGCAGGTAGTGCGGAGACTGTTGAAAGTCTCGGCAAGATCTTCGAGAAGGGTGGCGCGGTCTCGGGATTTGACCACGAGATCGTCGATGTAGGCCTCGACATTGCGGCTAACCTGCGAATCAAGGGTGATGCGGATAGCACGCTGGAAAGAAGACCCAGCGTTGCGCAAACCAAAAGGCATCGATACATAGCAATAAGTCCCCACCGGAGTGGTAAAAGCAGTTTTTTCTTCATCCTCTATGGCCATGCAAATCTGGTGATAACCAGAGTTTGCATCTAAAAAACACAAAAGATCACATCCCGCGGTTGCATCTACAATCTGATCTATGCGGGGCAAAGAAACTGGGTTCGCCAGCCACTCGGGGTGGAGGACTTCTCGGATGAATCCGGCGTCAAGGAGCTTGCTGACTTGCTCCCGGATGAACTCCTGGCGCTCGGGCGCCTGCCACCGGACCTTCTGCTTTACCGGGCGTGCGTCCGGGCGCACAGCCAGGTGGTTACGCACTAATGAAGTTGCTGGTTACAAGAATGTTTGTCTATCCTAGAGCCTGAGGCTCCTTGTTCTTCGGTCTACGTGTATCTGTTGGCTTTGGGTGCTCTCGATCTTCTCTTCTCTTCGCTACTCAAAGCCTGTTCTGATATTCTTGAGCGTCGGAGGGCTTGTCTTTGTCCGTGCTGCCGGCTGCTTTAAAAACCAGCCGGCAGTAGCGTGCCCCGAATGGGAGGGCACGAGTTCCAAGGCACCATAAATGGAAAGGGCATCATCATAGCCTCTGTGCGAAGTGACCGGGGGTGGAAAATACGCCCCACGCCCGATCATCCGTCACCATAAATGCACTGGCAACGGACGCCGTGGAGAGGGCCCACCGGGCAGCCGCAGAGCGACCCGGCGTGCCCGTCCTGTCTTGTTCTCCTGCCACAGCAGCGCGGTAGACGGAACGCCTCGGCCCTTACGATGTTATCCCGAGATGGGCCGGATGGCACGGGATGGGACCCGTGCATTTAATGACCCCACGCCCTTCTGCCAGAATGTGGCAGGAACTGACACCGAGCGTGGCGGGAGCAGTCGGGGGTGACAGGCCACGCGCGTTCTTTAAATGCGGCCTTGGGCCTTTGACTGGCTGACACCTCATCAGTGGAACCCTGCGGGGGCCACTGTCAGGGGGCTTTCTGAGTCGTCGGGGAACCGAGTGCTCGGGGGTCACTGTTCACCTCCCCGAGCACTCTCTCCCGATAATGCCCTTTCTTGATCCTCGGGGAACCGAGTGCACGGGGATACTGTTCACCTCCCCAAGCACTCTCTCCCGGGCACACTTGTACGGACCTTCGGGGGACCGAGTGCTCGGGGGCCGCTGCTCGCAGCCCCGAGCACTCTCTCCAGGAACTTCCTTCAGTGGGTCCTCGGGGTACTTGGGTGCCCAGGGGGCCACCGCTCGCGGCCCCGGGCACACTTCTCCCGGTACTTAGCTTTCCTGATCGTCAGGGGACTCAAGTGCTCGGGGGTCACTGTATACCTCCCCGAGCACTTTCTTCCCGGCACTTAGACTTCGCAGATCATCGGGGAACTTGGGTACTCGGGGACCACTGACTGTGGCCCCAAGCGCCCTCTCCCGGGACTTAATCCTTTGTTACCTCGCGGAGGAAACTCTGCGGGATGGCACCACATGGCGGATTGCTGGCCTGGCCTCGGGGTTCGGGGACCTCCGGTTCCTGATTCACCGACAGCCTTCGTGTTGTGTGCACATCGCCGACAGCTCTCCGTTCAGGCTCACCGGCCAACATACATGCATACGAGTTCCTCGTGCCGTTACCTCTCTGTTGACGTCCTTGCTTCACCAGATTTCCATCGAGTCCCTGCCAGATTTGATGCACTCGACCTTCTTCATCAACTCCGGTGCCGAGCTCTGAGATTCCACCACCGACCCTCTGCTCCAAGCCGCCTCCGTTCAAGCTAAACCACATGTGAGCTTCCCTTGTCCCTCATCCATCTGTTGACCGCGCCTTTTTTGCTGAGCTCGTCGCCACGGCAACCCACCTCGAGGGTCGAGTGCCACCACTCATGGCAGCACACCGCCGGCCGTACTCCAGCCGGGCCAGTGGCTGATGAGCACACCGTAGGATCCGCATGCTCGCGTAGATGGTGTAGGAGCATTCAGTCGTGTCAGTTTCGCCGTCGTTTCACTGCCGGCATGCTTGACCAAGATGCCGCTGTTTGCCATTGATGGCTGTCTTTTGGTCATCACCGTCGATCATGTGTGTCTCAGTCGGGTCCACCGTGTCACACTGGTGCTTTATCTGCCCTCCATGGTCCACGCCATCGCGCCGTTTGCCGCCGGCGATCTCGCATAGAGCCACCGGCCATGCCGAGAGTCGTGGCTTTGACCTCTTGACCGGAGTCAACTGGCCTAGGCCTATGGTCATGGCAAATAAAGCCTATGGCCCTGGTACAAAAGATTTTGGGCCTTTTTAATTCAGAAATATGGAGAAAAGGCAAAATGTTTTATTTTTGCATTGATAAATCAGTTGAAACACTTAAAAATGCATAGGAAAACGTGTATAGTTCCAAAAATCATGAAACCAATTTTTTTAGGTTTGTATGATCATTATCTACGTGTTAAAAATACCGGGAGATATGAAATATGTATTAAAATTTCATGGATTACTAAAATATGTTTGAGCTTCATTAATCCATTAAATATCGATAACTCCAAAATTGATTAAATCTATTTTGTTAATCTTATTTTATTATGCCATGTTCATGAAAAAAACTCACACTCACATTAAATGTCACACCCGGTTTTAAGACCAAAACCAGATGTAAACTATATGTATGCCAGGATCAGTTTATTCATGCATATAGCAACTTCATTAGTGCGTAACAGACACAGTGCTTCTTATTACAACACTAATTATTACAAAATGACCACAAACGGGTCTAAAGAAAAATACACCACAGCGGAAGAAGAACGGCGCAGCTCCAAGCCAACAGGCAGCCAACCGAGAGTTCCACAAGCCTAGAACTCGGCATCATCTTCAGGGAAGTCGTCCTCAGGGAATTCCTCAAAAGTTTCACCTTCTAAAACAACAAGCGTGAGTATTTCCAATACTCAACAAGTGGGGGAATAATTTAATTTGATATGGTGGCTTGAATCAAGGCTTCCTATTCTCTAGGGTTTCATTTGCATAAAAGCCAATTTTATCCCTAAACTATGGAAAAGCAAATTTTATTTAAACAGGAAAAGACGTACCAAAGATTTTCTTTAATCTCTGAGAATTCAACCCAATTCTCAATCAAGAAAAACAATCACCCGACTAATCATGTGAGGGTCCAGGCTGCTCATAACTGTGAGCACGGCCGAATATTCAGTTGGACACTCTGCAGAATTTGCACACTTTACCCACGAGTCATGATCTTCTCTGTTGCCGGCACCTGCTGGTACCTTACACACTTCCGGGGTGTGCGCCAAGAGATCACTACAAGGCTTTTCCAAAGAGTCTCCCAGTATGCACATGCCCACTGAGGTTTCACCACCGTACATAAGTGGAGTAACCCTCCACCCGAGAAGCTCCCTCTTGTGCCGGGTAGAATAGGGAAGTAACCCTTCCTTATCTACACATCCATTTGGCTCATACAACACTGGAAGAACATCTAATTACTAGGCCAAGCCGTACCATATTGGTCTCGTGATTGTTCTGTTTGCCATGGATGGTCGCTCCACGAACCGGTCCTTAAGATGGTCTGGGTAAGACCGCCAATAACCCCATAAGGGTAGATTACCAAACATTTCCAAACAACCAACCATGCTAGGGAAAGTAGCCCTTCCTTGCCCAAACCCCAGTTATCTTTGTTGTTAACTCCCTTAACAACATCAGTTTTCATGATATTCTTCCTATATCAACTTTTAGTTCATAACTCATGATTCATCACCTACACACTACATGCTCATCTAAAGCATGGCTAAGCATAACCATGATGATATTTTAAGGATAAAACATCTACAACTAACACTAGTATTTGTTATACTACCCATTTTGTAAAATAGCATGCATATTGGATAAAGACTATTTTTATATAAAAACTGGGTTTGCAACATGGTCAAGACACTTGCCTTCGTCGAAGTGATGCACAGGTCCTTCAAAATCTTCCTCTTGAAAGTTTCCGAACTCCTGGACTGAATCGTCTGCATCAGCACACAAGCAAACATAAGAACAGTACACCAAACAAACCTGAAACTAGGGAAAAACCCTATAAACAGAATCTACACGTCGCTACGAGAATATGAACGCAAAGATCGCCTAAAATGGAACTACGAGCGAAAAGTTATGAGCGTTTGAAGTTCCAGGGGTGTTTCTGCAAATTTTTCTTATTATCAGAGAAAATCCAAATTGTTTTTACACTGGAAAATTGGATTTATGATGTCATAAAGCGAAACAGTTTTATTTCTTAAAAGAAAAGGCGTGGAAAAGCTTCACGGGGCTTGTGGACCACGGAGGACACACCGGTCCACCGGTCCATGGTGGACCGAAGGGGTATGCCACCGGCCGGTCTAATCCAGGCCGTTGGTCGGAGATCTGATGGCCGAGATTCAAAGGGGGTGGCGGCCGGTGGTGCTAGCACAGGGAGGTGGCGGCTAACGGCGGCGGGGGCCGGAGGCTTGCCGGAGTAGCGCGAAAACATGCTACCGACGACCAAACTCGATGGGGAGCGGCTCAAAACGAAGAGGAGGGCGACGGGGTTCTCATGGTGGGCTTGTCGGTGGCGAAGGGAGACCCGAGGGTGGTCAGCGACGGAGAGGAAGGCCGACGGCGGTTGAAACTCGGTGCGGCAGCTGACGGCGATGAGAGGAGCACCGAGCGGCTGCGGAAAACGACGCCCGAGTCTCCGCGACACTGAAGAAGAAAGAAAAGAAGAGGAGGAGCTTGCATGTGCACGAGGGCCTGCTGCATATTTGCCATAGTATGAGCTAGTCCCTGAAGAATTTGCGTCTGCATGGCCATCATTTGCTCCATGTTGAACTGAGGTGGTGAAGGAGGATGCGGCAGTTGCTGGTTATTGTTGACTTCGTTGTTGTCGACGCGGGGGTTTCTCCTGGTGTTCACCATCTGCTGGTTGCCAAGGTATGAGTGGAGAACAGAGGGAAAAAGCAGAGATGACAAGATATGACTGAGACAGAAAGAACAAGAGCAAAAGACTCCCAGCTATTTATTATATTGTAAGATAACTGATGCAACGTGGAGAAAGAGCATCCACCTTACATCAACAATCACGCAAAGATCCAACTCATAACATTGATCACAAAACAGACACGACCACATAAGGACTAGACAACACAAACGATCTAGATGACTTATTAAACTGGCTCCAGGTGGTCTCCTAAGCTTGCGACCTGGCAGATGGTTTGGCAGTTGACTGGTCGTCGTCCTCCGAAGACTCTTCGCTAGAAGGATCACTACGGCGCGGCCTCTTGGGAGAAGGCGAGTAAACAAACTGGTCCTCTGAGTCAGAAGAGCTGGACATCCCATTGAGGCTCTTCTGCAGCTCCCGGATCTGTGCTTCGGCATCACGAAGGCGCTTGCGAGTGTCCTAAAGCTCGTCCAAAGCTTCATCCAAGTCCTCATGCAGTGTAGTAGCCAGCAGCACCTACTCTCGAGCCACACCGCTATGCTCGTGGGTGGTTGCCTTCACCTTGATGTCCCAGCTTCCACGCTCCCGACGAGCGAAGTAGTCATAGGAACTCCCCCTTAGAGTGCTCCGGTGGCGGTCACAAACACGAGCCAGTGCCTGCCTTGCTGCGTCTCGGATTCCTGCTTCGAAGCTTGCACGGACGGCCATTGCTTTGTGGATGCCCACGATCTCATAGTTGTCGTCGCCTTCTGGAGAACCGTAGATGCACACCTCCACCGTCCACTCCTCATGTCCTGGACGAGTCTGACGAAGACCGTGGTAGACAGGCGCCTTGGTGTACCCTAGACGCTGCAGCATTTCCACCAGTATCATTGGTGCCTTCCCTGCTTCGAATCCCTTGGAATGATACAGCTTCTTGCTTCCATTCTTAGGAATAGTGACTTCGTGGCTGGGTCCAGCAAAGGCGTTGGGTGCAAAGGTGGCCGGGGCACGGGGAGGAACATAGCCGCCGGTGGTCTTGCGGGCAGTCTTCTTAACGTGGGCCATCTACAGTTTGGAAACAAGAGAGTATCAGTAAAACTTTTTTTTTCAATAAAGCAATAAAATGAAGCTCAAGGGTAAACGAAAATTTTGCAAATATAATTTTTATAAGTTAATCCTTAATACGCGACTATTTCTAGCTAGGCTTGCGATCTACGGTCAACACGGCTCTGATACCACTTCTGTCACACGCGGTTTTAAGACCAAAACCAGATGTAAACTATATGTATGCCAGGATCAGTTTATTCATACATATAGCGACTTATTAGTGCGTAACAGACACAATGCTTCTTATTACAATGCTAATTATTACAAAATGACCACACACGGGTCTAAAGAAAAATACACCACAGCGAAAGAAGAACAGCGCAGCTCCAAGCCAACAAGCAGCCAACCGAGAGTTCCACAAGCCTAGAACTCGGCATCATCTTCAGGGAAGTCGTCCTCAGGGAATTCCTCAAAAGTTTCACCTTCTGAAACAGCAAGCATGAGTATTTCCAATACTGAACAAGTGGGGCAATAATTTAATTTGATATGGTGGCTTGAATCAAGGCTTCCTATTCTCTAGGGTTTCATTTGCATAAAAGCCAATTTTATCACTGAACTATGGAAAATCAAAACCAGAATCAAGAGAGGGGAGGGGAAGGATCACGGCCATGCGATTGATTTCGCGAATCAATGTGCGGGGCAGCTCCGATTTGAAACGGCTGCAGCAAAAGGGGGCTCGGGCGCTGGGCGGTAAGAGGAGGAAGAAGGGGAGCCGGCGGCTCGGCTCGGCACAGCGCGCGGCTCGGCTCGGAGCTGGGTCCACTGGTCGGCAAGAGTGGGGCGGCGGCCATCTAGAGTGGATGGCTCGGTGGGCTGGCTTGGGCCGGCACTGAGAGGAAATCCGGCCCACGCGGGAGGGGAAGAAGGGAGGGGAGGAGGGAAAAACTGGGCCAGGGAGGAGAATTCAGCCCAATTCTAATTTTCTCAATTTCAAAGCCTTTTCCATTTGAATTTCAGCATATTTTCAAATGAGGTTTTAAAGCGGCGAATCCTAATGAAATTTTGCAAACTTTTTCCACCCAATAAAACTTTATTGCATCTATAACGGCATGAATGCATTCAAACATTTTATCTTAGGCCAGGTTAAATTTAGAAATTAATTTCCTATTGAACTAAGTTGCAACACTTGATTAAATTTCTAGCAAAATTTTAAATTATTGCAAAAAATGAATTTTGGGTGTTAGATTAAACATAGTTACCTTTCTAATTTGATTTGAGCTTGGTTTAAGCTTAAGTTAATCCATAACTTAGTAAATGTTTAACAGTAAACCAAATTAAGGAAACGATTGATGTTATAGTCTCATGCCATGATGCACTGCATCTCCGCGGTTGTCATACACTAGAAACATCTTTCTCTGCACAACATTCATGCTCATCATTTCATGCGTTCTTTTAGTTAACGAAGAACCGCAACGTGACGCGGGAATGATCAAGGGTGACACCGAGGCGCACCACTTCTGTGAATTTTGTGTAGGTAGCGTCAGACAAACCTCAGAGTAGTAAGGCGAGCATCTAAGCATACTGCACCCTTTGTTCAAATTGAATGGAGTCTAAATTGATAAATTATGCTTTATGTATATTTGCTTGTGTTGAGTCCAGTGTCGGGTTGATATGGGTAGAACCTATGTCGATGCATTGTCTCTACCTTGACTTATTGATGAATCATTATCCTTGTAGCCTTGGTGATATAGTTGATGTCTAGGTTCAAGGATTATTTGAAATGCTTAGCAATGCTTAGGTCCCCGGTAGAAGTCGAGCGACGGTGCTGCTGTTGTTCGCGAGCCTAGGGTTTAATCATTGTTCACAGATACATAGATGAGGTTTAGATGGATGGTTGAGATGTGAGATTGAGGCAAGATGTGGGAGGTGCTAAGGGTATCTTCTTGTAACACCCAGTTTTAAATGGCCAAAACCGGGCACAACACATGTATACCAGGATCTAGTTTCATACATGTGCTTACATCATCAGTGTTATCATCACAGTGCCATTATTACAACATCGTATTTAGCTTATTACAAAAGGACCCGAGGGTCTTAAAAGAAAACACAACGGAGAACAAAGGAGGGGGGTCTTTAGCGCCAGCGGCTCCATCTTCCACAAGCATAGACCGGGGGCACCACAGCCTAGAACAACAGCTCTGGGTCGAAGTCGTCATCGTCGAAGGCTACAGCTTCATTGACGGCTTCTGAACGGTGGTAGAATGCAGGGTAGGGGACAACAAGTGTGAGTACAAAAATTGTACTCCGCAAGAGTAGGGAAAAAACCATGATATGCGACTTAAGTCAAGGAAAGGCTTGACACTGGCAAACAGCACTAAGCAACTATGACCTGTCTATGACTCCAACAACAAGTATCCTATTTACTAAGTGTGAAGACACTGCTGTAACCAAAGGGATATGACACACCGGATTCCATCCGACTACCAAGACTCACCAGGCAATTCCATTACCTGGCTACCCCAACTAATCCTGAAGAAGTCCAAGCTTGCTCTTGTCCGTGAGCACGGCTGATCGACCAGATTGATACTCTGCAGAGTTTGCATTGCTTTCCCCAAGAGTCGTGATTCCCGTGTTGCTCCATACTTCCGGGGTGTGGAGTCAGGGTCTCACTACAAGGCCTTTACAAAGTTCCCTCTAACCTGCAGGCACCCACTGAGGTTTCACCACTAACAGACAATTACATTACTGCAGAAACCCCCTCTTGTGCCTCTTATACCGACCTATGGTGCCCACAAAGCTAGAAGGTGGCTAATTAGTTGGCCAGGCAGTACCCATATAGGCCTCGTGGTTGTGCGGATATAGCTTGGTTACATGTCCAAGAACCGGTCCTTAGGACCCCACACAGATATAAACACAAACATGCCATAGGCTCTACCTCAAACCATCCATTATGTTGGGGATTCCTATACCATGTTGCTACAAAAAGAATTACTATCTCCCATCATTATTGCCTAGTTCATTAGTCAATATTAAGATTTCCCAACTAAGACTGCGCTAGCATAAACTACCCATTTTCATAACATGATGAACAATGGCGACAAGGAAAAAATCATTCAAAACTAGTAAACCCTAATCATGGGACATCATATTTGACAAGCATGCATATTGAAGGATAAAAACTACACCTGCAAATCCTAAAACAGGATAAATATGCTCAAGGACACTTGCCTTCAACAAGGTGCTGCTCAACGTCCTCGAAAGCTTGGTCTTGGAGGTTACTGAACTGCTCAACTCCTAATCGACAAACCGGAAAAGCACACACAAAACAAATTTCTAAGAACAGTACACCAGACAGTATAGAATCTAAGCAAAAACCCTATAAAAAGATTCTACACGTCTCTACAAAAATTTGTTTTGACGCGAAAATCGCCCAAAACAGAGCTACGAGCAAAAAGTAATAAGCATTTGAAGTTATAGGGCCTATTCTGTAAATTTTACTTTATTTTCCAGAGAGACCCGAATTGTTTTTATATTGAAAAGATGAATTATGACGTAATAAAGATTTACTGAATTGATTTTCTACTAAAAAAGCCATGGAATAAGTCTACGAGGCTTGCGGACCACGGCCACTTGGCCGATGCACGGGTCCATGGTGGACTGGCTTCATAAACCCAAGGGGTATCTAATCTTGACCGCCAGATTTGGATCCAACGGCCGAAGTTCAATTGGGGGGGGGGGAGGGAGGGCGGTGGCACACAGAGAAGGGGCGGTGGCCGACAGTGGCAGGCGGCAGCGGGGCTCGCCGGAGTAGCACAAAAACGCGCTACCAGCCTCGATTCACGAAAGCGAGCGGCGCAAAAGAGAGAGGGGGAGAAAGGGAGTCTCACAACGGGATCGGTGACGACGGAGGGGGTCCGGAGATGGTCGACGACGGAGAGGAACGGGTGGCGGCCTTGGAGCTCGATGGGGACGGCGTCCGGCGGCGCGGAGAGCTCCAAAAAGTGACAGGGGACATTGACCGAGACCCTGCGACACCGATTGACCGAAGAACAAGATCAATTGAGGCTTGGCCATGGGGAAATAGGGTGGCGGCCGAGCTTCTTACCGGCGGCAATGGTGGAGGCGGCGGCTGGGGCAAATCTGAGTGCAAGAGAGAGGGGAAACGGGTTCTTCGAGTGCGGAACGACGCAAGGGAGTCGGTGGAGGGTTTAAATAGCTGAGAGGGGGAGGGAGACGGCCAGATTCGAGAAGATTGGCCAGCGGCCCTAAATGCAATCAAAGCTTTGGTTTCCATGCAAAAGAGAGGGGAATCAAGGGGGAAACGGTTGGGTGGAGCTAATGGAGGGAGGGGATCGTGGTGGCGTGCTTTAATTCGCGAATCAAAGCGCGGGGAGGCGGAAATTGGAAACGGCGGCGGGATTTGGGGACTCAGGGGGGTCCGGCGAGAGGTAGGGGAAGGGGAGCCGGCTCGGCAGGTGGGTGGCTCGCTCGGCGCAGCTCAGCTCAGTCGGGCCCGCGCGCAGGGAGAGAGAGAGATATAGGGAGGGGAGCGGCTCAGGCGAGGGGGGAGCCGGCTAGGCTGGGCCCCACCTGGCAGCAGCAAGGGGCGGGAAGGGAGCCGGCTGGCCTTGCGGGCCAGCGCGGAAGAAATGAGGCCCGCGCAGGAAGGAGAAAAGGGGAGGGGAGATGGGCCGAGGGAGGGAGAATCAGCCCAAAAGCAATTTTCTAATTTCCAAAACCTTTTCCAATTTAAATTTCGACAAAATTCAACAGGGAGTTTTAAACGAGCGAATTCTAGCAAATTTTAGCAAACGTTTTCCACACAATAAAATCTTAATGCATCTACAACGGCATGAATGGAACAAACATTTAACCTAGGCCAAATTAAATTTAGAAATTAATTTTTCTATTGAACAAAATTGCAACCACCTAATTAATTTCTAGCAAAATTTTAAATTATTGCAAAAATTAAAATTTAGGGTGTTACACTTCTGCCCAGGAGGAGTCCTCTGGGTAGATCGAGAGAGGAGCCCGGATGCCATATACCGCTTTACATCGTTTAAGGCCGTCCGTTAGTGCAGTTGGCTCTAGGACTTTCCATACTCACTACATGCTGATCTAATGGTAAGGTAAGCCGATTATCATATGTCGTACTGATATTTTCCTTGCGGATCTATGACACGTAAGAGAAAAAGGAAAGAAGAAGCAAGGTGTCAGGGAGCCGGAGCATGGTCGGGACTTGCTCGTGGTAACCCTGGTGCCATAGGAGCATTGCAAGTGGTGGTTCTGGGTATGAGAAAGCTTGACACGAGTACCCTCCTTCTGTGTACTTTCGTGAGTAGCACAAGCCGAATAGTCCTCGAGTCATGTGGGTAAAATTGTACCCCCTGCAGGGTATAAAAATATTTTGAAATGCCACGCTCTTGGTCATGAGCATGCTTTTGTTCATTTGCATCAGTTGTAGAGTTTTCGACTTTCGTTTGGTGGCTATGGTATGTTGGTATGAGGATGAGATGGTTCTTTAAAGTTATTTTTATGATGGTTCCATGTACATTTATGTTCATATGGAGGTTTGCAGGGTAGTTTTGTCCATTGTTAAGTATAGGTGCTCACACATATATGTCTAGGGTGCTTATGTGCGTTAATTTATTTAGACTTGTGGCCTTTCTCCTTGCTAATGGCTCAATGAATAATCCTTGGAGTCGGGCTATTTATATGTGTCATATATGGATTAAGTCTTGCGAGTACCTTCATACTCATGCTGCTCTTTTAGATTCCGCTGGTGAGAAAGAGGCGGTGTTTGGCTACTTCACACCTGCCGATGTTGGCGGCAGGCATGAGTAGTGCATCCTACTCTAAATGCCGTGCTTTGGGGTGGATCCTATGGCAATACGGCTCTAGCTTTTGTTGTTATTAGCTTTAGTTTCTGCTGCGTAGTATCTCTGTAAACTGTTGTAAATGATGCTTCCCTAAATGCTTGTAAGATAACTTTAATTACTCGCTTTTTCTTAAGCTGGAAAGGCATGTGTTCTGATCTTGGGCACGAAACACGTGCCGGGACTACCGGGATAGTATTCTGATTAATTATGAAGGTTGTGATTATGAATAATGATCCTCCTGATGATTAATTAGAATACTGTTTGGACGGTTCCTCACAGCCTTCAGCTCCAAGCTATCGGAGGATGATGATGATGATTGTGAGGAACCGTCCAAATTGTATTCTAATTAATCATTAGGTTGATCATTTACATAATCACAACCACAATAATTAACCATAATCCAATCCCGGTAGTCCTAACGAGTGTTTTATACCCAAGAACGAAACATGAGTCTTTACAACATGCTTCATCATATCAAGGCATAATAAAGACCGAGTAAAGAAATTATGTTACAAGTCTTTAAGTTATTACAATTTTTCATCCATTAACAGAAACGAACGCTTGGAGAACAAAAGAACAGTTTCACCTCCTTGCCGCTTAGAGATACTACGCAGCGAAATATAGAGTCAATTACAACAAAAGATAGGTAGAGCCTTTTGCCCGGAGGCACCACCCCAAAACAATATCACCCGAGTAGATGGCACTACTCTCGCCCATCACCAACTTCGGCAGGCGTGAAGTAACCGAACACTACCTCTTCCTCACCTGCACAACAAAGCAACATGAGCACGAAGGTGCTCGCAAGACTTAATCCATAATAGATACATATAATAACCCAACTCTAAGGATAATGCATTTGGATAATTTAGCAAGGAATCGGCCACAAGGTTAAGTGAGTTCATATGCAAAAGCAGAATTTGACTCAAATAGGTGAACATCTGCACCTAACCATAAGCAACCTTCAATCCTAAGATTATTAACCCAACATAAACGTAACCTGATCCAACTTGAAAGATCATCAAACCTTATTAACCATTCATCAACAGCCCATAACATCATTTCACATCAAAATTCTACGATTGATGCAAATGGACAGAAGCATGCTCAAAATCAAGAGCATGGTAATTCGAATTGTTCTTACACCTTGCAGGAGGTATATCTTTACCCACACGACACGAGGATAGTTCGTCTTGTGCGACCTGCTAAAATCCACACAATGGGGTACTCGTGACAACCTTTCCCAATAAGCTCCAAGCGTTTGAACATGTGTCTATAGGTGTGGAGGTCATCTAGAACTACTCCCCGAGTAAACTAGATACCTCTACAAGCTTATTATGCCTATAACACCATAGACTCTCACGCCAAAGGGTCACAGCTATAAAGTTATTCAGTCATCCATCCCATGTACGGATACTTGGTAAGTACAAAAAAGTGCTAAAGCCAACTGCAACAACAGATGGTGCTTAATTGATGCAAGCGGTCTATGGCATCCGGGTTCCTCCCTCGACCTACCCCTAGCACCGCCCACATCTCTTCTCATCCTCACAACTCATACAAACCAACATCATCATTATCTTTGTGAATAAGCCCTAAGCTCACGAACGATAGTCGAACCACCGCTCGACTTGTACTGATGACCTATGCATTTCTAAGCATCTTGGATAACTTTTAAGTTAGACAATGATATATTATACCTAGTTATAAGGATAGGAAACATCAATAGTTCAAGATATGAGATACATCAACATAGATTCTACCCATAAAACCAGACAAGACTCACTGATATGCATAACATGTATAAAACAATAATTTATTAATTTAGACTCCACATGATCCAAACTATTAGGTGAAATATGCTTAGATGCTTTTCTTAGTGCTCAGCTTCACAATTCATAGTAATAAACTCCAGATCGACCCCGATCACACCTGTGTCATGCTCCGGTCCTCCGTTCTCTAAATAAAAGCGCATGCAATTAGATGAGCATGAATGAGGTGCAATGAGGTATGCTACAATATGCATAAAGCATGAGGATACAGTACAACAAGCTAAGTGTACAAAGACATGCGATAGAAGAAAGAAGTATCTAATCCAAGCATCATCTGACATTCTGACTGAAATCCGGAAGTTTCGGGTTGAGGTCGGAACTTCCGAGTTGTACTCTGAATAGGGATTCTTAGGTTGGCAAGTTCTATTTAATCAGGAAGTTTCGGATTGAAGTCGGGACTTCTGAGTGCTAGGAATGTCCGAGTGGGGTTCTGAACAGGGGCTCATGGTTTGGGTAACATGCATTAACCCAGAATTTTAGGCTAGAATCTGGAACTTTCGGGTAGGGATGCTCAGGATATTTTAACTTTGTTTAACCCAGAACTTCCAGGCTAGAATTCGGAACTTTCAGGTTCTAGCAGAGGTGAGTTTTTTGATGATTCAACGGCTAATTCAACTTGCATGCTAAACGCCAACCCACATATCATGTATTGGCACTAAAGCATGGATTCTAGACCTAATTTACCCACTCCACAAGCATGATTCACTAACCCTCTCTCATTTAGCATTTCCCTACGAACTCCAATTCAACAAGAAAAGGTGCTTGGCAACTCCAAGAATGTAGCTTCAAAACCTATCCAAATGCCAAGTAATTTGCGCATTCTCACCATGGAAAAACCTAGGAGACTTACCCCATTATCCTTGTTGATGTTGGTGACCGTCAGTTGGGGAAGAAACGGAGGGCAAGAGCTCAGAGAAGAGGAACAAGTTGCTGCTGAAATTTCAGAGAAAAGGGGTGACGAAAATATATGGATTAAAAATCTTCGAAACCTTCATGCACGCAACTGAAACTTGAATGGATGGAGAGTTAGGGAAGTGGGGAAGACAATGGTGGTGTGACATGCATATCTCAATTCAGATTCTTGAGGGAAGATGTTTGGGAGAAAGAGAGTTTGAGGAAGAGGGAGAGCTCCTGCTCTTGTGCTGCCAGTTTGGGGAGGGAGAGAGTGAATGAGAGTGAGAGTAAGAGTGAGGGAGAGTGAGGGGGGAGGTGGGGCTACTGGTGCAGCCGAGTGGAGAGGGAGGGGTGAGGTGGTGGGTTGGCCAAGTGGGGCCCACATTCTAGAGAAACAAGTCGATTTTAGCTGCAAAAACTATCCCTTCTCTCCCCATTTTATTAACCCAAAACGAGGTGCTCTAATGCTCCAAAAAATTTAGGAATTTTTGTGCCATGATTACAATACAAGATGATCTCATTTTAAATGGATTCACCCACAACGCCGATGCGGAACTAAAACTAAAAGAAAACTCAACAGTCGGGTATTTTCATAACACTTTGTCAAGGTTAAGGCACCGTTAGAAATAACGAGCACTCAGTAATTAAACATGATACTTATGATGCATGATTATGCTTAATGACATGTTTGTGAGATTTACGATGTGACAATGATCTCCCATTCCAAGCAGGCTCTCATAAGTTGAATCACATCTTTAGAGGATCAACCAGCTACAAGTCCAAGCGACAAATAAAAAATGTGGAGTGGAAGATCCTCTCCATCACCATGGCTTTGCCTAAGGCCCTCAAGTGGGTGGATGTTCCTATCTTGTTTGGCGAGTCTGACTACCTTAGAATTATCAGCCACCCAAACCACTATTCAATAGTGGTCGAACCCACCATCATCAACTATAAAGTAAACCGAGTTCTTGTCAATGGAGCAATGATGAAGACATCACTCTTTCAGATACACACACACCGAGTATTCCTCCAACAATAGGTCCATTGACACGAGCTCGTGCACGTCAACTAAATCATGAGGTGAGCTCGTTTCTTAGTGTTCCTTTATATTTTGATAAGGATGGGATGCTACTGAATAATTGTGATGTATTATTACTTAGGAACACGGGAGAAGAACAGCAAGGGCGCCCAAGCCAAGGTGGAGGTCCAATCAAGTTTGAGTTCGTTTCGGAGTCCAGTACCAGCCTGCACTAAAATCGTCGCCCAGGACGCATACGGACTCCGTTTTCGACGTTCTACACATGGTTGGAAAGCTAAGGAGATAAGCTTTCCAACGGAACTGGTCCTATGTCCAAATTCTTTCTGAGTTAACAGGAATCGTCGAAACAAGGCAACATCCAGAATCTATCAGGGTGCTGCGCCACCATCTTTTGGACCGTTGGGCCGTGTAACGTGTTGGAGTCCATTAGGGACACGTCCAGGGGTCCTTGGCCGACCCTAGTATTTCATATACAGTAGCCGCCGTCCTAATTAGGGTTGGGTTTTGCTTAGATATTGATCTACACACAGTTGTGAGATTTTCGCTTTTGTTCCGAACCGACTAGGCCGCCGCAAGTGTTTGTGGAACCCCGACTTTGAGTGCTTGAATTCAATTCGCAATATTTCAGATTGCATCTTCTACGTTCTTGCTTGTGTTCTCGGTACGCTTGCAGGGATTGAGCCTTCTTGGCAAGGTCAACCGCGCGACACGGTTGATTACCATCGGAGCTGTGGTGTAGTGATTGCAAGGGAGACGATCTGTTCGGGTCGAAGCCTTTGGATCATTAACGTCGAGTTCTCCACCCACCGACTTATCGCTACCTATCGGAAGATCAGGCCAACATTACTCATCAACTGGTATCAGATTTTCAGGTTGCCCGTTAGGTAATTTCGTTTTCCCCTTTAGATTAGTCTGTTTTTCATTACCTAGAGTCCAGAAAAAGCCAAAAAAATTTCATCAATTTCCGCTGCCCTAGAACCCTTTGTGCCTTTGCAATTTTTGTTTTCAGTTGCGCGTTGTTGAGTTTGTGTCCGTGGTCGAGTCTTGTTGCTGGTTTTAGAGTCGTGTTCTTGGTTTTTAGTCAACGCTCCGTGCTGTTTTGATCACGCCGCTATCCCATCGCCATCATCCCCACCAACAAGTCGAGCCATCACATTACTCGATTTGCCACCGCGAGCCGCCTTGTGTTACTTTCCGCCACGCCAACCCTAGATAGGTCGCAAGCCGCCTTGTATCAATTGCCCTGCCACCGCTGCCATCCTTGTTCTTCTCGTGATCCTATTGCTTGCAATACCTTAAAGAGGTCAATTTCTGCAAGAGTTGCTTGAAAAAAAAACCCTAACTCGACAGGGGTTTAGTAAAACAGCCATAACTTTCTCATACGGACTCGGAATCAGGCAAAAAAAATTTTCACGAACATCTACAGAAAAAGTTACATCCGTTGCTCCCCTGCTATACCAGGTTCTGCCAAAAAAAAATTCCCAAATTCGGCTCGGAAGTTTGAGTATTCAAGCCGCGAAGTTTCCGCACGTTTTTCAGAGAACGTGCTTGATTTTCTATAGGCCACATCTTGCATCCGTTTGACCTGAAAATTTCTGTGGTTGTTGCTTGTGCGCTCTAGTCCAGAAAAAAATATCAGAAAAATACAAAAAAAAACAAATTTCGTGATTCCTACTAGTGCTAAAAGACAAAAAAAAAAGGAGCACATAGAGAACACCCAGATCATTGTGCTATTGGCTGTGTCTTTCTCTGATCATCCTTTTTTTAGCTTTGTTTCAGCTGTTGTGCTAGGACTAGGGACACGAGATAGACCAGCAACTATGATTCATACTTTGGACACTTATTTAGCTTTGCTCTTCTGATTACAGTTATTACTAATCCTTGCTACCATATTGTGCCTTCCAAGCTCCACCTCCTTTGATCCGAACAGGTTCACTCTTGCAATCATCCCACGCTTCCAGACTCGTCACCAGTTGTTCCTCCTTGCTGCGTTGGTAAGAACATTTGTAAGAGCGTGGTAAGACGCTTGAGTGTGTGTGATTCCACCTTCCACAACCTAGTAGTTGATAGGGATAATATTTGTTGTCCTCTGTTTTCTACTAACCATGTCAGGTGATGGCTCTCCATCGGATTTTAAGGATTGTGTGTCCAAGGAAGAACTCAACAAAGCCTTGCAGGATCATACTACGCTACTGACAGACATTAGAACAAGCATTGCTAACCTCGTCACGCGAGTCAACGACCTTGAGTTGCGACAGCCACCATAGGATGATGACCATTCACAAGATGATGATGATGATGATACTAATGATGGTGACCAAGAAGATGGTGAGGTTTTTGTTGGGCAAGATGTGCGTGCTGAGCAACGTCCTCATGCTGAACAATTACGTCATGGCCAACAACAACATCGTCAAGGTAATGGAGATAATAATGTTAATCGCAACGGTCGCGATGATCCTTATTCTAAGATTAAGTTTTCAATGCCTCCTTTTGATGGTGCATACGATGCTGATGCATATTTGAATTGGGAAATGACGGTTGATCAAAAGTATAGTTCTCATATGGTTCCTGAAATGCATAGAGTTAGACTAGCCACTTGTGAGTTCACGAATTATGCTATTATTTGGTAGAATGGTCTAGTTTCTAGTGGCTTAGAACCTGAATCATGGCCTAGACTAAAGTGTGCCATGCACAATAGATTTATTCCTCCTGATTATACACGTGAATTGAAAAAGAAATTGCAGCGCTTAAATCAAGGTTCTAAATCTGTGCATGATTACTATCAAGAGCTTCAAATTGCTATGCTTCGTTGTAGTATACAAGAGGATGATGAGGATGCCATGATTCGTTTTTACTCCGGGTTGAGACGTGAAATTCAGGACCTTGTTGATTATAAAGATTATAATACTACCAATAGGTTGTTCCATTTTGCTATCTTGGCAGAAAAAGAACTGCAGGGTCGACAACAGGTGCAGAAATTGCGGAACAATTTTGGGAGTACATCTACTTCACGAGTACCACCGGGACAAGCAACAACATTCCCTTCTACATCTACACGATCTGCTGCCCCCTCCTCCAACACTCAGGCGCGTTCAGCAGGAGCACCACAACCATCACGTGAGGTGAGTAAATCTATTGTTTCGCAGGATCCAATGCCACGCTCTTCTTCAGGTGCAGCTACCACGGGTCGTACAACGGGCATTGTGTGCCGTCGCTGCCAAGGTATTGGCCACGTCATGAAGGATTGCCCAAGCCAGCGAGCATACTCCGCAACAGCAGATGGTGGATATGTTAGTCATAGTGATGTCGAGGAAGAATATGCATTTGAAGCTAATCTTGCAGCCGATCATGACATGGATAGTGAGGGGGAGGAGATTAGTGGTACCGCTGCCACGGAGAGTTATGCAGCACGCACCTTCATTGTAAAGCGAGTTTTGAGTTCTCAAATGGGGCAAGCGGAGCAGCTACAACGCCATAATCTATTCCAGACATTCCTCATTGTCAAAGATGCACGTGTTCGTACCATAATTGATGGCGGGAGTTGCAACAACCTCTTGAGCTCCGATCTTGTGAAGAATCTTTCCTTGCCAACACGTGCACATCCTCATCCATACTACATTCAGTGGTTCAATAACAGTGGCAAGGTTAAGGTAACACAATCTGCGAGAGTACATTTTTCTATTGGTTCCTACCATGATTATGCTGATTTTGATGTAGTGCCTATGCAAGCATGTTCACTTTTGTTAGGCCGTCCTTGGGAATTTGATACCGATGCTACACACCATGGTAGAAGTAATAAATACTCTCTCATGCACAAGGGAAAGAAAATCTCTTTGCTTCCTTTGACACCTGCTGAAATTATGCAATGTGATAAAGCTTTAGCTGAAAAAGAAAAGAAAGAACGTGTTTTGGAATCTGAAAATCAGCAAGTAGCTCAATCTGTTTTTCCACCTAAGAAAGAGAAGAACACACCTAGGTCTGAAGGCATTAAGTTAAAGGGTGGTGTTATGCTTGCTACTAAATCTGACCTTGCTGAAATTCAAGAGAATGATACTTTGTGCTATGCTTTCGTATGCAAAGAGGTTTTATTTTCAATTGATGATATACCTAGCTCTTTGCCTGCTGCTGTCACTAACCTTTTGCAGGAGTATAAGGATATCTTTCCAGCTGAGATACCCCCGGGGCTACCACCATTGAGAGGGATAGAGCACCAAATAGATTTGATCCCGGGAGCGACTTTGCCAAACCACGCTGCATATAGGACCAATCCGGAGGAGACTAAGAAAATTCAGCGACAAGTCCAAGACCTTTTGGACCGTGGGTACATACGAGAGAGCCTTAGTCCTTGTGCTGTTCCAGTTCTTTTGGTTCCTAAGAAAGATGGTACATGGCGCATGTGTGTTGATTGTAGAGCCATTAATAATATCACAATAAGGTATCGTCACCCTATTCCTAGGCTAGACGACATGCTTGATGAGTTGAGTGGTTCTATTATTTTCACGAAAATTGACTTGCGTAGTGGTTACCACCAAATAAGAATGAAATTGGGAGATGAATGGAAACTGCTTTCAAAACTAAGTCCGGTCTATATGAGTGGTTAGTGATGCCTTTTGGTTTAACTAATGCACCTAGCACTTTCATGAGATTGATGAATGAGGTTTTACATGCTTTCATAGGAAGATTTGTGGTGGTGTACTTTGATGATATTTTGATCTATAGCAAGTCACATGAAGAACACATTGATCATCTACGTGCTGTTTTTACTGCTTTGAGAGAGGCACGTTTGTTTGCTAACCTTGACAAGTGCACCTTTTGCACGAATAGAGTTGCTTTTCTTGGCTATGTTGTTACTCCATAGGGAATTGAAGTGGATGAAGCTAAAATTGAAGCCATCAAGAGCTGGCCGACCCCTGGGACTATCACACAGGTGAGAAGCTTTCATGGCCTTGCAGGGTTCTATCGGCGTTTTGTGAGATATTTCAGCACCATTGCTACCCCACTCAATGAGTTGACAAAGAAAGGCGTTCCGTTCCAATGGGGGCCAGCACAAGAACAAGCTTTTAATACGCTGAAAGATAAGCTTACGCATGCACCTCTACTCCAACTTCTGGACTTTGGTAAGACTTTTGAGTTAGAATGTGATGCTAGCGGCATTGGAATTGGAGGAGTGCTACTACAAGGAGGTAAACCCGTTGCTTATTTTAGTGAGAAATTGAATGGGCCATCTCCTAATTATTTGACTTATGATAAGGAGTTGTATGCTTTAGTGCGAGTTTTAGAAACATGGCAACATTATCTTTAGCCCAAGGAGTTTATTATTCATTCTGATCATGAAGCTTTGAAACATATTAGAAACCAAGCCAAACTGAACAAACGTCATGCTAAATGGGTTGAATTTATAGTCTTTTCCTTATATCATTAAACACAAGAAAGGTAAAGACAATGTCATTGCAGATGCGTTATCTAGACGTTATACCATGTTGTCCCAACTCGATCATAAGATTTTTGGTTTAGAAACAATTAAAGGATTATATGCTACTGATTTGGACTTTAAAGATGCTTTTGAACATTGTAACGAAGGAAGAACTTGGAATAAATATGTGCTGAATGATGGGTTACTATACCGTGCTAACAGGCTATGCATCTCAGCTAGCTCTATTCGTCTATTGTTCTTGCAGGAAGCGCATGGAGGTGGTTTGATGGGACATTTTGGAGTGAAGAAGACCGATGATGTACTAGCTACTCACTTCTTTTGGCCTAAGATGAGACGCGACGTCGAGCGCTACGTGGCACGTTGCACTACTTGCAATAAAGCTAAGTCTCGCTTGAACCCACATGGACTTTATATGCCTCTTCCTGTTCCTAGTGTGCCTTGGGAGGATATTTCTATGGATTTTGTTTTAGGATTGCCTAAGACCAAGAGGGGGAGGGATAGTATATTTGTCGTTGTGGATCGTTTTTCAAAAATGGCACATTTTATACCTTGTCACAAGAGCGATGATGCTATAAACATAGCTGATTTGTTTTTCAGGGAAATCATTCGCTTGCATGGAGTGCCTAACACCATTGTTTCGGATCGTGATGCAAAATTTTTGAGCCACTTTTGGAGGACACTTTGGAATAAACTTGGGACAAAGATGCTGTTTTCGACGACATGTCACCCTCAAACCAACGGACAAACGGAGGTTGTGAACCGCACATTATCCACCATGCTGCGGGCTGTTTTGAAGAAAAATTTGAGGATGTGGGAAGAGTGTCTACCCCATATTGAGTTCGCTTACAACAGATCAGTTCACTCCACCACCAAGGTAAGTCCGTTTCAGGTAGTGTATGGTTTTAACCCCCGTGCCACTATTGATTTACTTCCTTTACCAACATCCGAGAAATTGAATTTTGATGCTAAGACACGTGCTGATTTGATTCTGAAAATGCATGAGTTGACTAAGCAAAATATTGAAAAGATGAATGAGAAGTATAGAACTTATGGTAGCCAAGGTCGGAAACATATTACTTTTGAAATTGGTAATCTTGTGTGGTTACATTTGCGCAAAGATAGGTTTCCTGATTTGAGAAAGTCTAAATTGCTGTCTCGAGCTGATGGTCCTTTTAAAATTGTGGAAAAGATCAATGATAATGCATATAAGCTTGAGTTGCCTGCAGATTATGGGGTTAGTCCCATATTTAACATTTCAGATTTAAAGCTTTACTTGGGAGAAGAAGATGACATTGCGTCGAGGACGACTCCAATTCAAGAGGGGGAGGATGATGAGGACATCACTCTTTTGGATACACACACACCGAGTATTCCTCCAACAATAGGTCCATTGACACGAGCTCGTGCACGTCAACTAAATCATGAGGTGAGCTCATTCCTTAGTGTTCCTTTATATTTTGATAAGGATGGGATGCTACTGAATAATTGTGATGTATTATTACTTAGGAACACGGGAGAAGAACAGCAAGGGCACCCAAGCCAATGTGGAGGTCCAATCAAGTTCGAGTCCGTTTCGGAGTCCAGGACCAGCCTGTACTAAAATCGTCGCCCAGGACGCATACGGACTCCGTTTTCAACGTTCTACACATGGTTGGAAAGCTAAGGAGATAAGCTTTCCAACGGAACTGGTCCCATGTCCAAATTCTTTCTGAGTCAACAGGAATCGTCGAAACAAGGCAACATCCAGAATCTGTCAGGGTGCTGCGCCACCATCTTTTGGGCCGTTGGGCCGTGTAACGTGCTTGAATTCAATTCACAATATTTCAGATTGCATCTTCTATGTTCTTGCTTTTGTTCTCGGTACGCTTGCAGGGATTGAGCCTTCTTGGCGAGGTCAACCGCGCGACACGGTTGATAACCATCGGAGCTGTGGTGTAGTGATTGCAAGGGAGACGATCTATTCGGGTCGAAGCCTTTGGATCATCAACGTCGAGTTCTCCACCCACCGACTTATCGCTACCTATCGGAAGATCAGGCCAACATTACTCATCAAGCAAGCTCACTTAACATCTTGTTCTTGATGCTCTTGATAAAATGCAGATACCAAGATTCAAGATTGAGCTGATAAAATATGCATTTCATGGCATAATTCCGGAGGCTTCATCCAAACCCCTCAGGCAAGTCTCGTTACTAGTAACATTAACTACTATAGAAAGAGTCGTCAATGCCCTATTATCACTACCAGTACTTTTATAACTAGCAGTGATAAACTATTACTATCGGTTCATAAACTAAGCCAGCACATAGAAAGCTGAGTCATCGAGAACCGACAGTGATAATCACTATCAGTGTTGGTTCTTGTTACAAACCAGTACTGATACACCACTGTCGGTTCGTAACATGAACCGACAGTAATAAGTTGATTATCATTGTCTTGAGGAAGTCGATTTTTTTTCTCCTCTAATAAGTTTTTCCTTCACTTCCTGACTAATATGTTAGTCATAATAGTCAAATAGTCTGGGCCTAGGAGAAGTCGATTTTTTCTCCCTTAATAAGTTTTTTTCTTGACTACCCAACTAATATGTTAGTCATAATAGTTGGACAGTCAGGGCTAGGGAAGTCGATTTGTTTCTCTTTTACTCAATTCTTCCTTGATTGCCCGACTAATAAGTTCATCATATCAGCTAGACAGTCAGGGTCTAGGGAAAAGTATATTACTTATGCAATGATTCAAAAGGCTTCACAGTATCACTTGACCATGATTACCTCTAGGTGGTCAGTACTAAGGAGTCTTCAAACAATATCGTAAAGACTCGACGATGGGCTAAGTACGTTCCCATGTATACATAAGCCAACGAGTTTGTAACACTTGAGGTCGCACGTCACACAGCCTAACCCAAGCAACATACAGCATACGTCGACAAGGAATCATTATGGCCAACTACTCGGTGGTACACGTATATCAAAAGATACCAATTTGTTCTAGAAGAGCTACGCAAGTAATCGAGTCTCCCCAAAGACATGATTAATGGAAATTAATTGTGTCATAGACTTACTCGAAAGAAATTACCGTGTTTATTACATACCGAATTAAAGAGTTTGTTAAAGGATTTGCAGGAGGATTTGGCAGGGCCATCGCCAAAGTGTTCCCTACTACCGTACATAGATTATGCATGTGACACATTTTGATGAAGTTTCCAGACAAGATTGGTTCACCTATGAGGGAGGACAGAGGGTTTTATAAGCGTGTGAACCATTGCGCTTATTCATCCAGAACATCGGAGGAGTTTGAGTCAAAATGGGCTAAAATGGTTATGGAGTACAGATTGGAAGGCAATGAATGGCTAGCTCACCGGTATCTTTCGTGCATCATGGATACCAGCTTACTTCAGGGACACATTCTTGGGTGAAATTATTAAATAACTTCAAGGTCAAAGAGTGCTAACTCTTTTTCAAATGTTTAATTGGTTAAAAACAAACTTTGGTTGAGTTCGGGGTTCAGTTCAATACTACAGTTGAAGAACAACAACAAAAAGAGTTGATACAAGACAATGCTAGCCTCCATACGGAACCAATATTGAAGACATGATGGCCAATTGAGGAGCATCACAGTGAAGTGCTAACATATGAGATATTTTTCGAGTTTCAGAAGGAGGTGTTGGCTACTAGGGAGCATTGCATTGTTGATAGCGTGAGGCAGGAGGGTTGTTTCAAGATATATTCCATAATTGATGATGGACCCAAGGTAAGAGAAGTAAGTCTTGAGTTAACCACCATGATTGCCCACTGCTCGTGCATGTTATTTCAAAGACTTGGTTATCCTTGCCGTCACAATATATATGTACTACAAGTTGCAAAACCGAATAAGCTACCTAGTCACTATGTGCTCAAAAGGTGGACGAAAAATTGAAAGAGAGAGATTGTATATGATGCAGATAAAAATTTGTTAGAAGAAAAGCAGAGAACTTGTATGGATGCATAAATTAAAAGGATGGCTTTAGATATGCACAAGGAAATGGAAGATATCTTCCAACAAGCCGACGGTTTCATTGACACCATGCATATTATCAGAAATAAATTTCAAAAGTTTATGGATGAAGTCAAACAAGAGATTCCTGCCAATCAATGAAGCAAAACTTAAGAACTTGAAGGTTTCATTGTGTGTACTATTCCTTCACAAATTAACATATTGCCACCAAATGAGATGCACTCTGGAGGGAGAGTCAGGAGAATTAGGGGACACTTTGACAAAGGGGGAGGGGACAAGAAAAAGGAGTATGCTAACAGAAGAAAAAATGAGAGGATTCCACGCTTATGCGGTTCTTGCAAGGAGTCTGTTCTACATGACAAAGGACTTGCCCTAAATATAATACACCTCCTTGAGACAGGTATCTATTGTTGTGAGATTTTTGTGATTGTTGATATTACAAATGTAACAATCTCATTTATTGTCACACCCAGTCTTATAAAGGGATAAAACTAGATGTAAACCACATGTATGCCAGGATTAAGCTTGTCCCATACAAGGTCTCATGGTTGGTACGATACTTCTTGAGTTATCTCTCCATGAACTGGTCCTTACTTAGGTCACTTGAGCAATTGCCAAACCAACAACATAACTATAACCACCATCACTAGCATCTCTTTACTCAAGACCTAAGGTTCCATGTTGCTATACCATTACTAAGATTCCCAACTCATAGTTGCATAGTTTATTAGTCATTTTTAACTGACTACCCATCCATACCCTTATGCAAAACTAAACATAAGCTACCCAACATAATCACTACTGACAACTAGCCAATAAGGAATATAGGGAACATGGTACTATAAGTAAATAGGATTCAGAATTAACATGCATGTTTCAAATAAAGAACGTATTTAAAATAATTAGGATCAGAATGTTCAAGGACACTTCCCTCTTCCAACTTGCTGGTCAAACTCTTCAAAGACTTAGTCCTGGAGATTCTCGAACTGCTCCTCGTCTGCTCTCGAAACACATCAAAAAATTACACAATAAAACTAACTAAGAATAGTACACCAAACAATAGCTAACATCTATTAAAAAAAGGTACTAAATGATAATACACGCTGCTACGAACACGAGAGTGCGAAAATCATCTAAATCAGAGCTAAAATGAGAAAGTTATGCTAAAAACAAGTTTATGATTAAATCTGTAAAAGAAAATGACTTGTTTTAAATAAAACAGAGAGGACAAGGGCCTTTTGTAAAAATAGAGGGACCTATTTGTAAATAAAGAAAAGTTTAGGAACTAAATTGTAAGAAGATAGGGCTTTTCGGTAAATATAGAGAAGTTCAGAGACTAAAGTGCAAAATTGCCAATTTTGCCGAATCAAAAACAATTAGAATTAACTGGGTAAAGGCTCTACTGATGTGGCTGGTGATTGGACTTGACACATCGGCTCAAAGCCTGAGATGGCTATTGATGTGGCAGGCTGAGGTGGCACAAGTGCTGACTGGGCTTATGCAGCCACGTGTCATCGCATGATTGGGTGGATGAAGGGGTAAGTTTGGATCCAATATCAATCGTGCCTTATGGATCCAATGATCGAGATGCATCTAGGTCTCCCAATTGGTTCTGACGACAGAGATGGTGGTGGCCGAAGGGGAATAGCGGTGGTGTACTCACCAGCGCACGAGCAAAACTCATTGTCGGGCACAGAGGGCGACGGCGAGCGACAGAACATAGTGTGGAGGCTTCAGCGGATCCATTTGAGGGGAGAGGGAACCTCACCAAGGCTTAACACAACTTGGCAACTACACACAGTGGCGGAGAAGCTTGGGTATGGCGGTGCTTCACCAGAGAGGGGTGAAAACCTCTTTGTCGGGCATGGGGAACGACAGTAAGCGGAGGAGGAGAGACAAGGGTGGACGGAAAACTCACCAAGGTGCTCGATGACTTCGGGAAAGCGGCGAATCAGGCCGACGATGAAAGAGGCGGCGGTGGCTCTGTGGTCTCCGACAACGACGGTGCTCCGGTAGTTGAGGAGCGATGGCGAGTGCACCAGTGCGCTTAGCGGATGGAGGCGAAGCCCACGGGTGGCTCGGATAGGACAAAGGGAGGCAAAATTGGCCGGCGGCAAGCTCGGCTAAGGCGGCTATGGTGGCGGTGGCGGAAACTAGAGGCGGCTCGATCTGGGGTGAAAAACAGGTTGAAGAGGGGAGGGGGTGACTTATATAGGCGGGGCATCACACGTGGGAGTCGGATTCGGTGGGGTTCGTTGGGATTCGGGTGCGGACGGTGGTGGTGTTTGATTCCGAGTCGGGCGGCACGGCTCGGGTCAGAGGAGGAACATGGCACAGGGCTCACATGTCAGAGGGAGAAGGAGGCGGCTTCTCACCGAGCGCCAACAGAGGGTGGCGGGAAGAGCGACAGCTGGGCCGGCCGAGGCCAGCCCAAGTGGGAGGCGAGGTGAGAAGAGGAGGGGAGATGGGCTCAGCCCGGAAGGGAAAAAGAAGTGGGTCGCAAGGAAAAGGAAGAAAAGAAGAGAAAAAAAAAAAGGAAATCCGGCCCAGGAACGAAAAGATATTTTCTTTTATGAAAGCCTTTTTCTAACATTTTCAAAATTCGAACGACGAGTCTCAAAGTTTTAAAAAAATCCTTTTTTCACACAATAAAAACGCTAATGCATCTATTCTCAGCATGAATGCATTCAACCAAGATACAACCTATATTAAAATTAAATTTATTAAAAATAGATTTTAACCTTTTCTATTCAGTTAAACCCTAATTAAATTATGTTCAGACTGGCATCAGAGAAAGGGCTGCTGCTCTCATGATTTCTCTTTTTGATGTATTTTGAAGCTAGTGGCAACATACAGAGCTACCATATGATCTCTCTTTTTGATGTACTAAGATATGAACTAGCTATATCAACCTACTGGATTATGTATATATTTCACAATATGATGTCCAACTTGCTCTATTTCACAATATGATGTCCAACCTACTCTATTTACATCAACCTTCTCTATTTCTGTTGAATTCTGAGAATTCTCGGTTTACATCAACTGTCAATTGAACAAGATCTAGAGGTGTTGCCCGTTGTTCTGGATTTAGAGTCACAGTGAACTGAGAACACAGATCTGAAGGTGTTCGGTTGTATTGTTGTTCTGGATGTTTGTTGACATAGATGTTCATACAGAATCTATGTACAGTCACTCAAATTGACAACATAATTTAAATTAAACACCGATCAAAGTACAGCACAATTTATATTGAGTTATTAATATATTGATTACCAATCAAATTGACAAGCCAAGCCAAAATTTACAAACATCCATTCGTATTGTATTTTCTTTCTGCTGAGTTTGTGCTAAAGTTTACAAGCCAAATTTACAAACATCATGTACATTCTATACATTCTTTCTGCTTCTACTGTGTAGCCTTACAAGCCAAATTTACAAGCATCATGTACATTCTTCCTGCTTCTGTAGTGTAAACTTCTTCTTTTTTTTGGGGGGGGGGGGGGGGCTTTCCTTCTCCTAAAATTTGCTGTATCTTACAGCTCATGTCAGCCACCTTTCACAGAGAATAAGCAGTTTCCTCACAAAGAAGTAGCTCATTGATCTCCAAACCATTACCTTTGGCTATAGAAATTGATTTGTTGCTCATCAGTACAACAAGCTTCACAAACGTATCAAGCCAACAGCTTCATTCATATTCCTGACAAGAGAACAAAATCAAGAAGATCAGGACTGCTGGTATCAAGAGAACAAAATTATGTTTGTCAAAGCATAAACCTGCAGCCAGGTGTATGCGCAATGAATTAAAAATTGTAAACCATAATATGGAGCTGGCTGTAGCTGAGCTCACCAAAGATGGAACACCGAGCATGTGGCTTCTGCGTTGGTGGAGGGGGCCAACGACGAAGCTAGCGAGGAGGATGTTGACGACGGAACCAGTGTAGGAGGAGGCTAACAGAGGCTAACGGCGGAGCTAGAGGAGGAGGCCGCATAGGAGGAGGCCAACGGCGGAGGGGGCTGACGGCGGAGCCAGCGGAGGAGGCTGACGACAGAGGAGGCTAGGGAGGAGGGGATCGTCGGCAAAGAAGGAGGCTGATAGCGGAACCCTAGCTGCGTGGATTGGGGATTTTGGTTACGGCTTTGGGCGGGGAAGGAGGGGGGCAAGGTCACGACGATACAAATGGGAGCAGGGGATTATGTGCAAAAAGTGGGATATGGATCGCACGGTCAAGAACGTTCATTTGTACATTTGCACGGGGAGAGACATTTGCACCGAAAATTTAGGAATGGTATCCATACCATCCTTTCTTTTGAACCAGACATATTATCATTTTCTTCACTATAGAATAGGCGTATAGTTGGGGAGCTTTTTTATTTTTACATTTTCTAACTTAAAATATAAATAAATAGATCTCTAATGGAAAGATTTGTAAAAATAGACGTCTACCACCCTCTCATGAGACGGCTAGACCTTTACCGCCCCTTGAAAGTGCGGCAAACAATCCGGCTCTGCCACATGACAGCGTGGGCCATTACCGCCCTATGTGGATGAATACTACTCATCAAAATTACTATTCATGACTCTCATTTCCTATGCTCTATTCAAAACAGTAGTTTTCTGTTGCTCTAAAAATCATAAGAAATTTTATGTGTTTTATAATCCATTTGCACTCATTTTAATTAGATCCATCCAAAAAGCTTGAGTAGAATTTAAACTAAAATTCTCCAAAAAATATAACTTTATAACTTCTAACAATTGTTAAGGTCTCAAATAAATTTCCAAAATCTGAAAAAAAATTCAATAATATTCTTCTTATATGATTTACTAGTTTCTAAAATATTTTCAGCCCTAGGTTATATGATGAAAAAGTGAGTTCCTTTGTAATGCTTTGTTTATATGTATTTTTATTATTTCATGTGATATTCTTCTTTTAATTTAATTTGGATTCAAACATATACAAAATTTAGCAATTGTAAATATTTTTTATGTATAGGATGGAAATATTTTTTTATTTACAGGATGGAAATAATTTTACAAAATTTCATGTGATATTTTTTCACCATATAACCTATGGTTGGATATAATTTTAGAAATTATTCCATCGTATAAGAAGAATATTAGTGAATTTTTTCATACTTTTGAAAATTTATTTGAGACCCTGACAATTGTTAGAAGTTTAAATTCTATGCAGGCTTTTTGGATGAATCCAATTAAAATATGTTGCATATGAATTATGAAACACGTAAAAAAATTAGGACTTTTAGATAAACAGAAGACTACTGTTTTAAATAGAGCATATGGGAGAGGAAATATGAGTCATGAACAGTAATTTTGACGAGTATTGTTCATCCGGTGGCAGAGCGGACTACTTGCCGCCCTTTCAGGAGGCGGTAAGATCCTAGCCGTCCCATGAGAGGACGGTAGATGCCTAATTTTACAAATCTTTTTACCATAAATCTATTTATTTAATATTTTAAATTAGAAAATATAAAAATAAAAAATTGAGTAATGAGGCATCTACATATTGCTCAGAGGCCATAAAGCAATCCCAAGTATGCAAGATTAAAAATCTGTATGTGCTACTCTATTTAAATCAACCTAAGGGTGCGCGCATGATTCGTGTGAGACATTATAGATAAATACATTTATACGTGTATAGGAAGCAAATTGATAGGTGAACTTCACATGAAAAAGATCCAATAACAAATAAATGATTTACTTGTCTGCTTAGGCAGGCAACAATATATATTCAACAATCCATCGTGCATGAATTTGTATAAATTACTCCCTCTGTTTACAGATTACTAATAAAATTGACCGTTACAGTTTCAAACTTTTATGGATAATAATTTTAAAATGGAAAATGTATCATTAGATTTGCTATCCAAGTACTTTAAGACTATTACATACTTGTATTAGTTTGTACGTGTACTTGAGAGAAATTAATCGGTCAAAGTTTGCAGAGTGCAGTAAAAAATGTTAATTATTTGTAAACGGATGGAATACATTCCCAGTCAAGGAAGGTTGAGCATGGTGGAGACAGTCTTCAACTTGCTTCCCAGATCGTGGAGAGAGTTACCCTAAATGTGGCCTCCATGGTGCCAAGGGCTCTTCATTTCTGATCAGGAACCATTAAACTGCAAGTAAGCAAGTAAATAGAGGCATGAAACACAAATGATTAGGAAACATTAGCTACTATTTTGTTGACTGGTGGTATTAGTTACCTTCAGAAAATCAAGAATGTTAATTGATGACCATAAGGCGAATAGAAGTGCATACCTAACGCCTCAAAGCTAAGCACATGACAAGTTTTGACATTTGTTTCAACAAAGCAGAAGCGAAGTACAGATCTAAAACTTCAGAGTCAACAAATAAGATTTTTTTGAGGCAGTTCATCAATGAGCCGTTACAGAATGCTTCACTCAAATACCATCAAAACCATCAAATGTTCCTAGTATGTACTACTGAATCAGGGGTATATACAAGATGAACTGATGAAGTAATCCTGCACAGCTTATTTAAATACTATCGCCCCGCAACATATTTTGTTCAATCCGAAACAAATGTGGAATCTATGAGAGTGTAGAAAGCAAATAACAATTAGATAACTGTTAAATTAGAATTCAGGTAAAGCCCAAAATAAAAGTCTCTTCAAGCACTATTGCTATCAAAGATCAATATGTCGATTGAATCATCAATGTATTCCTGTTTGACATAGCAAAGCATGCCGCAACCTCTTGTTCTCAAGGAGTATGCATGAAATTCAGTAATTCAAAATAAATTATTGAAACAGATAGTCAAAGTACTAAAATCCTAATATATATTAGTTTGAAAGGAATGCATGCATGAAAGATTGTATCTCCTCATTCTGCAGAGTTCAGGCGAGAAGAAGCTTAACTCTACAGAGACTGTACCAATAAAAAGTATGGTAGACATTTCATCAATCATGAAAAATATTACAGTGCGAGCAAAATAATGTAGTAGACCCTCGCAAAACCAAACGAATAATGTAGTAACTGTTGCTTTCTACAAAAACTGAAAAGTGGACATTTGCCATTCAGAGTGAATTGCCAATGAACGATAATAAAAGAGATCCAAGCTACAACTATCCTTGTTGAACAATAATGCAATGAAGACATGAACATCAATGCAGTTGGCAAACGCTGGATTTCTAGCTTTCAATGTCCACAGGAATCTAACATCGAAGGAAAGGGAAAAATAGAAAAGATGGATGCTTACATGTTCTTCTCCATTGTCATAGTCAGCTGTACACCAAGTGCAACTGAATTTTAGCAATTGCGTGGTATTTTACTGCAAAGGCATGTCGGAAAACTAAGGTTAGAGGAAGGGTAAAGGGGTCTAGAAAGAAAATTAATCGCAGGTCAAAATAGTTTAGCTCAACTAATCAACTGCGCTTCAGTCAGCATGCGAAATAACTGGATGCAAAGTAAAAATCTAAATATTTGGGCTCATTGCAAATTGCAGTGCTGGATTCAACTTACGATTTTAGGCTTGTAGCTTTGGTTTCTTAACGTTCCGTGAGGTACTTCAGCTTCAGTATCAGAATGTTTTTAGGCTCTGACATGGCTTTCTGTTGCAGTTTTATGTAGGCTGAAACTTTTATATGGCGAGATAGTGTGCAATGCAAGTCGCTTCACTAGAGCGTAGTTGGCCCTTGCAAAATTGGGAAAGAAATTCTCTCACCAACTATACATACTTCTTAAACGACAAAAATCTAAAATTAGACAATATATATGAACGTATTTGTCGAAATAAATAATATGTAGTCGTATTTACTAATTTAACATCCATTTTCGGTACACTGTATACTAAAAAGCCATTTTCAACACACAGTATGCCGAATACGGCACTATTATCCGTATTTCACACACCGTATATCGAAAATGAACTGTGTTCGGCACACGGTTTGCCGAATACGAGTAAAAGTGCCGTATTTAGCACACCGTGTGCCAAAAACACTTTTTTGGTACCGATATGACCGTGTACCGAAAAAGCAAACGTGATATAACTGTGTACCGGAAAAGTGTTTTTGACACATGGTGTGTCGAATACGGCACTGCTGCCCATATTCGACACATCGTATATCGAAAATAGACTATATTCCGCACACGATATGCTGAATACGAGCAAAAGTACCGTATTCGACACACCATATATAAAAATACTTTTTTGGTACCGACATGATCGTACCAAAAAAGCAAACGTGATATGATCGTGTACCAAAAAAGTGTTTTTCGGCATACCGAGTGCCGAATACAATCTATTTTTGGCACACCGTGTACCAAATCCGGGCAATAGTGCCGTATTCGGCACACCGTGTGCTGAAAATGACTTTTTGGGTATACGGTGTACCAAAAATTCATTTTCGATACATCGTGTGCCGAATACGAATACTAAATTAATAAATACAACTACATGGTATCTATTTCGATAAATATGTTAAGATATATTATCTAATTTTGAATTTTAGCCTTTTTGAACTAATTGTACCGGTCGATCCGTTTGATGTTGCTTGCGACAACTAGCTCGGCGTACAGCATTAGTATCATTTAGCTGGAAGATAGGAAGAGCAAGAAGGGCGTGAACTTGTGGAGATGCAAGTGGTATGCTACAAGAATCGAACACAGCTCCCAGCCTCCCACCACGGCACATGAATACGCACAGTGGAATATTCGGCGAGCATGAATGATTCTGATCTGACACAACTCACAAGTTGCATCGCTGGGGAAGATCTACAACAAGCCCCACACGCTTAGCTAAAGCAAAATGTGGATTTCGGGTTTGTTTCCGATGAGGGTACCTGCTCCACCGACCCGACGACCTTACTTGATTTATTTCATTGGTTTTCGATAGCTTTCATTGGTTCTTTTCTTTTCTTTTTACCCCTTTTTGGCCGAGGAACCATGGAAATGCTAATAAACACCGAGTAAAGTACAATGTGTACTGAGTTTGGATTGAAAAAGTTTAGTTATGTCCATAATAGTTCTACTTTACACTATCTTTCTTTGTTGCACTTTATTAGACTACTTGAGAGAGCATGCTATTTACCTATATGGTGCTCATGTATTAGATATAAGTTGCTTTGTCCGAAACCAAATAACACAAACTTTGGCAACTTTATTTGTAGCGTCATTAACCCCTATTTTAAGTTAGGCAAGTTATCCTCATAAGTGGAAAAAAACTAGGCAAGTTTAAAATATTTGGTAAAGCATACTTTTATGGCTTGCACATGAGACCAACTACCCACCCCATTTTCCAAATACTAGATTTTATGATATCATTGTGCAATTTTATTAAAAACATCTTTTTTTCTTGACGGAATATCAATACCTTTTCCACAACCTAGCATGACCAGATACCAGATGTATTGGGCGAAGTTCTATATCAAACCATTTATGTGTATGTTAAGACCTTATAATTTAGGTAGTAGCTGAGTCCTATATATGTAGGTGTAGAAGACAATTTTATCACATATGTAATACATGGGTGAATTATTTTTCACGACTTTACACAAAAAAAAATGAGTTTTAAATGTAAGTATCATAATAAAATATGTTATACATTGTATGTCGCATCATCCTATTAGCATTTGATTATAGTGCACTGAAGCCGATACAAGACAATGAAAGAAAATAAGCCCAGTTAGCTGCACGAAGAGTGAAACAACTAATCAACCAGGGCAAACTTTTGGTGGATTTTTTCTAAAAAAGAAAAAAATCATGTAAGATTTTTTGCAATTTTACTTTCACGAAAAGAAGCAAAAAGACACCTCTTTTTAAGGTGAGCGTATCCAATCTGGACCAGAAGAGGCAGCAGCAAACCGGATCGGGCACTAACCCAGGTCCGGATCCAACCCTAGCCACATAAACAAACACGCAAACCCCTAATCATCCTCAAATTTAGACGAAAGAAACAAAAAAAACTCGTTTAAATCTCGCCCTTAATCGGCCCAATCCCCACCTCGCCTCGCGTTCTCTCCCTTCCCACTAAGCCGCAGCCGCAGCCGGAGCCCGAGAGGCATCCACCTCCACGGTTCCGCCGCCGCCTCACCTCGCTGCCCGAAGCCATCTCCCCCATCGAATCCCCACCTACCCTTCCCCGCCCCCGCCGCGCCCATTCGCCTCGATCCGGCGCTGGTCTGGAGGGTTCCTCCTCCCGCCCCCGCCCCCCCTCCGGGCTTCCTGCTGAATCTCGCGGCTTCCCGGGGCCCGGGCCATGGATTTGTTTGCCTCGTTGGCCGCCGAGGAGCGGTGTCTGTACCCGGCGTTCCTCGCCATGTACGCCGCCATCTACTGCGTCGGCCACGCCGTGTTCCGGCGGTGGGCGCCGCGGCAGCGGCTGGACGGCGCCAGCTGCCTCATCTCGCTCTTCCACGGCACCCCCGCCGCACTAGCCGCCGCCGCGGCCATCCTCGCGCAGCCCCCCGCGGCACGGAGCTTCGCTGCGCCCAATACCACCCTACAGGGCCACGTCCTCGACTACAGCGTCGCCTACTTCACCATGGACCTGCTCCACTACCTCGCCTTCCTGCCCGGGGACTACCTCTTCATCGCGCACCACCTCGCCACGCTCTTCGTCTTCCTCACCTGCCGCTACCTCGTCCGCCACGGCGCCTTCGCGCTCCTCGTCCTCCTCGTGCTCGCCGAGGCCACCAGCCTGCTGCAGAACGTCTGGACACTCGCCGGGATCTGGCGGGACCAGTCCCCCGCAGCCGCACGCGTGTACGGCGTCCTGTCGCCGCCCTTCTACGTGCTGTACACGCTCGTCAGGGGCGTCGCCGGCCCGCTCTTCTTGCTCAAGATGAGCGTTTTCTACCTGTCCGGGCAGGCCGTCGACGTCATCCCGTGGTGGGTGCGGATCTCTTGGATCGCCGTTGTCGGCACCGCCATAGCGGTGAGCAACCTGTGGATTTGGAACCTCTGGAAGGAGCTTTTCAGTGAACGGAAGCAAGTCGTGGCAAAGAAAGCCACATAGCTCTAACTCTGACCATGTACGGTGTACCATGTAGCAGCTGAATCTTTCAAAGTTGCTGCGACAATCGACACGGATGATGAGGATGATTGTTTTGATGATCTGGTAAAAGCTGATCTCGGATGACATTGGTGGAGAATGCTTATCTGTAAGATATCTCTTCATTCTTTCATTGAAAAATCAGGTCAGAAAACTAGTTTAGTGTGCTCCTCTTCACATTGGCATTGTGTGAGAAATTGTTTGAAGCGTGTGTTATCTCTAGTGTTTGGTCAAAATGTACGAATGGAATACTTGATAAACAATGGCAAATGGGTATTACGTTGTTTAATGTCATTGGGTTTGACCGGATGTTCCTTCAACTTGCATACAATCGTTTTGTTCGCTGGTTGCTTTCTTCAAGTTACCGCAAACAATTTAATTGCTTAGTATGTTGCTCAATGGAACAAGTAAAAATATCAGCCTCTTCGTGTTGTGTAAGCAATGGATATAACCATTCTTGTGAACCAAGGTTTCAGAGCAGTAGGTAGTGTCTATACAGGCTGACCAATTTGACCACAGATAAGTTTACCTAGCTGAAGGAACTGGGCACTATTACACTTTATATATATTGAAGAAGTTGACCAGTAAGCCTAATTTGCCCCCATTTTTGCATGGACATACAGTAAATGATACTACTTTGAGCTCCATGCTTCTCTGACTAATTTCTCCCAAGTCCCAATGGCCTTTTTGGAACTTCGTCTCAAAGAGACATATGCCTATAACGAGGGGCTCAAAATCCATATTTTTCAGAAGATACCCGGACATTGGCAATGTGGCAGTTACCATCCCAATCGATCCACATTTCATTATCCCTCCTCACCTTTCAAAATCCGTTTAGCAAATTTCTATTCCTGGCAACATCTAATAGCAAGTAGAGGCCAAACGACGAAGAACAGCTCAAAGTAGTGACTAAATCTCAACGTAATTTCTTGATCCGGGATTTCTGATCCCTACAGCTGCGGCTGTTAGTTGGTGACCGTCAATATTTGGTAACCTTATTTGTCGATAGATGAACACCGTAAGCGAGGATTTTGAGATACCCCTTTGAGATTCGGTCGGGGGCTGATTCTGGATCTACACGTACGTGGGGTTAATGTGAATGTACGGGACTTAGGCGGGACGAATGATCATCGGCTAGTAGGAGTAAATGCACAAGGGATTTAGACAAGTTTAGACCGCGTAGAGGCGTAATACCCTACTTCTGTGTGTCTGGTGTGTTATTAATGTTCTTGGAATAGATTTCTCTGGATCTTTGTGTTACAAGGCTTTTGATCTATCTATCAACTCTTACTTTGGTCGTCTTGAGAGCTTGTTAACTTCAACTTCCAGTGAAGGTGTCTAACTCTAGTCTGTCTAAACTTTTCTTTCTACGAAGTGCTCTCCCTTTTATCTACCGAGGGGAGGCCCTCTGGGGTGTGCTCAGAATGGGGGCACAAATTTTCGTAAACCATAAATGAAAAATAACCATTATAGGTCTACAGTTTGATGTTACAAGGGTTGAAAATGTGTCCCTTGGACGATCCCGTCGGTCTTTACACCCCAACTTTAGTAGGTGCAGGGGAGGGTCCACCGGTCAGCCACTGAGTATCCTCTCATGCCCGTCCGGTCAGAGTGGGTCTAACACATTCTGATGCAGCAGAGCGACAGGCGATACACCTCAAACCCATCGACGATATCTTCAAGCCGTCTTTCTCCTTGGGCCCCGTGAAGGACATGCAATGAGACTCGTCGCATTAATTATGCCCATGCCTCCCTGCCAAGCGGTGGTAGGGACTGACGTACTCAGTACAACAGGCTTGGGGGGAGTGGTTGGATGTGACCGGCCACGCTCCCCCTTAAATGTAGTATCGGGCCTCCCACCGATCGATACCTCATCGTAGAGCTCTTGCAGGGTCCACCGGTAAGGGGCTTCTCAGGTTCTCGGGGAACTCTGGGTACTCGGGGACCAACTGTTCTTGACCCCGAGCATCCCCTCCCGGACTTAGCTCTTCTCGGGTCCTCGGGGAACTCTAGGTACTTGGGGACCAACTGTTCTTAGCCTCGAGTACCCCTCCCGGATCTGGCTCTTCTCGGGCCCTCGGGGAGATGGTCCCAGAGGGATGGCGTCATGTGGCACTGTGTTGTCCTAGCCTCAGGACTCGAGAACCCCCGATTCCCATATCACCGACATTATCATTCCCAGCTGATATTGTATAAACTAGTATGTTGCACGTGCTTTGCACGTTAGACGCTGGAGCATGTGGGACCCATACGGGAGAGCGCGTGAAGCTGTGGGAGCGTGCGAGGCTTAGAGCAAAGCACGCGGGTGGCAGCAGCACCAGCCACGCGGATGGGGGAGAGCGGAGGCAGCTCGGTGGCGGCAGTGCCCTCCCTGTGAAAGTGGAGGAGGTGACGGTGGCGGCTTGGATCAAGTGAGCGGGGATTGAGGCGTGAAGCAGGGTAGCTTGCAGGGGAGCAGTGGCTAGGAGGGGGAGGAGGGGTCTGGGGCACAGGTCAGGGAGACGGGGCATGGGTCGAACAGGTGAAGGAAAAGGAAATCGAGTATTTATCGAGTGGTATGAGGTGAGTAATTTCTATGAAGTTTTTGGATAGTCTGCAGGACATAGAGGCAGACTATAGAAGTTGAGGATAGATCACTATGTATTTTTTAAATAGTAGAGATTTTTTGCTTTATTTTAGTGTGCTTCCTCTGTTTTCCGTTTCAGTGGACCATGCCTGGCGTCTTAGGCAAGATTTTGCTCGGTTCAAGTGCTCATCAGCTCTCGCAGCGAAGTAATGCCACAAGCTCACAACATCTTCAAGATTACGACACATCATAAAAATGTGTACTGCGTATTCTAGATTGTGGCAGATCATGTACGTAGAAGTACTCAGCATTCTCTTATCGATGTGGCCATTGAGGCACTTCTCTTTGGTAGATATCATTGTCAAGATCAACGTCTTTGTTGACGCATCCCATTCTTCTACTCTTGTTGTGTTGGGCATTTATCTTGAGAACACAATGTAAAGGTTATGATGCGCTCTTAGCAAATTATTCGGGCTCTGCTGCTATTTATCCACCGTAGGAATTCAACTAATTTTAGTGAATCGTGCGTTCCTAATCATCTTCAGGTCCATATCAGGAATTTTAGGTTTGGAATATACCCCGTCTGTCCGGGCAAATCTCGGACCAGGCCGGGCTGGCAAAAAACCGGAATTTTTTGGGCTGAAAATCTGCACCCAGGGCCGACCATGGACAGATGTTGAGCCAGGGCCGGGCTAGGCCATCCGGTTATTTTTACATATAAAAATAAAAAATTATTTAGGCGGGGCTCAGGCCAGGACCGGGGAGTTTTGGGCATGCTTCCCTCTGCCTAGGGTCGCTCAGTAAGCATCATAGGGCCTCTCTAGGCTAGCTTTTTTTGGGCGGGCCAAGTTTGCTCATGTGTAAATAGATGTCATTTTAAATCCATAAAATCAAAGTTTAGAGAGTAAAGTTCACAAAACTATAACTATTTTGATCTAATATCCACATAACTACATCTATTTTGACTTCAATCACAAACTAGAACTATTTTGACACACAATCCAGTCTCTCCCATGCCCAACCGCAAAATCAAGCCTTCCTTCAAGACTGTAGCTTCTCCTTCCATATTGCTTTCCTCCACAAGATCCTTTTCTACCTGGACTCTCCTTCCCCCTCCTCTCCTCTTCAGTGGGCTTGTCGGTAACATGAGGGAGGGGGTCGTACCCCATTTTAGGTTCTACATACTAGCAGAGATGCATCTCGCCGGCCATTGTTGGTCTCATGTTCGCGCTTCCTCATCGAGCTCCTCTATGGCCTAGGCTTGGTGATCAGTTCCATGCACAAGTGACCCTTTTTGCCCAGTTCGGTTGGACCACCTCTGCTTTCCTCGTTGCCTCCTAGTTCACCTTCCGCTGCATTCTTGATGCGGGTTTGTTCTTCCTTGCCGTGGGTTTCAACAGTGACGATAAATAAAATTAGTTCCTCTATGTTGCCCCCTGAGGTTGTAGGCATGATGCCATTTGCCATCCCTGTCAGCTTCCTCCTTGGCGGGTGTTTCTCCTCCCCTTCTTCCTCTTTGTTGCTCTGGATCTGGTACGATAAAGATGCGGTGTTTATAGTTGTGTCGCTAGTGCTAAGCTCCTCAAAGGTCACCAAGGTTCCCCTTGTTTGGGTTGATCGCCTTCGGCCTCCGATCCCCAGATTCAATCAGGGAACCTCTAATCGGTCGAGCCCAACGAAGCTCCCTCCAAATCTACGGCTTCATCTACCGCAACCATCGGGTGGACTGCCGGCAAGTCAATCGGTTTGCGCCTGTCAGTGAATCAGGAACTAGGGGTCCCCGAATCTCGAGACCATGCCAGCAATCCGCCATGTGGCGCCCTCCCGCAGAGGTCATCTCCGCGAGGTAAAAAAAGACTAAATTCCGGGAGAGGGCGCTCAGGGCCACAGACAGTGGTCCCCGAGTGCCCGGGTTCCCCGATGATCTGCGAAGACTAAGGGACCGAGAAGAAAGTGCTCGGGGAGGTGAACAGTAACCCCCGAGCACTTAAGTACCTCGAGGACTCAACGAAGGAAGTTCCGGGAGAGAGTGCTCGGAGCTGCGAGCAGCGGTCCCCGAGCACTCGGTTCCCCGAGGATCCGTACAGTTAAGATCGGGAAAGAGTGCTCGGGCCGTGAACAGTAGCCCCCGAGCACTCGGTTCCCCGAGGACCAGGAAAGGGCATTCTTGGGAGAGAGTGCTCGGGGAGGTGAACAGTGACCCCCGAGCACTCGGTTCCCCGACGACCCAAGAAGTCCCTCCGTCAGTGGCCCCCACAGGGGTCCAGCGATGAGGTGTCAGCCAATGAAAGGCCCGATGCCGCATTTAAGAGCGTGCGTGGCCTGTCACCTCCAACTGCTCCCGCCACGCTCGGTGTCAGTTCGTACCATATTCTGGTAGAAGGGCGTAGGGACATTTAATGCACGGGTCACATCCCGTGCTATCCGGTGCATCTCGGGATAGCATCGCGGGGCCCGATGGCTCGATGGCTTTATGCTGTTCGCACCACCTGGTCCCGTAGTGGATGGCGGTGTCTTCGATTGGAGTTTAGGTGCTGGAGCCATGGCAGATCCCCGTCCTGTGCATGGGAAGCTTCTGCGACGGAGTAGGAGTTGTCTTCCTTGTTGTCAATGGTAGAGTTTCCCATAAAATTCATATGTAATTTTTATTTACTTTTATGTCTTCCTATTTTTTTATAGGACCTATGACTAGTTCTTGACTCGTGTAAGGGTCTTTTTTTTAAACTAGCTAATGTACCTTCCTAACTAATGAAGATGTTTCTAGCCCCTTGTGGGCATTTGGCCTTAAAAAAAACTATTTTAACACTGGATACTACAGAACAATAATTTTCTCACAGACTTATAACTATTTTGACACTTGTAGTTACAAGAAAGTTATAGTTATGTAGTACCGAATATCAAAATAGTTGTAGTTCTATGATACTTATCAAAATACTCATAATTCTATAATATTAGATCAAAATAGTTATAATTTTATGAAATTTACTCAAGTTTAGAGAAACCTTGACAACTAATATAAATTGAATTGTTTGTAAATTATAAGGAATTTATTTTTTTTATCAAGACCCGTCGCTCCTGTACCTCCATTTATTAATGGGAACACAAATTCTTACAGTATCAAAAACAACATTACAGTTCATGCATTTCTATCTCTCAACAAAGAGCAGACGGAAAAGCTCAAAAAATATGAAAGAAGCGGCTCGCAAGCACGCAAATATTACAATAAGGGACTTTTCAAAAAAAAAAACTGAAACTTATTGAGCAAAAGACTTTAAACAAAAGTGTTTTTTTTTAATTTTCTTTAAACTGACAAGGAGAACATATTCCCCAGTAGCCAAACAACTTCAGGTCTCGGTACCAGAGCCAAGCAGTTCGTACTTTCTCTTGGCCCTGCCATACCTGCAGGCTGCAGCCCTACCAAACTATCAAAACTCACAACATTGCTAGGGAGCCAAATACGACCATCAATTTAGGGGATTGTCTAGTTATTATACCCAAGATTTTTTTACCCCAAAATTATTCTTCTGCCACCGTGTCACCAGCCTCTCCTAGTTTATCCCTGCCACAATCGTCTTCAACATCAATCCCCCATTGATAACCACCTCTCCTCGTTTATCCCTACCGCAGTCATCTTCAACATCAATCCCCATTGATAACTTGGACTCACCATTCTCCATAGCGTCACCTCTCCTCCCTTTCTCACCCACACGAACCATTGTCTGTTGCCTCGTGCCTCCGGCGAGCCATCGCCATCCTCCCCTTGTAGCCTTCACCACCATGTGAGCCACCTTCTTCTTCCTCTTAGGCCTACGCACCCCGAGCCTCCCTCCTCCATTGTCTCCGATGGATCCAGCCACCAAATCCGCAACCACCACCCGCCTCCACACTAACTCAGTGGTGCAGGGTTGTTGATTACTGGCCCCTACCGCAAGCCCCAGCCACTAGCGGTCCTTCGCCACCGTAGTTGGTGGTGCCCCCATCACCTTACCATCCCATCCACCACCTACCACAAATTATAGAGTTGGTCTACTTCCCGGGACTTCCCTCTAAGCACAGGGTTGCCAGAGAGCTTAGGGTGTGTTTGGTTGCCCGAATGTGCTCAGCCTGGTTCGTACGAGTCATGCAGGCTGAGTTGATGCATGAGGGTTTGTTTGGTTGGCTGTATGTGCTGAGTCTGGCTGAGAAAAGATTGTGTTTGGTTGCCCGCATGAGTATACGTTGCATTACAAAGAAACTCACTTTTTTACCAAATAATCTAGGTTGGAAATATTTTTATAAATTAGTACATCACAGGATAAGAATATTAGTGAATTTTTTTTATGATTTTTGAAGAATTTTAATTAAATATTGACTTAGATTTTTTGGATCAAATTAATTAAAATGGATTGCTAGTGAGCTCTAGTTTGCTTATGAAAACGTTTAGAATTTTTGGATCACTTTTGTACCACTAAATAAAATCTAAAGTTAAATAAAAAATTATCATGCACAGTGTTTTTGCACCAAGCGAGCTAGCCCCGGCGCGTACGCCCGATTCCGGCGTACGCGGGGAGCCAGGCTCGCTTGCTGCGTTTGCACGGGCGGATGCAGGCGAGAGAGCAACCAAACACGCGCTGAGCAGATGCTTTTGCACGCGCGGATGCAAGCACGAGGAGAGCCGACCATCCAAACACGCCCTTAATGCAACTCCCCACCCTAAACTCTAACTCATTGCCCCATCAAAGTTCACTTAGCTTGTTGTAGTTTATCAAGGATAGAGAAGAAGGTGGCCAAAGCATGAATCTCTTCGTCGACCCTAAGGTTAGAATGGAATGATTTTGATCTCAAGAAATCATGTGCATGATAAATAGCAATTCCATTAATTCAGGCATAGGTGGTCAATATTTTGGCAACTAACCAAATGTGGTCTAAGTCTGGTAAGGATGATGAGTTTTGATAGGGTAAGCTCGGTTAGCCAACCGAACACACCGTAAGATGTAAATATGGTCTGTGTGCATATATGATACTTCACATTCTCCTAGGAGCCTAACATCTTGGACAAGGCATACCACTGATCACTACAAGAAAAAATAAAAAAGCTTTATTTAGAATGCGCGATCCCCCCACCCCCTGAATCCTAGATTCTTGGGTCTAAGATCATCGAGGTCTCCTTACCATATCGTAGCCGTCGGAGGTGAAGTGGAGATTGGCCCTTGGTACACAATCCTATGGCTATATCAGATTTAATCTCATTTTCAGCCTTTTAAGTCATTTTCCAACGCCAACGAACGAGCTCCTTATAACTGACATATGGGCCCCACCGTCGCTCGAGCCCGTGAATCGACCACAGGCTTCCAGCGACCCCGCGGACCCGGACCGTAACGCTCCAATGACAAGTGGTCCTAGAACACGGATCCCACCTGTCGGTGGCCGGCAGAACCTTCCCGTTCTTTTGGTCCGTGCACTTGGGCTGTTTGGTTATGTGACCCAGCGTGCCGGGCCAAATTTTGTTTATGCCTAGCTGTTTTGGGTACTTATTTAGATGGTAACTCATATTTGGCTGGCTAATAAAATTTTGGCATCATACAGTACAAAGCAAAGCAAGCTAAATCACCGATAGTTCCTTGGGCAAAATGGGCATTTTGATTTGGTTTTAAGTTTTAAACGACTATATCTCGTAACGAGTATCCGATTGACAATTCAGTTTCATCATTATATTTATTGCAAGTAAATATACAGATGCAGACCTATGTGAAATATATTTAGAAGAAAAAAATAGTGATATATAAAACTCGCATGCCATACTTAACTGTATTTACAAATTTTAACATTGCTATAATATTATAAATACGTCCTCTCAATTTTAGCACTAATATAATTTTGGTTTGATCATAAATCAAAAACCATTTTTAATCTGTTTTTTCAGTTGAAGATTGAAAAAATAGTTTATAGATGGTAGATTGCAAGAAACTGAATTGTAAAATCTAGATTATGGATTGCTATAATACAATAGAAGGTGAATCGCTGAATTATTATAATCTGAACATTGGATTGTAACCGTCTTGCTTTTACAATTAACTATTTGTTTCAGTATAATTATAATTTAATTTTTATAATTTAATTTTTTATTTTAGTTTTTAGATTACGATGATAATTTAGCCTTAATCTTTCATATATTGGCTAGGCTTTCTGCAGTCAAGATCCAGACAGGCCCGAATTTTCTCAACGCCTCCTCGAGCTTCCTGCGCTGCGCCCCGTCTCGCTGCTTCCAGAACCTTCCACCACCTCCGGGATGCAATGCTCCCGCCACAGCTTCACGGGCCACCCACGAAGCCCAGGAAGGCCACAGACTAGCCCCCAGAGTCACCTCCCTGCACGCGAGCTCTATAAAATCCTCCTCCCCTCCCTTATCCCTTCCCCAACCTCTCGCCAATTCTCCCAATCCCCAAAAACCCCCATCGCTCACACACTAGAATCCACCACCCCCTTACCTTCCTTCCTAGGGTTTCGCAAACCCTCCAGTCAGCGTCGTCCTCCCCCTCGCTATAGCTTTCGCTCTCTATCGGCAATGGCGACCACGACCTTCCCCACCTCGACCCCCTTCTTCGCCCACAACGGCCGCAGGAGCCGTCCCGCCTCTTGCGTCTCCGCTCGCACCGCGGCCGCGGTCTACGGCCACCGCACCGGGGGCCGGCGGTGGCGTCCGCTGCGGGTGACGTGCGAGAAGGTAGTGGGCATCGACCTGGGCACCACCAACTCTGCGGTGGCAGCCATGGAGGGCGGCAAGCCCACGATCGTCACCAACGCCGAGGGCGCGCGGACGACGCCCTCCGTCGTCGCCTACACCAAGGCTGGCGACCGGCTCGTGGGCCAGATCGCCAAGCGGCAGGCCGTCGTCAACCCGGAGAACACCTTCTTCTCCGTCAAGCGTTTCATCGGCCGCAAGATGAACGAGGTCGATGAGGAGTCCAAGCAGGTATCGTACCGCGTCATCAGGGATGACAACGGGAACGTCAAGCTCGACTGCCCCGCGATTGGCAAGCAGTTCGCCGCAGAGGAGATCTCCGCCCAGGTATACCTCTAATTTCTGATGTATCTTCGTTACTTCTTATGGTTAATTATTCTTACGCTAGATTTGTGCTTCTACTAATGGATAATTTGGCCTGGAATTAAGCAGTCTTACCAAAACTAGATTTTTTTTTGCAGCAAGTACATATGAAAAATTGTTTTTTTGTAGTTTCACATGACTATCTATTAACCGCCAGAAGCTTATATTTCAGCCTGGTGAAGCTTCCCTTGCCTATGTATTATTGAGGTGATGGCTCGATAAAAGCCAAACAAATTTTCCTTAGCTTTGCTTTATCTGGCTGAAGTGAAAGCACGTCTTTGATGATTGTATCTCCACTCAAGTCGGTTGAATCTCACCAATTGCCCATCTAGTTGTGTACATTTTTTTCGCCTTTTGACATAATATTTGTATGCTACATGTCTGCCTGTCATCGTTCTATATTTGTTTTTTTGCATATTTTTTACTGGAAGTATGTTGATTGGAATTGAGATAGAGATGAGTAATCTGCAAAGCTAACTGCTTTTAAGATATAATTTTGATTTTACATACTGTTTCTGATCCGGGTTTTCCTACTTTATGCTTCCAGGTGCTGAGAAAGCTGGTGGATGATGCATCAAAATTCTTGAATGACAAGGTGACAAAGGCAGTAATCACAGTCCCTGCGTACTTCAACGACTCACAAAGGACAGCAACAAAAGATGCTGGCCGCATTGCTGGGTTGGAGGTTCTGCGTATTATAAACGAGCCTACTGCTGCATCGCTAGCATACGGTTTTGAGAAAAAGAACAATGAAACGATTCTGGTTTTTGACCTCGGAGGTGGCACCTTCGATGTTTCAGGTATCTGTCCTGTTTGGCATTTTTGTGAACACACACCTCCATTAATTTTTTTTAACTGGAGGCCCTGTTATTCCAGCGCTCTTAGCTCTCCACTGCTATCTGTACATTCGTGATATATCTATCGTGGAATATATAATTTTAGATAGGCAGGTTGTAGCACAGGGTACTATATAAGATTAACTGATGGTAAACCGATTTGTTGAAATATTTGGGCTGTTATTTTCTTCAATAGTTCTGGTAGTTGTAATGTGTTTGGAATTGTGGTTGGTCACAACATCTTGGACAGGAAGGTAAGATCAAATATCCTGCTTTTCATTGGAATATGTAAGTACTCAGGTCAGTTAATACATTAGAACCGTCCAAGTCATGCACTTGCAAGGAGTCAGTGCCATTTCATAGTAGCATGTTCTGTTCGTATGTGGGCCCATTTGGAACATGGAAGTAAAAAAAATGCAAGAATATAGGAAAATGGCGTGAGTAGAATGTCATGTGCTATGGAATTCCATGGAAGTGAAAACACAGGAATATGAGAGGTGTTTGGATCATAGAAAATTATGCAAGATTCATGGAGAACAACATTGCCTCAAGAAAGAGAATGGAAAGAGAGAAAATGAATTGGACTTCTAGAAGGAAATCACATGAGCTCTGTCCCCATATTTATCTTCTCTTCTTGTGAAATTGTGAGCATGGGAAACCATTCCGTGGAATTTGACTGCCCCTTTTCTATGTTCCGAACAATGTCTACAAAATCCTGAGGATTAGAATGCTTCGAAGAATTTGTGTGAATATCCTACAATCCGAAGGGGCCCTAAAACCATGAAAAATTGATATACATTTTTTTTTGTTTTTAGTCATATTATTAGTTTCCAGTCTCTTAGATCATATATTGACTTCTTTATTGTATTTTTTATGATGATTTCAGTTCTTGAAGTTGGTGATGGTGTTTTCGAGGTGCTGTCTACGTCCGGTGACACTCACCTTGGTGGTGATGACTTCGATAAGGTTAGTCCTTGATTCTTTTCATTGTTGACATTTTCGTCTGAGATTCTAAAAGGCTGCTTAAATTTCTTTTATTTTTATTTTGCTGTCTCTTGGGGCATAAAAGTACTTCCACCATTCTTGTTCTCGGAATGCGAGGCATTAACCTTTTAGAACTTTGATAGCTAATGTATTGAAAGTATTTAGAACCGTACCATGACAATAATGTCTTGTTGTCAAAGACAATTATTCTTATATACACGACACACTCAGAAAAAGTAATGTTTGAGGTGTGTATTGGACACCTGTTGATGTACAGAACAACGGACAACAGTAGTATTCATGTTGAGGAACTTAGCTATGCTTCCGAAGTTCCGAGTACAATTTGATGTTAAAGGCGTTCAGCAGTTCAGAGTGTTCTTGATTTCTGTGTATTTGTACGGGTTGTGGATTAGTTTCGCAGGAAGCTCACAGTTAGCAGTTTCCTATGTTTAATTTATTTCTTGCAAGTCACCTCTTGTAAATTTGGGAAAGGAATGAGCCAATTAGCAAGTTAGGCTCCAAATGTCTTTATGTTTTTTCCTTTTAAGTGAGGTTATTTGCACCAGTAATCACAATTTTTAGAATCCACATTAGCTTGAAGTATTTTTCAATTCAATGGGGACAAAGATATAAGCTACACATCATGCTTCGTAGTACTTGATGTGACAATTTCCCTTTCTATAGAACTGTAAGAATCACCGTAGCTGTGTATGTTATAATCAAACTTTTGCCACATGTGTGCCCTTACAATACTATTTTCATTGCCAGAGAATTGTCGATTGGCTGGCTGCAGACTTCAAGAACAACGAGGGTATTGACTTGCTGAAGGATAAGCAAGCTCTGCAGCGACTGACAGAAGCAGCTGAGAAAGGAAAGATGGAGCTATCGTCCTTGACGCAAACAAATATTAGGTTAGTTTCCTCAACTTAACCATCTGTTAACATTGTGCTTTTTCCTCACTTCATTTGATTCTAACTTTTTATTTGTGCTTCTTTCAGCTTGCCTTTTATTACAGCTACTGCAGATGGCCCCAAGCATATTGAGACAACTCTTACCAGGGCTAAATTTGAGGAGCTATGCTCAGATCTCCTTGACAGGTACATGATTGCGGCTCATACTGATGCTCGGATCAAAGCTTAGATGTTCATAATTCTACCGTATTTCCTTGGTGCATACATCAAGCTTGTGCACGCTCCTGACAGCCACTTATCTGCACACTTGCTGAATAGTCTGATTGGACTAGAAAACGTGTTGCTAATATTTTTTTCTACTGTCATTCAGGCTGAGGACCCCTGTGGACAATTCCCTTCGAGATGCAAAGTTGTCGTTCAAAGACATTGATGAGGTAATTCTTGTGGGTGGCTCAACCAGAATCCCAGCTGTCCAGGAGCTTGTAAAGAAAATGACAGGAAAGGATCCCAATGTGACTGTCAACCCTGATGAGGTTGTTGCACTTGGAGCAGCCGTGCAGGTCAGTTCATGAGGAATCTTTGGTTAACTAAATTAAGATTGCAGTGTGTTCTAAACCTGTCAGAATACAATTAGAAGAATGTTATCCTCTTCTTTAAAAGAAAGCAAACACTGGCTAGGCTGCCCAGGGCAAGGTCTGATGCCCGCTTGCCCAAATGATGTTCAGATAATCTTCCTGTATTCTAAATTATTTCCTGATCTGATCTCCTGCATAAATGGATAGTTATTTTGTAGGAGTGCTGTTAATAATTTTTAAGTGAATTGTATAAAATTATAAGTATTGTGTCATTTGTAACACAAAACTATAAGTACGGTACCCAATAACACAAAACTATAAGTATTGTACACTAATTTCACATATAATCTGATTTTAATTAGATTCGCTCAAAAAATGGTCTTATTCTTCTCTAAAAATTCTAGAACTTTTTTTACGTGTTCTATAATTCATGTGCAAAATTGGTTTCATCCAAAAGAATTTAAACTAAATTCTTCAAAAAGACTACTTTTATAACTCCTAATAATTGTTAGGATCTTAAATAAAATTCTAAAACATGGGAAAATTTACTAATATTTTTTTATATGGACTAATTTCTGAATTTTTTTAGTCCTAGATTATATGTTGAAAAAGTGAGTTCTTTTGTAAGATCTAAGAAACTCACTTTTTCACCATATAACTAAATGATGGAAATAATTTTAGATATTAGTCTATCATATAAGAAGAATATTAATAATTTTTTTTCAGATTTTTAGGATTTTATTTGAGATCCTAACAATTGTTAAGAGTTATAAAAACAACTGTTTTTTGAGAATTTTAGTTTAAATTCTATATAGTCTTTTTGGGTGAATATAATTAAAATGGGTTGCACATGAATTATGAAACACGTATAAAAAGTTCTAGAATATTAATAATTCTTTTTTTCATTTTTTTAGGATTTTATTTGGGATTCTAACAATTTTTAGGAGTTATAAAAGTAATTTTTTTTGGAGAATTTCAGTTTAAATTCTAGTCTTTTTGGGTGAATATAATTAAAATGGTTGCAAAGTACTAGAAATGTAAGACTACTTTTTGGATGAATTCAATTAAAATCGGGTTTTGTGTAAAATTAGTGTATAATACTTGTAGTTTTGTGCTTTGTCTTACAAATGGTACAATACTTATAGTTTTGTGCAATTCACTCTAATTTTTTATAAGTTGTGTCGTTTAATACTAGCCGTTTTTATAAAGTTAATTCATAGGTTGTTTGATACTATAATTATTGAATGACACCTAATATTCTCATCATTCGAATGCAAGAGCATGACATGATGACATGGAGCAACAACAATAAGCATTGTGCCTAACCATAGCAATGAGAACTCACAGATTGTCCTTGTTATTTTGCGGCAAATGGCTCTAGCGCTGCATTGGGAAGTCATCAATGTTCCAATTAATGTTCTAGGCTTACTTAGAATTTTGGAACTATATCTGAGTAGCAAAGTTTTGACTACAGGCAGGAGTTCTGTCTGGCGATGTCAGTGACATTGTCCTTCTTGATGTCACCCCTTTGTCCCTTGGTTTGGAGACACTGGGCGGTGTTATGACCAAGATTATCCCAAGGAACACAACGCTGCCTACCTCAAAGTCGGAAGTCTTCTCAACTGCTGCCGACGGCCAGACCAGTGTGGAGATCAATGTTCTCCAAGGAGAACGAGAATTTGTCAGGGATAACAAGTCTCTTGGTAGCTTCCGGCTCGATGGAATTCCTCCTGCCCCACGTGGTGTTCCACAGATCGAAGTCAAGTTTGACATTGATGCTAACGGTATCCTGTCTGTCACTGCGGTGGACAAGGGCACTGGGAAGAAACAGGACATTACAATTACTGGGGCCAGTACGCTGCCGAAGGATGAGGTATGTCTTTAGCAAGAGTTATCCTACCAAGTGTTTAAGCAAATGTTTATTTGGTACTACAGATCTAGTCATTCTTCATGATGTTCAACATTTCTGATATATTGGGTTTGTATCCGTCTAAAACTGTGTTTAGGTGGAGAGGATGGTTAATGAAGCTGAGAAGTTTGCAAAGGAGGACAAAGAGAAGAGAGATGCCATCGATACCAAGAACCAAGCTGAGTCAGTCATCTACCAGACTGAGAAGCAACTTAAGGAGCTCGGCGACAAGGTCCCAGGTGATGTCAAGGAGAAGGTAGAGACAAAGCTTAAGGACCTCAAGGACGCTGTTGCGGGTGGAGCCACACAGACGATTAAGGATGCACTAAGTGCATTGAACCAGGAAGTCATGCAGCTTGGGCAGGCACTCTACAGCCAGCAGGGTGCTCCCGGAGCAGGTCCTACCCCAGGTGCTGATTCTGCCGCTGGATCGGCTGGTGCATCTGAGAGGCCTGCAGGTGATGGCGATGTCATTGACGCTGATTTTACCGACAGCAAATGAGCAGCAGAATGCTAGTTAGATGAAGAAATTTGCAGGGGCATCTTCAGTGATGGAGGCATTTGTTCCACAAGATTCTGTAGGATGTGGGGTGTACTTTTTGTTAGATTGGCACGTTGTTTACTCTTGTGGAGTTTTGGATGGACGAGGCGACTTGGGGGAAGTTCAGCTTTAGCTGCCAAACGAATACATAGGACTTTTTTTTTTTGTTTTCCTGCTTTCTTTGAGAAAGCAGGCTGCTGCTGCTGCTGCTGTAGTGCTTTATGCATATTCTGGACGGGAATGGTTAAGTCGACACTGTGACATTAATTGGTTACCATGCATATGTTACCTCTAGGAACCAAAGGTAGTGGACGCGGTAGAAGCTCTCGGTCGTTGTCAAGTGTAAAAGGATGACCGGTGGCTTCTTTCATGAGAGAGTGGATGATAGCACAGGTGGTTCATTGCATCAGTGTCGAAAAAAAGATGCGCCGGCTTCGGATATACCGAGGTTCTGCCCTTTTGGTGCTCTTTAGGTGACCATAGTGCAGCAGTGTCATCCCAAACAAGATTTGGATCCGCTAAGTTTTAAGCTGATCAAAATCTAGCTAAGTCTCACCCCATGGCTCAGTTTCTAACGGCGATGCTAGCAGCCGTCGTTCGTCGTCGACGGCTGCCACTGCCGAGGTTACATGTGGCGATAAGTAGGTTGTGTTTGAGTAGTATTGTAGATTGATATATACATGTTTAAAGGTAAATATATCCATTCAGTATTGAATGGGTGCTCTTTGGATGATAACTGAAAAGCAGTTATGATATTTGATCACATGTATAATTTGAAGAGATGTCTGTTTGTAATACTCTATCAATTATCTCTGTTTGTAATACTCTATCAATTATCTGGTATGCAAACTTCTTTGTTGAAAACTTCTTTAAAAATTTTGTAGAAAAAAATATAAAGAGAAATAATATGTTATATGCTGATATATCATTAAAACTCTTTTAAACTTAATGGGAAAATATAAGAAGAAAATGATATGGTATATATCAGTTATTGCCTCATTATAAGGTCATATGAGAGAACTTATTGGTGAGTTTAGAGAGTAATAATTATAATCTTTGGATCATATTTAAAAACCTCCGAAAACTATTTGGAAAAATAGGAGGAACAAAATAGATATTGTCCCATTAAAAACCTTGTATGAGAAATCGTATAGGAAAAACTCATAAAGAAAAATAGTGCAATATAATAGAATAAGTTATTTATTCAGGGATCAACTCCCCCTGAACCTTGTAAATCTCGCAGTCGTCGCAAATTCCATTAACATATTTTTGGAATGGAGAAGTCGGTAAGGACTTGGTGAACAAATCAGTGAGGTTATCACATGATTTGACTTGCAAGATTTCTATTTCCCCATTATTTTGTAATTCATGAGATAGAACATTTTAGAGGCAATATATTTAGTTATATTGCTCTTTATGTAACCTGCATGCATTTGAGCAATGTATGCAGAATTATCTTCATAGATAATTATTGGTGATTGAATAGAACCAATACCACATGATTGTTGTATGTGGTTGATCATTCTGCGAAGCCATACGCATTTACGTGATGCTTCATATAATGCGATTATTTCAGAATGATTAGTGGATGTAGCCACTAGAGTCTGTTTTGAAGACTTCTATGAAATGACTGTTCCACCATTTAAGAACACAAAGCCTGTTTGTGACTTGGCATTATGGGGATCTGATAAGTAACTAGCGTCGGTGTATCCAATCATATTTATATCTTGATTTCTTTGAAAGAAAAGACCAAGATCTATAGTGCTTTGGAGATATCGTAAGATATTCTTAACTGCTATCCAATGATGTTTAGTTGGAGTAGCGCTATGCCTAGCTAGTAAGTTAATTGCAAATACGATATCAGACCTGGTGCAATTTGCAAGATACATAAGCGCTTCAATGGCACTGAGATAAGAAACATCAGGTCCTAGTATCTCTTCTCCTTCCTCCCGTGGTCTAAATGGATCTTTCTCCATATCAAGAGATCAAACAACATGGGAGTTTAGGAAGGGTATGATTTTTACATATAGAATTTCTTCAATATTTTCTAAGTATATGCAGCTTGGTGTAGTAGAATACCTGAAGGATGATGCTCGAGTTGTATTCCCAAGAAAAATTTGGTTTTACCTAAATTCTTCATTTCAAATTCCGTCTTTAGATGATTGCATGCTTCATCTATATCTTCTGTATTTCCGATGATATTGAGATCATCAATATATATAGAGATAATACAGAATCCTATTGAGGATTTCTTTATGAAGACACATGGGCAATCATCATTGTTGGAATATCCTTTTTGTAAAAGGAATTCTTTTAGTCGGTTGTACCACATTCTTCCCGACTGTATTAAACGATATAATGATTTTTAAGTTTTACACAATACATGTTGCGGTTTGCGTTTGGATTCGGAATGTTAAGTCCTTCAGGGACTTTCATGTATATATCCGAATCAAGTGACCCATAAAGGTATGCGGTCACTACATCCATAAATTGTATAGATAGATTATTTTGAACTGCCAATAAAATTAAATATCGGAACGTGATTCCATTCATTACCGGAGAATAAGTCTCATTGAAATCAATACCGGATCTCTGCGTGAACCCTTGTGCTACAAGCCTCGCTTTATATCTCACTACCTCGTTATTTTCATTCCGTTTGCGGACGAAAACCCACTTGTATCCCACAGGAAAAATATTATGAGGAGTAGGTATACTGATATGAATACCTTTCTTTTGGAGAGCGAGTGTAATTCTTCCTGGATTGCATCCTTCCATTGTGTCCAGTCCGATCGCTTGCGGCACTCTGCCATGGTCTTTGGATTTGGATCATTGAGAAGGTCGTTTGCAATCTTTGAGGAGAAGTATGTGTCGACAATTGTAATCTTTCTGTCAAATGATTCTCCAGAAACAATATAGTTGATGGAAATTTCATCTACCCTTTCTGACTCATCGTGATTTCGCATTGCGACTGAGTCTGGGTGTTCCGATATCCCATTATCAGTATTTGTGTGCACAGTTGAGCTGGGTGTGGATGTTGAGCATCCACTGGATGTATAGTAACCTTAGGCCTTAGGTGTCTTTCAATTTGACGTTGATTTGCATTTACTGTTTTGGAAGAAGGATTCCTCTGTTTTCGCGATAGCTTGTAAGAAGTTTTATCCTTTGTGTCCGTACTTCTCCCCCTCTTATTTTGATTTGGGAGTTGGGTGGTTTTATTTAGTACATCCACTCTTTCTGGCACATTCCTAGCAGGAATATATGATTTAGTGACACCTTTATTGTCAGTAAATGCATCTGGCAGGTTCTTTACGATATTTTGCAAATTTATAATTATCTGAACTTGGAGTTCAGATTCTTGAGTACGTGGATCTGAGGAGAAAATGTTTTTGGCATTCCAATTGATTTCCTGGCATTTTTTCTGGTACTAGAAATCTCCCCCTAATACCGGGAAATGTTCCTCATCAAATATACAGTCAGCGTACCGGGCTGTAAGAAGGTCCCCTGTTAGGGTCTCTAGGTATTTTATGATCGACAGAGAGTTATACTCTACATAGATCCCTAATTTCCTGTGTGGGCCCATTGATGTACGCTGTGGTGGTGAGATCGGTACGTATACAGCGCAACCGAACTTTCGCAGATGGGAAATGCTTGGGGGTTTCCAAGTACTAACTACAGTGGGGAAGCAGTGTGATATGCAGTTGGTCGCAATTAAATTAAGTCAGCAGCATGTAAGACTGCGTGACCCCAACATGAAGTTGGTACGTTGTAATTATGTAATAATGGTCTTGCAATGAGCTTGATTCTCTTGATGAGAGATTCGACCAAACCATTTTGAGTATGGACATAAGGTACTGAATGCTGGACTTGAATTCCTAGGGCCATACAATAATTATTGAAGGCACGTGAGGTAAATTCAGCCGCATTGTCCATTTGAATGGATTGTATCCTATGTTCAAGATAGTGTGCTCGTAATTTAATAATTTGAGCAATTATTTTAGAAAAGACATGGTTTCGTGTGGACAATAGACACACATGTGACCATCATGTAGATGCGTCAATGAGAACCATGAAGTACCTGAATGGTCCAGTTAATGGTTGGATAGGACCATATATATCGCCTTGAATGCGTTCAAGGAATTTGAGTGGTTCAGCTCTGATTTTAAGATAAGAGGGTTTTAAAATTAATTTTCCTGTGGCACATGCAGTGCACACAAAATCTAAAGATTGTGGGAATTTGGCAGTATTCATGCCATGACTAATTGGATTGCAGATAATTTTTCGCATCATCCTGACACCGGGATGACCTCGGTGATCATGCCATATTTGGAATGTGTCAACATTCTGAAAAATTACCTTATACGCAACATGTGGTACGGGTTTGATGTATGTGTAGTACAATCTGAGGATAAAGAGGGAATTTTCTCTAGTATTTGTTTTGCATATCCGTTATTTTTGGTAACGAGGAGATATTCCTCTTTGTTGTCATCATGGGTTTTGATATGGAAACCATTTTACCGGATATCTCTATAACTTAGTAGGGTACGTGTTGAATTGGGATACAAGAGTGCATCGTCGATTGTAATTTGAGTACCTATAGGGAGAGTGATTATGGTGTGACTAGAGCCAACAATCATAGCATCGCGTCCCGCGATCATCAAAACATTTCCTTGATTCTTTTTCAGAGTTTGGAAATATTTAGTCTCCCTTAGTATAGAGTTAGTGGTACAGCTATCCACTAAGCACATCTCCTCTTCTATATATATAGAAATAGAGAATGTGAAATTCTTCATAGATATATATAGAATACATACAATTTTATTGAGTATCAATGTGTTGATACATCATTGGAATATACAACAGTATAAGACGATAACAACCTATTACAACACTATGTAGGACATATTATAATAATATCTAATTAATTGGGAGCTTAATTGAGGTCTCCAAATAAGTCATTGGAAGCAAATTCCACAAGCATATTGTCCATGCTCTCAAGGTCCTCTTGCTCTTGAAGAGTGATGTCGTTGTTTGGTTCTGGATGAACGTTTTGGGAACAACTTGTCGTCCTGGTGTGTGTCAGGTTGAAGATTGAAATGAGCTTCAAATCTTTTGCCTTTAGTTGGTCGGCTTTGTCCAACGGACTTTAGGTAGAGATCAACCAAATATTTTGGGGTGTGGCATTACTTACTTGTGTGGCTGTAGCAACCACATTTACGACAAATGTCAGATTTTCTTTGTTGTTGTTGAAAATACCCTTCCCCTTGTTATTTCTATGGAATTTCTGCTTCTTAATATGGTTGTGCTTGCCTTTGAAGCTCTTTGGACGGCGTTTGTTGCTGTCGAACCTCTTTGTATTCTGAATTTTTGAATTTACTTCAGGTAAAGGGGCAGTGCCTGTAGGGTGCTAATGATGATTCTTTAAAAGAAGTTCATCATGCTTTTCAGCCTGAAGTAAAGTATGAATTAATTCAGAATAGTGCTGATAGTTCCTAGCATGGTATTGTTGTAGCAATACCCTATGGGCAGGAAGCATTGTAGACAATATTTTTCCTATTTTCTCCGCATCGGTGGGAGCTTTGTCAAAAAAAAAAACAATCTTGAGAAGATTTTGTGAACAACATGGTTGTATTCTCCAATGGACTTAAAGTCCTGGAGGAGAATGTTGGACCATTCATGTTGTGCATCAGGTAGTATTACTGCCTTTTGCTGTTCATATCGCTCTTTGAGCGAGTTCCATAGGTCATGTGGTTTTTTATCCATCAAGTATTTATATTTTAAATCTGAATGTAAATGGTGCCTTATGTAGTATAAAGCCCCATACTTGATTTGATCTTGAAATGGTGGATCTCCCTCTTGAGGAGGATTAATTGCCGTCATAAGTCCGCGGATGATAGACTTATCTTCATGTACATTGCCCATGTTAAATAGTTTTTGCCATCTAACTCGAGTCTTTCGAAGTCAATATTGGACATTTTGTCATACAAATTGACCAATGATCAAATGAATTTACATTTTTGGTAAATTAAAGAATCATGGTAATGTTGTAATAGTGCAAACATTGTAAAATCAAGTTGATACTTGAGTTATATAGTGTAGACCTCAAATTATATTGGTAACACATTGAAGGTAGTCACCGAGATGATGAAAACTTTTTAGTAGTGGGGGCATAATCTGTAACTATTCAGTAGATGCCATGAATTCTACTAACTTGTGTTATGCAAATCTTGTGTTAACACTATAAGGTAATCACCAAAATTGGTGCAGACCTTTTTTTAATTCATACTCAAATTGGGTACGCACGTAGAGGATAGTCACTATGTGCAAACATAGTGTTGATCCCACATTAGTACATAGATACTACCTTGTGTATGGACAATATGAGATATGAATTTAGGTAATCACCTTAAAAGGTGTAGACCTTGGTTCCAAATTTGATATTGGGTACGCACTTTAAGGATAGTCACTATGTGTTAGACATAGCGTAGATCCCATAGTAGTATTAGAGTACTACTTAGTGTATGACCAATATGTGAAAGTTTGAAACATAGTGTTATATCAAGTGGAAGAGGTAATCACATAGTTTGCAATTATAAGTATTTTGCAAGAAATAGAATTTCTATTGCAAAAACAAAATTGTAAATATATATATATATATATATGTATATATAAAATAAGAATGCATAAGGGCAAAATGCATGGGACATATAAAATTTCCAGAGAAAACAAGGTCTGGAACATATATATTTACAACATAAAACAGAGCGAATCACAATTATAGTTAAAGACAGGGGCTATAACGTGATTTTAGAGTACTGTAAATATTAAATACTGAAATTGGCTACAAATATTATAAAACCTAGGGGGGTTTCTAAAAAATGCCAATATTTCAGTAATTTTTGGTCGGCAGGCCAAAAGAACTTGGGCTGCAGCCTTTTTGGCCTTTTCGCCCCAGCCCATGTGGTGCCCCCCTTCCCCGCACCATATATATGCCGGCCGGTTAGGGTTAGGGTTTTCCAAACCCTAACCGGCATTGTGGTGCCGCCGCCACCATTTTTGGAGCCGAGCCGGCCACTGTTGAGGCCAAGCTGCTGGTAGAGGATGGCTAGAGCCAGCCGCTAGAGGCGGGATCACTGGACCCGCCCCGGCCTAGGTGAAGGCTGAGCCGCCGGTGAAGGGGCGGCAGCTGAGCCTTCGCGTGGAGGGGGCGGTCGAGCCACCGTGGAGGGAGGGTGGTCAAGGCAGCGTTGACCGAGCCATCGAGTGGAGAGGGAGGCGGCCAAGTTGAGCCGCCGTGAAGAGGATGGCGCGCCGCCATGCCAAGAAGGACGGCTCACCGACTGAGCCACCGTGTAAGGGAGGGCGCTCGGCTCGCCGACCGAGCCATCGTGCAGAGGAGGGCGCTCGGCTCGCCGGTAGAGCAGCCGTGCAGACGGCCGAGGGGGTGCACCGCCCCTTGCCCCCTCACACACGCACTCGCCTGGGCGCGTTTAGATGCCCTCGGAAGGGAGGCTGGAGGCCGCAAGGGCCCATGACCCCGGGCGGAGGCTCGGATGGCAGTTGGCTGCCGCTGTGGAGAAGCGGCGGCGGGTGCAGCGAACTGGCACAGTGGAGGTAGCCACGGTGGAGCCGGCTGTCAATGAAGAGGAGCCGCCGACTTAGATGAGCGGCGTAGCGGCCATCGAGACAGTGGTGGATGGGTCCTCAGAGAGGACTTCCACGACTTCAATGCTGGAGTCTATGAAGGCCGGCGTGTTGAGGTCGATGCCCCGGGAAGAAGAGGCGGGATTGTAGTCCGCCGTTGCTCCTGGGAGGCTTCTGCCGCGACGGACGCGGAAGATCCAGTTGCAGCGGCGGATTTCTAGAGTCGGTTCTGCCATCGCAGTAGAGGGAGCCATGTCGGCCATTAGAGGACACAGTGGAGTATTACCTAACGGGCAACTTGAAAATCTGATACCAGTTGATGAGATTGTAGGCCAGATCTTCCGATAGGTAGCGATAAGTTGGTAGGTGGAGAACTCGACGTTGATGATCCAAAGGCTTCGACCTGAACAAATCGTCTCCCTTGCAATCACTACACCACAGCTCCGTTGGTTATCAACCGTATCGCGCGGTTGACCTCGCCAAGAAGGTTCAATCCCTGCAAGCGTACTGAGAACACAAGCAAGAACATAGAAGATGCAATCTGAAATATTGTGAATAGAATTCAAGCACTCGAAGTTGGGGTTCCACAAACACTTGCGGCAGCCTAGTCGGTCCGGAACAAGAGCAAAAATCTCACAATCTGTGTGTAGATCAATATCTAAGCAAAACCCAACCCTAATTGGGGCGGCGGCTACTATATATAAGAGACTAGGGTCAGCCAAGGACCCCTGGACGCGTCCCTAATGAACTCCAACACGTTACACGGCCCAACGGCCCAAAAGATGGTGGCGCAGCACCTTGACAGATTCTGGACGTCCACTTGTTTCGATGATTACTGTTTACTCATAAATAATTTGGATATGGGACCAGTCCCGTTGGAAAGCCTATCTCCTTAGCTTTCCAACCATGTGTAGAACGTCGAAAACGGAGTCCGTATGCATCCTGGGCGACAATTTTAGTGCAGTGTGGTCCTGTACTCCGAAACGGACTCGAACTTGATTGGACCTCCACCTTGGCTTGGGCGCCCTTGCTGGTCTTCTCCCGTGTTCCTAAGTAACAATACATCACAATTATTCAGTAGCATCCGATCCTTATCAAAATATAAATGAACACTAAGGAACGAGCTCACCTCATGATTTAGTTGACGTGCACGAGCTCATGTCAATGGACCTATTGTTGGAGGAATACTCGATGTGTGTGTATCTGAAAGAGTGATGTCCTCATCAGGGCCGGTGGGGACAGTGGCTGCGAGAGTCACTGTAGGGGCTGCTAGGGACCTTGGAGGGCCATGGTGGTGGCCATGACAACGAGGACCACGTGTACGAGTGCGGCGACGAGCACATGGTTGGCCTAGAGGCGAGATGTGCCGCAAAACTGCCGCCTCCAAATTCTCCAGTGGTGGATGAAGGTGAAGCCATCTATCTTTCTTTACCTTTTGTGCTAGGAGAGGCCTTCGAGTCCTCTGTTCTTGTTTTATTGGTGCTCAGTGGTGAAACTATGTGCTGATAACGTGTTTGAGTGGTATTGTAGAGAGATTGAGAGAATCGGCATTGTGCTTTTGATTGATGATTGTACACATATATATACATGTTCAAAGGGCATAAACATGTCCATTCAGTATTGAATGGGTGCCCTTTGGATGATAACTGAGAAACAATTATCTTTGCTAATGATATTTGATCACATGTATAATTTGAAGAGATGTCTGTTTGTAACAGGTTGATTTAGGTGGCGGCAGGTTTGGCCACCGAAGACGTGGAACTGATGGGTGGGGGGGGGGGTAATTTTTATATTTAAAAATAAAAAATGTCAAACTAGATGCTCATTTGAAAAAATTGTAAAATAGCCTATTGTTGCCTGTTAGAACGGCGATAGCAAGATGTCATTCTTCCAAGGAGCGTCAACTTACAAAAACCAAATGTCCTTCCAACAATGACAGGTAAAGAAACATCATTCTCAAAATTTAAAATACTATCAAAATTCTAAAAAAAGTATATCGTAGAGGATACTATAACATATCTCTCAAAGTTTTTTAACTCAAACAAATACTTTTACAATGGGGAAAAAAAAACAACCTATTGCTCTCAGACTACGTACAATAAAAATTGTCTTTTTTTTCTTTTTGTACATATCATATTTTTATCTAAAATTGGTTTGAGAGCTAGATCGTAGTATCCTCTACAACATATTTTTTTAGATTTTTGTTACTATTTCGATAATGTTTTGAATTTTGAGAGCAATAAAACATAATGTTTTTTATTTTTTAACCTACCAATAAAGATATCACTCATTGAAGGGAAACATCGGTTGATCGCCCTTTCGATGGACGATTTTAGCTTAGATGTGCAATATTTTAAAATGAATATATATATTTTTGTGAATATTAAAATATATAAATATATATATAAAATTTGGGCAGGGGCTGAGCTCGCCGGAGATGACAAAGGGCCACATTGGCATAGTCGTGGACTTGTGATGTTGACTTGGGTGGGGCAGAGGAAGAGAGCATCTGTTGGTAGTAACTCTCCAAGGGGTGGTAATGGCGAAGCGTAGGAAGTAGGGATGAAAACGATTCGATTACGATTGAAAAGGTCTAAACCATTTTCAGTTTTACATTTTTGTTTTGTTGGGGTTGTTATCAAGGACCCCCGACAGCCCCTTAGCTCAATCATCTTAGCCTCCCAAAGGCTCGGCCTCTCGAAGCCTCCGCCTTCCGATGCCCTGGCCTTCCGGAGCCCTGCCTCCCAAAGGCACGCTCTCTTGAAGCCTTCGCCTTCCGAAGCCCCGGCCTTCCGGAGCTCAGCCTCCCGAAGGCTCGATCTCCCGAAGCCCCAGCCTTCCGAAGTCCCACCTCCCAAAGGCTCAGCCTCCCGAAGGCTTGGCCTCCTGAGGCCTCGGCCTCACGCTACCTGGGCCGGCTTCCTAGAGGTTACTGGGTGAGTCACAGGCCTCAGGAAAGATCTACCAAAAGGGAAGCACCGGTCGTACTTTGCATGCAAGGAGGTGACCGACATTAAATACCCAGACTAGTGGACGCCGCTGTGACATCCTGGCAAGATGGTGCCTGCCCTGACACCCCTGACAGTGCGGCGCTGGGCCACAGTTGGCGACCAGCTCACCCCCTTCAGGGGGCAGGCACCACGATAATTACCATGATGGATATTTATCTCCCCGACAGGGTAGAAGGTAGTTATTCGGAATAAGGCCCAGTAATTCGGTCAGACCCCAGATATTTGTACATTATGGTAACTTGTACGCCAAGCTACGCACGGATCTATAAATAGGAGGTCATGGTCCTCTGGGGAAAACACAGCAAAAAAATACAAAGGTGAAATCACACCAAGTCACGCTGTGATACTCTTTCCAGAGTAATACATTTTTCTAGCATCAATATATTCGTGGTGTTCCTTCCTCTCAAACTTCATCTCCAAGCTTGAGTCTCCTCCTTAGAAGAAACTCTCGCCGTACTTGCTAGAGCAAGACGAACTCTTGCTCTAACAGTGGTGCCGTTTGTGGGGATTCAAACACAGAATTGATAAGAGAGGTAGGATGCCACCAAAAAAAAGACCACCAAGGCTGCATCGACAGCGGCCGACCCCCCAGTCATGCTTGCGAGGCAGTCCAGTCGGCTATATGCAACCGGCACCGACAACGGCCCCCCCAGCCTGGGGAACGGGAACCTTACAGCGATCACCGACCCAACCATAACTACAGCTGCGGGTGACACCGAAGGGTTCTCTACCCCGGAGACCCCGCAGCAGCAAGGCGAGGCCCCTGCTGCGCCCCTAGGGTTTGCAGCCGGCGCTACCGCCGAAACACCGCTTCGCCCGAGCACTAATCACGCTTGGCGGCGCTCCTGGCGCAGATGGAGGAGCTACGGATGGCCCTACGGGTCGAGCAAGAAGCTGCCCACACCTTCGCCGCTGCTCCCGAAACAGTCGTCACATTTTCGAACCAAGCTCCATGAACAGACGAGCCCCTCGGCGCAAGGACACAGCCCATTCGGTCCCGGGAGCCCCAGGGCCAGCGTCGTGAGGACCCCCTGCAGGACCACGACTCTCCCCTGCGGGCCGACCTGCAGGCCATGCCCTTCCCAAAGGGTTTTTGGACCCCAAAATTAACCAAGTTTAAAGGCAATTCGGACCCTGACGAGTTCGCCCGATCCTACGCCCTAGCCATAGAGGCCAACGGGGGTGGACTGGCCACCATGGCTAAATGCTTCCCCCTCGCCCTAGAAGGGGTGGCCATACACTGGTTCTGGGCGCTGGACCCCGGCACCCTTCATGCCTAGTCCCAACTCTGAGACCTCTTCCGTAGAAACTTCCAGGGCACCTTCATCGAAGTAGTAACCTCTAGCAGCCTGTTCACTATCAGTCAGGGCCAGATGAAACCCTCTGGGACTACTTTCGAAGGTTCTCCCAGACAAAGCCCAGATTAGTGGCATATCGGACTCTTCGGTCATCGATGCCACAACCCAGGGCCTGGCCGAAGGCCCCCTATTTGATCAGCTAAACTGCTGCCCAATACGCATGGTAGAAGTCCTCATGAGCAACTTTGAGGAATATGCGCAGGCGGAGGAGGAAAAACTCTGCTGGAGGTGCTCACAAGCTGGCGAGGCTTCCCATGCCAACTCCGAGAGACCACACTCGCAGGCCGGATCGTCACACGCCCCTGCTCCCCCAGCAAAAAGGAGCTTCGAGGAGGCCCTTACCGCCGTGTCCCAAAGGGGACGACAACGACAATGCCGAAACGTCAGCAATATCGACCCAAGCCGCTGGGCTCCAAACCAAAGCCACCCCAGGGGACGTGACCGAGGACGCTCCGAAGGCCTCCAGGAGCAAAGCCACACCCCAAACCAACGTTCTGAGGAAGAGTCCTGGTGCACTCTACATGGTGCAGGACGAGGGTATAATACTAATAACTGCTGAACCCTCACCACCTTCTGAGAAGAGTACCTCGGGAGGCAGGCAGCCTTCACCTCAACTGGTGGGGCCCCCAAGGGGTAGTCTGAAGATCGCAAGCCATCAGCCAACTAATGGGTTGACCATCTGGCCCTACAGAATCCTCCATAGTTGGCCCTACCTTCACCACCCCAGTCATCCCTAGAGCGGTACAATGACGATGGAGTGCGGGGCACACAGATCGTCCTCGCCATTACTGGCGGAGGGAGCTCCGGTGGCACTTCGAAATGACAGCGGCGAGACTATGCACGTGGGGTGCACCACATTGGAGTGACTAGCATCCATCGACAAGCCCCCGACTGGGCCAACGCCCCCATAACATTCACCGTCGATGACTCCAAAGGGGTAAAATTTCCCCACTCCGATGCCCTGGTCATCTCAGCGAACATCGCCGAAGGATACTGGTCGACGGAGGCAGCTCAGTGGACCTCCTATTCATGCATGCCTTCATCCAGCTCCAAATCCCGCGAAGCCAGCTCTCACCGAGCAGCAAACCCCTCCGGGGATTCAATGGGTCCCCCTCAACGCCCTAGGACAGATAGAACTCCCGGTCATCTTTGGTGAGGGCTCTGCATCACGGTCTGAGGTTATCACCTTCGACATCGTGAACAATGCCATCCTGGGATGGGGAAACCTGAACAAATTCGGAGCTGTACCCCATCATAAATTACCTCTGCCGAAAGATACCCGGACCTCAGGGGCTAATAACCATGGCTAGACGCATCGAGTATGGGCACCCTGCTCCACTTTCCAGTCGCCATATCCACACTATGACATAGGAGGACTCGAAGGACCCTCCGTCGGCGCATCCCGGGCACTGCTGCCCTCCAAGGCCACAACCGGAGGGGGACATAAAGCTGGTCCCCATACACCAAGACCAACACGACCGGACCTTCCGAATAGGGGCGGACCTCACCTCCGCGCAAGAAGCCCAACTTCTGGCCGTCTTACATAGTAATCTCGACATCTTTGCATGGTGCCCGCAGGACCTCCTAGGAGTCGATCGCATCATCATCGAGCACTTGCTCTAGGTCGACCCGAAGGCAAGGCCTGTACGCTAGGGGCTTCGCAAGCTCTCTCTGGAGCGGGTAGAATCCGCAAAAGAAGAAGTCCAAAAGCTGCTGAAAGCCGGTATTATCCGAGAGGTCATCCTCTCCGATTGGCTTTCCAACACCGTCTTGGTCAAGAAACACAACAAAAAATGGAGTATGTGCTTCGATTTCACGTCATTAAACAAAGTATGCCCCCGGGATCTGTACCCTCTTCCCCCCATTGACCAGCTAGTGGATTTCACAGCCGGCTGCAAAATGCTAAGCTTCCTCGAAGCCTACTCTAGGTAGCACCAGGTGTGGATGGCAATGGAGGAAGAGAACAAGACCAGTTTCATTGCCCCGTTCGGAGTATACTGCTACGTCTGGATGCCCTTCAGTCTTCAAAACGCCGGGGCCACCTTCTCCCACCTAGTACACAAGGTGTTGCAACAGCAGTTGGGCTGAAACGTTGAGGCCTATGTGGATGATATCGTGGTAAAAAGCCAACTAGAAGCCACCCATGTTGCCTACCTACAAGAAACATTCAATAGCCTCTGAGCCACTAGCGTACGGTTGAACCCAGAAAAATGCGTATTTGGCGCTAGGGGGTGGAAAAATGCTAGGATACCTTGTCTCCTGAAGAGGTATCGATGCCAATCCATGCAAGATTCATGCAATCACAGAAATGTCGCCTCCCACCAATCCGAAAGAAGTACAACACCTGGTCGGCAGCCTCGCGGCCCTCAGTCGCTTCCTCGCAAAATCTGCTGAGCACAACCTCCCTTTCTTTAAAATGCTAAGGGGCTCCGAGCCATTTAGTTGGACACCAGACTGCCAGGCGGCATTCGAGGCCCTAAAGGCACACCTTTCCCACTTTGAAACACTCGCGATATCATAGGACTACTCCTGTACCTATCCGTCTCCACATCCGCCATCAGCAGTGCCCTGGTACGAGAGGAAAAAAGTAACGGTCGCCCCACTCACAGGACTGTATACTACATCTTGGAGGTCTTAGCTGGGGCCAAGACACGCTACACTGAGCTCAAAAAAATAGCCTACGCCCTGCTGATGGCCTCGCGCAAGCTCTGACACTACTTCCTTGCCTACGATATCACTATCCCAACCTCGTACCCGCTTGGTGACATGTTTTGCAACCGGGAGGCAATGAGACGCATCGGCAAGTGAGCAGTAGAATTAGCCCCCTTCGTGGTAAGGTTTGTGACCCGCATCGCCATCAAATCCCAAATCTTGGCAGACTTCATCGCTAAATGGACCCCGGAACCCATCGAACGCCCCATTACACCTACCCTAGACATTTGGACCTTCTACACTGACGGAGCATACTGCTCCATGGGCGCCAGAGCTGGTGCGATCCTTATCTCTCCCACATGCCAACAGGTTCAGTACGTTGCTCGCCTAGATTTTAAGAAGACCAACAACATAGCCGAATACGAGGCCGTCCTCTTAGGCATCCGAAAGGCCCGAGCCTTGGGAGCAGCCAGAGTCATCATCCATACCGACTCTCAGATCGTTGCTGGTCACATAAACAAGGGCTTCCAAGTCTGGCATCCAGACATGATAACATACCTCGAGGCCATTCGCAAGGCCGTGGTACACTTCCGTGGCATATCAATACGAAGCATACCGTGGGCGGACAATAGTCAGGTAGATGCCTTAGCAAAGGCCACAGCCACAGTTAAAGACCCACTAATAGGCACCTTCCTCGAGACCCTACACCAGCCGACCGCTTGAGCTCTTGACAAGACAGCTGTCACCATCCTCCCCATCGAAGCTGCGGATTGGAGGCCCCCCTCCTATCCTTCCTGAGAGGAACATCACAACTGGACGACCTAGTTGCACTCCGTCGCAACCAGCATCGTGCCAGGGGCTACCATGTCATAATGGCACCCTTTACAAGACAGGTGTCTGCGCTCCGCTCCTTCGATGCATTACTAAACAAGAAGGAGTCGACCTCCTCTGGGAAATACACGAAGGCCTTTGCGGCAATCATCTGGCGCCTCGTGCCCTAGCCGGTAAGGCACTTCGCCAGGGGCTCCATTGGCCTATGATCATGTCCGATGTGGAAGAACTTGTCCGCACCTGCCTAGGATGGAAATGGATGGGACGCTGAAGCCACCGACCCCCAACTCCCTTGCAACCAATTGCCCATGTCTGGCCCCTGGCTTGTTGGGGTATGGACCTCATCATTCCATTTCCCCGTGCCAAAGGAAACCTTCAATACACAGTGGTAGCATTGGAGTACTTCTCCAAATGGGTTGAGGCTGAACCCCTGACTGCAATCACGTCAAAAAATGTTCAGAAATTCTTCTGGAAGAACATAATCTGCCACTTCGGCGTCCCACGATAGCTCACGGTGGACAACATCACATAATTTGACTCCGAGCCTTTTAGAAAGTTCTGCGATAACCTCGGCTTTGAATTATGCTTCGCAGCAGTTTGACACCCTTAGTCCAATGGAGCCGTCGAAAGGGCCAACGGCAACATCCTCTCCAGCCTAAATCACCGCCTCATCTACTTAGCTCGAGGCCTATGGGTCGACGAACTTCCCAAGGCTTTATGGTCTCTCTGCACCACTGTCACGCGGGCCACCGGGTTCACTCCCTTCCACCTCCTGTACGGAGACGAAGCCATGACCCCACCGAGGTCAAGGCCTGCTCACTCAGGGTACAACTTCTGTAAACTGATAGAGAAAGGGAGCTCTCCCTCGACCTTACCGTAGGCACGCGGCTCCATGCCATTCAGAACCTAAATCACTACATTAAGGAAACTAAGGCTTGGTACGATCCAAGGGTTGCACCACGAATCTTCAAACCCTAGCCCTAGGAAAGCTACGCAACAAATGGGAAGGCCCATACCTGGTCCTCAAGTCTAACAGACCCGGCACCTACTGACTGGTCGATACAGAGGGGACCCCCCTCGAACACAGTTGGAATGCAGAGACCCTCCTCAAGTACTATGTATAGAGAACCCTAGGCTTAGTCCTCTCCAAATATAGCAAAAAAAGACCCCCAACATCTTGAAGGCACAAGCCTCCGTGCTGGACGGGCATTCCGTCCGCATCTTTAAGGTCTCGCCAACCTACGTGGTAGATAGGCAAATACCACTCCAGCATCTTGAAGGCATAAGCCTCCGTGCAGGACAGGCATTCCATCCGCCATCATTAAGGTCTCGCTAACCTACGTGGCGGATAGGCAAAGACCGCTCCAACATCTTGAAGGCATAAGCCTACGTGCTCGACAGGAATTTCGTCCGCCATCTTTAAGGTCTAGCTAACCTATGTGGCGGATAGGCAAAGACCACTTCAGCATCTTGAAGACATAAGTCTCTGTGCTAGACATGCATTCCGTCCGTCATCATTTGGGCCTAGCAAACCTAAAATGGCGGATAGGCAAAGACCGCTCTGGCATCTTGTAGATAGTGCCTTCAAACTGGACAGGCACAACACCCTCTGTCATTTCTAAGGCCAGACCGACCTAACATGGTGAAGGGATAAACACCCCGGCACCAGCACGACTAAAAGTCTCTATCACTAGACCCTTCCGATGCCCCTCGAAGTCTTGCACTCCGCGGCCGCTGAGCAGCCACATGATGCGAAGGGGTTGGGACAAGGGGCATAGGTGAAACGTCAGTGCGATCAATCATAAAAAAGGGAGACTCGATCCCTCCCCAAAGGCACTATCCAAAGTACGGACGAGGCCTCCTCCGGCCTCGGGCCACCATACCTATACATGTAGATCAGACTTCGGTTAAAATTCAAAGGCACAAACATTCCAGAAACAGCACAGGTAAAACACAGGAAGACATGCGCGATTTCCATCAAATAAAGGAAAGATTATATACATGAAGCAGAAGGAGGCAGTCAACATGCTAGATCTCGACCCCCTTCCCCGGGAAAGAAAATAAAACAAAGATAGCCACAGTAGAGCTACACCTCTGGGGGCAGCCACGCTTTGGTCCGCAGGGCAACAACGCCAGAAAAAGCTCCCCTAGAGGGCCGCGAAGCGCCCGTAGACTCCGGGTGAAGGACAGGACCTCCCAACGAAGAACTCGGGCGAAGGCCCCCGGAGGCACCCGGAGTCCCGTGACCGGCCATGAAGCGCAACGTCACGCTCTGGCCATGCTTCGACCATACGCCGCGATAGAAGCTCTCCAGGGCAGCGCAAATCTCCACCGAAGGTGCCTCTAGCTGGAAGGTCTCGACCACGGAGTCCGACACCTGTTGCTCCAGTGCTTCGAAGGGACCAACCCCCACTTGGTGCAGCAGGGTTAGCTAATGCGCAATAGCCACATGGGCGCTGGACCTTGCATAGACCTCCGCAGTCCTAACCATGACCATCGCGGCAGACCAAAGCCAGAAAAGCGGTATGGCCGATGCCTCCAAGTTGGAGGGTAGTGGCGGGCACCGAGCCCCTAGGTCACTCAAGGCATCAGAGGTAATCTAAGCCACCTCCGATGCAAGCAGCGTTAACTACTGGCACTTCGACCGCAGTGCCCCCTGCGATGCCCGAACCACCTCTAGCTTTGAGTGTCAAAGTTACTGTCGGCGGACACACGGACTGCGTTGGCCGCATCGGCAACCTCCCACGCCTCCCGGAGGTCTTCGGCAGCCTTCCGTGCCTTAGCCTCCACACGCTCGCAAAGTGCCATATCCTCCTGAAGACGGCCCTCTGCGGACTCCTCCCATTTTTGGACCTCTTCCAAGGCCTCGCGATGGCCTTCAACCTCATCACAGGCCATAGCAAAAGCCTGGCGCCTACCACCTCCCAGTGCCCTCACCAAAATTACTTGCTACAAGGCACCACAAAAGATGGAAAAAGATAGAATGAGCTACTCAGGACCCAACACCGAACCTGGCAAATCATAACCAGTACTACCGACCTGAAGAGCCGCCGCTACCCACCGCGCCTGTAGCTCCTCCAGGGGACGCTGGGCCAACGACTGCTTGACCTTTCCACTCCGAAGAAGAGAGGAGAACGCAGCGAAGGCCCTCGACGCCTCCGGGCACAGCACGAAGTCATCTGGGATCAAGACCCCAAGGCCATGGTTCCCCTCAACCGCTCCAAAGGGACCCTCGGCGGAAGGCACGGTGCCTCGGGCACCAGCCTCCACGGGTAGGTCACTAGCTGGCCTCAGGGCCCCAGAGGAACAAAGCCACGTCCCCTGGGACGGCCCTTGAAGACCCCTCCAGAGGAGTCCCCAATCTCTGCTAGGCCTCCGGGGCCTCGGGGGTGGAGTCAAGGACGCATCCACCTCGAAGATCGATACAAAAAAGAAACACAAATCAAGATCCTAGCGCGCGACCAAAAACAGGATATGACTAACAAAGCAAATCACACCTGGTTCCTCCGAACCTCTTACAGGAGGACCCATAGCACCCTCAACATCCGAGCCAACAATACGAAGTCGTAGTCCACGGAGGCCACGCCTCTCTGTTGGCTCTGGCTGTGATTCGCAATATCCGGGGAGGCCTGGTCCTTCCCCCCATCATCGTCGCTACCCTGGCCCTCACCTCCAGACTGATCACGCTCCAAACCGGCCTCAGGCGCTTCTTGCGAACTAGAGGTACCTTCGATGACTCCGCCGTCGAACCAGTATGCGAGCCTCCCGATGCTGAAGGCCGCCGGACCTGGAGCGTCCTCGCACGAATGGGGGTGGGGGGCTCCACGCGCTCATTTTCCAGCATCCCTAGGCTATGGAGGATCCCTCCATGCTGGAGCCCCCACGCCAAGGTAAAAGTAGACACAGTTGTACCGCTCCCAGCTCCGTACCAGGGCCACCCGCTGCTCCTGCTTCGCGAGAGTAGGGGGGCCCAGGATCACCTCCGTGATCTTCATCGCGTGCTCCAGCAGGAGGCAGCTCTCTGGAAGAAAAAAGATAGCTCACATCGGCAGATAAAAAATTAAACTACAAAGGGAACTCACCAGCACTGACAGGCAGGCAAGAATACACCTTCGACCACTCTTTCACACCTTGCTCAAAGACGCAGTTCCAGCCCGTTTGAAGGGGCCGGATGCACCACATGGTGAACTCCTCCATGAGGTCACGCATTCTCATCTTTTTGGCCACCCTCCACCTTCTGAAGCTCTGGCCTTCCGAAGCTCTGCCTCGCAAAGGCTCAGCCTGTCGAAGCCTCTACCTTTCGAAGCCCCGGCCTTCCGAAGCTCAGCCTCCCGAAGGCTCGGTCTCTGAGGCCTTGGCCTCCCAAAGCCGCAGCCTTCCGAAGTCCTGCCTCCTGGAGGCTCAGCCTCCCAAAGGTTCGGCCTCCTGAGGCCTCGTTCTCTCGCTACCCGGGCTGGCTTCCTAGAGGATACTGGGTGAGTCATCAGGCCTTAGGAAAGATCTGCCAAAAGGGAAGCACCAATCGTACTTTGCCTGCGAGGAGGTGACCGGCATTAAATACCTAGGTTAGTGGGCGCTGCTCTGACACCCCGACATGATGGTGCCTGCCCTGACACCCCTGACAGTGCAGCGCCGGGCCGCAGTTGGCGACTGGCTCGCCCCCTTCAGGGGGTAGGCACCACGATAATTACTGCGGTAGATATTTATCTCCCCGATAGGGTAGAAGGTAGTTATCCGGGATAAGGCCCCGTAATTTGATCACACCCTGGATATTTGTATATTATTGTAACCTGTACGCCAAGCTACGCACAGCTCTATAAATAAGAGGCCATGGTCCTCTGGGGAAAACACAGCAAAAAAGATACAAAGGTGAAAGCACACCAAGTCACGCTGTGATACTCTTTCTAGAGTAATACATTTTTCTACCATCAATATATTCGTGGTGTTCCTTCCTCTCAAACTTCATCTCTAAGTTTGAGTCTCCTCCTTAGAAGAAACTCTCACCGTACTTGTTGGAGCAAGACGAACTCTTGCTCCAACACGCTTGAAAACAAAGCCGATAACGATAATGCTGGAAACGAATACGACGTTGATAATACGAGAAAACCAGAAATGGTCTTCTCAGAACAGAAACATGCCGGTATTAATCGAGAATCGATAGTTTAATCCTGAAAGAATAATCAAGTTTCTTCCATACTATACAATAACATTTTGTCATATATTTGCAATGTACACATATACATACATAACATCATAGATATATGTATACATAACATCATACACTAAAAAAAGAAAGAAAAATAAAAGGAGCAGACATGCTCAATTTTGCTTCACGGTCCACCATTTCCCTTCTCTCTCTCTCTGTCTGAGCTGGTCCAGCCAGACCCTTGCATCTTTTCATTGTGCACCAAGTTAGGCTGGCCTCCTCTTTTGCTTTGCGTAGGCCCATTGGCCGACCACCTTATCTCTTTCGGTGCCACAACAATCCAAGGAGCTTATCTCCTTCCTCAAGCCGATGCACAACCACCCCGCTATCTCCACGAACTGAAGCCAAAAACTCCAAAAAATCCATCTGAGTTAAACATCCATATGAGTCGAAGTCTACCTAAAATCACTCAAACGAGATTAGCATCGAGTCCTAAACAAAATCCCCCTTTTATCCTAGCAAAATCCACCCCCAAATCCTAGCCTATTGTAATCCCCATATATCCCCAACCGATTTGAGTCTAGTTAGCTTCAAATCCCAACCGATTTCAACCTTGGTGGTGGGGGTGGGGTGGGGGGCAGAGAAGGAAGGGCGGAGGCCTTGCCCCTGCTGCCTTTGGCGGGGGCCGGCGCAGAAGAGTAGAGCGGTGGCACCCTACTGCTACCTTCCTCTATGTGTTGCTGTCGCCCGATGGAGAAGAGGAGAAGGGGGTGGTGCCCCGCTACTGCTTGGGTCGTGCCGGCTTCGTTGATCTGTTGGAGTGCGTTTTATCCCAGCCGTGTGTGTGCGTGTTCATTTTGCTGCCAACCGACGTGCTTTGCTTTTTATCGTTGATCTATTGGAGGTTGAGCCAATGGCTCACCGTCGTGCCACACCTCGGTTTGCTAGTGTGGGGGTGGCCCGATGCCGCGTCTTGGTGCTGGTGTGAGCTCCCGTCGTTGAGCCAAGGAAATCCAATAATTACCACCGGAAATTACCAGCCAAAAACGAAAAAACTCGAAAATGATCAGAAGTGGCCTAAATAGTTTTCGCTATCGTTTCCGCATAGTTTTATCATTTCCTTTTTCATTTCTTTGAAATATCATTTTCGGCTTGTCCGGTCGGAAAACTTTGAAAACGATCTCTGGAATTCTGAATTTTATAGTTACCGTTTTCATCCTTAGTAGGAAGAATGTCCAGATCTTGATCTGACAGTTAAAAAATATTATCACGAAAATAAAATGTTTTTACCTGACCGAAGAACAGCCGTACTATTTTATTTTTCAATGCGAAACTGAAACATAGTATCGCCGGTTCATGGAGAAAAAAAATCTGTGTATTGAAAAAAGATGGTAACAATCAATTCATATTACGCATTAATTCTACATTATACGCAGCGACATTGATCATTGGTAGCATTCAATCGAGAAACAATAATATCCTGGACATATGTTGTTGTTGCACCATAGTAGCCTAGTACTTAGTAGAGTACTTTGTCCCTGTTTGAGTAGGGAGTAATCGAGACAATAGAACCTAATAGAGTAGTGAAGTCATGTGTTCGTTTCATTGATTAATGAATGATTATATACAAGATGAAGTCATGTGTTCGTCATTGGTCACTACAACAGAAATAGTCATCCGTGCTGTCTCATCAGTGTCGGTTAGGCACAAACCGGCACTGATGAAGCATCAGTGTCGTAACTTTCCGCGCTCGATCGATAGTCGAGCCCGGTTGAACCGGCACTGATACTGAGTATTAGTGCCGGTTATTATAACGAACTGGCACTGATACTTCAATGACGGTTCGTAACTATAAGCCGGCACTAATAATTATACGGTTATTAAAGGCTCGCGCCTTATTCTCCCACCAGCAGAAAGCTCTCCCGCCATTTGTTGGAGCTCTACTTGTGGTTGGGGTCAGCTGGACGAGGAGCTGCGGCTCACGTTGCCCGGGACCCCTCCCTTAGACGGAAGGCTAACAAGGAGCTCGGCCACGCCCTCTCCATCCTTCTTCTCCGGCTGGCCAGGCACCTCGCGAGCTCTCCTCTTCCTCCACGCCGACTGCAGCCACCTCCGGCCACTCTTCGACCAGGCTGAAGGTATGGTGACATCCCCCTCCTTCTTAAGTAGCTCATGCTCTCCTCACTTCTCTCTATTCCTCGTCGGTTCACCTAGATTGTAATAAAATGAGTGGAACTAATTTTGTTGTGTTTGGAAAAGAGTGAAACTAAATTTGTTAAGATTATAAAATACGTAGAAAAATAATTAGAGCTCGGAGAAGGGTGAAACTAATTTTTTTGTGTTCATATTGATGTAATATACATGTTAAAAATACAAGCACACTTGAGAAGTGTATTGAAATTCCTTTATTCCATTAATTGTGCTGTAAATTATTAATTCCGTAACTAATTAAGGAGAAATCCAAAAATGATTGCAACTAACTTTTTCATGTCCTAGCTGACTACTTCCTGTTATTGTCCCATCCCCATAATCCTTTTTTAATTGCTCAATTGAACCTTAAACTTGTGGACCGTTGAGTTCAACAATTGCAAATGATTAAGCATGTGAGTTCCATCCACTTTGACTAACATGTACATGATCAATTCTCAAATGTGTCCGAAAGAAAAACCTTTTACAATTGTTTAATCCTCCACTTCTTCGCTCTCACCTTGTCATTTAACTTTGTTCTATGAGTACTTGTACTTATATCGATGTTGCAAGAAATCTGAATAGATTGAATTTTTATGTAGGAATGACTCGTGCAAAATCAAGTCGTCGCCCACGGACGTGCCCCCTGATACAAGGCCCCTCCTCTGACCAGATGCCAGTCACGGATGATGCTTAGGAGGAAAGCCCAAATGCATACCTCAACTTGAATCAACCTGACGATGATGCTACGGAGGTTCGGATCACTGATGCTGGTGAGGATGGTCCGACCACTGATGCTCCAAAGGGTCGGACCACTGATTCTGCGCAGTCGTTCGAAGGACCGAGGCGTGGCTGAGGTCCCAGCAAGATGCCTGAAGGCCAGTTTGTCATCACGGAGGCCGATTCAGCCGGAGGGCCCATAAAGCCTCTACAAGTACTCGGGCCATTCAAGACAACGTGCGGGTGTCTCGTAAGGGACCACGTCGCAATCACTTACAAAACTTGGAGAGGCAAACGAGGTGACAAGTGGGCGGTTCCTGATACGATCAAGGATTTCATATGGGGCAAGTTGTCGCAGAAGTTCGAGTACCTGAATGATGCAACATGACTATAGCGATGCATCAAGCCCTAGTCATAATGGGAAGAATTTTCAAGAATTTTAAGGGTAAATTGTACAGAGATTATCACTTGAAGGGCCGAACGCTGGACTGGGATGATTATCCGACAGTGAAAGATTTTTGGAATGATTTCGTGGGGTACAGGGATTTGGAGGAAGCAAAAAAGATAAGTGAAGCAAACAAGACTAACTCCTAGAAGAACATATACCCCCATAGAACCGGTTCACGTGGGTACGTTAGGAAACATGACCAGTGGGAGAAGATGGAAGAAGACGTAACTAAAAGCGGTGTCACACCTGCCACGTCTAAGTTGATTCCTCGAGCGAAGAACTACCTATACGGGAGAGGGGTGACTCTTGCACCTAATGGATCCTTATGCTTCAAACGCGAACGAGAACTGGAAGTCGTGTAGAAGATTAGAGATGCCCATGCCCAGTGTTCTCAGGCCTCCTTCCAGGTAGACAGGGAGAACGACGAGCTAACACTGGCACTGGGAAACAAGGAGCACACCGGTCGCACATGCGGCAAGGGTTTGAGGCCTTGGAAGGTCGGATTCGAGGAAAATGCCGACACTTACAAGAAATGAAGAAAACAAAATGTTTTAGAAATGATGAACATGCTAAAAGAACAACTTGCAGAGGAGAGAAGGATGATAGACGTGAAAATAGAAGCAGCTATGCAGCAAGCCAGGCATCAAATAAGGCAGGAGATGTTAGCCATCACAGAGAACGCTTTGGTGCCGAGCCCTGGTGCACCCCGGAGTAGCTGCGCGTCTACAGGGCTTCCAGGAGAAGCCTCAATCCGTCACCCTGTGGACAACATCACAGAAAGCACACCATGCAAGCTTGTTGTGCCAGTCTTGGGTGTTCCCACCACAGTGGCTAAGGGTCTGGCTGAGCAATGGGTGGAATGGACCCTCTTCAATGGTAGTTTGATACCACAGGGATATGCCAGGGTACATGTGGACACTGTAATATAGAAGTACCGTAAAAGCAAGCTGGATTACCCTGGAGAGGTAGGGGAAAAGAGGCTCTCGAAAAATGTAGGCCATTACGTCCTATGGCGCAAGCGCGACATTTTGTTTGGCGAAGACACATATGAGTCTGGGTCTAGTTCGGAGCCGTCGGATGCACCAAGAGGAACTACGCCTCCGCCTTCACCTACACAGCCACTCAGAGGATCTACGCCTCCACCTTCGCCTCCACAGCCACTCAAAGGATCTACGCCTCCACCTTCGCCTCCATAGCCACTCAGAGGATCTACGCCTCCGCCGCTTTCACCTCCCCAACCACTCAGAGGACCTTCGCCTTCGCCTCCACTGCCACCAAGAACATCTCCAACCCCTTTGTCGCCACGACCTTTCTCACTGTACAAGCCGGTAGCACCTGCAGAACCTCAGAAGTCGATGCCATCTTAGAAATCGACTTCGTCATAGCAACGAGAAGCAGCTAAGAAGCAGCAACCAACATCTAAGAAGCCGGTATCTCCTTTGCCTTATGAAAGAACTGAGGAGGAAACCAAAAGAATAGTGCACGGCGAAGTCATTGCACACTTCAAACGTAAGGAGCCAGAGAAGATTCCTTTGGATCCAGCAATGGTCGGCAAGTTTCTTGACTCTTTGATGAGAAGACCTGGGCCTCCACTACAAAAATCTAACTACGCGCGCATCATGGGTAAAAGAAAGTTAAAGAAGACGTCGATCAATAAGGTAAAAAACAATAGGAAGAATTAGAAAGAGACTTCCTACTGTCGTCTGGATTGACAAAAGAAGCGCTTTATGACGAGTCCAAGGCTGAAATAGGAAAATTGTATGGAAATTTAAGCTTGGCGAACCAATGGTCGAGCACCTCTCGGAGCTAACAACCCAAATACGGAGATTCCATGCCTGGTACTTGGAACAGTCGAAGGCCGGTAGATGTATGTTCGCGTACAAATACAGACATTGTGATTTCCTCCATGGGGACGGCGAATACTGGATTCATTTCGTCGAAATGTATCAATTGTACCACCAAGACGCCCTCAACATTCAAATCATGAGTTTGTGGACTCTGCAAGTGTCTTACATGTATAACTCACAGTATATATTCTTGTGCCATTAGACTGAATGTCTTAACTTCTTGTGTATGTAGAATGGAGATACATACATGTGATCAAAAGGGAATCACTCATGTAGCATTCCTCGACTCAATGAAGATAAACCAGACGACGGTCACCACCGATCCACAGGCAACCAAGGATTATGCACTTGAAGCTATTCAAACGCACCAATTAAAGCGATACATACTTCTACCTTACAACTTTGGGTACGTATTTTCCTCCATGTTTGTACTACTATTTTTGACCATCACGACGTTAGTACTTACGACTAATTAACTACGGTGACATATGCGTAGATTTCACTAGGCCCTCTTTGTCATATAGACTGACTACAGCTGTATCGTTGTCCTCGACGGGAAAAGAAATCCAGCCACCCAATACCAACCCGTCATATACTTGCTACAACGGCAAATTAATTATTTCATTAACGCTCTAGTAAACTTGGAATTGATTGAATCTAAGTCTAGTTACGGTCAATAATCACACTCGTACAGGGTGTACACGCGCTACGTCAAGAGGAAAGGACGTCACTTTCTGTTTCGAAAGGAATGGAGAATCGTAACAGACTTTCCTTGTAGGCTTCAGATCCAGGGCAACAATTTATGTGGCTACTATGTATGTGATTTCATGCATGGATGGACCGAAAGCAATTATAGTCAAATAGAAAAAGCTTAGGTAAATGGTATAGATATTGATGTTTAATTTTCAGTTCCTACTAGTATTCAAATAGATTGATTTCTTCAATTCTGGTACTTGTAGGACCTCCAACTGGAAACAGGTATCCTCACGTCGCAGAGAATCAACGCAATTCAGGAACAACTCTACGGGTTCATAAATGACCAAATGATTCCAAAGTTGGGGTGGTACCATGTTCCCAAATGGTGTATTGACGGATCCGGCCCTTCAAAAGACCCGTGGAGTTTGTTACCTGATTCTTCAAAAGGCAAAAAACATAGTTCAGGGTCCTCAATCAACAAGAACAATTGAATGACATCGTTTCTTACCCTTTTCTTGTATACTTTTGTTAATTATGAACTATGGTTGTAAACTATTATTAGTTATAATCTGTAGTCAATGACATGTGAAATAACATGGCTACGTATACATGAATGAGATGAGATGAGAATGAATTATGTATGTGTGTGATACATTATGTGTTGAGATTATTATATGTGCATGTGCTTTATGTGACATTTGCAATGGCTACATTTTGGGGGGATGGTCTATCAGTGCTGGCTCAACATAAAAAACCGGCACTGATATTCTTTGTATCAGTGCCGGGTTTTATCCTTCAGCCAACACTGATAACCATTATCAGTGCTGGCTCAAAAACCGGCACTGATAGCCCATGACTATCAGTGCCACTGATGGCGCTTTTGAGCCAGCACTGATGACCATTTCTGTTGTAGTGGGTGGTTACGTGAACTTGATCAATCTGTAACACTCCTCTTGATCAATTTCATATCTTTGTATATAGCTCAATCAAAACTTCTCCAAAACCTTGTGGAAAAAATATGATGAGAAATATAATTGTGATATGCCATGAAAAATTTCTTAAAAACCCAGTAGGGCACATATACTTGTATTGGTATTGCCTCATTAAAAATCTTATATGAGAAATTTTAATATGAAAAACTCATAAAGTAAAAGAGTACAATATGTATGATCTAGTGTTCATGAACATGTTATAATTTAGGAGTTTACTCCTCTTACACTTTGCATCTCGAAGTTGTCCCGTACTAATTCTACAAACATATTTCTAGAATGTATATGTTGGTAAGGATTTTGTGAATGAATATGTTAGATTATCACATGTCTTTGTTTGTAAAATATCTTGTGGCAATATACTTTATGATATTGCACTTTATATAATATGTATGTATTTGAGCAATACAAGAAGTATTATCTTGATAGATAATTGTAAGATATTTTGATGAACTTATACTATATCATCCTGGAATATGGTTAATCATGGTATGAAGCAATACACGCTTACGTGATGCTTCATATAATATAATTTTCAAAATGATCGGTGGAAGTAGCAACTAAAATTTGCTTTGATGACTTCCATGATAAGGTGTTCAAGTTGAAGACTTAAGCAAAAACTTGGTTTTACCCAAGTGTTTCATCCCAAACTCTGTCTTAAAATGATTGTGTTTTATTTTTGTCTTGTGTATTTCTGATGATTTTGAGATCATCTACATACAGTGAGATGATACAAATCTAATTGAGGATTTTTTTTTTTGTATAAACACACATGGACAATCATCATTATTTAAGTAACCCTTCTATATAAGGAACTTAATCAGTCAGTTGTACCATATTTTGTTTAACTTATTTCAGTCATAGAGTGACTTTTTAGTTTTACACAATACATATTGCGATTTGCTTTTGGATTTGTAATTTTAAGCCCTCCAGAGGTATACAGATATCTGAACCAACTGACCCATATGAGTATGCAATCACTACATTCATCAATTGCATGGATAAATCCATTTGTAGTGCCAAAATATTAGACATCGAACTTAATTCCACTCATAACTTGATAGCATGATTTCATGAAAAATCAATGTCGGGTCTCTCCATTAACCCTTGTGCTACAAGTCTTGCTTTGTATTTCACCACCTCATTCTTTCGAATGAAAAGACCCATATTGTTTTTAGGGGAATTCAAAATGAAGAATAGATATTACCGAGGTAAACACTTATCTTTCGTTAAGCGAGTACAATTCTACCACAATTGCTTCCTTCTATTTGGTCTGGCCAGAGCGAAGTGCTTGAGGCACCCTGCCATGGCTATGGACTTTAGTCTGGATCCAGTTGAAGGTCTTTGGCAACTTTTGAGGAAAAAAAAATGTCAACAATTGTAGTCTTTCTATTGTGATTTAGGAGAATCAATATAGTATGTGGATATTTCATTTATCCCTTTCAACTCCTCGTGATTTTCCACAACAATAGAGTTAGGATGTTTCGATATCCCAGCATGTAATTTTGTGTGCATATTTATGCTGGGTCCTAGATGTAGAGCATCCATTATGTATCTTTCAACAAGAGATTGAATTTCATTTACTAATTTAGAAGATATTCTCCTTTGCTTCTACGGTTGCTTGAGAAGCATTATTTGTGTCTAGATTTCTCCCCATCCTATTTTCGTTTGGGAGACAAGTGGTTTTATGATGTATCTCCATTCTTTCTGATGCATTGATAGTAAATATATGGGATTTAGTGACACCTTTGTGATTAGTAAATGCATTTGACAAATTATTTGTAAAGTGTTACAGATTTATAATTCTCTAAACTTCTTGTTCAAATTCTTTAGTACCTGGATCTAAGGATTTAAGGTATTCTTTGTGGTACATATCTCCCCTAATGCCATAATAATTGTCCCTATCAAAATGTAATCAACGTACCTGGTTGTGACTAAGTTTCCTGTTAGGAGGTCGAGGTATTATAACATTGACAGAGAATTATACCTCATATAGATCCTCAATTTCCTGTGGGGCCTATTGATGTATGCTGTGGTGGTAATATCGATACGTATAGAGCGTATCTATATTTTCATAGATGGGAAATACTTGCTTGATTTCCATGTACTAACCGCAATGGGGTAGTTGCATGATATGCAATTAGTCGTATTTGGATCAAATCCGTGGCGTGTAATACTGCATGATTCCAACAAGAGGTTGGTAAATTGCAATTCTATTAGGAGTGGTCATGCAATTAATTTAACTCTCTTGATAAGAGATTCAGCGAGACCATTTTGAGTATGGACATAAGGTATAAAATGCTCTAGATTGATACATAGAGCCATACAATAAGTATTGAATGACCGTGAAGTGAATTATGCAACATTATCCATTTGAATGGATTTTATCCAGTGTCCATTGACAATTTGATCTAATTTGAGCAATTAATTTGGTAAAATCATGGTTCATCATGAGAAGATATACACATGCTTATAATCTTTTAGATGCTTCTTGGAGCACCATAAAGTACCTAAATAGTCTAAAAAATAGCTGAATAGGACTACATATATTTCCTTGAATACATTGAAGGAAGTTGAGTTCCTCATGTTTAATTTCCTTGAATACATTGAAGGAAGGGCAATGTGGCCGGCCGTCGCTTCATAGATTTGGGCCTTCTGGCGTGTTGCCTGAGGGTGGGCGCATCGGGTAGCCTTGGGGGGTGTCGCCATGGAGAGCAGGCACGCCTACCACTGCCTTGGGGCAGGTGTCGCCACCGGATAATGCCCAACTGATGATGTCTCTTGAGGAGGAGATCCGATCATCCCCGGATCTAGGTGGTCGGCCGTTGTAGGGCCGGTCCCACCACTAGAAGGAGGGTGTACCGCTCAAGCACCTCCACGCGTGTAACACATTGATTTTCATATTTCTCAAATTTCTAAATTTTTTCAAGAGTATTGAATAGCTTCACTAGTAGTATAGGTTTAAAAGCTATTTTCTTAATCAATCAATCAATATAGGTTATTATTTTCTGTGCATTGCATGCTGAGTTTTGTTAGGAGCTAGGTAAATACATTAGAGTTCTTTTTCCTTTTCTTTCTCTTTGGTGTTTTGAGTGAAAAAGATTTTGAAAAGGTTTTTACAAAACTCAGTAGTGAATAAGTTAGGGATCTTAATGGTTGGAATTCAAAATCTTTGAATTTATCATCTATTCAATCCTTGATCATACCCGATCCTTCTCCAGGTCAATTCAAATCTTATCCAAATCCTTGCTTAAAGTATCTCTACTCTTTCTCAAATTCTACCCAAATCCAAATTCAAATTCCTTATCTAGTCCTATTCTTGTTTAACCTCATCTTTTTTGTTTATCTTAAATTCACTCCAAACTCAATTCAAATTCAAACCCTATTCAAATTTCTCTACAAAAGTTTCTTTTTTAAACCCTAGATATACCTAAAGTGTCTTTGGGCTCAATCTTGCTCAAGTCTGAACCCTTAGCCAAGTCTTCTAGATGGCCCAACAAAGGATCCACGAAATCTGCAAATTTTCGCGGAGTCCTGGACAGCCTCATCTTTCTATGACGTTTCGGAGTTCAAAACGGCCTTAAATGCAAATCTTGAAAATACCAAAGTTGTAGGTCTCGTCGAGAGATTCGATTTGAACCTATGGAAGTCCTCTTTTGGATAATGGAGCTAGGAGTTATGGCCCCCGAAATCAGTGCTGCGCAGATAAGTCCGAGTTCAAACAGTTTAACTTATGGTGTATTTTTGGAAATCAAGATGATGTTTTCAGAAGTTCTAATGACTACAAAAGTTGTAGATCTTTTCTAGTACTACAATTTAGAATCAAGAAACGTCCAATTTGGAGTCTGAACAATAGAGATATCATCCTTGGAATATAGAACTGCAAAAAGGGAAATCATAACCGACTCGAACTCGAATCTGAATCGTGTTCGGTTTGGACTCCACCTCAACCAGCCGCCCCTAGCCCTATAAATATGAGTTGCACGCCCTCTCATACACCTATTCCATGCCCCCAAGCCCTAGAAGTCGCTACTGTCCTGCCCGTGCGTCGCCAGAGCGCCGCCGTTTGCCGGAGCCGCCGTCGCCCGTGATGCGCTACGTCGTCTTCTCCGCGAATCCTCCTTCCTCGACCATCAAAGCAATGTGAGGACCCCTTCTTATCCTCCCTTACTACTGTTTTAGCATCATACTAAGTCCCTAGCCAAGCTCTAGCTCCGGCCAAAGCTCGATCTACGCTGCCACGGTCGTCACCGTCGCAGACAGCCGTGAGACAGCTGCGCTGTAGCCGATTGGTATCGACGTTCCCGATCGACCAAAGGTCAAATTACCAAGACCTTTCACAAGTGCATGTACCATGATGTTTCCCATTCCCTCACCAAACAGGTCGTCCAGTAGAGCAGCCAAACTATCGAAATCAAGGTCGACATACCCGCTATCTGGTTTCTGGACGTGTTCTGCACGCGCACCAGAATTGCATTCACGTTCCCTGTCAATCCGAAAGCCGTATGGATGCACCAACCGCATCACGGCGTGTCCCATGGAGTCTTCTATATTACCCTAGGAGCTCATCCCCGTTTGTGCAGCGACACGACCAGGACGCCATTGCCAACCACAGCATGTCGCAGCCATCACCCGTCTCATCTCCGTTGATCGTTCTTCCTCTCAGTGGATTATCTACCCAAAAATATGCTATAGCATTGTGTTCCTGAGATATATGAATATCTCTATTCAAACGGTTTCCCAAATTTCATAGCCAATCTCCTGGAACGCGAGCGTCTTTGTTCCTGCATCTGTTCGCGGTCACCACCAAACCTAGAAGCAGTCATCGCTGTTTTGCCGCTACCTCGGATGACCCCTTCCAAAACCAACCATACCGCTGAGTTAGTCTTTCCGCGTTCTACGCCATGCTCCCCTCGTTTCACTAAAACACCATTGAAGTAGACATCGATGTTTGTGGCCACGTGCCCGATCGCCATCTTCGACGAAACCCGAACCACCACTGCTACATAGAGTCACCAGCAGTATCCTTATCCTAAAAGCGCAACCTTCGGCCTTTTTGATCCATCATAGTGGTTGATACTAGATCTCAGTGTATCCTTTCTTTAAACCAAGATGGTACTTGCATAGTATGCCATGTCAGCACCACATCATTCTCCTTAGTCTAGTCAGCGAAGTCTAGTTTGCCCTACACTTCTTGAATCTTGCGCAATAATGTTATGAAGTCTAACACAGTGATTGTGCAATAAAGCCTTTTCCCATAGGAAGATAGTTCCGAAAAATCAGCATTTCCTTTTCAGTCTAATCCATCTCTCAAAAGCTGTTCTCTTTTCATCTTAACTCCGATTTAAGTGATTCTTGTGTCTAAATATTTCTAAAATTATCTCTATCCAACCATAGTATTTTTAAAGTGTTTTAATGATGTTTGGTATGTTGTTCTTAGTGTTTTCTTTTGTGTTGTTTGTCGATAGTTCTCGCGATTAGTTGATAAGTTCCAGTGCAGTTCGAGGGACTTCAAGACCAAGATTTCGATAACACTGAAAAGCATTGGGAAAAAGGCAAGTGTCATTGATCATATTAAACCTATATTTTTAAATACTTTGTTTTACAAAATTGCATGCAATGTCCGTCAATATGATGGGTAGTCACTTATATTAGGGTTTTCCCTAGATTTTTCCTTATCATCCCTTGGAACCTAGATGGTTTATGGTTAGGTGTCCTTTGTGGGTAGATTGCTTAGCTATGCTTTTGGGATGTTAAGAAGTGTCATAATCTTGACTAATGAACATATACAACATTGATGGTTAATTTGTTAATGGTCTAGCAACATGGAACCGTAGGCCTTGAGAAAAGTAGTTTTGATGGTTGTCATGGTTATAATGTTGGTTTAGTGTTTGCTCAAGTAACCTAAGTAAGGATCGGTTCGTGGAGCAACAACCTAAGAAGTAACGTACCAACCACGAGGCTGATATGGGTAAGACGTGACATACTGATTAGAGTCTATCCAGTGTGTGTTGGGTTAGCACAAAAAGGGGCTTCTGGGTAAGAGCTTAGCTTGCGTAAAGTCTGGTGGTGAAACCTAGTGGGCAGACACATACTGGATTAGTCTTTGGTTAGTGGAAAGTGTCATACAGTGATTCTTGGTGGCACACCACTGGCGTGTGTTAAGTGTTTCGCGAACACGGCAACATGGAATTCACTGACTCGTGGGGAAAGCTGGACAACCTCTGCAGAGTGTAAAACTGTTATAACAGTCGTGCTCACAGATATAAGAGACTTGGATCCTCACATGATTAGTGGGTTGTGGTTGTGGTTGTGGTTATGGGTTTGGTTGTGGTTATGGTTCTGGTATAAGAAGTACTAGATGGTTGTGGTTATGAGTTTGGTTGTGGTTATGGTTCTGGTACAAGGAGTACTAGATGGTTGTGGTTTTGGTTATAGTACAGGAGGTACTAGACAGTTATGGTATGCAAGGTGGGGAGCCTTGTATGCTGGGTGTTGCAGTGTATGGGTTACATTCACTTAATAATTTCTTAATGCTTTTGAGTCCAAATGTGTTTTCATTACTCGTATTTACGCAAATATACCATGTGTTAGCCTATTCTTAGTATAAACCTGCATATCATTACTTTCCCCCACTTGCTGAGTACTCTATGTGCTCACACTTGCTATTTTCCCTACACCATACGACATGTATGCTGCTGCTCAGTGAGTGAAAATGTTGAAGACCATCAAGACAAGGTTATGACGTTCTAGGCATGTGTCTCCCGGTCGGTTGCCTGCGGTGTTGTTGGACACCAGTGCTTCTATTCTGCTGTTGATATCTTCATAGAAGACAATATATGTCAAATGCTGTAAGAGTTTAACATTTATTTAATAAAAGTATTGCCTTTGTTACTTCACCTGTGACGTCCTTATGTGTGTTGAACATCCTGAGCACATCTGGTTTTGGCCGTTAAAATCGGGTGTGACAACGCGTGCCGATGGTCACCACAAGTTTTTTGCTTGGAGCGCCGCTAGGAAGATTGAGTTCAGTTGATGGTCTCTGATGGAGGACTGAATGTGGGAGCTGTCTAAATCTCATTCGAATTAATCGAACGTGCCAACTGGCTATAAACAGGAGAGCTAGCACACATCCATCTCCGATATGCCTGTTGCTTCTCTTTTCTTGGCCTTCGTCTCGGAGTGGAGAGCGAGAGTATTGATAACGACTTTGAGTAGAGAGTAATCGAGATAATAGAATCCAATATAGTAGTGAAGTCGTGTGTTTGTTTCATTGATTAATGGGTGATTATATACAAGATGAATATGTGCCATTGGGGAGACACCCCCTCCCCAACGGACACGAACATACAACCACCATTGTTGGTTATGTGACCTTGATCAATCTGTAACAGTCCCAAAACATATTGCCCCACTTGTTGCCGCAACTTGCAGCCGCGTGTGGCTTGCATGGTGGTGACAACGGCGCAACTCATTTAGGCGTAGAGCGTTGCCACACATGGCTTCAAGGCACGAAAAGTGGCTGGAGCACGCATGCGTGCTAGGCAGGTGCGGATCCACCGTGAGGCTAAGGAGGCTCAAACCCCCTAACCTCAGCGCATCTGAGAGTCATTCACCACCACTGCATCAATTTTTGTGTATGAAAAAGGAGAAAGAATAAAAAAAGAGTAGAACGAAGAATGAGAGAGAGCCTCCTATTGGTGACCTTGATCCGCCACTAGTGCTAGGGTTGGGCTGGTCACGTCTATTCAGCGGAAACGGCGTAGCAAGAGACGCAACAGAACTGCACGGTACCACAGCCACTCCATCATAAAATCGCCGTGCGCTCGTGGTAAACCGACGACGAAGCCAGTACGCGCGCGATCCCTCCAAAACAAGCTGACGATCGATGGCAATCCGGATGCATGCGGATCGATCCTGTTTCTTGCTTTGTATACACGGCGACTTGTTTGTGCCGTAAAGGATGAAGTTAAATCTCAGGAAAGTTGCAGATAGCCCCTTAGAAGTCTTGCAAAGTTAGATCTACCATCTACTAGTTCTCTTTTATTGCAAAAATGTACCCTAAACAAGTAGATGCTAGTTTGATATTGGTCCTTGGTATGCCCCCAATCTCGCCGCTTTAGGCTTCTATTGAGTTGACTTGGATTAGGCTGCACATATAGCAGCTTGTTCGCAGTCGTTCCAGCTGTGTGGCCTACGACATGCTTGAGTTGTGCCTCGAATATAATCAAGGATGACGGGAGTGGCATGAGCTAAAGTTTGTCAGGAGAAAGAACACGGTAATGACGCGTCTGCCTGCCTTGCTTGTTTTGCTAGTTTGTCAGGTATTTTGTTTGTCTCTCTTGCGATCTTCAGGACTGAATATTGCATGCATGCGCTGGGTGGTCATCACGTACGAATCGCGAAAGCATCGTACACAGTCTCCAATCTTGAGGTTGTAGTCGAGGTGCTCTGTGGCTGCCGCTGTTGCCAACGTTTGGTTCAGTGAGGATGCAGTTGACCTCCGTCAGGTTCATGGCCGAAAGCTGAAGCAACCCGTGCTCATCTGGGATCAACATAATAGACTCATAAGGAGGTAAATCAGATTCTAGCTAACTTGTAGGGAGTATTTGTAATTTTGCCTCAGTCTTATCTCTACCCGGACACATCAGCACGTGCATTCGTGCTGACCGCCGTTGCGTGGCGTGGGTGGCGAGAGCGACCGACCGGTGGATCTATCGAGCCAAGCAAGACTCGATCAGGGGGGATTAACGAGCCATATATATTCCAGATATACACGCAATAAAGCCATTTGCATTTTAGCATTCGTTACTACGTTAGCAAAGCTCTGCTTTTAGCCGCTTTCGTTCCTTTAAGCCATGTATGTCGGCGCTCCGCATCATCATAGTCACCAGCAGTCCAGCATGTAGGGCGGCGGCTGCAAGTTGGCGCATGCACTCCCCTTCTTCGCCATGGACACTGGCTTTAGGGCGTAATGCTACTATGATTGGATATATGATTCGTTATCTTTTTACTAGACTTTGATCAGTGCTACTTCATTAACTCACGTAACGTGCAAAATAAATAAAGGAGATATAAAATTAGTGATGAGTTGTAATATGATTTATCACCAATAACTAATTTATCAGTGACGGATCATTCTAGAGAGTTATTAGTAATAAGTCAAATTCTCACCCGTCACTAATTACTCAATCTTCTAAGCCATTTTTCACTTCAGCAGCACTAAGAATAAGTTATAGTTTCTCATCTCAGCAACACTAGAATAGAAATTATTGTACATATCTGCTCAAGTTTGATGTAAGGAGTGGAGGCTATAGATACAAACACACGTTCCGAAAACAATGTAGAAACTTCCGGGGATGAGAACTTAATCTTCCAAACTGTTTTTGGCCTCAAAAATTTCGTCGAACCCGACAAAGTGGGGGAGAAGCGGATGTAATTTTTTTTAGATGTCCATAGAGTCAATAAAATTGGAGTCCGTATGTAAAAGTTATGCCCGTTTTACCGAGGATGCTACGAGTCACTTATTTGAAATATTCGTTATATTGCTTATTTCAATTCTGCAACTTCTTTGGGTTGAAGTGAACAACTCAATTGAACTTTAATCCCAATCTCTAATTCCAAAACTTTGAATCGAACCATTAAAAGTATTATTTATTCCTTTGTGGTTAAGTTCTGGAGCAACCTATTCAAATTGGTAACAAAGACATAGATGACTTGGTCAAAACCTGGACCCATCACCTATGACTTATTAGATGACCGGTCATTGTTATAACCCATCACCTATAACCTTTTGCAATGAAGCTTAAAAGGATAAAATATCCGTTTCATATCATAACAACGTGAGAGCTGAGTTGGTGAGGGTAGGGGCGAAGCCAGCGTCAGAGAGAGAGGGTGTAGAGCTCTTTACTGTTCATCAGAGCTACAGTAATTTACTATTCATGAGAGCTAATTTTAGTAGTATTTTTGGATAGGAGGGAGGTGCATGTGCACCCACACTCCATCACCTAGCTTCGCCCCTGGGAGAGGGGGTTCACGTACGAGAGAGGCGGTGGGTTTGATTCCCACGGAACGCAATAATTGAAAATAATTTGAAAATGGGCGTGACTTGTGGGGCATATGAGATGGGCTTGGGCTGGCTTGGGTTGGGTCAAAAAATATATTTTTAGACTTTTATGTTTTTAAAACGTGAAAAAAGTTCATCAAGTTATAGTGACGGGTCAAAACTGTCACCTGTCACTTATGACTTGTTATAAGTGGCTAGTCAGAGTTACAACCCGTCACTTATGAGCTTCATTAGTGGCGGGTCAAGTTTTGACCCGTCACCAATTAATTAATTGGTGAAGGGTCCTTACCCGTCACTTATGACTAGTTATTAGTGACGCGTTCGGAGTGACGGGTGTGGAATCCATCACCCATGGAGGTTATCACCGTCACTTATGGTATTTTTTGTGTAGCGTCACCTACTACTACTACAGAACACCACATATGTAGCGCCTCATCAGTACTGGTTCAATAGTAACACTAATATTGACATATCAGTGCCGATTCTTAAACTCTCGTGTGCGAACAACCATTGAGGAGTGAAGAACCGGTATTGATAGGCACTATCAGTGCCGACTCGTGGTTGGAACCTATGTATCGGTGCCTATCAATGCCTATCGATTCCTACCAGGTTCCAACCACGAACCGGCACTGATAGTATCTATCAGTGCTAGTTCTATATACCAACCGACACTGATGGGGCGCTGCAGTATAAAAGCACATCTTCTCTCCCACGTGCGACCAAAGCCACCTTAAGCCCACCCAGAACAACATCGACCGCCATTTTTGCCATCTTCATGGTTGGAGGTTCAAGATTTAGAGGAGTCAAGTGCTCTAAGGTTCGTAAGATGATTCATATTTCTTTTTTAGGTAGATTTACTTGGTAGATTGCTCTAGGGTTGATGGTTGGTGCTTGTTTCATGTTATGGATTTAGAGATGCAATTGAGATCTAATTTAGGAGAAGTTTGTAACTTTGTCACTGTTAGATGTATAGAGATGACCTACATTTGATTCTTAGTTGGATTTAGTTACTAGATTGCTCTAGATTTGAATTTAGTGGTTGTTTCTTGGTGTTAAATTTTAGAATGAGGAAGAGCTTCAATATTGATATAAATTAGAGAAATATCGCTATTTTGTCATAGTAGATGATTTAAAGAGTAGATTAAAATCACAAATAAATAGATGTGGGTGAGTACATTAAAATATATAGACAATTACAAATTTGCCACTACTTGAACTGTTATTGCCATTAAAAAATTACAAAAAACTACTAGAACTGTCATTCGAGTGGCATCCTTGCAAAGAATAAAAAATCAGGGGTGTATTTGCAAATGCCCCTAAAATCTAGCTCCAATTTTCTAGTATGTGGTTTGTGTATATTTTTAAAGTCTTGAATTTAAATAATAATCTAGTGAATTTCCTTTGTTCATTAATCAACGTACTGAATTTAACACAATTGATATAATACTGTGTTTTAGGGATGGCACGTCCACCCACATGTCGCAATTGGACACGGTAGCCTTTGGAAGGCGGGTCCCCCAACCCAACCTAAGTACTGAAAGGAGATGAGCCCTCAAATAAGGACCAATCAGGATGCGAGATAATTCAATGAATTTGTTCTAGATTTTAAAATATTTAATGATTATAAGTTGAAAATGTGTTTAATTATAATTATTAACAAATGGACCAGTCATAGATGTACAAGGATCAAGAGCCAGAGTTCTTTGTTGTCGTTGAGGATTTTCTGAGGGCTACCGCAGTGTACAAGAAGTAAAAAAACGAAGCATGCCGATCACTATATATGTTGTTCGTGTGTTGACTGCAAGAACGAGAAGCAATTTTCAAATATAGAGCAGATCCGTATACACTTGATTTGTAGGAGTTTCAAGGCTTGGCTATACCGGTTGGACTGAGCACAGTAAACTTGAAGATGTTGGGCGTGAAGGGCAACCAACAGTCGAAGAAGACATAAGCAACGATATGACGACTAACGAAGACTTAGATATCAGCATTTGAAGATACTTTTATCGAGAATGATGGAGGGGACACTTTTGTTGGTAACAATGAAGACAACTTAGAGCAAATGTTGCGCGATGGGGAGGAAGACTTCACCTGTGAAACACAACATCAAAAGTTTCAATGTATGGTAGAGGACTCTAAAACACTAGTTTACCCGAACTGTAAAGATGAGCACAACAAGTTACATGTGGTGCTGACACTGATAATGACTTCAATTAATTGTTAGAATTCTTAAGGGAATTACTTCCAAGGGGGAACATATTGCCCGAAAATACGTACCATACCAAGCAAGCTGTCTGCCCGTTAGGATTGGAAGTAGAGAAAATACAAGCATGTGGAAAGGATTGCATGTTGTTTCGCGATGAGGATACAGACTTAGAAGCGTGTCACATTTGCAATGCACCACAGTACAAGCGGAATGTTGATGATATCGAGGGTGATGGCATGAGGGTGAAGAGAAAGAAGAAAAGACCCCCCGTTAATGTGGTTTGGTATTTCCCAATAATCCCCCGTGTGAAATGATTGTTTGGTAACAGAGTGAATACCAAGCTGATGCGATGGCACGCTGAAAAGTGCAAGAAAGATGGAATGCTTAGACACCCGGCTGATGGCATGCAATAGAGGAGATTCGATTCAAAATACAAGAAATTCAGAGATGAAGTGAGGAATATAAGGTTCCGATTGAGTACAAATGGGATGAATCGCTTTGGCAACACGAGAAGTACTCATAACACTTGGCCCGTAACTCTTTGTATCTACAACTTTCCACCTTGGATGTGCATGAAGCGAAAGTACATTTTGATGCCTTTACTGATTAGTGGGCCGAATCAGCCAGACAACGATATCGATGTGTTCCTCAAACCATTGGTTGAAGATCTTCCTGTACTATGGAAAGATGGCGTACGGGTATGGGATGAGTACAGACGTGAGAACTTCACCCTGCGCGTAATGCTGTTCATAACGATATCAGATTGGCCTGCTCTTTGTAACCTATTAGGGTAGACTGTAAAAGGGTACAATGGATGTGTTCAATGCTTGGAAGAAACCGGTGGGGGGGGGGGACGATGGCTGACGAACAGTAGAAAATGATCTTCATGGGTCACCGTAGGTTCCTTCGTCCAGATCACCCATACCACAAGAATAAAATAGATTTTGACGAGACAGTGGAGCATAGTTAAACTCCAAAGATTCATACTGCAGAACAAGTATTTAAGATGGTAAAGACACTTAGAGTTGGGGCCAAATAGTACAAAAATCTCGGTTGGGCAACATGCTCCTTTATGGAAAAATATATCAATTTGTTGGTTGCTGCCTTTTTGGAAGTATCTTATGGTCCGACACACCATCGATGTCATGCACAATCATAAAACTGGAATTAGTGGTATTCTGCAGGATAAGATCAAAAACCCAATCATAAAGCTGTGTTTGTTCTTCAACACAATTTCACGAAAGGTTATTGATTCGAACAAACTAGCAAAGCTGCAGGAAGACTTGATCTATACTATATGTCAGTTTGAGACTATTTTCCCTCTGACATTTTTTCATATAATGTCCCATCTAATTGTTTACATTATGGGTGAGATAAAGAGCCTTGGCCCTGTGTTTCCGCATCATTTGTATCCCATCGAAAGGTTCATAAGGGTTCTAAAGAAATACGTTCGTAACTGAGGTCGCCCAGAAGATTGTATTGCCCAAGGGTGGAGTACGGATGAGGTCATTAAGTTTTGCATTGACTACATGAAACTGAATGAGAATTGTATGCCTATATCTCGCTATTAGGGGAGGCTAAAGGGGAAGGGATGATATATCATACTTCAATCCATATCAAAGATCGTGTTTCATTCACTCGACAACACTTTGCAGTTCTGCAACAGTCACTTGTAGTGAGCTCGTATGTCAATGTGCACGTGAGCATGCTACGCTCCACAAATCCAACGAAGTCAGATATTTTGGTAATTAGTTACGTCAACACATGATGGGTAAGGATACCGATGATGCTCTCTTGGAACTGCTAGCTAATGGTCCATCAACTACGATTCACACATTCTAAACATACAAGATTAACAGCTATACATTTTATACGAGAGCACAAGACAACAAGAGTACTAACCAAAATAGCGGTGTCCGTATTGATACCTATGACTGCGCTGGCAACAGGGAGACCTACTATGGATTCATAGAGGAGATTTGAGAGCTTGAATATGGCGAGTTGATGATCCCTCTATTTCGGTGCCAATGAGTCAGGCTCCTAGGGGGAATCAAGGTTGACAAGTACGGTATGACTACCGTGGACCTCAAACTGTCGGATACAGAGAACAACCATTCATGCTTGCCAAGGATGTTGCACAAGTCTTCTATGTAAAGGACCCGGTCCCAGCTATCAAGGAGGAGCGCCATGTGGTTCTTTAAGGAATAAGAAAGATTATCAGTGTTGAGGATGTTGTCGACGAAGAAGACTGCGACAAATTCGATGACCTGCCTCCTTTTGGAGAGAATGTTGATCTTCCTCTCATTGATGACACTGAGGAAGCTACCTACATACACTGTGACCATAATGAAGCATTAATCGTTTAATGAAAGCAGCTTTCATGTATTTGGTGAAATTTCTATAAATTTAGGATAAACTTTAATTTGTATCGAGGACATGTACGGTGAAAAGTAACTTTTTGAAAGTTTTGATCTGAGTGCCACACCATGCAATCGGACTAATATGAATTGGTTAGAATTTAAATTGGATTAAAAGGAGAAAATCAAATAAAGAGCTAAAAATCACAAAGTTAACCAAGAATCAATGGTTAGCATTAATTTTCATGTAAAGAGTATGAAAAATTAAGTTTAACATAATTGGTTCACATGTTTTTTTGGATATGGATATTTCATAATTTCATTACAAAATTAACAAATTACAAACTTATTAATGTAATAAAGATAATTCAATACACATTTCATGTATGCAAGTATTTTTATCATGTAAGCAATAGTAATACAAACTCAACAAATTTAGTTCCATATTTTTCTCAACTCTAATAATTTTCTATGAATTTTTCAAGTTTTCAGCCAATTTAACAATAGAAGAATATTTCCAGGGAATAAATATTTATCAGTACGGGTTCTAAGTAGTCACCAGCACTGCTACTCCATGTATCAATGTCGGTTGGTAAATAGAACCAGCACTGATATGTTTATCAGTGTCGGTTAGTAACTAGAACCAACACTGATGCTTCCGCTACATATATATATATATATATATATATATATATATATATATATCCAACACTTAGCCACTCTCCTCATTCACTCCATTCAGTATTTCAGCCTGCTGCCGCTCCTCTGCGCTCTACTGACACACTGCTCCTCCTCCCGACGCGCCGCCCTGTCGACCCTCGACGCGCCACCCCTCCTCCCCGACGTGCCGCTGCCCCTCCTCCTGACGCGCCGACTCCTCCCCGACGCGCTGCCACTCCTCCTCCCAGTGCGCTGACTCCTCCCTGACACGCCGCCTCATAGCTGGCCACCGAAGGTACTCCCTCCTCGTAGTCATTGTTGTCCCCTTCCCCCTTCGCCCCCTTTGCTGGTGTTGGGCAGGTCGGCATGGAGCGGGGATCCTTTCGGACTTGGCACCAATTTCCCGTGGTGGTGAGGAACCCTAACTTGACTAGAATAGGGGATTGCCATATAGGCTTGCATGTTAAACTTGGTGGATGCATATTTGTAGATGCTATTACTTCAGATGTTGATTTTATAGTAAGGTTCAAGAATTTTGCACTAACGGTGGAATACCACAAGATATGCTTGTCATTGTGCTTTCCCACATATGTATCTAGTGCTTAATGGACTGATATTCTACATGCATTTTCAGTGTGCAACTAAGAAATTTAGAGATGTAAGTGGTGAATATTCTAAATATAATTTGGTATCTAAGGATGTCCCTTCCTTTTTCCTTGTCATATTTTCTAATTTTTCTTTTTGAAGATATGATTGTGGGCTGTACACAATGCTATATATGGAGTCTTGGGATGGAAAGAAGCTGAACAATATCTATACCCAGGTATAATAAGTGTGTATTTACCACTTGTGTTCCTGTCATGCCTTCTTTCTCAAGTTTACCCCTCATGTTGCAAGATAAATTTTTGAATCATTTTATTTTGTTGTGTTTTGTAGGATATGATGCCTAAATACAGGAAGCTCATTGAGGGTAGACTGCTCCTTTCACCACTTAATGAAGTCGTCCCTAGCACATTTCTCAAACAGAACAAGAAAGAATGAGCATCAAGGAATATTGATAGAATGAGTAGTGTCATAGTGTAGCTATGTTTTGTGATGTACAAAGTAGCCTTCTTCAAAGCCGAAAGGTCCTAGATGAAATAGCATCAATGTTTCAGGATTTTTCATTAGTACTTCAAATGTTCCGTTGCAATGGTGCATATTAAGTGTTGCAACATTTTACCATGTACATTTTCAACAAAAACAGTAATGTTGCACTGTTAACTTTTCATGTTGCAAAAATTCAAATCAAATGTTGCTGTCTTGATTGATCTTTGTGAACTTTTCACGTTGCACTTGTTCACATCTATGTTGCAATAGTTCTAACTTAAAGTTGCAATAATCTACTTAAAATGTTGCAAGCTTCAATGCATTTCTACCATGTGCAGTTGTCTTCTACAAAATTATGATGCAATAGTTCATTTTTTTATGTTGCAAAGGTGCTTATGAAATGTTGCATATGTTAACTCATGCTTCATGACCTTTAGATGTCGCACGTGCTTTTTTTTTGGGCAAAAGCGCATCTCAGATGTTCCAATTCGATTGCCACATTTTCCATTTGTTTTTTAGTCACTCATGTGTTTGTTACATTGTATGCATGGGTGATGCACTTCATTGCTTATTTTTCGACCAGGAGAGTTCAAAATACAGGATGGTCCAAGCATGTTGCAATGTGTCCAAGCATGTTGCACTAAGTATATAAAAGTGCTTCTTCATCTCTACATGCCAACAATCCTTTTCCCCCCTACATGACTAAAACACAACAACCCATAATATACTATTATAGTGAATGAGATTATAGGAGCGCACATGGTAAGATTGAACTTTTTTATAGTACGTCACTCATAAATGTTGCACAAGAATACATTAATTATTTAAATAGAAAAATTTAAATGTTTTAGTCACCATAAACAAGAATGTAAAACTACAGCTTCAGCTCAATTTCTTTTAGTTCTTTCAGGCTTTGCTCCTTCAAGTAGGCATCATAGTTCTGAGCCATTTTCATGTACTTGCATTCCTGAATAGTATGATCATCTTCATGGCAATAAGAACAAGGCTTCTTGATTGGTTTTTTCCTGTTTGCTCTACTCTTCTTCTTTATGATGTTTTCCTTCACTTGCTCCTTGATACCCTTCTTCCTTTCTGATTTATCTCTTGGCCTTCCCTTAGGCTTATTCCTTGGTGGGCTATTTACTATTTTTCTCTTGCTCTGTGATACCTCTTGGACTTCATCTTGTTGTGTACTAGGCCCACTGTTTGGTGCTCTAACTATTGTTGCCAGTTGGTCAATCCTTGCTGAAGCAATCTTGTATTTTTCAGGATCCACACATGCATCTGATGCTAGCCCTGTCATTTTTCTGCATAATGAATTGTACCTCAACTTGTTTGTGACCAGAACACCAAAAGATGGATTAGGCCCTCAGAGATATTCCACTATCTTTGTTGTTGCTTCCTCTGACCACCTTCTCAGCAAGTATTTATCTAGTATTTTCTGCACATCACGACTTGTAAAGACTTTTAGAATATAGGGACATAATAAACCATATTGTTCAAACATGTGACAGGAGCAAGCATATGTTTTGGTAGCCTTGTTAATTGCAACTCTAAAGGTTTTGCTGAAACTTGGTGATACTACTATAATATCCAAACCTTGTTCATCCTGAGTGACTTCGCCAATGCAGAAGTATGTTGAATCCCTCAACAACTCCTGGAACTTGAAGAAAACACTCCTAGTGTACAAGGCTGCTGCTTGAGTCTCAAATTCATACCTACAATTTTTATTCACGACATTTTTACATAATTGAATCAGGTTGTGTTTCCGAAGAATATAAGAAATTTTTTCGGATTATTTGTCAACTGCATAGTACCTTCCCCAGAGCAGAGGATTCAAAATTTCTCCCTTGCACCTTTCAACGGCTTCCCTATCAGCCCTCGAGTCCATGATGTACTCGTATTGGGTGACAAATTGCAACACTGAATCTTGTGGGTGGACCACCTTCTTGAACAAGGCATTCATTCCTTCTGATCTCGCTATTGTGCCAGTGAAAGGAAAGAAATCCATCTTAAAATATGCATGACCCCACATATGCCTTGTAGCTGACATATTTTGCCAAAACTAGTTGTCATGCAAGTTGTATTTGTCCTCTAAATTGTTTCCACAACATCCCAAACTCCTCTATTGTCTCGGTTTTGTTAACACAATAATCCAACTCCTTGTTAGAGTTCTCTTCAGATGAGATCAGCCAAGCAAGCTTATTCCTCCCTTTGCTCATCACATGCCACTTGCAACATCTATGCTTAGCATTGGGGAACACTTGATTTATTGCAGCTTTCATCACTTTGTCTTGGTCAGTCATTATGTTCAGTGGTTCTAGTCCACCCATCGCTTTCTTCAATGCTTCAAAGACCCACACAATGTTTCAGTTGTTTCATCTGGTAGCAAGGCACAACTAAGGAGTATGGTCTACATATGATTATTTATCCCAACTAGAGGAGCAAATGGCATGTTGTACCTATTGGTACAAAATGTTGCGTCAAAGAACATAATCTCTGAAGTTTTTGTACTACTCTCTTGTCTTGCCATCTACCCAAAACAAAGCCCTCACTGCATTAGACCTGTCAACCTTGACTGCATAGAAGAGTGAGGGACTCTCTGCTGCAACTTTTTGAATTAATCTAGTGTTGCATCCATATCTCTAAAAGTAAGCCCTTGCCTCAAATTGATCCTGGTGTTGGAAACATCCTTGCTGTTGAAACTGAGGTTGCGGAGTTCTCCGTGTATATCAACAAGAATTCCCATTATCTGTATAGTTTGGATGTTCCTATGATGTAGTATTTTCAAGAGCTCATAATCTGTCCAAGAAATGTGTCTATGTGACCTCAGTTGCTTTCTTCGCCCAATGCGCTTCACTAACAGGCGTGTATGCTCTGGCTGCATCACAATAACTCTCCATTTCCCATTCCATAGACTAACTGCCATGTGCGCCTTGCAATTATACTTTTTAATTGTGTGCGCTTCCTTGTTGCAATATTTAAGACAGTCAAAGCACTCTTCTTCTTACTGGCCTTCTTTGTTGTGGTATCATTGGTTGAAGTGCTAGAAAATGAACTACCTTCATCCACATCATACGGTTTTCATGCATGGGCACACTCAAATTCCTTTCTAATCAACTCCCAAGTCACACTGCTTGTTCTTGATGACGCAATCCTTGTGCTAAACCCAAGTTTCCATGCATACTCTTTGTACACCCTTTTAGCCTCATCAATTGTATCAAATTCCATCCCAACAAATGGCACCAACGGCAGGGAACACACAACATCTTCATCTTCTTCTACAACATCATCACCATACACCTCTACCTACAGGTACTCATGTTGTGACCCATCTTCCAAGCCGAGTGGCATACTTTGCTCAACATCATGTTGCAAATGACCCTGCACAGCATGTTGAATATGTTTTCAGTTATGTTGCACAAGGGAGAAAATATGTTGCATATTTTGATAATGCCAATATATAAACATCTGCAAACATCAGTCAAGTTCTTCATTAGGCACACTGGTCATAGAAAAAAAATAGGGAATCAATGTTACACCACAACATAGTTTTTCTAGTACAACCATCACAACTATTGGTGGTGCGGATTTTTTTCAACATACCATTGTGATAGTGTCATATGATCTCGCAACATGCACATTGGTCTTCATGTGCGTATCCTTACACTGGCTGCCATTGGTATTGTTTGAGCTTGTCTCCATTTGTAGTGCCACGACAGTTGTTTGTTGTTGCAGTACTGCACCAATGCCAAGGTAACCAGCTTCCTGTCAACACATGTTGCAAAGTGCATAACTAAATGTTTCAGTTGACATAAAATCTTGTTGCAATGGCACAAACAGGACAATTTATACTTCTTAAAAACATATGGATCAAAAACTATGCAAAATTACTTGAAATTGCGACAATACATAGCTTCATCATGTTTCAAATGATCAAAGTTGCAACAATTTAACCACCGATATGTAGAAACCTACCGGGGGTGCTGCAGATTTGATCCAGATGGAGTCCTCACAACCTGGCTACTAAGGGCTGCTGTAGCCTGGCCAAATTGCAACAACGGAAGGGCAGAGATGTCACCATGTGTGCTGTTGGAAGCTCCATGACGATGAGACACCACCAATGGCGGCAGCAGATTTCGGGCGACATGGTGGTCTAGATCTGAACCTTTTTATGCAACAATTGGTGGAGGGGGGCGAGCTAAAGGATGATTCCACGGGGGAGACTCAATTTTTCGCAGAATATGGGACATGTTTCATGATTTTTTTAGCTGCCGGTGTGCGTCGCCGACGAACTACCGGCACGGCTCGAGGGCGTTGCAGAAGAAAGAAGCCGAGGAAGAAAGAGAAATGCCCGATGTTGCATGAAACATATCAACATGTTGTGGTGGAAAATTTTCCCTCTAAATCGTGCGGCTGCGAGGTGGTTCAAGTTACTCCGATCAACGATGCGGAATCATCCGAGCCTACCGTCCGTATCGAACATCTGGACACTAGGGGCTCCGTTATTAGATTCACTAGCGAGCGGCAATTTTAAGCGAAACATGGGTAACTCGGTTGGCTCCTCTGCCACCATATTTCATAAGACAAATGCACGAACCTACTCACATCTCATCCAAAATCTAGAAATCTCTTCTACTTAAAAACATAATAAATCACATATCTATCCTAAATTCCACATTCTCTTAGTCCCATGCCCACCTCCCCTAACCTTCATCCCCGCTTGTTTCGCTCCCGAAATTTGGGTCACCCCCACATTCAGCTCCTGATGTTTCCGCTCTTGCTCCCTCCCTCTCCTAGCCAATCGTCACGCAGTGACATATGGGCCTGGTCCAGTCCCTGGCTCGCCTCTCTGTCTATCGACCCTCTCCTCTCACCCTGCTGGTTACCTTGCCCAATCCCGCACCGCCCGCCTGCGGTCTACCCAATGTCTCCAGTCCCCACAGTTGCACTGTCATCGCTCTCCCACCGCATCCCCTCCCAACCGTTGTGTCCACCTCCGCACTTCCACAGGACCTAGCCACAGATTTCGAGCATCGCGGTGGCTACCCCCCTCCTCCCGAGTCTGTGGCCAAGCAACGGTGGATCGGAGATGACACCTCCCATTTCTGGTTGTAGATATCGTGCGCCGCGACGGCTGATCCCGGTTCTCATCATCCTCACTCCACCTCCGCCTTCATCTCCTGATTCTAGATCAAAGCGTCTCACACCAGCATGTGCTGCATGGTGAGCAGCGCACTGGATGATATAGATTGGCTGAGATAGCCAAGCCGGTGGTGATGCCGCCACTGAGCAGGCACAATCCACTTCCACTGGCGCCCTCACCGTCTGCTCGCACTCTTTAATCCCGCTTTCGCACACACCCCCAATAGCCTTGTCATCTGGCCAACACCACTGCCTAGGAACCCATCACAGCTGCCGAGGCCGCCTCGCAAAATGACTCAGCCTTCTATACTGCCTCCTCCGAGTGGTTCACGATGTTGCAAGGTCTACATGGATTTCAACCACACATCGAGCTTCCCCCTCCTCTCATATACTAGACTTATTATGTTGATTAGAGCTTGATCTAATTTCTTTTGCCTCATTGATTGAGTAGCTGTGTAATTGGGGCACGGCGGAAGACACCTTCAAGGTGTTTGACAAAATGCTTGGGAGGAGGATGTATTTGACAATGAACATCTGCACCATTCGCTGTGAAATGTTGGGGAGATCGAGGATTCTGAGCAGTTGCTTATTATTATCGATGAAGTAGAAGTTGTGCACCCATCTGTAATTTTAGCAACACCCATGACCCATCCTGTGTTTCATAAAATGCACCGCATCTTCTCAAGCCAGCTTAATGGCACAGGCCTCCTTCATAGCAACTATCCAATTGTGATAATGGAGGCAATTGATTTACATATGTTTTTTGCGGGATGAAATTGTCACATAAGTTGTATTAGCAATTGGCAAATTTGAACACCATGTATGCTCTGATAATGTGGCTTAGAAGTAGTAAATTTTAATTACCACTTTCAATTTTCTCTGCTTAGGCTGTGATTGCTGATTTTGAACACCTACTATAGAATTTATATGTAGCCAAGTTCAAATACAAGTGAATCGATGTACTCAGCTAAAATTATGTGACTTTAATAGTGAAAAAGTTGTGGTATGGACTTAGTTATCTTGCACTATTGTAAATAAAAGGAGACCCTATTTCAAGCACTAGATGAATAGCTCATATCTCATACTGAATAGTCACAATGTTGGTCGATGTTTGCTCTGTCATTTATGTTCTTTGTTGAACTCCATCTCGGAGAGGTAAGAGATCACACACAGTCCACATAAGATTATTGAACCATCCAGAGACCTAAATTTATTCATTTTATGTTGAAGCCCATTCTTCTTGGTGATAGTGGTGTTGATTAGCTTTTTTTAAATTAGGGTAAATGGCTATCTTCTTTCCTAGGAATTTATTGTCTTTCGTTCTTCTTCTTTTTTGCCTCCTATTCAACTATGTTGTTTTTATCTTTTACAACAATATATGATTCATACACGTTTGAAATAGGTATCCAGTGTTTTCAGCCCGCATCCCACGTCTTTCACCGTTCCCTCGCATGGTCTCATCCCAAAATGCTTGCCCAAATAATGCCTCCCTAGAAGCGGCCGCTGCCTCCTTCGAAGCCACGACTGGCGAGCCACCCATCACCACTGACGAGGCGTAGGAAAAGGGAGGATGACGATGCGCCACTGCTCATAGATCATGATGCGGAGACACACCACATGACAGCAAAAAAGGAGTACATTTCCTTCATATTGCATCATAATTTTCTTCCACTCCTCACGTGCGTTCTGCTCCCGTTCAGCCTTTTGCCCCTCCCGCTCGATCCGTCTGCATTCTGCTTCCTCCAATTCTGCCTGCGTTCTGCATCCGATCCGCTCGATCCCTTCCTCTATCTAGCCTCATCCAGCTGCTCCAACGCTCTACCGCTCGCTCTGCCGCTGCCCGCACCACCGCGTGATCCATGATGATACCTTTGTATGCTCCTCTCCCACGTGGAATACCTAGGTTGGTTCCACTTTGATCGATCCATATGTTCACCGTTGCCATCCACAACACGTGTGGTTGGCCGCACTCTTCAGCCAAGCTCTGCTCCCTATATTTAGGTGCTCCCTTCAGCCAAGCTCCCACGCGGAATACTTGGGCTGATTTCATATTTCAAGAAACTTTGTCTTATGGGAGATTTGCAACAATAGATAATAGATAGTTGTTTGGATGGGACGTATTTGAATCTCATTTCTAAAATTGTGGCAATGCTCTTCCCATTGTAAAGCATTCATGAGATAGCCAGCAATTTCTATAAGCCTTGGGACAGTTTATGACTATTGAAAATTAACAGAAACGATATGAGTGAAAGAGCAATATTGCCTATCTTTTTTATAAATTACAAATTTGTTCCGATCTTTTACATCGTGTGATGTATACAACTTTTGTTCATTATTACGTTGTGTAGCAAAAATGACCCTATTAGGTCATGATTGTGATTTTGATGATTAATGATAATATAGTCATTGGGACTAACATGTTTGTGAAGAATATATGTTAGTATGTCTCATGGATGCAAATACATGAAGAAGTCACCGAAGCTAGGACAAAGTTCGGTTGAATTGAAAAAAAATCCCAAGAGAAATGACTACACCGGATGGTCTGGTGCTCAGGGTATTTGCACTTACCGGAGCATCTCTATCAAAGGGGACAGCATGAAAGCCTCACCGGATAGTCGGGTGATGAAGCAAGACAATACACCAGAAAATGAATAGTGCAAAGATGAAAAAGAAACAGAAGACCCCACCGGGTAGTTTGGTGATTGATTTGAACACACCGGAGGAATGCACAGGAGCATTGTTGACAAAGGGGAGAATGCAGTGACCTCACCGGAAGGTCCGATGCTCTGAAGATTTGTACACCATAGCATATTTTCCAGAGATGGTTGCATTGGCTCAGCTAGCTGAGGATAACACACCGGATGGTCCGGTGATCAAGTGATGTGCACCGGAGAATACACTGGAGCAATTTACACAGAGAAAATATTGGCTCGGATGGCTAAGGTATACTCACCGAAAAGTCCGGTGATAAAGATAGAGTATACACCGGAGTATCCGGTGTTCACAAAGGCTTCAGTGGGGTTCCAACGGCTAGTTTATGAGAGTGTACTCACCGGATGATCCGGTGTTAGTACTACTATTCTCACCGGATCATCCGGTGTTAACAACTTTTTAGAGCCGTTGGGATAACGGCTAGTGCACGAGTTTGAGGCTATAAATACCTCTCCACTCAGTCATTTGAGCGTGCTGGAGTCCAGAGAAGTGCATGTACACCCGAGAAGACATCCAAGCCACCAAAGTGCTTAAAGTGATCATTTAAGGTAATTAAGCACAAGATTAATGAGTGATTAGTGCTTATAGGCATAGAGAGTGAGTTGCTAGGTGATTTCTACCTAGAGAGTGGATCAATGAGTGATCCCACAGTGTACCTCTTGGTACGCCGGTACATTTGGAGTCTTGGTGACTTGTTGGCCAGCTTGTTGACCCTCCAACTTGATGTGGAGCGGCGGTAAGGTGATTGTGCGGGGACGCGAAGACCCTTGCCTTTGTGGCTCAAGTTCTGAAGTAATCACGACATCGAGGAATCAGAAGAGAGGCTAGTGGTGTGACCTTGCCTTGGTAGCATGGTGACTCATCCAGTGGAGACCTTATCTTTGTGACTTGGTTGCTCCAAGGCCGTGGCCGGGTGCTGACCGGGAGCATATCCTTTGTGGAGCTCCAACGTGGACTAGGGTGGTATTCATACCATCGATACCGCGGGAAAAAATCTTTATGCCCAGTTTGCTCTCTACCTTATTTACGTTTTCGCATTTACTTCCTTGCAATTTACCTTCTTAGATAGGTTGCAAGCCCTTTGATCGGTAGAGTAGATATATTAGATAAACCTAGAGCACATTTAGATAGAAATTGATATTGATTTATCTTGTGTTATTTTTGGAGCCGAAATAGTTTTAAGTGTCCTAATTTACTTCCCTCTTATGACGTCACCGATCCCTACAATTGGTATCAGAGTCTCATGCTCTTGATAGGCTTAAAATCTTAGAGTTGTGATGTCTGGGGTTGGGATGGATTCTCATAGTGCTCCATTTTTTGATGGCATAAATTTCCCGCGTTGGAAAATTCTAATGTCTTATTATTTACAAGCTAGAGGCTTAGATGTTTGGAGAGTCACCGAGGAATGGGTGAAACCTCATATTTCCAACAAGGAGAGACAGTTAGATGCATTGGTAAAGAGTATCCTTTTATCATTTATATGTATTGATGGATTTAATCATGTTTACTCTCTCACCAATGCACATGATATTTGAAATAGTCTCATTGAAATACATGAAGGCACAAAGAATGTGCGCAATGAGAAATATCATGTGCTTATTACTAAGCTCAATGGTATCAAGCAACTACCACATGAAAGTGCTAATGACATGTACTCACGTTTGAATATTCTTGTCAATGAGATCAATGGGTTAGGTTTGATGCCAATCGAAGATGATCAAGTGGTGAGAAGAATACTTCAAGCTTTTCTTCCGAAGTACAAGTTGATCGTCTCCATCATCTGTGACAACAATGACATCAAGAAGATGACTCCAAGTCAAGTGCTAGGCAAGATCACCGCCCATGAGATGACAATGAATATGAGGGGTGGAAGCTTCTTCCTCATCCGACACCAAGAATCTTGCTCTCACAAGCAAGCAAGCTCAATACCAACACATGAAGGCAAGGATGAGGAAACAAGAGCAAGAGTCAAGCTCAAGTGAAGATGATGAAGATGAAGATGAAGAAAGCTATGAAGAAGATGAGCAAAGCACCTCAAGTGATGAAGAGATGGATCCCGAAGTCACCAAGCTCATCTCACAAGTGGAGAAGAACATCAAGAAGATCAATGCCAAGATTGATCACCCAATCTCCAGAAAAGACTTGGTCAAAATAATTGATCATATTAAGAATGAGAAGAAAAAAAACCAAGAACAAGAGGGAGACAAGGGGAAGAGCCAAAGCATTAGCAAGCATAGGAAGATGGGCGAGTGATGATGAAGATTCAAGCTCAAGTGATGAGAGCATCACCATCCACTCCTCCAAGAGAAGCTCTTCCTCAAGATCATCTTCACACAAGTCGTCTCGCAAGCCATCTCATAAGTGCCTTATGGCTAAAGGTATGGATAGCGATGTAAGTGATGATGAAACAGATAATGATTCTCCCTCCTATGATGAACTCCTTCATTTGATCAATGAGCAACAAAGAGCCTTTAAGAAATAATCAAAAGAGCTTAAGAAATTCAATGCACTTAATGATATTCATGCTACCTTTATTTCTAATTATGAACAATTATTGTGCAAATTCAATTTGCTAAACAAGAAGCATGAAGAGCTTAAGGAAAAATTTGAGTGCACTGAATCTCAGACTAAGGTCCCTTTGAAGCAATCTACCTCTCTTTTTAAGTACAATCCTAAGGTATATACTTCCACTTATTGTGATGATTTATATGCTTTATCTAGCTCACCCCTTTGTAATGAGATTTGTGTTGAGAATGTTGTTGTAGAACAATCTAATGAACTCATTGCACAAGAGAATAATGAGCTCAAGCAAGAAGTGGAGAAGCTCAATGAGGATTTGGCGAGATTGAAGAGCAAAGGACATGTCCAACCTCCTCAAGATAGTCGTGCTTTCATGGTGAAGAAGCTTGTGGAGTGTTCAACCATGACATGCTTCAAATGCCATCAAGAAGGCCATAAGTCCTTTCAATGCAAGCAAGTGAAGAAGGAGACCAAGGAGAAGAAGAAGATGAAAAACCTCTCCAACAAGATCTCCAACCTCTACACCAAGCTCAACTACAAGAACAAGATAAAGAGCAACCACTACAAGCTTAAGAAGAGGGAAAATGGCAAGGTGGTTACACACATGATTCGAAAGAAGGGTCGGAGGTGAAACCAACCCATTTGGGTGCTCAAGGAAGTCATACCAACATGAAGTGCCCCAATCGATTTGGGTTCCAAAGAAGAATTGAAGCCCGAGGCGGCTATGAGGATTTGGAGACTTGGATTACAAGATGAAGTGAAGATTCAAGCAAAGAAGTCAAGCGTACAAAATGAGTGCATTGATGAAGATTATGATCATCACATACCTAAATCCCCATCCAAAGGTAAAAGAAATCCCCATCCAAAGGTAAAAGAGGTAAGTGTAGCTAGATTCTTGTTCATGTATTTTGTTTTGCTTCTAGCTCATTTGCCTTGTTTAGGATTGCATGTGCTTATTTCAATTTATTGCAATGCCTAGTGTAGATTTTCATATGGTAGGTTACTTGTATTTCTCTCTTATCCAGAAGTAACTTACATGGTTTATTAGTGGTAAGTTTCTTTTATGGTACTAGTTTTACATTTGATATCTTTTATGTACCATGATCTAATTTATAGGATAAGTTCTCATTGTTATCAACAACAAGTGTATATATCTCACAAGTATTCAACACTTGTAAGCATATATTTAGGGGGTATATCCTATAGGTTGTGATTTTGAGACTAACATGTGTTTCAAGTCGCATCTTTTGTAGTCTAATGGAGCAATCAACATGTCCCCGGAGATATGCAATGCTCAAATGCTTCAATTGGTATCATTGTCAAATCTTTGTTCATTTAAACTACCTCCATGCATAATATAGCTTAAACTTCCTATCTTGACATATTGTCTAGTTGTACATATGTTTCATTCTCATCATATTTATACACACATATAGGGGGAGTTTAGACTATATTATGTGAGTTTCATGAATTACAATCTATGTACTTTCATCCTTTTCATTTGGAATCATTCTTTTGTAGTGAGATTCCTACAATTGGTATCATTATAATTGGTATCATTCTTAATTGGATCATGACTTATGAAGATCTCTCCCGTGTGCTCTAATATTTTTTCCTTTAAATTCAACATGTGCATATAGTCCTTTTTTTGGAGATTGTTGACAAATGGGGAGAAGTTTGACGACCAAAGAAAGGAATGCGAGATGAACAATGAAGGGAGATTGTAGCAAGTGCAAGATACATAAAGGTTAAGAAAGGGGGGTAAGCTCTTTCTTAGGTCAAATCAAGAGAGAAAGTGGCAATGGAGAAAGGGGGAGCCACAACAAAGGGGACTAAGTGGTAAGAACATGCATCCAAGAAATGTGGTAAGACTTTGTGCTCGTTTATGATCTTTACATTTAGAACCATTTGTTATTTACCACTTGCTTTGGTTGTGTTGTCATCAATCACCAAAATGGTGAGATTGTAGTGAAAATGGCCATATTAAGCCATGATTGTGATTTTGGTGATTAATGACAACATAGTCATTGTGACTATCATGTTTGTCAAGAATATATGTTAGTATGTCTCATGGATGCAATACATGAAGAAGCCACTGAAGTCGCGACAAAGTTCAGTTGAAGTGGAAAAGGTTCTAGGAGAAATGACTATACCAGATGGTCCAGTGCAGGGTATTTGCACTCACCGGAGCATCTCTATCAAAGGGGGACAGAAGTATGAAAGCCTCACCGGATAGTCTGGTGATGAAGCAAGACAATACACCGGAAAATAAACAGTGCAAAGATGAAAAAGAAGCAGAAGACCCTGCCGGGTAGTCCGGTGATTGATTTGAATACACTGAAGGAATGCACTGGAGCATTGTTGACAAATGGAAGAATGCAGTGACCTCACCGGAAGGTCCGGTGCTCTGAAGATTTGTACATCGTTGCATATTTTCTAGAGAGGGTTGCATTGGCTCGACTGGCTGAGGATAACACACCGGATGGTCTGCTGATGAAATGATGTGTACCAGAGAATACACCGGAGCAATTTACACAGAGAAAATGTTGGCTCAGATGGCTAAGGTATACTCACCGGAAAATCTGGTGATAAAGGTGGAGTATATACCGAAGTATCCGGTGTTCATAAAGGCTTGGGTGGGGTTCCAACGGCCAGTTTGTGAGAGTGTACTCACCGGATAATTCGGTGTTAGTACTACTGTTCTTACCGGATCATCCGATGTTAACAGCTTTTTAGAGCTGTTAGGTTAATGGCTAGTGTGCGAGTTTGAGACTATAAATACCCCTCCACTCAGTCATTTGAGCGTGCTGGAGTTTAAAGTGTCCTAATTCACCCCTCTAGAACGTCATCGATCCCTACATATTGTATCAGCTCAAGTTTAATGATAGAGTGAACTAAGATGCACAAAATACTATATATAAATGAATCATCCAACATATAGTCTATGACTAAACCATCATCCATTCTTAATAAAAAATTACATAGCCACTACTTCCATTGCTTGACAAGCCATGAATAAATCCTCCCTTTCATTCTCCTTTTTAGCAACCTCTATAATTCCAGTTAGGCTTGGTTACAGCCGTCTTTGTTGCCTGAGCTGTTGGGAGAGAATAAAGTTTTTCTTTCCGTTGTAACGACGTGTACTCACCTAGTTTCGTATAATACCTGCAGGATTTGTACTAATTCTTCTAGACGAATGCAAATTTTCTACGAACTTGTTGTGTTCCATAAAACATGGCATGGATAGAGGATTCGGGTGCTTCCCACACTATAAAAACTATTTTTTATGCTCAGAGTGTCTTTTCAGAGAAGTCTTATATGATAAATTGGTTGAGTAGGTCTCTCCGGTTTCGAGCCACGTGTGAAAATAAATTTCTACAGATGATTGATTACAATAACCGTCTATACAAATAAGATGATTATCATAGATGACTCTTTATATAAATCGTCTGTGTAAAAGGTCATTTTCAGAAGCAGTTCCTTACGTGAACCGTCTTTAGAAATGAGATAATTACCACATGCGATTCTTTACATGAAACGTCTGTGCAAAAGATTATTTTCATAAATTATTTCTTATGTAAACCGCCTCTGCAAATGAGATGATTTTCATATGCAGTTCCTTATGTAGAACCGTCTCTGATAATGAATGAAAACTTATCTTATAAAATTCATAATTTTTTCATACAAAGTCGGATGTGGACAAACTTTATGTGAAAATTATAGCCATCGACGAGATCTACAACTTTGTTGTTAAAAATATTTTCATTTGAGGTAATTTAGATGTCCACAAAATCATTTGAAATTTTAAACATAAGAGATTAAAAAGGATTGCATATGCTATTAGTATCACAAGTACTTCTATAGTGGAATGATAATGACGTATCGCGTGAGTTGAGAGGTCTCGAGTTCGAGTGTCATGAACCACACGCGCACGTATTTCGTATAAAAAATCGTATGACTTGTGACTTGCGACGACGTGATCGTGGAAAATGCCTAGTCAGGCAAAAAAACTTAGTTTTTCCGAAAAAAAATATCGATTCGAGTACCGAGTATCAGAGGTGATCTGTTTAAAAAATCGTTTATGAAAATATATTATCATTGAAGGTTTAGGAACCGCCTGCAGAAACCTATTACCACAAGCGATTACTTAAGTGAGCCGTATGTGGTAATAGGTTTTTACAGATTATCTCTTTTACGTCTGTAAAAATCATCTATTTACATATGCTTTCGATCAGATGTGGTAGCTAAATATCTATAAAAATAAGTTATTATCTGTTTTTAAAAATTATTTCTGTAGTAATGCATGCACCATGACTTGTCCTCGCCGTCAAGACTGGGTGTAACGACCGATTCATGCCATGCGCGCTGCATGCAGTTGCGTGGATCGGTCGACCAGTTCAGCCAGGAAAGATTCGGCAACGACGTCCCATGCCCATACACACTAGCTAGTGCATGCTTTACTTCTGCCCGTGCTACTACTGCATGATAAGATTGAGACGAGATTAATTACGTTTGTTTAATAATCATCAAAGTAAGCTTTGCTTTTAGCCGTTGTTCGAGCCTTGAAGCCATGTATTGCGACCCAAGAGTCCACTTGAAAAAGAGTTTTAGGTCCTGTTTATTTTTTGTTTATAGTTCTATTTCTTTCTAAAAAGTTAGAAGTTTGTTTTTGAAAAAAATGAACTAAAGTTAAGAAACTCGCTGAGAGACGTTTTTAGAAACTATACGCTGAGAAGTCAAAATTTTATTACAGAAAATAGTCTATTTTCAAAAATAACTTTTCAGCCAAACTAAAAATACAGTTTTTCAAAAAAAAACTAAAAACAAAAATTCAAACAAACATACTCTTAGTCTTCTCCAAACCTTTTCCATTGTTTGTGCAATGCAAAACGGAGCCTAACTATTGGGTTGTCAATTATCATACCATTCGTGTATCCACTTGAAATGATATCTATTGTGCACAGGTGGATGGTACCCGTCATGCATGCAGAGAAGAGTGCACCAAAAAAGCAGGATCTAAGAGCATCTCCAATCGACTACTCATATTTGATCTCCTATTTTTCTTATTTAGGGACTTCTCATCCAGATTTTATCCCCTATTTCTCAACGTGTTCCAACTAATCCCTTATATTTGACCCCCTATATTCGAATTACCTCTATTTTATTAATATCTGGTAACTCTCTCCTCTCTCTCCCCTCTCTCCCTCTCTCTCTCCTCTCTCCCAAATGAGGGGTTGGATGAGGAGTCCCTAGATGTAGGAGATGAGGGAGGAGATTTGAGGGATCCTCAAATAAAAGGGGTCGGATAGGGGTCAGTTGGAGACCGATTTTCATCCTTTTTTTCCTCAAATATAGGATAGGGGATGAGAAAAGGGTTCGGTTAGAGATGCTCTAACTTCTTTAGTTCGTGAAGTGAAATTTGGCCAGTGAGGCTAGCTAGCTAATAGCCGTTATTGCACGCGCAAGCTTCACCGTAACTCAAAAGCCAACAGTACAGAGAGAGAATCTTCTGGTGTATGGTTGCTTCAAGTTTTTTACTTTGAAATCAAATTCGATGATATGACGGCGGACGTGCCTGCCTTTAAATACGGCAGTTTGCCTCGATCCGTCTCCTCACCACAGCAAGCCAAACCAATCAAGAGCAACCAAGCTTCCGTTTCAACACCAAACTCCCGCCCGGAACTCGCGACCATTTCCTGATCCATCCTCCTGCCTCCTCGCTTCCTATCATGGCCTGCACTCATCAGGTACGTACATACGTACAACGCTCAGTCGTCGTCGTACAAGCATAACATGCAGCACGTATAATACTTTCTTGCTTCTTCAAGATAGGAGAAGCATGTAGCTTTTTTTGCTACCTCCACCTGTCTCACTATGTTCGTATCGTGCACACATATACCTCTGTGCACGCATGCATGTCGATCAGGAGGTCGTTTTCGACGTGAACACCGTCGGCTGGGCTCCCTTCGGCCCGCGCACGGCGCTGTCCATGCGCAACGAGGACCCGGCGAGGCTCCCCGCGACGGCCGTGGGGCACGGCCAAAAGCCCAGCGGCGGGTACGTCCTCGCGGCGGGCCGCGACCAGGAGGAGGACGGCCTGTGCCAGGCGATCAGCCCGGGCGCGCTCAAGCCCCGGGTCACGTACCGTGTCGCGGGATGGATCAGCGTGGCAGCGGAGGAGGGGAGCCAGGGCCACCGGGTGCGTGTCAGCATCCGCGTGGACGACGGGCGCCGCGTCGTCGACGGCGGGGCGGTCTGCGCTGAGGCGGGCAGGTGGACGGAGATCAAGGGCGCGTTCCGGCTCAGTGAGAGCCCGAGCAACGCGGCGGTTTACGTCCAGGGGGCGCCGGCGGGCGTCGACGTGAAGGTTATGGACCTCCGGATCTTTGCCACCGACCGCAAAGCTCGGTTCAGCCAGCTCAAAGACAAGACCGACAAGGTGAGAATGGACCTGGTCATGATCAGGTTAATACTACCATATTTCTGTTACCTTCCTCTTTCTTTCTTGGTGCGATTCTATTTCTGTTCTCGTCTATCTATGTTACGGATACGGACACGGTTTAGAAGGTAAGTTTCCAAAGTCCAAACGGATCCAGGGATTCAAGTATTGGTGTACGGATTTAAAAATATCGGTTAGTAGAATGATTGAAAGGTCCACAGTACGAATTTTTGTCTCTCCACGAAGCCAACATATATTAAAATGATTTAAATGTGTTACAAAACACTCCAAAATTTACAAATTGACTTGACAAGACTTTGTACCCAAGAAGCAACGAGATACTACAGCTTAATCACCACACTCTACTAATGTTACCAAACAATCATACAATTTTCGGCGACCGTGGTATTTTTTAGCATTGTCTTCAGATGAATAGGCGCCAAAAATACTTGAGGTGTCAACGCTCCTCGATTGAGCTGCTCGGTGTCACCGCGAAAGTATATACTGCCCATGCTGCATTTTTGCCAGTTGCCACTGCTAGTATACATTTGTAAAAATATCTACTAAATACTCCATCCGATCGTTTTAGGATTAACTTGTGTCGATCAAATTATTTTGGCTATATAGAAAGAATTACATAGATTGATAACATACCTTTTATATTACTAGAATTATTGTTAAAAATATTTTCATAATATATATAATTCTTTTTATTTAAAATAGTATATATATTTTAGTAAAAGTTTTTACACTGGGAGGTTCCACCATAACCATTGCTTTCTCAGGTTCCATGTCAGCAAAGCTTATGGAACTAAAATAGGTAAAATAGCATCGAATAACTTCCGATAACTCCAGTTACTTTCATGTTGCGAACAAAATTTAAAATGTTTAGCAAATGTATTCGAGAAGGAGGGTATATAAAACATGAAATGGGCGGAGTATAGCAGTTTGTCGATAGTTCCATTGATTGGCTCAATTTGTTTTGGTTGCCATGTAATTCGAATGACATCATGATTCATTATATATCGTTCTTGGATCTGCCACGATCATACTTGCGTGGCACCGAGCGATGTAACCGAGTCTCATGGCAAAGCTAAGTGATAAAGCCGAGTCCACCGGAGCTTTATCCTCGCCTTCGTATCCTCTGTTGGTCTCTAATCAAAACATCGAGTAATAGGGGGTCCAGTGTAAAAAAAAAAGGCCGTGGTAAAAGGTTGGCAAGCGCACCCGTACGTATTCTTTTCTAAGGCGTGTAGCGCTTCGCCGTGCCGATAGTGACACGATATGAAAGGAAGGTGCACGCACCATTGGGCATTGGCACGCCCAGAGAGAAGGGCACGTTGATACGGAACATGATTTTTGTGGCCTCTAATAGCTTAAATCAGTGCATATGGATGCCAAATAATCACCTCATCATCGACGGAGATCGGGGTTTTTGTTATACGGGGATCACTATATATCAGTCGAGTAATCGTTATCGATCTCGTTCAGTCGGGCAATTTATATTTATATATAAGAGCAATAGTTTATATGTCAACGTACGTACAAAAAAAATTCTCGCCATGCCTGTGGGCAAGTTAGAGGAAACAGCAATACCAACAATCTGTCGAATGATTTCTCATGAAAAAAAAAAACTGTAAAGAGCATGTTTCTGGGTTTGACAGAATTTTGTACAGATTCGAACTAAATCCTAGCCTACCGTTGTGTGCCTTAACACGAACATGTTTGCAGGTGCGCAAGCGTGACGTGGTTCTGAGTTTCGGCGGGGCCTCGGGCGCGTTCGTCCGCGTGGTGCAGCTGGACAACGGCTTCCCGTTGGGCACCTGCATCAACAGCACGGTGATCCAGGACCCGGCGTTCGTGGACTTCTTCACAAATCACTTCGACTGGGCCGTCTTCGAGAACGAGCTCAAGTGGTACTGGACGGAGGCGCGGCGCGGGCAGCTCAACTACGCCGACGCCGACCGGCTGCTCGACTTCTGCGACCTCGCCGGCAAGCCCGTGCGCGGCCACTGCATCTTCTGGGCCGTCGACGGCGACGTGCAGCAGTGGATCAAGGACATCGGCCACGACCGCGACCAGCTCATGTCGGTCGTCCAGGAACACCTCCAGAGCCTCCTCGGGCGCTACACGGGGAGGTTCCCGCACTACGACGTCAACAACGAGATGCTGCACGGGAGGTTCTACCGGGACCGCCTCGGGGACAACGTGGCCGCGCTCATGTTCCGCGAGGCCGCGCGGATCGACCCGGGCGTCCTGCTCTTCGTCAATGACTACAACGTCGAATGCGGCAATGACCCCAACGCGACGCCCGAGAAGTACATCGAGCTAATCCGCGAGCTCCAGCAGGGCGGTGCGCAGGTGGGCGGCATCGGGCTGCAGGGCCACGTGACCAACCCGGTGGGGGAGGTCATCTGCGACGCGCTCGACAAGCTCTCCACCACCGACCTGCCCATCTGGATCACCGAGCTCGACGTCTGCGAGCCCGACGAGGCACTCCGCGCCGACGACCTCGAGGTGGTGCTCCGCGAGGCGTACGCGCACCCGGCCGTTCAGGGCGTCATGCTCTGGGGGTTCATGCAGGGCCAAATGTGGCGCCAGGACGCCTTCCTCGTCAACTCCGATGGCACCGTCAACGACGCCGGACAAAGGTTAGATGTCAAGCTCAACTGAAGAAAGAATCAGAATTTTCGCTGATCGATGTGCTATGGATGCGTCTGCAGGTTCATTGAGCTCCGAAGGGAGTGGACGTCGGACGCGCGCGGGCACATCGACGGCGATGGACAGTTCAAATTCAGGGGTTTCGAAGGCACATACGTCGTGCAGGTCACGACGGCGACGGGGAAGATGCTCAAGACATTCACCGTCGACAAAGGGGACGCGCCTCTTGTGCTGGGCATGGATGTCTGACGATTACAATGATTATCATATAGCAATACCGATACATATATACCTACGTGCACTAATTAATTTGATGATCAAAGGCCAGATCCTAAAAAGAATTACCCAAGCAATGCCCCTCACCCAAATATGAATCCATAGAGGACCTGTTTGGATAGGGGATTTGGATCCTATTAGCCCCCTAATATTATTGGAGCAACCCACAGTCGTGGGTCTTTGTAAGAGTAACGTATTGTATTGTTGGCTGAGCCTGATTGTGATAAATAAAGTAAACGAGCTATTTGTTGTTTTCTATACATGTGGATTATCATTCAGTTCTGTTGTAGCTGTCACATTCTGGAAGTTGTTTGATAAATTTTCAGCCCGAGAGTACCACCCTTTGCAATTTCACTAACCATGAAAATAAGCTCACAACGGTGGTGACGGTCTGACGGATGTGTAACCACACATAACGGAGATTCAAGTTTGTGCTGGATTCAAGTGCCACTAGTGGCTTACCTATATGGTTGGAGCACAGATGGTAACTATGCATGTCCATCTTGTGGTGTATCAACGAAATCATTTTACTTGAACAAGGGAAAAGAAATGTGTTATATGGGTCCCGATGGCTGCCACGTAATCACATATATCGAAGGCGAAAGAGAGAGTTTGATGGCACCGTAGAGACTGAACTTGCACCTAAAATGATGAGTGGCACATCTGTGCTGAGAATGTTGTTGCATGGCAAAGTGTTTGTGTTAGGGAAAAAGTGTACCGTAGGAACCAACAAGAAGCGTAAAAGAGAGGCTTGCAATAAAAAAAGTCGACAAAGAAGCTCGAAGATTGGTTGAAAAAGAGGTCAGTATTCTTCATGCTACCATATTGGGAGTACAACAAATTAAAACACAATCTAGATGTAATGTATATAGAGAAAAATGTGTGTGACAATTTAATTAGAGACTTTGATTTAATAATCCTTGATATGAGAACCTTAATGTTTTTCCTATTTGATTTATCAATATTGGTTCCACACTCACAATTTTCCTCTTTTAATGATTAAGGAGCCCAAAATTAAAAATAACTGATGGTGAAATATCTTTTCCTGTCATGGCTCATCAAGGTATCCTGATTAGTCCTGAAGTTGTGCTTTTGTTCCTGGAAGCTGATGCATGTTCATAGCTTAGTGAGGAATATAATTAAGTGTTTGTTTGTATTTGCTTTGACTTCATAATTATTTTGTATTGAGATTACATTGAGACATAAAAATACATAATGCATTTTTTTTAACATACGCTCTTTCGTGATGGATTTGAACTTACTGTTGGTAGGTTGTGTGGTGCCATTTTGCATTAGTTTCACCCCATCAAGAATATTATCTCGTGAATTTTTTTGCTCCTGTTGCAACACATGGATATTTAACTAGTAATTATTTTAAAGTAAATGTTGTTTTCCTACAAAATAGCTATGTTAGTTATATTATTCTTTAAGCCTTCAAATGCATATTCATTCTCACAACTTGTAGAGTACGTTATGTTTTCATATTTACTATAACTCAGTTAGAGAAGACTCCAAGGAGTCTATGGACAATGGTGTATTTTCTAAGGTGCTTCTCTTTTGATTTGCTCGTGGAGTCATCATAAAAATTATATTTAGATCTGTTGTAGTTTTATTTGTTTTTTAACTCGAATGTTACTTTTGTAAGACGATTTAAGTTTGATTAAGATGGATATTGTTTTAATTATTATATATAAAATCACTATGTATTGAATTGATTAATGGCTCATCACATGGTAGAGATGGTCTGTCTAGATAGAAGTAGAGTCATAAATGCTCTTTCGTCTCTCTACATTTGTTATCTACTGATGTTGGCTGTGATTATGTCTATTTTTGGTTCAGACTCGTACGATTCCTTAACACTTCGATAAATTTCGGCGGCGAGGACAGGTCCCCTATCCAACCGACAGACACCGCTCTCCTGCTTCCTCTGGGCTAACCGGCCGGCCTCAAACTTCGCCTGAAATCCTCCTCCCTCCAACGCGAGGAACGCTAGGCCATCCACCAAAGAGACCTTCGTCGATAACCTCCATGAGCAAGGGCGGCTTGTAGTTTGCGCTCAAATTCAATTGGTTACCATGTAACCATGTGCTTCGATTTCACCGAATTGGAAGAGGATTACGTGAGCCCAACCACGTGTGCCGTTTTGCGTCGGCAGGAGTTGTTTATGCACGCGTATAAAGAATGGGCCACCATCATGGGTAGTTGAAATCAAGGGGCCAACTTGTATTCCACCATATGGTGTGGCTACACGTGACCGGATGATCTGCGATGCTGTATTCTCAAGAACAGGAACGTGTCGTCCTGAAAGAAAGAGCAGCATCGGCATGTGAACGGATGATTGGACAGCAGCAGTTTTATTGAGAATTTGATATCATGTAACATGCCTTTTGAAGAAACGAATAATTTCTCAAGAGCTCCGTTTGAGGGTGTTGGGTATGGCCTCAAATTTGGCGGTCTGAAGCCTCACATGACATTTTTATGGGCCTAAGGAAAGGCTTGAAGCTACTGGAAGATCCCAGCGTTGTACAGAAAACTCTGGTTGTAATGTTTTGCAATGCTACTGCTACCAGCTAAAAAAGAACATACAAAAGAAAAAACATGGCAACATACTCTCTAAATTAACTGGTGTATGCCAAAATCAAATTACTTCGTTATTACGCCTTCATTTACTTTCATGTGCCATCAAAACGTTACACTTGCATGGTAAGCGCGTGACATTAGTACAACTCAGTAATAGTTACATACATAAACACAAAGTAAACTCAATAAACACGTATCTAGTATCAGAGACGTTGTAATAAGTGATGTCAAAAGGGAACAAGCCGTGTCAATTCTGGCACCCATCTGCTAACTGATGTAATCAGGCTACTGACAAATGCGATCGTCTGAATATCCGATTCGACCGCTGCCCCGAGGTCGAGTCCTCGACACTGAAACCTTGTGCTCCGAGACACAAGGACTGGTTCATAAGTCTACTGTTCAGAGATCCATATTTCTTAGGTGTATGCCTGATCAACCCACTGGCACTAGGAGATGTCTGCTCTTTGTCCAAATGGATTGCTTCAATCTTATCAACCAATGATGATGATGACCAAGAGGCAGAAGCAGACGGAGATTCAGGCTCTATCACTCCACTCTTCTTCCCTGCTGAACTTGGCGAACTCTTGGCTGCGAAGGTCCTCTTGTTGTTGAACAGGGAGCTGACCCTGGAATACCTTTGCCTCAGCGGTGTCGGAGTCTCTGTGTGGCTCCAGCTCTTGACAGAGTTCACTGACAACGCATCATCATCCAAGTCCGTCCGGCCTCCACCTGATTTCTTCTCCTTCTGGCGAGGCCATCTGAATATGACTTTGAGATGTTTAGCTGCATCTTGAAAAGAATTCAGCTTCTTCAGTTTACGCTCATGCGTTTCAGTAACACCATTGCCTACGCTAGAAAACGATGCTATTCTTTCGCTGATGCCTGACACATCAATTCCTGCATGGAGGAAAATTTCAGCATCTGAAATCTTGAAAGATGTCCCTGGGCTTCCTACAATGCAGTGCATCTTCAGCTGAGAAGCGATAGTAGACCTGACCTCACGGTCCCTTGAGTTTGTGATTCCACCAGCCAAAATAAGCTGCTTGATGAGTATTTCAGATGATGCCGTCTGCGGCTGTTTCCTGAGTAAATCTAGAGGAGTCATGCCATCGTTGTCGCGGACGTTGAGGTCGATAGATGCTGCAGTCATCAAGAGCTCAACCAGGTTTGAGTGCAGATTGCCAACCACAGCTAAGTGAAGAACTGTTCTTCCGTCGTCATTCTGTGCATTGATAATGCTGCTGACATCCATAATCGTTGCACCGACTAATTGCCTCACAAGCTCTATCTGACGATCGAGCCTTCGGAATCCAGGCGTCCCAAAGCTAGTCAATGCCATATGAAGGAACGTGTCACCAGCTTCATTTGTAGCTGATATTAGAGATGATGATGCAGTAATGAGGGCCTCGACCACAGGCAGATGGCCTCGAAAGGCTGCTATATGCAATGCTGTATTCCCTTGATCATCTATGGAGTTGACTATATCGAAAGATGCAATGAGATCCTTAACAACCTGCAATGCAAAGTATAAACTTCAGATTAGCACTCAGTAAGTAGTCCTTGAAGAAAGGTAGTCACTATTAGTTAAAATATAATGACAGAGAAAAAAAAAAGAAACTTCTGATGACACTTAATATCAGTTCGAAGGATCATCCTTCAAACAAAGAACACAACACAACCAAAAAAAAATGTTCCATACAAGCAACATAAGTATAATTAACTTGGCATGTCAATAAGTATTTTTTGTAGATAATCACCAAAGAAGAACATGGTAAAAATTCATCATAAACTCACATGCTTCCAAGTAAACCGGAACTATTGGTTTGTTAAGAGACTTTCATAGCAAGCAGCCTTATCTAATTAAGTATGTTGACATAGAACGTCAATGCCAACTAGTAAAACTAAAGAGATCTCTTAGTTTAATCAAAACATGCCACAATATTCCACTTTCAGAGGATCAAGCAACAACCTGGCAAGCATGTTCACAGCATTAACTTACAAGAAGAATCAAGTCAAACATAACAGAGATATAATTCCTAGGATTCCAACATAGCCCCTAGAAGTGAAAAAAATGGAGAATCAATTCCATAGATCGGAGCTGCAATAGTAAATTTGTGATCAGTTGGTGACAATGTTCAACTGAGGGCATCTTCTACCGAATTAAACTATCATGGAACAAATTTCTATCTATCCTAAAAATACATAAAGGATACATTGCTGACAATCTGGCTGGCATGTTCACAGGATGAACTTACAGAGAGAATCAAGTCAAACACAAACGAGACTTGTATTCCTAGGCAACCAAATTAGCATAGTAGATGGTCAACAAAAGAATGATCCATATGTCATAGCTGCAATTCTACGTCTATTTGATGAATTGGTGACAAAGTTCAACAGACTGCTTATTCAATCAAATCAAGCTTCCACCAGTGTTACGTGGAGACAGACATGGTGCCAGAATCCGACTCGGATTCGGGTGCCCGATTCGGCAAAGAAAATTTGGACACACGAAATACAACTTGGAATCCGACTCGGATTCAGCGAAAAAAAAATTTGACAATGTGTCCAGGTGACACTGGCTTCCATAGACCTTTCATAGCTAATAACACCTATGAATTCGAGAAGATCTTTTGAAGAAGAAAAATATAAAATGAAATTGAAAAGCAGAAGTAGCAAGCTTCACCTCAACTTGTCCCCTTGCGGCCGCAGCGTGCAAGATCGTCGATCCCTGCGCGTCCCGGTACACTGCGGCGTCGGAGCACCCGCGCAGAAGCTCCCTGAGCACCTCCAGGCTGCCTCCCCTCGCCGCGGCGTGCACAGCGCGGTTCATCACCTCGCGCCTAAATTCCTCACCGTCTTGGTGTTCAACAGTCGGGCACGACCACGACGCTGGAGACAGCACCGCGTCGAGCAGCATCCGGAACACCTCCGGGCACCCGCTCCTCGCCGCGGCGTACAGGATGTCGGTGACGCCGTACTCCCCCTCGCCGAACACCAGCAGCGGCTGCGCCCCGAGCAACTCCCGCACGAACCCGGCGTCCCCGGCCGCGGCCACCGTGTAGAGCAGCCACCCGCCGTACCCCGCCCGGACGAGCCTGTTGGCGCCACCGCGGGGCTCCTCGGGCTCGCAGTCGAGGAGCAGGCGGTGGGCGACGGCCGCGCGGTTCCTGGCGGCGTCGGTGAGGCGCGCATCGTCGTCCCAGACGGCCTCGAGGCGGCGGATGCGGCGGAGGGAGGTGAGCTTGACGAGGAGGTTGGCGTCGAGGCGGAGGAGCTCCCGGACGACGTCATAGTGGCCGCTCGCCGCCGCCCAGTCGATGGGCGTCGCGTACCACCACTGGTCGCCGGTGCTCTCCCACCGCAGCGGCAAGAACGACTCCCTCGATCCCCCCATCTCCATCACCATGGGCACCCGCTATCGCCTACCGGGGACGGGACTGATTGCCCTGCAAAAATCAACAACTTCTTGGTGACTCATGCTAATTCTTGACAGTAAATGCTAGAACTACAAATCTGACAGAACGTCAGAAGCACTGTGAATTAAAATGTGAAAGCAATCAAAGGCAGGAATAAAGACGAGTAATTACTAGTGCTATCAAGAACTGTCCATTCTGACGCGTGAGGAATTAATTGGATTCGACTAGGATTAGAGCTGCCAGCTTCTCAATTACTCATTTGATTCAAGATTACTGCACCTCAGAAGAACAAAGGAAACGGAAACCACAAATTCACACGTAATATCGGCGGAAGAAAGAAAGAGAATCTAAAGATGAACCAAGAACACCTCATGCAAGGAACCAGCAAGAATCGTCTCAATAGTCTTCTACACGAGGCAAAGAAAACGATTCTGCAAATGGAGATATCTCTCCAGCCACGACAGCATTAACTGAAACAAACCAAATCAAAAGGCAGTACCTCAGAGATACGGGCAAGGGAACCATTGCCCATGGCAAGATGAGTGGGGCTCCATCTCATCCCTGGACGCTTGTCTTGAGGGGGGGCCGGCCTGACCCCCAAGAGAAGGAACCCCACAAGAAGCCGGCAAGCGAAAAAGAGGAGAGACAAGCATGCGCCATGTGAACTCAAAGACCTTTTTTAACAGCAGTTTAGAGAGCAGGACAAAGTCCACACTAAATATGGCTAAATGGGTCATTCGGGTCGGCTCGGTACGGATCCGGCTCGGTACGATTCGGCTATGGCACGGTTCGAACGGTCTATCTACTGTAACGGGTCGTGCCGTGTCGGCTCGTATGCCTCCCCTCGGCCCACGGCACGACTCGTCGGTGACCGTGCCTTGCCAGGTCGGTTCGGACACGATTTTGGCCCGACGGCCCGGCGGACCGAAATAGATAAAAAAAATATATAGAAAATAAATATATATATAAAATATATAGAAAAAATATATAGAAAATAGATAAAAATATATAAAAATATAAAAAAATAGATAAAAAATAGCTACAAAATTAAAAATATATATATAAAATAGAAAATAACCGGGCATTTGCATGCCGGGCCGGATCATGGCCGTGCCGGCCTAGGCTGGGCCGTGCCTGTACCGGCCCGACTCGACCGGGCCGTGCCGTGCTGGCCCGTCGTGCTGTGCGCTCGACCCAGGCACGGCCCATGACCTCGTGCCGTGCCTGAGCCATACCTACAGTACCGTACCTCGAGCTGACCCAGTAGACACGACCCATTTGAACATCTTTAATCCAGACAGGACAGGTCATTCGAGTTCATCTATACTTCTACGTTCGTGTAAAATAAACGATTACATCTCCATCGTACATCTTACCTCATAAAACAGTTCATATTTAATGTTAGTCCACTCCATTGTTTGAAAACTTTATATCATTTTGTTTGAAAACTTTAGATCGTTTTAAAAATATGCAATTAATAGACACAATATTAAAAAGTATTAATATATTATTATTTTTTCCATCTATAGAGTGCGTCTTTAGTTTTTTAATTATTTTTTCTTTTGAAATTTTTTAGCTACTATCATAATATTATTAATTCCATATATGTGAGACACGTACGTGGTTGCTAATCACTCAAAAAGATGAGTGAAAACATAACCTGTTAGAGATTTCCTCTTATCTAAATCATCGGCATAATCTAAGTCAACATAACCAACAAGTTTATCTCCAAATTTTCTAAACTGCAAACGAGCATTAGAAGTACCACACAGATATCTAAAAATCCACGAAACAGCTTTCCAATGCTCTTTATTAGGATTAGCCATGAATCTACTAACAACACTCAGTGCATGAGATAAATCAGAACGAGAGCAGACCGTATCATACATAAGTGAACCAATTGTACTTGAATATGGAACTCTAGACATGTTGAAGGGATCAGTGACGTCCTAAGAGGGAGGTGAATTAGGACACTTAGAATATATTAGGCTCAAAAAAACTATACAAGATAAACCTATATCAATTTTCATTAAATGTGCTCTAAATTTATCTAATATGTCTACTCTACCGAACAAAGCACTTGTAACCTATCTAAGAAGGTAAATTGCAAAAATATAAATGCGGAAACGTAAATAAGGTAGAGAGAGGAAACTCGGTACAAGGATATTTATCACATGTTATCGATGACATGAATATCACCTCTAGTCCACGTTGGATCTCCACAAAGGATATGCTCTTGGTCAGTACCCGATCATAGTTCTTGAGCCACCAAATCACAAAGACAAGCCTCAACCTGGATGAGCCACTAAGGCAAGGTCCACCACTAGCCTCTCTTTTGGTTCCTTGCCATTATGATCATTTCGAAGCTTGAGCCACCAAGTCAACGGTTACCACGTCCTTGTACATGCTTCTCGTCGCTGCTCCACACCAAGCCAGATGGTCAACAAGTTTGCCGACGAGTCACCAAGACTCTAAGGTGCTGGCATACCAAGATGTACAAGCTTGGATCACTCCTTTATCCACTCTCTGGGTAGCAATCAAACCTCTGTGAATATTGGACACTACGGTGTATACTTTATCTCCATCACTGGACTATCCGGTGAATATATACTTAGCATCCGAGCCAATTGCATCCTCTCTATGTAAATTGCTACGGTGTAAGTATCTGGTGCACATCACTTTAACATCGGACTATCCGATGCCTTGAACTTCATTCTGCCTCTTTGCACTGTTCATTGTCCGGTGTATCTTTTGGTGTAGCCTTGCTTCATCACCAGACCTTCTGACCTGTTGATCTTCGATCTTCCATGACTGCAACCTTCTCTGGTAGAAATGTTTCGGTATGTATCTTCATCTGATCACAGAACTATCTGGTGGGTTGTTCCATTCTGCCTTCTGGATAGAAACACTCCGGTGTTGCCATGCTTTGATCACTGGACTATCTAGTGAGGCTTAGCCTTCATTCTTCAGCACAACACCCTTCTTTGGAAGAATTTTTTCGGTGAGTTCAACACCCAGAGCACTGGACCATCCGGTGAGGCAAATATTCCTATAACTTCTCCAATTCAGTCCAACTTTATCTCGGTTGCGGTGGCTTCTTCATGTATTACATCTATGAGACCTACTAACATATATTTTTGACAAATATGTTAGTCACATTAACTATATTGTCATTTTATGGCCTAATATGATCATTTTCGCTACAATCTCCCAATTTTGGTGATTGATGACAGCACAACCGAAGCAAGTGGCAAATAATAAATAATACTAAATGTAAAGATCGTAAGCGAGCACAAAGTCTTATCACATTATTTGAATGCATGCTCTTACCACTTAGTCCCCTTTTGTTATGGCTCCCCTTTCTCCATCGTCACTATCTCCCTTGATTGACCCATGCAAGAGCTTATTCTTCTTCTCCTCTTTTGTCAACTTCGATATTCATAGATATCTTGCTAGTTGCTACAATCTCCTTCACATTGTTCATCTTGCAAACTTGAATATTTCTTTGGTCATTATAATTCTCCCCCTTTATCAACAATCTCCCAAAAAGGCTATATGTACATGTTGAGCTCAAAGGGGAAAACATTAGAGCACATAAGAGAGAGTTTCACAAATCATGATCAAATTAAAAGGATATCAATTGTATGGATATCACTACAAATGAATGATGTCAATTGTAGGCTGTGGACGCACATAGATCATAATTTTTGAAACTCACATAATATGGATCAAAAAGGCTATATGCACATGTTGACCTTAAAGGGAAAAATATTAGAGCACATGAGAGAGAGCTTTACAAATCATGATCCAATTAAAAGGATACCAATTGTATGGATATCACTACAAATGAATGATATCAATTGTAGGCTATGAAAGCACATGGATCATAATTTATGAAACTTACATATAGTCTAAACTTTCCTTATATGTGTGCATATATATGATGAGAAAGAAACATATGCACAACTAGACAATATATCAAGATATGAAGTTTAAACTATATTATACATGGAGGTAGCTTAAATGAATAAAAGATTTGACGGTGATACCAATTGAAACATTTGAGCATTGTATACATTTGGGGACATGTAGTTTTCTTCATGAGACTACAAAACATACAACTTGCAATACATGTTAGTCTCAAAATCACAACCTATAGTATATACTCCATCTAAAAGTATGCATACAAGTGTTAAATACTTGTGAGATATATACACTTGTTATTGATGATAATGGGGATTTATCCTATAGCTTGGATCATGGTATATGAAAGATACCAATTGTAAAAACTAGTGTCATGAAATGAACCTATAACTAATAAACCATATAGGTTGCTTATGAGTTAGAGATAAACACAAGCAACCTACCATATAAAAACTAACACTAGGCATTGTAATAAATTAAAATATGCATATGCAATCCTAGACGAGGCAAATGAGTTAGAAGCAAAAAACAAAATGCACAAACATAAGTCTAGCTACCATTTATCTTTTTTACCTTTGGATGGGGATTTTGGTATACGACGACCATGATTTTCATCAAAGCGCCCAAATTTGTATACTTGACTTCTTTGCTTAAACCTTCACTTCATTTTGTGAGCTAAATATCTAAATCCCCATAGCCGCTTCGGATTTTAAGTCTTGTTTTGAAACCCAAACCGATTGGGACCCCTTCATGTTGGTGATGACTTCCTTGGGCACCTAAAAGGGTTGGTTCCACCTCCAATCCTTTCTCCCAATCATGTGTGCAACCACCTTGTTATTGTCCTTCTTCTTGAGCTTGTAGTGGTTGCTCTTGGTCTTGATCTTATAGTTGAGCTTGGTATAGAGATTAGAGGTCTTGTTAGAGAGATTCGCCATCTTCTTCTTTTCCTTAGTCTCCTTCTTCACTTGTTTGCATTGAAAGGACTTGTGACCTTCTTGATGGCATTTGAAGCATGTCACAGTTGACCCCTCCGCAAGCTTCTTCACTATGAAAGCATGATTATCTTGAGGAGGTTGGACATGTTCTTTGCCCTTTAAACTCGCCAGGTCTTTCTTAAGTTTCTTCACTTCTTGCTTAAGCTCATAATTCTCTTGTGCAATGAGGTTGTTAGATGATTCTACAATAATATTCTCAACACAAATTTTATTGCAAATGGGTGAGCTAGATAAAGCAATTAAATCATCATAAGAAGTAGAATCATCTACTATAGGATTAACATTAAATAGAGAGGTAGATTGCTTCAAAAGGACATTAGTTTGAGATTCAATGCACTCAAATTTAGCATTAAGATCATCATGCTCCTTGTTTAGCAAATAGAATTTGCTCAATAATTGTTCATAATTAGAAACAAAGGTAGAATGAATGTTATCAAGTGCATTGAATTTGTTAAGCTCTTTTGGTTGTTTCTTAAGGGCTCTTTGTTGATTATTGATCAAATGAAGGAGTTCATTATAGGAAGGAGAATCATCATTGGATTCATCATCACTTACATCGCTATCCATACTTTTGCCCATAAGGTACTTGTGAGATGACTTGCGCGATGACCTTGAGGAAGAGCTTTTCTTAGAGGGGAGGATGATGAAGCTTTCATCACTTGAGCTTGAGTCTTCATCGTCGCTCACTCATCTTCCTATGCTTGCGAATACCTTGGCTCTTCCCCTTTTCTCCCTCTTGTTCTTGGTCTTTTTCTTTTTCTTGATATGATCAATTGTGTTGACCAAATCTTCAATAGAGATAGGATGATTAACCTTGGTATTGATCCTATTCATGGTCTTATCTAATTTTGATAAGAGTTTGGCCATCTTAGGATCAATTTCTTCATTATTTGATGTTCTTTGATCATCCTCTTCATAGCTATATTCATTTTGATCACTATCATCTTCGTTTGAGATTGACTTTTGCTCTTGTCTCTTCATCCTTGCCTTCATGTATTGGCTTTGAGATTGTTTGCTTATGAGAGCAAGATTCTTGGTGTTGGATCAGGAAGAAGCTTCCACCCCTTTGCTCATTGTTATCTCATGGGCGGTGATCTTGCTGAGCACTTGACTTGGAATCATCTTCTTGATGTCATTATTTTCATAGATGATGGAGACTATCAACTTGTACTTTGGAAAAAGAGTTTGAAGTATTCTTCTCACCACTTGATCATCTTCAATTGTCGTCAAACCTAACCCATTGATCTCATTAAAAAGAATGTTCAAACAAGAATACATATCATTAGCACTTTTATGGGGTAATTACTTGATGCCATTGAGCTTAGTAACAAGCACATGATATTTCTCATTGCGCACATCCTTTGTGCCTTCATGTATTTCAATAAGACTAGTCCAAATATCATGTGCATTGGTGAGAGAATAAACATGATTAAATGCATCAACACATATAGATGATAAAATTATACTCTTTACCAATGCATCTAATTGCCTCTCCTTGTTGGAATGCTTGCCTCATCCCTCCCTCGGTGACTCTCTAAACATCTAACCCTCAGACTTGCAAATAATAAGTCATCAGAATTTTTCACCATGTGAAGTTTGTGCCATCAAAAAGTGGAGCACTATGAGAATTCATCCCAATCCTAGACGTCACAACTCACTAGACGATGAATCCTAACCGATCACAATGAGACTAAGGCTCAAATGCCACTTGATTTGGTGAAACCTTATGAAATGGTGTGAAGCTCTAACACAAATTGAAGAGCTAGGTATGAGCTCTAGCGCTGATACCAATTGAAGGGATCGGTGACATCCTAAGAGGGGATGAATTATGACACTTAGAATCTATTGGGCTCCAAAAAAACTACACAAGATAAATCTATTTCAGTTTCTATTTAAATATGCTCTAGATTTATCTAGTGTGTATACTTTACCGATTAAAGCGCTTGCAACCTATCTAAGAAGGTAAATTGTAAGAATGTAAATACGAAAATGTAAATAAGGTAGAGAGAGCAAACTCGGCACAAGGATATTTATCCCGTGGTATCGATGGCATAAATGCCACCCCTAGTCTACGTAGGAGATCCACAAAGCCCAACCCATCTTCCCTTTCCACCTGGGTCGGCCGAACCAGCCCACCAACCCGATCTTCTTTCCCATGGCTCATTCCTACATGAGCGCCTGGCCCAGCGTGCGTCTGTCATCCACCTTGGTCTAGCTCCACGCCCGTCATCTTCTCCGGCCGAGTCTGGCTCGGACTCGGCACGCCGCGCCCTTCTCCTTGGCGTGCACGCCATGGATTCCTCGTGTTTCTGCCTATAAAAGCGACCGAGTGCGCCCCGATTCCATACCACCACAAACTGTCGCCTCCCCGTGTCAACCTCACCGAGTCGCCAAACCCTAGCCCCGTCGCCCGCCATTGATGCTCCTCGGTGAGCTCGGCGATCTGCATTTGCCGTTGCTCATTGCCATCGCCGAAGTACCCTAGAGCTCCGTCGTCGATCATTGAGCACTCCCGTGACCTCTCCTTTGCTTTCCGACCGCTGGAGACCCCACCTCGATGAGATCCGACTGCGTCGCATCTCCTCGCCGTCGTCGTGCCGCTGTGGACCACCCTGTCACCGACATGTAATCAAGGTGAGCTCACAATCCTTCCATGTTGCCCTTCCTCTGCTCATCGTCGCTGTCCACTTGTCGGAACCCAAGATCAACTGTCCTCCGGTGAGTCTACGTCGTGTTCAAGCTCCCCCCTACCGCCCGGTCCCCGCTGACAAAAAGAGTTCTGGAAAGAGGTTTCCAAACAGGAAAATAGATCAACCCAGTGGGTGTGTACCTGTGCCATTCCTTTCTGTTCCGTTCATCCTCCAATGTTGTCCTTGACAAAAACTTTTCTTACTTGTAGTTCTGTCTGGTATGGTGTCGCGTCGGTTTTCAGGATGAAGTTCTGATGCGATATGCTTTTAGTTGACACTAGATGATCTATTTGAGGATACTGGAGTCGATTTTATGGATCTCGATGGGAACAAGACCGGCAGCCTAACCCTCTTCTCTCTCTCCCAGCCGACCGATCCATCATCAAAGGTCAAGATTAGATCATCAAGTTACCCCTTCATGGCCAATCACCCTTTGCCATGTGTCTTACTTGATCTAGTCAGCATCCCAGCCACCTCATACGTCACATCATCGTCCACATCAGCATATTTGCCGACGTGTCAACCCACATCATCCAAAGTCGCCCAGTCAACGGTCTAGTCAACAATTCCCCTTTTCCAGTGCGAAAATAATTCTAGAAATTCTAGAAAATAGCTCTTTTGCAGAAAAACCCTGGAACTTTGATCCTTCATATCTTCTCCATTTTAGCTCCGATTTTAGTGATTCTTACGCTGAAATTTTCCTAAAAACATGATCTATCCAACCATGAAAATTTCAAGTACTAATTTACTTATCTTTATAGTAGTTTACCCTTAGTAACATCTAGATCCCTACAACCTTATCCTTCCCCGTAAGAACTTCAGTCAAATTATGTTCTCTTGGTCCAGCCCAATCAAAGATCCTAGTCTATCATTATATTCCTTTTTGTGTTTGCAACTTGGAGTTTATTTGGTTATCATTCTATTCCTTTTTGTGTTTGCAACTTGGAGTTCATTTGGTGTTTATTCAATGTTGCTTTTGTTTGTCGATAGAAAATATGATTAGTAGACAATGCTTCGCAACTGTTCGAGGGATTTCATGACCAAGATTTCGACAACACTGAACAACATTGGGTAAAAGGCAAGTGTACTCCTTGATCATCTTGAGCCTATATTTTTTAAATATTTTGTTTTACAAATGGCATGTAGTGTCTGTTAATATGATGGGTAGTCACCTATGTTAGGGTTTACATAGTTTTTCTCTTATCATCCCTTGAAGCCTAAGTGGGTTATGGTTAGGTGTCGTTCATGGGTAGATTTGCTTAGACATGCTGTCAAGATGTTGGGAAGTGTGTTATACATGATTAGTGGACATATGCAATGATGACGGTGAACTTGATATAGTAATATAAAACCCTAGGACTTGGGAAAAGAATGGTACACTGGTAATGGTAAGTGTATTCAATGGCAAATGCGGTGGGCTTGTGGATACGCTCCAGGCAGGTAGTTTCTCTTGGTTAGGTTGGCTGTGACATATGTTTTCCCTCCCTCTTGCTTTATGATGGTTATTTCCCTATTGAATAGTATTTGCCTAAGTGTCACATATAACGACTGGTTCGTAGAGCGACAACCCAAGAAATATCGTACCAAACACGAGGTCGATATGGGTAAAGCTTGGCATATCAATTAGACACATGGCTGGTATTCATTGGAGTACCAGGACCTAATTGATAGACCATGCTTTGTAGTGATTCTCCTGGCAGTACGCCACTAGCGCATGTTAAGTGTCTTGCAAACACGGCAACATGGGTATCATGACTCGTGGCTAAAAGTTGGACAACCTCTGTAGAGTGTAAAACTGTTATAACAGCCGTGCCCGCGGTTATGGGAGACTTAGATCCTCACATGATTATATGGGTTTGGTTTGGTCGTAGTTATGGTTATGGTGTTGATTATGGTTTGCAAGATGATTAGTTTTATGTGAAGTCTAATGTTTGGATTAATTGAGATACATTCACTTAATAATTGTTCAATGCTTTTAAAGTTCAATTGTTTTCTTTACTCGTATTTACGCAAATATACCTTGTGTTAGCCTATTCTTGATATAAGCATGCATATCATTATTGGGAGGGTCAACAAGTTTGATGACGAGTCACCAAGACTCCAAGGCACCAGCGTACCAAGAGGTACAAGCTTGGATCACTCCTTGATCCACTCTCTAGGCAGCAATCACCTAGCAACACACTCTGTAGGCCTATAAGCACTAACCACTCTCTAATGGTGGCTTGAATGTCTTCTTAGTTACTCCCTCTATTTCGCAATGTTTGTTCACGCCCACCATTACATACAAACCAAGAAATACTGAAATCGAGTGAAAAAATATATAGAGATGACCATGCTACCCTTAATCAATGCAAGAATGAGAGCAAGTAACTCACCAGCGTTGGAGTAAATGCATACATGCACTTAAGGGTATAGCAGGAAAATGGACCATAAAGCATCCTTGGTTACCGCAATGGACAAACAATTTGAGACAGATACTCCCGAGGCCATGGACAAACATTGCGAAACGGAGGGAGTATACATGAAATTCTTAGGATTCCAGCTCCATGCGACGTCTTCAAATGACTGAGTGGAGGAGTATTTATAGCTTCAAACCCGCGCACTAGTTATTCACCCAACGGCTTAGAAAAGTTGTTAACAACACCTGTCGGTGACATGGAAACCAGGGGTCCCTGAGTCCCGAGGCCAGGACAGCAGAATGCCACATGGCGCCATCCCTTGGGGATTACCTCCCCGAGGCCCGAGAAGAGTTCCAGGAGGGGTGCTCGGGGCCATGAATAGTGGTCCTCGAGTACCCGAGTTCTCTGAGGACCCGAGAAGGCAGTTTCGGGAAAGGACTCTCGGGGCCATGAACAGTGGTCCCCGAGTACCTGAGTTCCCCGAGGACCCGAGAAGACATAGTTCCGGGAGAGGGCACTCGGGGCCATGAACAGTGGTCCCCGAGTACCCGAGTTCCCCGAAGACCGAGAAAAGACGTATCTGGGAGAGGGTGCTCGGGGTTACGAACAGTAGTCTCCGAGCAACCAGAGTTCCCCGAGGACCTTAGAAGCCCCTTGCCAGTGGACCCCACAAGGGCTCAGCGGTGAGGTGTCAATTGGTGAGAGGCCCGATGCTGCATTTAAGAGGGAGCATGGCCTATCACTTCCAACCACTCCCCTCACGCTTGCTGTCAGTCCCTACCACCGCCTGGCAGGGAGGCGTGGGGACATTTAATGCGACGGGTCCCATCGCGCGTCATCTGGCGCGCCTTGGAGATATCGTCGCTGGGCTTGAGGCATATCGCCTGCCGCCCTGCTGTGTCAGGCCTGCTCTGACCGGGTAGGCACGCGGGGTTGCTCAGTGGCTGCCCGGTGGGCCCCCCTGCTGCACCCGCTAAAAGGTGGCACGATGATGACAGGACCGATCGGGGACGCATTTTCAACCCCCCGTAACATCAAACTGCAGCCCCATGATGGTTGCTTTTCATTTATAGCTCATGGGGACTCGTGCCCTCCTTTCTGGGCACGCCAAGCCTCCCCGACAGGATATAAAAGGGGGAGCACACCCCCAGAGAAGAGAACAGACTCAGAGAAGTTCGTCAGTTAACAAGTCTCAGAATCAGGATACACAAAGGACGAAGCAAAGCAAAAGTTCAGAGAGATCGGCGCTCCAAGATCGAAGCTCTAGACTTAGACAGAAAACCTTGTAACACGAGAGATCTAGAGAAAGGCATTCCCAGAGCATTTATAGCATACACACAGGAGTAGGGTATTACGCTCCGTGCGGCCCGAACCTGTCTAAAAATCCCTCAAGCATTTACTCCACTAGCATCCAATCATCCGCCCCGCCTACACCTCAAATATACTCACATTAATTTCACGTACGAGGTAGATTCAGAATCATCCACTCAGCCGAATCTCAAACGGGGTCCCTCAGGATCCCCGCTTGAGGAGTTCATTCTCCAACAGCTGGCGCGCCAAATGGGAAGACTGGCACCGGGACTGGGTCCACATCGACGTTAATCCCCATGACCGCCTCACGCTGCCCCAAACACTGACAGAGCCCCACAGGCTGATTTGGGAGGTGGCCCCTGTGGAGGACGAGCGCATGCGCCCGGTGCTGAACCGTATTGACGACCTGCGCCGGGCAGGGCTTACTTCTCTGATGGTGGTTTCTGATTACCTGCGCCGCCGTCTGGCCCCGCTGTGGGAGCGTGCCTGCTTCGCGTGGATGTACACTGGTTCGGGCGACCTGACGAGGACCTGCATCGGCGAAGACAGGGACCTCGATGAGGGGGCCCTGGCGACCCTGCTGAAGGTGGTGACCGGCATCAACAACCTCTCTCGGGCGGTCCTGCACGCGAGGAGCTGGCGCTCTGTGCAGACCCTGGCCGGGCGGCTCTGCAAGCTTCAATGCCGGAATTCGACGCCCAAGGGCTGGTGGACTGTCCGGGGCGTCGGAACCCCGGGACCATACACATCCCCAGGGTGGATGACAACGGAGTGCGAGGCGGCGTAGCCGAAAGCATCAGGCCGGTGACCCTAGGCGACAAGAGGAAGCGTCCCCGGGCATACGTCCCTTAGCCGTCTTCATCTTCATCGCCATCACCTCCGCGACAATGGCCGACGGCAGGCGACGTGACGGAGGGTGGCCGAGACGGCCAAACTTCTGGAGCGGACTTCGGGACGGAGGCCGGATCTAGGGCGCGACAAAATGCCTTAAACCCACGCACTAGCAACAACTCTCTCTAGGCCTAATAGCGCTAATCACTCATAATCTTGTGCTAATTGCCTTGGATGATCACTTCTAGCACTTTGGTGTCTTGAATGTCTTCTCAAGTGTATGTGAGCTTCTTTGTACTTCGACATACTCAAATGATTGAGTGGTGGGTATTTATAACCTTAACCCTGTGAACTAGCTGTTTCCCCAACGATCATATTTTTCGTGAACGACTAATGTTCTGGTGTGCACCACTTCCACACACCAGACCATCCGATGTGTATCCTCCACTCACAACCTGTCGTTGCCAGCTATCACTAGCCGTTAACTAGCTGTTGCATCTCTATGAATTCTCTAGCAATTCCTCCAATGCAAGGATCGGACCATCCGACGTGTATATCCCATTCTTCCACTGAACCTAAGGAAATCCCTCTGGATATTGCTCCGGCAAAGCCTCCGGTCTATACACCAGACCATCCGACGTGTACAACTCCAAATCTTCCTTTGAGAAACACTCTGGCGTGTTCAACACTTCATCGCTAGAACATCCAACATGTAGAAGTTCAAATTCCCATTTCTGACAACGCAATCTGGCATATACAAGCTCTTCAGCGTCGGACCATCTGTTGTGTACATTTTTCTTGAACTTATGTAATTCAATCAAATCTTTGTCCTACTTTAGTTGATTCTTCATGTGTTGCATCTATGAGACCTACTAAAGCATATATTTGATAAACATGTTAGTCTAATTGACTATGTTGTCATTAATCACCAAAATCATATACATGCCCTAAAAGGGTCATGTTCGCTACAACCTCATTATAACTAGAAGGTTCTGCATTATCTTCAACCTCTTTTACACAACTCAAAGTAAAAAGCAAGAATATTACACTCCTCAATTAACCTTTTGGGTGGATTAATTTGCCTTCTAGGCCTGTCAACTGCAATAGAATGTTATGTAGGCTGTACAACGGGAGAAGAAGGTTGAACACTAGACGAATCATGATCAATAAATAAATTTTAAGCAATAGATGTTTCTTGGATAGAAACATTTGGTGTACTTTCTACATTAATAAAATACTCCATCTGCATGCTAGAACTCTGTTGACTTTGAACATGAGCAATAGGCAACATAGCAGATTCATTAAAGGTAACATTCCTGATAATCACCATCTTTTATGTTGCAGGATTCCATAATTTATAACCTGTCGGTGTAAAGAATAGTGGGGTCCCCTCGTGGGTGGACCCACGCCGGTTAGATATTAGCAGGTGCCGTATGCCACATTTTGTCCGGAACTGTGGTCCTCCTACATGACCAGTTAGCAATCGCGTGACCAGCCAATGACCTTGCAACCAGGTTCTCTGACTGAGCTCCGCGACCAATCCCCAGTCGAAGGAGCAAACCCCGCGACCAGTCTCCTCTGGTTGCGGGGCAGGTATGTGTATAAGCAATTTAATCACAATAAATGCTTTTTCACTTGAGTAGTTCTCTTCCCTAGGCCCCCTTTCCGGTCGTCCATGGCGTGGTCGGCGTAGAGCGGCCGTGACTCATCTTGTAGCATTAAACACTACGGGACGACCTGACAGGAGTGGTAGGAGTTCTTTTGCAAGTGCACAAGCGGTGCGTGGGGACAGGACATGGCAGTCTGGGCGATCGAGATGACGTAGGCGATGGAGCGATGGGATAGGCTCTGTGGCGCCATAGAGCAAATAGGATACGTTCGCTCTTCGTAATGATGGGCCTAGGTGGAAAGCTTTAGCTAGGCCTGTGTCTATGTCATGACTCACGTGTAAGTCCTCTCTCCCTCTCATATATAAAGGTAGGAGTACCAGGATCTCAAGGGCGGGTGGCTGGGAAAGAACATCATCTATACCCCACTTAGACCATAAGAAAAGAATACACAGGATGTAGGGCTACTACCTTGAGGGGGGCCTAAACCTGGATAAACGCTGGTGTTCTTGAGTTGCACATACACAGCCAGATTCAGCAGACGCATTCCGAACAAAGATCACGCACCCACAACATACCCCAGAATCACTGTAAGGGATTTACCCTCAACATTTGGCATGCCAGGTAGGGGGCGCGTTTCCAAGTTCGGGATTCAAGTTGTTGTAAGGTGTTCTTTGTTGGGTACGACCCAGATAGAGCCAGTATGTCCCAAACTCAGGACATCGGATCAGGATCCGAAGGCTCCGGGAGGCGGCTGAGGCATCCATGCTCCCGGTGCCAAGGAGAGCTCACGGATCGCAAGCTCTGTGGGAACGGGTTTTTTTGGTGGTAGCCCCACCTGGAGGATCGCTCACCGCGTAAGGATTGCTACCCCCAGCCCCATGATGTGAACCAAAACTATTGGGTAGGTATGATTCAATCCGGCAAAAGAATATCGGGGAACTAATCACGTGTGTCATTTCTCCAAGCAGGTTCAACCCCAGGACGAACAGAAGGGTCTACACCTCGAACTTTGGTCATGAGTAACGACCACTCCCCACAGAGTACTAGTAAGGAAGGCAGCCTACCTGAGTCTCAGAAAGGAAACCCTCTCCCTTTCCTGATACTGACCACCCTTTGATCAGAAGGGGGAATCCTTGTTGTACCTTGCAGGATTTCAAGGGGTCACGGAAGCGGTACTGGTTGCTAAGCAGGACATGCTTCCCCCTGACCAGGAAGGAGCAAGCACAGGACCATGCATCGTCAGGTACATGGTTCAATTCCATTTTTTCCAGTTATTAAATACGAAGCAGAGTATGAGGGTCTCTTAACCGAAACACGAGCATTACCCACGCGGGGAGAAACACCTACTAGCGATGAGGGACTCGCTACTAGGTGTAACCCCGTCGCCAAGGGGTCTTCAGTGCTCGTACAACGATGACGACATACCTCTCCGAAGTGAGAAAGCTAGAGCAACGCTCCATCGGCCGAGAAGTCACACACATCCCTCGCAAGGATTTCCTCCCTGGCCGATGGGCTAACCCGTCTAGCCTCTTCTTGTGAACCTGTCCCGGTCGGAATCTTTGAGAAAAAGACTCACACTACCACCACTGCAGTCTCAGGCCGAAGCGGAAGGGATGCTCCGCTTAGAAACGCAACACCAGAGGCAACACCTTTGGAGGCAATGCCTCCCTCGGTGTCGTCGACCTCGGGTGGCCATTATGTGGTCGCCCTGCTCGATTCGGGTACGACCTGGATGGATCAGATCTCGGACTACCTTCAGAATCAAGCAACCCCTGACGACGATGTATTGACAGAAAAGGTCACGCGGGCTAACCGCGAGGATCCTCCTTGGTAGAGGGACGTCTCTGTCACCAAGGGAGCAACGACCCTTTACTGAAGTACATCGCTCAGGATGAGGGGAGCACAGCGCTCTCTAACATCCTCGGAGACAGATGTGGAGGCCGGATCTCCCACCTCCCTCCAGGATGCTCGTGAACAAGTGAAAAGATGCTAGTCGTGCTAGCACCACGACCGGAATACCAACCTAGCAGCCCGGGCACTGCAAACCATACCACTCTCTCGGCTTTTCGCTATCTTGGGGCTGGACGTCGTGGGACCGTTCTCGAAAAGCCCCAAGCAGCCCTAAATTCCTAACCTCAGGCACGACCGTGACCACCACACACGAAACTAGTCGCAGGTCACTAACAACCTCCAGTTTCCCGGCCTCACGCGGTCGGGTTGACCGGGGTGGTCGGCCGCCGATCATACAGCTCGCGATGCGCCAACTCTATGTATGAGGCTGCTCGGAGACGAGCCTGTTTGACTATTTTGCAGGACCTTCCGGACGAGCGTGGACATGACTTGTATGTTTTTCCAAATTAAAGTAATTAAGCTCTTCACGTTGCAGGACTCCATGGACAAACACGGTTTCCCACCAAGTTCTGAGATTTGTTTAGCTCGCTTGCTCATATTGATCGGATGAGATCCGAAGCAACCCGCTCGCATGATGACAAGGTAAAGGCGCCCGAGGGTTAATGACCACATTGCCGCAAGTCCTAAATCGGGTCGAGCGTTGGTCGCCACTGAAAGGCTCGTCATGCTAAAGGTCTCCCTCAGCACCAGGAGTGTTGCTCGCGAGCGGCTTAATGCGATCCTCCCTAAGTGATACAGGCACTCCAAAGGCTATTCATCATCCAAACACGAAGAAGACCCACATAAGGGCCAAATGCCTATCATTACAAAGCCCGGGGGCTAGTTCCAGACAAGCCTACGACATTTCTCCTAGGACCCAAAAATACCCCTCAGAGAGTCAATCCGGACGGTCCAAAGACAGGAACGAACAGCATACAAAAATGAATCAGCCCGAAAGAAAAAACCCACCCTTGAGAGCCTGGTACTCCTCCCTTTACATATCAGAAGGAGAGAGAACTTACACGTGAGTCGAGACATAGACCCAGACCTAGCTAAAACATTTCACCTAGGCCCATCATTACTAAGAGCGAACGTATCCCATTTGCTCTACGGCACCACAGAGCCTGTACCCCACTTAGACCACAAGAAAAGAATACACAGGATGTAGGGCTATTACCCTGAGGGGGGGCCTAAACCTAGATAAACACCAGTATTCTTGAGTTGCACATACACAGCTAGATTCAGCAAACGCATTCTGAACAAAGATCACGCACCCACTGTCCAACATACCTCGAAATCACTGTTAGTGATTTACCCTCGATATAACCTTTAACACCATATTTGTAACAAGAAAGATGCACTTAACAGCTCTGGGCTCCAATTTATCATTATCAACATGAGCATAAGCGGGACAACAAAAAACTCTCAATTCTGAATAATCAGCTGGAGAACCAGAACATACTTTAATTGGAGTTTTCTTATCAATTGCAATATTGGGTGATCGATTAATAAGATAGCAAGCAGTGGAAGTGGCTTCGGCCCAAAAACACCTATGCATACCTGCATTAGACAACATGCAATGAGCCTTCGAGATGATAGTTCTCTTTATACGCTCCTACACTATTTTATTGTGGAGTATCAGGAACAGTGTAGTATCTCATAATACCTTCCATATGAATCAAATTCATCATTACATAATTCCATCCCATTATTTGAGCGAAGGTTCTTTAACTTCTTTTTTATTTTCCTTTCAACCATTACCTTCAACTCTTTAAATGCTTTAAATGTTTCTATTGTATGTACCAAAGTGTTTAATTTCACCCTTTATGTTTGCCAAAAATATAATGCTAATAAAATTTCAGCTAGCTAATGCTATGTCCATCAAGAAGATCTCTCTTACTCAATTCTACCGAACCAAGTTCACTCATATACCCAAGACGCATATGCCAAAGATTAGTAGCATCAGAATCTGATAATAAATGTAAATTTACAGCGGCATCACCTGTGATTATAGTACCTCAGAGATAATGTAAATTAGTAGATCTCAAATCTCCACTAGACCAATCATACCCTTTATTATCAAGAGTACTAAAACACACATAGTGTAATCGTTCAAACTTTTACCGCTTTGGTTATGATGCAAATTCTTTTTCTTTATCCTGCCACACACAGTCAAACCTTCTTCATTGGAAGTTGAGCCATTAGTAGACAATATTTGTTTCATCTTTTCCTTAGCATGCAAGACCTCATAAACTTCTTTCACAATTAAAGTATAATGCCTGTATAATATGGTATCTCTAAAGTTTGCAAAATAATTAGGCAATGAACACAAAAGAATAAGACTCAAGTCCTCATCATCATATTTTATCTTCATAGACTGTAAGTCAGCAACGATCTTCTTAAAGATCAAAAGATAATTCAACACAGAACCACCCTCTTATAATTTATGCGTGAACAACTTCATCTTCAGATGTATTTTATTGATCAGATCTTTTGACATGCAGATTGATTCTAGCTTAAGCCATAAAGCAACAATGGTTTTCTCCTGTAAAGCTTCTTGTAAAATATTATTTGATAAATACAAATAAATTTATGATAAAACTTTACGATTCTTTCTCTTTTCTTCATCAGGCTAAGACTTTTGATCCTTGTTGCTAAAATTATCAAACGCTTATCCAAATTAGTATGTGCCAGAACAATCTATATCTTGACTTGCTATAAAGAAAACCTTATATCTCGATTTAGCAGCGGAATATCATATTTTATAGAAGACATGATCGTGTGCGCAAAGCAATATATTCTAGAAACAGTGTGCAGCTAACATCCTGGTGCACTGAACTGGGTGCACAAAGCAAAAATAGCAAAAATTTTATTTTTCGTGAGAGAGCACGGCTGGATGTCACCTCTGGACTCGCGATCTCCACTGCTCGCGCATGCAGATGAGCAACATATGAAGTTGCGTGCTCTGGGCTGACATGCGGACGGGCGTTCTTGGGCGGTGCACGTCAGAAAAAATCAGGTCAGAGTCGTGGCTCACTGGCAGCAGACGCACGCGGGCCGAGGCGAGACAGCACCACGCGCGCGTGAGCAGATTGATCTGCCGAAGGGCTCCCGTTGAAATCGCTGCAGAAGAACGAATATGTCGTTGAGGTATATACAGATTAGATCTATAATAGAATTTAATATAATTAAATATTTATTAGGTTTAGAGTTATAATAAATTTAATATGATTAAAGGTCTATTAACATACTCTATATAAGAGGATATAGGGTCATATGTATAGTGATTCGATCATCAAAACTCTGACTGTCACCTCTTTCGAAACTCAATAGGAAAACCCTAGCCGGACGAGGTGGTAGTATATCGACGCATGTCATTTTATCCCTGTATGTGTGAATACTGTAGAGGCGCTGCTGCCACTGCTACAGTACTGATCAGCAATAACAACACTACAACAAAATCGACTGCTTCCTCTTTGTAGTTGACGAGGTGGTCAATGTGATTGACTATCTCTGCTTCGTGGTCACGGAGCTGCTCGGAGCTTGTCGGGGAGTTGCTTCTTCTGTATTGATATGCACAACGTTGGATCGGTCTATGTAACACCTTGATTTTCAGATTTCTAAATTTTTCTAAGATTATTGAATAGCTTCACTAGTAGTATAGGCTTTAAAACCTATTTTCTTAATCAATCAATCAATATAGGTTATTATCTTCTGTGTATTGCATACTGAGTTTTGCTAGGAGCCAGGTAAATGCATTAGAGTTCTTTTTTTTTCTTTCTCTTTGGTGTTTTGAGTGAAAAAGATTTTGAAAAGGTTTCTACAAATCTCAGTAGTGAATAAGTTAAGGATCTTAATGGTTGGAATTCAAAAATTTTGAATTCATCATCTATTCAATCCTTGATTATACCTGATCCTTCTCCATGTCAATTCAAATCTTATCCAAATTCTTGTTTAAAGTCAATCTCGCCTCTTTCTCAAATTCTACCTAAATCCAAATTCAAATTTGTTATCTACTCCTAATCTTGTTCAACCTCATCTTTTTTGTTTCTCTTACATTCACTTCAAGCTCAATTCAAATTCAAATTCTATTCAAATTTCTCTACAAAAGATTCTTTTCTAAACCCTAGATATACCTAAAGTGTCTTTGGGCTCAATCTTGCTCAAGTCCAAACCCTTAGTCAAGTCTTCTAGATGGCCCAACAAAGAATTCACGAAATCTATAAATTTTCGCGATGTCCTGGACAACCTCATCTTCTCATGACGTTTCGTAGTTCAAAATGGCCTCAAATGAAAATCTTGACAATACCAAAGTTGTAGTTCGCGTCGAGAGCTTTGATTTGAACCTATGGAAGTCCTCTTTTGGATAATGGAGATAGGAGTTATGGCCCCCGAAATCAGTATTGCGCAGAGAAGTCCGAGTTGAAACAGTTTATCTTGTGGCGCATTTTTCGAAATCAAGATGACATTTTCAGAAGTTCCAATGACTACCAAAGTTGTAGATATTTTCGAGTACTACAATTTAGAATCAATAAAAGTCCAATTTGGTGTCCGAACGATGGAGATATAATCCTCGGAATAGAGAGCTGCGAAAAAGAAAACCGTAACCAACTCGAACTCGAATCCAATTCGTGTTCGGTTTGAACTCCACCTCAACCAGCTGCCCCTAGCCCTATATATATGAGTTGCAGGCCCTCTCCTACCCCTAATCCACACCCCGAAGTCCTAGAAGTCGCTGCTGCCCTGTCCGTGCATTGCCGGAGCGCCGCCGTTCGCCGGAGCCGCCGTCGCCGCCGCCCGTGATGTGCTACGTCGTCTTCTCCGCGAATTCTCCTTCCTCGACCACCAAAGTAACGTGAGAACCTCTTTTTCTCCTCCCTTACTATTTTTTTAGCATCATACTAAGTCCCTAGCCAAGCCCTAGCCCCGGCCAAAGCCCGATCTACGCCGCCACAGTCGTTGCCGTCGCGGACAGCCGCAGGACAGCCGCGCTGTAGCCGATTGGCATCGATGTTCCCGACCGACCAGAGGTCAAATCACCAAGCCCTTTTACCGGTGCATGCCCCTTGATGTTTCCCACGCCCTCACCAACCAGGTCGGCCAGTAGATTAGCTAAACTATCGAAATCAAGGTCGACATACCCGTTGTCCAGTTTCTGGACGCGTTCTGCACGCGCACCGGATTTGCATTGGCGTTCCCCGTCAATTCGAAAGCTGTATGGATGCACCAACCACGTCACGGCGTGTCCCATAGAGTCTTCTACGTTACCCTAGGAGCCCATCTCCATTTGTGCAGCGACACGACCAGGACATCATTGCCAACCACAGCATATTGCAGCCATCACCCGTTTCATCTCTGCTGATCGTTCTTCCTCTCAGTGGATGATCTACCAAAACCTATGCCATAGCATTGTGTTCCCGGGTTATATGAACATCTCTATTCAAACGGTGTCTCAAATTTCATAGCTAATCTCTGGGAACGCTAGCGTCTTCGTTCCTGAATCTGTTCGCGGTCACCACCAAACCTAGAAGCAGTCATTGCTATTTTGCCGCTACCTCGGATGACCCCTTCCAAAACCAACCATACCGCTGAGTTAGTCTTTCCGCATTCTACGCCATGCTTCCCTCGTTTCACTGAAACACCACTGAAGCCGACATCGATGTTTGTGGCCATGTGCCCGATTGCCATCTCCGACGAAACCCGAACCACCACCGCTACATAGAGTCCCCAGTAGTATCCTTAACCTAGAAGTGCAACCTTTGGCCTTTTTGATCCATCATAGGTGGTTGATACTAGATTTCAGCGTATCCTTTCTTTAATCCAAGATGGTACTTGCATAGCATGCCAAGTCAGCGCCACATCAGTCTCCTTAGCCTGGTCAGCGAAGTCTAGTCTGCCCTAAACTTCTTGAATCTTACGCAATAATGTTGTCAAGCCTAGCACAATGATTGCACAATAAACTCTTTTCCCATAGGAAGATAACTCCAGTAAATTAGTCTTTCTTTTCAGTCTAATCCATCTCTCGAAAGCTGTTCTCTTTTCATCTTAACTCCGATTTAGGTGATTCTTACATCTAAACATTTCTAAAATCATGCCTATCCAACCATAGTATTTTAAAAGTGTTTTGATGATGTTTGGTATGTTGTTCTTAGTGTTTGCTTTGTGTTGTTTATCGGTAGTTCTCGTGATTAGTCGATAACGATCCGGAGCAGTTCGAGGGACTTCAAGACCAAGATTTCGACAACACTGAGCAGCATTGGGAATAAGACAAGTGTCCTTGATCATATTGAACCTATGTTTTTAAATATTTTGTTTTACAAAATTGCATGCAGTGTCAATATGATGGGTAGTTACCTATGTTAGGGTTTTCCCTAGATTTTCCCTTATCATCCCTTGGAACCTAGATGGTTTATGGTTAGGTGTCTTTGTGGGTAGATTGCTTAGCCATGCATTTTGGGATACTGGGAAGTGACATAATCTTGACTAATGAACATATGCAACAATGGTCATTAATTTGTTAATGGTCTAGCAACATGGAACCTTAGGCCTTGAGCAAAGTAGTTTTGATGGTTGTCATGGTTATGATATTAGTTTAGTGTTTGCTCAAGTAACCTAAGTAAGGACCGGTTCGTGGAGCGACAACCCAAGAAGTAACGTACCAACCACGAGGCTGATATGGGTAAGGCGTGACATACTGATTAGAGTCTATCCAGTATGTGTTGGGTCAGCACAAAAGAGGGCTTCTGGGTAGGAGCTTAGCTTGCGTAAAGCCTGGCGGTGAAACTTAGTAGGCAGACACATACTGAATTAGTCTCTGGTTAGTGGAAAGTGTCATACAGTGATTCTTGGCGGCACACCACTGGCGTGTGTTAAGTGTTTCGCGAACACGGCAACATAGAATTCACTGACTCGTGGGGAAAGCTGGACAACCTCTGCAGAGTGTAAAACTGTTATAACAGCCGTGCTCACGGATATGAGAGACTTGGATCCTCACATGATTAGTGGGTTGTGGTTATGGATTTGGTTGTGGTTATGAGTTTGATTGTGGTTATGGTTCTGGTACAGGGAGTACTAGATGGTTGTGGTTTTGGTTATAGTACAGGGAGTACTAGACGGTTATGGTATGCAAGGTAGGGAGCCTTGTATGCTGAGTATTGAACTATATGGGTTACATTCACTTAATAATTGCTTAATGTTTTTGAGTCCAAATGTGTTTTCATACTCGCATTTACGCAAAAATACCATTTGTTAACCTATTCTTGGTATAAGCCTGCATATCATTACTTTTCCCCACTTGCTGAGTACTCTATGTGCTCACACTTGCTATTTTTCCTATACCATGCGACATGTACGCTGTTGCTCAGTGAGTGAAGATGTTGAAGACTATCAAGACGAGGTTGTGACGTTCTAGGTGCGTGTCTCCCGGTCGGTTGCCTGCGGTGTTGTTGGGCATCAGTGCTTCTGTTCCACTGCAGATATCTTCATAGAAGACAATATATGCCAATTGTTGTAAGAGTTTAACATTTATTTAATAGAAGTATTGCTTTTGTTACTTCACCTGTGACATCCTTATGTGTGTTGAACATCCTGGGCACACATAAGCCACATTTGATTTTGGCCGTTAAAACCGGGTGTGACAGTCTATTTCAACTCTTTTTCCGCTGCGCTGCGCATTTTGTGATAACAATCTATGATCCTCTACTCGTATAGTTTTGTGGTTGAACGTGGTAGAGAAAATTTTATTTTATGCTAGCGTAGCCTATCTGTTCCCCAATAAAATTGGATGGAGCGTAGATCCAGGCAGACGACAACGATAGATTCGGTGAGACGACAGTGATGTAAATCGGACTGAGATGATGGTGGATGGCGAAATCGATTTGGCAAAACTGAACTGATCTATTTATTTCTTATTTCATCGTGTATCAATCCTGCTCTAGTACCACTTGTTACAAATAAAGCACGACAGAATCGAACACTAGACACAATTTTTACATAGAAAACCTTTGCAAAAAAACCATAGACATCAATCGACAATCTTCACTATATCAGGGGTGTGTATAATATATGAGATTACAATGAGCGTCTCAACTCCTCTTGCATCTTACAAGATATATTTATATGAGTGGACACATGCAGCTCAAGTTTAATACAAACTATTTCAGGACGTGAGTAAAAAACGTCACTTACGCCCAACAAAAATTCAGGATCACAATCCAACATCAACACCAAAGGGTTATTCCCATCATACACTACTACATAAACCCCTATATATACCGGTCCATCACTACCGGTTCCTAATAGGCCGGCAGTGATGGGAAATCATTGCCGGTTCATAAGCCGCGCGAGAAAATATAGTCATCGTGGCTTACAAAATAGCAGTGATAAGGACATCACTGCCGGCTGTTGGCTTGAGCCGCCAGTGATGCCCTGCTCCATCTTCACTGCCGGTTTAATCCACTGACCGATAGTGATAGCAGGGCATCACTGCCGGCTTGTTATATGAGCCGGTAGTGATGTCTCAACTATATAAAAGTCGTCATCTCCTTCCCCAAGCCCGAGCACACAACAGAGAGGGGCTCTGTTTGCTCGGTGGCGACCATTTTTGGTCACCAAGTTCTTAGTGGTTTCAAAATTTTGAGGAATCCTCATGCCCTAGGTATTCCAAGGTATGTAACTTCATCTCCAATCCATTTCTAGTTGAATTTTATTTGCTAAATTGCTCTAGATTTTGAAATGATGGAGATACACCTATGGTCATGATGTTTTAAGACAATGTAGATGCAATTATATCTCATTTATTATACGGAAGCTTCAATTAGTAGCTTACGGTGGAAAGTGTCTTTATTATTAATTTACATTAGCTATAGGTTTGAGCATATTTATTTTTTATTTTTAATAAATTAGAAAAATTAACCACTAAATTAAGATATATAGCAAGCTTCAATTATATTTTTTATATTTTAATTAATTTAGCAAGCTCCAATATAGAAACTTTAGGTATGAGCATATTTATTTTTGATTTATAATGAATTAGAAAAATTAGCCATAATATTTAGGTATGTTGCAAGCTCCAATTATATTTTTATATTTTAATTAATTAGCATGCTCCTATATGAAAACTTTAGGTGTGAGCGTATTTATTTTGATTTTTAATGAATTAGAAAATTTCTCCATGATATTTAGGTATGTAGCAAGATCCAATTATTTATTTTATATTTTATTTAATTAACAAGCTCCAATATATAAACTTAATGTATGAGCGTATTTATTTTTTTAATTTTACTTAATTAGTCCTACGAAAGGGTTGAATAATAAAGAAAATTTCTAGAGATGACACCAATAAATACTCATCGAAAGCATACGCGAAAGCATACAAAAGGTGACTCCTCCAACCCGGACCAATTGCCGGTAGGAGATGGCGATGTAATTTATTTTTTGGTCTTGTAAAACCTTCTAGATGTTATGAATTTGGATTTGTAATAATGATATAATTGTAGATGGATAGAAGATGAATGTACAATGCAAGCTGTGTGAGCGTAGAGTACAAGAACGGCGTGGATTGTTTCCTGGTACAAGCCGTGGCGCACAAGTCAAATACACAGTCTCAATACATGTGCTGTCCATGCGTCGATTGCGAGAATAAGAAACAATTTTCCACCACCCAGCAGATACATTCCCACTTGATGCCAAGGGGCTTTATGCCTGGCTATACTCGTTGGACCGAGCACGGTGAAGCTGAGATCATATAGGAAGGGCAATACATTAGCAGAGAAGAGAAAGACTTGTGCACCGATATACCGGCTGACGAATACACCGATGTGCCGGCTGCCAGAGATACGTTGGTCGATGATAATCTAGAGGAGATGTTGGCCGATGCCGACGCTGATGATCTAGAGCCGATGTTGCGCGATGGGGAGGGGTACTTCACCAATGAAAGAGAGTTTCAAAAGTTCCAGCGTATGATAGAGGACTCTAAAACACCGTTGTTCCTGGGCTACGACAAGGAGCACATAAAGTTGCATACCGTGCTTTCACTGCTACAATTGAAGGCAAGAAACAGGTGGTCTGATATAAGCTTCACAGAGTTGTTACTGTTCTTGCAGAAATTGCTTTCAAAGGGAAATGTGCAGGTAAAAAACACGTACCAAGCCAAGCAGGTTGTGTGCCCATTGGAGTTGGAAGTGCTGAAAATAGATGCGTGTCCAAACGATTGCATGTTGTATCGCAGAGAGCATGCAGACTTGGAAGCGTGTCTCGTCTGTGGTGTATCACGGTACAAGCGTGACCATCATGATATCGATGGTGAAGGAAAGAATAGAAGGCCTCCCGTCAAGGTGATGTGGTATTTTCCTATAGTCCCCTGTTTGGAGCATTTATTCACGAACAAAAGGCATACCGAACTGATGCGGTGGCACACTGAGGAGCACAAGGATGATAGAATGCTGAGGCACCTCGCTGATTCTACGCAGTGGAGAAACATCGTTAGGAAATACAAGGAGCCATTTGCAGAAGATGTGAGGAATATAGGATTTGGGTTGAGTACGGATGGGATGAACCCATTTGGCAACATGAGCAGTAGTCATAGTACTTGGCAAGTGACTCTATGTATCTACAACCTTCCTCCTTGGTTGTATATGAAGCGGAAGTATATTATGATGCCAGTGCTGATACCAGGGCCGAGGCAACCTGGCAACAATATCGATGTATACCTGAAACCATTAATGAAAGATCTTGTAATATTGTGGAACGATGGTGTGCAGGTATGGGATGCATACAAACGAGAGAACTTCACCCTACGTGCAATACTGTTCGTAACAATCCAGGATTGGCCAGGCCTTGGCAACCTATCGGGCCAGACTGTCAAAGTCTACTGTGCATGCGTGCATTGTTTGGATGAAACAGAGAGCTTGTGGCTGAAGAATAGCCGAAAAATGGTGTACCTAGGTCATCGTAAATTTCTTCGCAAGAATCACCCGTACCACAGTAACAGGAGAGCTTTTGATAGGAAAGTTGAGACTCGATCACCTCCTAAGCATCGCACTAGGAGACATGTATATGACATGGTAAAGGGACTTAGCGTTATCCTTGGAACGGGACGTGGGAGTACACTGGTTCCAAATCTAATATTAGAGCTTCTATGTTCAAAAAGAAATCTGTTGTTTATGACTTAGCTTATTAGCCAGATTTGGTGGTTCGACACGCAATCGATTTTATGCACATCGAGAAGAATGTGTGTGATAGCTTGATTGGTACCGGCAGAGAAGGTGGTTTTGGAGTCGACAGTGAAGGGGGTTTCTGCAGTAGTGATACATCAATGCATCTCGCTTGTATATGGTGGAATTGTCTGGTGTGGTTGTGTTCATAGGATATCTTGGATGGGATATGACCATCCCGTTTTTCAGAGTGTTTAGTTAGAGGGCAATCTGGATGGGATAGTCAGTTTGAAGGAATATTCCTTTGAGACACTGTATTAGCCCATCTGCAAAAAAAATACTCGATGAAACCATGATAAGCTTTATCCCTGCTGACTTGGCATATTCTGATTGGTTAGAGTAAATATTTTTTTTAGCATCTTTAAATGATATTATCTCCTAAACAGTTTATCTAATTTGTGATCCGATCGTACAATTATATTCATTATAATTAAATCAACAAAATAAGATTTCATATGATTATATTTTGATGAAAAACAAAATATATGACAAGAGTGTCCCACAAAATTTTGACTAACCCCATCCAAGTTCTATCCATCCAACCAAACGAAAAATTTGATCGCCCAATCCAATAAAATCGGGATAGTCATATCTCATCCAATCTTGTTCTCTAACCAAACGTATCTTAAGAGACCATGCTAGCTTAGAAACATATTATTTGATTTGACATTGTACTAGAAGACCCTAAATGCTTTAATTCTAACTTAGTTACGCTTTATTTCATCTCTAACAGAACATCCAATCTTGTTCTCCAACCAAACGTATCTTAAGAGACCATGCCAGCTTAGAAACACAATATTTGATTTGACATTGTACTAGAAAACCCTAAATGCTTTATTTCTAGCTTAGTTATGCTTTATTTCATCTCTAACGGAACATAAAGACATTTTTATGAAGCGTGTTAGGAGTGTCTCCGTATGGACCATGTCAAAATGTGTAGAGATAATTTTTTAAGCATGTATAGCAGATATAAGACGTTTCATAGAGACATTAGATTATGCCTACACATGTAAATACGCTTCCATACGCATATTTATATTACATGTTTATTAGTTTAGACACACACATTATTGCATGTTAAAAATATAGAGATAGTTTCATAGATATATTTATATTACATATATATTAATATAGACATATTATATATATACACTACTGTAAATCACAATGATCACTGCCATTTTTCTTTTTGCACTCAGACCACTCCGATACTATTTTTTGCGCGAGATGCCGCTCCCACCCCAACTGCTTGATCACTTGCCTGCTCAGCGTGTGATGAGCACGCCATCAGCAGAGGTAGCTTCCATTGTGTTGTCCTAGCATATCAGGCCTGCTCACCACCTCCTTTAAAGTGCAGATATATTTCTCCAGAACTGGCCGCTCAGGGGTAGAGCTAGCATTAAACGAAAGGGGAGGAGAGGGGGAAGTCGCAAATATTCATAATAATCATCTAATAAAAAGTATGATATGATGGTATATATACACATATACTGACTCACCTGAAGCATATATAACTAGTATATCAACCTATGTTTTATGATAAAAAAGTCAATTGTTTTGTCTACTAATTAGCTAACAAGTATCTTAAATTTAAAGATGTAGTCCCTCTCAAATTCTTGTCTATTTATCTTGTGGTGGTGTATAAATATTCTGGTCAGGAATTTTCATATTAACCGGTTCAATAGTTTGATCAATGGTAGCATTAGGATTCTCAGCACAACTGAAACTTGAAACAACTAGCTTATAAAAACTATCGATTGTGCTTAGTCTCTTCATCATGGCTAAACAAGTCAACATTCTAAAGGCTATCAAAACATACTAAAATTGGAATTCGCGTCGTACCTTTCTGAAGTTCGTGGCTTCGCAGCCCTAATATTAAATCAGTGGCCAGCAGCGAGTGAAGCACATGCATGGGCGATCTGCAGGCGACGGCGATGCAAAGAAATAGAAGAAGTAGAAAATGCGGTTCGGAATGAGTGTAAATTGCTGTGGAAAAAAGCCTTGTTTGATTGGGCTAATTTTCTTATTGAACTTAGAAGTGTAACACATAGGGACATACTTAATTAAGTACTTGATTAAGCATTTAATTAGCATATAAAATAATAGGGGCTCCCTTATTAGTGGGGGGGGGGGGGGCAGACCCTGCTCATCCCCTTGTCTCCATCTCTGTGGCCGCTTGACCACCGGACATAACAGTTTTCATTGTTGAACCATGGTAGAATTTCTTGTTGTTAGGCTTAATTCTTCACTTAATTACCATGATTGCTAGACCTAAGATCAAACACACCAAATACGGAAACATGAACACATACTGGAGCCTAGAGGCGCCATTAGGTCTTGACGTGATCTGAGGGAGATGCCGATGAAGGTGTTCTATTGATGGGGATAGTCGTCAGCTTGATGTGGTGCTCGGAGTATATGCGTAGGCATAGCAGTTGTTCTTGGCATACTGATGTGGTCGATGTAGATGGCGGCCACGGCCTTCACCCCGTTAACTGCACCCGTAAGGATTAGTTAGGGTCTAGGGTGTGGGAGAGGTGGCTAATTTTCGTGAGTTGATCTCCTGTTACCGCTTGTCAGAGGGTGAACTCCTCAAGTAGGGATCCGGAGGGACCTCCGTTGAGATTCGGCCGGGGGGGATGATTCTGAATCTGTTTTGCGGGTGAAATAAATAGGCGTAAATGCGATGCAGGTGGAATGGAATGATCGGATGCAGAAGTAGTAAAGGCACAGGAGGTTTTTAAACAGGTTCGGGCCGCACTGAGCGTAACACCCTACTCCTGTGTGTATGCTATAAATGCTCTGAGAATGTCTCCCAGAGATGTTGCTAGTTACAAGAATATTTGTCTAGCCTAGAGCTTCGGACTCCTTGTTCTTCGGTGATCTGAGCTTCTGTGCTCGTCTTCCTTGTTGCTGTCTTCGACTTGTCCTGGCTGTTGTTCCGTAACTTCACTTGTCTTCTCCGGGGAGCCCGCCCCGCTTTAAATACCCGCCGGGGCGGTAGCGTGCCCAGAAAGGGAGGGCGCAAGTTCCCAGGCGCCATAAATGGAAAGCAACCATCATGGGCTGCTGCGCGAAGTGACGGGGAGGGTTGAAAACGCTCCCCCGTCCGGTCTTGTTCGTCATCATGCCATTTTTCAACGGGCGGAGGGCCCACCGGGCAGCCACCGAGCAGCCCGGTGTGCCCGCTCGGTCAGAGCGAGTCTGACACAGCGGGGCGGCAGGCGGGGCGCCTTGGGATTCGTGATGTTATCCCGAGGCACGCCGGATGTCCCGCGATGGGATCCGTGCATTAAATGTCCCCATACCCCCCTGCCAGGACGTGGCAGGGACTGACAGCAAGCGTGGAGGAGCAGTTGGAGGTGAAAGGTCACGCGCCCTCTTAAATGCAGCATCGGGCCTTTCACTGGTTGACCCCTCACCGCTGGACCTCTGTGGGGGCCACCGGCGAAGGACTTCTGAGGCCGTTAGGGAACCGAGTGCTCGGGGGTCACTGTTCACAGCCCCGAGCACTCTCTCCCGGATATGCCCTTTCTTGGTCCTCGGGGAACCAAGCGCTCGGGGGCCACTGTTCACGGCCCTAAACCCTCTCTCCCGGAACTGACTGTTCGGGTCCTCGGGGAATCGAGTGCTCGGGGGCCACCGTTCATGGCCCCGAGCACTCTCTCCCGGAACTGACTTCCCTTGGGTCCTCGGGGTACTCGGGTGCTCGAGGGCCACTGTTCGCAGCCCCGAGCACCCCCTTCCCGGTACTTGGTTTTTCTAGTCGTCAGGGGACTTGAGTGCCCGGGGGCCACTGTTCACACCCCCGAGCACTCTCTTTCCGGCACTTGATCTTCTCGGGTCATCGGGGAACTTGGGTACTCGGGGACCACTGTTCATGGCCCCGAGCACCCGCTCCCGGGACTTAGTCTTCTCGTACCTTGCGGAGGTGATCCCGCGGGAGGGCGCCACGTGGCAACCTGCTGATCTGGCCTTCGGACTCGGGGACCCCTGGTTCCTGTGTCACCGACACCGCTGGACTCTCCTTCGTCTGGTTTTATGGTGCTACACGAGGTGGAACTGCAACCAATATATTGGTTGGCTCCCCTGATTGCGGCGCTTGTGTGGAATCCGAGTTCCCCTTATCTCTCGGTTTGTTAGGATTAGTTGGCTGAGATCAATCCAACACTTATATGCCATTAAAATCTATACTTTTCTCTCACGAGTCATCCAAAAAGTCATGTTCCCTTCGCTAGCACCATTTGAAATTTGCATTTGGTCCCCACTACTAGAAAATCCCGTGTATATACGTTTTATTTCATATCTAATGGAAGGTAGATACGTATTGGTATAGCATGTCTGGAAAGTCTCCGCATGGCCGTGTTAGGATGCGTAGATACGAATTATTAAGCTTGTTTAGGAGATATGAGATACTTGATAGACATGTTTTGATGCATGTTTACACATATAGATATATAGATACACTTTAATAGATACATTTGCACTATGCATCTATTAATATAGACACATTGTATAGTGATGTTTTGTTGTGTGTTACGAAATGTAGAGACGCTTTCAAAGTTACATTTACATCGATATAGACGTGTTGTACGGTGACTGTTTAGAAATATATAGACGTTTTTATAAATATATTTATAATGTGCATCTTAGTAATATAGACATGTTGTTTAGTAATGTTTTTGTTGCGTGTTAAAAAAAGTAGAGCCGGTGTTACAAATTTCAAAAAAGAGAGGTATATACCAAATTTGTAGCTATATTATATGACGCCTCTAGAGACTTAGAAACGCTCTACCAAACTTTAATAATGCATTTCATTTGTTACATCGTACTCTCACCGTTTAACACAACAAGAAAACACATGTGCTTCAGTAATTAGTAGCAACAGGTTATTTTATTACTAGCAAGTGCAGTTAACACAATCAAACATCCATATGGATAGATTTCTGCTATTTGGAGAAAGTTTACGCAAATCTGACAATGTTCACACGACGAAGGCTGCAGCTTGCAAGTCTCCCGTTTTGCTATTTACTTCATCTAAGAACAGCTACCTGCGAAAAGCGAATATATAAAGTGCGTTCTTGGATTGACGCTGCCGTTCGTCAATCTCAGAAGCAACACCTCGGCGAGAGGGGTGAGAAGAGATCTGACTTTGCACAACACTAAGTAAATCAGGGTCCCTGACAATTCAATGCACATGAAAAACAAATCAAACAAAAAGAGAGGTGAAGGGTAAATTTGTCTTTCTAAAGGATTATTTGCTCCTCAATTGTAAAAGAAACTCTGTAGATATATCATCAAACTATATAATCAACTTAGTATGTATAATCAAAGGATGATAAACTTGTGACATATTATTAAAATATGACAAACTTTGGAACATATAAAAGATTAATGCTATTATATCTGAACCTTTAACCAGTTTATATTAAAAAGAAACATGGTAAACAAGAGCATACTGATTTTGGCTGACTATGATATACTACAATCAATGAATAACTTTGCTCAAGCAAGGTCAGTCATACTGTGTGTAGGAAGCAATATTGCCACAGTAAGTAATTTCAGTCATCAGTCACTGCTTGGACATACCTGTTTCAGTTTAGTTAGGTATTAACGTGGTAAAGCTAATCCTGCATAACCCTTATTGGCTCGGCTACAGTTCTCAATATGCACCTTATGCAATTAAAGTTCACATTAGTTGTAGCTTTTTTTTACAGAATATTGTAGCAAAATTTGGTACGGTCTGTAACAGATAAGAACATTTTCTAGCATACCTTGGCAATCATGTGCCCATGTGGTAAAGATGAGTTGGCATAACCCTCGATGTCTTTACAGAATATTGTACCGGTGCTGGTCTTGGAGTCGGAGCTGAGGATGCTGCTGCCATCGTAGCAGACCCCGACGATGGTGGTGTCCATCCGGTGCTCCCAGGGTTCAAAAATACGACGGTAACCGCCCAAAAATCGTGGTTACCGACCTTCCCGCTGCGGCTCGGTTTCAAAAATCGTTCGGTTACCGAATTTGAATTCAAAAAATTCAAACCGAATTTGAAAAAAATAAAAAAATCCAAAAAAAATCTGATAAAAAACTAGAGGTAATTTCAAGAGTATCTGTGAAAACAAAACTTGAAACAAATATCGTTTCGACATCCAAATTGATGGGCAAACTGAGGACATATTTCTAATGGGCTCGTTTCTGTTCTGGGCCGAATGAACAGTGGACTTTGGCCCATTTGTGGCCCACGGCGAATGGATAAGCTGGCGTCGGTAAGCGCATCCAGGCAGCATTCCACTTTCCCCATCATGAAATGCAGGAGCTCCTAGAGCGGCGCCGGCGACAGTCCGATCGAATCCGTGGAAGGACGGCGCGACTCCGGCGGTGAAGAATCGGTAACCGACAGCTTCAACTCGGTTACCGACCGATTTAATTTGGTAACCGACAGCTTCAATAGCTCGGGCGCGGAGATTGGCGCACAGTCGGTAACCGTTTCTCCCCCTTCGGTAACCGTTAAATAGGGCGCGATTTTTGCAGAGTAGAGGTCGGTAACCGATGTAGTTAGCTTGATTTTGGCAATTTAACTGTCGGTATCGTGTTATTTTGACAATGCAATGCATTATTAGTTCGGTTGTGAACTGTGTAGTAGTTCTTTCATGTAAAATGCATTGTTTGGTGATGAGCTCGGGTGAATCGTTGAGCTATAGACCTTATTACATTGAATTGTTCATGTACATGTGAATGATGGTAACATATGTGCTACATAATCGGTTATGTAGGTGTATATGATGCTAATATGCGGTCAAATAAGTTTATTAGTTGGGTAAGCATTGATAATTTTTGTTCAATTGAGTTGGGTAACGATTTGAACACATGTGGGCATATGTATTAGGAGGCTAACCTTCGAGATTATTTCTTCGTACAGAGAAATTGCAAACTAATCAATGACAGATAAAGATGTGGTGTGGCAGCATGGGGACAATTTGGCTCCGGGTTTTAGGTGTAATTATTGCAATAAGTCGAAGAGAGACGATGGTGCCACAAGATTGAAAGAACATTTGGCAGGGCGCGGATCAAATATTGTACACTGTGATAGTGTGCCTCCAGATGTACGCGATTATTTCAGACGTGAGCTGGATAGGGCAAAAGATAAGAGGAAGGGAAAGGCAGACGAGAGGCTTCGGAGGCAAGAATCAGCTAGAGTTCAAGTAGATTTGACAAGCGACAATGAGGACACGGAAGAGGAACAGGTGCAGCATGCCATAGGTCAATCGAGGGATGAGGAAGAGTTTAGGAGGAGGGCAGGTGAGTCCTACAAGCATGGAGGTGGTAGTGGTACTGACAGAGGGGGATCTGTATTAAAGAGGATGCTTAGAAGAGCATCGTCAACAAGGGAGCCACCACCAAGTGTCCGGGATTACAATGTTGCTTTAGCAAAATCCCCTGTGCAACCGAGGATTGACACCGGGTCATGGAGTGCCAAGGGAAAGAAAGCGAAGGAAGCTATTGGTGTGGCATGGTCCAAAATTTTTCACACTTCAGGCATTCCTGGCAGAAGGGCGGACGATGCATTCTTTATCGCTGCAGTTAAAGAAACACAAAAATGGGGTGAGTGATTTAGTGTGCAATAAATTTATTATTGTCATACTTATTTCTTTTTGAGGTCTGATCATTTGTTCTGTAACAGGCGAGGGTGTACCATCTCAAACAGGGCGGGATATAGATGGTAAGTATCTGGACGAGAACGAAAATGCTTTAAAGAAAATATTTGACAAGTGGAAGCTAGAATGGCCAGAATATGGTGTTACTATAATGTGCGATTCGTGGACGGGACCGACGCACATGAGTATTATTAATTTTCTCATATATTGCAATGGTCGTATGTTTTTTCACAAGTCTATTGATGCGACTGGCTACAGTCAAGATGCAAAATATTTGAATAAGGTATATTATTTTTCTCGGTTGGTAACATAGTATTTAAATTGTTGCATATTTATATGGTTCATTCTTTTATGCAGGAGATAAGAGCAGTGGTAACTGATTTGGGTCCAGAAAATATTGTACAGATTGTGACTGATAACGGGTCCAACTATAAGAAGGCATGTCAGGTTTTGAGAAGGGAATATCCTGCTATCGCATGGCAGCCTTGTGTGGCACACACGATAAATTTAATGTTAAAATCGGTTGGTGATTTTAGAGAACACGACATTGTCATCCAAAGTGCAAGGGCTATATCACGATGGCTGTACAATCATTCGAAACTACATGAAATGATGAAGGCAGCAATTGGTGGAGAGTTGGTGAGGTGGAATGCCAACCTTGTTCGAAGATCTCCATGAGGCATTTGAGAGGCTGACTGATGTTACTACTGCCGCGGAAGCACTTATTGAGGCTGAAACGTATCGGATAAAGTCTCTCTCATTCTCAGGTCCTCTAGCTGCATGGATGGCTTGTGACGGCAGGACTCATCCGGGTACGAAGATTTTTACATATCTATCTGATCCGTCATTTTACCTACTTTTCTGAGCCTCATATCACTATACCTACTTGCAACGCAATGGTGGTCCATGTTTGGTTCATCTACACCTACACTATCAATGCTTGCTAGACGCCTAGTGTCACAGTGCACCTCATCTAGTGGTTGTGAGAAAAACTGGAGTACATTTGCTTTCATCCACACCAAAGTTCGCAACCGATTAAGCTACAAGAAGCTCCATAAGTTGGTATATGTCAACTACAACCTGAGAATACAGAACAACTTGGATGCAAGTATCAGGTCAACTCTTGATGATGATCCATTTCAGCGACTTATGGAGCTCACATTGAATGAGGATAACAATCCGCTCCGGGACTGGATGGAGACCGGGAGATCAAATGCAACCCCTGAGCTTGACGAGGAGGACACAGATAGCGACGTACCCTTGCCTACTCACCTGGTGACAGACACAGTGAACACACCTGACTTGCAACAATGGGCTGCTACAACGGTTGGTGACACACACACGGGAAAGAGGAAGAAGCAAATGACGCAAAGAAAGAAGAGCAAGAGGACTAAGGGCAAGGGCAAAAGACAAGTGCAAAGCGATGAGAGCACGAATAGTGACCCAAAGAGCCCAACTTACCAAGAATCGAATGACAGCAGCTCAAAGACTGACAGCGGTGATGATGATGGTTAGGGCGGTGATGCTCATCCAGGCCAAACATCTGTCGTTCCTCCTGTGCAATTCACTGGTGAGAGTCAGTTTTCACATGCCACGCAAGATCAGGACCACGGTGCTCCATCCTCACCAAGGTATATAACACATGGTGGCCACGATGGACCACAAGATAGTGCGAGCTATTCCAGCAGCTATGGCATGGAGAGTAGTTCTGGATCGTATCCGTACCACTATCCTGCCCCCGATGCTCATTCAGAGCCTCCTATTCAGTGGGTCTATGAGTGGCAAAACCCTGAGTTTTATGCCACTTTGCAAGGACAATGGTCAACCACTTCTGCATGGACAGGACAAACATGGGCTGAGTTCAAAGCAGAGTTACTATCGACACGACGGCTAATGCTAATGTCCACCGATGAGTACACTATGGCCGAATGTAATCGGCCCCCAAGCTGGTGGTTCTAAAGGTGATGCAGATTTCCTTTCGAAGGTCATGATAATTCCATATATATTTATTAATTTCAGTTGCTGCATATGTAATATACGCATATATTCGAAACAATAATTATATGTTCGTGCTTGAATTGCTATTACTATCTGTTTGTTGCCTTCGAAACATAAAAAATTAGCAAAGGTCATGCCAAAATTTTATATGATATTAGAAAACATATCATGGTTATATACTATTTTTTCCTCATGATTTAGTGGGCAATTATTTGTTTATTATGATTTTCACCTTAATTATTGAAAATGCATCCACACATGTCGGTAATCGCTAAAAATCGATCGGTAATCGCACAAATGCGCTCGGTTTTCGACCTGTCGGTAACCGCCCAAACCACTTGATTTATCGAGCAAACCGCTCGGTAACCGGTACAAACCGACCGGTTACCGAGAGGTCAAAAATCCGATTTTTTCGCAAAAATTCAAAATTTGCCGAATGAATTTTCTCCGAATTTTTTTGAATTTTTGACCGGTAACCGCGGTTACCGCGGTTTTTCGGTTACCGCCGGAGGTCGGCTCCGGTCGGTAAGTTGAACCTTGGGTGCTCCTCGGATGTGAAGGCCTCGCCTGCGGCGGTGGTCGACCACGGGAGGCGGTGGCTGCTTCGGCGGCGGAGCATGGGTGGGCCGGCAGGGGTGAGGGTGGGGGTGGAGCACGGGAGGTGACGACGGCGGATCTGCAGGGATCAAGCATAGGGACAAACGGCTGCCGGAGGTCACGAGTGTCAAGGGCGGTTGAATTCCAGCGAATTCAAAGGACGGTCGAATTCTAGCAATTTCAGAGGGCTCACAAGTGGAATCGCGTCATGGGCATTTTAGTTGTGCTAGGATTCCCAATTCTACAGCTTCTAAGTAACCAAACAACCAAATTGAATCGAGGCCAATTCTAATTCCGAAATTCCGGCCACAATTTCAGGATCCAAACGGGGGTTAATGAAATAACCATTGCATCACCTGCACATTAGCACTTGATTCTTCAAGGTTGTCAGTGTAATCATGCTTATCATTATCACTGTAAACATGCCGGACATCATTATCATCTACTCTTTCGGCCTGATCAGCCTACAAAAAACATGGACACATAGTGCAACAATGTTCATTCATTCATCTCTGCAAAAAATGAAAGAGATGGCCCAGGTGCTTACATCATTTTCTTCTGCTGCCATTTCATTCATCCAATCCTCTTCAGGAAACCTTCGTGCCATGACAGCATGCATGCGGTTTAATTTATTTTTCATTTCTTTTATTTCAGATCAACAAAAGTAAGACCTTGAGAAACCTTTACTTGGCTCCAATACTTATCATCAAAGTACCCCCGTGGTTTTGACTCCTTAGCAATGACATTATCAAACACCTCATCAAAAACTTTTTTTGAAATACTACCATTGTTCTTTTCTTTCCATTTTGCTAATTTGATCTATCATATTGAAATAAGCATATACAAATGTTTTAATATTATGAGCTTAATTTCAGATTTATTGTAAATCATAAGAATAGAAAAATACTCCCTTCGGTCATAAATACTTATCGTTTTGACCAAGATTCGATCAATTTTTTAAAACTTTGACCATCAATAGCTTCCAAAATATTTAGTTTGGAGATATAAAAAGCACACGTGTAGATTTGTCTTGAAAAATACTATCATAATATATATTTGTATTAGATATTATAACCATATTCTAATAGAAAATAATGGTCAAACTTATATATCAAAGACCGTAAAAAATAAAAAAACATCATGTATTTTTGACCGGAGGGAGTACCATGTCATGTGCGAGGGCCTTTACGCGTGGTACCGTAACACGTGCACTATATCGCGTGTACTGTAGCACTATGCATACTTTTTCTTTTAGTTAGTTAATTGGAAAGATTATATGATATTTAGAGATAAGATTAGATCAGATTTGTTAGGGGTCATTTAAAAGGTAAGATTAGATTTATTATCAATTAGAGATAGAATTGACTAGGAGATATAGTTGGATTCGGTCAAGGACTTTCCATTCCGAGTTCTATTTATAAAAATCATGTAATCGAATCAATCAACACTACTACATAATAGGGCTTCACTGTCGGTTCCAAACTGGCTTTCACTGTTAATTTTGGAACCGACAGTATGCAAGCGACAGTGCTTGCTAGGTCACTATCACTACTGGGCCTTTTCGACCAGCAGTGATGTTGTTTTTCAAAAAACAAAAAGAAAAGAAAAAGATGACCACTCAAGCACCGCCATGCCTAGGCATCTCCGCAGCTCGTCCACCGCGTGTGCCTTACACAGAAAAATACAGCAGCACGAAGGCCACTGCCACAACACACCCTACAGATGGAAACCTCGTCAGATCTGTTGTGCCCCGTGCCGCCGCTCCACCATGATTGCACGCCTAGGCGCCGCTGCGCCCGTTTCCTCACCATGGCTCTTCCGCCGCGCACCCTGCCTAGAAAAATGAGGCGGCATGAAGGTCACCGCCATAACACACCCTACCAATGGAAGCCTTACCAGATTCTCGAGCTCCACATTGCACCATGCTATTCGACCTCCACACGCCGCCACAACAGAGAGATAGAAAGCGGTGAGGGTGACAACCATGAGCTCAGGAGGAGGGATTGGATCTCGACGGTGGCCGTGAGCGAGAGAGAGGAGGGACGGGAGGTGGGTGGCAGTGGCAGAGATAGATAGAGGAGGAATGGGAGGTGGGTGGCGATGACGCTTGGGAGGAAGGGATTGATGGGATCAAGGTGGGTGGCGGCAGCGCTTGGGAGGATGGGGATCGACGAGATCGTAGGTGGCGACAGAGACAAGAGAGAGAGAGAGAGAGAGAGAGAGAGAGAGAGAGAGAGAGAGAGAGGGGAGTACTGCCAGGTTTGGACTTAGAGATTTTTTAGGCCAGGGATGAGGCGTGGATGTGAATGCGAGGCGACTAAAATGGATTCGATTCGATATTCAGGTCTGGCTCCTAGGTTCACTACTGGTTTTTATTATCAACCGGCTATGATAACAACATATCACTACCGGTTCTTTTCTAAAACTGGCAAGGGTACTATTTTTCTTATAAACCGATAGTGAAAATAGTATCACTGTCGGTTTTAATTAATGAGGTGGTGATAAAGTGGCAAATAATACCATTTATGTAGTAGTGCAAGCAAGAGAAATCAATCTAGTTTTCAGTCATCTTCTCCTCTAATGTTCTAAGCCTCCCAATCTATAGTCCAGTCCCTCCTCTAGCAGCCACACCGTCTAGCTATCCTTTCGTCGGGTATTTATCCTAACATACCCTTACTATCTTCACATTATTGTTAGCGTAGCTGCCATCCTTGTTCTTATGAGCTTCATCCCATAATTCGATCCTGTGGACCTTTCCTCTCTTCTTTTCTTCATGCAGAAAAAAAAAAGAAGATCCAATAATCTGTCAGTTAGAATACCATTTAATTTGTCAGATATCTAAATTTACGGCAGAACATTCATCACCATCTCTTTTTTCAGTCTAGCTTGGTTTTTCCTTCCTGTTGTGTGTGAATTCTTCTGTTCATTTGCACACCGAGAGTTTATTACACATAATTGCTGCAAAGATAGTAAATTGAATCAGTAATTTTATAGAAAAATGGTATTGGAATTCAATCCAAGTGGTAGATAATGTTAAGTTACCATGTGTTTTTCTCCTCACCATATTCCAAGAAGAGTACTCCACTGATGTTTATCGACATTTTGTAGAACATCTTTCAGGATATCCTCCAGAGATCTGTCTTGAAGATTGAAATATTCTTTCTTCAACTTAGATTTGTAGGCTCTCCACCTATTGTTAACAGTTAGTAGGATCCAGTCCCTTGCAAGCTGCTTCGTCTCAGCAGGGTAGACAAATTTTTTCTTTAACAAATAAATCTGTCTGTTAGCAGCCAAAACAAACATGAAGAATTATATTGTCAAAAATGATTTACCTCAACATCCCTAATTATGTTCTCCTTACTGTCCCATCTTGGAATGTGCAATGGTGCAAATGTTGGTTTCTCTGCAATACTTTCAAGATACTGACCAAGAATATATAGAAGCCAATCTTTTTCTCAAATGCCAGGAGAGCCACGGGTCATTTTATTAAAGAGAAAGAGAGAAAGAGGTATTAATAAAGAACAACACATTGTCCACCCCTAGATAAGACAACAACGCTCCACAAACAAGACGAACAAAATGACCAACGAAACTACTAGGAACAAGGAAGAACCAAACATAAACTACCCAGCTAACAAGCTACGGAAGTCCTTAGCTCCAGCAGCACACCAAGGAGCTCCCTCGTCTGCCACCGTTCTCAGCACCAGACTAACACTTGGAGTTGCACTGTTGAAAATGCTGTCATTGTGATGTTTTTGTAATTCCCTAGCCACTAGAGTTAGGGTAGTTAAAGCATTTTCTAAGCTGCTTGTCGATCGCGATACCACCAGTCAGAGAAGACAACCATACCCGGCTGAGGTACCACGGACTGCAGCCCAAACTTCTGCAGGACAGGAGGCCGGGTGTTGCAACCCCCGCCTAGCCAAGCGGTCCGCTGTCCAACATCTATTGAGCGTTGCAAGCTATAGAAAGAACTTGCAGTGAAGAGGAGCCCAGGTCTTCTAGATGAGCTTCCAAGCTGTGAAACTGGTGGAACCAAGAAAGATAGTGTTGTATGCTGATTTACATGAGTACATACCCGACCTTGATAGCTTCCAAAACTGCTGATCGCCCACACCTTGCTATAAATTGATTTTCTTCCAATAGATCCCAGAGCTGAAGGTATTCCTTCAGTGCATTGACTGAGAGAATGCCTCTAGTATCCAACACCCACCATCGATGGGTGAGTGCTTGCCTCATTGTCCTATATCTCACCATGGGACAATGGAGATAAGATTTGGAGCCAAATCTGAGATAGACCTTCCCTGTAGCCACCTATCTGTCCAAAAAACCGATCTTTCATTTGGTACACCATTTTCATCAGTCCCTACAAATTACTTTTCCACCCTTCTTGAGGTGATATGATTGTGTAGATATACCACAAGATGGACATGCATATTTGCCACCTGTGCTCCAACCATATAGGTAAGCTAATGCAGGAAAATCATTCAAAGTCCATAACAGCGTAGCTCGGAGAGAAAATTTCTTCTGGGAAGAAGCATCAAATGTTTCCACTCACCCCCCCCCCCCCCCTCCCAAAAAAAAATTCTAATAGTTCATCGATCAATGGTTGCAAATATACATCAATATCATTCCCTAGGGAATCTGGTCCAGGAATGATCATTGATAAAATTAAAGATGTTTGCTTCATGCAAATCCAAGGTGGTAGATTATAAGGAATAGGCCATCACTAGCCAAGTACTATGCTTTGAACTCATGTTCCGGAAATGGTTAAATCCATCACTTGCAAGACCAAGGCGTATATCACGAACATCTTATGAAAATTCCAGATATCTGCTATCAAAATCTTTCCAAGCATGACCATCAGCTGGATGTCACAGTTTTCCATCTTTTGTCTGACCCTCATCATGCCATCACATGTCATCTCAAGTTTGGTCAGTTCCAAATAACCTTTGGATCCTTGGTATCAATGGAAAATAACAAATTCAGCCACATTATGTTTCGTATCTGCAAATTCAGACTAAACACCATCTATTTCGGCTTCAGACATAATTGATAGTGATGATTCATAGCTTTCGGGCATAACAAATGCAGCTTGTAGCAGTCCTTGCATGTCATGCAATCTGACATGGCCATCTTCTACTGTAGCAGTCCTTGGAACACCGGTAGGCAAATTCCTAGTGTTATTTGGCACGGGAGCAAATGCAAATGATGGTGAGTCATACTCCTCTCCGTGGTGAATCCAGGTAGTATAACCCTGAAGAATACCATCACATTTCAGATGTGTCTCAACTTCATTGCGATTCTAGGTTACATTGTTTTGACAATTTTTGCAAGGAAGAATATCTTGCTAACACTTGGAAGGTTACGGAAAGCATAAGACAGAAATTGGTCGACACCATCTTTATAGGTAGACTCCCGTCTTGGTTTACTCATCCAACTTGGATCCATCGTCCTATGAAGCTGCAGCAATAAAACAAAAGCAATAAATCTTTTTAGCAGTATATAGCTTCTTAGTATGGCAAAGCAATGATAGTATCAAACAATTAGTTCAAATGAACTTATCTGAATCATCAGTCACATTAAACAACATAAGAAATGTTTTTCACATATTCACATGAAAATAATAGATGTGCGTACATTCATATATTAGATTCTATATTTATCTTGTAATTAATCAGTATCCATCTAGCTATCAAGTTCCAGAGTAGCTTTATTTGACTATCAAATAATTAAAATTTTCAATAATTCCTTCAAGGTACAAATTCACTAAACTGTTTTCAAAGAAAGCTTGTCACCTGAAACTGATGAATAGACTAATAGAAGTGTGATTATGCCTCGACAAGACAATAATGGTGGGACAATATTGATAGCCTGATGGAGTGATGGGGTTACTCCCCCATTGCGAGTAAGAAATTCTAATCTGTGCTCAAGAAATTGCTACAACATACGGACTACAGGACTTCTGTTTAAATGTCATGGAAAATTCAGATGCACGGACCATAAATTCCGTGCCATGCTAGCACGGGAAGATTTTCCTGCAAGATTAAAAACATCTGCTTCTCAACCATGCTTAATCTAGATTGGAGCAAGAGTATTTCAATCCAATACTTACCAGCAAACGTAGGATGGCTGTGATAATTGCTCCAGATCTAGGGTCTCTGGCGGTTGAAGGGTGCTTCGGAATCCAGCAAATTTTGTCATCGTCCACAACAGCGGATGGTTGACGGCGGCTGCATTCTGTCAATGACGTTTGAGCAACGATTCGGGAGATAGAGAATCTAAGACGGCGATTGAAGCATGTTTCTTGACTACAGATAGGAGGAGACGAGCCTCAACAGGATTTCATTTTTCTTTTCCTATTACGAGCTGTGTATCAGATGCGGCGGAGGAAGACTCGGATGCAGAGATTCCACCGCCCACGAATTGATTTTCTTGTTGGCGATATGATTTTGTTCTTTTATAAAATGTGAAATGTAAACGTGCAACATATAAACGGTTGTAGTCAGCTGGTAAGCGTTGATTGGGAGGTAGGGGAGGTTGCTGGTTCCGAAGGCCATGTACAGCTTTTTATAAAAAAAATTACAAGTCTTAAGCCACTCAGAATTGCTTGAGACATGTTGTGGAAACAAAACAGAATTATAGAAGAGCATCTAGACAATTGTGTCGTGAGAATAGGAAACAAGCTTTGATGCGTTTTCTGAAAACATGTAACAACCGTGTCTACACGAGGCACCATCTAAGACGTACGTACGCTATCAAAAGCTAGTAATGAGAGCATACCTAGCACCTAGTTCTGTGGTAGTGTCGCTGCCACTTCGTTACTTTGATTAGAAATTGTTACCGTTAGAACCTTCAATCTTATTAGGTTTCTATTAGAATGACCGTTGTGCCCCTCGTTCAATGACGATGCGGACCACACTCCCTCATCTGACCCAACGGAGCCCAGCTTGATCCCCAAGTTGAACCCCAACCCCTCAATGGAACGAACCCCAACTCTAGTTCTATCCCCAATCGAACCCTAGCCGAACCAGATTGAAAGATAGGGTGAGAGGAGACGAAGCTCGACTGGGGCATTGACTCTCAAGCAGATTGGAGGGATTGTGGTATCGATGCCAAGCCCTTGTCGTGCTTGGTTTCCTAGGGGGTAAGTGTTCCTTGTTCTTCTCCCTATTTTGTTTTTGTGAGATGAGCTTTTGTATGTGATACCTACAAGGAAAGATTAGAAATTAATGTAGTGTGTGCAATTTTGATGGTGTGTTAATTCACAGGATGGAATCTAAATCGAGTTACTTGTTGAAAATTAGACTCGTTGAAAACCCTAGAAACCGAAGGAAGGAGTTTTCATGCTTTAGCTTCACCAAGGTTATAGATTATGATATCTGTAATTTTAAAGACTTTGTCGAAGAAATTGTGGGTAAGTACCCTCCTGGATACAATGAAGTAGTGACTAATTGTTACTATGATGATGGCAACAAATACTTTCCACAAGTCAGAATAGACCAAGAACTGCTTGAAATGTTTGACAAACATGCTGATAGCAAGGTAGTTCGCATGAGCATTCCATACACAAACCCCACAGAAGTTGTGCCTATCCCTGAGAGCCCTGCTCTAGAAAAGAAGGGAATGATGATGAGATTGAACAATCTGAGAACTTGATATACCATGCAACCCATATATTGCTTGTGCATCTGTAGCAACTGCAAGCCAGCCTTCTCAGCCTACAACAAGCCAACCTTGTGAACCTACAACAAGTCGAATATTTTTTAATAATATTATTTTATTGAAAATTACAAAAAAAATTATTCAAAATCACAAAATACAAAATTAGGTATCTGTCGGCACGTGGAGTGCCAACTAGGATCCTATATGTGGTAGTGGACCCAAGGGCCTAATAGCATGCAAATGCAGTCAAAATGGCATGTTGGCACTTCGCATGCCAACATGCCCTTAGGTACCTGCGGACATGTCTGTTAGCTGAGGGCATGAGCCGACAGACCTGTTGGCACACGAGATGCCGATAGTCCTGTAGGTAACCCGTGTTCTGACATATATATTTTTTTGTTTTTTTCTTTGGGAAGATAAAAGTTTTTAATGGGATGGTAAATAGCAGTGAACTATGCTTATAAAATTGAAAATTTAAATTAAGCGAAGCACTGGCGGGCTGCAGAACTACTGACAACATCAGTGGCATGTTTGGTACAATTTTCATACCATCATAAGCATATACTGATGACGAACCTAACATGCCTTAGGGAATTTGAAGAAGCAACATACATAGTGGAACAACGACATTGACATGTATGGTACAATTGTAAAACTAATCTAGACATGTATTGAATCTAAATCTAACATGCCTTAGGAAATTGAAACTAGTTGATTACTAGGGATACTCTACTCAGTGTAGCGGGGGTACTTTCTCTTCCTTTCCGTCTCAAGTCTAGCTTCACTAGCCCGACATATCCTCTCGCGCTTTTGCTCCCTATCTTCCTTACGTGCCTCTACTTTTAGGTGGTTCTCCCCCTCTTTCCTGTTCCGCTCTTCCTCTTGTAAGCGTTTGAGGGTAGCCTCTCTCCTCTCATTGGCTTCTATTTCATGGAATTGTCTCCATGCTACCCGATGCTATGTGTGGAGGAGGAATATATCTGCTTGATTCTGCAGAGTATCGATCCACTGTATGAAGTCACACAGTGGTGGCGGATACTAGCCAAGAAGGGAAATTTTGTAAGTGGTAAATGATAAATAGTTGTGATTTAGTTTTGCAATATTGTTTTGCAGAGTATCAATCCACTGTATGAGTCCACAGATTTTTCTCTAGAAAGGCTAAGTCTAAAAAGGCTACGTTTGGATAGCTTACGTCTGAAAAGCCTATGTCTAAAAATATTAGGTATGAAAATGCTACATCTGAAAATGTTACTTTTGAAAAGCCTATGTTTGAAAAGACTACTTCTAAAAAGCTACCTCTAAAAAGGCTATGTCTAAAACGCCTATAACTGAAAAGTCTACATCTGAAAAGCCTATGTTTAGAAAAGATATGTCTTAAATCATTGAAATTAGGGTTAAACATTATGATAAGCATTTGTAAGGAACCATCTAAACAATATTCTAATTAATCATTAGGAGGATCATTATTCACAATCACAACCTCAGTGTTTAACCAGAATACTATCCGGTAATCCTGGCACGTGTTTTGTGTTCAAGATCGGAACACATACTTTTTCTATATGTAAATCACAACATAGTTTAAGAAAGAGCGAGTAATTAAAGTTATAATACAAGTTCTTAAGCATACAACCATTTGTAACAGTTTACACAAAGAGAAATTATGCAGCGGAAGATTAAAACCTTAACAACAACAAAAGAAGAGTGGAGCCATATGCCCTTAGGCTCCACCCCAAAAGTTACGCCTCACTAGAGTAGGATGCACTACTCTTGTCCACCACATACATCGGCTGGCACGAAATAGCCAAACATCGCCTCACCCTCATCAGCAGAACTTGAAAGAGCAGCGTTAGTACGAAGGTACTCGCAAGACTTAATCCATATAGGGCACATATAAATAGTCCAACTCTAAGGGTCATACATTGAGCTATTAGCAAGAGTAAGGCCACAGGGTTAAGTAAAACATATACGGTAAGCAACCTAGATAACTACGTGTGAGCATCTATACTGAGCCGACATACTAGTGTACCCTACAAACCGCAACTTAAGCATGTATGTATAGGAACCATAGTGTCCCATCAACAAAAACCACCGACCATTTCCATCATACCATAACCTTATCCCACATTCGTAAACTCTACGACCGATACAAATGAACGCAAGCATGCTTATGACCGAGAGTGCATCATTTTGAAATGTTTTTACACCCTGCAGAGGGTAAAACTTTACCCACATGACTCGAGTACCATTCGGCTTGTAATACTCGCAAAAGTACACACAAAGGGGTACTCGTACCAACCTTTCTCATACCCAGAACCATCACTTGCAATGCCCCTATGGCACCGGGGCTACTGCTAGCAAGTCCTGGCCATGTTCCAGCTCCCTGACACCTTACTTATCCTTTTCTTTTTCTCTTACACATCATAGACCCGCATGGCAAGTGTCGGCATGGCTTATGATAATTGGCTTACCTTACCATTAGATTAGCATGCGGTGAGTACGAAAGTGATAGAGAAAACTGCACCGATGGAGGGCCTTAAACGATGCAAGCGGTCTATGGCATCTGGGCTCCTCTCCTGAACTACCCAGAGGACTCCTCCTGGATAGAAGATACCCCTAACACCGCCCACATCTCGCCTCAACCTCACATCTCAACCATCATCTCAACCTCATATTTGTATTTGTGAACAATGATTAAGCCCTAAGCTCGCGAACAACGGCAGCATTGTCGCTCAACTTCTACTGAGGACTTAAGCATTGCTAAGCATTTCGAATAATTCTTGAAGCTAGATACCAACTATATCATCAAGGCTACAAGGATAAGGATTCATCAATAAGTCAAGATAGAGACAATGCATCAACATAGGTTCTACCCAGATCAGCCTGACACTGGACTCAACACATGCAAACATACATAAAGCATAATTTATCAATTTAGACTCCATTCAATTTGAACAAAAGGTGCAGTATGCTTATATGCTTGCCTTGTTGCTCTGGGGTTTGCCCGATACTTCCCGCACATAACTCACAGAAATGCGGAAGGTTGGCGTTGTCCTCGATCGCGCTCACTTAACACTCCGGATCTTCGTTCACTACTAAAGAACACATGCAATAATGAGAATGAATGACATGCAATGATGGATGCTCTACAGTGTATGACAACAGTGGAGATGTAATGTTTTATGACATAAGCTTAGAGCATCAAGGATCACCTTAACTTAAATTATTATTAAACATTTAATAATTTATGTATTTTATTAAGCTTAACCCAAGCTTAAGACGAATTAGAAAGTTAACTATGTTTAACATGAGTGTGAGTATTTCTAATGAACAGGGCACAAAATAATGAGATTAACAGAATTGGCCTCACCAATTTTGGGGTTACCAACAATTAATTATGGATTAATGAAGCTTAAACTTATTTTATTAACCAATAAAATTCCAATACATATTTCATAGCTCCTAGTATTTTTAACATGTAGATTATGCTCACACAAACCCAACAAAATTTGTTTCACTATTTTTGGAGCTATATTTTATTTCTCATGAATTTTACAATGTTTCAGCCGATTTATTAGTTGTACACTAAATCCATTTCATGATTTTTTTAATTTAACCGAATATAAAAAGGGCCTAATCCCTTTTTGCACTTAGCACCAGCTAGCCCCTGCGGCTGACAATGGGGCCTAACGGGTTGACCCGGGTCAAAATTGACCTGAGGCCGGCTGCACTGCGTTCCGGCTAGCTAGCCGGCGGTGGAAATGGCCGGCCGAGGGCACCATCGGCATCAGTATGCGCATGTGAACACAACGGCTTGCCTCTCAGTCAAGGAGCCCAATGGTGGCACAGCTGGCGATGAGTGCAAGCGACGGTGGCGCATGGTCGTGCGAGGAGGGATGAGCTGAGGACGGGCCACAAGTGAAAGAGCGAGCGCAAAAGACTCCATGGGGGAGGGGGAATCTCACAATGGTTTCAGATTGGACGGAGGAGCTGCAGTGAGGCTGGTCAATGGTGAGCAGTGGATGGAGGCGCCGGACTTGGAGAAGACGACGTTGTGGGGATGGAGGCACCGGACTTGGAGAAGATGGTGGTGTGGGGATGACGGCTGCCCTAAGTAGTCTACAAAACCGGTGGTGAGAGGCATAGAGAAAGAGAGGGGATAACGGGTGGGCACGGTGAACAATGGCCGCCGAAGAAAATATTTTCCCCATCCCTTCTTTAATTCAAAACAAAACTTTCCTATGGTCTAAAAACCATGGGACAAATTTTGTGTGAAACTATAATTCACGTACAATACATTTTGACTTGTTTGACCCCAATAGCCTGAGCCAATTTCCAATTAAACTTCTCCAAATATGCAAGATTTTCTAACTTGTGGTAATTTTTATGCCTTCAAAGTAATTCCCAAAAATTTGGGACAATTCATTTATATTCTTCACATGGCATGTACTAATTTCTAAAATTGTTTCCAACCCTATGTTTTATAGTAACTTTGTGAGATGCTTCACAATGCACAAATTCACATTGACTATAACATTTTATGTTTAATTGAAATTCATGTTAAAAATTGCTCAAAACAAATAAACATGATGCTAATGATACTTAATGACGTGATTAAGCAATGTGGGCTATCACAAAACTCCCCCTTAAAAGAATCTCGTCACGAGATTCGGGTAGAGTGCGGGGAATTGAGAGTTCCCGAAACGGAATGATGATAGCATCATCGGACGACACTACGGTGCTGCAAGGGCATCCTTCTCAGATCTCGGAAAACTCCCAGGTCTATAAGGGCCATATTCACCTAGATAAGCAAATCCTTCAACAAGGACTCCACAAGAAAATAGCGGATATTGTGTAAGCGATGATGGGGTCATCATCCTTTCTCATCTTAGTTCACTGACATGACAAAGTAACAAGTCTCACTTATACTCACGAGAGAACAAGGCAGGGTGGTCTCCTTGAGAACTTGATGGTGATTGTGTACATATATAAGAAAAACAGAAATACAAGATTACTACTAAACCACGGGTGGGCGGAACGATGGAACTTTCATCTACTCAAAAGGGAATGCATCTCAACATCATGCATTTCATGACGTTTATATTACTATAGCACCATTTAACCATGCTGTGAGGAATAGAAACTAATGCAATACTCGCAATTTGGAGAAAAACTTGGGATAATCAGCGTGAAGTCAATCCTCACGTTCCCACGTCACTTCGCCTTCGGAGTGATTACTCCATTGAACCTTGATAAACTTAATTGACTTACGCCGCGTCTTCCGTTCAGCTTAATCAAGAATATGAATCAGATGTTCACAGTGGGAGAGATCCGGCTGCAATTCTTGGTTTGCAACTTCAATGACTTTGGTTGGGACTCGAAGGCATTTCTTCAATTGAGAGACATGAAAGACATTGTGCACGGCGAAGAGGGACAGAGGCAAGTCCAACTAATAGGACACCTCTCCACGCCGAGCAATGATTTGAAATGTACCAACATAGCGAGGTGCTAGCTTCCCTCTAACTTGAAAGCGTCAAACCACTTTGAGAGGTGATATCTTAAGATAGACGAAATCCACAATCTCAAATGCAAGATCTTGTCTGCGGCGATTCGCATAGCTCTTTTGTCAGGACTGAAACGTGAGGAGACACTTGCGAATCGTCAGAACATGCTCTTCTGCCTCCTTGACCAAATCTAGGACAAGAAAAGCCTTTCACCAGATTCGGACTAATTCAACAGCATTCGGCAGCGTCGGCCATACAAGGCTTCAAATGGTGACATCTCAATGCTCGCTTAGTAACTGTTGTTGTAGGAGAACTCTGCAAATGGCAAGCAGATTTCCCACTTCTTCCCATATGTGAGGACACAAGCCCTTATCATATCTTCTAAGATTTGATTCACCCTCTCGGTTTGACTATCGGTCTGAGGATGATATGCAATGCTAGGGAAGTGCTCGGTTTCCATAGCTTCATGAAGGCCCTTCCAGAAATGGGAAGTGAATTGAGTGCCTCGATCAAAAATAATTTTATTCAGAATCCTATGGAGGAAAACAATCCGAGTGAGGTACAGCTCCACGTACTGCTTGAACGAAAAGGTGGTCTGGACAGGCAAGAAATGAGTGTACTTTGTCAACCGGTCCACAATGACGCAAATTGAGTCATACCCATGAGAGGTCTTTGGCAACCCGGTAATGAAATCCATGTCGGTCTCCTCCCACTTCCTAGAGGGAATGGGTAGAGGCTGAAGCGTACCGGCCAGTTTAAGATGCTCGACCTTCACTCTTCGGCAGACGTCACACTTAGCTACATATTGAGCAATCTCTTGCTTCATGTGAGTCCACCAAAATCTGGGCTTGAGATCTTTATACATTTTTGTGCTCCCTGGATGAATGGACAACAAAGAGTCATGAGCTTCATCCAGTATCTTCTTCCTTGAAGCTTCGACCTTCGGAATCACTAGACGGTTCCCAAACCACAGAACATCTTGACCATCTTCAGAGAAACACGTGGCCTTGCCTTTTTTCACTTCGTCTCAGACTCGGGCCATGCTCTTATCATCTTCCTGAGCCTTTTATCTCATCCAAGAGAGTGGATTTCATCTCCAAATTTGCAAGGAAAACATCCAGAACCATTTTGAGTCTCAACCGTCAGAATTCATCACAAAGTGTGGCATTCTCGGGCTTGACCATAAGACAATTGCAATGAGCTTTCTGGATCAAGGCATCGGTGATTACATTCGTCTTGCCAGGGTGATAATGAACTTCCAACTCATAGTCTTTGATCAACTCGAGCCATCTTCACTGCCTCATATTCAGATCGGCTTGAGTGAAAATGTATTTGATGTTTTTGTGATCCGTGTAGATACGATAGAGATTTCCCAATAGATAATGGCACCAGATCTTCAAGGCATGGACAACTGCTGTGAGCTCTAAATCATGGTTTGGGTAGTTCTCCTCATGGCACTTCAACTAACGTGATGCATAAGCAACAACTCGACCCTCTTGCATGAGGACACATTCGAGGCCTATGCGGGAAGCATTGCAATAAACATCAAAACCCTTGTCCATTTCTGGCTGAGCGAGAACGAGAGCAGTCATGAGTAGTTTCTTCAAGGTTCAGAAAGCTGACTCACATTCACTGGACCACTCGAACACGCTGCCTTGCTTCAACAACTCAGTCATAGGCTTGGCAATCTTAGAGAAATTCTTGATGAACCGACGGAAATAGCCCGCGAGTCCGAGAAAACTTCGAATGTCAGTGACATTCTTGGGCTGAACCCAATTAAGCACATCCTGCACCTTGCTTGGGTCAACTGCGATACCATTCTCTGACAAGACATGACCCAGAAAAGGAAGCTCTTTGAGCCAGAACTCACACTTGATGAACTTGTCATAGAGTTGGTGACCTCGAAGTCTTTGCTTGGGTCAACTGCGATACCATTCTCTGACAAGACATGACCCAGAAAAGGAAGCTCTTTGAGCCAGAACTCACACTTGATGAACTTGTCATAGAGTTGGTGACCTCGAAGTCAGCTAAGAACAACACGGAGGTTCTCAGAATGTTCCTCTTTAGTCTTGGAGTATATAAGAATGTTGTCAATGAAAACCACGATAAACATATCAAATTCTTCCATGAACATGGTGTTCATCAAATACATGAGGAATGCTAGTGCATTGGTCAGGCCAAAAGACATGACGGTGAACTCACAAAGTCCCTAACGGGTGGAAAAAACCGTCTTCAGAATATCCTCTGATCGGACCTTTATTTGGTAGTAGCCTAACCTCAAGTCAATCTTCGACAAAACTCGGGCACCAGCCAACTGATCAAATAGAATATCGATCCTAAGAAGCAGATACTTATTCTTGACAGTGACCTCATTCAGAGGACGGTAATCAACACACATTCCCGGAGTACATCCTTCTTCTTGACAAAGAGTGTCAGGCATCCCAAGGGTGAGGAGCTTGGACGAATGAAGCCCTTCTCAAGAAACTCTTAAATTTGCTTCTTCAATTCCGCTAACTCATTCGACGACATCTTATATGAGTTCTTTGAAAGTGAGGCTGTTCCGAGCACACGATGAATATAGAATTCTATTGCTCTGTCGGGTGGCATTCCTGGCAGTTCTTCAGGGAAGACATCAGGAAATTCACAAATCACAGGAATATTCAGGAGATCCGTGGCTATGAAAACTTTCAGAGCATATAGGTGGAGACCTCCCTCTCCAAGGTGAAGAGAAACTTGTTCACCCCTTGGGCTTTTGAGAGAAACGACTCTCTTGGCACAATTAAGTCGAGAACTATATTGGGCTAACCAATTCATTCCTAAAATTACGTCCATTCCTCTAGTATCCAGCAAGATCAAATTTGAAGAAAACTGAACTCCCTCAATGGGAATCTTGGCCTTAGGAACAACCTGATTAGTTATTAACTTAGTCTCGGGTGCATCGACATGGTAGGCAGAAGGCAGGGTCTCGATAACTATATTGTGTCTCAAAGCATAATCCTCCTGGATGAATGAATGGGATGTACCAGAATTGAAAATAACAACTATGGGATCAGAATTCACAAGTAGCATACCGACGAGCATGCTGTCGTCCTCCTGAACCCTTTTGTTGGTGATGTGGCGCACTTGGCCACGCTTAGGAACGTGCATAGCCTGAGAGGCTTGTGAAGTATATTAAGCAGGTGGTGGCCTTGGAGAGGTTGCCATGGCTCCCAGCTTCGGGTAGGGGCCATCTCGAGCATAGTGGCCGACGCACCCATAGTTGTAACACGGGCCACCGGGACCACCTGTCACACTGCCCTGAGATGCAGTGGGTCTTGGAGGCTACCCTTGTGGAGCGGAGAAAGATGGGCACCACACTATCCACATCAGCAGTGGAGCACTCAAGACCGACGTGTGAGGTGGTGGAGGCTGCCTCTCCATGCGGGTGCATTGAGAACCGCCGCCCATGGAAGGCGATAGGACCCTATTGCGCTTCTTCTCCTCCTAGTGGTTCTTCAGCTTGAACTCCACCGTGAGAGAGGTGCTCACCAACTTGTTAAAGTCACAAACTCATGTGCGGATAGCCGGTCTTGCATCTTCGAATTGAGGCCATTCACAAAGCGGTATTGCTTCAGCTCGTCGGTGTTGATATCATCCGGCGCATATTTGAAAAGGTGATTGAACATCTGCACGTACTCCTTGATGGTCCTGCCTCCTTGCTTGAGGTCCAGAAACTCTCACCTTTTGATCCATTATCCCCTGATGGAATGCCTGACAAAACTCTGCACAAGACACCTGGTGGTTGGCGGAGTGCATGGCCAAGTAGTTGGTCCACCACGCGCCTGCCGCACCCTGAAGTTGATGGGTGGCAAAAAGCATCTTCTCATGATCTTCACATCTGAGGAGAGCGAGTTTCTGCTCAATAGTACGAAGCCAATGGTCAGCATCGAGAGGATCCTTAGCCCGTGTGAAGTTGGGCGGCTGAGTCCGTAAGAAATCGGTGAAGTCATTTTGGTGTCCGGCTCCACCTCCTCCTTGAGGGGTCATGTTACGCACGAGAGCTTCAAGGAGCATCGTGTGAGCATGACAATTCTGCTCAATTTGCATGAGCACATCCGCCAAGCTCGGCGGTGGAGGGTGGTTCTCACTAGAATCCTAGGGAAGATCTCCGAGACTATGGCAGGTTCTCATCCTGTTGCAATGATAAGATGAAGAGGGGAAAGTCAAATTCTGACATAGACTAAAAGCATTCACCGGATATCATTTGTTTGGACCTTTAATACTGTATATATGGAAACATGCATGCATATGACCAATAGGGAAAAATGAATGCATGCTCGATCCTTATCTACCGTTTCTTTCTCGAGCACGTCTCTCCGCAACAAACATCAAGATCACATGCACTTGTATAACCAATCATCACCCTTCGCGCCAGAAAGAATAAGTAGCATAAAAGAATAAGTAGTATTTTGCCGCACAAGTGATAATTCATACGGTGTTGCCAATGTATTCACTTTCTGTACCCTCACTGTACGGAACATACCAAGCCCCTGCATCGCACTGGTTGAGCCCCCGATATGTACCGACATCGGAATGCGTTCCTTACCATTTTCGTCGATGCAACATAAATCATAAATGCATCATACTGTGGAAACAAACAACTTAAACGTCACTCATATCCATGTTTTATACTTAGGGGTATAGTATAGCAAGTTTATACATATTAGCAAGAGAGGCACTAAAGAATCTTTAGTGGGTTGCTTAGTGATGTTGACACACTTACTAAACAATTCTTAGGACGTTGTTTAGGCTACTTAATTAAACCAAGCTCTGATACCACGCTGTGAAGGACTGTCTAAACAATATTCTAATTAATCATTAGAAGGATCATTATTCACAATCATGACCTCAGTGATTAGACATAATACCATCCTGGTAGTCCCGGCACGTGTTTTGTACCCAAGATCGGAACACATGTATTTCCAACATGTACATCACAACATAGCTTAAGAAAGAGTGAGTAATTAAAGTTATAATACAAGTTCTTAAGCATGCAACCATTTGCAATAGTTTATACAAAGAGAAACTACGCAGCGGAAGATTAAAACCTTAACAACAACAAAAGGAGAGTGGAGCCATATGCCCTTAGGCTCCACCCCGAAAGCTATGCCTCACCAGATTAGGATGCACTACTGTTGCCCACCACCTGCACCGGCGGGCACAAAGTAGCCAAACACCACCTCACCCTCACTAGCAGAACTTGAAAGAGCAGCGTTAGTACGAAAGTACTCGCAGTGGACTCAACACATGCAAACATACATAAAGCATAATTTATCAATTTAGACTCCATTCAATTTGAACAAAGGGTGCAATATGCTTAGATGGTTTCCTTGCTGCTCCATGGTTTGCCCGTTACTTCCCGCACATAACTCACAGAAATGCGGAAGGTTGGCGTTGTCCTCGATCGCGCTCGTTTCACGCTCCAGATCTTCGTTCACTACTGAAGAACGCATGCAATGATGAGCATGAATGACATGCAATGATGGATGCTCCATAGTGTATGACAACAGTGGAGATGCAATGCTTTATGACATGAGCTTAGAGCATCAAGGATCACCTTAACTTAAATTATTATTAAAGATTTAATAATTTATGTACTTAATTAAGCTTAACCCAAGCTTAAGTCAAATTAGAAAGTTAACTATGTTTACATGAGCATGAGTATTTCTAATGAACATGGCACAAAATAATGACGTTAACAGAATTGACCTCACCAATTTTGAAGTTATGAACAATTAATTATGGATTAATGAAGCTTAAAAATATTTATTAACCAATGAAATTCCAGTACATATTTCATAGCTCCTAGTATTTTTAACATGTAGATTATGCTCACACAAACCCAACAAAATTTGTTTCACTATTTTTGGAGCTAAATTTTATTTCTTATGCATTTTACAATGTTTCAACCGATTTATTAGTTGTATACGGAATCCATTCTGTGATTTTTTTTAATTTAACTGAATATAAAAAGGGCTTAATCCCTTTTTGCACTCAGCACCGGCTGGCCCTTGCGGCTGATAGTGGGGCTCGACGGGTTGACCCGGGTCAAAATTGACCTGAGGCCGGCTGCACCGCGCACCGATTGGCCAGCTGGCTCTACCAGGCTTTGCCGGTGGCGGAAATGGCTGGCCAAGGGCACAACGGCCTGCCTCTTAGTCGAGGACCCGACGGTGGCACGGCCAGCGAATAGCGCAAGCAGCAGCGGCGCACGATCGTGTGATGAGGTACGCGCTGGCGACGGGCCACAAGTAAAAGAGCTCGTGCAAAAGACTCCATGGAGGAGGGGGAAGCTCACCATGGTTTCGGATTGGACGAAGGAGCTATGGTGAGGTGGGTTGATGGTGAGCGGTGGATGGAGGCAACGGACTTGGAGAAGATGGTGGTGCGGCATCGATTTCAGCTGGGGAAAGGATGGGGCTCACGCGGGAAAGACTCGGGGGAGGGTCCATGACCTTCCTGTGTGCTGATCATGGCTCGGGCTTGGCAGCGGTGGCGCAGTGAAAATTGTTGGCGGCGTGGTTGCTGTGCTGTTGCATTTTGCGTGTGAGGGACAAAGCATAGAGAGAAGAGTGAGGGAGAGAGCGAGAGGGGCTGATGATAAGGGCGGCTGACACTCTCTCTCTGGATGGTGCCCGTGCCGTGGTGCAGTGGCCGGCCTCAAAAGTCCACAAAGCCGACTGCCTTCCGTAGTCAACAAAACTGGTGGTGAGAGGAAGAGAGAAAGAGAGGGGATGACGGGTGGGCACGATGAACATTGACCGTCGAAGAAAATATCCCCACCGCTTCTTTAATCCAAAAGAAAACTTTCCTATGGTCCAAAAACTATGGGACAAATTTTGTATGAAACTATAATTCAGGCACAATCCATTTTGACTTGTTTGACCCCAACAGCCTGAGCCAATTTCCAATTAAAACTATCCAAAAATGCAAGCCTTTCTAACTTGTCATAATTTTTATGCCTTCAAAGTAATTCCTAAAAATTTGGGAAAATTCATTTATGTTTTTGACATGTCATGGAATAATTTCTAAAATTGTTTCCAGCCCTATGCTTCATAGTAACTTTGTGAGATGCTTCACAATGCACTAATTCACATTGACTTTAAAAATTTATGTTTAATTGAAATTGCAGGTTAAAAATTGCTCAAAACAAATAAACATGATGCTAATGATGCTTAATGACATGCTTAAGCAATTTGGGCTATCACGGCATTATACGTAGGGCTTAACGGTAGTGTTAGCTTAATTCATTTATGGTAGTACATAAATAAAAAGGGTTCGCATACTTTGAACCGAAGGCACAATGAAATAATGTCTCCTAGAGGTGGTAGAGGGAGAAACAAAGGGTGTACTGGCACTAGTGATCTGGTTGGGTTCCTTTGGTCCTAGTGTGTACAACGAGCTACTCGAGAACTTCCCTTTGAAGTGGAAGATTGAGTTTCGGCCACCCCATCATCTTAGGACTAATGACCACCTGAAAGAAGAGTGGCCGAAGTTCTCCCATCGATACGACTATGTTGTGAACTTCTGGCCGATTTCGGTTACGAACATATTTTTTCAGAACTCCCATGAACCTTTCGAAAGGGGTACATCTGATGTAGAAACACGAGGCCAAGAATCCGTATCTGTTTCACAATGTGAACAATGAGATGCACCTGATATCAAAAAACGATGGAGGGAACAACGCCTCAAGTTGGAATAGAGTCTCGACCAGATCTTCCTGCAGCTTATCTAGCTTGGTCAGATCAATGGCCTTCTGTGATATCGCGTTGAAGAACGAACACAACTTTATGATTGGGTTTCGGACCTTCGACGGCACAATACCTCTAATGGCAATTGGAAGCATCTGTGTCATCATCACATGACAATCATGAGACTTCATGCCAGTTAATTTCAAATCTTTCATTTTTACTAGTCTCTTTATGTTAGCGGAGTAACCCGATGGAACTTTGATTCCATGCAAGCACTTGCACATTGCAATTTTCTCCGCCTTGGTCATACTGTAGCTAGCGAGACCAAGATATTTGTCACCTTCTTCCATATCTTCAAGATGTAGATCATGTCTAAGTTTCAAACATTTCAGGTACTTCCGTGCTTCGAGTGTATCCTTTGTTTTGCCAGGTATGTCTAGTAATGTACCAATCAAGCTATCACACACATTCTTCTCAATGTGCATGATATCGATTGCGTGTCGAACCACCAAATCCGGCAAATAAGCTAAGTCATAAAAAATAGATTTCTTTTTGAACATAGGAGCTCTAAGATTAGTTTTCGGAACCGATGTACACCCGCATCCCTTTCCAAGGATAACCCTAAGTCCCTTTACCACGTCATATACCTGTGTCCCAGTGCAATGCTTAAGAGGTGATCGAGTCTCAACTTTCCCATCAAAAGCTCTCCTGTTGCTGCAATACGGGTGATTCTTGTGAAGAAATTTACGATGACCTAGGTACACCATTATTTAGCTATTCTTCAGCCACAAGCTCTCTATTTCATCCAAACAGTGCACGCATGCACAGTAGCCTTTGATAGTCAGGCCCAATAGGTTACCAAGGGCAGGCCAATCCTGGATTGTTACGAAAAGCATTACGCGTAGGGTGAAGTTCTCTCGTTTGAATGCATCCCATACCTGCACACCATCGTTCCACGGTATTACAAGATCTTCCATTAATGGTTTCAGGTATACATCGATATCGTTGCCAGGTTGCCTTGGCCCTGGTATCAGCAGCAGCATCATAATGTACTTCCGCTTCATACACAACCAAGGAGGAAGGTTGTAGATACATAGAGTCACAGGCCAAGTGCTATGACTACTGCTCATGTTGCCGAATGGATTCATCCCATCCGTACTCAACCCAAATCTTATATTCCTCACATCTTCTGCAAAATGGCTCCTTGTATTTCCTATTGATGTTTCTCCATTACGTAGAATCAGCCGGGTGTCCCAACATTCCATCATCCTTGCGCTCCTCGGCGTGCCACCGCAACAGTTCGGCATTCCTTTCGTTCATGAATAAACGCTCCAACTGGGGGACTATAGGAAAATACCACATCACCTTGATGGGAGGCCTTTTAATCTTTCCTTCACCATCGATATCATCACGGTCACGCTTGTACCGTGATGCATCACATACGAGACACGCTTCCAAGTCTGCATGCTCTCTGCGATACAACATGCAATCGTTTGGACATGCTTGTATTTTCTGCACTTCCAATCCCAATGGGCACACAACCTGCTTGGCCTGGTATGTGTTTTCTGGTAGCACATTTCCCTTTGGAAGCAATTTCTGTAAGAATAGTAACAACTCTGTGAAGCTTGTATCAGACCACCCGTTGCTTGCCTTCAATTGTAGTAGTGAAAGCACGGTACGTAACTTTGTGTGCTCCCTCTCATAGCCCGGGAACAACAGTGTTTTAGAGTCCTCTACCATACGCTGGAACTTTTGAAACTCTCATTCATTGGTGAAGTTCCCCTCCCCATTGCGCAACATCTGCTCTAGTGTATTCGTCAGCCAACATATCGGTGTATTCGTTAGCCAACATATCGATGTATTCGTCAGCAAACATATCTTTGCACAAGTCTTCGTCTTCTCTGCCAATGTATTGCCCTTTCTATACGATCTCAGCTTCATCGTGCTCGCTCCAACGAGTATAGCCAGACATAAAGCCCCTTGGCATCAAGTGGGAATGTATCTGCTGGGTGGTGGAAAACTACTTCTTGTTCTCACAATCGACGCATGGACAACACATGTATTGAGACTGTGTATTTGACTTGCGCCGCGGCTTGTACCCAGGAAACAAGCCACATCGTTCTTGTACTCTGCACTCACATGGCTCGCATCGTACATCCATCTTTTGTCCATCTACAATTATATCATTATTGTAAATCCAAATTCATAACATCTAGAGTGATCACCAACAAGTAAATTACCTCATCATGTCCCACCGGCAATTAGTCTGAGTTGGAGGAGACGCCTTTTGTATGCTTTTGAGTATGCTTCCGATGAGTATTTGTTGGTGCCACCCCTAGAAATTTTCTTTATTATTAAACCCTTTTGTAGGACTAATTAAGTAAAAATAAAAAAATGCTCATACATAAAGTTTATATATTGGAGCTTGCTAATTAAATAAAATATAAAACATATAATAGGATCTTGCTACGTACCTAAATATCATGGAGAAATTTTCTAATTCATTAAAAATCAAAATAAATACGCTCAGACCTAAAGTTTTCATATAGGAGCATGCTAATTAATTAAAATATAAAAATATAATTGGAGCTTGCAACATACCTAAATATCATGACTAATTTTTCTAATGCATTATAAATCAAAAATAAATATGCTCATACCTAAAGTTTCAATTTAGGAGCTTTCTACATTAATTAAAAAATATATGCTCAAACCTATAGCTAATGTAAATCAATAATAAAGACACTTTCCACCATAAGCTACTAATTGAAGCTTCCGTATAATAAATGAAATATAATTGCATCTACATTGTCTTTAAACATCATGGACATAGGTGCATCTTCATCTTTTCAAAATCTAGAGTAATTTAGCAAATCAAATTCAACTAGAAATGGATTAAAGATGAAGTTACATACCTTGGAACACCTAGGGCATGAGGATTCCTCAAAATTTTGAAGCCACTAAGAACTTGGTGAGCAAAAATGGCCGCCACCGAGCAAACAGAGCTCCTCTCTGTTGTGTGCTCGGGCTTGGGGAAGGAGAGGGTGGCTTTTATATAGTCGAGATATCACTACCGGCTCATATAACAATCCGACAGTGATGCCATGCTATCACTGCCGGTTGGTGGATTAAACCGGTAGTGAAGATGGAGCAGGGCATCACTGCCGGCTTAAGCCAATAGCCAGCAGTGATGCTCTTATCACTGCCGGTTTGTAAGCCATGATGACTGTATTTTTTCCGCGTGTCTTATGAATCGGCAGTGATTCCCCATCACCACCGGCCCATTAGGAACTGGCAGTGATGGGTCGGTATATATAGGGGTTTATGTAGTAGTGAGGAGACCTTCACACCTCTGTAGTAGTTCCTCATGCCTCTGGAGATCTACCTCCTTCCACCTCAGAATGTCCACTCAGAGACGACGATGCTCCTCCCGCCTTTGATGATCCACGACTTGTCGCTTGCAATCCTATTCCTGCAAGTGACGTACCCGCTGCCGCACTTGATGTGCCTCTTGGCGTTGCTGTGCTTCCTCCATCTTTATCTCATACTCATGCTTAGTTTTAGCCTCTCTAGTGAACCCCCCATTGTAAGACGTACACACCACATTGATCTATTCCTTGAAGCGGTAAGGCTCTGGATGAAAAATCGAAGATGTTATGACAGTTGTTTGTATGAAAGGCTTTCATTATGAGAAATAAGTGAGGAAGATGAACACATCGTAAAATTGTCGTCAAGGTCAGGACACATGAAGAACCACCTTCCAAAAGTCTTGACATCAAAAGATGTAGACATCTGAGCTCAGTTTCCACACTTGCATGATTTACTTTCGCGCCATTGAGGCACTCCCTTGGGGTGGTTCCTCCATGAATCCATGAAGCACTCCTCCCCCTATTATCGGGTCCTCTCTGCTCTCGACGTCACGGCTATGCCATCGGCTCCTCCCCCTCTTATCCAGGCGGGATGCAGACGTATTAATAGTGGTGTGGCTGTTGGGACTCCAAGTGTCGATATGTCATAACTGGCTTTAAGGTGAAACAAAGTTAGACTAGATAGGACCACACACTGGAATGCTTTGAAGGCGAATAAGACCGCACAATGCTATGCTTTGAATGCAGATAGGACCGTACACTGGTACACTTTATTGGCGGATAGGACCGCACGCTACTACACTTTGAAGGCGGATAGGACCGCACGCTGCTATATGCTTTTGTAAGGAACGAGAAGACAAGAAATCAAAACATGGGTGATAACATAGTGGTGACATAAAAATTGTACATAACATGACATCCACATAAGAGAAATAACATGAAACATATGCAAGTAGTGTCTACTGCCAAAGTCAAGGGGCGCCGCCATGACCATTGACACGCTTGTTGGGCACGCCTAATGCCATATGGTGCCTAGCTGGTCGGTAATGTACGTGGTCGGTGGAGTACGTTAGGGGGTCAGGCAGAGGGTGGTGAGGCTGTGCTGCGCCTGCAAGGGTGGCAGGGTCATCCTATGATGGCTGTGTCGGTAGAGGTGCCCCTACTATCTGGGATGAGCCCTGCACGTCAGGCGGAACTGCCAGCCAGTTGTCTGGTATGGAGACCATCGAGCTAGACATAATGGTGAAGGAGCATAGTGAGGCCATCGCATGGTATCACCATGTCAAAATGTTGTGCATAAGATAATCATTCAATTGTAATGTGCAATCACAGGTGATCTATTTTAGAGAGACATACCTTGCACCGTAAGCCCCATGAAGAAACTTGTAGTCAGCATGTAGCGCATCTGTTGTGGCTAAGAGGATGACAAGGGTTTCTATCGAAGCGTGTGTCACACCAGGTTTTAACGAACAAAATCAAATGCAGTTTATGTATGCCTAGGATGTTTAACACACATAAGGACATCAGGTGAAGTAACAAAAGCAATACTTTTATAGAATAAATGTTTAACTCCTATAGCAATTGACATAGAATGTCTTCTATGTAGATAACTGCAGTGGAACAGAAGCACTGGTGCCCAACAACACTGCAGGCAACCGACCGGAAGACACGTTCCTAGAACGTCATAACCTCGTCTTGATAGTCTTCATTATCTTCACTCATTGAGCAGCACCACACAAGCAAGTGACTAAAGTCTCCATTTTGCTAGTGTTGATCAGGCACATCCCACACTGCCTAAGGTGTGTGGCGAGGAGATCACTACAAGACTGTTATAAAGTTTCTCCCAATATGTGCAAGCCTGCTAAGGTTTCACCACCAGGGTTTACGAAATCCCCTTCCAGCCCAGAAGCCCTCCCTCTCTTGTGCTAGATGGTTATCAGGATCTTCGATCCCTTCCCCACACATCCGCTACTACTAGCCAAATTGTTCTGGCTCAAGAGCCATCCCCACACATCCACTCCTACCGTTTGGCACACATAAACTGAAATCCACTAATTAATAAGCCAGGCCTCTCATAAGGGTTCGTGGTTGGTACAATACTTCTTGGGTTATCATTCTACGAACCAGTCCTTACTTAGGTTACTTGAGCAAAGACTAAACTAACAACTTAACCATGATCACCATCACCAACACCTATCTGCTCAAAGCCTAAGGTTCTATATTGCTATATCAAAATCATCATATTTGCCTTTATTGTTACATGTGATCATTAGTCAAGTATATGATACTTCCTGATATTCCTGACAGCATGGCTTAAGCATTTCTACCCATAAAAGACACCTAACCATAAACCACTTATGCTTCAAGGAAGGATAAGGTAATATCTAGGTAAATCCTAACATAGGTGACTACTAATCAAGTTGATATTGCATGCAATTTTGTAAAACAAAATAATTTAAAACATATGTTCAAGATGATCAAGAAGTACACTTGCCTTTTACCCAATGCTTCTCAGTGTTGTCGAAACCTTGGTCTTGAAGTCCCTCAAACAGATCCAAAACGTTATCGACTAATCACGAATTCTACCAACAAACAAAAGTAACATCAAATAAACTCAAAATTGCAAAAAAATAATAGGAATATAATGAAAGACTGAGATCTTTGATTAAGCTAGGTAAAGAGAATAGAATTGACTGGAGTTCTTACGAGGAAGGATAAAGCGATAGGATCTAGGGTTTCACATGAATTGATACAAAAGATTGACTGAAGCATTAATATGTGTGACCTACAAATTTATCTACTATTTTAATATCATAAACTCATGTTTGTGATACAATGACATGTAGATCTGGCCAGCATCTAAATGCTAATGCAATAAACATAAATTTACTAATCAAAATAATATCTTCATGTTGTAGGGATCTAGATGTTAAATAAGAGATAACTACTATAGAGCTATGAGAATTGATACCTAAAATGAATATGATTGGATAGATCATGCTTTTAGGAAAATTTAAGCATAAGAATCACTCAAATCAGAGCTAAAACGAAGAAGATATGAGGTTCTGAAGTTTTAGGGATGTTTCTGCAAAAGAGCTATTCTCTGGAATTAGTTTTGTACTTGAAAAGATTGGATTGCTGATAGGGTGTTGACAGGGCTTGGCTGAGATGATGTGGTAGACACGTGGGTTGACACGTTAGCGGGATTGTTGTTGTGGCGGGATGACGTGGCACATGTGCTGACTAGGTTAAAGAGGACACATGACGTGGCACCAATGTGTAGTTCAAACGGTGTCCATGATGTTATGAGGTCCACAGGATATGTGATGGATTCAGCTCCCGAAACTCCCGTAGACGCATAGCTACTCCGACGACCACTGAGGCTGGAGTGCACACCATCAGGAGATGCTTTCGGCCGTTCTTGTTCGCTCACAATGGCACCCCGTTGACGCATGGGGGCTTGGGAGACTGCTTGTGCTATTTTTTCTTTTGTATGTTCCCTCTCCTTTTTTAGCACTTGTTCAAGCATTTTCATCATCCTAGCTTGTTCTACCGCTTGTTCTGCATCTCGTGCTGCTTGGGATCTCTTTCGACTCTTGTAATTGTTGAAGTTTCTTGGGAATCCAAATTTTCAACCCATAACCCTAACGCCTCATGTGCGACCACCGTGCTCCTTGTTTCCCAGGGACAAGGTGAGCTCGTCTCTATCCCTGTCTAGCTTGAAAGAGCCTTGTGAAGACTGCTCGTGGGCTTCCGCAAGATTTTTTGCAAGATCTTGCGTCGCTTCCAGGTCTTTGGAGGTTGTAAAGGATAAGCTTCCATCAATTGAGTAAGAAGCACCCCTCCCAAGAAGGAAGTGTGTTGATTGTTCGCTCCAGTCCTTCGTCTCAGGCGTGACACCTCTCTGTCACAGTTCATCTAGCTGTTGTTTCCACTACCTTTCTTTCCTCACGTGCTTATGACTACCGACTCTGTGGGGGTACAGGTTCTTCTTCGAGTTTTCTTTGTTCACCTTACTCAACCCCTGTGCTTCTTCCGACAACTTGTACTCTGTAAAGGCTTGCCAATGATCTTCTAGTTGCGGCCATTTATGGAAATCTGGCATTGTACCTTTCTGCACATACATTCTGTTTAGTGTCCCCTTCCAGTTCTTAAATGAAAGGCCCATGATCATTAGCGTCTTACGCTTAACTACTTCCATATCTGTCTCTTCAGGGAAGTCAAACTTCTCTAATATCTTGGGCAACAAGATGTCGTTCTTGATCGAATCAGGAACCACATGCGAATCACTTCGCTCACCAGTCCACAATCTGTAGCTGATGGGCAGGTGATCCTTAACAACAATCCCACAAAGTGTATGGCCCCAGAACTCTCTCTGGTGCAGTTGGCTCCCTTGCTGGTGAGACCTCAGGGATTGCTCATTGTCGTGACCGTCCGGAGCATCAAGCATCTGCGCATAAGTGAAAAAACTATTGGGAACCTATACAATAATATGTACAACAGATGTATTCATATACTTATGAATTACCTCATCGCCTCCACATGCGTTTGTTTGGTCCAGGTTGAGGTAGTGGCTCGGCTACCTTCTTCAATGATTGATGGCGACACTACATCTCCTTCTAACACCTGGCCTGGATTGGCGGTTGGTGATGCCATCACTTCCTGGGAGTTCTACATATAAAGAGCAGAGGAAGGAGGAAGATAGAGATAAAGCCGACGAGCAGTTGAGTATTCTACATATAAAGAGCAGGGGAAGGAGGAAGATAGAGATAAAGCCTATGAGGTAGGGAGGGAGGTTGTCGAAAGAGTGAGATAACCATGAAGGAATCGATAGGTTACGACCACATTTAACCAAAAAAAATCACGTCTTACAAAGCAAAATAGGTATAAAGGTACTGATAGTTGACACATTGATCTTACAAGTCACATAATCTTACATAGCAAAATAATGATGATTGCAATCAGAACTAGTATTATGACATCTTTACACGTGAAATCACATTTTTTATTTTTGAAGTTAGCCAATTTTAGCTCGGCTTGGATGACTTGACTGTTATATGCCGCAACAACTTCATGTTTGGACTTGTATTGTTTGTAACATGCTCCATTGAATCCATTAACTTGTGCGTGGCATTCCTCCTAACTGGAGAACACACCACTTTGCCGACCACGATGAACAACATACCATGTCATAGTAGTCCTAAATTTCAGATAATATGCAAAAATGACATACTACAAACCACACTAACACCAAAAAATTTTACTGTGAAGAAAATATAGTGTTCATGTTACATTATAGCACAGTGGCTCTAGCAAATGGCCTTATTAGGACTTTAGTACTGATTACTTGTTCGGAGAGAAAGTATTTTTCTCAAGTCAGCATTTATGTGCCAGTTCTTCTAGTTTAGAGAGCAGATTATCTCAAGACGAGTTGGACGCCCTAACTGAGATTGACCTCAAGAGTTTTCTTTTAGGTTGGCCTAAAGGAAAACTCTAGAGGTCAACCTCACATAGGGCGTCCAGCTCATCTTGAGAGAAGCTGCTCTCTGAACTAGTAGGACTAGCACATAAATGCTAACTTGAGAAGAATGCTTCCTCTCTAAACATGCCATGTTGAAGCATCCTCGAGCCATATCATCATCACAACTATATATATTTTCCTATCACCATGCCACCCTCTGTAATTCTTCTATTTTTTCTACATGCATGACTCCAGCCTTGTGCAATGCGTACATGAGTAGTATGCAATACTTGGCAATGTGATAATAGCATGCATCAAGCAAACATCAATGACAATTAAATACATGTGCTATGAAAATAATCACAATGGATGAAAATAAACTGCATCAGTGAAAAACAAACTACATCAAGCAAACTGCCTGTTGGTTTTTGAAATGCGAGCACAACATACATGCCCAAATGACCTATCGCAGCTAAGATTGGCAAGCAATCAACACTGTGAAAAGGGACCTGATCTGATACCAATTCGTTCTGTTAACAATGAAACTATGATACATTATCATCTAGTTCTACTTCATTAATCACGATGGTGTTTCAGCACAACTCATAGTTCACCCAATACCAAGTTCTACCAATGTGAGCGCAACATACATGCCCAAATGACCTTGCTATATACAGCCAAGGTTGGCAAGCAATCAACACTGTGAAAAAGAACCTGATCTGTTACCAATTCAGTCTATTAACAATGCAACTATGATACATTATTATCATCTAGTTCTACTTCATCAATCATAATGGTATTTCAGCACACCTCATAGTTCACCCAATACCAAGTTTCAAACTGACAGCGGTCGGCGAGGCACCCAATACCAAGGAGGGCGGGGGGATTTACCTTTGCTCTATCGTTCGGCGAGGCGGGTGGCTGCGGACGACAACAGCACGAGTGCAGCACGAGCGGGACGTTGGTGTAGGGGACAGAGACGGTGGTGTAGGGGATGGGGGCACAGGGGACGGTAGTGTAGGGGACGAAGACGGCGGCCTTAGCTCCGAGATAGGGACGGCAGGGCTCCGGGGATAGGGACGGTGGGGCTCCGGGCGAAGTTGGGGAGGATGCAGCGGGGACGGCAGCGTCAGGGAGGATGCGGTGGGGACGACGGTGTCGAGGAGGCGGCGGTGTTGTAGAGGGCACAAGTAGGGCTTAATTTTTCTAAGTGTCAGTGGGCGGGCATCGTGCAATATAATATAGGGGAGGGCTTTCACTGCCGGCTCAATATAATTACTGGCAATGAAAGGGTACCTTCACTACTAGCTCAATATGACAACCGACAATGGAAGGGTACTTTCACTGCCGGCCCAATAACTTCACCGGCAATGAAAGTTGTTTCACTGCCGGCCTAATATGTCCACCGGCAGTGAAACCTCTTTCCCTGCTGGTGGCTTGGGGTGAAATTTTTTTTCAAAGTTTCGCGTGTGCATGATGAGACTCGAACCCACGACCTGCATAAGTAAGACGGAACAAACCGCTACGCTACTCAAGTGATTTCGATTTAATTTGTACTATCTATGCTTATTAACATTCTGTTGACCTAAAATCCTAGTACATATTTGTATAAATTTGAACTTGCTATATACCAAAATTATGTTTTGTATATACCTAAATTTCATGGCTCAATTTTCTAATACAATAAATAAATAAAATAAATATGTTCATAACTATAGGTAATTCAATATAAATTGAGAATACATATGCTCATAACTATAGAATTCATTAAAAATTGAAAATAAATATGCTCATAACTATAGGTAATTCATTAAAAATAAAAAATAGTAATACATAGCAATAGTGCTAGCTTGTGCTATTGCTAATTCATTATTAAAAATCAAAAATCAATATCTCAATAATAAAGACATCTTCCACCATAAACTAGAAATTGAAAGTTTCATAACAAAAGTGAGGTATATTAGTTGCATCTAAAACAAATTCATACATAGTAATTAATACAATTTAGCTACATTGTGTTAATGATTCGCCCTTCATTATGATCATGGTGTACATAGGGAGGTTCGTCAGTGTCTTCCATGTGACCTAGGTCGATATCCTCTTCGAAAGGAGGTAGCGTCTCGAATTGATTGTAGTCTTCCTCGTCAACAACATTCTCCACTCCGACAATCCTTCTTTTTCCTTGAAGAACCACGTGGCTCTCCTCCTTGTTAGCCGGGTCTGGATCCTTTACATAGAAGACTTACATAACATCGTTTGCAAGTACGAATAGTTGTTCTTAGTATCCAACGAGTTTTTGGTCCACTTTACTCATACCATACTTATTGATCTTCACACCCCCTGGGAGTATGACCCATTGGCACCGGAAAAGAGGAACTTTTAACACTCCATAGTCGAGCACCGAGATCTCCTCTATGAATCTGTAGTAGGTCTCCCTATTTCCATTGCAGTCGTAGGTCTATACAGATACCACTATTTTGCTTGGCGCTCTTATTATCCTGAGCTCTCGTATAAAATGTATAGCCATTTATGTCATATCCTTGGAATGTGAGGATTGTAGTTGACAGTCTGTGAGCCAACACAGTCAACTGAGCACACTTTATCTACTTATACATCACCTGTCTACATAACCAGGCGCCAAAATGATCTCGGTGCTCTCGGGCGATCCAAACATCGGACTTCCCCGGGTTTATGGTGCGTAGCATCTTCTGGTGTTCTTCGACATATGGGTCCACTACAACTGATTGTTACAAAACTATGAAATATGCTTGCGTGAATGAAACAGGGTCATTAGTGCGGAATGAGTTTGCACCTATTGTCCCTTTCCCCTATAGCCTCCCCTCATGGCGTAATACAAGCACACCAATCGATTTGAGATTCATGTAGTCGACGCAGAAATCAATAACCTCCTCGGTTCCCCAACCTTCGACCATGAGCCTTCTTGCTGATTTCGGTTACAGTGGACCACGTCTTCCTGCAGCTTATCTAGCTTGGTCGGATCGATGGCCTTCTGTGATATCGTGTTGAAGAACGAACACATCTTTATAATTGGGTTTTGAACCTTCGATGGCAAAATAACTCTAATTCCAATTGGGAGCATCTATGTCATTATCACATGACTATCATGAGACTTCATGCCAGTTAATTTCAAATCTTTCATGTTTACTAGTCTCTTTATGTTGGCGGAGTAACCCGATGGAACTTTGATTCTATGCAAGCACTTGCACATTATAATTTTCTCCGCCTTGCTCATACTGTAGCTAGCGGGACCAAGATATTTGTCGCCTTCTTCCATATCTTCGGAATGTAGATCATGTCTGAGTTTCAAACATTTCAGGTCCTTTCGTGCTTGGAGTGTATCTTTGTTTTGGCAGGTATGTCTAGTAACGTACCAATCAAGCTATCACACACATTCTTCTCAATGTGCACGACATCGATTGCGTGTCGAACCACTAAATCCGGTCAATAAGCTAAGTCATAAAAAATAGATTTCTTTTTGAACATAGGAGCTCTAAGATTAGATTTCAGAACCGGTGTACTCCTGTGTCCCTTTCTAAGGATAACCCTAAGTCCCTTTACCATGTCATATACCTGTCTCCCAGTGCAATGCTTAGGAGGTGATCGAGTCTCAACTTTCCCATCAAAAGCTCTCCTGTTGCTGTGGTATGGGTAGAAATTTACGATGACTTAGGTACACCATTTTTCAGCGATTCTTCAGCCACAAGCTCTCTGTTTCATCCAAACAATGCATACATGCACAATAGCCTTTGACAGTCTGGCTCGATAGGTTGCTAAGGGCAGGCCAATCCTGGATTGTTATGAACAGCATTGCGCATAGGGTAAAGTTCTCTCATTTGTATGCATCCCATACCTGCACACCATCGTTCCACAGTATTACAAGATCTTCCATTAATGGTTTCAGGTATATATCGATATCGTTGCTAGGTTGCCTCGACCCTGGTATCAGCATCGACATCACAATGTACTTCTGCTTCATACACAACGAAGGAGGAAGGTTGTAGATACATAGAGTTACAGGCCAAGTGCTATGACTATTGCTCATATTGCCGAATGGATTCATCCCATCCGTACTCAACCCAAATCTTATATTCCTCACATCTTCTGCAAAGGGCTCCTTGTATTTCCTATCGATGTTTCTCCACTGCGTAGAATCAGCGAGGTGTCTCAGTATTCCATCATCCTTGTGCTCCTCGGCGTGCCATCGCAACAGTTCGGCATGCCTTTTGTTCGCGAATAAACGCTCCAACCGGGGGACTATAGGAAATACCACATCACCTTGATGAGAGGCCTTTTATTCTTTCCTTCACCATTGATATCATCACGGTCACGCTTGTACCGTGATGCACCACAAACAAGACATGCTTCCAAGTCCGCATGCTCTCTGCGATACAACATGCAATTGTTTGGACATGCATGTATTTTCTGCACTTCCAACCCTAATGGGCACACAACCTGCTTGGCCTGGTATGTGTTTTTTGGCACCACATTTCCCTTTGGAAGCAATTTCTATAACAACAGTAACAACACTGTTCAGCTTGTATCAGACCACCTGTTGCTTGCCTTCAATTGTAGCAGTGAAAGTACGGTACGCAACTTTGTATGCTCCCTCTTGCAGCCCGGGAACAACGTTGTTTTAGAGTCCTCTACCATACGCTGGAACTTTTGAAACTCTCTTTCATTGGTGAAGTTTTCCTCCCCATCGCGCAACATCTGCTCCAGATCATCGATGTCGGCGTCGACCAACATCTCCTCTAGATCATCATTGACCAACATATCTTCTAATTCATTAAAAATCAAAATAAATACACTCATACCTAAAGTTTTCATATAGGAGCATACTACTTAATTAAAATATAAAAATATAATTGGAGCTTGCAACATACCTAAATATCATGGCTAATTTTTCTAATTCATTATAAATCAAAAATAAATATGCTCATACCTAAAGTTTCTATATAGGATCTTGCTAAATTAATTAAAAAATAAATATGCTCAAACCTATAGCTAATGTAAATCAATAATAAAGACATTTTCCACCATAAGCTACAAATTGAAGCTTCCGTATAATAAATGAGATATAATTGCATCTACATTGTCTTAAAACATCATGGCCATAGGTGCATCTCCATCTTTTCAAAATCCAGAGCAATTTAGCAAATAAAATTCAACTAGAAATGGATGAAGATGAAGTTACATACCTTGAAACACCTAGGGCATGACGATTCCTCAAAATTTTCAAGCCACTAAGAACTTGGTGACCAAAAATAGCCGCCACTGAGCAAACAGAGCTTCTCTTTGTTGTGTGCTCAGGCTTGGGGAAGGAGAGGATGACTTTTATATAGTCGAGATATCACTGCCAGCTCATATAACAAGCCGGCAGTGATGCCCTGCTATCACTATCGGTCGGTGGATTAAACCGGCAGTGAAGATGGAGTAGGGCATCACTGCCGGCTCAAGCCAACAACCGGTAGTGATGCCCTTATCATTGCCGGTTCGTAAGCCACGATGACTTTATTTTTCCCACACAACTTATGAACAGGCAGTGATTCCCCATCACTGCCGGCCCATTAGGAACCGGCACTGATGGGCCGGTATATATAGGGGTTTGTATAGTAGTGGTCCGCTATTTTTACTAACCGATAGTGATACTCAAAATCCGTATGACTTCATGTGCTCGTGCCTACTCAGCTTCTCTAGAGCGCCTTTAAAATCATACTCGCTCTCGATTGCTCTCGTTCGCTCTCACTCGATCTCTCTCTCACACACACCCTCTCCCTTACACCATCGCCACCTCCGCTGTCACCTTCTCCGGCCACTGCCCCTACCCCTCATCGCGTCGTCGTTCGGTGATGAGGTGGAGGCCCTACTGGTTAGGTCGTCGGACGAGGCGGAGACCTCAGACTCTGATGACTTAGCAGGGTCCCCCTCTGAGGACGACGTGTGGGACTTCTTCCTCGACGAGTCGAAGATGAACAAGCCCAAGTCGAGCTCGGATGAGGAGGAGGTGGGCGGTGACGACGGCAAGGATGAGGATGACAGCGGCGAAGGCGACAACGACGACTACTTCTTCATCGTCGTGACCAATAGCCGGTAGATGTCATCGATCGGTTATGGTTTTTTTGCGCGTTGTCGTGCATTTCTTTTGATTTTGATGTATAGTGATAGATTTAGTGCGTTAACTATAGATTAGTGTGATATAAAACTCTATTTATGGAGATTAGTAATATAAAGCTTAGTTAAATTATTGATTGACTATTTAGATTTTATTATTTTTTCTTAGATTGAGTATTACTGTTGGTTCATAGCTACAAATCGACAGCGTAAGCCATAAGCGCAATAACCGATAGTAATGTAGTTTTTAACTGGTAGAGATGACTTTTTCTGTAATAATGTGAACTGATCTGATAATTCTTAGGTGACTAATATTTTGAAAATCTCTCGGTCACATTTTACGAACAAATCAATTGTACATCTAGAATATATTTTATTAAGCTAGAACATTTTCTATTGAAGCTAGATTTTAATTATTCAACAAAATATTTAAAGTAAACAAGAGATATGGATAGTTGGATCTCGATGGTGGAGGGAGGGGAGTGGATAAGGTTAAAAGTGAAGGGGTGATCTGGATAGTTGGATCCGCATCCAACCGTTGAAAAAGTGATTGTGATATAAGCAAAATCTGAATCACCTGATAAGAATATAAACATTTTATGGAAGGGCGTCTTCATAAACAACCACTATTTTATTTTCTAGTCATAGCTACCAGTATCGTGAAAAAATTTACCGCCATATGCAGATACGGGCGATATCAAATTTCTATCAGGGAGATAAATTTGAATTTTCGGATGAAAATTACCTAAATTTTGCAAAACTACAAATTTGATCTAAGTTGGTCCACACTATATACCTATATAGTCCTTACTGGAGGTGGCTGATAACCACATATTTTGCCGATAGAGACAATAATGATAATAGCTCAGAGAGGTGGCATTCTATAATGTGATTGTTGTATTAGTAGTCAATTTGAAAGTAAAGAAGGTTTTTTTTTTTTCCGGAAGGAAGCCTTCTGCAGGGGCAGAGCCAGGCATCAGCTAACCTGTTCTCCGCCCCATACTGTGTAATATTTTTTAAGAGTGAAAAGATCAGGACACACCAGTGAACTCCGTGATGATGTCATCACCGGATCCTCGCTACCGGTGGTCGCCACCCCGCCGAGCTAGAGTTCCCTGACCTATTCTTCTTCCCAGCTGAGCTCCACTACAACAGCAGGCAGCAGCTCTGCCGCCACCGCTGAGCAGCTCCTGCAGCACCCCGCTACTCCAACCGGTCCAAGGAGCCTCGCCATAACTCTCTACGTCGACTCCAAGCCTCAATCCACTCCTTTTCGCGGATTGACCCGAGCTATGCTACCTTCTTCCCCAAATCCAATAGCAGCGTAGTGCTCCATTGCGCTCCCAAATTTGTCAAACCCGGTGAGCTATCCCTCGATTCATCGCATCCACGAGTTCCTAGCTTGGTTGCACACCTCTTTGACCCTGGTCGCTGGACAGGGCCTTCTTGTTCATTTCCCTGTCGTCGGTCTCTATGCGCCACCATGTGTAGCTCCAACACCACCGGCCCACTGCGCCGCATCTTCTCCTAAAGCTGGGTGTAGTGCAAAATTGGTCTTGTTCACCAGTCCCCTAAGGTTTATTCCTGGCTCCACCAGTAGCCTTATGGTCATTAAAACAAATAAGAATGAGGATAATCTATTGTCTTTTGGCGGAAAATATTTTCTACTCGGATACAGATACTGTTTGGTAGAGGTTCATACTAGATGAAGAGTTTGTAGGATTAGATAATATCTATTTTTAGTTTAAAATAAAAATAAGATGACTAAACCAAAAAATTTTAACTTGTTCATAGCTTTTCTAAAGATTTATAGGGATAAAGAGAACCAACTCTAAAGTTTTTTAAGCTAAAATTCTACTTCAAAAAACTGTACTTGCTTTAACAGCTTTCGTGCTTTGCTCTTCGCCTCTGGCCCAAAACACGTGAAAACTACAAATTTTGATTAGTACTCCATCTTGTATTGGTTGGAGGATGCTCCAAGTGATCTAGTACTGGATTTGGTGGCAGTCGATCTAGCTAAGCCCTAGGTCGGGTAGAAAAATATCCGTTCCATCTGAAAAACAAACGATAATCCCATGGTCCAGTTCATGTCCACATAGTTCTGGAACACCCCACACGTGCTCCAGAAACTACTACGTCATTCTGTCTCCCTCGTAATCTCTTTCTCCTACCTCCATCCCCCTGTATATAAGCGCACACACCGCCACTGTTTTATTGCACTGTCGCACTCATCTTCTCATAAGCCAACCAAATCAAGCCAAGCAAATCTCCGAAGAGTTTTTGTTTCGCTTATCAGCAGCCGAGGAAGATGCAGCAAGCTGTGGTCTCCAACCTGCACCTTATCACCACATCATCATCCCCTGTCCATCGTGCAAGCTGGCTCACATCGCCCTGCGTGCCCAAGAGAGGCTCGGCGAGGGTCCGGTCTATGAGGAACGGCTCCACGGAGAGCCTTGACCACCTCCAGAGGGTGTCCAAGGCCAAGCAGCAGCAGGGGACTGCTCCAAGAAGACGGGCCATCCAAACCACACCGTTTGGTGAGTGCCCAGCTTTTGATGACAATTTGCGTTTAATTCCTCCGCTAATTGAATTGAATTTTGTGCATTTTATCCTTTTCCATGAGAAGAGAAATGAAGTAGACTAATATGTACTTCTTTATCATGAGTTCCTGACAGGGCTACGGGACAGCTTCCCGGAAGCAAGAACGCTGGACCAGATGGTGCGCACCATGGAGCGCATCATGGGCGGCGAGGACGACGACGACCGCGTCCTCGTCGTGCCCGCAGCGGTGGCGGCCCCTGCGGTGCCGCGCGCCGAGAACGGCGTCCCAGCAGCCACGGCGGCCGCGTACTGGAAGGGGCGGACGCCGTGGGAGGTCAAGGAGCGCGCGGGGGAGTACCTGGTGAGATTCGACATGCCGGGGATGACGCGGGAGGACGTGCGGGTGAGCGTGCAGGATCGGACGCTGGTGGTGGTCGCCGAGAAGGCTTCAAAGCAGGAAGGAACCGAGGAGGAAAATGAAGAGGAGGCGTGGCCGGCGGCGAGCTTCGGGCGGTATAGGACACGGGTGGAGCTGCCGGAGAACGTCGAGGTGGAGAGGATCGCGGCGGAGGTGAGGGACGGCGTACTGTACCTGATCATCCCCAAGGTGTCCTCAGGGGGCAAGGTCGTCAACATTCAGGTGCAGTGAAGTGACGAGCTCGAGCTCGAACTCGGAGGGGAGCATCTGGATGGACCAACATGTACAACGCTCTGCTACCAATTTCGTCGTCTTTCTATTTTTGCGTGCCTGACAACGGGTAACTTCTGCTATATTTGAAATAAATCTACTATTTGCTATCATAAGCTTTCATGAAGGACAGGGAAAGCGAATAGATGGTGTGATAACAGAAGCGACATCAATTTGATGTAACACACTTCTTAGGCTATTTCCAATATTTTGTTTTCTATAGTGATGTGAAGAGAGGAAAGGACGTGAGAAATTAATATTAAAAAACAAATTTATAATAAACATGTCTTACTAGTTTTTTTAAGATCTCTTAAAATAATTTATTATCTTATAACCATATAAGATTGATCATAAACTAGTTTTTTTTTATAAAAACAAGTTTTTCTCTTTTATTTTGAAATTATTTATCATATTATCTTTTTTAGATAGATATTTAATTAATATCTATTAAGCTAGTATTGTCAGTAACCTTAACTACTCAAAAGCACCAAATAAGTTGAATGACCTTGTGGACCCTATCGAACACCCTGAACGTAGACAAAGACAGAGCGGAAGAAACAAGTATAGTGTATGACTTAGGATATGTACCAGTTTGGTATAGCTCTCTTTCATGTTTTTTGGCGAGCAGATCTGCCATCAAGCTGGAGCTGGAGCTGATAATGAAAATATTTGGCTAGCAGGATGACTCTAAAATTTATGAATGCAATGGTACCTTTGTGGTGTTACATATATATTGTTTTGTATATATAAGTATTTGGGATTATTTTGTTCTACTAGATACTATATATATAATTTTTATGAGTGCTTATGTAGAAAAATATTGCTTTTCTTGAAGATTATAATAATAAAATATAAATAATTACAAAATAAATCAATTACAAATCAATATTCAATATCTATATCCTAACGGTGGAAGGATCGGTAACCTCTCAGAGGCACTGCTACTGTAGCAGTGGGTCCAAATACATATATGTACGTACACATATATATATACACACATACATACATGTATATATGTATCTACATGTATACATATACATATACATGTATACCTATACGTATGTATGTATATATGTATAGGTATATATGTATATATATACGTATACATATGTAATTTTTCTTTTCCAAAAAATTCTAGAAAAATATCGAAATGAATATTAGTTACATTAATAAATCAGCTGAAAAAATCTAAAATGCAAAAAAAATATCTAAAACTAAAAAAATATGAAACAATTTTTTTTTTTTGTTAGTATTACTTTCACCTACATGTTAAAACTATGTCCATACATAAAAGTACTATTGTTTCCTCTATAATTAATTTAATGTGTTTAACATTAATAATTTTATAAATAAATATTGAAATGTATAAAATTTGTAAACTTAATTTTTTAATCTTTTTTTATCGTGCTCTACACAACAAAATAAAAATGTGCACCAATCAGACTAGTATTACATGTTCATAGATACTCAAATCGCATGAACAAAATGAGTGGCGCTCGGTATGGGCCTCGCCGTAGGGGTGCTTGATGGGTCATGAGGAGATGCTATACATGGGCCACTTGGGTCATAGGTCTGCCCCTCCTAGTGCTCCTTGCCGGACCAAATGGGCTATGATTTTATATTATCGTCAGTAACTAGGTGTAAGAAGTATGTGGGAAAGAGGAACTATAGTTTAGTTAATCCTCATATGGAAATTATGTCTATTAAAGAAAAGATGTCAGATAAAAACCCACCACCAAGTGGGTGCGGCCAAGGAACAGGTATGCTTTTCTTCTTCTTTTTTCTTTTATACCTTTTCATGATACTTATATTTCTTTATTCTTTAGATTTATGATTTTGTGATTATATGCAATCAACATTTTCAAAGAATCCATTCAATATTTTGATAAATCTAGTTCAACAATTTCAGAAATGTGGAAACAGTACATTTGAAATGTTGGAATAGTACATTAAAAAATGTTGATTTTTTTAAAATAAAATAAGAAAAATATATTCATATTGGATCTCATTTTGTTACATTAATTCCAAACAACATTGTGGTTCAAACGAATTTGAAAATGGAAAAGAAAAATGCATTTATAAATTGAGAATCAAATCATATCTCATCCTACCCATTCCTCTCCAATTAGATTTTGCCACATGTCCCTGTGAGGCTAAAAAATGCCAACCTATATATCAGTCACTGCTTAAAAAGTCTCTAAAAACAACTCCAATATATCATCTATAATACATCATCCATATCCTTATATGGATTGTCATATATAAAGATTTCTCTTTTATATTACTCCACTACTCTAACAATGTATCTATATTTCACCTTTCATATTCTCTTCTATTTTTTAATAATATTCTATAACTAACAATAATTTTAGAAAATAGTAAATTATTTTATATGAAAGTTCATGAATTTTTCATGAATTTTTGGAGTTAAATTTATACTAAAAATTCAAAAAAGTAAAAAACTCAAATTTAGAGAATTTTTATTTAAAATTTGTAAGAGATTTTTAGTGCAAACCAGTTAAAATAAGTTTTTGTTATTTATTCTATTAGTAAAAAATCGGTGTGATTTTAGGAGCTCAATGAAGTTACTTTTTGTATTTTTGAAAGAGAAGAAATAAAGTTTCGAAGCAAAAGCTAGCTAGCTTGTCTCTGTAGAATGCATGCCACGTCATGTCCGGCAAAATAGAGTATTAGATAGAAGGTCTGTTGAAGACTTTTTTTTTAAGAAAATGGATGAAAGAGAGGATAACGAATGGGATAAAAGGACTCTTAGAGATGCTCTAACGAATCCTTCGCCCATGCTGAATCTCGCATCCACCTCCTAAATCCATCCGTGCTCCTATCTAGCCTTTTCATCGGACAGGCAAGGCGTCGCCACCAAAACAACCCACGCCTCCCTCGCTCGCAATATGTCGCCACTAGCATCTCCCTCCTTCGCCTTGCTTCCCTTGCATGACAACGCGGCTAGCACGAGCCTCACTTCCGTTGCCCCACTTTCCTTCCCCGTAGGATGTCGTCAGGAGCATGAGACTCACCTCCCTCGCCTGCTCCTTTCTCCCCCTAAGACACCGCCGCCGGCATGAGCCTCACCTCGCTTGCTCACGCCTTCGGCCAGTCCGCGAAATCCTCCCAACCACATCAGGCAAGTCTCCCTCCCCAGCCCTTTCCTCTCCACTGTACCCACCGCGTCTACGTCGCCGGTGGCCTGAGTGACAACCTCTTCAACTGCGATCAGCTGCAGTCTATGGACGCCTCCTCTACGGCTACCAGCGGCGGCTCCAAAGATGACGCCTAAATCAGGTACATCTATACTGTATGTATGCCAGGCGCTCAATAGAATTACCAATAGATGAACATGCCGTCAATGTATTCTTTTTTTTTTCTCTTCTGAGTTATGAACTGTTAATTTTCTTGAGAGCCCATACCAGACGGGTTGGCTTTGACAACAAGAACGATGGGATTGGCTTTTGCTGTGTTCTGCAATTCAATCTGAACGTTCATTTGTATTTTTTATGATAAGGTAATTTAAGCAATGTCCAAAAAAACAAGGATATGGTTAAAGTGTTCCATATCTATCTATACCATTATTCCTGGCTCCCGCCCAGCGCGTACCCGCGGTCCACGTCTCCCCGTGTCTTTCCGCCGTCCGATCTTGATCGCGGGCGTGTGCGCGCTCGGGCTGGCTGCGCTTGCGGTAGGTAGGAAGATTGTTTCCCGCGCGAGCTCGGTGCGGGACAGATGGCACGTGATGGCTCGTAGGCCTGCTAGTGTGCTATAGGTGTCCGCTCCGGGTTCGAAGAGAGCGAAAATATCGCCCGCCACGACGCGTTCCTCGTCCTCCTCGCCTTCCTCGTCCTCCTCGCCTTCCCATCCTCTCGATCTCTCTCTGAAAAAAAAAAATCATCTCGGTCTCTCCTCTTGTTCTACCCACCGCCGCGGCTCCTCGTGTGCTCCGCGCCGTCGCCGGCTCCATCCGTTGCCACTGCTCCCTGCGCCTCATCTTCCGCCGCGGCTCCTTGCCTCCTCTACGCCGTCTGCCAGGCAGCTCCTTCGCCCTTTACCCGACCCGCGTTGCCTTCTTCCCATCCAGGCCGGTCGCGTGCGTGGTCGTCTTCCTCATGGACGACGACTCTCCTCATGGCCAAGAAGAGCAGAGGCAGCTGAGCAGGAAGCTTCTCCGTGGATCCTCAACTCCGGGCGGCAGCCGCGCGAGCTCGACCCCAATGTCGATCTGCCACCATAGCGCTCCTCCGGCCCAGCCAACCGCAGCACCAGCTTGTCTGCTTGTCGGTGAGCCTCACAGATGCCTCCTCCCTCTACCTCCTTCTTTGTAGCTCGCGCACGCCATAGCCTAGCGCCACCGAGTTGCTATTGCCGTCGCTGCAGCTGCTCCAGCTGTTGCCAAGCTATGCATCTGATAAGTGATTAATGGTTACTAAGGGCTCCTGTGCCTAATTTTTTCGCTAATTTCTCCATCTTTCTTGTTAATTATTCTCACCGATTTTTGTTGTGTTTCCTCGTTTTTCTATGGCATGACCCCGTGCCCTTCCCAGTCAGGTTTGGGGATTCTTTTCCCCTTGTTCTTGTTGCTTGTCTTTCTTTTTGGCTTTATTTTTCGGTTTAGCCTGCCATTGATTGGTCTGACATTATGCTTCTCTTTTGTTTTAGGTGGTTAACGATCTCCATGTTTCGTTGCTCTCATGCTAGCTGCTCTGGTCTTGTTCTGGTGCAGCCGTGCGTGCGGTTTAGGAGCTAATTTGGTCAGCTTTAAGGAATACTATTTCCTCGTTTTTTGTGGTTGGTGTACAGATGGAAGGGCTAAGAGTGGGTGGATTGTTTGTTTCTTGGCAAGCTGTAATATATGAAAGGTTTAAATTTCACTGATCTCTAATTGGCTATTCCTTGAATTTGTGTTCTGTTGGCCAGGCTGTGTAGGGAAAAATGATTGTTTGGTAAGGCCCTATTATTCATTAATCGTTCAGAAAGTGCGAAATATAAGGGAAGCACATCGTATGCCTATCATGATTGTTACCAGGTTCTTGCATCAACTATATTCAGTTAATGATTATTCTGACTTTTGAAATAGATTAAGCTATCTCCTCTTTCCCTTTTGTTCTTTTCTTTTTGCAGCCATGGGAATAGCAGGCAAGCCTTTCAGGGAAGATTTATTTATTTGAGAGCTTTCTTCTGGTTACAGAACCATGTTTAAAATGAAAGGTATGTGTCACCAGACTAAATCTACGTTTTTTCCTCTTGTTAAATTGCTCATTTGTTGCTTTCCATCATTTCCTCTGTTCTATATTGAATGAAATAAGTGGCACCTTATTAAATTTAGTTACTGAAATGTACATATTCCATAGAATAAAGGGGAAGCTACAACCTAAATTCTAATCAGAGTTTTTTTAAAAAAAATTTCATCGCATATAAATACAGCGAAATAGTAATTGCAAGAAGTCAGCTAAAATTACACTGTAAGGTGCCCCTTAGGTTAGCTGTGGTACTTCTTTTTTGATCAAATTGTGAAGAGGAATAACTACTAGCTGTAGATTAGAATTCCTATTTTCTATCCATTTGTTATTTACTTTGCCATAAGTATTACAAGAATAGGCTTTCTGATCGTCTTCAATTGTAATTCCACACTTTAGCTCTTTTTATATGCTATGGATGTTTGTTTCCCGGAATGAAAGGCAATTGACACGTCCAAACATATGTTCGAAATGAGGAAGATAGTAGATGAGACCATGTAGAAAGATTTTTGTTTGAATTAACGTGTGCAATTTCGCTATGCTATTATTAGATTAAAAGCTGAGTTTAGGATTTAGTATTGTTTCTTTTAGTAGGAAGTCCTTGCATCGTATATTTACATTCTGGGCCTAATTATGAAAGGTTCTTCTCTTATGGATTCCTTAACTACCAAGCACCTCAATACATATAAGATTTCGAAATAGGAAATTATTGTGCAAGGTGCTCCTTAGTTTCACAGTGGTATTCATTTTGGAAGAGATAAGAAGCACTACCCCTAGCCGTAAATTAGAATTTCTACTTTTTTTATTTGTTTGTTATTCAATTTGGCTTGTGTGGTAGAAGAATAACTGTTTTTTTATTGATGCCTTGTAATATTTAGTGTGGCTGGTTTTCAATTTATAGTTCCATCTTTTTACTTCTTTTACATACTACATGTCTATGTTAGTTTTCTGGAATGAAGGATGGACAGCAAGAACAGTTCAAAAACATGTCGAAAAATAGGATGGTATTGACTGAGACTATCCAGAAAGATATTTGTGCGGCAAACTAAAACTAGAAGATTGAGTTCAGGGTTCAATATTGTTGCTTTTGATATGTACCCATGGTAGAAATTTTTTTCAATATTGATGGCTTAATTTTTTTTGCAGCTGAAAAGCAATTTATAGCAAGTTGTCAGTAGTGCTGCATGAGGAAGTAAAATGGAGAAGTGAGCAAAGCACTATTTGCCACCCTTGAGGTCATACTTCCTATTGCACTTTTCTTTCTGTCTTGAAGCTAAAATGAAGTAGTCATATTATCTTTTTTGGTTGAATATCTTTAGTAAATGGTACATATGCAGTTGTAAAGGTTTGCTGTTAGTTAAATATGCACGTACGGCCACAAAAATGACTACATGTCTCTTCTAATAAGTTTGCACTGATCTAATTTCCCAAGACGTGTCTTGATATTTATGCTCTGGTTGTACAATGTTGCATGTTTGCCTTATGTCATTACAATGCAATGGGGAGTAGAGTGTGGTTGTCTTTAGATGGTTGATCTATTGATCTGTTTTGCTTAATTCTATGGTAATAAATTTATCTGTTATTCTGCTTGTATGTTGTTTGTTGATTCATTCGCTTTAATTCTTCTGTGTGTTTTTGCTTGGACTTAATATTCTTTTTCCCTAAACAAAAAACAGATGTCGATAACCATGTTAAAGGATCTGAACCCGTAGAGTACGCTTTGGAATGTTTGTGTGAGTTTGTCGCGTATGTGGGATTATCGTGGAGGAATAGACGATGGTGAAATACGCCATGTGGACCTTGTTTTGCTGGGTGCTGAGGTACTATATCCTGTTTTTAGATTTTGACGTATTCCATTAAATTAATAGCCATAGCTTATTTGAGATTTGGTATATCTTGTTTGAGATTCTATGTTATTGTCATGTGGTGCTTCTCCTCATGCATGTTTTGTATGATTCAGGATACGATGATCATCAATTGTTACCATACCGTAGCTGTAATTGGGATGACCACAGAAGTCTGTGATCTGGCCTCAGTGCACCCTGTGAATCACGTGTGTCGACAGTTAGAAGGACAATTACCTTTACGGGATACAAGGTACCCCAATGAACACAGAAATTCTAGCTGCATTTCATACGCATTCTTCGCTGCTTATTACTAATGTTTCTCAAAACAATTGTTTGTAGCAACTATGAAATGAAGCTTAATATGTGCGGTCAAAGGGCATCCTAATTCAGTGCTGAAGAAATCTATGCGATTGGCCAGAATAAACCACTATGGCTATTTTTGTTGGCACACTAACCAAGTCTTACAGGGGTATAGTTCTTTCCTTTTCTTTTTACTATATAGATTCTAGACTTATTTGATTATCTCAGCATATGTTTGCCTCCCATTTATTGTTTCTATGTCCTGCAATTTGCAGCTGAACAATCACTCAATGCAAACACAATGTGTCCATGGTGCACAAATACAGGAGCTTCATGAGTTTTTAGACAGGCAATCTTTTCTGTTGTACCTCATTAGCCTTAAGATTTTGTTTTTCTATTCTGATTTGTGCACTTCCTAGGTTGCAGTAACAAGTATGCTTTTTCGTATTGCACCTTACATGATATGTTTGAGCCTATAAAGCGTATTGCTACAGCTGATCATCCTACTGTCCCTCGTCTGCCAAATGTGCAACTACAACTGACAACTTTGGAGGAGCTGAAGCGAATCAGTCCATATGAATTTCCAGTTAAGTGTGGTTCCTTCTCATGCTTTCTCTAATTTTTAATCTTATGCTCAATATCATACCTCTAGATTAACATATTCATTAGCCCATTTGTTTCATGTTTTTTTAGCCTGAAGATTTTCATTGCACTGTCACTATTTCAAGAATTATCCCAGGTCAGTCCTGTTGGTATCCTGCATGCAACCGTGGCAAGAACTCTTGTCTTCCAGACGGTATTGGATATAAGTGCTCATAAGATTGGTGTATCGGCTACAAATTTAGGTAATAATTATCTGTGTTATAAATATATTTTGGATTTCTATTTTTCCTCAACAAATGTAAAGGTTGGATCTTTGTGACAAATTCCATTATTTCTGATAGGGTGAGTTGATATCTATATAGTTACAGGTTTGCAACATGCTTTTGCATGCCTATGTTCTTTCATATATGCAGTTCTTTTTTTCGCATTTTTGGATGAGTCATACTCTTAGATATTTGAAGATGATACAGAGAGAAATGTAGTACAGTCCTGTAAGCTATGGTTATATCAGGCACCCAAGCTTTTTTTTTGTTACTGAAATAGAAGGTTCAGTCATTTTTCCTGAACTTAGCATTGTCTTTTCGTGATTTACGAATTCTCTTGCTTGCATCAAACATTTCACTTTTGTACTAGATTATTAGTATACTCTTCTGACTATCCAATACTTTAAAATAAATTTGACGTGCCATTTAATTCAATGTTTTGCTCATATTGAAACTATGATAAATTTTCGTCTGCGAGTTATTTATATGCATTACTGGATAAGAAATGACCCATGTGTATGTGTTTTATGATCTTTGATTAATCTTTTACATTGGTTGTTACATAGTTTTGGAGTTCCCTGGAAATGAGATAAAAACCTCTTTGCCATTTGATACATGCATGTTGACAATGCTGAAGCTGTCAATTTTCTTGTGCAAACTTAAATCATTCTTCTTTGCTTTTATCCTGTTGAGATGGACAACATGCTCTCAAGAAGGTATTTGCTTGTATAGTCACCTAAAATATGACCATCTTTTGCTTCTGCACAACCATTTCATATTATATGATTGCATTTTTGGTATGCTTGCCTGTCTGGTGTGCGTGTTAGCCTTCCTTTCGCCTAGAATCATATCAGAGCCTGCTTGGGTCCTGTAAGCTCTTGCATACTTTACGTAAAAAAAATTGTTGAGCTAATGCTCCACTATAGTGCCTGCCTACTCGATTTTTGTAATTTTTATGTTGTTACATATGTGCTGCCCAGATATCCGAAGTGATTCTCTTGTGGTGGGCAATTCTGAAGTGATTCTCTTGTAGAGGACAATATACTAGCTTTGTTCACTATGTCTGAATCTATATGTTGTTTCAGTTAGTAGGCTACTTTGTTTACTCTGTTTTTGTAATATTCAAATTTACAAATTGATCCTGCCTGCTATTCCTTGCTTCTTTTTTTTTTTTTTTGCAACCATTGTCAGTTTGATGAATTGCTGTTCGGATATGTGGGGGTGTTGCTGTTAATGCATGCAGTTTACACACTTTCGAATTTGTACATTTGAATTTGTTAGCAGGAATGTGGAACTAAGATTTAAAGTGGTAGCTATCGACTATTGTGGAGTCAGTATGTAGTTATCTAGCGTTTATTGTACCAGATTCATTTTAGTTCGCTTCATAATGGCATCCTGGTTCTTTTACTCAAACTTTGTACAGTGTTCTAATAGTTCATTTGTGTTGCACATGCAAACATGAAACTGGAACACATTAAATGTCACCTTTGCTCAAGAGTTATGTTTAAATTCCTAGCAGTTTAGTTTCTTCTGCCACTCTTTATTCGGTTTTTAGGTAGTCCTTTACTGTTGGCTGATCAAATCTATCAGTTATTTCTGGCTTATCAGCTGATGGTCATGCTGAAAATAACAGGCCTATTAGTTATATGCTCTTCTTCATTGCTTCCTCTGTTTCTTCCTTCGTTTCTTTCTCGGTATATGTCAATACAGGATATTTAGGCGATTTCGCTTCACTTCTGCGTTTGCTTGCTGCTATTTTTTGTACTTTGATCTCTAATATAATTTCATGCTATCTCATGATGTGGAAAAATTTCTTTGGTTAATTCCCATCCTGAAACCAGGGAAGGTATGGCTCGATAGATTATCTATTTATCCCTGTTTATTTTTAATTCAATGTATGCAAGCTGTAGTAGATTCTCAATGTGTTGTCCTTATTCATTTTTCTTGGCTAAATAGGTCCAGCCATGGCCGTACCAAGTTAATAATGTTGTCTGTTCTTATGCAAGGCAACATTCCATCCGAATCATCATTAAGACTGTAATTTGATGATGGATTTGCTTACTACAGTGGTTGGAAGGTTAAGAGTTTTGAATGTGGTTGGTGTTTCTATGGTTTCCAGAAACATACGAAGTGAACATTTGGTTATGCTTCTCAGCCTGACCACTACGAAAAAAAATTCGCCCATGGTTATGCTACGAGGTGAGCTCATTTTCTATCTGAACATCTATTCAGACTTCATAGAATGTATGGATTCAAATCAAGTTCATGTGTGGCCCAATTCATGGCTTTTAATCGAGTGTTTGTGTATGTAATTATTTAACTATAATTCATTTAATCAACTTTCTAACAATAATCCTTACACTTCCAATGCAGCTCTGCATTTTTCTTGCAAAGCGATAAATGTTGCAGCTTTTTAAAGTCGTACTTTCGGACTCGGTTGCGGTGAGTTCTCCGGTTATGCGCCAATAATTCACTCATTTTTCTGGGAAATGGTTAACCTTGGTCCAGATGCTCTATGAGCCATTTGATTTTTGCACTCGCTCCATCCTACCTTTTTCAATCTATAAATATGCAGATAGCTGAATACAGTATGGAATATAAGACTCGAGCTCAGTTTGTAATAATTAGTTGCTGGAGACCGTATGTATCTGAAACTATTTGAGCCTTTGAACTGATGGTGAGCAATGCTCACTGCTGCTAGCTTGCATAGCTTTTTGGTGCCTTCTTGCTCTGTTCGGAATATGACCATATTCTATTTTATATCCATGATTGTCTTAGGTCTAAATTCATATATATATAGCTCTATGATCAGCATAGCTCCAGAGGAAAAATATTAATGCTTTTTCCTCTGCAAAATTGTCTCTTAAGATGATTCTTTGCCTACCGGACTAACCCAAGTTCAAAACGCCGTCTATTGTATAATTGGGAGCCTTAGCAACACTCTACTGGCTGCAGAGAAAGACGCTGCATACCATGCACTTCTTTTCCTGCAACAGACAACAAACCTCCAAGTACGTGACTACGACTACCTCTTACTTACAAAGCTCAGGCAGATCATCAGACGAATTTTGGCTCAGCAGCTTACCATAGCGAATGAAATTCAGACATTGCTTAATGCTTGGGAGAAAAGACTATCCAGTTATATGCATCGTCAAGCAATGTGGAAGATACCTTGTTATCCTATTTCTCTCCAGACCCTACCGGCCCTTACTCAGGTGAAATCCACACTATGCTTTCTCATATTAAGCAACTCGCACGATCTGTACAAAATTCCTCTCGCGCCTCACTTGCAAAGGTCAAACAGTTCGAGCAACAATACTTCAATCTCTATAGATGTTTATCTTCAGACAATAACTCTGTTGCTTTCCAAACGCCAGGTCTATTTCGTCTCTTTGAATGTTTTACCTGCTTGCTATAAAAACTTTCACTGTACCATTTCCCTTCACTTCTTTTTAGCTTACATGCTCTGCACCATGACTAAATATATAACCCTGCCTGTTCCTGCAGAGCTACATCGCATGCCGTCGTCACTCTCTCTCCAAAGTTTATGCTCACTGAGATGCTGACAGTACTTCAGCTTCCCATGCCAACATACACTCGCATCAAAACATATGAAGATGAATATGCCAGCTGCATCGAATTTTATCCCAATATCAATTTATTCATCCACGATGGGCCACGACAAAAAATCTGTGGTTTCGCACCAGCTTCAGAACAGACTGCTGAAGAAGCGGCTCCTCCAAGCGATTGCATATATGGAATCAGAAACACACATACAGCTCCGACATTTCAACTACCTTGTGGAGGAAAGTGCATTAGATGAGCATAGGTCTTCGATAAAGAAGACAGAGAAGCAGACGAAGGCAATGGGAATTTATCTCTAAAAATTGGAACACTGCCATGAATGAAATTGCAGCGGCTTGTGATCTATTCGATTCTGATTTCTTCTGCGAGCTGAACTGCAATTCTGAAATAACTTCACAATCAGGCGTCTTGTTTGTTATCAAGCATATGGAATCAGTCATGGCAGAAATACGCGGGTCTCTTCAACAAGCGGCACACACCTTCCATGAGCATGGTGTCTGCCCATTCAGTGCAGCTATCGAATAATAGCTTCACCATGTCGCTGGCCAAACCAGTTCCTATCACATACATATGAAGCCTCTTTGCTATTCTATACATCTTTAATTCCCTGAACTCAGACCAGCACTTTATAATGACATCTCAATGTAAATAGTTGCCTTAACCTGTGGTTGTACAAGTCATCTTTCCCCTAATATATCTTGCCATCCTCCCTTGCATTATTTATACCTATCAATACTTACCTGCTATCTCCTTTTCTGTTTTCTAACATTTACATCTGAATAAGCAACAGCGAACAGCACAAATCAACCTGAAGAAACAACAACAATTATATCAGGTTCGACCTGCTCTTTTTACCATCACCCACTAGTATATAAGAAGAGGAGATGCAAAGCTTGCGCGATAGCAGCATTCTGTTGTGAGAGAACATGTCCTGTGCATCATACTAGTGCTTGCAATGTGAAAACTTTGCAGTATAAATAGGATTACCTTACTGTTGCATTGCATATCACCTAAATTTTGTGAGGACCAATTGAAACCTTGTCAAGTTAATGTGCAGCTAAAACTATTGCTGCACAATAACTTATATGGAAATGATACTGTTGGAGCAAGAGTTCGTTTTGTCCTAGCAAGTACAGCGAGAGTTTCTTCTAAAGAGGAGACTTAAGCTTGGAGACGAAATTTAAGAGGAAGGAACACCACGAATGTATTGATGGTAAAAAAAAAATAGATCGATCTAGGAGAATATCAGGTGCTTTTCCACCTCTGTGTCTTTCTGTCGTCTAGTCCTCTCTTTGCCCAGGCAGCTATTGCCCCTATTTATAGGGTCGTGCGTAGCTTGGTGTATAAGTTACCATAATATACTAACATCTGAGATCCGACCGATTTACTGGGTCTTATCTCGGATAACTATTTTTCTACCTTACTTAGGAGATAAATATCTATTGTTGTAACTATCGTGGTGCCTGCCCCCTGAAGATGGCGAGCCAGTCGCCAATTGCGGCCCGGTGCCGCACTGTCAGGGGTGTCTGGATAGCCCTCACTACGCCAAGGGTGCCAGAGTGGCGCTCATCAGCCTAGGCCTTTAATGCCGGTCACTTTCTAGCAGGGAAAGCACGACCTACGTTCTTCTTCTGGCAGATCTTCCCAGGGCCTGCTGACTCATCCTGCTGTCTTCGGGAAGGTTGCCTGACCATCCCGAGGTGAGGGCCTTTGGGAGGCGTAGAGTACGGAGGTAAAGGCGTTGGGAGGCAGGACTTTGTGAGGCCGTGTTTTGGAAGGCCTTGGGGGTTGAGCCGGTGGAGTCAAGGGAAGGTTTCGTAGGCGCGAAGGGGTACCGTGAGAGGATCTGATGATATCAGAGATCGAGCTTCTAGCAGAGGGTTCGGGGGGACCGGGATGGTGATCTTCAACCGTTATCCTCAGGCTGGCTTATTTTCCCCCAACAGATATCAAATGCAACCATGACCAATAACGAAGTTATAAACATAAATATAAGTGGGTCATTTTGATGAATAGTACTTGATACTATAATGAGACAGACCGAGATGAATTAAGCTTCACCTTGACTAAGAGAAATTGATTCTAAAAATGAAATCTGATGAATAACTGTTGATGAATTCATGATAATTTTCATGTGGAAATTTGCAACTGGAAAGAAAACTTGCCAGGCAGGTGGATATTTGAAACTAAATAGGAAGCTGGTAAAGAAAAATTAATTTTTCACTGAATCACAGAAAGTAACAGTCTAGAAGAGATACGCAAAATGAAATTAGGTAGAAGAATGTATGTAGCTGAAGTGGTACAAGTTGTCGGCCTTGTGCACTGCACTTTTTAACAAAATTTTCTGATTCTTTAAGAGAATATAGGTTGGTGGAATTCTGTATAAATATAGTGACATCCTAGATTTAATTATTTAACCTATTGTTTCCTTGTTTTCTTAGTAAACTGAGTGGGGAAATCGAATGCGTAAGAACCTCCAGATTGCCGAATGATGTCTCTGTTGGGTCAGCCTACTAACCGGCAGCCGCAAGCTCATTAGGCTCATCCATATTGTTGGTACAAAATTATGAATCCTCGCGTCAACACACGAGCACTTCATGTGCAATTCACAGCGGCACGCGTAGGGCGTACAACATTGGGAATAACTATTACGTAGCGACATGTAGAATCTTTTTATAGGATTTTTATCAAGTTTTAATACTATTTGATGTACTATTATTAGTAGTTTCTTTTGTGTGCTTTTCTGTTGTGTTGTTTAGGAGATGAGTTGTTTCGAGGCTACAAGCTTTTGAAGACTTCGAACAACCCTCAACTAAAGGCAAGTATACTTGAACATCTTGCACCTATTTTATGGTTTATATGTAGTTGTTTATTCTTCATTGCAAGCTTGTCTAATTTTGAAAGTCTATGGTTAGGGTTTACTAGATTTGTATGATTATCCTTGTTGCCATTGATAAGTCATGAGAAATGAAGGGTAGGTATGCTAGTTGTTGTCATGGTTGGAGGTAAATATTAAACTTGATTAATGATTATGCAACATGAACCGTGTACGGTAATTGTGTAGCAACAAGGTATAGAGATCCTAACAAGATGGATGTGTGATGATGGTGCTGGAATGCACGTATGCGAGGAATGCATAGATGATTTGTGGTTGTTCCTGTCTGGGATCCTAAGGAACGGTTCGAACATCTAACCAAGTTAAACTGCATATCTACGAGGCTTATATGGGTACAGCCTGGCCAGTTAATTAGCCACCCCTCTGATTTTATGGGCACCAATGGACGGTTGAGTGGCACAAGAGTGCGTATCTACAGTGATGGAATTTCTGTTAATGGTGAAACCTTAGTGAGTGCCTACAAGTCAGTAGGACCTTTGTAAAGGTTTTGTAGTGAGACCTTGACTCCACACCCTGGAAGTATGAAGTAACACGGGAATCACGATTCATGGGGAAAGCTGTGCAAACTCTATAGAGTACAAAACTGATCGATCAGCCGTGCTCACGGTCAAGAGCGGGCTTGGACTCCTTCTTGTTTAGTGGGGATCAGGGTTCTGGTTTGGATGGTTGGGTAGCCAGGTAATGGGATTGCCTGGTGAGTCTTGGTAGTCGGATGAAATCTGATGAGTTATCCCTCTTGTTATAGTTGTGTCTCACTTAGTAAATAGGTTCCCTATTGTTAGAATTATAGATCAAGGATGCGTAGTGTAGTAAACCAATATCTAGCCTTTTCTTGACTTAAACTCTATAGCATGATTTCCCTACACTTAAGGAGTACATTATATACTCACACTCGTTGCCCCATTTCTTGCATTCTTCTACTACGCAGAAGCCGTCAATGAAGCTGCACCCTTTGATGGAGACAACATCGACCCGGAGCTCCTTTCCTATGGTGGTGATTCCTCGGTTGATGCTTGTGGAAGATGAAAGACCCTATGGCATTGGAGTTTTCTTTTTCGCTGTGTTTTTCTTCTAGACCCTTAGGTTTTTTTGTAATATGTTATAACATTATTGTAATAATGATCTTGTGATGATACACTGATGATGTAACGTATGTATGAAACTTGATCCTGGTAAACATGTGTTGTACCTTGTTTTGTTCCTTTAAAAACCTGGTGTTACAATACTGCAAGTGGTTCCCAAGTCCCAGGCTTCATAGGCCCTGGTCGTTGCATCCTCTAGAGGGGATGCGATGAGGTTTAGCAAACCCCAAACATCGGTCGACAAAGGTCAGAAACATGATCTTCCGACTCCCTAGGCCCTTCCTGTGAATTTGGTACATGGGCTGCCTGGGATTTAACTTGGAGGGAGATAGTCACTAGGCCTCTCGGTCATGATCTGGACAACATCTTCTTATCCTTTTATACGGTAAGAGTTCCTCCTACAAAAGCAACCCATGACAAGTACTAACCTTAAATCCTGCATGTATACTAAAGATTACCAAATGGGCCAATCGGGCTGGCCCGACATGGGCCCAGCTCGGCACGGCCCGATTGGCCCATTTACTGTAATGGGCCGTGCCTTGCCGGCCCGCGTGCCAAGTCGGCGGCCCACGACACGGCCCAGCTGTCACCGTGCCGTGCCGGGTCGGCCCACGGCACGGTCGGTGTTCGGCACGATGGGCCCAATCGGCACGGTGGAGGCACGACGGGCCCGTTTGGCACGGCGGGCCCGACCGGCACGGTGGAGGCACGACGGGCCAGGTCGGCACGGGAAGGCACGACGGGCCCGGCCGGCACGGTGGAGGCACGCTGGGCCCGTCAAAACTCCGAAAATAGGAAAAAAATCAAAAATAATAGCTAAAAAAATCCAAAAAAATAATAAAAATATAGAAAATAAATACATAAGAGCTTTATTGATTGGTTGCCTCATTAAAAACCTTTATACTAGAAGGAAAAAAGAGTACAACCTATGATTATACTCCGTAAATTACATGGTTTCATTAGAAACCCCAGAATTTTGCTTGCAATATTTAATATGCTTCCTCAAGTGTCCCGTTCCATTTGGAGATCTGGCACCTAATTCTTTACTGCATATATTACACTTAGCAAATCTTACCTGTTCCCCGTTAATTTCTCTAAAGACCTTTTCAAAATGTTGCCACACCCATAACCATGCACGCGAGTTCTCGGCGTCTTGATCCATGAATTGAAATATGGAATTAGTTTCTTGATGTGAAATGGCTAATGGCTACTTGGCTAGCAACTAGGAAAAGAGAGATGGGTGGCCGATGAGAACACATGGAGTTTGAGATGGTATTTATAGGCCAAGATGAGAGGAGAGGTGGGTGAGGGTGGGACCGTGGGGGTTATTTAAAAAAAATAAACAAAAAACATGAATAAAATAAAAAAACTTAGAAATAATAGGGGCACATGATTAATTCTAAAAATGAGCTTTATTGATAGGTTGCCTCATTAAAAACCTTTCTAGCAAAGGAAAAAAGAGTACAACCTAGCTCAGAAAATTTGAAATTACACGTTCTCATCAGCATCTAGATACAAATTTTGGAATGATTTTTCAAGCTCAGTATTTTCTGCAGTGTGTTACATTAGTGCTTCAGCTTGTTCACAATCCTTTACTATGATGAGTATTTCAACCATCTCACTTGACAGATTTGTTCTTCTCTCTTCGATTATCCTTCCAGTAAGACTGAAGACAGCCTCAGAAGAAATTGTAGATACAGGAACCGTAAACAAATCTCACGCTAACAGTGAAAGCACTGGATAATTCGTCTTGTGCTCATGCCACCATTGCAGTATGTTGAAGTTTTCTTGTTCATGGCTGATAACGTTACTGTCGATGAAGGTAGTTAGCTCCCCTCCGGATGTTGGAATTCCGGTGCTCGTAGACGATCGTGACGAAGAGTCTGAACTTCTTGATGAAGAACCTGCACCAAATATTTTTCCCCATGTTGTCATCTTCTTACTTGTTGTGGGTGCTAGTGGAGGTCGTTGCAGGCGAACTCCGCCATACTTTGTTTCATATTTACTATAAACTTCGAATAACTTAGAACGAACATTAGTATAATAATTAGAATAATCGTGGCCAAGAGCATTACCTAGAATTGCGAGAACTCTACAGACAGCTGCAATTTTAGCTCTAGGATCTAAAATAAAGGCAAAGGCGTACAACAAAGTAATTTCTTTCCAATACTTTAAGAATTTAGATTTCATAGGAACTACACAATCTCTTAGAAGATTATCATTTTCATAGTTGTTTAAATGAGTAGCAATTTTAATAATATTATGCACTACTAAACAAGATGTTGGATAATAAACTCCTGATAAACTCACAGTTGAATCATAAAAAAATTCAAGAAACTCCAGTATCCTTTTAGCAACATACCAATGCGCTTCCGTGAGTAAAGTTTGACCCCCATGTTGATGGTAATATGTATGAATAAACACACCAAATGTGCTCTTATACGGTATAATATTTTTAAGCATCAAGAAAGTAGAGTTCCATCTCACCGGCATGTCCAGAGCAAACTTACGTGGACGCACACCCATTGCAACACAATACTGTTTATATGCTGCAATTCGTTAGTTAGAGGAGTTCACAAAAGATATTGCAGTACGAAAATCGTCGAAGTATTGCGACAACCTCTTCAAACCGGATTTTACTATAAGATTGATAATATGACAAGCACAACGTTGATGTAACAAGAAAGATTCAGCATAGGTACTAAACAACGGAGTAAGAATATCCATTGCTCTAGAATTTGCACCGGTATTGTCTAAGTGATAGAAAATATTTTATTCATGAGACCAAAGTCTGCAACTACTTGAGATATTTTTTCAGCAATATTTTCACCGGTATGCGCGTTGTCAATCAAACGAAAACCTATTATTCTCTTTTCTAATTCGCAATCATTATTAACAAAATGAGCAACCACACTAAGATAATCCTCTCTAGCCCTACCTGCCCATATGTCCGAGGTCAAAGCAACTGAAAATGTACATGTTTGCAACATTTCTTTAAGCTTGTTACGACACGCATTGTAGTATTTTACCATATCCCTACTAATTGTCTGTCTAGAAACATGCGTGAACCTAGGATTATGAGCTTGCTTAATGTAATCTTCAAATGCAGCAGACTCACCGATATTGAGTGGTAGATCCGCTCTTGCAATGAAGCGACATAGCTCTTTTCGAGCATTGGCAGAGTCGTACTCCCAATGACGAACAGAGCCATCGGGGTTGTACTGCAACACCGTCTGCTTCATGGCTGCTCCACTCTTTCGCTTGCAACTTGTGGTGTGCCTTTTCAAGTGCCCCGTTCCACCCGAGGGCTTTGCAGATAATTCATATTTGCAAATATAACACCTAGCATACCGACACTTACCCCATCTTCCTCTTTGTAGAACCTTTCAAAGTCTTGCCAAACTTCAGAAAGTACCGGCTCTTGATCTTTTAGACCCGGTGCTTGCTAATGTGTGCGCACTTGTAGAGCCTGACGATGGAACTACTGCTGCATCACCTGCATGTGAACCAACCGGAGGTTCACCGTCGGGTCCATCATCACCTGAAGCACTAGTATCAAAGGGGCCGTAGTCCCCTGTGAGTCCTTGGAGAAACAAATCATGATCTATAGATGTATCATGATCACCAGCATCCATGATCAATGTTGAATGACACTACAAAAATTGCAAATATTCAGAGTTAGAAATAATCAAGTAATAAAACTAATAATAAAATAAGACTCAACAACGATGCAAAAAAATCACCAAGATTTCTTCAACTTCAAGACAGCAAGTCAGCAGGATGACGGTTTTGGAATTGCTCGGATTTTTTTTGCAACAATTCAAACTAATTTTGCCAAATTATCGCTAATTCTCAGGAACTTTGAGACAAGAATGAGAGGAGGAAACAAGAGAGAAAATGGTGTTGCTGGTGTGGAATGGAAGGGCAAGGTGCTCCTCTATTTATAGGTGAAAAATGGTGATTTTTACAATTTTTTTTGAATTTTTTGGAGCTCAAACGGTCACAAAACGGCTATAAAATTCAAAAATATCGGGTTAACGGGTTAAACGGGCCGGGACCCGCGTGCCCCAGCCGGCCCGTCGTGCCCCCACGTGCCGGCCGGGCCGTGCCCCGCGCGCTAGGTCGTGCCATGCCGTGCCGTGGGTCGCCACGTGCCAAGCCGGCACGGTGGGCCGTGCCGTGATGGGCCGGCCATGCCGTGCTGGGCCGTCCGTGCCCGGGCTGTGCCGGCCCGGCCGTGCTGTGTGGGCCGCCGCATGCCCGGGCCATGCCTCCTGGGCCGCCTCGTGCTCGAGCCGGGCCGTGCCCGTGCTAGCCTGGACTGGGCCGTGCCGTGCTGGTCCGTCGTGCCGCGCGCTCGGGCCTCGTGCCGTGCCGAGCCATGCCTGGGCTGTGCCTACAGTGCCATGCCTCGGTTTGGCTCGGTAGGCACAGCCCATTTGGACGTCTTTAATGTATACGCGGTGTGGCTGAAGAAACTCCGAGATGAGGCCTGGGAAGCTAACTCCCGAGTGGCCAGCCTCGAAGAGGATGTCACTGCAATGCACTAGCAACTTTCCCAAGAAGCCATTGAGCAGGAAAAAGTAATCGCTGCCGAGAAAGAGAAAGCAATTTTAGAGCTAGAAAGCTAGACCAAAGGTATGCATCTCAGAATTATTGATTTGTTGTCTTGCCTTTGTGTTACTCTAACATGTTGTCCTGTAGAACTCTCCGCAGCCCAAGAAGCCCTGGCCCAGGAGGAAGCCAAGATGTTGGCTACCCGCGAACAGCTCCCTGCAGCCCTGAACATCTTCCAGGAAGCGCTTGTTTGGATAGGTGGAGGCAGATGCGGTGATGACCCCACCAGTCTAGCCTCCTGGGCGACCAATAACGCCGATGTGTTCGGAGGACTCCGAGGGAAGGTGGTTGAACACATCTTGAGTTAGTCTTGACAAAGCGCAAAGCAATTGATGGCCTTTGCCATTGCTATCCTGACGACCCACTACCCGGAGATTAACGCCAACGTTCTTTTGGAGGGCTTCAGAGATGAATTGGAAGAGGACTCGATGCAGAAGGTGAAAGAAGTGGCGGGAGCCACCAAAGCCTTCGTGGATGAGATGTACTTCTTGGGTGGATCCATGCAATAATCTTTCTTCTTTTCCTTTGCGTGTATCTGTAAAAACACTCGATAATTTTTGTCTGTTTGGTTGGGAACTTTAAATGCTTTTTTGCATTTACCAGGAGTACTTCATGTTGGACTCTTTTTTGACAGCATATTGTGATCTCCTTAATGACTTTTTCCTTTGATTAGTTCAGGACACATTGATCACTAGTTGGAGCACTTATTATGACCAACCTTAGGTCCACTTGAGTGAGAGGCATAGTAGCCCCTAGTGACTCGTGGAACACAATAATAATAAGCCTTTTCATGACCTTGAGTTTGCAACGCAATAGTCCCTCTCTTTTTGTTGGAATCTGTTTTTAAAAGTTACACATTATGTTGTTTTTGATTTCTAGTTTATAGTACCTATTAAGCCCCCAATTGTCTACGCGGAAATGGAGGTCCCGGGTAGGTAGTCCAAATAAAAACATCCTTACAGTAAAGGAAACTTATATGGCCTTTGGGTCGAGACAAACTTGTTTGGGATGATCCCAAGAAGTGACTTACCCCATTTGTTGGGCATGAAGATGTACGGAAAAATAACGTACAATAAGAAAGTCGATCGATCTCTTAGGCAATATGATCTTTATTATTAAAAAAGGTACTCTTAAGACTTAGTCTTAGAACTTATATAAACTCTTGATGACCCTTAAGCTATGTAGACCCGTTGTCTTAAACTTAAATGACATAGACTAAATTAAGCCGATAAGTAGTGACCCATATTGTTTCTGGGGTAGCGTAGATGCTATTTTGTGAGCTTTGAATGAATCGTAATGCTGAGCCCATGAGTATTTGGGTGTGCATCTTAAGGCATTGTGATCGTGGTTACGACTGAGGTTTCTTATCCATCTTGATCCTTGAGCTTTTGGGTTCCTCGCTTGGTTGGTGTTGCATTGCCATGTCGAGACTTTGTTTGTCACAACAGAGACTTGCTTTAAGCCAACCGTGGATGGTGATGACCACTTCAGGTTCTGTGATCTTCATGCACCGATAAGCGTAGTGCATAGCTTCCATGAATTTAGCAAGAGTAGGTCTTCCTAAGACGGCATTGTATGCCATCTCAAAATCGACCATGCCAAACAAAATTTTTTTGTACAAAAATTGTCTTGCTTCCTAAGAAACGTGTAGCGATATTTAACTGATGGGGGTAGCCGAATACTCGGGTATTATAGCAAGGAAGGCTAGAGTAACCATCTTGATGGTGGACTGAGTGATCTGCATTCCTTTATGTGTGTTAGCAAAGAGGATGTTCAGGGAACTCCTTTCATTGATAAGTACTCAGGTAACCATGTAGTTATTTATCGTAGGCTCGATTACAATCGGGAAGTGACCTAGCCATACAAAGTTATCAGGGAAGTCTTCACAGCTGAAGGAGATTTTGGCGTCTAACCACTTCACGGCCTGACGAATCTTATGGATAAGTCATCAGGTCTGTATCATCCTCATTGCCATCAGAGTCGGAGTCCCTGCTTTGGGTTGTGACCTGACCCTTGTTTCCCTTAGCCACTTTTTCGACCTCCGTCTTGACCATCTTTTTTCTAGAGGCGGCAATCATAGATGCTGTGATTGTCAGTTTGGTGGAGGTCACACCCAGGCTTCCTATCTCATTCGCTTTAGTCTGGTGTAAAGCTTCTACCTCAAGAAGGACCTGAATGCTGATCGGGATGAACATCAGACAAATCTACAAAAACATTGTTAGACTTGGCTTTCTTGCCCTTACCACCCTTGGTGTTTTTGTTGCGCTTGCTCTGAACTTTGTCACCGTTGAGCCCAGTTTGTGGATGTTTGATGCCCTGAGTCTTTTCCTTTACGTAGAGGAGTGCATCTTTAGCTCTGGCAGACTTGTCGATGATCTGCATGATCTTCTTAACAATTTTAGGGTCTTTTCAAGCGATGTCTTCAACGCAACGCTGACTCTTAACCCCTTGAGTAAACGCCTAGATGACATCACAGTCACTGATCTTGGGGATGGTATTCTAGGTATGTTGAAGTGACACATGAACTCACGCAAGGTTTCATTTGCCAATTGTTCACAATGGTGGAGATTATTTCTCATGCCAGGGCGAACGTACGTACCCTAGAAGTTAGTGTGGAATACATCACAGAGCTGCTCCTACGAGATCCCAGGCTAGATCCCCTTGTTGCTGGGCTAGCTGCTGATCCAACTGCTGGTCTTCCTGGTCTTCAACATTTTATGGTTCTCCGGGGTTAACTGGTCTATGGAAGGGATGGTGGTTGATATTGCCCGGGGGGCCCTCATCCTCATCATAGGGAAGGAAACAAACTCATCGCTAAACATATACACTTGGGAGGTCTAGGACCTACCAGGTCCCTGCATCTTGGCTCCCTGATGAATGATTAGGTTTCGCGGAACAGTGGTAGCATCATTGAACAGTCATTTCACCAACACATAGGCTTTGCTTCTAACGCTAGAGTGCTAGTGAACTAACTTTCCAAAAGAAACACAAGTCTGATCTAAAAAGGGCAAATCCATCTAGTCCAACGAAAAACCCAAGAACATAAACCAACCAATTCTAAAATATGAGGCATTGCAATATTTCTTGGCCCTATCGTGAGCGACAAATCTAACCAAGAAACCAATGATGTGCACATTGCCATTGAAGAGCCTATCCTGCTGAAATGTATCTCGGAGCTTATACATATCGATTTCAAAGGGGTGGGGCAAGAATAAAGTACCTACAGGTGAAGCTCGTCCTGGATATACTTTGTGACCTGATGGATGAAAAGATTATACTCATCCTGATGCATCACTTCTTCCTCGTCAATGACAATCACAAACTCATCATTTTCCTTAACTAGGTTTCCAGCCAAGGAAATACAATAAGGGCAGCCATCTTCCACCACCATCTATAGTGGGATGAAGCAAAAGGAGTCAATGGCAAAATTTGCCCTTGTAACCAGCGGCAAACTCTCGTTAAGCATAAGGGCAGTTGACTGCAGTGGGGATGTGGAGCGGTTGTGGGCTGCAACAAACTAATGTTGGAGTGGAAGCATCTGGCCACTGAGATTCTGAGGGCACGATTGTTCAAGGACTTTTAACTCTCCATCTAAATCTTTGATTGTTTCTTTGCTTGAAGCATCTACTCGCTTTGTGCCGATAAGAAAATCATCCTTTGCACCTGATGTCACTACACACCCACTGATCCGATGGCCCAAACTAAAGCAGTGGAAACACTTCTTGATATTAACCAAGGCATCATTGGGTTCATTGTTGGAGGGCAGAATCTCTACAACCTCTCCTCTACTCTCTGGACGCTCTCCAAGGAAACATATCGGGTGTCCATCCTTCTCGTGTGGGAAAGGAGCAAACCAGCAAAAGATGTCGCCAAATGTTGCCCCAAATCTTTTGGTCCAAGGGTAGACCTATAAGAGGTAGCCTTTGCATGGACTACCACCCTCATACTAGGCTTTTCAGGGTAGGAGGTAAAGTTGTCCAAAAGGGTCATGCCTACTAGGCCAGCCCGAGGCCCGCAATTGTAGGCACGACCCGAGCTTATCTGGGCTAGGCTGGCACGACACGTGGTGATGGGCCATGCCTGGGTTGAGTGCATGGCATAGCCAGGCGCATCTTGCTACAGTGCACCATCGGCCCAGAGAGGCATGGTCAGCCTAGCGAGGCATAGCCGACCCCGGTCAAGCACAACCGGGCTTGGTACACCAGCAGCCCAGCTAGGCATGTTGAGGCACGGTCGGCCCGACTAGGCACGAGTGAGCATGCGGGGGCATGCCTGGGTTAACAGGTTGAATGGGCTGCGCTCGGCCCATTTAACCCGTTATTTTTTAATTTTCTAGCCATTTTGTGACCGTTTAGGCTAAATTTTTTTGATTTTTTTGTTGCGAAAATCACCATTTTTCACCTACAAATAGAGGACCACCCCGCCCTTCCATTCCATACTAGCAACAATATTTGCTCTCTTGATTCCTATTCTCATTCTTGTCTCAAAGTTGTTGAGAATTGGTGATAATTTGGCAAAATTATTTTGAATTATTGCAAAAAATCCGAGAAATTTCAACACTGTCATCTTGCCGTCTTGAAGAAATCTTGGTTATTTTTTTTGCATCATTGTTCTTTCTTTCTTCCATTCTTTATTTTATTATTTGATTATTTCTAAGTTTGAATATTTGAGTTATTTTAGTGCCATTCGACATTGATCATGGACATCGATCATGATTTTTTCCTTCAAGGACTCTCAGGGGACTACAACCCCTTTGATAGTAGTGTTGTAGGTGACAAAGGACCCGATGGTGAATCTCTAGTTGGTTCACATGCAGCAGCACCTCCATTGTCCAGATCTACAAGTGCACGCACGTTAGCAAGCACCGGCTCTAAAAGATCAAGTACCGCTACTTCTGAAGTTTGGCAAGACTTCCAAAGGATCTATAGAGAGGAAGACGTGGTAAGGGTCAGGTATGCTAGGTGTTATATTTACAAACAGGAATTATCTACAAAGTCCTCAGGCGGAATGGGACACTAAATGAGGCACGCCAGAACTTGTAAGCGAAAGAGTGGAGCAACCATGAAGCAGATGGTGCTGTAGTACAACCCCGACGGCTTTGTTTGTCATTTGGAGTATGACTCCACCAATGCTAGAAAAGAGTTATTCCTTTGCAAGAGTGGATCTACCACTCAACAACTGTGAGTCTACTGCATTTGAAGATTACATTAAGCAAGCTCATAATCCTAGGTTCACACATATTTCTAGACAGACAACTACTAGGGATATGGTAAAAACTACAATGTATGTCGTAGCAAGCTTAAAGAAATATTGAAAACATGTAATTTTTAAGTCAGTTTGACCTCGGACATGCAAGTAGGGCTAGAGAGGATTATTTTAGTATGGTTCCTCATTTTATTAATAATTATTGGGAACTATCAAGGAGCATAATAGGTTTTTGGTTGATTGACAATGCGTATACTGGTGAAAATATTGCTAAAAAAAATATCTCAAGCAGTTGAAGACTTTGGGCTCACAAATAAAATATATTCCATCACTTTAGATAATACCGGTGCAAACTCTAGAGCAATGGATATTTTTACTCCGTTGTTTAATACATTTACTCAATCTTTCTTATTACATCAACGTTGTGCTTGTCATATTATCAATCATATAATAAAATCTGGTTTAAAGAGGTTAGAACAATAGCTAGATGATTTTTGTATTACAACAAATTTTGTGAATCCTCTGACCAATGAATTGCATCATATAATTAGTGCTATGTTGCAATAGGTGTGCGTCCATGTAAGTTTGCCATGGATATGTTGGTAAGATGGAACTTTACTTTCTTGATGCTAAAAAAATATTATACCATTTAAGAGCATATTTGGTGTGTTTATTCATACACACTATCATGAGGATGGGGTTCAAACTTTACTCACATAAGCGCATTGGTATGTTGCTCAAAAGATACTAGAGTTTCTTGAATTTATTTATGGTTCAACTGTGAGCTTATCAGGAGTTTATTATCTAACATCTTGTTTAGTAGTGTATAATACTATTGAAATTGTGACTCATTTAAACATATATGAAAATGATAATCTTCTAAGAGATCTGTGTAGTTCCTATGAAATCTAAAATTTTAAAATATTAGAAAGAAATTCCTTTGTTGTATGAATTTGCCTTGATTTTAGAGCCTAGTACTAAAATTGTTGATTTCTATAGAGTTCTCACAATTCTAGATGATGCTCTTAGCCACGATTATTTTACTTATTATACTAATATTCTTTTTAAGTTATTCGATATTTATAGTAAATATGAAACAAAGTATGTTGAAGTTTGCCTACAATGACCTCCGCTAGCACCCACATCAAGAAGACGACAACGTGGGGAAAAGTATTTTGTGGAGGTTCTTCACCAAGAAGTTCAGACCCTTCGTCACAATCATCTACGAGCTCCGGAATTCCAGCATTCGAAAGGCAATTGACAACCTTCATCGACGGTGACGTTATCCGCCATGAATAAGAAAATTTTAACATAGTAAAAGCCTGGGAACAAGCTTTTAGAACGAATTATCTAGTGCTTTTGCTGTTAGCATGAGATTTGTTAATGGTCCTCGTATCTGAAATTTCTTCGAAGGCTGTCTTCAGTATTACTGGAAGGATAATTAAAGAGAGAAGAACAAGTCTCACAAGTAAGATGGTGGAAATACTCACCATAGTAAAAGACTGGGAATAGGCCGAAGCGCGAATGGAACACACTTATCTAGATGTTTATGAGAACTTGTAATTTCCAATTTTCTGAGCGTTGTACTCTTTTTTCCTTTGCTAGAAAGCTTTTTAACAAGGTGACCTATCAATAAAGCTCATTTTTAGAATTAATTATGTGTCCCTATTATTTATGATATTTTATTTTTATGACTTTTCTTTATTTTTTGAAAGCAACCCGCCACCTACATCTCGTCTGGGCCTATAAATAGCCACCATCCCAAACTCCCGGTGATCCTATCAGCCATCTATCTCTCTTTTTCTACTTGCTAGCTAGTGGCTACTTGCCCACTTCAACAAATCAATTCCATAATTTCATTCATGGATCAAGATGCTGAGAACTCGCGTGCATGGTCATCAGTGTTACAATATTTTGAAATGATCTTTAGAGAAATAAACGGAGAATAGATAAGATTTACTAAGAGTAATATATGCAGCTATTAATTATATGCCAGGTCTACAAGTGGAATGGGTCACTTGAGGAGGCATATTACACATTGCAAGAAAAAATTTGGAGTTTCTAATGAAACATGTAATTTTTGGAGTACAGGTTGTACTCTTTTTCCCTTTAATAGAAAGATTTTTAACGAGCCAACCAATCAAAAAAGCTTATTTTATCTGTTTTCTATTTTTTTAATTTTGTAATTATTTTTTAATTTTTCTATTTTTGAAGTGCTACCAAACCAGCCGTGCTACACTCCGCCATGCCTGACGAGCCCCGCTGGGTGACCGGGCCGGCTGTGCTACAGTGCCTAGCGTGCCGCAACCGTTAACCTTACCGGGCCTATCAAGCCGTATCGTAGTTGAGCCAGCCCGACAGGCCTATTTGGATTGGTCTGGCAGGAGGCTAGCTGTGGACAGAAGTCAGAAAAGGGAAGGAGAGGTATTTCCTAAGACACGAGAACCTTCCATGTAGGAAGCAAATTTAAATTTGGAGACAAAAGATTTTCCCATGAACGAACCAGTGGACACAGAATCTGGGAGAACCACCGGACAAAAACTTCTCCCAGCTGTGATGGACGAACTAAGAGGGGCTGGAGAAAATTTCTTTGACCCGGGGAAGATTGAACTAAAGAAGAAGCAAAGGAAACTCTTTTACGAGGAGAATGGAAATTAGATTTCTTTTTCTTCTTCTTCAATCCAAAGGGCCATTTTCCAAATCCAAATGGCCCTTTCCCGAATCCAATTGGCACCACAATCTCTCCAAAGGTAAAAGTAAACATCAATTTTTTTTTGGTGATACACTTCGAGTAGATAAGGATACCAACTTGCTTGGAAGCAACCGAAAAAGGAAAATAGCTATCCAATTGAGGATGAACATGGAAACCCGCTGGCCCCTCCAAGCATAGAGTGGTGGGCCAAGCTCACCGAGGAGCTAGTGAGACGAAAAGTAAATCTTGGAAAAACTGCAAGCAAGAAAAACCAGCCAAGAGGCAAAGAGGATGGGTGGTGTACTAATGAACCAAAGCTTGTGAGGAACACACATTATCACAGAATCAGTGAAAGCAGATAGCATGTCACATACAGTTTCTCAAGATTCATCACTGGCAAAATACCCTAATATAGTTGTTGAGATAAACGTGTCTTTAACATGACTGCTGTTTGGATGTAGCTGGTGTTATATACGGTTTTTACAAATCCATATGTTTGTATCATACAGACACAAAAGTCATTTAGAAATATCCACGTGTGATATTATCACAAATACTTTCTTGTAATATCCGTATGTGTATGTATGATAGACATAAATGAATTTTCTGTACACCCATCTATATTTAAAGATCTGGAAACTACTTTAAATTTGACCGCTCGTCTCCTCTTGCTCTTTGGCTTCTCACACACACAACCCGCTCATCTAGCCTCACTTTTGGCTTCTCACACACACAACCCTCTCTTTTCCCCTCGGTCTTTGGCTTCCTACACACACAACTTGCTCCCTGAATATAAATCGATGAGGAGTCCTCACTCTCCTTGTTGCCATCCGTGAGACCAGATCGTGAGCTAGGGTTGTTTCCGTGTCAGTGGAGCGAGATTTGGGTGCCGAATCCCCCCTCTTTGAGGTGAGTAAAGTCTGTGTGTCTAGCATGGTTTTGTTAGTGTTTCTTAGGGTCTGCTTTGATCTATGTAACTGAGGGTAATGTGATATTTTTGTTATCGATCTGCAATGGCTCAGTTCACTGCTACCAGACGTTGGCAGGACGGGTTGTCTTTATGACTGCTTCCACGGTGCGGATGCTTAGCATCAAATTCGGACATATGGACTTTGTGTTCTTCGAAGCTGTGAAGGGACCCTCTGTGGACCCTATTTTTACTATCAATCACATTCTCCATTCTATTCTTGCAAATGGAAATTTCTCTATTATTGTTCGTCACAATATAGTCATTTTCGTGAACCGCAAGACCTATTCGAACGTATATTTCTTGCTGAACCATAGGTGGTGGGTTCGGCAACAATGCAGTTTAGTACTGACTCATGCATGAAATAGTCAAGATAGAGCCTGATCAAGATGACAACGAGATGCTTGTTGGGGGGAAAATAAACCAGCCTGAGGATAATGGTTGAAGATTACCATCCAGGTCCCTTCGGAGCCTTGATCTCCGGACCCTCAGTTAAAGGCTCGACCTCTGAAGTCATCAGATCGCTTCATGGTACCTCTATGTACTTGCAAAGACTTCTCTTGGCTTAGCCAGCTAGGTCTCCCGAAGGCTCAGCCTCCCAAAAATACGACCACCCGAAGCTTCGGTCCCCCGAAGCTTCGGCCTCCTGAAGCCCCTGCCTTCCGGAGTTTTGGTTCCCTAAGCTTTCATCTCCCAGTTCCATGCCTCCCGAGGCCCCGCCTCGGGCTGCTCAGGCCGCCTTCTCGAAGGCTACAAGGTGAGTCAGCAGGCCTTAGAGAAGATCTGCCAGAAGGGGAGCACCGGTCGTGCTGTGCTTACAAGGAAGTGACCGGCATTAAAAGCCTAGGCTGATGGACGCCGCTCTGATAGTCCGGCGTAATGGAGGCTATCCTGACACCCTTGATAGTACAGTGCTGGGCCACAATTGACGACCGGCTCGCAGCACTCCAGAGGCAGGCACCACGATAGTTACCACGGTGGATATTTATTTCCATCGATAGGATAGAAAGTAGTCATCCGGGATAAGGCCCAGTAATTTGGTTAGATCCCATATATTCGTACATTATGATAACATGTACACCAAGCTACGCACGGCCCTATAAATAGTGGGCCATGGTCATCTGGGAAGAAGAGCGGGCAAGACAGCGAAAAAGATACAGAGGATAGGGAAGACAGCGAAAAAGACACAAAAGTGAAAATACACCAAGTCACGCTATAATACTCCTCCCAGAGCGATCTATTTTTTCTACCATCAATACATTTGTGGTGTTCCTTCCTCTTAAATTTCATCTCCAAGCTTGAGTCTCCTCCTTAGAAAAAACTCTCGCCGTACTTGCTGGGGCAAGACGAGCTCTTGCTCCAACAGTGCACCGTCCGTGGGGACTCGAACACAGAAGTGCTAAGAGAGGTAGGAATCCACCAGAAAAACCACCAAAGGGTTAGCTAAAACCGCCATACCCACCGTTGCAAGCATGCAACCATATGCATGGCTGTCTCAGCTATACGCACCGTATGCATGCTCCAGCCCCGCTGCCCTGTGGGACGGCGTTCCTCCGACCTTGGCCAACTCAGAACCCTAGGTTAGTACAGGAACTCCAGACGGCGCGGAGGTCTTCCAACCTCTACCCGATGAAGATCTCACCGCCTCAGGAGAGGACACGGCCAAAGCCACAGCCAAGCAAGCTACCTTCCAATGGTTCTGGGCGGTCCAACCCAGGAGTGCTCCCACCTGGTCTTGGTCCCTAGGTATCCCCTTCGACCACACCTGGGATACCGCGAGCGAGCCAACATCTTCAGAAAGTCTGTCCACCCAGCGCCCTCCTTAGGCCCCTCAGGCGAAAGAGGGTTCGAAGGAGACGGAGGGCTCCAGGGTGCACGGACCCCGCCAGTGCCTCCAACGCCGCCCTCGCAACGCCAACCCCGCATAGGGAACTCCAAACCCACCTCATCCGAGGAGGCATAGTCAGAACCACTTCGGCCCCAAAAGCCGATTCACCGGGCAGCCTCGATGGTCTCCCAAAGGGGAATGAGACCTAGGGGAAACCACAGGCTCCGGGACACCACCTTCGGTAGCAACCCCAATGAAAACTCCAAGCTCCGGTGCCACCGGAGGCACACGGGTGCATCCTACATGGACTAGGGCGTGGCCACAATACCAGACTGCCGCATCCTCATGACCTTCCGGGAGGAATACCTTGGAAGGCAAGCAGAATACCTGGCTACAGAAGGAGCGGGCGAAGGACGATGCAGGGTTCGGAGGCCTTGGGCAAACTCGTGGGAAAATCCTCGACCCCTCAACCCTGCACCATCACTACCGACCCTACTACCAAAGGTACCACACCCAGCAACGAGAACTGAGTCGGGGACACGTAGTCTCCAGGCTCCGGACGGGGTACCTCCGGAGCCGGGCAGCGACTAAGGGCCGAGACGGTCGAGGACTGCCTCTCCCGACCAGCCTTCGACTATGCCTCCAATATGTCGCTGCCAGGCTCCAGATAGATTACCTTCGGGGCTGGGCAATGGCTAAAGGCTGAGGGGTTCAAGCACCGCCTCTCTCAGCCTAGCCATAGGCTTCGAGGCTACCAAGCCTCACAATAGAGGCCTTATTCCTACAAAGGTACACCCACTATTAACTACCAAGTAGTTTATCTAGTGATCCGTCTTTCATACGGCCAGGTTAGAGCCTGTTGGAGGTCTCCAACCTTACTACTAGAAGTCTTTTTGCAATAGATAGCCACTAGGTAGAAGCAGTAGAACTTAAGTAACATTCTCATTTAGCATGAATAGTTATATAACCTAGCTATGTTTTACACTACAACTAGCTTCTTATTGCCAATAGTAGACTGCAAAACTTAGCTAGTATAACCATATAAAATCCCTACACTCCCGCAGACGCATTGTGCCTAGGTCGCCTGGGGGGCGGGTCTGCCCAGGTTTCTTGGAAGGCATTATGCAGCCTTGGAAGTGTAGTTTCCACGTATCAAGGGATTTTCTTGATAGATCGTGTTGCGGTGCCACCCGTAGGACATTTTTGGGTGGCGTGACAAGCCCATGTATCGCGGACGTAGCATGCCTAGGTCAGCTGGTAGGCAAGACTGCCTAGATTTTCTGGAAGGTATTGCGTAGTCTCAGTGGCCCACACACCGCGGGCGCCACTTATGCCTAGGTAACCTGCAAGGCAGATTATGCCTAGGGTGCTCTGAAAGGCATTTGCATAGCATCGGATGTCGAAGCCACGCCCCAAGGGATGTCCTCGGTGGCGGAGTTGCGGTGCTCTGAGGAATGCTGTTGCAAGAAATCCTCGTTGCACGACATGCCTACACACCACGAACGTTGCATGACTAGGTCACCAGGAAGGTAAGACTGCCTAGGTTTCCTGGAAGGTATTGTGTAGCCTCGATAGTGTGTAGATGTCAGTTATTAAGGGACTTCCTTGGTAATGTAGTTGCGGCGCCCCCGGGGGATTTCTCCGGAGGCATGACAAGCCCACGCACTAGTAAGCATCGCTTACGTAAACCCAAGGTCACCTGAAAGGGTTTTTCGGAGGGTAGGGTTTGCCCTGGTAGGAAGTGGAGCCCACACACCGCGGGGGTAGCATGCCTAGGTCAGCTAGAAGGCAAGACTGCCTAGGTTTCCTGGAAGGTACTGTGTAGCATCGATAGTGTGTGGACGCCGCATATCAAGGGACCGCCCTAATGTGAGGATGCGGTGCTTTGAGGAATGCTGTCGCAAGGAATCGTCTCTGCACAACATGCTTATATACCGCGGGTGCAGCACGCCTAGGTCACCGTTAAGGCATCAAGTCTAGGTTTCCTAGAAGGTATTGTATAGCCTCGGTCGTATAAATGCCACGCGCCAGGGCACATCCTTGGTGGACAGTGTTGTGGTGCACCCCGCTTTCCTTGGGAGCACAACAAGACTACACACCGCAGGCGTAGCATGCCTAGGTTACCTGGAAGACAAGACTACCTAGGTTTCCTGGAAGGTTTTGCCTAGCTCCAATAGTGTGTAGGGCCTTTGGCATTAATACATGCCAAGGAACCTTGCAAAACCTCCGGCAAAAACTGGGAGTCTTACAAAACCTTCAACAAAAATGGAGAGTCTTAAAAAACCTTCAGCAAAAACGGAGAACTTTATAAAACCTCTGGCAAAAATGGAGTCTTACAAAACCTTCGGTAAAAATGGGGAGTCTTACAAAACCTCCAACAAAAACGGAGAGTCTCACAAATCTCCGGCAGAAACGAAGAACTTTACAAAACCTCCAACAAAAACGGAGAGTCTTACAAAACCTCCGGTAAAAACGGATAACTTTACAAAACCTCCAACAAAATAAAGAGTCTTACAAACCTCTGGCAAAAACGGAGAACTTTAAAAAACCTCCGACAAAAACGGAGAGTCTTCAAAAATCTTCGGTAAAAACAGAGAGCTTTATAAAACCTCCACACAACAGAGAGCTTTACCAAACCTCCAGCGAAAATGGAGAGCTTTACAAAACCTCCAGCAAAACGAAGAGCTTTACCAAACCTCCGCATAGCAGAAAGCTTTACAAAACCTCCGGCAAAACCGAAAGCCTTACCTAAGGTGGCTACGTGCGCGAAGGGGAGGTTGCGGGTTCGATTTCCATGGCCGGAAACTCTGCCGAGCGGAAAGGTTCTAAAAGGACCTAACAGGAAGAGTACCCCGACATCTTGAAGGCAAATGCCTCCGTGCCGAAGGGATACGAAACCGCCTCCAAAGAGCATAGCACACATATCAAAGGAGTATAAAAATACCCCTCCCTGTAGGTAAAGGTATGATCACGTGACTCAAACACGTATGGTAAAAGGTAAAATCATTACCCTACCATCTCCCTTAAAGACACATTTCATACGCCATTTTATGAGTATAATACTAACATTTAATAAAAGCCCACACTTCATGGCACGGGAAACATAGTGGAAACCTCGACTGTCCATTGTAGAGACCGCAATTCACGACAATGGCTAAGGGCCGAGGGGGTCACGAACCACCTCTCCCGCCTAGCCTTTGACTTCGCCTCCAACACGCCGTCGCCAGGGTCCAGGTAGAGTACCTCCAGAGCCGGGCAGTGGCTAAGAGCTGAGGGGGTTGCAGACCACCTCCCCCGCCTATCCTTTGGCTTCGCCTCCGACACGCCGTCGCCAGGCTCCAGACGGAGTACCTCCAGAGTTGGGCAGCAGCTAACGACCTTGGGGATTGCGGACCACCTCCCCCGCCTAGCCTTTGGCTTCACCTCAGACACGCCGTCGCCAACCTCCGGATGGAGTACCTCCGGAGCCGGGCAGCGGCTAAGGGCTGAGAGGGACACGGACCACCTCCCCCACGTAGCCTTCAGCTTCGCCTCTGACACACGATCGCGAGGCTCAGGATGGAGTACCTCTGGAGCCGGGCAGCAGCTAAGGGCCGAGGGGGTCACGGACCACCTCCCCCGCCTAGCCTTCGGCTTCACCTCCGACACGCTGTCGCTAGGCTCTGGATGGAGTACTCCGGAGCTGGGCAGCAGCTAAGGGTTGAGGTGGTCACGGACCACCTCCCCCTCCTAGCCTTCGGCTTCACCTCCGACACATCGTCGTCAGGCTCCGAACGGAGCACCTCCAGAGCCAGGCAGCGGCTAAGGACTGAGGGGGTCGCAGACCACCTCTCCCGCCTAGCCTTCAGCTTCGCCTCTGACGCGCCATTGCCAGGCTTCAAACGGAGTACCTCCAAAGTTGGGCAGCGGCTAAGGACCGAGGGGGTCGCGGACCACCTCTCCTGCCTAGCCTTTGGCTTTGCCTCTTACACACCGTCACCTTCAACCTGGGTAGTCGCTAAGGAAACTGAAGGGTCAAGGACAACCTCCGGAGCTTGTCTTCAAAGATTTTAGATGGACTTCGCTGAGTCGGAAATCTAAAACAAATTGGGAAGGAGGCCCTTCCAGTGCCAAGACCGAGGAGTATGCAATAACCGGGAATGACGAGGTCACAACCGCTCCACCCGGTTCTCCTTAGTTACCCTACGTATCTACCACCACCAGATTCTCGAGGCCACCTCTCGCCCAGAAGGAACCAAATCAGTGATGATCTATATGAAGGCTCGGTACCCCGATCGTCAGAGAAACTAGCCATCGCCTTTGAAGGGTACGAAGAAGCATGGTTTGAAGGCACGAAGGCACGCACGCATGTGGTCACCCGTTCGAAAAATCCCCTTGCACTCCGATACGAAAGGAGACACGACTATTCCCGAAGATCCATGTTATATTATTAAACAACTAGTACATTCAGGGGACATATACTGAAGCAACCGTACAAAAATTGCCACGAAGAAGATAGATCCCTACGGAGCAAACAGGGTGAGAAAGAGTACAAGGTGACTAAGTTAAGCCATGAACCCACAGCAAGGCCATGATCGACCATGAGACGTGGATATATCACGGCGTCACCAAGTACTCCATCCCGGTGACCACCTTCACCTCCTATGGGTCCCGGCAGGGGCCACGCATGGGATAGCATACTCACCTCATCTGCAGCCTGCCGGTGCAAGAGCCGATATAGTAGCTAGCTCCCAAGCTGCCAGAGGACGAGGAAGAGTCCGAGGAGGTTGCCAGCGGGGCCTTCTCCCTTGCCTTCCCGGCCTCCTCCTTCGCTGTCGGCTCCACAGACACCTCCTCGCTCTCCCCCTGTAGGAGATCCCAGTTGATCTCCTTATAATCATCGGATACATCGATGATCTCGACGCGCATGACCTCCCTGACCAAAGGTCAGGCCAGAGCAGCGGGCAGCTGCCTCTCCTGTAGAGATGGAAGCGGTGTGGCCACCGGTGCCTCTGCCGATGACAGAAATGGTCTGGCTCCTGAAGAAGCCGTCGAGATCATCAACATCTCCGAAGAGGATAAGGAAGAAGACGACACCATACTCAAGTTAAGGTTAACTGCTTGCTCGTGGGGCTGTGGAGACTCCAGCCGGGTAACCCCAGCTTTATACCCAGGCCAAGCAACCACGTAGGTCCGGAAGATGAAGCAGAACCAACACTGCAGTGTCACCCATTGAATACCTAAGGGGGCTGTGGCCATACCCCAGTCATTCCTCAAACATGTGGCAGCGCTCCACGACGAATGCCTCAGTTTCTCGCACGGAAGTCCCATCACATTAATAACCCAAACTCCTTTCGGCGCGTGATAGGGGCAGTGGTACGTCTTATCCTAATAGGCAAACGCGTGGGATCCTCCAATCCCACACATAACCACTACTCTAGCGACCTCAAAGGGTAGGAAGAACCATACTGAAGGAACCCGGATACCCGTATCGGTCTCAACACGGACTCCGGAAGTACACCACATCCATCGACGTCCCTTTGACCTGGGGTCCCAACAGCGTGCATGATAGCTTCGGGGCAGATCGCCACCACCAGAGCGCCATCAGCCTTGGGCTCGCCATCGACGTCCATGGTTTCTAAACGAAAAAACTTCTTGATACTATGCCAGGCTAGTATTGGTTTTTCCTCTAAATCCTCTCCCCCCCTCCGAAACATCGGGGCATGAGAATGAATGGGTACTATTGGGGGGAAAATAAACTAGCCTGAGGATAATGGTTGAAGATTACCATCCAGGTCCCTCCGGAGCCTTGATCTCCGGACCCTCAGTTAAAGGCTCGACCTCCGAAGTCATCAGATCCCTTCACGATACCTCTTCGTACCTGTGAAGCCTTCCCTGGGCTTAGCCGGCTCGGTCTCCCAAAGGCTCAGCCTCCCAAAAACCCGATCTCCCAAAGCCTCGGTCCCCCGAAGCTTTGGCTCCTGAAGCTCCATCCTTCCGGAGTCCTACTTCCCAAAGCTTTCACCTCCCGGTTCCATGCCTCCCGAGGCCCCCGCCTTGGGCTGCTCGGGCCACCTTCCCGAAGGCTATAAGGTGAGTCAGCAGGCCTTTTGGAAAGATCCGCCAGAAGGGGAGCACCGGTCATGCTTTGCCTGCAAGGAAGTGACCGGCATTAAAAGCCTAGGCTGATGGATGCCGCTTTGACACTCCGGCGTAATGGAGGCTATCCTGACACCCCTGACAGTACGGCGCCGGGTTGCAATTGACGACCGGCTCGCCACACTCTACGGTGCAGGTACCACGATAGTTACCTCGATGGATATTTATCTCCACCAATAGGGTCAGATCCTAGATATTCGTACATTATGATCACTTGTACGCCAAGCTACGCATGACCCTATAAATAAGGGGCCATGGTCATCTGAGTAGAAGAGGATGGGCAAGACAGCGAAAAAGACACAAAGGACGGGCAAGACAGAGAAAAAGACACAAAGGTGAAAATACACTAAGTCACGCAATGATACTCCTCCCAGAGTGATCTATTTTTTCTACCATCAATACATTCATGGTGTTCATTTCTCTTAAATTTTGTCTCTAAGCTTGAGTCTCCTCCTTAGAAGAAACTCTCGCCGTACTTGCTGGGGCAAGATGAACTTTTACTCCAATAATGCTTATTGAAGATGAAAGTTGGGTTGACATTCTGTTGAAATATATAAGGCTGAGATGATGTCAATCATTGCGTCCTTCTGGAAGATGGCATTCACCAATGATGTCGATCATCTCATCCTTTTGGAAGACAACATCATCAATGATGTGAAGCATCTCATCATCCTTTTGGAAGACGACGTCAATGATGTATAGCTATGGATTATGTATAGCTAGTTAGGTTTATAAGTTTTGAAAAAGGTATGATGTGTATCTGTGTGATGTTCTTAACCTTTATGATATGTAAATGCATGTGTTGAAGTTTTGAATAATGTGTGATTGATGTTATGAGCAATATGTCAATGTGTGATATGTAAATAATACATGTGATGTTGTTTAATTTGTAAATCATGCCTGTGATGAGGGTAGTCAGGAAGAAAAATTACTTATATGGGGAAATGATTGCACAGATGGTTTTTTAAAAAACTATGTCTATATCACTTTATACAGACTAGTTTCAATAAAAACTGTTTGTGACTCTTAGTACTTACAGATGAATTTTTATAAAATCCGTCTATGGTCCTTACTACTCACAGACGGTTTTACATAATCCGTCTATGTATATCTCTATTACAGACAGAGTTATAACTATTTATAACAAATTCGATATCATATACACTTTTACAAAGACAGAACCTATAACTATCTATGATTAGGTTTAAAATCCATCTGTAATACCCCTTTCTAAGGTAGTGTCAGCTTGAATCCTCTTTTCCCGCAAAATATCCCAGTCCTTAGGCACAGCCGGAGGACGAGCCCCATTACGTACGGGAGACTTCAAAGCTGAAGGGGCCATGGTAGAAGAGGAGGTGGGATGAGGAGGGCTCGAGGGCGAGCGCGAGAGAGAGAACGGAAGCGAAGTCGTGAAAGCCATCTGTGCTCCGACTCTGAAATATGTTGTCCTGAGCTCATGCTTCGTTTCCCAGTCACAATCAGCTGATTCATTTATCAGATGTATTAATGCGGATCAAATAGTGGAGTGCAATGTGCATGTTCAGTTCTTGCACTACAATGCTCATCAGCACCTGGTTCAGTACAATGTTCTGTTGTTATCTTTGGCTATGTTCCTGTGTTAGTAGATGATCATTAGACCATAGTAGTCATAGTGCTGGATAACAAAAACTCCTTCACGTCCGTCTGTATCATGTATATCTTCACAAAAGAATTCAGTCAATGAGCTTCTTCATGACAAAGTCACGTCAGAAAGGGCAAGCACGATTATTGTTAGCGGAAAATATAAAATTATGTATCCCTTTTGCAATAAGTGGAAAAATTATCCGTGCTTATATCCTCCTTGCTGAAGTCTTGGAGTCTTGACATTTGTATGTGCATGACCGAGAATAGCAATATTACTAAAAAAAAACCCTTTTATTGTCCTCTATAAAGGAGTTTTACTGTCGATTTTAGAACCGGCAATGGGCAACGGACAATGATAGTCCTCAACTATCACTGTCGGTCCGGGGATTGACACTAAGGGGTTATCATTGCTGGCTGAAGGCTTCAGCCGGTAGTGATAGTCGGAGGTCAAATCGATCTTTTTGGGGCTGAAAAACTTGAAAAAAATATTTGTTGCGCCCGAGGAACCCCCACGCGATTTTTCGTGCGAAATACACGCGCGTGCGATTTGTGGCACTTGAACTCAGAACTTCTGTCTAAACTTATTCATGCGATACATCCTTACCATCCCACCACAAAACTACTAGTGGTACCATTAGCATATGCAATCCTTTTGACATCTTCTGTCTGAAACTTCAAACGATTATTTGGATATCTAAATGGCATCAAATGAGAAGCGTTCAACAATAAAGTTGTCGATCTCGTCGAGGGAGTTTTGATATAAAGTTTGTCTCTATCCGACTTCATATGAATAAGTTATGAATTTTGTAAAATAAGTTATCATCTACGAGCATCACAACCGGTAGGTGGCTAGAGCCGGCAATGATAGTCAAGGTTTCACTACCAACTCATAACACGAACCGGCAATGATACTATCACCACTGGCTCGTGGCTAGAGTCGGCAGTGATAGTGGATTTTCACTGCCAGTTCTTTTTGAATGTCCTTTTAGTGTCAGTCCATGATACGAACTGGCAGTGATATTCCATCACTGCCGGCTCGTAAGAAACCGGTAGGGATGGGCCGGCATATAAGTCTATTTCTGTAGTAGTGCAACTAGATAGGGTGAATAGGCACCTTACAAATTTCTTGCTAAATGGATGGCCTACTCCCTCTTCACCCAACACTACTCAAAAAATTACAAACGGAAGCATAAACTTTAGAAAGACAAAGCGAAAAATAAAGTTCCAAAGCAACATGACTCCATGAAAGGAATATGAACCATAGCCTCTATTCAAGACCATTTCATATGTCTTTGACCACAATAGCTTGAAACTTGAACGAAGAACAAAGCAAAAAGATAGTCATCGAATGAAGCAACTCTCAAAGTTGATGGTCTAGCGACAAGGGGATTCAAGACCCTCTCAAATACATGAGTATATGAATGTTTATGTCTCTAGCAGCAAGAAGAACAACTTTCCAAGATTGAAAAATCACAGCTCAAAGACAAAAAAACGAAAATCTACAGGAAAATCACAATTGAAAAAGGAAAGCTTCCAAACTTGCAAGTGAACCAACATAGAGATTAGAAGGAGGGAAATTCAAGCATATGCAAAAACATAAACTTGATTACTCAAAGATCTCAGCCCTATTTTAGGCAGATTACAAGGATTTCTCTCTCAAAAACTCTCACCTGTTATATAGGCTAAGCAATCATCCTCATCTCCTCTAAAACCATAGCACTAGGCTTTTAAATGGGTGACACAAGGGGCTTATCTCTATCCCTCATAGCCCTATCCCTCTATTTATAGGCCTAGAAAACATGACCCCTAACTTTCTTAGCTTGTTACCAAAATACCCCTCTCTTCTAGTATACTCTTACCTACCACCGAGGATATTTTGGTCTATTTCTTGCTCCGTCCATCGAACGGCCGTGGCGCCTTCATGACTTAGCTTCACCTTGACGCAAGCTTCATGATGGTGCCATATACTCATCTAGTCCTCCCATAGTTTTGAGGCCCAACCGTGAAAGCCTCTTCATACTTCTCATATCGTGACTTGCCACTTGCTTACACCTTAAGCAAGCACTCTGATGTTGACACATGTACTCCGTCTTGCGATCCTAACTGCCGACAAGTCTCTCCCTCTCCCGATCCCTCGGACCGCCTTATGGCCCGATCCACTCCGGGGCCATAAAAGCTTAACCCAAGATGCTCCATGGCTTGATCTAAGATAGCATGAAAGATATTTGCCACAAAGGTGTCACAAAAAATATCCTACAAGCAAAAAAAAAAAATTGAAAATAATACACACTAATAGTCATGTATATCCAAAACAATTGGATTACATATTACTGTACCATATCATATTCATAGAATTGAGCAAGCCTCTCACTAATCGAAGCCAAATCCTCTTTGCCCTCCTCAAGCACTTTTATTCAAAAATAGTTGTAGTCAAGCAAAAAGAACCCATGCTCCTCAAGCACTTTCAGGTACCCTTCAATATTGGTTTTTCGGAATGCAACGGTGACACATTGCCACATGCCCTAATAGTGATATCCCCACTACTTTATTCCCTTGAAAGTATGCCAAAAGAGATAGATAGCTTCACAAAATTCCTTCCATCTAGAGTGGATTGCACCGAAGGTATAGTACCACCTATCGCAGGGATTACCTCTTTGAGCCATAGGATCGGTTTTAACACCTACATGATAGGATGATATGAATTGAGCCTAATGTAATATAAACTAAATTAAATTATTTTGTCCTAACGAGTGTTACTATGAGCCTAACAATGAGGGAGAAAAATAAAATAGGTTACTATGATCGGTCTCGATCGAGGCTGGTAGGGGAATGCCAGTGGGGGAACGCTTGGAGGGTAGTGTACGCCTGGTGCGTGAGCCGGTGGAGGAGTTGTCGGGACATGATAGGATGATATGAATTGAGCCTAATGTAATATAAACTCAATTAAATTATTTTGTCCTAACGAGTGTTACTATGAGCCTAACAATGAGGGAGAAAAATAAAATACGTTACTATGATCGGTCTCGATCGAGGCTGGTAGGGGAATGCCAGTGGGGGAACGCTTGGCGGGTAGTGTACGCCTGGTGCGTGAGCCGGTGGAGGACTTGTCAGGATCCATCCAAATCTGCCACCGAAACAACAACGGCTCCCGGCACTACCTTGATCCATCGCCCTAACCCTACATATGTCAGGCTGTGGTGGAGGGGGAGGATGGTGGCAGCGTCAACGGTGAGGTGCGAATGGCAGTGGCGGTGGGAGGAGGCGAGCGGACGTGAGCGGAGATGAGAGTGGTCAAGAGAGAGAAATGGGTGGATCAGAGTGGTTGAGCAGATAAGAGTGGTCAGCGAAGAAATTAGTGACGGGTGATAAGGACACTCATCACTAGTCAGTGATTTGTGATGGTAACAACTACAACCCAATATTAATTACTTTAATATTAGTGACGGGTCTCATAATGACCCCTCACTAATGAGTAGGCTACATTTAGTTATGTGTGCTCCATATACCCGTCACTAATGACTGAGTTATTAGTGACAAACTTTAATATGAACCGTCACTAATATCTTTAGTGACGAGTCGTTCACTCACCGTCACTAATGAACACTCATTAGTGATGGGTCTTGGATGGGTCCCAGCCCGGGCCACACATTAGTGACGGGTTGGTACTGGACCCGTCACTAATAGTACACTAGTGATGGGTACTGAGGAGCTGTCACTAATAACGTGTCTCCTTTGATGGTTTCTTACGTAGTTATTTTAACTTGGTTTCTCAATCTCCCCAATCATGAGTGCATTGACAACACCTCAAAGCACAAAGATCTTGGTTTGAAGAAAATACACTCATCCAAGTGACCAAAAACTCAAGCAAGAGCAAAAACATATCACTGGACATAAGAAACATTGCATAAGGACTAAGAGAGGCAAAGACAATCCAAAAACCTCAAAAGAGTAGAAAAAGCTCAAAAACACAAAATCAAATCCTCCTCTTTTATGAATGCACATCTTTCATTTATGCAAGATTCTTCTTTGTGATTTGGTGCATATTTTTTATTTCTCCATTTTTTTCATTCATTTCTCCTACTTTGGCAATGCAAACAGCAAGGACAAAACATTATGCAATACTTGAACATGTAAACTTAATGAGCTTTCACTAGTATACCACAAAGCATTTGCAAATGCTAGAAACGTCAAAGGGCTACGGAAAGTAGAAGATGAAGCTCAAAATTGCACAAAGGCTCTAAAAGAGACAGTGACACGAGAACATAAAGCTTCACAAGCTAAACCCGAAGAATGGGTTGGTGTATTTAATTTCACATAGTCGAATCATGTTCAAAGCGACCATCACATAAGCATCCACTCGTGCCGAGGCAATACAAGCTTTAAGAACTAGCCAACTTCAATCTCAAACTAGGCAAACAAACATTCATGATAGTAGGATTTGCAAACACTCACATATGAAACAGTTAGATCAAGTGATTAAAACAAAATTGATCTTTTAGGCACATTTCTTTCATTTTTATCCTCAAGTTTCCTCGTATCCAAGCAAAGTATAGTGCGATTGGGTACGACAAACACCTCGAGGCTTCAAGACAACAGTATTGGATTACATTTTTGCGCAAGAAACTTGATTTTCACAAGATTATTCAAATTTCACAAGTTATCAAGTTTTCACAAGATCAAGTCAAGTAGTGTCTTTGCGACACAAGGAACACATATTCTGCAAAGGTTCTATCATGAGCTAATCATTTGACAAAGACAAAAAATATAGTGTAATTTTCCTCAATCCACTGACTTGAACCAAGAAGTCTAGAGCAAGATATTAATCAAACTAGCATTAACACAAGCATTGACTAAGAGAAAACAATTATGAACATGGTGATCAAGAATGTAACATTTCATAGTCTACATGATTCATAAAATTGTCAAATTTCGTCTTAAGGGAAGCTAACTTCCTTGAAATGTTTCATGTCAAAGCATCAAGAGGAGTCTAAGATTAAAAGCTTGCCCCGTACAACTACTCAACTTAGTCCAAATTTAATTCTAGCAAAAAAAAAAAAATGCTAAAGACATACAAACCAAAGCTCAACTACTCTTAAATGATGTGATGCAATGCAAATACAACAAAAGTAAGATGGAATACATACATAGGCAACTCCCCCTCACACAATGCCATAGGGATGCCACAAACTAAGCTCTCCCCTCAAATAGGCAAATCTATTAGCATATAGAGGCTTGGTGAAGATATTGGCTAGCTGGTGTTGGGTATCAATCTATTTCAAGTCTATGTCCCCTTCTCATTATAGTCTCTTAAAAAGTGGAATCTCACATCTATGTATTTGGTTCTAGAGTGTTGGACAGGATTATTAGCTAGGCTTATGGCACTGGTGTTGTTACACAAAAGTGGCACACTCTTAAAATCTAACCCAAAGTCCCTCAAGGTAGCAACCATCCACAAAATCCATGAGCAACAGCTACATATTCAGCTTTAGCAGTAGACTATGCAAAGCTAGACTATTTACGAGAAGACCAACACACAAGAGAATTACCTAAAAAATGACAAGTACCAAAGGTACTCTTCCTGTCAATTCTACAACCAGCAAAATCTGCATCGGAAAAACCTCAATGAGAAAGCGAAGAGGCAGCAGAAACCAAAGTCCATACTCGAGAGTGTGCTTGAGGTACCTTAGAATGTAGAGGCAGACGACAAAGTGGATGTCCTGTCTTATTGCTGTCAGGTATAAGAGAGAGTCAATCATGCTCATAAACTCCCACTGGTCCACTGCTTCGCCATCTTCATCCGGATCAAGCATAGTTGAGGTAGCCATTGGTGTCGCCAAGGGCTTCACGTCACTCATGTCAAACTTCTTCACTAGCTCCTTGGTGTACTTTGTTTGGTGCACAAACATACCCTTCTTACAATGCTTGATTTGAAGTCCAAGGAAGAAGTCGAGCTCACCCATCATCGACATCTCAAACTCCTTGCTCATAGTTTCTGCAAACTTAGCCACAAGTGCATGAGAAAAACATCCGAAAATGATATCATCCACGTAAATCTGAACAAGTAGGAAATCTTTGCTATGCCTGAGAGTGAATAAAGTTTTATCAACCGACCCCATGACATACCCATGCTCTAACAAGAAAAACCTAAGCCTATAATACCAAGCCCTAGGTACTTGCTTAAGCCTATACAAAGCTTTCTGAAGGTTGTATACTCTGTGAGGGTACTTAGGGTGTTCAAAGCCTAGGAGTTGCTTGATATAGACCTCTTCCTGTATAAAACCATTTAGGAAAACACTCTTGATATCCATTTGATACAGCTTGAACCCTGAGATGCCGCAAATGCTTGGAGGATCCTAATGGCATCTAGACTAGCTACCTGTGCAATGGTCTCTCCAAAGTTTATCCTCTCAATTTGAGTAAAACTCTGAGCCACTAGTCTAGCCTTGTTTCTCACTATAGACTCATCCTCCCCCTGTTTGTTTTTGAAAACCCATTTTGTACCTATGGTGTCAACATTAGGGGGTGGCTCTACAAGGATCCAAACTTGGTTTCTCTCAAAATTTTCAAGCTCTTCATGCATGGCATTGACCCAATTTAAATCAGATAAATCATGTCCAACATCATGGGGCTCAAGGAAGCAATAAATGCAAAATCAGTAAAATGAGCATGAGAAGCAGATTTGGACCTCGTCACCCTCTCATCGAGATCACCAATCATCATGTGTGGGGGATGTCACAGCTGAATGTGTTGAGGGGCCTCATGCTGCGAGAGAACCTCCCCCTCAAACATAGTTGGTGGAGGATCGAGAGCAGTTGAAGTGGATGTAGAGGCTACAATACCCTCTATTGGAGTAGAAGCAGGAGCCAGTTTTGGAGCAGGTGTGGTCAAAGGAAGTAGTGGATCATCCTCGTCATCACCGAGAGTTGAAAGGTCACAATCTATAAAGATGTTCTTGCTCATCTCCTGATCTCCTGCACACTCAAAGGCAGAACTAGCATATGGGGTTGTTTCATCAAAAGTCACATCATAGGATTCCATGATGGTGTTAGTGTTAAGATTATAAACCCTATAAGCATGACTATGAAGAGAATACCTTAAGAAAATGTCATTGGAAGAACGTGACTTGAACTTATCGAGATTGCCACATTTTAGGATGAAGCACCGACATAAAAAACTCTCAAATGTAAAATATTTGGCTTCCTCCCAAAGCGCAACTCATAAGAAGTCAAATTCAAGATCGAGCACAAGAAAATCTGATTTGAGATGTAGCACATTGTGCTAACGGCCTTAGCCCAAAGTTTCCTAGGAGTCCTATGCTCATCGAGCATCGTCCTAGCCATCTCCACCAAAGTCATGTTCTTTCTTTCAACCACACCATTCTGCTAAGAAACACTTGTTGTAGAATATTGATGCTCAATGCCATGTTCGAGGCAAAAAGCATCAAAGAGATAGTTCTTCAACTCGGTGCCATTATCACTGCAAATTGCTTTCAATGCACCTGAGAGCTTTTTGAACAATCTCAAAGCTAAGCTTCAAAAGTGTGAGAACACTTCATCCATGCCTACAAGAAATAAGACCTAAGAGTAGTGAGAGTAATCATGAACAATAACAAGTAGAACACTTCCCACCCACCGAATGAACTGGGAAGGACCAACAGTGTCCATATGGAGAAGTTTTCCTGGTCGTTCAATCATCACCAGATTGACTGGTGGGTGAGGAGCGACAACTATCTTGCCATGCCGACAAGGAGCACAAACAATGTTCTTCTCAAACTTAACCTTGGGCAATCCTCGGGTTAAACCTAGGGCACTCAAACGAGTAAGCAAATCAAAGCTTATATACCCTAATCTCTTATGCCACATCCAAAGCTCAGAAGAAGGTTGAGCAATTAAACACTAAGAAGAACAAGAAACCTCAGAAAAATTGGCTCCAAAAATTCTCCCAACTCGAGAAATCTTGCAAATCAAAGTGCTAGAAGAATCAAGAACTCAAAAAGTATCGCGCTTGAAGCACACTTGCAAGTCCTCATCTAGCAATTGAGATACAAAAACTAGGTTGTATCCCAGAAGCTCAACCAAAGTCACATCTTTAAGAGTAAAACTCTCATTTACCTTTACTGTTCCTTTGGCCTTTACTCTACCTTTTCAATCATCCCCGAAAGTGATGTACTCATGATGCTTTATTGGGGTGAGGCTAGAGAGCAATGATGAATCTATGGTTATGTGGCGCGAACAACTGGAGTCAATGAGCCACTTGTTCTCTAGGCCTCTACCTCCCACCTACATAGAAGAAGAGCATTATAGACTCATGGATAGGAGCAGGAAAAAGGCTCATGTACACCAACAGAGCGGCAGTACATGTCCCAGGTACTCCACTCCCACTCACGTCTCTTATCTCTCCTATGGTGAAAGCAAAACCCAACAAGGTGACCCTCTCTCTGGCAGTATGTGCAGTGATAGCATCTCTCGAGAACTCAATTGCTAGTTACTCTAGGCTCTCTCACAGGTGTCTTTATCTTAGGCTATGGAACTCTCTTGGGTGTGGGTTTCTTCTTTATAGGTTGAGGTGTAGGCTTGTTCTTTTCTAGCATGGATTGTGAGGTATTGATCTTGGCTTTCTCCGACTCTAGGATAGTGGGTGGGGTAAATATAGTCTTGTGAGAACTAGTATATGCAACTCTCTCAAAGCCCAAATCCAAAGCTAACCCAGCCTTATTAACACACATCTTGGTCTTTGCCAAGATCATATATATTTTTCCCTTGCCTTCTGAGCACTTCTCCACAAGAGAAAGGAGGCACTCATTCTTAGCCATGAGCTTTTCAACTTGTTCTCTAACCCAGCTGAGCTTGTCCTTAAGGATCATACAGCTGGGACACTTAGGTTGTACATTCGTAGAACTCTCAGCACTCTCCAATCTAGACTCTTGCTCTTTTATGCACTTGTCTTTCACTTTAGCATCCTTTGGAAGCAAAGGGCAATTCTTGCAAGTGCCTAAGAGAGTAGGTCTAGATTCCTCCTCAAGGAGCATCTTTTCGGCAGTCTCAAGCTAACTGGTGACTTTAGCATGCACAGTTTGAAGCTCGGCAAGTTCACTCATGATAACCAAGCAACTCTCATAGTCCTCATCCTCAACTTTGGACCTAGACCTAAGAAACTCAAGCTTAGAAGAAATAGACTCATACTTAGGCCTAAGCTCTTTCAACTCACACACAACTTTCTTAAGTAACCTATCCTGGCTAACGAGAGCATCATTCAAGGCATCGATTTGGATGGAAAGCTGGTCATAGAAAGGCAATACCTCAGGGATCAAGCTTAGGGTCATTGTCATTGTTGTTGTCCACCATGAAGTAGAGGCCAGTGAAATCCTTGGCTTTTTTCTTGTTCTTCACTTGCGGTTCCTCCTCCTCCGCGCTCTCCTTCGAGCTTGATGATGTGTCAATGTCACTGAGAGCTGCCACGAATACCTAGAAGCGGCCTTCTTAGCCATCTTATCACGATTCTTTTTGAAGAGAGGCTTCTTGTTCTTCTTCTTGTGCTTGTTCTAGTGTGGTCGCTGTCCTTCCTCTTCTTGAGCTTGCGGCAGTCTGCCTTGAAGTGAGTGGTATTACCACACTCAAAACAAGCATGTGAACCCCCTCTCCTCCAGTCTCTCCTGTTGTTGTATAAGTGGGTGAACTTCTTCACTATGAGATCAAGATCCTCATCATCCAGTGCATCCACCTGCTCCTCTGTGATAGAAACTAAGGAAGACAAAGTAAAACCACTTGGTGAGGTGTTAGCATAAGAAAAGCTAGCTCCAACATGATCGCTACCATTTGGTTTGGAAACCAATGTCATGTTCTGAGACAGGGGATTTCTGAGGCCAGTCTGAGCCATCTTGCCTATCTCGGTGGACTTGAGCTTGCTGAAGAGTCCATTATAAGTCAACGTGTTATAATTTGGTGACTCTTCAATGCTCAAGATCTTCGCTTCCTATATGCTATGTCAAGAGCATAGAGAAGCTTGATCGCCCTCCATGGTCAGAGTAGGGCAAAACACTAGTGGATCTAAGGGTGCTCACAATTCCATCAAACAAGCAAACATAGCATCCAAAGATTCACCAGACCCTTGCACAAATATTTGGTTTTACTATTTGTAAGTGCTTTGGTGTCTGATCTTAATCTGATTAGTGCATTCATGAAAGACACTCAGAGTAGTCCAAATCTCCCAAGCAGTACAGAGGTGCTGAACCCTATCAAACTCATTCCGACTCAAGCTAGTGAACAAAATACTTTTGGTCTTATTGTTCACCTCATACTGTTCGATTTGAACATGAGTTGTGCGAGCAGCAGGGATCTCGTAGTTGGAATCAACTACTTCCCATATTGCACTTCCTTGTCTTAGAAGATAAGAATCCATGCGCACCTTCTAGTACGAAAAGTTTCTTCCATCGAGCAACGAAATCTTCCCACTTCTCTCCATATAACCTATGGATCACAAAGCTAGTTAAGGTTAATAAGTGATCAAACTGGCTCTAATACCAATTGTAGGATCGAGAACGACAACTAGAGGGGCGGGGGTGAATAAGCGCCTTACAAATTTCATACGAAATAGATGGCTTACTCCTTGTTCATCCAACGCTCATCAAAAATGCATAAACGAAAGTATAAACTTTAGAGAGACAAAGCGAGAAATAAAGTTTCAAGGTAACATGACTTCACGGATAGAATATAAATTATAGGTTCTATTCAAGACCATTTCATGTGTCTTTGAGAACAAAAGCTTGAAACTTGAATGAAGAACAAAGCAAAAAGATAGTCATCGAAAGAAGCAACTCTCCAAGTTGATGGTCTAGAGACAAAGGGACTCAAAACCCTCTAAAATACATGAGTATATGAATGTTTATGTCTCTAGCAATAACAGGAACAACTTTTCGAGGTTGAAAAAGTCACAGCTCAAAGGCAAAAATGAAAATCAACAAGAAAATCACAATCAAAAAAGAAAAACTTGCAAACTTGCAAAGGAACCAATAGAGAGATCCCTATTTTAGGTTGATTATAAGGATTTCTCTCTCAAAAACTCTCATTAATTACATAGGCTAAGCATTCAACCTCGTCTTCTCTAAAATCCTAGCACTGGGCTCTCAAATGTGTGGCACAAGGGGCTCAAGTGGCTGGTTCAAACTCTCTCATATCCTTATCCCTCTATTTATAGATCTAGAAAATTTAGCCCCTAAGTTTCCTAACTTGTTACAATATACCTCTTTTTTTTATATACTTCTACCTACCATCGAGAGGATTTTGGTCAATTTCTTGATTCGTCCATCGAACGGCCACGGCGCCTTCATGACTTAGCTTTGCCTCGACGCAAGCATCACGATGGTGCCACATACTCTAGTCCTCCCATAGTTTTGAGGTCCAACCGTGAAACTCTCTGCACGCTTCTCAAAGCGTGACTCACCACTTGCTTACACCTTAAGTAAGCACTCTAATGTTGACACATGTACTCCATCTTGCAATCCTGACCACTGACAAGTCTCTCCCACTCCCGATCCCTAGGGCCGTCTTGTCACACTCACCGGCATTTCTTTCGTTTAACTTTGTCAACACGCCGTCTTCATCCTCCGTTTCATACTTTGCTTGACCTCCACGTGTATAGCTAGGATCACCCTTGTCTCTGCTCGGCCTCTTTGATCATTTGGCACCAAGTACCCACTTAGCCTCGATCACACGCTGTTGATTGTCAAATTGCATTTGTCACCTACACACTATACGACAAGCAAACATATTTCTCCAACTCCAATTTCAATTAATCCATAATCAAAAAGCTCAAACCAATCTCAAATAATCCAAAACTTGACAAACCAAATCAACAATTTTACCAATCACTCATTACATATAAATCAAAACACCTTTCAACTTGATTTCTCAGTATGAATGCAAGCAGACTCAGTTACCTCCCACTCATTGACTGAACGTGGTAGTCTAAGTCAGTAATTACCATGTCTTCCAAGTGAGGTACTCTTGAACGAGAGATAGAACTGTTCGATTCTGTTCTCCGCCCTACAAGCGAACCACAGAGGCATACTTCTTCATGTTCTTCACTCCTACAAACATCTTTCACTGTTCTTTTATTTGATTGATTCATTTGGCACAAGAAGCTTGGCGATACAGCCGAACAGTGATTGTGCTACCGGAAGGGCACAATCTGGGTTGTACCTTGGGGCCAAATTTGTGACAAACCCTGCACAATTGAGGCTTCAATTTCGACCCTAGGGCAGTGCAAGTTGCACACCTTCCAGGAGATTTCTCTAACTTTTATTGTTCATTACGAGTTTGTCTCCTCACTTTTGAATTGGCTAAAAATTTGTATGTGTCCCTTTTATTGCGCAGATAACACAGTTATCTGTTATTAGGTTTCAAATATCATAAAAATGAGCAATGCATCTTTAATCCATAGCAGCCGACCATCAGTTATTTGTCAGAGATCTGGCTAGAAACCTAGATACACTGCAAGTTTGAACAATGCACTGTCACCAGATTCTCTATATGTCTGACGATTTTGGTTTTGTATGAAAAAGCATTGACACTGTGTGAAGATTAACTCAGTGACGCTTCTTTTTCTCTGCAGAACTCGAGTTATGTCGACCTCACGGTTAATTTAATGAGATTGAAGTAATAAATTGTGGAAGTGCCTCATGATTTTCAATGTGTCTTTAGAGGTTAATGGCTGTTTGCCCGGCCATGAAAAAAAATTTGGTCATTGGTGGGATGTCCACAATGTCTACCAGTAAGGAGATTTTTACAGCACTCCACTATGTTTTGGACCGTACACTACTATAGAAATATAGTTTCTTTTTCAGAGGTGGCTTATAGTTGGATGTTTTGAAACCGACTATAACAAGACATTACAGTCGGCTTTGTAGCTCATACCAACAGAAATTGGACGTCAAGCCAAGAATTAACTGTAATAATGGTCCATTGCAGTTGGTTTATAGTATTAACTGACTGAAATACAATGCAGATGATTCATTCCTCAAACTGACTGTAATATTTGAACTAATACAGTCGGTGCCAAACACCATCCTACTGCAATATATTAGAATCGGTTTATGTTGTGAATGGACTGTGGTTATAGCATCAGTACAGTTGGTTCCTTATACAAACCGACTATACGAACCACATCTACTTCTCTTACGCCATCAGATACACTGAGTTGTGTGAACAGGCAGCTACTTGGTGGGGCGAGCCCTTTCCCCACATTTCATCAGAGGGGCAAGGTTTTCACAGGAGAATCCATTTTTGGTGTGGAAAGGTAAGTAGCTTAGTTCTATTTTTGGTTTCATATATCTAGATTGTGTGATTAAATCCAGATGTGATTTTGAAATGCTCATATATGGAAGTAGCTATATGTAAATCAAAATTTTGACATGGTGATTGCCTAAATCCAATTGGTAGCTGCATGAAAAATGATTGTGACGTGTATTGTATAAATACATAAGTATGGATACTACTAGAAATAAGGTAGAAATCCGAGCATGATACACACACTTGACAGTGTCATACGAATCTTTAGTGGGTTAACCAAACTACCATGTATTAGGTCATCTTCTCGAAATTATATTTTTATATATGGAAGGTATCCCAAAAAATGGAAAGATTACCCTGGGTATTACGGGAAGGACAAAACAAAGTCGGTCATACTCAGGACCACTCATAGTAGGATCCGACCTGTATATCCCTAACCATATAAACATGAGTAGGGGCACGACTAACCCAACTCACGTCAAACATATCGAAGTCAACTACAATCGAGGAGATTCAAGCTCTCATGACTAGGAGAAGAACTCGACTAGATTGAAGAACTCACCGAATAGTTTAGGGCTTGAAAATGGATAATAGATAGTTACCGTATTCGGGTACCCCATGACGTCCCATAATTCTCAGAGAATATTTTTATCTCTAAGAAGGGGATCCCTGAAAGAAAGAAAACTACTCATAGGTGCCTAAGGTGTTCTATAACCAAGAAGGTCTATCTCCAAGAATAGGAAGGAAGAGTCCAGAGGACATACGACACCCCCATAAATATATGAAACCAAGGGGCCCTATGGAGGACAAGCCAAGACAAATCGTCTCAAGCGATACAAGTTCCACAAGCCAACATAAGCCAAGGAAGAAGTCGCCGACTAGGTTTAGATCCATCTAGGCTAGCTACACCCCATTGTAATAGGCTTAGATCAATACAAGACAAACAAGATGTAGGGTTATTATCCTCAGGAATGCCTAAACCTGTCTAAAAATTCTTGTGTGTTTCCTTGTGATTTGTCTACTCAAAGCATCCCCCTATTCTTCAACAAGTTCATCGACAGCTGGCGCCAACCATGACGATCATGACAAAAGGCGTTGAAGAGTCTACACATGACTTGATGTCTACATCATCCAAAGCTTCACCAAAAACTGATTTTTCGGATGAGGGGTTCTACGACAACTTTAACTTTCTTTCCAACGAACCGACGATCAAACGGGTGGATTTTGGCGATGAACTTTTTGGTGACGATTCAAACGATGAGGTAAGTCGATTTCGAGATGGCATACAATGCTATCTCAGGAAGACCTACTCTTGACAAATTCATAGCATTCATGCACTACGCTTAGCAGTGCGTGAAGATCCCAGGACCCGAGAGAGTCGTCAACATTTGGGACTGCACAAAAATAGGTTTACGTTTTGACAAATGAAGTTTAGATATGGCCACGTAGCATCAACCCAATATGGAGATGAAGAACCCGAGGCCAAAAGCTGTTATGAAGTCTCACAGTGAAGTAAAATTAGTTCCCTTGGATCCAACGGAGGCGTCCAAAATCATCCAGATCGATTCTAAACTGGATCCCAAATAGGAATTCATGCTCATCACTTTCCTCCGAGGAAATGTCGATGTGTTTGCTTGGCAACCATTAGACATGCCTGGAATCCCCAGAGAAGTGATTGAGCATAAATTAGCTATCCGGCCCGATGCAAAGCCAGGTAAACAAAAGCCTTGATGATTTGCACCCGATCGGAAAGAAGCTATTAAAGAGGAAATTGGAAGACTCACCTAAGCAGGCTTCATTCAAGAAGTGGATAATCCCAAATGGCTCGCACACCCTATTTTGGTCAAAAGATCAAACGACAAGTGGCAAATATGTGTCGACTTCACGGACCTCAACAAAGCCTGCCCTAAGGATGCTTTTCTTCTACCATGAATTGATTAGATAGTTGATTGCACCTCTAGTTGCAGCTATCTAAGCCGTCTTGATGCCTATTTTGATTATCACCAGATTAGCATGAATCTAGAAGATGAGGAGAACACCTCCTTTATAATCCCGTTCGGGATCTAATGATATATTAAAATGCCCTTCGAATTCAAGAATGCCGGTGCCACATACCAATGAGGAATGCATATAACACTCCATGATCATATCGGCCAGAACGTAGGGGCCTACATCGATGATCTCGTTGTCGAAACCAAAAAGAAGAAAGATCTTATCTTCGACCTACAACAAACATTCAACAACCTGCGCAAGAATCAGGTCACGCTAAGCCAAGAAAATTGCATATTTGGAGTCAATGCAGGAAAATTACTCGGATATCTAGTGTCATACTGGAGAATACAAGTCAATCCCGAAAAGATCAAAGCTATCGAAGAGATGCAACCTCCCAAGTTAGTGAGAGAAGTTCAAAGACTAACTAGATGCATGGTAGACCTTAGTTGATTTATTTCTAGGCTCGGAAATCAAGGACTTCCCTTCTTCAAGTTGAATGACAAGTTTGAGTGGTCAAAAGTACCAAATGAGTAATTCAATAATTTAAAGAGGTATCCTTCTTCCCCCCTATGCTAGTCACTCCCAACCCTAATGAAGATTTACTCTTATACATCACGGTCAAACCACGAGCTGTACGTGGAGTATTAGTGGTGGAAAGGGAAGTGCAAGACAAACAAGAGAAGAGCCAGCGACTTGTGTACTACATCAGCGAAGCACTCCATGGTCCTAAAGAACGCTATTTGCATGTACAAAATTTTTATATGCAATATTGATGGCTTCTTGGAAGTTACGACATAATTTCTAGGCTCACAAGATCACCATACTATCAATATTTCCATTAGGTGAGATCCTACATAACAGCGATGCTATCGGCCAAATTACTAAGCCGCATTTGGTTTTGGCCGTTAAAATCGGATGTGACATGATTCTAGTGGGGATGAGTCTAAAAGTGAACTCAACTCCCTTCTAACACAGCGGATGAATAAACATGTTGAGATGGATCAAAATGAGGTGGACCTGGGAAGCAAAATTTGCAACCTTGAGGGTGCCCCTTGTAAATCAAGGTCCAAAGTCTCCAAGAAAAAGGCTTCTGCCGGTTTCTTAAAACCAACAACCAAAATAGTCAAAACAAAGAAACATGTCAAATGAAATGGATTTTCTGGAACAACAGAGGTCTTAGTGACTTGACTAAATTCCAGTTCATCAAAGAAAATACCAGTGACCATTGTTCAGACTTCGTCACCCTTCTAGAAACGATGAAAAAAAGAGGTAGGAAGCTAGGATCATAAACCATTTATCTGGCAGTTTGGACGTAATTTGGCATTGCCTCCCCTCTCACGGTAGATCGGGTGGAATCCTGCTTGGGATAAATACAGGTTCTCTTGAAATCATCGAAGTCTTGGATGGGGTATTTTCTGTGAAATGCCATCTCCAAAATGTAATTTGGATGCTAATAGCTGTATATGGTTCGGCCCAAGCGGAATATAAAGCCAGCTTCCTAGTAGAGCTGGTTAATTTATGTCATGATAATCAAAACCCAATATTGATTAGTGGGTACTTCAATGTCTTAATGTTCGGCCAGGAGAAAAATAAGGAAAGGTTCATGAACCGGTGGCCTTTCTTATTCAACGCAGTCATCGATAACTTGGACCTAAGGGAGATTGAACTTTCGATGGAGAAGATATACCTGGTCAAACAATCTTGACAATCCCACCTTTGAGAAACTTGATCAGATCCTAACAACTACAGAGTGGGAATTAATACCCGTTATAGCCGTGCAGGCCCTCGAGTAGACTACACTTTCAGACCATACCCCCATCATGGTAGATATCGTAGACCAAAGACCTTTCAAGTTCAATCTAGGTTGGCTTGATCATGAGGGGTTTGTAGACCACATTAAGGAGTTACGAAATGGGCCATCATGGGGACGAAATTCCGCTCAAAGGTGGACAAACAAACTTAGCTCACTAAGGCGGCACCTTAAAGGTCCTACCCCTTTACTTTGATGAACTGGAATTTAGTCAAGTCACTAAGACCTCTGTTGTTCCAGAAAATCCATTTCATTTGACACGTTTCTTTGTTTTGACTGTTTTGGTTGTTGGTTTTAAGAAACCGGCAGAAGCCTTTTTCTTGGAGACTTTGGACCTTGATTTACAAGGGGCACCCTCAAGGTTGCAAATTTTGCTTCCCAGGTCCACCTCATTCTGATCCATCTCAACATGTTTATTCATCCGCTGTGTTAGAAGGGAGTTGAGTTCACTTTTAGACTTATCCCCACTAGAATCATGTCACATCCGATTTTAACGGCCAAAACCAAATGTGGCTTATGTGTGCCCAGGATGTTCAACACACATAAGAATGTCACAGGTGAAGTAACAAAAGCAATACTGCAGCGGAACAGAAGCACTGGTGCCAAACAACACCGCAGGCAACCCACCAGGAGACAGGCGCCTAGAACGTCACAACCTCGTCTTGATAGTCTTCAACATCTTTACTCACTGAACAACAGCACACATGTCGCATGGTATACGGGAAATAGCAAGTGTGAGCACATGACGCACTCAGCAAGTGTGGGAAAAATAATGATATGCAGACTTATATCAAGAATAGGCTATCACATGGTATATTTGCGTAAATGCGAGTAATGAAAACATATTTGGACTCAAAAGCATTAAGCAATTATTAAGTGAATGTAACCCAGCATACAAGGCTTCCCACCTTGCATATCATAATCGTCTAGTACTCCCTGTACTATAACCAAAATCAAAATCATCTAGTACTCCCAGTACCAGAACCATAACCACAACCATCTAGTACTCCCTGTACTAGAACCATAACCACAACCAAACTCATAACCACAACCCACTAATCATGTGAGGATCCAAGTCTCTCTTAACCATAAGCACAGCTGTTATAACAGTTTCACACTCTGGAGAGGTTGTCCAGCTTTCCCCACGAGTCAGTAAATTCCATGTTGCCATGTTCATGAAACACTTAATACACGCCAGTGGTGTGCTGCCAAGAATCACTGAATGACATTTGCCACTAACCAGAGACTAATCCAGTATGTGTCTACCCACTAGGTTTCACCGCCAGGCTTTATGCGAGTTTAACTCCTACCCAGAAGCCCCCTTTTGCGCTGACACAACACACACTGGATAGACTCTAATCAAGTATGTCACGCCTTACCCATATCAGCCTCGTGGTTGGTACGTTACTTCTTGGGTTCTCGCTCCACGAACCGGTCCTTACTTAGGTTACTTGAGCAAACACTAAACCAACATCATAACCATGATAACCATCAAAACCATTATGCTCAAGGCCTAAGGTTCCATGTTGCTAGAGCATTAACAAATTAACCACCAATGTTGCATATGTTCATTAGTTAAGATTATGACACTTCCCAATATCCCAAAAACATGGCTAAACAATCTACCCATAAAAGACACCTAACCATAAACCATCTAGGTTCCAAGGGATGATAAGGGAAAATCTAAGGAAAACCCTAACGTAGGTGACTACCCATCATATTGACACTGCATGCAATTTTGTAAAATAAAACATTTAAAAACATAGGTTCAAGATGATCAAGGATACTTGCCTTTTACCCAATGCTGCTCAGTGTTGTCGAAATCTTGGTCTTGAAATCCCTTGAACTGCTCCGAAACATTATCGACTAATCGCAAGAACTACCGACAAACAACACAAAGAAAATACTAACAACAACATACCAAATATCATCAAAACACTTTAAAACACTATGGTTGGATACAGATAATTTTAGAAACATTTAGACACAAGACTCGCCTAAATCGGAGTTAAATAAAAAGAGAACAGCTTTCGGGAGACGGATTAGGCTGAAAAGGAAATGCTGATTTTCCGGATGTATCTTCCTATGGGAAAGGTTTATCGCACAATCACTGTGTCAGGCTTGACAACATCATTGCGCAAGATTCAAGAAGTGTAGGGCAGACTAGACTTCGCTGACTTGACAACATCATTGGCATGCTATGCAAGTAACATCTTGGATTAAAGAAGGGATACGCGGAGATCTAGTCTCGACCACCTATGATGGATCAAAAAGGCCGAAGGTTGCGCTTCAAGGTTTAGGATACTACTGGTGATTCTATACAGCGGTGGTGGTCCGGGTTTCGTCGGAGATGGCGATCGGGCACATGGCCACAGACATCGATGTGAGGCTTCAGTGGTGTTTCAGTGATACGGGGGAAGCATGGCGTAGAACGCGGAAAGACTAACTCAACGGTATGGATGGTTTTGGAAGGGGTTATCCAAGGTACCGGCATAACAGCTATGACTGCTGCTAGGTTTGGTGGTGACTGCGAACAGATATAGGAACGAAGATGCTCATGTTCCAGGAGATTGGCTATGAAATTTGAGGAACCGTTTGAACAGAGATGTTATTATATCCTGGGAACATAATTCTATGGCATAGTTTTGGGTAGATCATCCACTGAGAGGAAGAACGATCAACGGAGATGAGACGTGTGATGGCTGCGACATACTGTCTTTGGCAATGACGTCCTGGTCGTGTCACTGCACAAATGGAGATGGGCTCCTAGGGTCACATACAAAACTCAATGGGACATGCTGTGACGTGGTTGGTGCATCCATACAGCTTTTGGATTGACGGGGAATGTGAATGCAAATCCGGTGGGCGCGCAGAACGTGTCCAAAAACCAGACAGCGGGTATGTTGACCTTGCTTACGGTAGTTTGGCTGCTCTACTGACCGACCTGGTTGGTGAGAGTGTGGGGAACATCATGGGACATGTGCTGGTGAAAGGGCATGGCAAACGGTGCACTAGTTGGCCGGGAACGTCGATTCCAATCGGCTACAGCGCGGCTATCTGCGATGGCGATGACCGTAGCGGCGTAGATCGGGCTTGGCCGGGCTAGGGATTAGATAGGGACTTATTATGATGCTAAAATAGTAGTAAGGGAGGATAAGAAGGGGTCCTCACCTTGCTTTGATGGTCGAGGAAGGAGGATTCGTGGAGAAGACGACGTAGCACATCATGGGTGGCGGCAACGGCGGTTTCGGCGAACGGCGGCGCTCCAGCGACGAACGGACAGGGCAGCAGCCACCTCTAGGGCTTGGGGGCATGGAATAAGGGTAGGAGAGGGTGTGCAACTCATATTTATATGGCTAGGGGCGTCTGGTTGAGATGGAGTCCAAACTGAACACGAATTGGATTCAAGTTCGAGTCGGTTACGATTTCCTTTTTCGCAGCTCTGTATTCCGAAGATGATATCTCCATCATCCGGACCCAAATTGGATGTTTCTTGATTCTAAATTGTAGTACTCAAAACAATCTACAACTTTGGTAGTCATTGGAACTTCTGAAAATGTCATATTAATTTCCAAAATTGTGCCACAAGATAAACTGTTTGAACTTGAACTTATCTGCGCAGCACTGATTTTGTGGGCCATAACTTCTGGTCCATTATCCAAAAGGGGACTTCCATAGGTTCAAATCGAAGCTCTCGACAAGAACTACAATTTTGGTATTGTCAAGATTTGCATTTGAGGACGTTTTGAACTCCGAAATGTCATGAGAAGATGAAGTTGTCTAGGACTCCGCGAAAATTTACAGATTTCGTGGATCCTTTGTCGGGCCATCTAGAAGACTTGGCTAAGGGTTTGGACTTGAGCAAGATTGAGCCCAAAGAGACTTTAGGTATATCTATAGTTTAGAAAAAAAAACTTTTGTAGAGAAATTTGAATAGGGTTTAAATTTGAATTGAGTTCGGAGTGAATTTAAGAGAAACGAAAAAGATGAGGTTGAACAAGAATAGGAGTAGATAAGGAATTTGAATTTGGATTTGGGTAGAATTTGAGAAAGAGGAGAGATTGACTTTAAAGAAGGATTTGGATAAGATTTGAATTGAACTAGAGAAGGATCAGGTATAATCAAGGATTGAATAGATGATGAATTCAAGACTTTGCATTCCAACCATTAAGATCCTTAACTTATTCACTACTGAGTTTTGTAAAAACCTTTTCAAAATCTTTTTCACTCAAAACCAAAGAGAAAGAAAAGGAAAAAGAACTCTAATGCATTTACCTGGCTCCTAGCAAAACTCAGCATGCAATGCACACAAAATAATAACCTATATTGATTTATTAAGAAAATAGGTTTTAAACCTATACTACTGGTGAAGCTATTCAATAATCTTGGAAAATTTTAAAAAGTTGTAAATTATGAAAATCAGGGTGTTACAAATCATCCGTGCCACAAACTAAATTCAATTGCATAGTAGAGCTACTTTCCCCTACTACCTTAACGGCTTGCATCATTCTAAGAGAGTTTAAAGATTCCCTAGTGTCTTCAATGCTTGAACCCAAAGAAATCCCCAACCCACTAATAGAACTACTCAACTTATCATCAGAAACGAAGTCGAGGGATTGTATGCTGGATGGTTCCATACCTAAAATAGACATGGACTTTGTTGGTGCTGATTGTTGGGCTTAATCCTTATCATGGGCCTCGGGGACTCGATTGAAGTCTAGAGTCCTGGTCGTAACTTGCAAGGTTCGATTGTGTGGTATGCACGAGAGTAGTTAGAGTTCGAGTCGAAGTCGGATCATGGTATGGCATGATTCATGTTAGGATTCGGAGTTAGCAGGTCGCTATAAATATAGAGTTGTAATCCCTGGATTGGGTAAGTCACAAGTTGAGAAAAGCTTAATATAATAGAAAATTCCTCCAAGGAAAGCATCAGTCTTGCTTCCATTCTCGTCGAGTTTCTGCTGTTAGACGTTATATTTTCTTCTCTTCGAGATACGTAAGTTTGTTCTGGCCGGATAGTACGTGACACGCGTATAGTTGTTTGATTGGTTTGAGTGCAGCACTTATTTGGTGGTCTTGTGCTCGAGCACGTACTCCATGGCGGATTGCGTGGTCGTACTCGTCGAATCATGAGGTTGCAACTCGTGGTCGGGCGCACACGTAGTTGCAACTTGCGATCGGGCGCTTAAGTGCTCACGTCGTACTGGCCGCTCGAGCATGAAGTGTCTTGTGCACATTCTGGTCACTGGCGTGGTCATGAAAGAGCTGGTCGCGCTTGTTATCCTGGGTAGGAGCGTACATCTGGTATCAGAGCTGGTAGGGCGCAGCACTAACTTGTGAATATGTCGATCGTTCCTCGGGGCGAGGCAGTGTGGTAGAGCGGCAGTGGGCCATTCCTGTACCCACAGTTGACGGCGACAAACTACACGAGTTGGGTGATTCATGTGCAGGCGATGATGAAAGATCAAGGTATCTGGGAGGCAGTTGAGCGAGTGGCCGGCGCGGCCGTCGACGAGAAGAAGGACAAGAAGGTAATGTTGCATCTCTTCCAAGCGCTCCAGGAGGATCTCCTGGTGCAGATGGCAAGAAAAAAACTGTGGTGGAGGTCTGGGATTGTCTCAAGACAAGGTTTGTCGGCGCGGATTGTGTCAAGAATGCGCAGCTTCTAACGTTGAAGAGCCATTCAACGCCATGCGTGTACAGGAGGGAGAGAGCCTGGACCAGTATGTCAGAAGGCTCAACAGCATATCCGTCGGGTACGTAAACCTAGGGGAGACGCTCGATGACGCTGAATTGTTCAAAAAGTTGTTCAACACCGTGCCGGATCAATTCCTAAGTGTGATCGCCGGGATCGAGCAGTTCTAGGACCTCGACAAGTTGCCTTTCGAGGAAGCCGTGGGGTGGCTGAAGGCATTTGAAGAACGTGCTCACCCATGTGCATCTGGCAGCAACAACAATGGTGATAGCCAGCTTCTGCTCACTTAGGCTGAGTGGCAAGCGTGGCAGAAGAAGGATGGTGGCAACTCTTCATCAAGCAACAAGAGCAAATCCCACCTTGCTGCAGATAGCAGCAACCACGGCCGGGGTGGTCATGAACGCGGTAGAGGCCGTGGCAGAGGTGGTCACGGTAGGATGTCGTGCAATGACGAGGAAAGCGGCTCAGGCGATGGTCGCCACAACAAGAGCCACATCAAGTGCCACAACTGCTACAAGATGGGGCACTACGTGAACTAGTGCAAGGCACCGAAGAAGAAGAAAGGAGAGACACATCTCACCCGTACTAATGACACCGAGCTGGCCTTACTACTCGTAGTGTTAGAGGAGACGGTACCGGGACAGCAGCAATGGTGGGATGCCGTGTTGCTAAATGAGGAGATGTCGAAGCCTGAACTACGTGACACAACGGAGGGAGGCTCCAGCTCTGAGGTCTAGTACCTAGACATTGGGGTCAGTAATCACATGACGGTGACAAAGAGAAGTTCAGAGAGCTGGACAAAGGTGTCACTGGCAAGGTGAAGTTCGGGGATGGCACCACGGTGTAGATCATGGGCTTAGGGTCTGTCGTGTTCAGCTGCAAGAACGGCGACCAGTGGTTGTTGCAGGAGGTCTACTACATTCCAAGACTGTGCAGCAATATCATCAGTCTTGGATAACTTATCCAAGTTGGACAGAAGGTGATCATGGATGCTGAACATCTACGTGTGTATGATAATAGTCCTGCATGGGTGCTGATGAAAGTGAGGCAAACTCCAAATCGCCTGTACAAGATTGAGCTGCATCAAGCAACGCCATTGTGTCTCTTATCCAGTCTTCAAGACCCAGCGTGGCTTTGGCATGCGAGACTCGGACATGTCAACTTCACAGCTATGAAGCTACTTGTTGATAAGGAGATGGCGGCAAGCGTGCCGCCGATCACATACCCGGATGAGTTCTGTCATAGGTGTTTGCTGGCAAAGCAGGCGAGGTAGCCGTTCCCGGTAGCGGTAAATTTCACAGTGGAGAATCCACTGGAGCTGCTACATGCTGACCTATGCAGGCCAATCACACCTTCGACTCTCGTCAGAAATAGTTACTTTATGTTAATTGTTGATTATTACTCACGATGGATGTGGGTGTTCGTGATCAAGTCGAAGGTCCAAGCCTGCTCCGTGTTCAGAAAGTTCAAGTTGCAGGCTGAGAACACGAGCGGTTAACGCATCAAAACATTGAGGACTGATCATAGCAGGGAATTCCTCTCGGTTGAGTTCACCCGGTTATGCGAGGAGGCCAGGATCAAACAGCATCTCATCGTGCTATACACGCCACAACAAAATGGCCTGGTGGAGTGGAGGAATAGGACCGTGATGGTGATGGCGAGGTCCCTCCTCCAAAGCATGAACATGCTTGGAAGGTTTTAGGGGGAGGTGGTGCGGCACACGGTGTATCTGCTGAACCACTTGCCAACAAATGCACTGGATGAATGCACCCCGTTTGAGGCTTGGAACGGAAGGAAGCCGTATTTGGCGCACCTTCGTGTGTTTGGCTGCACTGCACATGCGAAGGTGACAACTCCACTTTTGAAGAAGCTCGATGATCGAAGCCAGCCGATGGTGTATCTTGGCGTCGAGGATAGCTGCAAGGCGCATCGTCTCTTTGATCCAAGGCGCGGGAAAATTCATGTCAGTCATGATGTTAAATTCAATGAAAGCATGGAGTCAAACTGGTGTACAAGTACAGGTGGTGGGGAGCCATCTGATTTTAATGTAGAGGAGGCAATTAGCACCGAGCCGGTGGTGGGCAGCTCTTTGCCACTCACGGGTGGTTCGGCTAGTCTGCTTGTACCCACGGCACATGGTGATCTAGCTCCTTCATCGACTCTGCTGGTCAGCGAGGTGACTCTGGAAGGGCCAGCAACCAGAACACGCACTGCGGCATGCATGATAGCCGCCTCTCCAACAGCCCCCACCAATCTAGTGGTGTTGTTGGCACCTGAATTATCGGTGGATGATCGGGCCACACCGTTATTGAGCGGGAGCAGCAGCACAGATGAGGGCCTGTTCGATACAGGCATATTAATGACATCATGAGAGATGCTCCAAGGGTGGATCTCGATGAGGACTTGGAAGTAGAGGTCATGCTCATGGAGATGGAGGAGCCATCCTCCTATCACGAGGCTGCTGGATAGCAGATCTGGGAGGATGCCATGGCCAAGGAGATCGAGTCCGTAGAGAAGATGACACATGGACTCTCATGGTGTTGCCAGCTGGTCACAAGCCAATTGGACTAAAATGGGTTACAAATTGAAGAAGAACACATAAGGAGATGTGATCAAGCACAAGGCAAGGTTGGTCGCGAAAGGCTATGTGCAGTGGCAAGGAATTGATTTCAAAGAAGTGTTTGCGCCGGTGGCTAGGCTGGACACCGTACGTGTCATCCTTGCTGTAGCAGCCAACCGAAGTTGGCAAGTTCATCATCTGGATGTCAAATCAGCATTCTTAAATGGTGAGCATGAAGAGGAAGTATACGTGACCCAGCCAGAGTGATTTGTAGTAAAGAAGAAAGAGAATCTTATGCTCAAACTCAACAAGGCGCTGTACGGACTCCGGCAAGCGCGACGGGCATGGAATATCCATCTTGATAGAAGCTTAAAGCAACTTGGATTTGTGAAGTGTGCTCAATATCACGCCGTATACACAAGAGGAACAGGCCAGCATGGAGTTATTGTTCGAGTATATGTTGATGATCTCAGTGTGACAGGAGAAAGTTCAAAGGAGATCATGGGATTCAAGCAGCAGATGATGAGTGAGTTCGAGATGACTAATCTTGGATTGCTCAATTACTATCTCGGGATTGAGGTAGCGGAAGAAGATGGGCGAATTACAATCAAGCAAACAGCGTATGCGAAGAAGGTCCTTAGTCAATTTGGTATGCTGGATTACAATCCCACAAAATTCCTTATGGAACAAAGGGGGCAGCTGCATAAGGATCCAGATGAACAGTCGGTGGATGCAACCGAGTATCAACGCATCATTAATTGTCTAAGGTATTTGCTCCATACAAGACCTGACCTTTTATTTGCTGTCAGAGTGGCAGGCAGATTTATGGAGAAGCCCACGGTGATGCATCGCAAGGCAGTGAAGCAGATTCTTCAGTATTTGAAGGGTACTATTCATTTGGGTCTTGTGTATACCAGAGGAGGAATAGAAGAATAAATCACCGGGTACATAGATAGTGATCTAACAGGTGACATGGATGACAGAAAGAGTACTGGATGTATGGCTTTCTGTATTAATGATAGCCTGGTGTCATGGAATTCGCAGAAGTAGAAAATGATGGCTTTGTCTTCCTGCGAGGCTGAGTTTATGGTAGCAACTGCGGCGGCATGACAAGCACCATGGCTTAGAAGTCTGTTGGGGGAGCTGACAGGAGAAGGGCCTAAAGCAGTCAAATTATTTGTTGATAACAAATCAGCGATTGCTTTGATCAAGAATCCAGTGTTTCATGGCCTCAGTAAACACATTGACACCAAGTTTCATTTCATCTGTGAGTGCGTTGAAGAAGGCTAGATTGAGGTAGATTTCATCTGCATGGAGGATTAGCGAGCTGATGCTCTAACGAAGGCATTGCCGGTGGTGAAGCTAGCGGTCATGCTTCATCTTTTGAGAGTTCATGATCTTGACCCATGACAAGATTAGGGACGAGTATGTTGGACTTAATCCTTGTCGTGGGCCTCAGGGACTTGATTGAAGTCTAGAGTCCTGGTCGTAACATGGAAGGTTCGATTGTGTGGTATGCATGGGAGTAGTTGGAGTTTGAGTCGGAGTCGGATCATGGGATGGCACGATTCGTGTTAGGATTCAGAGTTAGCAGGTCGGTATAAATATAGAGTTGTAATCCCTAGATTGGGTAAGTCTCAAGTTGAGAAAAGTTGAATATAATAGAAAATTCCTCCAAGGAAAGGATTAGTCTTGCTTCCGTTCTCGTCGAGTTTCTACTGTTTGATGTTCTATTTGCTTCTCATCGAGATACGTGATTTTGTTCTAGCTGGATAGTATGTGACACGTGTATAGCTATTTGATTGGTTTGAGTGTAGCACATATTTGGTGGTCGTGTGCTCAAGCATGTACTCCGTGGCAGATCGCGTGGTTGTACTCGCCGAATCATGAGGTCACAACTCGTGGTCAGGTGCTCACGTGCTCGCGTCGTACTGGTCGCTCGAGCATGAAGTCTCTCATGCATTCTGGTCGCTGGCATGGTCGTGAAAGAGCTAGTCGCACTCGTTATCCTAGGCAGGAGCGTACACTGATCGCGTCTTGGATGTGCACCCCACTGGCGACCCCTGGACCGGACCATCCAAGTTCCTAGAGGCTGCCCGGTGCATGGCCCGGGCCAATGTGTCATCATCCGGGACTGGTGTAGTACTCCCACTACATCGAGGAGTTGTCGTTGCCGCTGCTGCCTTGCCACTTTTGTTCTTGTTCGGTCCAGCCACCTGCGGGCCAGGCGGCCTATGTCACGAGGAGAGGCCACAGGTATTCCTACACTTGCCGGGGTGCATACTGAGCGCCAGGCAGCGTTCCTGCATCGTTAGTCCTATCCGTCCAGTAGCTCACATGGCGCCTGGGCATAACCTGCGCCCGCCGCTCCAACATCTTGCTTTGGGCAGCCGCTGTTTGAATAATTCTTGTGCATAGTTAGCATGTTTTATTTCCTTTTCCACATTCCTAGTGGGTATGCACATGGCTGGTTGTTGGCTGTGCACGTTCGGAGCTCTGACGTGCGTTGTGTCCGTGCGGGAGCGTGTCATGCGCCACGACTGAGACGTCTGGGATGGCATTCGTCGATGATGGGCGTGGCATGCAAGTCAGGGATCATGGCCCCAGTTTTGTAGCTTGTAATCGTTGCTTTATATAGTGAATGAAGAGTCCAGCAAAAGCAACACAAAAACAAATACCAAGTGTTCGAGTTATGTTTCGTTCATTAGCGTTCGCGTGAGTCCTGTGTGTTTGCAGAGAGATCACCGGCGTCAAGGCGTGACATTTCTTCGGTGAATCCTGACACATGGTATCAGAGTCGGTTGTGGGCCAGGGCTTGATCACGGTGAGGTATCGCCGCTGGAATCGTGATCGCGCGATCGACTATGCATTGATGACAGGACCAACGCCACCGCGGGGGAAGGGTGATGGGTCGAGCGGCACAAAGGATCCAGTGAGTAGTGCATGAGCTGGGCAGCAGGACTAGCTACCCCGTTCTCACCGAGACAAATTACTCTGACTGGGCGCTCGTCATGAAGGTGAAGCTCAAGGATCGGGCGCTCTGGGCAGCCATCGACAAGGGCGATGTTGATCCACAGGAGGACATGATGGTGCTCAATGCTCTGTGTAGCACTGTGCCACCAGAGATGGTGTCCACGATCACCGATAAGGCGTTGGTGAAGGAGGCGTGGATGCCATCGTGACCATGCAGGTCGGCGATGACCGTGGCAACAAGTCGAGCACACAGCAGCTGCAGTGGCAGTTCAACTTGGCGACGTTCAAGGACGGCGAGATCGTGGAGGCCTACACCTTGTGCCTGATGGGATGGCGACCACTCTCACGATGCTCAGCGAAGTCATGGAGGAGACCAAGATCGTGCAGAAGATTCTCCGCAGCGTGCCGCCTCGGTTCAAGCAGATCGTGTTGGCGATCCAGACACTTCTCAACGTGTCCAAGCTCACGGTGGCTGATCTCACGGGGTGGCTGAAGGCCGCCAAGGAGGCATTTGAGCCACCACCACTGACACTGAACCACTATGGCAAGCTCTACTTGACGGAGGAGGCGTGGGATGCACGGCGGAAGTGACGTGAGGCGGAGAACCAGAACAGTGGCAGCATGAGCGGGAGCTCCTGACAGTGCAGCAACAGGCGCGAGCGAGGCCGTGGGCACGGGAGCGATTCTAGCTTGTCCTCGTCTACTGATCCGGCCATTGGCTCCGGCAAGCCCGAGCAAGGACCAATGCAGGTGGTATGGTAAGTATGGGCACTGGGCCCGGGAGTGTCATTCGAAGCCCAAGAATGAGGAGGCCCACGGTACTCAGGAGGAGGAGGCCTCCTTGTTGCTGCTACGGGCGAGTGTGGGGCAGCAGAACAATTCCCCATCGCCACCACCGCCGCGTCATGAATCCACGCCGCCACTGCCAGCATTGCCGACCACATCCTGTGCCTCTACCCCAACTAGGGTGGGATCCCCATCACCGCCAGTGTGAATCCCTCACCCTGGGGCACTGGCTGGTGCAGCGCAGAGCACATCGCTTGGGGATCGACACTTTGTTGCGGCAGAGTCCTCTTGTGGCCTGGTAAGGCTATGGGAGGAGAAGGTGTTCGTCCAATTGGGCCCCCAAGGAGGAGCGCAACGCTCTCGCATGGGTCCTCGACACCGGGGCCACGAATCATATGTCGGGGTCCCGAGCGACATTCATCAAGCTCGACACAGTGGTCTGTGGGACGGTGCGGTTCGGGGACAACTACGTGCGCGCATCGAAGGCTGCGGGACGATTCTATTCAGCTGCAAGGTCGGCGAGCACAGCTCCTTCTCTGGTGTCTACTACATTCCCCAGCTCACGACAAACATCATGAGTGTGGGGCAACTGGATGAGGCCAGCTACGACATCCACATGGACCACAGGATGATGCGGATCCGCAAGCTGGAGGGGCGACTACTAGCGAGGGTGGCGCATGGATGGAACCGCCTGTATGTGCTACGGGTCACCATTGCACAACCGGTGTGCCTGGTCGTGCGAGGCAAGGAGAGCATCTGGCAATGGCACACCAGGCTCGGGCATCTCAACATGGCGGCCCTGCGGCGCATGGCTTGGGAGGAGCTAGTGCGCAGACCGCGAAGCATCGATCAAGTTGACCAGCTCTGTGAAGCATGCCTCTCCGGAAAGTAGAACAGGTCACTGTTCCCAGAGCGTGCACAATACCGAGCGCAGCGCGCCCTAGAGATAGTGCATGGTGATCTATGCAGCCCAATCACACCGGCGACCCCTAGTGGCAACAGGTATTTCTTGTTGCTCGTCGATGATTGCAGTCATTTTATGTGGGTGGCGGTGCTCCAGTCGAAGGACCATGTTGCGACGGCGACCAAGGAGATCCAGGCGCATGCTGAGGTGGAGTCGGGGCACAATCTCGCAGTGCACCGAACTGATTGTGGTGGCAAGTTCAACGCGGCTGAGTTCGCGGAGTACTGCGTGGCTGAAGGTGTGCACTGGCAACTCATGGCACCATACAATCCACAACAAAATGGCGTCATCGAGTGGCGAAATGGCACGATGGTGGCGACCGTGCACAGCATGCTCAAGGGAAAGGGGCTGCTGGGCTGGTTCTGGGGCGAGGCGGTTAACACCGCCGTATATGTCCTGAACCGGTGCCCGACGAAGAGTGTGGAGGGCATGACCACGTTCGAGGCGTGGTACGAGAAGAAGCCGGTGGTGCATCATCTGAGGACGTTCAGCTGCCTCGTCCACATCAAGAACACCGCGCCACACCTTAAGAAGCTGGATAATTATGGCCGGAAGATGATCTTCGTCGGCTACGAGCGCGGGTCCAAGGCGTACCGTGCATATGACCCCACTACAAGGTGTGTCCACGTGACGCGAGATGTGGTCTTCGACGAGCAGGGCCAGTGGGACTGGTCTGATAATGCGGAGGTTGTGGCACCAGCGGTGAACAACGATGACATCTTCACTATCGAGTACGTGTCGGTGCACCAGCATGGCACTACGGAGCAGGTCTCCCTGGAGCTCACATGGACTCGGCACTAGCAACATCGGCTTGGGCGGGCTCGCCACTTGGGTCCACATCACCCATGGTGAGCATGCAGTCGTCACCTAGCGTTCTGGGCACGCAGTCACCATCCGATGTCCAATTTGTGTCTCCACTAGCAACCTTCGATGAGGATCTGGTCACCGATCATGATGAAGACGTACCACTGCGTTTCTGGGCGGTGGCCGATGTCGTTGGTCCAGGGTCACCACCTGGATATGCTATGCATGACCTGGGTGCTGGACATCTGTTCATGGTGAGTGTGGAGGAACCAGCGTCACTTGTCGAAGCAGAGCAGGCATTGTGCTGGCGCAAGGCGATGGAGGAGGAGCTGTAGGCAACAAAAGAGAACAAGACCTGGACGCTCACAGAGTTACCCCACGGTCGTCAAGCTATTGGCCTAAAGTGGGTTTACAAGGTGAAGCGGGATGAGCTTGGTGCTGTGGTGCGGTAAAAGGCACGGCTCATCATCAAAGGGTACGCACAACGACACGACGTCGACTACGATGAGGTATTTGCACTTGTGGCATGCATGGAGGCCGTGCGGTTGCTTGTTGCATTGGCGGTGCATGAAGGTTGGGAGATCCATCATATGGACATCAAATCGGTGTTCTTCAATGGAGATTTGCAAGAGGAGGTCTATGTGGAGCAGCCACCAGGTTTCAGCAAGGTGGGGAGTGAACATCAAGTGTACAAGCTTCATAAGGCTCTATATGGGCTACATCAGGCTCCTCGAGCCTGGAACCAGAAGCTGGATGAGAGTTTGCTGTCTCTGGGGTTCAAAAAGTGTCCATCAGATTATGCTATCTATGGAAGAGGTCAAGGTGTTGAGCAGTTGATAGTTGGAGTATATGTTGAGGATCTTATGATTACTGGGGCCACCAGCAGCAGCATTCAGAGGTTTAAAAGGGAGATGGCTCGGTTGTACAAGATGAGTGATTTGTAGTTGTTGCATTACTATCTGGGGATTGAAGTAAAGCAGCAGGATGCAGGGATCTCACTCAGTAAAGGAGCCTATGCAAAGAAAATACTGGAGACAGCAGGGATGAGTGATTGCAATCCATGCCAAGTGCCAATGGAGCCAAGAATCAAGCTGTCCAAGGAAAGCTCAACCCCACCTGTTGATGCAACAATGTACAAGAGATTGGTAGGCAGCCTCAGGTATTTGGTCAACACTCGGCCTGATCTTGCTTTTTCAGTGGGATATGTCAGCAGATTCATGGAGGAGCCCCATGAGGATCATCTTGCAGCAGTGAAGCACATTCTGAGATACATTGCTGGGACAAGAGATTTGGGGCTGTTTTATGCCAGGAAGAAAAATCAGCAGCCTGCATTGCTAGGGTTCAGGGATAGTGATCTGGCAGGAGATGTGGATAGTAGAAAGAGTACTACTGGGGTTCTGTTATTTTTGGGTGATAGTGCAATCAGTTGGCAATCTACTAAGCAAAATTTAGTAGCATTATCAAGTTGTGAGGCCGAGTACATTGCTGCTGCTACAGCTGCCTACCAAGGAGTTTGGCTTGCCTGGCTATTGTCTGAAATTCTATAGCCAGATGTTAACCAGCCGGTGCTGAGGGTGGACAACAAGTCCACAATTTCCTTGATCAAAAATCCAGTGCATCACGACCGGAGCAAGCATAGAGATACACAGTTTCATCTGATCCAGGAGTTTGCGAACAATGACCAGATTGAGGTGAATTTCATCAGGACTGACAAACAGTTGGGGGACATTCTCACAAAGCCTCTCAGTAGGGTCCAGTTCCAGGAGCTTACCAAGAAGATTGGCCTGTGCCAAGGTGAATAATCAGATGCACAAGACTTTGGAGGAGATTGTTTGAATAATTCTTGTGCATAGTTAGCATGTTTTATTTCCTTTTCCGCATTCCTAGTGGGTGTGCGCATGGCTGGTTGTTGGTTGTGCGCATTCAGAGCTCTGATATGCGCTGTGTCTGTGCGGGAGAGCGTCGTGCGCCACAACTGAAACATCTGGGATGGCATTCATTGATGATGGGCGTGGCGTGCAAGTTGGGGATCATGGCCCCGGTTTTGTAGCTTGTAATCGTTGCTTTATATAGTGAATGAAGAGTCTAGCAAAAGCAACACAAAAACAAATACCAAGTGTTCGAGTTCTGTTTCGTTCATCAGCGTTCGCGTGAGTCCTGTGTGTTTGCAGAGAGATCGCCGGCATCAAGGCGTGATGTTTCTCCAGCGAATCCTAACAGCCGCTGCCCCATGTGATACACGATCCAGCTGCAGGGACAAACATCCCGATCACGTGCCCGGACGAGAAGACGTGCCCAGACGAGAAGGCGCTGAACTTCCCAGTATTTGCGCCTGATCCTCCAGGAACTTGGCCGGCCGAAGCATTGCAGCACCGGGTGCAGGTGCAAGATGATCAACCGCAGCCATCCGGTGCGTTTCCAGATCTGCATCTCTAGCCACCATGATTGCACCGACTGATTTCTTGTATGAACGAGCTGTAGGAGCTCCTGCCAAGGCACCCGGAATGGCTCCTGCAAAGTTACATCAAGGTGATAATACAATAATCAAGAGTTCACTTCTAGCTTCTGCACAGCACCACACAACCCAAAAACGAAACGTAAAAACACCATCGTAAGTAGCAAAAAGTAAACTATTGCAGAGCTTCAATCTGATGTCTAGATTGTCGTCCAAACCAGGTAAAGATATCCTTAACCACCTGCTCCAGAGTAGTACATATCAATGTCACCATATGTTGATCCTCATGTTATTGGAGCTTCGCCCATATATGTAGCCACCTCGTATATGTATAAATAACTTATAAACAAGAGTTGAAAGACAATGTCATTTCTGTATAGCCATATTGACCAACAAAAAGCCATCGCCATTACCATTGCTTTAGCTTTCCAATAATTACAAAGACTACTAAATCAGTTACTAAACATATTTGGAATACTACTCGGTAGGTTAAGGTTCGAATTCCGATGATAGAATCCCCAGCATTTCAATGACTTGTAGCTCTTTGAATTCAGATGTATTGTTGTTGTGTAGGTTTACTTTTAGGAAGATATCGTGTCTGTCCTCAAAGAGAAAGGGGAGAAAGAACAGTTCCATCCCCGTGCAAGGGAACTGGCTCCTAAGTCAGAGGTGAACAATACCATAAATTAGCCCATGCCGTGATCCGTTGTATTCAAAATGAAATATCCAGACCTAGCGCTACAATAGAAGTAGTACAGTATTCTCATGAACAGTACGTATGATGTACTATTTCACTGTAAATTACTATTCATACTCTCACAAAATACAATTTATGTTACTGTTCACCTCTGCCTTTTGGTAGCAATGTCAGAGGAGCCGCTTCCCTGCGCAAGATTTAGCCGTGGTGATTCAAAGGTGAACCTATGCTTATAAGGTCCTGCAGTGCAGGGGCACAGCTATATTAAACTCCTCCAGAATTCACATTTTTAGAAGCTTAGTATCTTATTTACCTGTCGATAAATGGTGATTGTTTACTGCTTACGCTATGCTCTGTATCTCTGACATCTATGATGAGTGTTGTAATGATTTTTCTTCACAAACTCCTAAACAACAACTCTCATGGTGGATTGGCTCAGATGCGTCCGTGTGATGTTCACTGCGGGTGCTGCGCAGGTGAAGCTATCCAGCAGCATCGACGGCCGCGCAAACACTTGCCCCGTCTTCGCATCCCAAACGGCGGCACGGTGAGCAGCGGAGTTCCTCGTTCCACATACAAAGAGACATCATCGAGACTGGCAGCGTACAAATAGCAAACGGAGCACTTCTTGCTGCCTTTCCAGGATGTAGAGTGGGCACCAGAGTGCAAAGAATGGTCATTTGAGATGGGGAATCTCAAGCTGCAGAGTATGTCGAGTCCTTAGGGCATTCTAGGTTCAGGCCATCACACATTCCTCTGGACCATCCAATTTATGACCCCCTTTTCCGAAAGATTCGAGACATTTTACTGCCCGCCACCTCAGTCGACCAATAATGAACATATGAAGTTCCACCGTTTAATATTGTCTATTGCAGATTTGATTGTGCCACTGTAATTGAAGGTTAGGTGAGATAAAATCTGAGGATTACGACAGTTTAGCACTTTAGTCCTTTCTGTCTACTCATGTCGTGGTGCCTTATCTTCGACCGAAGGCAATAATCAACGCCTTTCCCATGCAAGACTCAGCAGACATTGTGAAGTAAATTTATCATAAGAATTACCTGGAGAAAGCTGGAGTTAGGTGTATGTTAGTTGGTTTTCCCAACTACCAAGATTTTAAACTTGTTATTTGCGTATACATGCGTCAACGCACTATGAGAAAAATAGACAAATAAGACATAATTTCACTTATGTGGCCTCGGGTCGAGATCAGATACAGGCTCATCATAGATAATAGGTGACAAGTCATAATATTACCTGTCATTTATGACATAAGTAACGGGTAATTACTAAATCTACCCCTATAACCTGATTATAAGTGACGAGTCTTCCTGTACCAGTCATAAGTAACAAGTTATAATATGACTCGTCACTTATAACAAGTAATAGGTGATAGATAATCTTATAACCCATCACTTATTACTCAGATCTGTTATAAGAGCTGACCAGCTATAGTGTGCACCGAACAGTTACTGAACAGTACTACGTGCACAGTAGCTAGCGATTTTCTCCAGTTCTGCTAAAGACTATTTAGTTATCTTGTTGATTTGAAGTTTGAATTGGTATTAGCTCTTTGAAGGATTCCATCTCCTCTTTTCCTCTCCTCCTCTAAACTCTAATTCGTAGGTTTCTTTTGCTTTGAGTTGTAATGGATTGTTTTACATCTTTATCTAAAATCTTAGTACAAGTGAGCTATATTATGTTATATTTGATACTAGGTTTGCCCGATCTACTGTGAGATAGCATAGAACTAGTGTAATTATATGGAATTTTTAATCGTATGCTTAATCATGCAATTAAGATAATTATTAATAAAGAATAAATATTTTTATATTAATTGTAGATGGCGGACTAAATTGGGTGTATCTTGAGACTCGGACATGTACATAGTACCTGAGCGAGGTGATGCATTTATGAGTGCTGCTTTGGTGGATATGAAAGATCATGATAAAACAGTAATGTATTATCCATGTCGCGATTGCAAGAATGATAAGAAATTTCTGAAACCAAACAATGTCCATGCACACTTGATCATGCGTGGATTTAAAGAGAATTATACATGTTAGAACAAACATGCAAGGAAAGCTTTAACGAGGGAGAGATGGATCGGGGTTTCTATACGCACAGTGTAGATCAAGGACTTACACCCGGTGAAATAGATCATGATCTCAGGGATGAGGACATATTAGATTTCAATGATAATGATCTCGAGGATTTTGTAGAGAATATGGACCAGATGGTGCGGGATGTCGAGCGGCACGACGAGTATAACAATGGTGAGTTTGCTAATTCTAGCAATTTATGCAGGATTCCAAGAGGCCCCTTTATCCTAACTGTAAGGAGAAGTACATACGGATATTTGGGAACCTAAAACTTCTACAATTGATGGCAACCCATAGTTGGACTGACAAGAGTTTCGAAGCATTAATGAATCTATTAAGGGACATGCTACCGGAGGGGAACTTGTGCCCAAGGGCATCTACGACGCGAAGAAAATAATTTGTCCTTTAGGACTAGAAATAGAAAAAATACAAGCATAAAAGCAATATTGTACCTTATTTCATGGAGAGTATACAGAGCTGGATCAATGCCCCATTTGTTGAACCCATCGATATAAGCATAGAAATGATGGTGGTGATAGGGATGGAGGCAAGAAAAGCAAAGGGCCTCATAGGAAGGTGGTGTGATATTTTTCTATAATTCTCCGTCTGAAGCGTCTATTGCTAACAGAAAGAAGGCCTAATTGGTGCATTAGCACAAGGAGGGTCGTAAGAACAACACGATGATACGACACCCGATGGATCCCGCTCAATGGTGAATCGTTTATTCCACATTTGGTCGGTTCGCTGAAGAATTGAGAAATATTAGGTTTGCTTTGAGCACATATGGCATGAATCCATTCGGTAACATGAGTACCTCACATAGCACCTAGCCTGTTGTATTGTCGATCTACAACCTTCCACCCTGGCTTTGTAACAAGCAGAAATATATTATGTTGTCGATATTGATATCAGGACCGAAACAACCTGGCAACGATATCGATATGTACCTCAAGCCTTTAGTCGATAATCTTAAGAAACTCTGGTTGGAAGGCGTTGAGGTTTGGGATCAGTACAAGCAAGAGTACTTTACCTTGCACGCCATGTTGTTTATCACCATCAATGATCTGTGAGCACTTCGTAACTTATCACGTTAGAACAAAAGAAAAGGTGAAGTTTGCCCGTATTCCTTAGATGACACATGCAGTTTGAGGTTGAACAACTCAAAGAAAATAGTGTACATGTGGCATCGACATTTCCTTCCTAGGAAGCACCCGTACCAAAACATGGACAAGCAGTTCGATGGCACAATGGAGAAAGCGTTACCTCCGTGGCATTTCAGCAGGGAAGATGTCCACAAGCAAGTTAAGAATATGAATGTTGTCCTTGGCAACAGAAAACAATCCTCCAAGGATGATGATTATTTAGGAATGTGGAACAAGAAATCAATACTATTTGAGCTAGAGTATTGGGAAAAATTAGATGTTCGCCACTCTATCGATAACATGCATGTAAAGAAGAATATATGTGAGAGTTTGATCAATACGTTGCTCCAAATGAAGGGAAGAGGAAAGGATCATGAGAACGTATGAGCTGACCCTAAAGAAATGGCCTTAAGGCCACAGCTCCATGCACATGATATGGACAAAGAAAAACACCTACTCCTACCAGTTATCACTCTCTCCAAGAAGGAAAAAAAATAATTATGTGAGTTCTTGCACAGTGTGAATGTTCCCTCCAGTTACTCATCCAACATCGCAAGATTTATTTCGATGAAAGAGCTGAAAATGAATTCCACCTTGATGAAGTCCCATGATTGCCATGTGATGATGATGTCACTGCTTTTGGTAACTATTAGGAACATCCTCCCAATAAAAGGTTCACGAAGCTATCCTGACCCTGTACTTTTTCTTCATTGTAATTGAATAAAAGGTGGTCAATTCAGATTCACTGGAGGAGCTAGAAAGAAGACACTTTGAGACTCTATGTATTCTTGAGGTGTATTTCCCACTATCCTTTTTCAATATCATGGTACATCTCACTGCTCACCTTATGAAAGAGATACACTATCTTGGCCCTGTGTTCCTAATCACATGTTTCCATATAAGAGATATATGGGAGTTCTCAAGTCATACATAAGGAATCGAGCCTTTCCTGAGGGATGCATCATGTAGGGTTATACAACAGAGGAGGTATTGGAGTGATCTGTTAATTACATTGACCCAAATAACCCAATTAGCATGCCTAGGTCTCATCATGAGGGGAGGCTCGCAGGTGTAGGGGTCTTGGGGAAGATAGCAATAACTCCTTATCAGAAGGCATATGACCCAGCTCATTTCTTCGTGCTGCAACAAATGAGTGAAGTGTGCCCATATGTCGATGAGCACGAGTAGATGCTAGTTGAAGAGAATCTTGGGAAGACCAAAGCTTGGGTTGTGAGGCAACATATTCAAAGGTTCACAACATGGTTCCAAGACCGAATCAGACAATCGAGTACTCCTACAACTGCTCTGATAAAAAAACTGGCATCGGGCCCTATATACACAATTATGATATATCAATTGTACGGTATAAACGGATACACATTTTACACGGTTGGTCAAGATGAGAAGAGCATATAGTAAAACAGTGGTGTCCATATATGTGCTTATGACAACAACATGCAGAGGGGCACATACTACGGTCAAATAGAGGAGATCTGGGAGCTGAACTACTTGGGATTCAAGGTAGCCCTATTTTGGTGTCGTTGGGTACATGAGGCAAAGGGCATTACTAATGATAAGTATTGATTCACTAGCATTGATCTCAAACATGTTAGATATAAGTCTGAACCCTTCGTACTCACTAATGATGTTTGCCAAGTCTTTTATGTGACTGACACAACAAAGAAGAAATGCCATGTGGTTATTGCTGGGAAAAGACGCATCGTTGATGTTGCAAATGTCGTTGATGAGAAAGAGTTCAATCAATTCGATGAAATCCTCCCTTTTGCTATTGCAATCGTAACATGCCTTTCGCTGGCTAAGTAAACTCCATACCTGCACTCCGACCATAATGAAGGTATTCATGTCGAGCATGAAAACGGCAAATTCGAATTTGAGTGTCAAATTTGAATTTATATATATTAAATTTGCAATATCAATGTCAAATATGTAATATTAATATGTCAAATTTGAATTCTAGGTTTCAAGTTATTTGAATTTGTAATACTAAGTGTTTGCTTCCACATAACAATTTATAAATTTAAACTTGGAAGATTTGTGTCAAAGATATAGGTGACGGGTCATCAGTAATAGGTGACGGGTGAGGATTGTCAACCATCACCTATAATATTAACCCATCACCTATGATTTATAATAGGTAACGGGTCAATATTATAGGTGACGGGTGACAATCTTCCCACATCACCTATGAATATATATGTATATAGCAAGTCCCCACGCACCCTCTTTCGTCTCAATTTGCCTAAGTCATTTCCCATGAGAGCTTGCTAGGGTTCACTGTTGCCCATCTCCACCGCGCCTCAGAGCCCCCCAACGCCTCTCCACTGCCCTCCGCCCTCTCCTCCACACGCCACCACACTCGAAGCATCATCTCCCTCGTCACCAACACACCGCCCTAGCCTCCGCACGCGCCACCCAACCTCCTCTTCCCCAACACGCCACCTCGTCCTCCCCACGCGCCGCCCGGCCTCCTCGTCCCTGACGCGCTGCCCTGGCCTCCTCACACATTGCCTCCCTCACTGTCATTGTCAAGCCTGTCGGCACCGCCGCCTAGCTCGACGTAGCCCGCCCCTCTACAGTACTCCAAGTACTTCTCCCTCCTCCCCCCTTATCCTTCTCCCTTCACTGGTGACGTGCCTTTTTCCACCAGGTATGAAATAAAAGAATCCACATACCCGGTGCCAAAACAAAAAAAAACATATGGACTTAGTGGCCCTTTGATAGCGCATCAATAGAGTGTGTTTTTGCACTCAATTAGAAGTCTCTACCAAAGTGGCACTAAATTTGTATGCAACTTAGCTTTTCCGTTGGGTATGAAATAAAAGAATACATATACATATACCTAGTGGAAAAAGTGAGTTGCATATTACTTTGGAGGCAATTTAGTAGAGGCGCTTCAATTGAGTGGCAAAAACTAAAATATCCCAGATTTGTCAAAGCCATCTCCCTTACTCCTCTTCCTCATCATTAGAGTAATCATTGTCGTCATCATCTTCATCCTTAATCTCTGAAAGAAGGAGCGATTGAACCTTTTTCCATGCCTCGTCAATCACCGCCTGTGCCTCAGCTTCCTCCTTGACCCAGTCATCGTCAAGCTCAATGTAGCCCTTAGTCTCCAACTCCTTGTGCATCGACTCCTGCAGCTTAAGGAACCTCTCTTCCATCTGGTAGAATGCGTTGGCCAAAAAGTAGAGCCTTTTCTTGGATTTGTCCATCTCCTCGCCAGGCCACGGTGTTAGGTGTGAGTTGCTCCGCTTCAGGGATTCACAGTTGCTCAAAGGCGGCCATCGCTTCTGGGCATGGATTAATTGAATCTCCCTTTGTGACATCCGATTCTTTGAGCCCGGAGGTTTCTCGCCTGTGCCGCCCGCTACATTCTCTACCTCTACCATGGCAGTGGAGCCATCCGCCTCCGCCTCCTTCCTCTTGGTGGCATACTCCTTCATCGGAGCAAGCAACTGGCCACCGCACACCGTATCCTCCACCGCCTTTCATGGTAATATATTTGTAGTAATTTCTTAGACCAACCTCTGTTATTGGAGTTAAACACCTAACAAGATCACATGCCTTGATTTAAAATATCCATTGTTTTTTACACCTTCTATGAAAATATCTAATTAATTACTTCACAAGCATTATGTTGAACTTATCTAGAGAGGTTTAAGTGGATTCCTCTCTCATCTTGCCCATGCCCAGGTTGCTTCCCACTTCCAGAGCTTGAAGACAAGCTTCACTTCCAGCACATCAGTAGCTTACCAGCACCCGTGACCTAAACATGACCATCCAAATCCATGATCGCAAAGCCCCAACCACTTGATTTTTCCTCTTCAACAAAGCATCCATCCGCATCTGGATGTTTAGAAAGATTAATTCCATAGTGGCACTGGTTGGTATTCATAAATAATTTAACAATTTGCCACTCCCTTGATGATGTATAGACTCAGCAGATCTGGATCATTCTCCTGCATTTATCGAATTTCTTGCTGACCAGAAAGATGATTTTTATATTGATATGTTTTCTCAACAGGATTTTATGAGCTACTCAGATTTTGGACCCCATTTTCTCTCATGTCCCCGATATATTTTGGAGTGTGAATAGAGTTTCAATGACCCCTTCTCCCATCTAGCAAGCAGCTTGTGAATAGCTTTGTCAGTTGCAAAAAAAAAACACACACACATACCTCAACTCCAAAGGATACAGAAAAAGCTAGATGATGTACACCTATACTTTACATGGCTAGCTAGATTTATATATTAGCTTGATTCTTGTTCTTAATAATGATTCCTTTTCTTTCCTCTAAAAAACCATGGAGCATAAGAGGACTATCACCCCTGAGAAACCAAAAGCATAGAGGATGCTAGCACTAGAGGCTGCCCCAACACAAGATGGGGGCGGATAGTAGCCCAAGCTCACACTTGACTTCCTCCTCCGGCAGCAGCGAAAGCCAGTATCACAGCCCGAGCGCTGACCCATCAACGATGCGGGAGAGCCAACGTCTGGCAAGTGACAAAGAATACAATCTCGCCAAAGAGGTATTGATATGAGTCCATGCATTTTTTACTTGTTGAATGGAGGAATATTTTTTGTTTATGTCAACTCCCCTTGTTTTCTCTCTAGATGGAAGAAGTGTAGTCTCCAAGCTAGACAACTGGTAGTGGTGTATGAGTCCGAAACGCAAGGTCACAAACACAGTGGTCGACGGACAAGGTTATCATCACGGGAATTGATGCTGACAGGCTGCCTATGGATGAAAAGGCCATGAATAGATTTCGAAGGATCACAGGGGTCATTGCTCGAGAGTGGGTGCCGATAACGACTAAGTTCGGAGACCTTAGTGATGAAGCTAAGAGCGACTTATTCAATAATGCTATCAAGGAGTATCTGGAGTACCCTGAAAAAATGAGCAAGCATTGAACAATTGCTGTAGTCAATGCAGCAATGAAAGCGATCACGAAACTTCAACGAAGCTTTAAGAGCAAGCCTGTGAATCGTTACTTGGCTAAAGGGGTGGTGCCCTTCGAGAGTCACAAGCACTTGAAAGAGGAAGATTGGGATGCTTTTGTGCAGATGAAGAGCCTAGAGCAGTTCAAAAAGGAGAGTGAGGAGAAGAAGCAGCTTCGGGTTAGGAGCAAGCATAACCATAGGACCGCTGCAACTGGGTATGTTGGGAAAAGAGCCAAATGGCAGGCAGAGGAAGAAAAATTAGTAGACAAGGCCACGGTAATCCTTGTTCCAATTCCCTGTACAATCGTGGTCATATTTGCGTGCAAGGGGTGAGCTGTCCGAAAGTGGGGAAATCACATTTAGAAACTGTGAAACCCAGACAGTCACACAAAAAGTAACAAAAAAGGTAGCCAAATCCAGTCAAGGTTCTTTCACTGGGGTCAGGGAACATGATGTTCTCTCAGCAGCGCTGGGAAACTTAGAGCACCCAGGTCGAGTGCCAGGTGTATCCAGTTCCTAAGGCTGAAAATATGGCTTTCCTAAAGACCTCGGGATGTACAAGAAGAGTAAGAGATCGGGTGCAATGGACGTAGATGCATTGACATTGGACATGACCTAGAAAGTTTATACAACCATCATGGGGCAGCTTGCAGCAAAGGGAATAGATATTTCCATACCATGGGAAGCTAGTCCTGGAGCTATAGGGAAGAGTAGCTGAACCTCCAGGGAGGTCGAGCAACAAGTAGCTGCTACCGTGACTGAGCAAAATACGATTGACCTGCTAGAAGGGCCCACACCCTGCAGCCTAGTAATCACGCCTGGCGGGTATCTCATCGAGGTTTTCAAGGGGGTAGGTACTTCTAGACATTCGTATATTGCATACGGTCCCGATATATGATGGCTACACCGTGGTTACGGTGAACATGGTACATAGCAATGCCACCGATCATGTGTTGGAGCTCCCCCACAATGATGGAGTCACAACTCTAGGTGATGCTCTTCGTCAAATGATCTAATGGAAGAGGGGTGACATCATGGTCTCCAGTGCATCCTAGTCTGATACAAGCATCAGGTGCACCGCTGTCATGCCCCTCACTTCCAGAAAAGGAAGCTTCACTGCCTTCTCTTCCTCCAGGGAAGCCGTCTTCGCTTCCTTCTCCTCTGCATCTGGTAACCTCGCTTCCAACTCCAATGTCGTCTTCCCTAAAGAGCCCAAAGAAGAAGGAAAAGGAGGTCAAGAAGAATGGCTCTAAGAAACACCTGTCGGAGAGGTCAAAGGCCATTGTAAACCAGCGAAGAAGTCCACATACATTGGAGCAGTGTGGACATAAGCCAACATGAAATTCTAATATGTGAAGCCCATGATGATGGTAGATGGCCTAACAAGGGTGGGAAAAGCATGTGTCAACCTGCATAATTACTACATGCAGGCTTCTAGTGACAGCAATGCCACAACCATAGTCGTACAGTACAAATGACGATACTTATTAAGTAATGACGACGGCTACTTCATTGTGTGTTTTAATGACTTATATGACCCTTCAACCTTGATGGTATGGACGTATCGTTATTACGGATCTTCACATTGTAAGTCCCTTGAAACTAGATATTCATTAATTAATATTACTAAGTCTTGAATATAACTATGTTCTTATCTCTAGACACTTGATGAATGAAACAAAGAAAATCAAGGAGTCCATCGCATTTCTTGGCCCTGAGGCCATTACAACATCAGTCATCCAACTTCACCCCGACTACGCTACAGACCATGTGGCCAGGACAATGGAAAAATATTCCAAAATGAACTACCTGTTGGGTGCCCACTACACTGGTGGCCATTGGATCTTACTGGTTATTTCCCTCAGGTGGAACTTGGTGTTCTACCTCGACTCGCCAAGACCAGTAGGACCAAAAGGCAAACTTAGACAGTTCGATTATAGCGCTATAAAAGGACTCCTCAATGCATAAGTTTTGCCTGACTTAGTTTACATATTTAACTTTTCTAACATTCAAACTCTCTCTAATCAATCCCTCTTTATGCAGGGCTTACGACAATTACCTTCGAGCTCAACATGACTACAACGTGAAAGACGGTCGTAGACTGACACACAAGACCAGGTTCACAGTAAGTGCCACCAATCAGACTACCAAATGCTCTGTGTTGCTTATTTTTTTCCTCTGATCTAACACTATATTTTCTATTAGCAGTGCCACTAACAACCATCGAGCAACGCCTGTGGATTCTATGTTGAGTGGAACATGCTCCTCATGCCCCACATAAAGGATCTCAAATCTCTCGATGTAAGTTCAATGCAAGATTAGTTGTAACTAATTTCAGTAATTAGTTTAATTCCATAGTAATATGACATTGGTTACGTGTCAAATTATGCAGGGATTTGATGCTCTTTTTTTCCATGACGGTGCACTCCCAGAGATTCGATGATGGATCATTTGGTTTGTATCTGAATTCATCAGCCCACACGACGAGTTCTACTATAGAATCCCTAGGTTGTGAGGTAGATCTTATATAATATGAGTTGATCAAAACTTTATAACATTTGTGATTTTGTAACTAATTGGTCAAAACTTTGTAACCTTTGTGATTCTGTATGAAGTGTGTTTGTTGATATGGATTTGGATGTGTTGCTGTTGTTTACAGGGAGAAGACAACTTCCAAATCCTAGCTACGCTCCAGGATGTAGCCAGGAAGCAGAACAATCCAGCAGGGTAACACACATAAGTGACAGGTAAAGAAGTTACCCTTCACTTACGTATTCTCCCATGTGCTGGTAAAAATAAAGACATAACTGACGGGTGAATGGTTTACCCATCACTTATGTATTCAAGTAAGTGACGGGTAAATTCTTTACTTGTCACTTATATGTTTTCCCATGAGCTATATAGAATATCATAAGTGATGGGTCAAAAGGTTACCCATCATTTATATGTGAATATGAGTGACAGGTAACGAATTTACTCGTCACAGATGTCTTTCTATAGAGCTCAAGGGAGACACTAATAGGTGACGGGTCACAGTTACGACCTATCACCTATGAACTTATTGGTGATGGGTCCTTTGTCCCATCACCCATGACGGTTATCACCTGTCACTTATAGCTTTTTTTTTCACATAGTGGTGTAGGCACTACAATATTACCATGGTACTCAAAATTTAATATTATAGGATTCTCTTTTCAAGTCAAAAAATGACGCTTCCAGCGAACAATGTTATCAAATTCAATATGGGCTAGTTATTCTATCGAAGTACATATTCAAAACCAAACAAAACTATATTGCGGAATGTGGAGGTATTCTCGAGCCAAAATGATGCACAATATTTTTAATAGTAGATACTCATAGAAATTTCCATAAAACTATATTGCAGAGTACTGCTGAACGGAGGGTGTAAATATACAAATCAGGAATACTGTTATTGAAATTTGTGCAATAGAATGGTAGTTGGAAAGAATACACAAATTTTGAAGAAAAATGTGGACGTGAAAAGATGTCGTGCCAAACACTAAGCATCTTGTGTGCAATATCTGGTGAGCAACTCCTAGGATACCTTGGTTGTAGCGCTACATCGTCGGATCTTCGTCATCACCCATGCTCGGGAGGGACCCCATCGGAGCGTGGATGGCCGACGACTTATCCTTGGTCGTCAAGATCAATAACAGGTAGCAATGTAGATTATAAAAGAGAATATGGTTATAGAAGCTAGGCAAAAGAGATAAAAATGGAAAGTAATGTAAATTGTGTTTGATCAATTGGATTTGATTAATTTCTCAATCAGCCATGACCCTTTCATATTTAAAGGGTGGCATGCCTTAGCTGTAAAAGATTAGGACTCATAATTTATACCAAACAATACTTACAGATATGATTTAGCTATACCATCTGATCTCCAAACTTTCTATAACTAACATATCCTTCCTATTCAACCATTAAATTCACATACATCTACCCGAGTGTCATTTATTGCAGTTCGGCCTTCTTGGATTTGACTACCAGCCACAACTACAGAAAACCCCTTCACTGCCAGCTCCAAAACCCCCCTTCACTGCAGGTTTTGGAGCCGACAGTGGGCAATGGGTAGTAATAGTTGAGGACTATCACTACCGGCTCGGTGGATCGGCAGTGAAGGGGGTTATCACTGTCGGCTGAAGGATTCAGTCGGTAGTGATACCCAAGGCATCACTACCGGCTGAATCCTTCGGCCGGCAGTGATTTGCTGGAACAAATCATGCCGGCCGAAGGTTTGAACCGGCAATGTTTTCCCTCTCACCCCACCATGGTCCTCTTCTTTGTCCTCTCTGTAGTCCCTCTCTCCTCAATCTCTCCGTCTCTCTCTCAGTACATGCATACAGTGATACATATATTTACTGTAAATCAATAATAAAAATGCCTTCATTAATACATAGTAATGAACACATATTAAAAGTCAAGCATCGACAAACACACAAATATTACAAGTCAACCCCTCAAAAGTCGGTTGAGTTGAGTGAGTCCAGCATCCCTCTACCTCTCCCGCGACGAGGACCGTGTCCCCGCACTGACGATTGTTGACGTGAGTATGTCCGGGGACGCGGGGGGGGGGGGGGCGATGGTGGTGGAGCAGAGGACTCGACAACGCCTGATCGACCGCAGCGTCGCCTATGCTCTAGGTTCGTCGGTGTGTCAAAGACATCGAAGTCTGACACCTGAACACCTCTAGGTTTTGAGCCTTCGGCCTGCTCCGCAGCACAACTTTGTGAAGCTTGTATCAAACCACCCGTTGCTTGCCTTCAATTGCAGCAGTTAAAGCACGGTATGCAACTTTGCGTACTCCTTCTCGCAGCCGGGGATCAATGGTGTTTTAAAGTCCTCTAACATACATTGGAACTTTTGAAACCCTCTTTCATTGGTGAAGTTCCCCTCCCCATCGTGCAACATCTGCTCCAGATCACCAACGTTGGCGTTGGCCAACATCTCCTCTAGATCATCATCGGCCAACGTATCTCCGGCATGCGGCATATCGATGTATTTGTCCACCGGCATATCAATGCACATGTCTTTATCTTCTCTTTTAATGTATTGCCCTTCATGTATGATCTCAGCTTCACCATGCTCGGTCCAACGGGTATAGTCAGGCATAAAGCCTCTTGGCATCAAGTGGGAATGTATCTGCTGGGTGGTGGAGAACTGCTTCTTGTTCTTGCAATCGACGAATGGATAACACATGTGTTGAAACTGTGTATTTGACTTGTGCGTCGTGGCTTGTAACAGGAAACAATCCACGCTGTTCTTGTACTCTATGCTCACGCGACTCGCATCGTATATCCATCTTCTGTCCATCTACAATTATATCATTATTGTAAATACTAATTCATAACATCTAGAACATTTTGCGATCACCAACAAATAAATTACCTCGTCATCTGCTACCAGCAATTGGTCGGGTTGGAGGAGCCGCCTTTTGCATGCTTTCGTGTCCACTTCCGATGAGTATTTGTTGGTGTTGGCCCTAGAAATTTTCTTTATTATTCAACACCTTATCTATGTTCATTAAGGAAACATGAAAAACAAATATGCTCATATATAAATATAATTGTATCTTGCTACATACATAAATATCATGGCGGAATTTTCTAATTCGTTAAAAATAAAAAAAAATACGCTCATACCTAAAGTTTCCATATCGGGAACATGCTAATTAATTAAAATAGGAAAAATATAATTGGAGCTTCCTACATACCTAAATATCATGGCTAATTTTTCTAATTCACTAAAAATTAACCATAAATATGCTCATACCTAAAGTTTATATATTGGAGCTTGCTAATTAACTAAAATATAAAAAATATAATTGGAGTTTGCTATATACCTTAATATCATGGCTAAATTTTTCTAATTCATTAAAAAACCAATCTTAAATATGCTCATATATATAGCTAATGTAAATCAATATTAAAGACACTTTCCACAATAATTGAAGCTTACATATCATAAATGCGGTATAATTGCATCTACATTCTCTCAAAACATCATAGCCATAGGTTCATCTCCATCATTTCAAAATCTAGAGCAATTTAGCAAATAAAATTCAAATAGAAATGGATTGGAGAGGAAGTTACACACCTTGGAACACCTAGGGCATGAGGATTCCTCAAAATTTTGAAGCCACCAAGATCCTGGTGAGAAAAATGGCCGCCACCGAGCTAGAACAGAGCTCCTCTCTGTTGTGCTCGAGCTGGCAGAAGGAGAGGGCAATTTTTATATATCCGGGACATCACTGCCAGCTCTTTTAACCAGCCAACAGTGATGTTATGCTATCACTACCGATCGGTGGATTAAGTCGGCAGTGATGAGGGAACAAGGCATCACTGCCGGCTCAATCCATCGACCGGTAGTGATGACCCTTATCACTGCCGATTCATAAGCCACGATGGCTGATTCTTCCCACGCGGCTTATGAACCGACAATGATGGCCCATCACTACCGGCCCATTAGGTACCAGCAGTGATGGGCCGACATAAGGCCAGTTCTGTAGTAGTGTGCTCAATCTGAACATGTGCTCATGTACCGCCTACTCATTCCACCTACGTGGTCAGAATCCTCATGCTCAAACTCAACCAGCCCACTCGGAGAACAACATGCTTAGTTTCATGCTCGGAGTTCGACCAGTCACTGCTCAGTCCGACCACCTTAGCCAGAGACCACCTGATCGGGGATAACAATAGCCGGAGATCACCTGATTGAAGATCACCTTTGACCAGGCCCAACAATATCCCATTAAGCCGACCATCACTGCAATGACCACTATAGATGTCAAATCTTGTCATCAACACATGCCCCCGTATTTTTGGTAATAGACATGTTTGACACAAAACAATATCCTTAGTTTTTCCTCATAACGATGGTAATCACTATTTTATCTAAGTATTTTTCCACACACTAGGATAAAACTTCTTCAAGTATCGTCCGTTAATAGCTCTATGCAATTTCTCCCCTTGCAAGGTTTCTAAAAAATAAGAATTTTCGGGGATGATACTTACAACTTTGTATAGACCTTCCTAGCTCAGAGATTAGTTGCCAAACTTATTGTCTTTTGATCCAATTGGCAGGATAGTCTTCCATACAAGATCTCTAATCTTGAATGATTTTGCTCTTACCTTCTTGTTGTAGGCTTTGGCTACTCTTAATTTGTCCTTTTCAATTTCTCTCAAAGCATGTAACCTTTCATCTGTCACTTCATCAATCATGTCTATTATTAGATCATAATAATCCACAGCCAACGGGTTATTTTGCTCGGCCATCCTCAAAGCACCAAGGTCTACTTGAATAGGTAGTACAACCTCTTGTCCATAAACAAGTGTATACGGCGTTACTTGAGTGTCACTATGTCTATAAATACGGTGTGCCCATAAAGCCTCCGATAGAACTTCATATCATCTTTTGGGGTGTTCCTCTATTTTCTTCTTGATAAGCTTAATCAAAATTTTATTACTAGACTCGGATGACCATTGGCCTAAGCATAATATGGTGATGAATTGAGAAGCTTAATTTTTAATGACTCGGCAAATTCACGTACTTGGTGTGACATGAATAAAGTACCTTGATCCGTATTTAAAGTTTTTGGAATGCCAAACCTATGAATAATATGCTCCAAAATAAAATTAATCACTTCCTTATATGTCATGTTCTTGAGAGGAACAGTTTCAGCTCACTTGGTGAAATAATCAGTAGCCACCAAAATAAAGCGATGTCCTTTAGATGATGGATGATGTATTTAACCAATGAAATCTAAATCCAATCCTCGGAATGGTCATGGCTTAATAATATGATGCATCATAGTAGCAGGAACTAATTGAGTATCACCAAACTTTTGGCATGCCTTACATCCCTTATAATACCTAAAGTAATCATTAAGCATAGTGGGCCAATAGAATCCAGCTCTTTTCAATAACCACTTCATCTTATGTGCTGATTGATGTGTGCCACATATGCCTTCATGTACCTCTCTCATAGCAATTCTTGCTTGATCTGAATCCAAGCACTTGAGAAGCAAACCATCTACAACTCGGCGATATAGATCATCATTTAACAATGATTATTTGAAGGCTTGTCGCTGAATCTTTCTGTCAACACTTTTTCTTGAATCCTTCAAATAATCAATCAAAGGTCTTATCCAATCCTTAGATTCAGCCACTTAAACATTTCCTCTCACTGGATAAGACATAACCGAACCCAAGAACTCATATCCGGCTATACAATGATCAGCATTTTCATGCATTGGTCTTTCAATCACAAAGAATTTTCCTCTATCAACTTGATAACCATATGCTTGTTGTGCTAAGTCATTAGCTTTAAAATTATCATCTCTAGACACATGACTAATAGCAAAATTATCCAGGATGGCAATGATGTCTAGGCATTTATCAAGATATCTTTAGTGATTCATCAAAACATCGGTAATTACCAGAAACTTGCTGCACAACTAGCAACAAATCACCAAATGCTTCTATATTCTTTACACCCATTGAATTCAAAATTTCTAATCCTAACAAGAGAGAATTATATTCGTCTTGGTTATTAGTACAGAAATACTCCAAACGACAAGATGTTTCAAAAACCGCACCTCTAGGTGAAACAAAAACAAGATCAACACCTTGTCTTACCCCGCAAGCCGAACCATCAAAATAAAGATTCTATGGTTTAATAGATATATACTTGACTTCTAAATCATGCTCATCATTAATCCAATGGTCAGTAGTAAAATTAGCTACAATATGGCCTTTCATGGATTTCAAAGACTCATAAGCCAAATCATACTCTATAAGTGCATAAGCCCATTTGCCAACTCTACCATTTCAAATTAGCTTTTGCAACATGTATTTGACCATATCGGCTTGACATGCTACCACGCAATTACTAGACAACAAGTAATGCCTCAACTTTGTGCAAGCATAATACAACGATAAGCGTAATTTTTTAATATAGACATATCTCGCATTTGCTTCCAAGAGACGTCGGCCCAATTAGGTGATTGCATATTCCTTGTCATCAACTTTTTGTGTCAACATAGCACTAATCACGTTCTCTCCTACAACAATGTCATACCCGGTTTTAACGGACAAAACCAAGTACAGCTTATGTGTGCCCAAGAAGTTTAACACACATAAGGACGTCATAGTTGAAGTAGCAAAAGCAATACTTTAATTAAATAAACGTTTACTTCTTAAAACTAAAAGACTTCACCTAAACAACCTCAAATATTAACCTAAACGACAGCATCTAAAAGACGGCAGCAGGACGAAAACATTGGCGACCAAACACTCCACAGGCACCGACTGGAAGACACACTCCTTAGAACACCAGTTCGTCATCTTGGAAATCCTCAAAGTCTTCCACTGAGCAGCATATGTTTTTGTAGGAGAAAGCAAGGGTGAGCACATAAAGTACTCAGCAAGTGTGGGAAATAATGACATGCAGGCTTATATCAAGAATAGGCTAACACATGCTATAATTGCGTAAATGCGAGTAATGAAAACACATATGGACTCAAAAGTATTAAGCAATTATTAAATGTATGTAACCCAAACAATCCAACATCTAGCATACAAGGCTCCCCACCTTGCACACCACAATCGTCTAGTACTCCCTGTATTATAACCAAAACCACGCTGTCGGTGAATCAAGAACCAGGGGTCCCCGAATCCCAAGGCCAGGCCAGCAATCCGCCACGTGGCACCTTCCCACGGGGTTCATCTCTGCGAGGTACGAAAATACTAAGTCCCGGAAGAGGGTGCTCGAGGCCATGAACAGTGGTCCCCGAGTACCCAGGTTCCCTGATAATCTGCGAAGACCAAGTGACCGGGAAGAGAGTGCTCGGGGAGGTGAACAGTGACCCCCGAGCACCTAAGTCCCCCGACGATCAGGAAAGCCGAGTACCGGGAAGAGAGTGCTCGAGGAGGTGAACAGTGACCCCCGAGCACCCGAGTACCCCGAGGACCCAAGGAAGGTAGTTCCAGGAGAGAGTGCTCGGGGCCGTGAACAGTGGCCCCTGAGCACTCGGTTCCCCGAGGACCAAGAGAGGGTGTTTCTGGGAGAGAGTGCTCGGGGAGGTGAACAATGACCCCCGAGCACTCGGTTCCCCGACGGCCCAAGAAGTCCTTCGTCGGTGGCCTCCAGAGGGGTCCAGTGGTGAGGTGTCAGCCTGTGAAAGGCCCGATGCCACATTTAAGAGCGCGCATAGTCGGTCACCTCCAATTGCTCCCGCCACGCTCGGTGTCAGTCCCTGCCATATTCTGGCAGAAGGGCGTGGAGACATTTAATGCACGGGTCCCATCCCGCGTCATCCGGTGCACCTCGGGATAGCTTTGCAAGGCCCAAGGTGCCCCGCCCGCCGCCCTGCTGTGGCAGGCATAAAAGACCGAACGGGCACGTCGGGCCGCTCTGTAGCTGCCCGGTGGGTCCTCTCCACGGCGCCGTTGCCAGCGCCATTATGACGACCGAAGACCGGGCGAGGGGCGCGTTCAACCCCCCCCCCCGTCACTTCGCGCAGAGGTCATGATGACTGTTTTTCCATTTATGGTGCCTTGGAACTCGTGCCCTCCCTTTCGGGGCACGCTTCCATCGGCGAGTACTTAAGGCAGCCGACAGGCACGGACAAAGACGATCCAGAGAAGAATAGAGGAACGCTCGAACTCTCAGACACTCGCTCAAAGACCAAAGAACATATTCGTACAGGCATAGAAGCTGAGACCACCAAGAACAAGGAGCCCGAGGCTCTAGGATAGACAGACATTCCTGTAACCAGCACATTCCTGAGAGACATTCTCAGGGCATTTATAACATCCACACAGGAGTAGGGTATTACGCTCAGTGCGGCCCGAACCTGTCTAAAAATCCCTCCAGTGCATTTACTACGTTCTGCCATTGCATTTATATCCATTTATTTCTCCAGCAAACATATTCAGAATCATCCCCTCGGTCGAATCTCTAAAAGGGGTCCCTCAAGATCCCTGCGATAGGAGTTAACCCTCTGACAACTGGCGCGCCAGGTAGGGGGGTTGCATCCCTGAATTTGTTTGTTTGTTTTTTCCTGCAGAAAAAATGGCTGGTGGCCATCGTCTCCGGCGCAATGGCTCCAGCTCCAGTAAGGAAATGGAGCCCCTCGCACAGGAGGCCCCAGTCACTGCTGCTTCTCAGCAGCAGTCACGGTCCACACGCACGGCGTTCCCCTCTCAGGGGGACCATGGCGCTGGGCCCAGCAGGGCCGCCACCGCCGTCGCTAGCGCACCGCCTAACCCTCAGCAGGTGGCGGAAACTCCTACTGCCAGATCCACGTCTGGACAGCGCCGGGCGTCGTTGCGACGTAGGCTCGCCTTCGGCGAGGCCAGTCCTGGGAGTGCGCTGCTTGCGGCGCAAGCTCTCCTCAGGCATCCGCCAGTCCAGGCGGCGTGGGAAACCCCAGAAGGCCACTGGCTCCAGGAGGTGGCTGCCTTAGTCGGCATTGCTCACCGCCAGTTGCTGGCCGAGAGTTCCCGCGCTACCTCCCACCGTGGCGCAGCTAAGACCGGCCCATCATCAGGTGGTGGTCGCACTGGTCGGGGGGCTTCCAAGCGGAGTGCTACCCCCTGACCACTACCGGAGCTCAAGACCTCTGCTTGCACCTCAACGAGCGGAGGGCCGTCGAAGACGCGCGCGTTACCCTCGAGCACCAGCGGGAGACCCGGCATGTGGCCGAGGCCGAGGCCGAGGACCAGGCCCCCTCCTTGCCGACCCATGACCGCCGGGGCTCCCCGGCTCGCCGACGTTCACCACCCAAGGGCGCCGCCCGTGCAGCAGGATACGGCACAAGCTATCGCGCTTTCACCAGCAAGCTCCGCCGGGTCAAATGGCCCACCAAGTTCCGGCCAGAACTGCCGGAGAAGTACGACGGGTCCATCGACCCCGTCGAGTTCCTCCAAATCTACACCACCGCTGTCTAAGCGGCTGGTGGCAGTGAAAAGGTGATGGCCAACTATTTCCATGTCACCTTGAGGAGCTCTGCCCGCTCTTGGCTTATGAACTTACCCCCAGGATCCATTGGCTCCTGGGATGATCTCTGCCACCAGTTTGTGGCGAACTTTCAGGGCACATTCACGCGCCCCGGCCTGGAGTGCGACCTCCACGCCGTCAAACAGCAGGAGGGGGAGACGTTGCCGCACTTCATATAGCGCTTCAGCCAGGTCCGCAATACCATCCTGTGGATAACCCCCCACGCTATCATTGTCACGTTCCGGCAGGGTGTCCGCGACGAGCGGATGCTCGAGACGCTGGGCACGCACGAGGTCGAAACCACCGCAGAACTTTTTGCGCTGGCCGACAAGTGCGCCAAGGTGGCGGAGGCTCAGGCATGGCACGTTCTGCGCCCTGAGCATCCTGCCGCTAATCAGCTAGGTCCTTCCCGCTCCGACAGGCGGGAAAAGAAAAAGAGAAGGAGGCGCGAGGCTGTCCCCGTCGAGCCAGCCCAGGGCCCCGCCCATGGGCCATCCCAGGAACCCGACCGCCGACCAGCATGCCGGGTGGCCGCCAACAGACGGCCCGCGCCCGCGAGGGCTCCGGCCCGAGCACCTCCTAGGGCTCCGGCTCCCGCAAGGGCTCCCGCTCCTGCAAGGGCCCCCACTCCCGCGAGGCCCGAGCCGGGGAAGTGGTGCAAGATCCACCAGACCAAGTGGCATGACCTCACGGAGTGCCGCACGGTCAAAGGCCTCATCGAGCAGCGCCAGAGGTACCGCGAGGAGCCTCGCAGGGGCGGCAACGATAGAGCCACACCCGACAACCAAGATCTCGGCTTCTAGGAGCCTGAGCACACCGTCGCCTTCATCGACGGAGGCGCGTACACGCCCTCCTCCCGCTGCAGCGTCAAGACCATGCGGCGCGAGGTGTGCTCGGCGACCCCGAGCGAAGAGGCCGCAAGGCCCCTGAAGTGGTCGGATGCCCCGATCACGTTCAGCCTGGCCGACCACCCCGCCAGTACTGCAAGCGTGGGGCGACTACCCCTGGTAGTGTCCCTACCATCTACAACGTGAAGGTCAGCAGGGTGCTGATCGACAGGGGCGCAGGCCTGAACCTCCTTTCCTGGGAGGCCTTCGAGAAGCTGCAGGTGCCTTCCAGGCGCCTAAAGCCGTCGCTCCCCTTTTATGGGGTGACACCCGAGCACTCCCTGCCCCTCGAGCAGGTCGAGCTGCCCGTGACATTCGGGAGCCGAGATAACTTTCGGACGGAGAACGTTATCTTCGACATCGTAGAGCTCCCCCTCCCCTACAACGCCATCCTCGGCCGCCCGACGCTCGCTCAGTTCATGGTGGTCACTCACTATTCTAACCTCACGGTCAAGATGCCGGGTCCAGCGGGCCCCATCTCCGTGTCCACCGAGACCGGCAGCGCCATCTCCTGCGCTGAGCAGTTATACTCGGCCTTGGTCTCAGCTCGAGCCGAGGTCGAAGAATGTCCAGGGGGGCCGAGACCCTCTTCATCCAAACCTTGACTCGCTGCCGATGCCTCCGTTCCTACGAAGGAGGTTGTGGTGGGCGAAGACGCTTCCTAGGTCGTCCGAATCGGCGGTGACCTGGGCAGCAAATAGGAAAGCGCGCTCGTCACCTTCCTCCGGGCTAAGGTCAACGTGTTTGCATGGCAGCCATCCGATATGCCCGGGATCCCTAGGGAGGTGATCGAGCACCACCTGGCTGTGCACCCGGACACACGGCCAGTGAAGCAAAATGTCCAGCGGTAAGCGCCCGAGCGCCAGGAGTTCATCCGGGAGCAAGTAAGTAAGCTCCTTGATGCTGGCTTCATCTGAGAGGTCCTCCACCCCGAGTGGCTGGCAAATTCAGTCAACATCCCAAAGGCCAACGGCAAGCTCCGCATGTGCGTCGACTACACCGACCTAAACAAGGCTTGCCCAAAAGATCCTTTTCCTTTACCCCGTATAGATCAGATTGTAGATGCAACCGCGGGGTGCGATCTTTTATGTTTTCTAGATGCAAACTCTGGTTATCACCAAATTCGCATGGCCATAGAGGATGAAGAAAAAACTTCTTTTACCACTCCGGTGGGGACTTATTGCTATGTATTGATGCCGTTCGGTTTGCACAACACTGGGTCATCTTTCAAGCGCGCTTTGCGCATCACCCTTGACTCGCAGGTTGGCTGCAACGTCGAGGCCTACATCAACAATCTCGTGGTCAAATCCTGAGACCGCGCCACCCTGCTTGAAGATCTAGCTGAGACATTCAACAGTCTCCGCACTACCCACTTGAAGCTCAACCCCGAGAAGCGCATCTTCGGGGTACCTGCGGGCAAGCTCCTCGATTTCTTGGTCTCTAGCCGAGGAATCCAGGCCAACACAGAGAAGATCCGGGCCATCGAGTAGATGCGACGCCCAGCTCGACTCAAGGAAGTTCAGTGCCTCGCTGGCTGCTTGGCGACCCTCGAGCGCTTCATCTCCAAGCTCAGGGAGCAAGGACTCCCCCTCTTCAAACTCCTAAAGAAGACCGGTCACTTCGACTGGACACCGGGGGACGAACAGGCCTTCCGTGACTTGAAGAAATACCTCACCTCACCACCCGTACTGGTGGCCCCCACTGAGGGCGAGCCACTACTGCTCTATGTCTCGACCACTCCTCAGGTCGTGAGCATAGTACTGGTGGTGGAGCGCGATGAGTGATCGGGGCAAGGTGCTGGGTCCCAGCTCCCGGTCGCCCCCGAGCACTTCCCAGTCCTCGCGGCACCCCCCGAGCAGGGGGTCGAGCCCGAGCACTTGGCTCCTCCCGACCAGGTAGTCAAGCCTGAGCACTCGGCCAACCCCGACCATGCCGTAGAGCTCGGGGGCTGTGACAGGCCCTCGGGTGAAGCCGCAGTCTGGGCCCACCGTGTACAACGATCGGTGTACTTTATCAGTGAAGTCCTCCGAGACGCCAAGACAAGGTACCCCCATGCCCAGAAGCTGCTCTATGCCGTGCTCGTTGCTTCCCGGAAGCTGCATCACTACTTCCAAGTGCACAAGGTCTCGGTGGTTACCATGTATCCGCTGGGGCCCATCCTCCGGAACCGAGAGGGCACTGGGCGCATTGTCAAGTAGGCGGTGGAGCTGGCGGAGTTTGATCAGCACTTTGTAGCCGCCAGGCGATCAAAAGCCAGGCGCTCTCTGACTTCGTGGCAGAGTGGACGCCCGTCCCCAAGATTGACCTAGAAGAAATTTTCGCCTATCCCGGGCATGATGCGCCCGGGTATTGGATTATGCACTTCAATGGTTCCCTCACGCTGAAAGGTGCAGGGGCCAGAGTGTTTCTCACCTCCCCAACGGGTGAAGAACTCCAGTACGTCGTGCAGTTGTAGTTCCGAGCAACCAATAACATGGCGGAATATGAGGGCCTCATCACCGGCCTCCGGGCCGCGGTGGGCCTCGAGATTCGTCACCTCCTGGTCAAGGGAGACTCACAGCTAGTGGTCAACCAGGTGTCGAAAGAGTACCAGTGCACGGATCCTCAAATGGTGGCGTACGTGGTGAAAGTCAGGAAGTTGGAGAGGCACTTAGACGGCCTGGAGTTGTGGTATATCTCTCGCTGCGACAACGCTCTGGCCGATGACCTTTCTCGCCTGGCCTCTTCCTGTGCGCACGTCCCTACCAGAGCCTTTGAAGAAAGGCTCACACGGCCTTCCGTCTTGCCTGCCGAACAGGACGAAGGGGAAACCTCGAGCTTAGTTCAGGGGACCCCAGCGGTGCCCTCAGTGGGAAGCCCCGACAGGGTGCCGCCGCCCTGTGAGTGCGCTGCGCTTGCTAGCTGTTCTTAAGATGCCTCGTGGATGGATCAGATCCAAGGGTACTTGAAAGAAAAGTTCCTCCCCGGGGATGATGCCTCTGCTGAAATAATTGCTCAGCAGTCCAAACGCTATGCCATAGTAGATGGGGATCTCTACCGGCGCGGCGTAGGCGATGTCCTCATGAAATGCATCACCCGGGCAGAAGGCGGCGAGCTTCTCGCTGAGGTCCACGAGGGCGAGTGCGGTGGCCATGCATCGTTCCGCACGCTGGTCGGGAAGGCCTTCTGGCAATATTTCTACTGGCCTACAGCTCTCCAGGATGCTTCTGAGTTGGTTAGGCGCTGCAGGGCGTGCCAGTTCCACGCAAAGCAGATTCACCAGCCAGCTCAGGCTCTTGAAATCATCCCCCTGTCATGGCCTTTTGCGGTCTGGGGGCTGGACATTCTGGGTCCATTCCCCCAATCAATCGCGGGCTATGGGTACCTCTACGTCGCCATCGACAAGTTTACCAAGTGGCCAGAGGCGGTTCCAGTTGTCAAGGTGACCAAGAACACGGCGCTTCAGTTCATTCGCGGTATCACAAGTCGCTTCGGCGTCCCGAACCGGATCATCACCGACAATGGCACTCAGTTCACAAGTGCCCTGTTCGGGGACTACTGCGAGGACCTCGGCATCAAGCTCTGCTTCGCCTCCATCACTCATCTTCGGAGTAATGGGTAGGTCAAGCGCGCCAATGCTGAGATACTGAAGGGGCTCAAAACCCAGACTTACAACGTGCTCGCAAAGCACGGGAAAGGGTGGATCGACGAGCTGCCCGCTGTGCTATGGGCCAATCGGACCACGCCAAGTCACGCTACCGAGGAAACTCCTTTCTTCCTGGTGTACGGCGCTAAGGCGGTCCTCCCCTCCAAGCTCACTCTTGGCTCCCCTCGGGTGCATGCCTACTCTGAAGGTGAACAGGAACAGCGAAGGCGCGATGACGTCAACTACTTGGAAGAGCGCCGGCGGCGTGCCGCTATCCGAGCAGCCCGCTACCAGCAAAGCCTGCGGCGCTATCATCAGTGCCACATCCAGGCCCGGTCTCTCAAGGTGGGGGATCTAGTTCTCCGACACGTCCAATCGCGCGAAGGAAGGAATAAACTGTCCCCTATGTGGGAAGGCCCCTTTACCGTGATTGGTGTCCCGTGAGAAGGCTCTTTTTGGCTGGCTGCAGAGGACGGGCAGCCGCTCCCCAATGCGTGGAACATCGAGCATATGCACAAGTTCTATCCGTAGGTGGCATGTATGTGCTCGAGCCAACCAGGCCAGGGGCTTCCCCCCTGCCCAAGTTGGCCGGGGGCTACCACTAACCAGGTAAGTCACCCAGTCTTATAAAAAAAATTGTCAATATATAAGATTATCAATGTCTAGTTCTTATTTCAAATTTTGCTTTTTCTGGAATCCATATGTTTAATCTGTCTGGTGAGATGCTCGACTGTGCAGAAAAACATGCTCTCTCATTTTCCCTGTTGATAAAAGAATCCTGATCGGTATGCGCGTAGGCAGTTGCCGCTGACCTATGTCTGTCGTGGTAGGCTATGGTGTTCGGTGTCATGGCAGTGCCTCGGGCATCACCAAGCCCCTAGGGTTCTCGGGTAATCCTATCGCTTGAGCAAAGAGTAGTCCGGAGCCTAGGCCCCGGGGGCGGGCTGTCGGTGCTCGGTCTGGTCTGTCATGCCCGGGCGCCACCAAGCCATAGGACCTCTGGGTTATGCCTCTGCCTGTATAGTTCACCGGTCCGAGTATTCGAGAGGTCTCGGGTCAAAAATGAGAGCAGTCTATATTGAGTACGGCACTAGAAGAGCGCACCAAACAAAGAATCTTTCTATTTTATTAAGTCATAGATCAACAACCGAGAGCAAAAGCAGCTCGACCGCGAGGGCCTCAGTGCCCAGGTCGCTGCTCAGGCCTGGGGGGTCCTCAGGTGGTCCTACCGCTCAGGCACGAGTGGTCAGGATCTCCTAGCCCCGGGCCCCACATCACGCTTCCCAGTGCTCGGGCGCTCCGGCCGAAGGAACAAAGTTCCCGGGCACCCCGAGCTCAGAGCGCATACTTCTCCTGGATCGGTCAGCCGAAAAGCTGATAGCTGTCCGGTGAGTGGTTAAAGTCATACGAATTTACATTCAGCAATCTATTGTTCCCGAGTTATCCTCGGGGCCCTCGTATTCTAATCTATTCGGCGAGATGGTCTCCTCGCGCACAAAACCCTGCCCATGTGTCCGCTTTTCCCGGAACGACAGAACGAACAGTAGAAAGGTGTACCGTACGAACAGCAATGTCTGACCGAAGTCCTTCATGGTGGTCGTGGTGTTCGGTCCGCTTAAAAGTACCTCGGGCACTACAGAGCCTCTAGGGTTCTCAGGTAATCCTACCGCTCAAGCAAAGAGCGGTCAGGAGCCTAGACCTTGGGAGCAGGCTGTCGGTGCTTGGTCCGGTCCATCCTAGCCCGGGCACCACCAAACCGTGGGGACTCTTGGTCGCATTTCCGCCCGCACGCGTCTCCAGTCTGCTTGTTTGAGTGGTCGCAAAATGGGAAAGCGTTCTCTAGTCGTGGCGTGCTCCGTGCTGGATCGACCTATCTCCCGAGCAGGGAAGTTTGTGCCTTTGTCTCTTGACTTAGCCGCTGCGGACTCGCAAGGGCTCGGGGGCTGAACGCGTGAAGAAGGCCTCACTACTCGAGCGATGAGTGGTCGGGGCGACTTCATTCTCGGGAGAGGAAAGGTTGGGCTCGGTCCGACTAAGTACTCCTCGGGGCATCAAGTGAAAAGAACAGAGACTTCATCAAGCATCAAAGAGAACACTAGAGTTGCGACCCCAAAGAAAGGCTTCCATTATATTCAAAAAAGGATAACTATTCTGAGGGATCACTCCCATATTTACATCAAGTCAAAGAAAAAGAAAAGTACAAAAGCCTAACCTAAGTCGGTGGGCTCAGGAGGTGGCGAGGAGTCCTCGCTGCTGCTGCTACCGTTCGGCGGCGGCGGCGGCTCCCGCATGAAGCAAGCCGCCACCTCGGTGACGACGCCCTGGACAGCCTCCCGGGTGGCCTCCTCCTCAGCCTCGACCACCCCTTCCCGAGCTGGCTCCAGCAAGAAGTTTGGGTCCCAGCTCCAGTAGCAGGCCAGGATGTGCTCGGCCACCGCTTGGGCCAGACCACGCCCTTCCCGGGCGGCTAACTCCTACACGGCCCGGGGAAGCGCCTTGAGTCACCGGCTGATCTCCTCGAAGCCGAGGGCAATGTGGCTGACGGTTGCTCGCTCCATCCCCTTCTCGCCCACGTAGACTCGCCCGAGCCCGGCCACCATCACGGACCTCCTTGCCTATCGAAGGATGTCTTGCATCATCAGCTTCACGTAGGTACGCTCGGCGTTAATGGTCTCGAGCTCGTCCTTCAGGATCTGCCGCCACTCCTCAAAGCTCAGCTCCTCGGCCGTGCTGGTCGGGATGACGATGGAAGCTGAGACTTCGGCTTGCTTCTGCTTCACCTGCTCGGCGAGGGCAGAGAGGGCCTGCTCCTGAGCAGTCAGCTCCGACTCCCACTTGGCGGCCTACTCCTTATGAGCAGTTATAGCCGCCGACGCCTCGGCAGCCTCCGCCTCCTGGCGAGTCAGTTGCTCCTCCCGGGCATCCAGAGCCGTCGCCATGATGCCGACGTCGATCTCACGAATCGCGATGTCCTCCTCCCGACGGTGGACTTCGGCGTGGCTCCGCTCGACCTTGTCCTTCTGGCAGGCTAAGTCTGCCTGGGAGGCCTCCACCACCTTCTCATGCGGCAGTATGGCTTCCTCTCGAGCCCGCACTAGTCGTTCCCTGGCGAGCAGCTCGGTGGCCCGCCGCCGCGATATCTCTCCCAGGCGGGTGGCTTCTTCTTACGCACTTCGTCCAGGGTCTCCCGCACCGTGTCCATCGCGCGCCACTCCCTCTCATGCGCGGCGCGGGCCGCGGTGATGCGGGCCTCCAAAAGGTGGCCGACCTCCGCCAGCCGCTCCCTCTCCTCAACGAGGGCGGTGCGGTCCGCCTCAAGCTGTGCCCGCTCCCCTGCCACGGCCGCCTCCAGCCGCTCGATCACCTCCCAGGCGCTTCCTAGCACGTCCGAGAGGGGTTCTTTGGCCCAGCTAGATGACGGCTGGGCACTGGGTCCCCTACGAGCCCTCTCTGCCGAGGTGCTCGGGGTCCCCAAATGCTGCCACGCCAGCACCGCCCTCGACGAGGCCATCCGCGCCGCACTCAAAATGCTCGGGGCGGGCTCGACCAGCGCTGGCTGCTCGGGCACGGCCTCTACCCTCGGCTCGGGGCAGGGTGGCACCTGCGGCTCCGGTTCGGTTGGCATGCTCTGTGGCTCCGGCTCGACCGGCGCGCTCGGCTCGGGGGCTGGAGCCGGCCTCGGTGGCTCCGGCCATCCCTGGTCTCTGGCGGCATCCTTAGGCGGCCTGAAAGCAAAATTAGGTCAGTCTCCTAATCCACTCCGGGCGAAGCATGCTTGGGGAAAAGAAGAAACTTACGCAGTCTTCGGTCTTCGGTATTGCCATCGCGATTCCGGGATCTTGAAGTCCGGGCCCGACGGCTTTAGCCCGGAATCTTCCCTCCTCTTCGGCAGGGGGCTCTGCGGGGCCGCCGCGGAACCTATCTCTGGCAGCGGGCCGGCTTGGGCAGTCGCTGTAGACGCGCTCCCGTGCCGACCTTGGTCTCTGGGCTCTGGCGCTCGAGGCCTTGCCTCCGCTGAGGTGCCCGTCACCGGTGGCGGGCCGGCTTGGGTACTCGCTATAGACCCGCTCGAGCGGCGGCCTTGGTCTCCGGGTTCCAGAGCCCCGGACCTCGCCTCCGTCGCAGACCCCACGCCAGACGATTGGCCATCCCGGCTTCCCTCCTTCGCGCCACCCACCGACGGCCGCTGTCGTGGAGGCGATGGCAATGACGAGGATGTCGACGTAGGTACTAATGCCCGGGGGCGCTTTCCTATGTCCCCCGGCGCCGTCGCAGCTCCGCTGCTGGCGGCGCTTCCTCCACCAGCCTGGTGGCTACTGCCTGCGACAGCCCATGTCCGGCCTGCGTCCTGCTGCCCGCGCCGCTGGTCTACGCCCGGCCGCCTGCGGCCCCCCTGCCTCTCGCCTGCGTCCTGTTACTAGCGGCATCCCCGCCGGAGGCCCTCAGAGCGCAGCCGATCGCCTCATCCACCCCGGGAATCTGGATAGTCCCGGGGTTCCGGCGCCCTGGCCTGTTGACCAGGCCCTGGGCATCGAAGTCGGGTAGCTTCGCTTGCAGCGCACTAGGTTCGGGTCGGCGCAGAGCGCCAGCTGTTCCCGGTGGAGCACTGCCCGGGTCAGGTCCTCCACACCGGTCACCACCCGGAGCAGGTCCGCCAGCGCCGCCTCGTCCAGGTCCCAATCCTCACCGATCTGGGTCCTGGTGATGTCCTGGGAGCCCGTGTACATCCAGCAGGGGCGGACCCGCTCCCGCAGAGGCGCCAGGCGGTGGCACAGGTAGTCCGCCACCACCATCACTGACTTAAGGCCGTCCTGGCGCAGGTACTCGATGCGGTCCAGGACCAGCTGCATCCGCTTGTCCTCTGGCGGCGCCACCTCCCAAATTGACCTCTGGGGCTCCGCCGCCAACTCCGGCAGCGCGAGGCGGTCGTGGGGGCTGACGTCCACGTAGACCCAGTTGTGCCGCCAGTCATCTCACTTGCTCCGCAGCACTTGCGGGATGTACAGCTTCGCCAAGCTGTCCCGCAGCCGAAAGTTACAGCAGCCGACGACATCCGCGGTGGAGAGGCCCCTCTTCTTTCCGACCGGCCGCAGCACGAAGAAGTGTCGGAACAGTGAAACCAACGGCGGCACCCCGACGAACATCTCGCAGAAGTGTGCGAAGATCACCAAGATGACGACCGAGTTCGGGCTGAGGTGCGCCAGTTGGATCCCAAACGTGTCGAGGATCTGGAGGAAGAAGGTGGAGAACGGCGGCACCAGCCTAGCCACCACGAATGAGATGAAGATGACAATCCGCTCTGGCCGGTTCGTGACCAGCGGGAAGCTCGCCGGCCTCACCACTGAGGCCTCCCGTTGGCCTTCGGGCACCATCATCTTCCGCACTCTGTTCGCCACCTCCTCGTTGACAAACCGGGACTCCGGCAGCACACTGTCGGGTGTCTTGTCGCGGCGGCTACCTCCTGCTCTCGGATTTGTGTTAGGGTGGGGGATGCGTTGGGACGGAGGGGGAAGAATGGTGTGCTGATCGCCTAAGGGAGGGCGAGAGTCTAGAGCGCAAGGAATAAGAAGAAAGTTCGATCGCGAAAAGGGCATAAAAGGGCGGCGGTTCGCTCCCCTCCTCCATTTATACCCCAGGGAATTCAAACGTCTCCTGCCGCGGTGCGCTCAGCGAGACAAATTCCTCGGCCAGCGTAACTACCAAGCGAATCTCCCTCGGGCTGCGCGGTTGTCAGCAGTTGCCAGGCGCACTATCCTCGATCTGCGCGGTTGCCACTCGTGCCGCCTTCCTAGTTATCACGCGCCGCATGCCTCGTTATCACGCGCCTCGGGAGTCGGCTGGACGCGCGTCCGTTCGGCTCCCCATTGGGCCGTACTAGAAACCTGGGCCAGAGAGGCCAGCACCTAAAAGCATACCACGTGGCGTCGGTGTTGGGTTCGGCCTCGGTGACGACGAAGGCCCCATCCGCAGTCTCTAGGCCATCGCCTGCCAATGGGCCCGGGGGCTGCTGTCGGTGAATCAGGAACCAGGGGTCCCCGAATCCCGAGGCCAGGCTAGCAATCCGCCACATGGCACCTTCCCGCGGGGTTCATCTCTGCGAGGTACGAAAAGACTAAGTGCTGGGAGAGGGCGCTCGGGGCCATGAACAGTGGTCCCCGAGTACCTGGGTTCCCCGATGATCTGCGAAGACTAAGTGACCAGGAAGAGAGTGCTCGGGGAAGTGAACAGTGACCCCATAGCACCTAAGTCCCCCGACGACCAGAAAAGCCGAGTACCGGGAAGAGAGTGCTCGGGGAGGTGAACAGTGACCCCCGAGCACCCGAGTACCCCGAGGACCCAAGGAAGGTAGTTCCGGGAGAGAGTGCTCGGGGCCGTGAATAGTGGCCCCTGAGCACTCGGTTCCCCGAGGACCAAGAGAGGGTGTTTCTGGGAGAGAGTGCTCGGGGAGGTGAACAGTGACCCCCGAGCACTCGGTTCCCCGATGGCCTAAGAAGTCCTTCGTTGGTGGCCCCCACAGGGGTCCAGCGGTGAGGTGTCGGCCTGTGAAAGGCCCGATGCCACATTTAAGAGCGTGCGTGGTCTGTCACCTCCAACTGCTCCCGCCATGCTTGGTGTCAGTCCCTGCCATATTCTGGCAGAAGGGTGTGGGGACATTTAATGCACGGATCCCATCCTGCATCATCCGGCGCACCTCGGGATAGCTTCGCAAGGTCCGAGGCGCCCCGCCCGCCGCCCTACTGTGGCAGGCGTACAAGACCGAATGGGCACACCGGGCCGCTCTGCGGCTACCTGGTGGGCCCTCTCCACAGCGCCCGTTGCCAGCGCCAATATGATGACCGAAGACCGGGCAGGGGCGCGTTTTCAACCCCCCCTCCCCATCACTTCGCACAGAGGTCATGATGACTGCCTTTCCATTTATGGTGCCTTGGAACTCGTGCCCTCCCTTTTGGGGCACGCTACCATCGATGGGTATATAAAGCAGCCGGCAGGCACGGACAAAGATGATCCAAAGAAGAACAGAGGAACGCTCGAACTCTCAGACACTCGCTCAGAGACCGAAGAACATCTTCATACAGGCATAGAAGCTGAGACCACCAAGAACAAGGAGCCCGAGGCTCTAGGATAGACAGACATTCTTGTAACCAGCACATTCCTGAGAGACATTCTCAGGGCATTTATAGCATCCACACAGGAGTAGGGTATTACGCTCAGTGCGGCCCGAACCTTTCTAAAAATCCCTCCAGTGCATTTACTGCGTTCTGCATTAGATCATTCCACCCCACCTGCCATTGCATTTATATCCATTTATTTCTCCAGCAAACATATTCAGAATCATCCCCCCGGCCGAATCTCTAAAATGGGTCCCTCAGGATCCCTGTGATAGGAGTTAACCCTCCGACATACACCATCTAGTACTCCCTGTACAAGAACCATAACCATCCACCCTCTAATCATGTGAGGATCCAAGTCTCTCATATCCATGAGCACGACTATTATAACAGTTTTACACTCTGCAGAGGTTGTCCAGCTTTCCCCACGAGTCAGTGAATTCCATGTTGCCGTGTTTGGAAGACACTTAACACACGCCAGTGGTGTGCTGCCAAGAATCACTGTATGACACTTTCTACTAACCAGAGACTAATCTAGTATGTGTCTACCCACTAGGTTTCACCGCCAGGCTCTACGCAAGCTAAGCCCCTACCCAGAAGCCCTCTTTTGTGTTGACCCGACACACACTGGACAGACTCTAATCAGTATGTCACGCCTTACCCATATCAGCCTCATGGTTGGTACGTTATTTCTTGGGTTTTCGCTCCATGAACCGGTCCTTGCTTAGGTTACTTGAGCAAACACTAAACCAACATCATAACCATGACAACCATCAACACCACTTTGCTCAAGGCCTAAGGTTCCATGTTGCTAGACCATTAACACATTAACCATCATTATTGCATATGTTCACTAGTCAAAATTATGACTCTTCTCAACATCCCAAAAGCATGGCTAAGAAATCAACCCACAAAGACACCTAACCATAAACCATCTAGGTTCCAAGGGATGATAAGGGAAAATCTAAGGAAAAACCCTAACATAGGTGACTACCCATCATATTGACAGACATTGCATGCAATTTTGTAAAACAAAACATTTAAAAATATAGGTTCAATATGATCAAGGACACTTGCCTTCTCCTTGCTACTGCTCAGTGTATTCTTGCTCCTGGTCTTGATGTTCCTCAAATTGATCCGGGACGTTGTTGGCTAATCGCACAATAACCAGCAAACAAACAAACAAGGTACACTAAGAACAGAGCACAAAACAAAACAACAACGAGATAAAAGCTGATTAGAAAGAAAGAGCACTGAAAAACGAATCTATCGGTGCAAGAATCTCTTAAAACGGAGCTACGATGAAAACGTTAGGGCTAAAAAAAATCTAGGGTTAAATTTGGAAAAGAAAAGGGCTTATTTTGAATTAAACAGAAAGTTTAGGGACCTTTTTGTAAAAATAGGGGACCTAATTGTAATTATGGAAAAGTATAGGGACTTAACTGTAAAAAGACAATGCTCTTTTGTTATTACAAAAAAGTCTAGGGGTCTTTCTACAAAATTACCAATTTCCAGGAATTATCAGATTTATTTTTATATTGAAAAAGCTTGAAATATTGACTGGGCTGCTTTGGCTGACGTGGCATGGTGACAGGGATGACACATCAGTAGAGAGGGCTAGGTGGCAGCTGAGGTGGCTGGATGTCATGGCATGGCTGGTGACTGGTTTAAGTAGCGACACGTGGTAGCTTCTGTTTGGTTAGCCAAAGGGGTATAGATGTGATCTAATCTCGGCCGTGGGTTTTGGATCCGACAGCTGAGGGTGGATTGGGCGGCCGGAGAGGAGCGGGATGACGGCGACCGAGGGGTAGCGGCGCCGCACGGCTGGGATTCTCGTCGGAATCGGCTCCAGCTCGCCGGTGGTGACGACGAGCGGCGCAAAAGAACCAGGGGAGCGCGGGGAATCTGTTTTGAAGCTTACCGCGTGATTGGCGGCACGGGAAGGCAGGCGGCGACAGAAGGGATGGCGGAGGGCCTCAGGATCTCGTCGGGAAGGGGTCTCTAGCAACGCAGGGGCCAAGGCGACGGCGGGGAGAGCTTCAGTGGTCGGTCGCGGTTCCGCTGGGCTGCTCGGTTGAAGCCCAATGGCGCTAGGGCTGCTCGGCGGCGAGCTCAACCGAAGGGTGGCGACAATGGCGGCGGCGGAGCTCAAAATCTGTGAACTCGGCTCTAGACTCGGCGGATTTGGGATGAGATGAGTTCGGGAGAGGGGTTCTACTTATATAGGCGGCTCGGGACATCCAGGGGCATCGACGTACTCGATTCGGTCTCCAAGGCGGCGGCGCAGTGCGTTTGACTCGGATACGGCGGCGCAGTCCGGGTGGAAGACGATAGGGACACGGGCCGTCGATGGAGCGCGATGAAGGCGGCAGGAGCAAAGGCATCTTCGGCGTGTTCGGCTAGGGCACGCGGGAATGGGCCGAGGCGGCAGCGGGTGCGGCCCAGGCGGGAGGGAGGTGAGGCTGAGAGGCTGGCTGGGCTGCGGCCAAAAGAAAGTTTGGCCGGGGGGGGGGGGGAAGAAAAGGGCAGCCCGAGAAGATTATTCTTTTCTTTTCTTTTTTCTAAATTCAAATCCAAATTCAAATTCAAATAGTCTTCAAATAAGATCCATCAAAAACCAAATAAAAATCCTATTAGCCTAATTCAGCATGAATGCATAATAATCAATTATATCCTATGTCAAATATATTTTCTTTTATATAAAATAGGATTTTACTCTTTTTAATTATTTAAACTCATATTAAATTTTTGCAAATTTTAAGAAATTTCTAAAGGTGAAAAAATTAGGGTGTTACAGATAATCCACCTTTAGGTGCCCGAAGCACCGGAGGAGTAGATAAACATTTCTTGACCTCATCAAATGCAAGTTGTTGTTCTACTCCCTAAGCAAATTTGACCTCATTCTTTAATCGAAGTATAGGATTAAAAGCACTAACCTTTCCATACAAGTTTGATATAAACCTTCTCAAATAATTTACCTTACCCAAGAACTTTTGCATATCTCTTTTACATATAGGTACCTGAATATTTTGTATAGCCTCTATTTTACTAGAATCGATCTCTATACCATTCTCGTGTATTATGAAGCCTAAAAACTTCCCAGCTAATACACCAAAAGCACATTTGAGTGAATTCATTTTCAAACCTTACCGACGCATTGTTTCAACGGCTAACCTCAAATCGGCTAAATGACAATCATTATCATCCAATTTAATGACTATGTCATTAATGTATGCTTCTGATATAACTCCAAGCATATTATAAAAAAATTAAATTAATAGCCCTTTTATAAGTAGCACCAATATTTTTCAACCCAAATATCATAACCACCCACTCAAATAAACCAACAAAATTAGAACAATGAAAATCCATTTTAGACATATCTTCCTCAGCCACAAACAATTTATTATAACCAGCATTACCATCAAGAAAACTAATTATTCTATATCCTTAAGCATCATTAATTAACATGTTGGCTATAGGCATAGGATATTCATCTTTAGGAATAGCTCTATCCAAATCAAAGCAAATTCGCAATTTACCGCTACTCTTCTTCTCAACTAGGATGGTATTAGAGATCCAGCCTGCAGATCTGCATGGCCTAATAAACCCAACTTTTAATAATCGGTCTATCTCTTCTTCAATCCGATCATACATGTTAGGATTAAACCACCTAGGTGGTCGTTTCTAAGGTCCAAATCCCGCTTTAATGGGCAACAAATGTTCTACGAACTCTCAGTCAAGTCCCGGCATCTCATGATACTCCCAAGCAAAACAATCAATGTATTCTCTAAGAAACTCGATTACTCTAGCCTTGTAATCAGCTTTCATATTTTTTTTCACAAATGTCGGCCTTTTTTGACACAAAAATGTCGGCCTTGGTAAAGTACCATCACCTATATCAACCTCCTCTAATGGATCAACAGACAAAAAACCTTGAACTAACTTATCTAACTCATATAAGTCCTCAACAGATTCACAAATATCGTTCTTATCTAAACGATATTGTTCCATGCACCTTTTAGCCATTATAAATTCCCATCTCTAATCATTGATACATTAATGATTAAGGGACTAATGAGTTTAATAAGATTATGAATAGGTATTAGTCCCATTGAAGATGTTAAAAGGCGTTGGCATCCCTCAAAAAGAAAAGAGATGCGGCATGTAGTTACCCAATAGATTTAAATTCTTTTTACTTTTGAATTTGAGTTTAGGTGTGCCGTACTATTAAGAGGGATGTATTTAGATTGACTTGAAGATATCTAACTGCTCAAAGTACACATTTGGACCAAAGATGAGAGACACAATCAGCCACGAACACCAGGAAGTTTTAAGTCTTTGTTTGTACCTGGATGTTCAGGGCTGACCCGAATACTCTGGGTTGTTGGAGCCTCTAAGTTTATCTTTGGTAAGGTGGTGCTCGGTTTTGGTTTTAAGCCAACCCGGATGTTCCGAGTTGCCTAAGTCTCTGGACTCTGCTCCGAGCAGGGGTGCTCGGTTAATGTCTAAATGTTTTACCCAGAGGTTTCGGGTTGACCGGGATGTTCTGGGTACTAGTGTTTCATCTGGATCCTCCGAGTTGAGTTTTGGCCAGGAGTTCTTGGTTACATGTTAAAGTTCCAACCCAGAGTCTCTAGGTTGAACCCAGATACTCTGGTCAGTACAGAAAACATTGTAAAGGCTAGTTTTTTGGGGAAGGGTATAAATACCCCCTCACCCCCTCCATTCATTGGCTGTTGTTGTTGAACCAACACGAGACAAGAACATTCATAGCCATTCAATAGCCCCACCCACTCCTTTAGTGCATCAAATCTTGCAAAGTATTTAAGAGTTGGGTCGGGAAAGTGAGATTGAGTGCTAGTGAGCATAACTCCATCATTTGAGAACTTGAGTTCATCATCAAGCCGTTGATTTGCATTCGATACTCTTGGAGCTTAGAGCTCCTATACGGCTAGGTGTCACCCAGAGAGTACCAAAGCTTGTGGAGTGCCATGGGAAGTTTGTGAAGATCATCCTCGCCTCCGCAAGGGAAGAGGAAGCTTTGAGTAAGCCCAAGCTTGATCTTCGTGGTCACTTGGTGAGGATAATGGTTAAAAGAGATTTGGCTCTTTGTAAGCACCTCAACGGAGACGTAGGATCATTGGATCTGAACTTTGGGAATCCTTAACTCATTTGTGTTCTTGCTTTTATTTTTATTGTAGTTGATCTTTAGGGAAATTTGTTTGATCTTTGTGTTTGTGAGTTTGTGACTGCACGTGCTTGGTGGAAAAGTCTTTAGACAACCTTTGGAACCTGTTGTAACCCTTAGAATCAACTAGACTTGCTTAGGGTTACTTACATTTCAATTTCAGCTTCCATCCGAACTATCCGGGTTGAGCTCGGAACCTCCAGACCCTAGAAGTTCCAGATTGACCTAGGGTATCCAGATTTTGTTAGTCTGCTGTGAAGTTTTATTTTTCAGAAATTGCCTATTCACCCCCCTCTAGGCGACATTCAATTTGAAGATGTTATATGTAAAGGGCCATACTAAAGGGAAGCCAATTTAAAGAATGCTTGTTGATGGTGGAGCTGTGGTTAACTTGATGCCATACTCTATTTTAAAGAAGCTTGGTAGAGATGATGATGGATTAATAAAGACTAACTTGATGCTTATTGGATTTGTGGGTGATTATAATGTGGCCAAATGTGTTATTTCTATGGAACTCACCATTGGAAGAAAGACATTATCCATTGCCTTCTTCGTCATTGAGGTGCAAGATAATTATAGTGTTATCCATGGACAGGATCGAATTCATGTGAATGGTTGTGTTCTCTCTACATTGCATTAGTTTTTGATTCAATGGGTGGACGATGATGTAGAAGTGGTACACGCGGATACTTCGGCTTATGTTGCTTTGGTCGATGCTTCAGCCGATTAGAGATATGGCAATGCCAAGTGCTTGTCGGGACTTTATCTTTCAGATTATGACTACTTTAGTGTCTCTAAAGATGGTGTTGTACTCGTAGTCGTAAAGCCAGTTGTGATAATTGGTTAAATGATGTGGTGTATCAATGATTAGAGACGGGAGTTTATAATGGCTATAAAAGTGCATGGAACAATATCGTTTAGATAAGAACGATATTTGTGAATCCGTTGAGGACTTAGATGAGTTAGGTCAAGGTTTTTCATCTGTTGATCCATTAGAGGAGGTTGATATAGGTGATGATACTTTACCATCAATACGTTTTTGGTGATTGATGACAACACGATTAAAGCTTATAAAAGATAATTGAATTAAAGATTTTGAATTCTGAGGTGAGCTCCCCCTAAACATGTGCATTGATTGAAATTTGATTTTGGCATCAAATGCACATATTTAAAAGAATTTTTGCGAGAGCTCCCCCTATATCTTAGCATTCGTAGGGTGTAAAGAGTGTGAGTGAACATGATAAACATGATGCGTATGACATAACATAACACATAAATAAAGAGAGAAATAAACATTGTACCATAGAATATCATGAAGATCTAACACTAACAACTTAAGTTCTTACAAATTTAAAGACCAACATCGAGAACACCACACAAAGTTCATCACCTATTCCATTAAGTCTTACATGTTATCACACCTAAATAGCCAAAACCAGATGCGGCTTATGTGTGTCCAGGATGTTCAACACACATAAGGACGTCACAGGTGAAGTAACAAAAGCAGTACTTTTATTAAATAAATGTTAACTCTTACAGGAATTGACATATATTATCTTCTATGAGGATATCTGTAGCGGAACAGAAGCACTGGTGTTCAACAACACAGTAGGCAACAGACCGGGAGACATATGCCTAAAACGCCACAACCTCATTTTGATAGTCTTCAATATCTTCATTCACTAAGCAGCACCATACATGTCACATGGTATAGGAAAAATAGCAAGTGTGAGCATATAACGTGCTTAGCAAGTGTGAGAAAGATAATGATATGTAGGCTAACACATGGTATATTTGTGTAAGTGCGAGTGATGAAAACAGTAATATAATTCAAAAGCATTAAGAAGTTATTAAGTGAATATACCGTAACAACCCGATAACAAACCATCCAAGGTTACCATCCCATAAACCGTAACCAACTAGTACCCCTATATTATACCATAACCATCTAATCAAATGAGGATCCAAGTCTACCATAACCGCAGGTACGACTGTTATAACAATTTTACACTCTGTAGAGGTTGTCCAACTTTTGGCCACGAGTCATGATATCCATGTTGTCGTGTTTGCAAGACACTTAACACACGCTAGTGGTGTGCCGCCAGGGGAATCACTATGAAGCATGGTCCATCAATTAGGTCCTGGTACTCCAACGAATGCCAGCCAGGTGTCTAATTGATATGCTAATCCTTACCCATATCGACCTCGTGTTTGGTACAGTATTTCTTGGGTTGTTGCTCCATGAACCTGTCCGTACATGTGACACTTGGGCAAAGACTACTCAACAGGGAGATAACCATCGTAAAGCAAGGGGGAAGAAAAATAGATATCAGAGCCAACCTAACCAAGAGAAACTACCTGCTTAGAACATATCCACAAGCCCACCGCATTTATCATTAAATACACTTACCATTACCATCCTATCATTCTTTTCCAAGGCCCTAGGGTTTCATGTTACTATATCAAGTTCACCATCATCATTGCATATATCCACTAATCATGTATAAGACACTTCCCAACATCTTGACAGCATGGCTAAACAAATCTAACCATGAATGACACCTAACCATAACCCACTTAGGCTTCAAGGGTTGATAAGGAAAAAACTATGTAAACCCTAACATAGGTGACTACCCATAATATTAACAGACACTGCATACAATGTGTAAAAGAAAACATTTAAAAATATAGGCTCAAGATGATCAAGGAGTACACTTGCCTTTTACCCAATGCTGCTCAGTGTTGTCAAAATCTTGGTCTTGAAATCCCTCGAATAGATTCGAAGCGTTGTCTACTAATCGCAAATTCTGTCGACAAACAAAAGCAACATCGAATAAACATCAAATAAACTCCAAATTTCAAAAACAATAGAAATAGAATGATATACTGGGGTCTTTGATTGGGCTGAACAAGGAGAACAGAATTGACTGGAGTTCTTATGAAGAAGGATAAGGTTGTAGGGATCTAAATGTTAATGAGAGAAAACTACTGTAAAGATGTGAGGGTTGACACCTAAAACTGTCAGGGTTGGATAAATCATGTTTTTAGAAAATTTTGAGCACAAGAATCATTCAAATCGGATCTAAATAAATAAGTTATAGATAAAACAATTTTAGGGTTAAATTTGAAAAATAAAAGGACTAAAATGGAATAAAACAAAAAATATTAGGGGTATTTTTGTAAAAATAGGGGACCTATTTGTAAATATAGAAAACTTTAGGGACTAAACTATGAAATGATATGGCTTTTGGTAGATGTAGAAAGTTCAAGGGCTTAAGTGCAACATTTCCAATTTCCTGGAATTTTGGAATTATTTTTATGTTGAAAATTCTATTATCTGCGCAAGCGCTGACTGGGCTGTTGACTTGGCTGACACATTAGCAAAACAAATGACGTGGAGCTGATGTGGCAAGGTGACAAGGCATGGTTGCTGACTGGGTTTATGGAGGGACACAAGGTAGCTTTTAATTGGGCACCGAAGGGGTATTCTCTGGATATAATCTGGGCCTTTTGGTTTTAGATTTGACGGCTTGGAGAGGTTTGGCCGACCGAGGAAGATGAATAAGGCGGCGCCAAGGGGATGACGGCACGCACGGCCAGAAGAGTCATCGGGTTGGAACCTCGTCGCCAACCTCAGGGCACGAGGCCAGCGACGGAGCACGGTAAAGGGTACACGTAGAATCCGTTTGATGGTTTACCGTGAGCGGTGCGGTACCTGAGGAGGGCTAGCGATGGCGTAGGCGGTGAAGGAGCTCGGATCTCATTGGGACAGTGGTTTCGGCGGTCAAGAGGCGAAGGCGATGGCTGCACAAGCTTCGGGGAGGGCGGCAATTCTGTCGGTCGGCTCTAGCAGGGCAACTGTCACACCCGGTTTTAACGGACAAAACCAAGTGCAGCTTATGTGTGCCCAGGAAGTTTAACACACATAAGGACATCATAGGTGAAGTAGAAAAAGCAATACTTTTATTAAATAAACGTTCACTTCTTATAGAATAAAGAATTCACTTAAACAACCTCAAAAATTAAACTAAATGACAGCATCTAAACGATGGTAGCGGGACAAAAACATCGGCGACCAAACACTCCACAGGCACCGACTGGAAGACACGCTCCTTAGAACACCAGGTCGTCATCTTGGAAATCTTCAAAATCTTCCACTGAGCAGCATATGTTTTTGTAGGAGAAAACAAGGGTGAGCACATAGGGTACTCAGCAAGTGTGAGAAAGTAATGACATGAAGGCTTATATCAAGAATAGGCTAACACATGGTATATTTGCGTAAATGCGAGTAATGAAAACACATTTGAACTCAAAAGCATTAAGCAATTATTAAATGGATGTAACCCAAACAGTTCAGTATCCAGCATAGAAGGCTCCCCACCTTGCACACCATAACCACCTAGTACTCCCTATACCAGAACCATAACCAACTAGTACTCCCTGTACCAGAACCATAACCAACTAGTACTCCCTGTACCAAAACCATAACCATCACCCTCTAATCATGTGAGGATCCAAGTCTCTCATATCCGTGAGCATGACTGTTATAACAGTTTTACACTATGCAGAGGTTGTCCATCTTTTCCCACGAGTCAGTGAATTCCATGTTATCGTGTTTGCAAGATACTTAACACACGCCAGTGGTGTGCCGCCAAGAATCAATGTATGACACTTTCCACTCTAATCCAGTATGTGTCTGCCCACTAGGTTTAACCGCCAGGTTTTACGCAAGCTAAGCTCCTACCCAGAAGCCCCCTTTTGTGCTGACCTAACACACACTGGATATACTCTAGTCAGTATGTCACGCCTTACTCATATCAGCCTCGTGGTTGGTACGTTACTTCTTGGGTTGTCGCTCCTCGAACCGGTCCTTACTTAGGTTACTTGAGCAAACACTAAACCAACATCATATCCATGACCACTATCACCAACATCCCTATCTCAAGGCCTAAGGTTCCATGTTGCTAGACTATTAACCAGTTAACCACTATTGTTGCATGTGTTCATTAGTCAAGTATATGACACTTCCCTATATCCCAAAAGCATGGCTAAGCAATCTATCCATAAAAGACACCTAACCATAAACCATCTAGGTTCCAAGGGATGATAAGGGAAAATCTCGGGAAAACCCTAACATAGATGACTACACATCATATTGACAGACATTGCATGCAGTTTATTAAAACCAAAACATTTAAAAAGATAGGTTCAAGATGATCAAGGACACTTGCCTTCTCCTTGCTGCTCAGTGTATTCTTGCTCCTAGTCTTGACGTTCCTCAAATTGATCCGGGGCGTTGTCAGCTAATCGCACAATAATCGGCAAACAAACAAACAAGATACACTAAGAACAGAGCACAAAACAAAAGAACAACGAGATAAAATCTTTCTTGAAAGAAAGAGCACTGAAAAATGAATCTATCGGTGCAAAAATCGCTCGAAACGGAGCTACGACGAAAAAGTTAGGGCTAAAACAAATATAGGGTTAAATCTGAAAAAGAAAAGGGCTTATTTTGAATTAAACAAAAAGTTTAGGGACCTTTTTGTAAAAATAGGGGACCTAATTGTAATTATGGAAAAGTATAGGGACTTAATTGTAAAAAGACAGTGCTCTTTTGTTATGATAGAAAAGTCTAGGGGTCTTTCTGCAAAATTACCAATTTCCAGGAATTATCAGATTTATTTTTGTATTGGAAAAGCTTGAAATATTGACTGGGCTACTATGGCTGACGTGGCACGGTGACAGGGATGACATATCAGCAGAGAGGGCTTGGTGGTAGCTGAGGTGGCTAGATGACATGGTGTGGCTGCTGACTGGTTTAAGAAGTGACACATGGCGCTACGCTATTGGTTGCCGAAGGGGTACGCTTGGATCTAATCTCGGCCGCAGAAAACAGATCCGGCGGCTCAGAGGGGTTCGGCCATCGGAGAAGGAGGTCACGGCGGTGCCGAGGGGAATCTCGCCGGCGGCGATGACGAGCAGCGAAACAGAACCAGGAGAGCATGGGGAATCCATTTTTAAGCTTACCGCGGGCTTGGCGGCACGGGAAGGCGATCGGCGACGCAAGGGATGGCGGAGGGCCTCGATATCTCGTCGGGAAGGGGTCTCCGGCGTCGCAGGGGCCAAGGCGACAGCGGGGAGAGCTTCAGCGGTCGACCGTGGCTCTGTTAGGCTACTAGGGTGAAGCTCAACTGCGCTAGGGCTACTCGGCGGCGTGCTCAACCGAAGGGCAGCGACAATGGCGGCGGTGAGGCTCAAGATCGGCGGATTCGGCTCTGGACTCGGCGGATTTGGGATGAGATGAGTTCGGGAGAGGGGTTCTGCTTATATAGGCGGGGTCTTGCACAGAAAAAGGGGAAGGTGGCAGGCTCGTACTCCTCTCGGACTCGGGGCGGCGGCGCAGCGGCAGACTCCGGGTCGAAGACGACAGCGACGGCGAAGACGGATTTGGCGTAGGCGTCTTCGGCGCGGTGGGCTGGCGGCGCTCATGGGAATGGGCCGAGGCGGTCGGGCGCGGCCCATGCGGGAGGGAGGCGGGGGCTGAGCAGGCCGGCTGGGTGCGCTGGGCCACGCCAAAAGGATGTTTGGGCCGGGGGAGAAAAAGAAAAAGGGCAGCCCGAGAGAAGGTTTATTCTTTTCTTTTTTTTCTAAATTCAATTTCAAATTCAAATTCAAAGCAAATCCTCTTCAAATAAAATCCATCAAAAGCCAAATAAAAATCCTATTTCCCTAATTTAGCATGAGTGCATAATAATCAATTATATCCTATGTCAAATATATTTTCTTTTACATAAAATAGGATTTTACTCTTTTTAATTATTTAAACTCATATTAAATTCTAGCAAATTTTAAGAAATTTCTAAAGGTGGAAAAATTAGGGTGTTACAAACCTACCCCCCTTGGATTGAATCTAGCCCTCGAGATTCACATGGAGCAGAGAAGAGATGAGGAAACTCCGCCTTCAGATCTTCTTCTCTTTCCCAAGTTGCTTCATCTTCCGAGTGGTGACTCCATTGCACTTTGCACATTGGTATTACCTTGGTTCTGGTTACTCTTTCTGATCTCTCAAGAATCTTCTCAGGATACTCTGTATAGGAGAGATCTTCCTGAACATCCAGTTCCTCCATTAGTAATTGTTCCTCCAGTGAAACATGGAAGACATCGTGCACATTTGACAGTTGAGGCGGTAATTCCAACTGATAAGCTACTTCTCCTCTCTTATCCAATATCTTGAAGGGTCCAATGAATCTTGGTGATAACTTCCCTTTAACCCTAAACCTACGAAGACCTCTTATAGGCGAAACCTTAAGATAGACGAAATCTCCAATTTCGAAAACTAATTCTCTTCGCCTATTATCAGCATAACTTTTCTGTCTGGATTGTGCAATCCTCAGATTTTCTCGAATTATCTGAACTTGCTTTTCTGCATCTCGTAGAACCTCTGGACCAAAAACCTGACTTTCTCCTGTCTCATTCCAGAACAGCGGTGTTCTACATTTCCTTCCATACAAGGCTTCAAATGGGGACATTTGGAGGCTTTTCTGATAACTGTTGATATACGAGAACTCTGCATATGGTAGACTTTTTTCCCAACTCTTACCATACTTCAGAGAACACACTCTCAGCATATCTTACAGTATCTGATTTCCCCTTTTCTGTCTGACCATCTGTTTGAGGGTGATAGGCAGAACTAAAATTCAACTGTGTCCATAGACTCATGTAGCTTATGGCAAAACTTGGAGGTAAACTGAGTTCCTCTATCCGAAACAATCTTCTTTGGTACTCCATGCAAACATACTATTCTCGACATATACAACTCTGCTAGTCTAGCTCCACTATATGTAGTCTTTACTGGAATAAAATGGGCGACCTTAGTTAAATGATCAATTACAACCCATATAGAATCATATCCATTCTGGGTACGGGGCAATCCGACAATGAAATCCATACCAATCTCCTCCCATTTCCATTCAGGTATCTTCAAGGGTTGCAGTAATCCTACTGATCTCTGATGTTCTGCTTTGACTTTCTGGCAAGTATCACACAGGGCTACGTATTCTGTAACTTCTCTTTTCATTCCATACCACCAATAACGATCCTTAAGATCATGATACATCTTGGTACTCTCAGGGTGAATAGAATATGCTGATTCGTGAGCTTCTCTCAGAATCATCCATTTAATATCCTCCCGGTTGGGTACACAAATTCTCTTTTTGAACCATATAGTACCTTGACTGTCTTCCGTAAAACCTGGAGCTTTATCCTTCTTAATAAGCTGTCTAATTTCTTTGAGCTTCTCGTCCTCCAGTTGACTTTTCCAAATTTCTTGTTCAAGAGTGCAATCTATTTCCATGGTGGTTGATTCCATATCTGCCACAAATCCAAGGTTGAGCTTCTCAAACTCTTTCCATAACCTAGGTTGACTATCTTGAGCCATCACCGAATTGCTGTAACCCTTCCGGCTCAAAGCATCGGCTACAACATTTGCTTTTCCTGGATGGCAGTGAATCCCCACATCATAATCCTTAATTAACTCCAACCATCTGCGCTGACGAAGGTTTAGATCCGGTTGAGTGAAAATATACTTCAAACTCTTATGATCCGTGTATATTTCACTTCGTTTTCCGATGAGATAATGCCTCCAAATCTTCAATGCATGAACCACAACTGCTAATTCTAACTCATGTGTAGGGTAGTGCTCTTCATGCTTTCTTAATTGTCGTGACGCATAGGCCACGACTCGACCTTCTTGAATGAGAACAAATCCAAATCCTTGTCTCGAAGCATCACAGTAGATATCAAAGTTCTTGCTAATGTCGGGTAGAACTAGCACTGGGGTCGTAGTTAATCTCTTCTTCAATTCTTCAAAACATGCTTGACAAGCAGGGCTCCACTTAAAAACCACATTTTTCTGAAGCAAAGAGGTAAGAGGTTGGGCTATTCTAGAGAACCCTTCTATAAAACAGCGATAGTATCCTGCTAGTCCAAGAAAACTCCTGATCTCTGACACGTTAGTAGGTGGTAACCAATTCAATACATCATTTACTTTACTGGGATCTACTGCTACACCTCCAGCGGTTAAGATATGGCCAAGAAACGTGACTTGATCTAACCAAAAATCACACTTGCTAAGCTTGGCATACAACTGATGTTCTCTGAGTGTCTGTAGCATAATTCTCAAATGTTCTTCATGTTCTTCTTCACTTCTAGAGAAAATTAGAATATCATCAATGAACACCACTACAAACTTGTCTAGATAATCCATAAATATCTTGTTCATGAGATTCATGAAGTAGGCTGGGGCATTGGTTAATCCGAATGACATAACAATATACTTGTATAGCCCACATCAGGTACTGAAGGCGGTCTTTGGTACATCTGACGGTCGAATCTTCAGTTGATAGTATCCAGACCTTAGATCAATCTTGGAGAACACTCGGGCTCCTCTCATCTGATCAAACAAATCCTCAATCTGGGGCAATAGGTACTTGTTCTTAATGGTTACCTCATTGAGCGCTCTGTAATCTACACACATCCTTCGGCTACCATCCTTATCCACAAAAAGAACTCGGGCTCCCCAAGGTGATGCACTTGGTCTAATAACCTTTGCTTAACTGTTCTTGGATCTGCTTCTTTAACTCAACTATGTCGTTAGCCGACCTTCTATATGGCCTTTTAGCTATAGGGGCCGTACCATGTACCAATTCAATGACAAACTCTACTTCTCGATCAGGTGGCATACCTAGCAATTCATCGGGGAAGACATCGGGAAACTCACAAACTACCTTGATATGATCAATGGCTATTCCTTCAAGCGAATTGAGAGATCGATCCTCTGCTGCTGGTACCTTCTCCATTGGTTAGGTGAACTGCCCTTCTGGCACATTCTATAATTCCGTTGAACTTGGCTAACCAATGCATTCCAAGGATAATATCTATGCCATTGGTTTCCAAGACTATGAGATTCGCTGGGAAGTCTACCCCCCTTATGCTAAGTCTCATCTTAAGACATATATATTTTGCCTTCAATTTCCCTCAAGGAGAGCTAATAAACATATTATTCTTCATCATAACCATAAGCAACCCATGTTTTGCAACATACTGAATGGTTATAAAGGAATGTGAAGCTCCAGAATCAAACAAAACAAATGCAGGTCGGGAGTTCACGAGGAACATACCGTACACCACATCCTGAGCATCAATAGCTTCCTCTGCTGTGACATGGTTGACTTTCCCATGAACATAATTCTGTTGTCCACGATTGTTCTGACTGGGGTTCTGACTTCCACTACGTGACTGGGCTGAGGCTGGAGTTGACCTTGGTGTGTTGTTGGTTCTGGCCAGATCCTGCACCTTTTCAGGGCATTTATTCACATAGTGCCCTTCCTCTCCACAATAAAAACATCCTTTGTTTGGACCAGGAGTTGCTGGACTGTTCTTGGCTTGAGGGGTAGCTGGTGGGGTTGATCGGGGCGTCTGATAGTTGGAGCGCTGAACAGGGATTTCTAACAGAGTCCGGTACTGAATGTTAGAACGAAACATAGGGCCTTGCAGAGACATCTGTGTTGCTCCACAGGATCGTGTGTTGCTTCCTTGTCCTTGGAAAGACATCTTCCTCTTCTTTTCATCCAGCTAGTGGCGCTTGTGCTCAACCATTAGGGCTTTGTTCACCATTGCTTGGAAATTGGGAAACTCTTAGGAAAGTAGAGCATATTCTATGGCATCATTCAGACCCTCTAGAAAATGTTCCTGCTTCTTTTCCTCTGTGTCCACTTTGTTGGGAGCATACCTGGACAGCTGAATAAACTTGGTCATGTACTCCCTTATAGTCATTGGTCCTTGTTTCAAGCTCATGAACTCCTTCTTCAGATGGACATGTCTAGATGACAGGTGATGGGTGCGGAAACTAGATTTAAACTCCATCCATGTGATAGATTCTTGATTTTCATGTGCAGCGCAGTATGCTTCCCACCAGTGTAGGGCTTGACCCGCGAGTTGATGTGAGGCGTAGAGAACCATCTCCCTATCGTTGCACTGAGCAACATGTAGCTTCCTTTCTATATCCTTCAGCCAATCATCTGCATCCATAGGTTCCACTACATGACTGAAGGCTGGGGTTGAGTTCTTTTGAATTCTCCAAGTCTTGATGGTTGATGCGGTTGAGGAACATGGTTTGGCTGTTGCTGCTGCATATGCACCATGGTTTGAGCTAGAGCTTGCAAGATCTGAGTTTGCATAGCCATCTGTTGTTCCAAGGTTGTTGGAGGGGGCGGGGGTGGATTCAGGTTGTTGTTGTTCTCTTCTTGAGTATTAATACTCCTCCTTGTGTTAACCATCTGATTAGGGTTGAAGAAGGGAACAGGAGTAGATAAGCAAGTCTGAAAAAATAATTTAACTAAAGAAACCCATCTATATTATATTATATAGGAATAAAGATGCGTCTGTGGACAAGGTGCCAAAGCATTACACAGCTCACATCAGAACTCAAACAAATACTCCAACTTGCACACTTAGCACCATAGCAAAGCTCACACTAACAATATTATTATCCTTAATGATTACATTGACGCTTGGTTCTAACAAGAATAAGACTACCTATGGAAAGACCATACTATTGGGACTCCTCTCTAGTGCGAGACACTGAGAGGGAGGAATCAACTGATCCATCCTCAAAGGTGGCAGGGGTGTTGAGGCAGATCCTCTTGCATGGGGGTGAGTGGATAGATAAGTCTTCTTCGTCATCTTCAGATCCTTCTTGGTTGGCATCTTGTCCATCCTCAAGAAATGCGGAGACGAAGGCAAGGCGTTGGCGAACTTCTCCCAACTCCCATAAAGCGCAGTCTAGTTCATCCTCCAAGGCCACAGTGAGGGCAACTTGTTCCCGTAGCTTGGGGTTTTCATCAAATGGGCTCTTCACGAGCGGCTCATTACTTCCATGAGTTCTACAGGAACAATATGTATAAGGAGAGTTGTCCATCTTGCTGTTATATTGATCACGAACACGGGATATGGCTTGACGAGCTGCATCTCGAACACCAGCGGTGAAGGTTGCTCTTGGGACCATTGCTGAGTGAATGCCCACCACTCTTCGAACTTCCATACCTTCATCTTGACTTCGCTCGTAATCATAGATAGTGACTTCAACCTTCCATTCCACATATCCAAAGTGTTGTTTCTTAACTCCCCTGTAGACTGGCTTCTGTGTATGTCCAAGTCCAAAAAGTATCCCCCATAGTAGGTGGGGAAGGTGTCTAGCATGAAGGCCATCACTTTAATAGACGTCGGGAACGGGATCCATACTTTGGAAAGTGGGGTCATCAATCTCCTCTTCAGTTGGTACACGTTGAAGAATGGGTGGACGTCCTCCAGTTGACTTGCGGGCAGTAAGTAGCTGGCGAAGCATCTAAAAAGGAAGAGATGGGATATAAGAAATAAACTTATGGATAGCAAGAGACAAGTATGAGAACTATGGAAAGGCTTTGATGGGTTTAGACGACTAGGTAATTCCTTAGGACGACCATTCTATCTAGGCTTGCGATCCTACAGTCAGTATGGCTCTGATACCACCTATGTCACATTCGGTTTTAACAGACAAAACCAAGTGCTGCTTATGTGTGCCTAGGAAGTTTAACACACACAAGGACGTCATAGGTAAGTAGCAAAAGTAATACTTTTATTAAATAAATGTTCACTTCTTACAGAATAAAGACTTCACCTAAACAACCTCAAAAATTAAACTAAATGATAGCATCTAAACGACGGTAGCAGGAAAAAAACATCGGTGATGAAACACTCCTCAGGCACCGACTGGAAGACACACACCTTAGAACACCAGGTGTTCGTCTTAGAAATCTTCAAAATCTTCCACTGAGCAGCATATGTTTTTGTAGGAGAAAGCAAGGGTGAGCATATAGAGTACTCAACAAGTGTGGGAAAGTAATGACATGCAGGCTTATATCAAGAATAGGCTAACACATGGTATATTTGCGTAAATGCGAGTAACGAAAACACATTTGGACTCAAAAACATTATGCAATTATTAAATGAATGTAACCCAAACAGTTCAGCATCCAGCATAAAAGGCTCCCCACCTTGCACACCATAACCGCCTAGGCAGGTACTCCTCTAAGCTAGTCAAACCTCATTTAATGTTGCTACTCATGTTCTTTTCCATCCCCAGGTAGTTCACCCCTGCTGAGGCAGCATGACCGACACCGGGCTACCGTGTCCCGTCCCACAACATTAATTGTTGCGGGATAGCCTCGCAGAGGCAACAGGGGTGTGGCAGGCGTGTGTGGGAAACTGACGATGGGACTGTGCAGGCTGGATGACCCGAGCGTGATAAGAGAAGATTTGTTCGATGGATTGGATGGGCATTGCAGTGCTCCAGGGCAGGCACAACGCATACCTGTAATGATAACCTACATTGGTCATCTAGGTAGGAATGGGTCTGTTTGATGGGCCCATGTGTAAGACTCCTTTCCACCTGGATTATAAGGGGAAGGGAATCCACCTTGGGGAAGGGAGACCGAAAAAACACAAAGGAGAAACCATACTCAATGAGAAGGATGCACAGGATGTAGGGCTATTACCCCAAGGGGGTCTGAACCTAGATAAACTCTGGTGTTCTTAGATTAACACAGGCACATCCCTTGGAACAAAGATCATGCACCTACTATCTAACATACTCCCGAATCACTATCAGGGATTAACCCCCAACAGCATGGGCTGCACATGAAGCAGCGTATGTGCCTCATCTGCAGCCTACCACTGCGGAAGCTAATGCAATAGACGGTCCCCGAGCTGTCGGAAGACGGGGAAGAAATTGAAGGAACCACCATTGTGGCCTCCTTTCCCTTCTTCCTGGCCTCCTCCTTCACTGCCAGTGCCGCCGACTTCTCCGTCGACGCATGCCCCTCCTCGTTACTCTCCCTTCACAAGAGATCCCAGTCGATCTCCTCTTCATCGTCGAAAATATCGATGATCTCAACAAGCACAACCTCTTGGACTGGAGGTTGAGCCGAAGTGGCAGCCAGCTGGCCTCCCCACAGGGGTGGAAGCAGGACGGTCATTGGGGCCATTGACGGCAACCGAGACGGCCCCGCCCAAGTTGAACCAGTCAAGATCATCGACATCTCCGAAGAAGATGAAGGGGAAGATGATGCCATATTCAAGTCAAGGTTAAATGCTTGCTCATGAGGCAGTAACAAATCCAGCTGGATGACCCCAGCTTTATAGCCAAGCCAAGCTGCCATGTATGCTCAAGAGAGTAAGCTGAACCGACGTGGCGTTGCTTCATGGCACTCCCTATTACTCCCCGGGGGGGCCGTGGCCATATCCCGGTCGTTTCGCCTACACGTGGCAACATCCTACGGCAACGCCTCATTGTCTCGCACACACGTCCCATCGTATTAAAGGCTTGTACTCCTTTTTTAGCATGCTAGGGGTGCGGGCGTGAGACCCTAAACAAACCCGCACATTATCCAGTCAAACGCGCCAGTGACACATCCTGTCCTCCTGTTCTTAGACAGACAAGCATGGGGAACCCCCAACACGTAGTCTCCACTCTAACAAATTCATGTGATGAGAGAGCTCATCATCAAGAAATCCGAAGGATCTAAATCGGCCTCGGCACGGACTCTGGAGTGTGTCATTTCTACCGAAGCCCCTCTGGCCTCTGGTCCCAATACCGTATGTACCAACTTCCCATTAGGCTCCGGAGCGTATCTCCTCTGCCAATACGTCTTCGATTTTTGGCCTCGGCGATGGCCACACCTCCAACCTCAGCATAGTGCTAAGGTTGGCACCCCGACGGGATTTGGCTTCACAAACCATTATACCTCTGATATCATCATGACGATCCACTGAGGACGTTGGAGACTCCCTTCGTCAATGTCTCCTCTAAACATGCCTATATCTTTGGATTACACTATCAGCCTTGAGCTTCACTATCAACACCCACACCTCCTGCTGAGAAACTCCTCAAAAGCAAGGGATCTTGTTTGGGCATCCGTGTTAATATACTAGGCTGGAGTTGGTTTTCCTCTACATCCTCTCACCCCTCCGAACGTCGAGGCCAATGGATGAGGGGGCATTGTTGGGGGAAATAGACTAGCCTGTGGACAATGGTTAAGGATCGCTATCAAAGGTCCCTCCGGAGCCTTTGGTCTCCGGACTCTCAGCAGGAGACCTAGCCTCCAGAGGCTGTGGACCCCTTCGGACCCACCCCTCCAGTGCCTATGTGGCCTTCTGGAAGCTCGAAGATGCAGCAGGTCTCTGGAGATAATATCGGGGAAGAAAGGACACCCCCTACAACCAACCTGACATAAAGTGACAGGCAATTAATGTCAGTGTAAGTGGTGCTAATCCTAACACCCTAGTGCAATGGAGTTCGTCCTAACACTCCTGGCAGTATGACGTCAAGTCGCAATTGGCGACCAACTCACCCCTCGGGGTTGCTTGTACCGCAATAGTTACTATGGTAGATATTTGTCTTCTATGTAGGGTTAAAATTAGTTATCCAAGATAAGGTCATGTAATTCGGCCAAGTCTTAGATATTTGTACATGGTGATAACTTGTGCACCAAGCTACGTACAACCTTGTAAAAGGTAGGCCATGTTCATCTGAGGAAAAAGGATGACAGATAGACACAAATACAAAGACATATAGTGATACTCCCTTAGCCAATCTTTTCTACTATCAATACAATTGCACTACCCCTTCCTCTCAAACTTTGTCTCGAAGCCTGAGTCTCCTCCTTAGAAGAAACTCTCACCGTACTTGTTAGCGCAAGATGATCTCTTGCATCAACAATGGGTTTTATGTCACATCAGCTTTAATAGCATGAGAAATGACATGATTAGGTGCAACACTACTGATATAATTTCAGCCATCATGAGGGTTATTCAAGTAAGCATAAGAATCACTAGGCAATGTATTAGCGACAGCAAAAGGAATTTAAGCTTTAGCATTACTAGCAACAGGTCTCTTCAAACCTTGTTCCTCATGTATTTGTAAAACTAAAGGCCGAATACTCTTAGCTAACGTAAACAATTTTTTGACACTATTAGCCATAGTCGCACCGACAGATTGATCGATCATATTAGCGACATCTTAATGCAAGGGATGGGGTTAAGAACTTACAGTGGCTGATACCTTAGGTTTTTGCACGGTGGGCGGCGGAGAATCTTCTTTCTTGAACACACCTTGCTGAGTCTTTACGTAGCGTGAGAGGAGTTGTCGTCGACGCTGCTCTAGATTAGCTTTGATTGTCAGGCGTGCTTCTTCTGGTAACTCATCGTAAGATGCCACAATGATGTTGTACTCGTTAATCTCCGAAGTAGACATGTATAGGGCTTTAGAATTTGGCTAAAAAATCTAAAAGCTTCGATTCCTTAGTGGAGTCGCCAAAAAGTGTGTTGACGCGAAAAGATACCGCACCGAACATTGAGCACCTCGTGTCCAATATCCGGTGAGCCGCACCGAGGATACCCTGGTCATGGAGCTACGTTGTCGGATCTTCATCGTCACCCACTCTCGAGAGCGACCCCGTCGGAGCGTTGATGGCCGACAGCTTGTCCTTATCGTCAAGATCAAGAGCAAGTAGCAATGTACATTGAAAAAAGAACAAGATTATAGGAGCTAAGTAAAAGAGGTAAAAACGAAAGGTAATGTAAATTAAGTTTGATTGATTAGATTTGATTGATTTCTCAAATCGGTCATGACCCTTCTATATTTAAATGGCAACAGGTATTAGCTATAAAAGATCAGGACTCCTAATTGAAACTGAGCAAGACTTACAGATATGATTCAGCTATGCCATCTAATCTCTAAACTTTCTATAACTAACATATCCTTCCTATTCTACCACGTAAATTCTCATACATTTACTAAAGTATCCTTTATTGCAGTTCGGCCTTCTTGGATTCCACTACCTGCTGATCTGAACATGTGCCCATGTGCTACCTGCTCGTTCCACCTATGTTTTCCAAATTCGACCAATCACTACTCGGTCCGACCACCTGCTCAGAATTCTCGTGCTCAAACTCGACCAGTCCCTGTTCGAAGACCAACTGTCGGTGACACAGGAACCGAGGGTCTCTGAGTCCCGAGGCCAGAACAGCAGAGTGCCACGTGGCGCCCTCCCTCAGGGGATATATCCTCGAGGTCCGAGAAGACCAAGTTCCGAGAGAGGGTGCTCGGGGCCATGAACAGTGGTCCCCGATGACCCGAGAAGACTAAGTACCGGGAAGAGGGTGCTCAGGGCCATGCACAGTGGTCCCCGAGCACCCAAGTCCCCCGATGACAAGGAAAGCCAAGTTCCGGGAGAGAGTGCTCGGGGCTGCGAACAGTGGCCCCCGAGCACCCGAGTCCCCCGAGGACCCAAGAAAAGCCAAGTTCCGGGAGAGAGTGCTTGGGGCCGTGAACAGTGGCCCCGAGCACTCGGTTCCCCGGGGACCCGAACAATCAGTTCTGGGAGAGAGTGCTCGAGGTTATGAACAGTGGCCCCGAGCACTCGGTTCCCCGAGGACCAAGAGAGGGCATATCTGGGAGAGAGTGCTCGAGGCTGCGAACAGTAGCCCCCAAGCACTCACAGTTCCCTGAGGGCCTGAGAAATCCTTCACCGGTGGTCCCCACGGAGGCTCATCGGTGAGGTGTCAACTGGTGAGAGGCCCGATGCTACATTTAAGAGGGCGCGTGACCTGTCACTTCCAACTGCTCCCCCCATGCTTGCTGTCAGTCCCTTCCACGGCCTGGCAGGGAGGCGTGGGGACATTTAATGCACGGGTCCCATCGCGCGTCATCCAGCGCGCCTCGGGATAACATCACGGAGCTTGAGGCACCCCGCCTGCAGCCCTGCTGTGTCAGGCTTGCTCTGACAAGGCGGGCACGCTGGGCTGCTCGGTGACTACCTCGTGGGCCCTCCCCACGGCGCCCGTTGAAAAGCGGCATGACGAACAAGACCGGACGGGGGCGCGTTTTCAACCCTCCCTGTCACCTCGCGCAGCAGCCCATGATGGTTGCTTTCCATTTATGGTGCCTTTTAACTCATGCCATCCTTTCTGGACATGCTACCGCCCCGGCAGGTATATAAGCGAGGCGGGCTCCCCGGAGAAGATCGAACGAACCAGAGACCGAACAGATCGAGATGACTGAGATCAAGTTCTACACACAACCAAGAACCGACGACCAACCCCGAAGAACAAGGAGCTCGAAGCTCTAGACATAGACAAACACTCTTGTAACACAGCAGATCCTCAGAGAGACATTCTCGGAGCATTTATAGCATATACATAGGAGTAGGGTGTTACGCTCAGTGCGGCCCGAACCATTCTAAAAACCCTCTGAGCATTTACTACTTCCTGCATCTGATCATTCCACCTCCATCTACATCTCATTTACTCCCATTTATTTCACATACGAAGCGGATTCAGAATCATCCCCCCGGTCGAATCTCAAAGGGGTCCCTCCGGATCCCCGCTTGAGGAGTTCACCCTCCGACAGCTGGCGCGCTAGGTAGGGCAGTTGCATCCCTGAATTTGTTTTATTCTCTGGAGAAAAGATGGCAGGTGGACATCGTCTCCAACGCACCGGCTCCAGTTCCAGAGAAGAAGTGGAGCCCATTGCTCAGGAGGCCCCAGTATCTGCTGCTCCACAACAGCAGCAGCCACGGTCTGCCCGTACGGCGCTCCCCTCTCATGGGGACAATGGCGTTAGGCCCAGCAGGGCCGCCGCTGCCTTTGCAACTGGGCCACCTAACCCTCATCAAGTGGCAGACACTCCTGCTGCAAGATCCACGCCCGAATCTCGAGGGCGAGATTCCTTTAAGGGGGGTAGATTTGTAACACCCTGATTTCCAGATATCTCAAATTTCTAAAATTTTCCAAGAGTATTGAATAGCTTCACCAGTAGTATAGGTTTAAAACCTATTTTCTTAATCAATCAATCAATATAGGTTATTATTTTGTGTGCATTGCATGCTGAGTTTTGTTAGGAGCCAGGTAAATGTATTAGAGTTCTTTTTCTTTTCTTTCTCTTTGGTGTTTTGAGTGAAAAAGAATTTGAAAAGGTTTTTACAAAACTCAGTAGTGAATAAGTTAAGGATGTTAATGGTTGGAATTCAAAATCTTTGAATTCATCATCTATTCAATCCTTGATCATACCTAATCCTTCTCTAGTTAAATTCAAATCTTATTCAAATCCTTGTTTAAAGCCAATCACTCCTCTTTCTCAAATTCTACCCAAATCTAAATTTAAATTCCTTACCTACTCTTATTCTTGATCAACCTCATTTTTCGTTCCTCTCAAATTCACTCCAAACTCAATTCAAATTCAAATCCTATTCAAATTTCTCGGCAAAAGTTTCTTTTCTAAACCCTAGATATACCTAAAGTGTCTTTGGGCTCAATCTTGCTCAAGTCCAAACCCTTAGCCAAGTCTTCTAGATGGCCCAACAAAGGATCCACGAAATCTGCAAATTTTCGCGGAGTCCTAGACAGCCTCATCTTCTCAGGACGTTTCGGAGTTCAAAACGGTCTCAAATTTAAATCTTGACAATACCAAAGTTGTAGGTCTCGTCGAGAGCTTCGATTTGAACCTATGGAAGACCTCTTTTGGATAATGGAGCTGGGAGTTATGGCCCCCGAAATTAGTGATGGGCAGAGAAGTCCGAGTTCAAGCAGTTTATCTTGTGACGCATTTTTGGAAATCAAGATGACGTTTTCAAAAGTTCCAATGACTACCAAAGTTGTAGATCTTTTCGAGTAATACAATTTAGAATCAAGAAACGTCCAATTTGGAGTCCAGACGATAGAGATATCATTCTTGAAATACAGAGCTACGAAAAAGGAAACCGTAACCGACTCGAACTCGAATCCAATTCGTGTTCGGTTTGGACTCCACCTCATCCAGCCATCCCTAGCCCTATATATATGAGTTGCACGCCCTCTCCTACCTCTATTCCACGTCCCCAAGCCCTAGAAGTCGCTGCTGCCCTGTCCGTGTGTCGCCGGAGCGCCGCCGTTCGCCGGAGTCGCCGCCGCCGCCGCCCGTGATGCGCTACGTCGTCTTCTCCGCGAATCCTTCTTCCTCGACCACCAAAGCAACGTGAGGACCTCTTCTTCTCCTCCCTTACTACTGTTTTAGCATCATACTAAGTCCCTAGCTAAGTCCTAGCCCCGGCCAAAACCCGATCTACGCTGCCACGGTCGTCGCCGTCGCGGACAGCCGCAAGACAGCCGCGTTGTAGCTGATTAGCATCGATGTTCCCGACCGACCAGTGGTCAAATCACCAAGCCCTTTCACCGGTGCATGTCCCATGATGTTTCCCACGCCCTCACCAACCGGTTTGGCCAGTAGATTAGCCAAACTATCGAAATCAAGGTCGACATACCTGCTGTCCGGTTTCTGGACGTGTTCAGCACGCGCACCGGATTTGCATTCGCGTCCCCCGTCAATCCGAAAGCCGTATGGATGCACCAACCACGTCACGGCGTGTCCCATGGAGTCTTGTACGTTACCCTAGGAGCCCATCCCCGTTTGTGCAGCGACATGACCAGGACGCCAATGCCAACCACAGCATGTCGCAGCCATCAACCGTTTAATCTGTGCTGATCGTTCTTCCTCTCAGTGGATGATCTATGAAAACCCATGCCATAGCATTGTGTTCCCGGGTTATATGAACATCCTTATTCGAACGGTTTATCAATTTTGATAGCCAATCTCCTAGAACATGAGTGTCTTCGTTCCTACATTTGTTCGCGGTCACCACCAAACCTAGAAGCAGTCATCGCTGTTTTGCCGCTACCTCAGATGACCCCTTCCAAAACCAATCGTACCACTGAGTTAGTCTTCCCGTGTTCTACGCCATGCTCCCCTCGTTTCACTGAAACACCACTGAAGCCGACATTGATGTTTGTGGCCATGCACCCGATCGCTGTCTTTGACGAAACCCGAACCACCACCGCTACATAGTCACTAGTAGTATCCTTAACCTAGAAGCACAACCTTCAGCACTTTTGATCCATCATAGGTGATCGATACTAGATCTCGGCGTATCCCTTCTTTAATCCAAGATGTTACTTGCATAGCATGCTAAGTCAGTGCCACATCATTCTCCTTAGCCTAGTCAGTGAAGTCTAGTCTGCCCTACACTTCTTGAATCTTGCATAAGGATGTTGTCAAGCGTGACACAGTGATTGTGCAATAATGCCTTTCCCATAGGAACATAGTTTCGGAAAATCACCATTTCCTTTTTAGTCTAATCCATCTCTCGAAAGCTATTCTGTTTTCATCTTAACTCCGATTTAGACGATTCTTGCGTCTAAACGTTTCTAAAATTATCCCTATCCAACCATAGTGTTTTTAAAGTGTTTTAATGATGTTTGGTATGTTGTTCTTAGTGTTTTCCTTTGTGTTGTTTGTCGGTAGTTCTCGCGATTAGTTGATAATGTTCCGGAGCAGTTCGAGGGACTTCAAGACCAAGATTTTGATAACACTGAGCAGCATTGGGAAAAAGGCAAGTGTCCTTGATCATTTTGAACCTATGTTTTTAAATGTTTTGTTTTACAAAATTGCATGCAGTGTCAATATGATGGGTAGTCACCTATGTTAGGGTTTTCCCTAGATTTTCACTTATCATCCCTTGGAACCTAGATGGTTTATGGTTAGGTGTCTTTTATGGGTAGATTTCTTAGCTATGCTTTTGGGATGTTAAGAAGTGTCATAATCTTGACTAATGAACATATGCAGTAATGATGGATAATATGATAATGGTCTAGCAACATGGAACCTTAGGCCTTGAGCAAAGTAGTTTTGATGGCTGTCATGGTTATGACATTGGTTTAGTGTTTGCTCAAGTAACCTAAGTAAGGACCGGTTCGTGCAGCGACAACCCAAGAAGTAACGTACCAACCACGAGACTGATATGGGTAAAGTGTGACATACTAATTAGAGTCTGTCCAGTGTGCGTTGGGTCAGCACAAAAGGGGGCTTCTGGGTAGGAGCTGTTGCTCGCGTAAAGCCTGGCGGTGAAACCTAGTGGGCAGTCGTGCACTGGATTAGTCTCTGGTTAGTGGAAAGTGTCATACAGTGATTCTTGGCGGCACACCACTGGCGTGTGTTAAGTGTTTCGCGAACACGGCAACATGGAATTCACTGACTCGTGGGGAAAGCTGGACAACCTCTGCAGAGTGTAAAACTCTTATAACAGCTATGCTCACGGATATGAGAGACTTGGATCCTCACATGATTAGTGGGTTGTGGTTATGGATTTGGTTGTGGTTATGGTTCTGGTACAGGGAGTACTAGATGGTCGTGGTTTTGGTTATAGTACAGGGAGTACTAGACGGTTATGGTGTGCAAGGTGGGGAGCCTTGTATGCTGGATGCTGAATTGTTTGGGTTACATTCATTTAATAACTGCTTAATGCTTTTGAGTCCAAATATGTTTTCATAACTCGCATTTATGCAAATAAACCCTTGTGTTAGCCTATCCTTGATATAAGCCTGCATATCATTATTTTTCCCCCACTTGCTGAGTACTCTATGTGCTCACACTTGCTATTTTCCCTATACCATGCGATATGTATGCTGCTGCTCAGTGAGTGAAGATGTTGAAGACTATCAAGACGAGGTTGTGACGTTCTAGGCGCGTGTCTCCCGGTCAGTTGCCTGCGGTGTTGTTCGGCACCAGTGCTTCTGTTCCGCTGCAGATATCTTTATAGAAGATAATATATGTCAATTGTTGTAAGAGTTTGACGTTTATTCTATAAAAGTATTGCTTTTGTTACTTCACCTGTGACGTCCTTATGTGTGTTGAACATCCTGGGCACACATAAGCCGCATCTGGTTTTCGCCGTTAAAACCGGGTGTGACAGAGGTGGTATCAGAGCCATACTGACCGTAGGACGCAAGCTTAGATAGAATGGTCGTGCCATAAGGTCATATTTTAAAAGCCTATTATGAAAAACCCATCCCCATGCTTTTCTGACCTCTCAGTTTCTCTCTCTACTTACCTATTTCACTCATTTGAGAAAAATGAATTTCCAACACTTCTCTATTCAAACTATTAGTTGTTGAACCGTCCCAGTTACTCTATTCAAGGAGGATGCACTTGAAGATATCTCTTGGCGCTCCTGCATTGCGTGAAGATAAAGATGAAGATCCATCACGACAAAGAAGATTCATCTACCACAACACTGAAGACATGAAGATCTACCTCTGTGCTGCTCCTAGTTTTAGTTCTTCGAGTTATAGGAGGATTTTCCCTAATCTTCGTAATCGTTAGAGCGCTGTTAGGTCGTGTGCTTGTGTTGTATGCCTTGTGTGATTCGGTTTTTCTGTTTCAGTGCTGGAATGCGTTGAGGGATGTTTTAGCATCTAATAACAGCGATATTCCTTATATATCTATATAGCTGATAGTATAGTTGGGTTTTCTCCTTCTAGCCTTTTCTCTTCATGCCCAACCTCTTGCCTCAATCCCGATCCGATGGTGAACACAAAGAAAGATCAGCTTGGTAAGGGTACCACCACCAACAACAACAACAACCAGCAGATGCCACCTCAATTCAACAAGGAAGAATTTTTGGAGACGCAGACTCAGATTCTTCAAGGCATGACTTAGAAGGTGGAAAGTCTGCTATAGATTGTTGAAGCTCTAGGTGTAGAAGACGAGCATAGAAAGCAAGGCAACATCAAGAAGAGGAAGAAATCCTTTGAAGACCATCAAGCAAACAACAGTTCTCGGTTACGTTCCACTCCTGAACAAGCACTTTGTTCTGTCAACCAGGAAGTTTCATAGGTCAAGAGAAAATTTGCAGAATACCCCAACAAGGAAGGTGTGTTTTTGCTGTGAAGAAGAAAGACGCTATGCCAATCGATGTCCCCTAAGGATCTTTGTACCTGACGATAAGAAGGTGTGTGTCCACTCTGGAAGAACCTACGCAATGTCCCATGGAACTGGATCAACCCCAAATCCCATATGAAGATTTCAATTCAACATTCAGACTGTCACGACTTTCAAATTGTAACTCAAGATAGTCAAGATCGACGAGGTCCCATCAAGCTCACAGAAGCTCAGTAGGCACCCAAAAAAAAAAGAGTGATATATTCCATGTCAAATGTTACATGTCTGTATACTTCTCAAGAACTGGAAATGTAAGTCAGAGAAGTCCGCTCCTTTTTAAGGGGGGTAGCCTTCCTAGCTAATCTCTTGGTTCTGGAACCTAAAGATAGATATTGGAAACTGCTAGTCAGCAAAGGTAATGAGGTAATAAAATGTGCTAAAGGAGGGACAGTACCCAGAAGATGCACTCCGACCACAGAAGTGATTGCTGAGAACAAGTACTCTTTCCTCAGAATTAGGATATGGCTTACTAAATTTTCAAGGATAAGAAGGTCCGCCAAGGTCAATCAACAGATGAGAAGATCATTAAAAAAATAATAAAGGAAACTGATTAGGAATGCTAAAGCAACGGAATTCTTAGGAATCAGAAAGCACTAAGATGTACCATGATCTCAATGATTGTTATCGATAGTATGGAAACAAGAGTGGTGTAGCAAAGTATATGGTCCTCTCTGACACAGGTCAAAAAAAAGCAAGAATAATACATCAGAGACAACTACAACCGTTGAAGATAATAGGAATGGAATAACCGAGAAAATCCAACATACTCAGGGTAATCAATCAAGATTTGTCAAGACAGATGCGAAAGCCATCAAAAGTAAAGTGAGCAGAGTATGTCAGGGCAATGAGGTTAACACTGAGAAGAAAAAGCAATTTGGAAAGCGAGAAGAAAACTTGAAGATCAAGATCCCTTATCTCGTTTTCAATCTGCTCGAATCTCGAGGGCGAGATTCCTTTAAGGGGGGGGGGTAGATTTGTAACACCCTGATTTCCAGATATCTCAAATTTCTAAAATTTTCCAAGAGTATTGAATAGCTTCACCAGTAGTATAGGTTTAAAACCTATTTTCTTAATCAATCAATCAATATAGGTTATTATTTTGTGTGCATTGCATGCTGAGTTTTGTTAGGAGCCAGGTAAATGCATTAGAGTTCTTTTTCTTTTCTTTCTCTTTGGTGTTTTGAGTGAAAAATAATTTGAAAAGGTTTCTACAAAACTCAGTAGTGAATAAGTTAAGGATCTTAATGGTTGGAATTCAAAATCTTTGAATTCATCATCTATTCAATCCTTGATCATACCTAATCCTTCTCTAGTTAAATTCAAATCTTATTCAAATCCTTGTTTAAAGCCAATCACTCCTCTTTCTCAAATTCTACCCAAATCTAAATTTAAATTCCTTACCTACTCTTATTCTTGATCAACCTCATTTTTCGTTCCTCTCAAATTCACTCCAAACTCAATTCAAATTCAAATCCTATTCAAATTTCTCGGCAAAAGTTTCTTTTCTAAACCCTAGATATACCTAAAGTGTCTTTGGGCTCAATCTTGCTCAAGTCCAAACCCTTAGCCAAGTCTTCTAGATGGCCCAACAAAGGATCCACGAAACCTGCAAATTTTCGCGGAGTCCTGGACAGCCTCATATTCTCATGACATTTCAGAGTTCAAAACGGTCTCAAATGCAAATCTTGACAATACCAAAGTTGTAGGTCTCGTCGAGAGCTTCGATTTGAACCTATGGAAGACCTCTTTTAGATAATGGAGCTGGGAGTTATGGCCCCCGAAATTAGTGCTGCGCAGAGAAGTCCGAGTTCAAGCAGTTTATCTTGTGGCGTATTTTTGGAAATCAAGATGACGTTTTCAAAAGTTCCAATGACTACAAAAGTTGTAGATCGTTTCGAGTAATACAATTTAGAATCAAGAAACGTCTAATTTGGAGTCCGGACGATGGAGATATCATCCTTGGAATACAGAGCTACGAAAAAGGAAACCGTAACCGACTCGAACTCGAATCCAATTCGTGTTCGGTTTGGACTCCACCTCATCCAGCCATCCCTAGCCCTATATATATGAGTTGCACGCCCTCTCCTACCTCTATTCCATGTCCCCAAGCCCTAGAAGTCACTGCTGTCCTGTCCGTGTGTCGCCGGAGCGCCGCCGTTCGCCGGAGTCGCCGCCGCCGCCGCCCGTGATGCGCTACGTCGTCTTCTCCGCGAATCCTTATTCCTCGACCACCAAAGCAACGTGAGGACCTCTTCTTCTCCTCCCTTACTACTGTTTTAGCATCATACTAAGTCCCTAGCTAAGTCCTAGCCCCGGCCAAAACCCGATCTACGCTGCCACGGTCGTCGCCGTCGCGGACAGCCGCAAGACAGCCGCGTTGTAGCTGATTAGCATCGATGTTCCCGACCGACCAGTGGTCAAATCACCAAGCCCTTTCACCGGTGCATGTCCCATGATGTTTCCCACGTCCTCACCAACCGGTTTGGCCAGTAGATTAGCCAAACTATCGAAATCAAGGTCGACATACCTGCTGTCCGGTTTCTGGACGTGTTCAGCACGCGCACCGGATTTGCATTCGCGTCCCCCGTCAATCCGAAAGCCGTATGGATGCACCAACCACGTCACGGCGTGTCCCATGGAGTCTTGTACGTTACCCTAGGAGCCCATCCCCGTTTGTGCAGCGACATGACCAGGACGCCAATGCCAACCACAGCATGTCGCAGCCATCAACCGTTTAATCTGTGCTGATCGTTCTTCCTCTCAGTGGATGATCTATGAAAACCCATGCCATAACATTGTGTTCCCGGGTTATATGAACATCTTTATTCAAACGGTTTATCAATTTTGATAGCCAATCTCCTAGAACGTGAGTGTCTTCGTTCCTACATTTGTTCGCGGTCACCACCAAACCTAGAAGCAGTCATCGCTGTTTTGCCGCTACCTCAGATGACCCCTTCCAAAACCAACCGTACCGCTGAGTTAGTCTTCCCGTGTTCTACGCCATGCTCCCCTCGTTTCACTGAAACACCACCGAAGCCGACATTGATGTTTGTGGCCACGCACCCGATCGCTGTCTTTGACGAAACCCGAACCACCACCGCTACATAGTCACTAGTAGTATCCTTAACCTAGAAGCGCAACATTCGGCACTTTTGATCCATCATAGGTGATCGATACTAGATCTCAGCGTATCCCTTCTTTAATCCAAGATGTTACTTGCATAGCATGCCAAGTCAGTGCCACATCATTCTCCTTAGCCTAGTCAGTGAAGTCTAGTCTGCCCTACACTTCTTGAATCTTGCATAAGGATGTTGTCAAGCGTGACACAGTGATTGTGCAATAATGTCTTTCCCATAGGAAGATAGTTTCGGAAAATCACCATTTCCTTTTTAGTCTAATCCATCTCTCGAAAGCTATTCTGTTTTCATCTTAACTCCGATTTAGACGATTCTTGCATCTAAACGTTTCTAAAATTATCCCTATCCAACCATAGTGTTTTTAAAGTGTTTTAATGATGTTTGGTATGTTGTTCTTAGTGTTTTCCTTTGTGTTGTTTGTCGGTAGTTCTCGCGATTAGTTGATAACGTTCCGGAGCAGTTCGAGGGACTTCAAGACCAAGATTTTGATAACACTGAGCAGCATTGGGAAAAAGGCAAGTGTCCTTGATCATTTTGAACCTATGTTTTTAAATGTTTTGTTTTACAAAATTGCATGCAGTGTCAATATGATGGGTAGTCACCTATGTTAGGGTTTTCCCTAGATTTTCACTTATCATCCCTTGGAACCTAGATGGTTTATGGTTAGGTGTCTTTTATGGGTAGATTTCTTAGCTATGCTTTTGGGATGTTAAGAAGTGTCATAATCTTGACTAATGAACATATGCAGTAATGATGGATAATATGATAATGGTCTAGCAACATGGAACCTTAGGCCTTGAGCAAAGTAGTTTTGATGGTTGTCATGGTTATGACATTGGTTTAGTGTTTGCTCAAGTAACCTAAGTAAGGACTGGTTCGTGGAGCGACAACCCAAGAAGTAACGTACCAACCACGAGGCTGATATGGGTAAAGTGTGACATACTAATTAGAGTCTGTCCAGTGTGCGTTGGGTCAGCACAAAAGGGGGCTTCTGGGTAGGAGCTGTTGCTCGCGTAAAGCCTGGCGGTGAAACCTAGTGGGCAGTCGTGCACTGGATTAGTCTCTGGTTAGTGGAAAGTGTCATACAGTGATTCTTGGCGGCACACCACTGGCGTGTGTTAAGTGTTTCACGAACACGGCAACATGGAATTCACTGACTCGTGGGGAAAGCTGGACAACCTCTGCAGAGTGTAAAACTATTATAACAGCCATGCTCACGGATATGAGAGAATTGGATCCTCACATGATTAGTGGGTTGTGGTTATGGATTTGGTTGTGGTTATGGTTCTGGTACAGGGAGTACTAGAAGGTTGTGGTTTTGGTTATAGTACAGGGAGTACTAGACGGTTATGGTGTGCAAGGTGGGGAACCTTGTATGCTGGATGCTGAATTGTTTGGGTTACATTCATTTAATAACTGCTTAATGCTTTTGAGTCTAAATATGTTTTCATAACTCGCATTTATGCAAATAAACCCTTGTGTTAGCCTATCCTTGATATAAGCCTGCATATCATTATTTTTCCCCCACTTGCTGAGTACTCTATGTGCTCACACTTGCTATTTTCCCTATACCATGCGATATGTATGTTGCTGCTCAGTGAGTGAAGATGTTGAAGACTATCAAGACGAGGTTGTGACGTTCTAGGCGCGTGTCTCCCGGTCAGTTGCCTGCGGTGTTGTTGGGCACCAGTGCTTCTGTTCCGCTGCAGATATCTTTATAGAAGACAATATATGTCAATTGCTGTAAGAGTTTGACGTTTATTCTATAAAAGTATTGCTTTTGTTACTTCACCTGTGACGTCCTTATGTGTGTTGAACATCCTGGGCACACATAAGCCGCATCTGGTTTTCGCCGTTAAAACCGGGTGTGACAAGTTCGTGGCCAACTTTCAGGGCACGTTCACGTACCCCGGCCTGGAGTGCGACCTCCACGCCATGAAGCAACAGGAGGGGGAGACGCTGCGTCACTTCATACAGCGCTTCAGCCAGGTCTACAGCACCATCCCACGGATAACCCCCCACGCCATCATCGTCGCATTCCGGCACGGCGTCCGCAACGAGCGGATGCTCAAGAAGCTAGGGACGCACGAGGTCGAAACCACCGCGGAGCTATTTGCATCGGCCAACAAGTGCGCAAAGGCGGTGGAGCTCGAGCATGGCATGTCCCGCGCCCTGAGAAACCTGCTGCCGACCAACCAGGTTCTTCCCGCTTCGATAGGCGGAAAAAGAAAATGAGAAGAAGGCGCAATGCTGCCCCTGTCGTGCCGGTAGAGGGCCCTGATCGCAGGCTGGCACACCGGGCGGCCGCCGATAGAAGGCCCGCGCCCGTGAGGGCTCCAGCTCCTGCGAGGGCTCCTGCTCCCCCAAGGGCTCCCGCTCCCGCAAGGCCCGAGCCAGGAAAATGGTGCGAGATCCACCAGACTGAGTGGCATGACCTCACGGAGTGCCGCTCGGTCAAAGGCCTCATCGAGCGGCACCAGAAGGAGCGCGAAGAACGCTGCAGGGGCGGCGACGACAGAGCCGCCCCCAAGAACCAAGAGCTCGGGTTCCAGGAGCCTGAGCACACCGTCGCCTTCATCGACAGGGGCACGTACACGCCCTCCTCCCACCACTGTGTCAAGACCATGCGGCGCGAGGTATGCTCGTCGACCCTGAGCACTGAGGCCGCGAGGCCCCTGAAGTGGTCAGATACCCCGATCACGTTCAATCTGGCGGACCACCCAGCAAGTACTGCAGGCGTGGGGCGCCTACCCCTGGTAGTGTCCCCCACCATCTGCAACGTAAAGGTCAACAGGGTGCTGATTGATGGGGGTGCAGGCCTTAATCTCCTCTCCCAGAAGGCCTTCGAGAAGCTGCAGGTGCCTTCCAGGCGCCTAAAGCCGTCGCTCCCCTTCTGTGGGGTGACACCAGGGCATACCCTGCCCCTCGGGCAGGTCGAGCTGCCCATGACAATCGGGAGCCGGGACAATTTCTGGACGGAGAACATCAACTTTGATGTCGCGGAAGTCCCTCTCCCCTACAACGCCATCCTCGGGGGCCCAGCGCTCGCTCGGTTCATGGTGTTCACGCACTATGCCTACCTCACGGTTAAGATACCATGCCCTGCAGGCCCCATCTCTGTGCCCGCCGAGACCGGCAGCGCCATCTCCTGCGCCGAGCAGCCCTACTCAGCCTTGGTCTCTGCTCGGGCCAAGGTCGAAGGACACCCAGGGGGCCCGGGACCCTCTTCATCCAAACCCCAACTCGCTGCCGATGCCTCTGTTCCTACGAAGGAGGTCATGGTGGGCAAAGACGCTTCCCACATCGTCCAGATCGGCGGTGACCTGGGTGGCAAATAGGAAAGCGCGCTCGTCGCCTTCCTCCGGGCCAACATCGACGTGTTTGCTAGGCAGCCGTCAGATATGCCCAGGATCCCTAGGGTGGTGATCGAGCACCACCTTGTTGTGCGCCCCGACGCACGGCCGGTGAGGCAGAAGGTCCGGTGGCAGGCGCCCAAGCGCTAGGAATTCATCTGGGAGCAAGTCAGCAAGCTCCTTGATGCCGGCTTCATCCGAGATGTCCTCCACCCAGAGTGGCTGGCAAACCCTGTCATCGTCCCGAAGGCCAATGGCAAGCTCCGCATGTGTGTCGACTACATCGACTTAAACAAGGCTTGTCCGAAAGATCCCTTTCCTTTACCCTGCATAGATCAAATTGTAGATGCCACTGCGGGGTGCGATCTTTTATGTTTTTTAGATGCAAATTCGGGTTACCACCAAATCCGCATGGCCAGAAAGGATGAGGAAAAAACTTCTTTTACCACTCCAGTGGGGACTTATTGTTATGTGTCAATGCCATTTGGTTTGCGCAACGCTGGGTCATCCTTCCAGCGCGTCGTGCGCATTACCCTTGATTCACAAGTTGGCCGCAACGTCGAGGCTTACATCGACAATCTCATGGTTAAGTCCCGAGACCGTGCCACCTTACTGGAAGATTTGGCTGAGACTTTCAACAGTCTCCGCACTACCCGCTTGAAGCTCAACCCCAAGAAGTGCGTCTTCAGGGTGCCCGCGGGCAAGCCGAGGAATCGAGGGCAACCCAGAGAAGATCCGGGCCATCGAGCAGATGCGACCCCCGGCTCGACTCAAGGAAGTCCAGCATCTCGCTGGCTTCATGGCGGCCCTGGGGCACTTTATCTCCAAGCTCGGGGAGCGAGGGCTCTCTCTCTTCAAACTCCTGAAGAAGACCGGTCACTTTGATTGGACACTAGAGGCCGAGCAAGCCTTCCAAGACCTGAAGAAGTACCTTACCTCACCACCCATACTTGTGGCCCCCTCCGAGGGTGAGCCTTTATTGCTCTACATCTCGGCCACTCCTCAGGTCGTGAGCATGGTGCTGGTGGTGGAGCATGACGAGTGCTCGAGGCAAGGTGCTGGATCCCAGCTCCCGGCCGCCCCCGAGCAGCCTTCAGTTCTCGGGGCTCCTCCCGAGTAGGGAGTCGAGCCCGAGCACTCGGCTCCTCCCGACTAGGGAGTTGAGTCCGAGCACTCAGCCGGCCCCGACCACTGCGCCGAGCTCGGGGGCTGTGACAAGCCCTCGGGTGAAGCCACTGTCCGGGCCCGCCGTGTACAGCGGCCGGTGTACTTCATCAGTGAAGTCCTCCGAGATGCCAAGACAAGGTACCCCCAAGCCCAGAAGCTGCTCTATGACATGCTTGTATCTTCCAGGAAGCTGCGCCACTACTTCCAGGCGCACAAGGTCTCAGTGGTAACAACGTATCCACTGGGACCGATCCTTCAGAACCGAGAAGGTACTGGGTGCATCATCAAGTGGGCAGTGGAGCTGGCGGAGTTCGATTTGCACTTTGTCAGCCGCCAGGCGATCAAGAGCCAGGCCCTGTCTGACTTTGTGGCAGTGTGGACGTCCATCCCCGAGATCGACCATGAAGAAATTTCCGCATATCCCGGGAATGATGCGCTAGGGTACTGGGTTATGCACTTCGACAACTCCCTCACGCTGAAAGGCGTGGGGCCTGGAGTGGTTCTCACCTCCCCAATAGGTGAAGTACTCCGATACGTCGTGCAGCTGCATTTCTGAGAAACCAACAACATGGCGGAGTACGAGGGCCTCATCGCTGGCCTCCGAGCCGCGGTGGGCCTCAGGATTCGTCGCCTGCTGATCAAGGGAGACTCCCAGCTGGTGGTCAATCAGGTATCCAAAGAATACCAGTGCACGGATCCTCAGATGGCGGCGTACGTGGCGGAATTCAGGAGGCTGGAGAGGCACTTTGACAGCCTGGAGCTGCGGTACATATCTCACCGCGACAACGCTCTGGCCGATGACCTCTCTCGCCTGGCCTCTTCCCGGGTGCTCGTCCCTGCCGGAGCCTTTAAAGAAAGGCTCACACATCCTTCCATCCTGCCTGCCGACCAGGACGAAAGGGAACCCTTGAGCCTAGTTGAGGGAACCCAGGCGGCACCCTCAGTGGGAAGTCCCGTCAGGGTGCCACCGCCCAGTGAGTGCGCTGCGCTTGCCGGTGGTTCTCAAGATGTCTCATGGATTGACGAGATCCGAGGGTACTCGAAAGAAAGTATCCTTCCCGGGGATGATGCCTCTGTTGAGAGGATTGCACGGCAGTCCAAACGCTATGCCATAGTAGATGGGGATCTCTAACAGCGCGGCACGGACGGTGTCCTCCTGAAATGCATCACCCGGGCAGAAAGCGGTGAGCTTCTCACTGATATCCATGAGGGCGAGTGTGGTGGCCATGCATCGTTCCGCACGTTGGTAGGGAAGGCCTTTCGGCAAGGTTTCTACTGGCCTAAAGCTCTCCAGGACGCTTCTGAGTTGGTTCTGCGCTGCAGGGTGTGCCAGTTCCACACAAAGCAGATTCACCAGCCAGCTCAGGCTCTCTATACCATCCCCCTATCATGGCCCTTCGCGGTCTGGGGGCTGGACATCCTGGGTCCATTCCCCCGAGCAATCGGGGGTATAAGTACCTCTACATCGCCATCGACAAGTTCACCAAGTGGCTTGAGGCGGTCCCAGTTATCAAGGTTACCAAGAACATGGCACTTCAATTCATCCACGGTATCACAAGTCGCTTCGGCGTTCCGAACAGAATCATCACCAACAATGGCACCCAGTTCACAAGTGCCATGTTCGGGGACTACTACGAGGATCTCGGTATCAAGCTCTGCTTCGCCTCTGTTGCTCATCCTTGTAGCAATGGGCAGGTCGAGTGTGCAAATGCTAAGATACTGAAGGGGCTCAAAACCCAGACCTACGACGTGCTCACAAAGCACGGGAAAGGGTGCATCGACGAGCTGCCTACTGTGTTATGGGCCAACCGGACCATGCCAAGCCGCGCCACCGGGGAGACTCCTTTCTTCCTCGTGTACGGCACTGAGGCGGTCCTCCCCTCCGAGCTCACTCTTGGCTGCCCTTAGGTGAATGCCTACTCCGAAGGTGAACAAGAACAGCGAAGGCGCAACGATGTCGACTACTTGGAGGAGCGCTGGCGCCGAGCTGCCGTCTGAGCAGCCAGATATCAGCGAAGCCTGCGACGCTATCATCAGCATCACATCCGGGCTCGGTCACTCGAGGTTGGAGATCTAGTTCTCCGATGTGCTCAATCGCGCGAAGGAAAGAATAAACTGTCCCTTATGTGGGAAGGCCCCTTTACCATGATCGGTGTCCCGTGACAAGTCTCGTTTTGGCTAGCTGCGGACGATGGGCAGCCACTCCCAAACGCGTGGAACATCGAGCATCTGCGCAAATTCTATCCCTAGGCAGGCATATTTGTGCTCGGGCCAACCAGGCCGGGCCCCCCCCCCCCCCGCCCAAGTTGGTCGGGGGCTGCCACCAACCATGTAAGTTGCCACTATGTACAAAATTGTCAATATACTCTCTTATTTTGAGTTCTTTTCTCTGGGATCCATATGTTTAATCTGTTTGGTGAGATGCTCGATTGTGCGAGAAACACGCGCTCTCTCATTTTTCCCGTTGATAAAAATGAATCCCGGTCAGTATGCGCGCAGGCAGCTACTGCTGACTTAAGTCTGTTGTGGTAGGCTGTGGTGTCCGGTTGCGTGGAAGTGCCCCGAGCATCACCGAGCCTTTGAGGTTCTCGAGTAATCCTACTGCTTGAGCAAAGAGTGGTCGGGACCACCTAGACCCCAGGGGTGGGCTGTCGGTGCTCGGTCTGGCTAGTCCTACCCTGGGTGCCACCGAACCATTGGACCTCTTGATTAAGCCTCTATCTGTACACTTCACCGGTCCGGGTATTCGAGAGGTCTCGGGTCAAAAACGAGAGCAGTCTATAATGAGTACCGCACTAACAGAGCGCACCAAACAAAGAGTCTTTTCCTATTTTCTTAATCTTACAGATCAATGATCAAGAACAAAGCAGCCCGACCGCAAGGGCCTCAGTGCCCAGGGCGCTGCTTGAGCCCATGGGGTCCTCCGGTAATCCTACCACTCGAGCATGAGTGGTCGGGACCGCTTAGCCCTGGCTCTCTCACCTGCTTTCTAGTGCTCGGGTACTCCGTACGAGGGAACCAAGTTCCCGGGTACCTTGAGCTCAGAGTGCATACCCCTCCTGGATTGGTCGGCCGAAAGGCTGACAGTTGTCCGATGAGTGACTAAAGTCATATGAATTTCCATTCTTACATACGCAATAAACTATTGTTCCCGAGTTATCCTGGGGACCCTCGCATTCTAATATGTTCGGCGAGATGGTCTCCTCGCGCACAAAACCCTGCCCACGTGCTCGCTTTTTCTAGAACGACAGAAACAGACAGTAGTCAGGTGTACCGTACAGACGGCGATGTCTGACCGAAGTCCTTTATGGTGGCTGTGGTGTTCGGCTGGCTTGGCAGTACCCCGGGCACTACCGAGTCTCTGGGGTTCTCGGGTAATCCTACCACTTGAGCAAAGAGTGGTCGGAACTGCCTAGACCCCAGGGGCGGGCTGTCGGTGCTCGGTCTGGTCACTCCTACCCCAGACACCACCAAGCCGTGGGGACTCTTGGTCACATTTCCGCCCGCACGTGTCTCCGATCTGCTTATTTGAGAGGTCGCAGAGTGGAAAAGTGTTCACTAGTCGTGGCGTGCTCCGTGCTGGATTGACTTATCTCCCGAGCAAGGAAGTTCGTGCCTTTGTCTCTTGACTTAGCAGCTGTGGACTCGTGAGGGCTCGGGGGTTGAACGCTCGGGTGGTCCCACAACTCGGACGATGAGTGGTCGGGGCGACTTCACTCTCAGGGAAGGAAGGTCGGATTCGGTCCGGCTAAATACTTCTCAGGGCATCAAGTGAAAAACAAAACGACATCAAGACAAGCACAAGTGGAGTTTTGATCCCAAAAGAAAGGCTTCAATTATATTTCAAAAAAGAACAACTCTGGAGGGGATCACTCCCATATTCACAACATTCAAAAAACAAAAAATCTAATCTAATCGGCAGGCTCTGAAGGGGGCGAGGACGCTTCGCTGCTGCTTCCACTGCTAGGTTCCGGTGGTGGCTCCCATGTAAAGCACGCCGCCACGTCGGCGGCGATGTCCCGAACAGCTTCCCGGGCGACTGCTTCCTCGGCCTCGACCACTCCCTGCCGGACCGGCTCCAGCGAGAAGGAAGGGTCTCGGCTGCGGTAGCAGGAGAGGACGTGCTCGGCCACTGCCTGGGCCAGAGCATGCCCTTCCCGGCACGCCAACTCCTGCATGACCCTCGGGAGAGCCTTGAGGCGCCGGGCGATCTCCTCGAAGCCGAGGGCAAGGTGGCCAATTATCTCTTTGTCCAGCCCTTGCTCGCCCACATAGACGCGCCCGAGCCCGGCCAGCCTCACGGACTTCCGCACCTAACGAAGGGTATCTCGCATCATCAGCTTCACGTTGGTCCGCTCGGCCAAGGATATCTCGAGCTCGTCCTTCGTGATCTACAGCTGCTCCTCAAGGCTGATCTCCTGAGCTGCGCTGGTCGGGACGCCCTTGGTGGCCGGAGCCTCAGCTTGTGCCCGCTTCACCTACTCGGCCAAGGCTGCGACGGCCTGTTCCCGAGCAGCCAGCTCAGCCTCTCACTTGGCAGCCTACTCCTCCCAGGCAGTGAGGGCCGACGATGCCAAGGCGGCCTCCACCTCGCGCAGCGCGATCTGCTCCTCCGAAACATCCTGAGCCGTCATCGTGATCTCGACGTCGGTCTCGCAGATCGTGACCTCCTCCTCTCGATGAAGGATTTTGGCGCGACCACGCTCGAACTCGTCATTCTGGTGGGCTAAGTCTGCCTGGACGGACTGCACAGACTTCTCGCGCTTGCCGACCACCTCCTCCCGAGCAAGGACCAGCCGCTCCCGAGCGAGCAACTCAAGCTTATATGCAGGCAACTCAACCCTCTTGAATTGGAGTCGTCCTCGACGCAATGTCATCTTCTTCTCCCAAGTAAGGCTTTAAATCTGAAATGTTAAATGTGGGACTAACCCCATAATCTGCAGGCAACTCAAGCTTATATGCATTATCATTGATCTTTTCCACAATTTTAAAAGGACCATCGGCTCGAGGCAGCAATTTAGACTTTCTCAAATCAGGAAACCTATCTTTGCGCAAATGTAACCACACAAGATCACCAATTTCAAAAGTAATATGTTTCCGACCTCGGCTACCATAAGTTCTATACTTCTCATTCATCTTTTCAATATTTACATTAGTCAACTCATGCATTTTCAGAATCAAATCAGCACGTGTCTTAGCATCAAAATTCAATTTCTCGGATGTTGGTAAAGGAAGTAAATCAATAGGGGCACGGGGGTTAAAACCATACACTACCTGAAACGGACTTACCTTGGTGGTGGAGTGAACTGATCTGTTGTAAGCGAACTCAATATGGGGTAGACACTCTTCCCACATCCTCAAATTTTTCTTCAAAACAGCCCGCAACATGGTGGATAATGTGCGGTTCACAACCTCCGTTTGTCCGTTGGTTTGAGGGTGACATGTCATCAAAAATAGCAGCTTTGTCCCAAGTTTATTCCAATGTGTCCTCCAAAAGTGGCTCAAAAATTTTGCATCACGATCCGAAACAATGGTGTTAGGCACTCCATGCAAGCGAATGATTTCCCTGAAAAACAAATCAGCTATGTTTGTAGCATCATCGCTCTTGTGACAAGGTATAAAATGTGTCATTTTTGAAAAATGATCCACAACGACAAATATACTATCCCTCCCCCTCTTGGTCCTAGGCAATCCTAAAATAAAATCCATAGAAATATCCTCCCAAGGCACACTAGGAATAGGAAGAGGCATATAAAGTCCATGTGGGTTCAAGCGAGACTTAGCTTTATTGCAAGTAGTGCAGCGTGCCACGTAGCGCTCGACATCGTGCCTCATCTTAGGCCAAAAGAAGTGAGTAGCCAGTACATCCTCGGTCTTCTTCACTCCAAAATGTCCCATCAAACCACCTCCATGCGCTTCCTGCAAGAACAATAGGCGAATAGAGCTAGCTGGGATGCATAGCCTGTTAGCACGGTATAGTAATCCATCATTCAGCACATATTTATTCCAAGTTCTTCCTTCTTTACAATGTTCGAAAGCATCTTTAAAGTCCAAATCAGTAGCATATAATCCTTTAATTGTTTCTAAACCAAAAATCTTATGATCGAGTTGGGACAACATGGTATAACGTCTAGATAACGCATCTGCAATGACATTGTCTTTACCTTTCTTGTGTTTAATGATATAAGGAAAAGACTCTATAAATTCAACCCATTTAGCATGACGTTTGTTCAGTTTGGCTTGGCTTCTAATATGTTTCAAAGCTTCATGATCAGAATGAATAATAAACTCCTTGGGCCAAAGATAATGTTGCCATGTTTCTAAAACTCGCACTAAAGCATACAACTCCTTATCATAAGTCGAATAATTAAGAGATGGCCCATTCAATTTCTCACTAAAATAAGCAACGGGTTTACCTCCTTGTAGTAGCACTCCTCCAATTCCAATGCCGCTAGCATCACATTCTAACTCAAAAGTCTTACCAAAGTCCGGAAGTTGGAGTAGAGGTGCATGTGTAAGCTTATCTTTCAGCGTATTAAAAGCTTGTTCTTGTGCTGGCCCCCATTGGAACGGAACGCCCTTCTTTGTCAACTCATTGAGTGGGGCAGCAATGGTGCTGAAATCTCTCACAAAACGCCGATAGAACCCTGCAAGGCCATGAAAGCTTCTCACCTGTGTGATAGTCCCAGGGGTCGGCCAGCTCTTGATGGCTTCAATTTTAGCTTCATCCACTTCAATTCTCTGTGGAGTAACAACATAGCCAAGAAAAGCAACTCCATTCGTGCAAAAGGTGCACTTGTCAAGGTTAGCAAACAAACGTGCCTCTCTCAAAGCAGTAAAAACAGCATGTAGATGATCAATGTGTTCTTCATATGACTTGCTATAGATCAAAATATCATTAAAGTACACCACCACAAATCTTCCTATGAAAGCACGTAAAACCTCATTCATCAATCTCATGAAAGTGCTAGGTGCATTAGTTAAACCAAAAGGCATCACTAACCACTCATATAGACCGAACTTAGTTTTGAAAGCAGTTTTCCATTCATCTCCCAATTTCATTCGTATTTGGTGGTAACCACTACGCAAGTCAATTTTCGTGAAAATAATAGAACCACTCAACTCATCAAGCATGTCGTCTAGCCTAGGAATAGGGTGACGATACCTTATTGTGATATTATTAATTGCTCTATAATCAACACACATGCGCCATGTACCATCTTTCTTAGAAACCAAAAGAACAGGAACAGCACAAGGACTAAGGCTCTCTCGTACGTACCCACGGTCCAAAAGGTCTTGGACTTGTCGCTGAATTTCCTTAGTCTCCTCCGGATTGGTCCTATATGCAGCGCGGTTTGGCAAAGTCGCTCCTGGGATCAAATCTATTTGGTGCTCTATCCCTCTCAATGGTGGTAGCCCTGGGGGTATCTCAGCTGGAAAGACATTCTTATACTCCTGCAAAAGGTTAGTGACAGCAGCAGGTAAAGAGTTAGGTATATCATCAATTGAAAATAAAATCTCTTTGCATACGAAAGCATAGCACAAAGTATCATTATCTTGAATTTCAGCAAGGTCAGATTTAGTAGCAAGCATAACACCACCCTTTAACTTAATGCCTTTGGACCTAGGTGTGTTCTTCTCTTTCTTAGGTGGAAAAACAGATTGAGCTACTTGCTAATTTTCAGATTCCAAAACACGTTCTTTCTTTTCTTTGTCAGCTAAAGCTTTATCACATTGCACAATTTCAGCAGGTGTCAAAGGAAGCAAAGAGATTTTCTTTCCCTTGTGCATGAGAGAGTATTTATTACTTCTACCATGGTGTGTAGCATCGGTATCAAATTCCCAAGGACGGCCTAACAAAAGTGAACATGCTTGCATAGGCACTACATCAAAATCAGCATAATCATGGTAGGAACCAATAGAAAAATGTACTCTCGCAGATTGTGTTACCTTAACCTTACCGCTATTATTGAACCACTGAATGTAGTATGGATGAGAATGTGCACGTGTTGGCAAGGAAAGATTCTTCACAAGATCGGAGCTCAAGAGGTTGTTGCAACTCCCGCCATCAATTATGGTACGAACACGTGCATCTTTGACAATGAGGAATGTCTGGAATAGATTATGGCGTTGTAGCTGCTCCGCTTGCCCCATTTGAGAACTCAAAACTCGCTTCAAAATGAAGGTGCGTGCTGCATAACTCTTCGTGGCAGCGATACCACTAATCTCCTCCCCCTCACTATCCATGTCATGATCGGCTGCAAGATTAGCTTCAAATGCATATTCTTCCTCGACATCACTATGACTAACATATCCACCATCTGCTGTTGCGGAGTATGCTCGCTGGTTTGGGCAATCCTTCATGACATGGCCAATACCTTGGCAGCGACGGCACACAATGCCCGTTGTACGACCCGTGGTAGCTGCACCTGAAGAAGAGCGTGGCATTGGATCCTGCGAAACAGTAGATTTACTCACCTCACGTGATGGTTGTGGTGCTCCTGCTGAATGCACCCGAGTGTTGGAGGAGGGGGCAGCAGATCGTGTAGATGTAGAAGGGAATGTTGTTGCTTGTCCCGGTGGTACTCGTGAAGTAGATGTACTCCCAAAATTGTTTCACAATTTCTGCACCTGTTGTCGACCCTGCAGTTCTTTTTCTGCCAAGATAGCAAAATGGAACAACCTATTGGTAGTATTGTAATCTTTATAATCAACAAGGTCCTGAATTTCACGTCTCAACCCGGAGTAAAAACGAATCATGGTATCCTCATCATCCTCTTGTATACTACAACGAAGCATAGCAATTTGAAGCTCTTGATAGTAATCATGCACAGATTTAGAACCTTGATTTAAGCGCTGCAATTTCTTTTTCAATTCACGTGTATAATCAGGAGGAATAAATCTATTGCGCATGGCACGCTTTAGTCTAGGCCATGATTCAGGTTCTAAGCCACTAGAAACTAGACCATTCCACCAAATAATAGCATAATTCGTGAACTCACAAGTGGCTAGTCTAACTCTATGCATTTCAGGAACCATATGAGAACTATACTTTTGATCAACCGTCATTTCCCAATTCAAATAAACATCAGCATCATATGCACCATCAAAAGGAGGCATTGAAAACTTAATCTTAGAATAAGGATCATCGCGACCGATGCGATTAACATTATTACCTCCATTACCTTGACGACGTTGTTGTTGGCCATGACGTAATTGTTCAGCATGAGGACGTTGCTCAGCACGCGCATCTTGCCCAACAAAAACCTCACCATCTTCTTGGTCACCATCATTAGTATCATCATCATGTGAATGGTCATCATCCTGTGGTGGCTGTCGCAACTCAAGGTCGTTGACTCACGTGACGAGGTTAGCAATGCTTGTTCTAATGTCTGTCACTAGCTTAGTATGCTCCTGCAAGGCTTTGTTGAGTTCTTTCTTGGACACACAATCCTTAAAATCCGATGGAGAGCCATCACCTGACATGGTTAGTAGAAAACAAAGGACAACAAATATTATCCCTATCAACTACTAGGTTGTGGAAGGTGGAATCACACACACTCAAGCGTCTTACCACGCTCTTACAAATGTTCTTACCAACGCAGCAAGGAGGAACAACCGTGGAAGCGTGGGATGATTGCAAGAGTGAACCTGTTCGGATCAAAGGAGGTGGAGCTTGGAAGGCACAATATGGTAGCAAGGATTAGCAATAATTGTAATCAGAAGAGCAAAGCTAAATAAGTGTCCAAAGTATGAATCACAGTTGCTGGTCTATCACGTGTCCCTAGTCCTAGCACAACAGCTGAAACAAAGGTAAAAAGGATTATCAGAGAAAGACACAGCAAACAGCACAATTATCGGGGTGTTCTCTATGTGCTCCTCTTTTTTGTCTTTTAGCACTAGTAGGAATCACAAAAAAAAAAATTCATATTTTTCTGATATTTTTTTCTGAACTAGGAGCACACAAGCAACAACCACAGAAATTTTCAGCTCAAACGGATGCAAGATGTGGCCTACAGAAAATCAAGCACATTCTCTGAAAAGCGTGCGGAAACTTCGCGGCTCGAATATTCAATCTTCCATCTGAATTTGGGGAAAAAAATTTGGCGGAACTCGACAAGGCGGGGAGCAACGGATGTAACTTTTTCTGTAGATGTCTGTGAAAAAAAATTGCCTGATTCCGAGTCCGTATGAGAAAGTTATGGTTGTTTTACTGAACCCCTGTCGAGTTAGGGTTTTTTTTCAAGCAACTCTTGCAGAAATTGACCTCTTTAAGGTATTGCAAGCAATAGGATCGCGAAATGAACAAGGATGGCAGTGGTGGTAGGGCAATTGATATAAGGCGGCTTGCGACCTATCTAGAGTTCCTTAGTATTGGCGTGGCGGAAAGTAACACAAGACGACTCGCGGTGGCAAATCGAGTAATGTGGTGGCTCGACTTGTTGGTGGGGATGGTGGCGATGGGATAGCGATGTGATCAAAACAGCACGGAGCGTTGACTAAAAACCAAGAACACGACTCTAAAACCAGCAACAAGACTCGACCACGGACACAAACTCAACAACGCGCAACTGAAAACAAAAATTGCAAAGGCACAAAGGGTTCTAGGGCAGCGAAAATTGACGGATTTTTTTTTTTTGGCTTTTTCTGGACTCTAGGTAATGAAAAATAGACTAATCTAAAGGGAAAGACGAAATTACCTAACGGGCAACCTGGCTCTGATACCAGTTGATGAGCAATGTTGGCATGATCTTCCGATAGGTAGTGATAAGTCGGTGGGTGGAGAACTCGACGTTGATGATCCAAAGGCTTCGACCCGAACAGATCGTCTCCCTTGCAATCACTACACCACAGCTCCGATGGTTATCAACCGTGTCGCGCGGTTGACCTCGCCAAGAAGGCTCAATCCCTGCAAGCGTACCGAGAACACAAGCAAGAACGTAGAATATGCAATCTGAAATATTACGAACTGAATTCAAGCACTCGAAGTCGGGGTTCCACAAACACTTGCGGCGGCCTAGTCGGTCCGAAACAAGAGCGAAAATCTCACAACTGTGTGTAGATCAATGTCTAAGCAAAACCCAACCCTAATTAGGGCGGCGGCTACTGTATATAAAAGACTAGAGTCGGCCAAGGACCCCTGGACGTGTTCCTAATGGACTCCAACACGTTACACGGCCCAACGGCCCAAAAGATGGTGGCGCAGCACCCTGACAGATTCTGGATGTCCACTTGTTTCGACGATTCCCGTTGACTCAGAACGAATTTGGATATGGGACCAATACCGTTGGAAACCTTATCTCCTTAGCTTTCCAACGATGTGTAGAATGTCAAAAAAGGAGTCCGTATGCGTCCTGGGCGACGATTTTAGTGCGGACTGGTTCTGGACTCCGAAACGGACTCGAACTTGATTGGGCCTCCACCTTGGCTTGGGCGCCCTTGCTGTTCTTCTCTCGTGTTCCTAAGTAATAATACATCATAATTATTCAGTAGCATCCCACCCTCGTCAAAATATAAAGGAACACTAAGGAACGAGCTCACCTCATGATTTAGTTGATGTGCACGAGCTCGTGTCAATGGACCTATTGTTGGAGGAATACTAGGTGTGTGTGTATCCGAAAGAGTGATGTCCTCATCACTATCCTCGATCTGTGCAGTTGCCACACGCGCTGCCCGCCTCGTTATCACGCGCCTCAGGAGCCGGAAGGACATGCGTCCCTTCGGTTCCCCGCCGAGCCGTACCAAAAGCCTAGGCCAGAGAGACCAGTGCCTGAGAACAGGCCACGTGGCATCTGTGCTGGGATCGACCTCGATGAAGACGAGGGCCCCATTCGCAGTCTCTGGGCCATCGCCTACCAATGGGCCCGGGGGCTGCTGTCGGTGACATAGGAACCGGGGGTCCCCGAGTCCCGAGGCAAGAACAGCAGAGTGCCACGTGGCGCCCTCCCTCGGGCGATATCTCCCCGAGGTCCGAGAAGACAAAGTTCCGGGAGGGAGTGCTTGGGGCCATGAACAGTGGTCCCCGAGTACCCGATGACCCGAGAAGACTAAGTACCGGGAAGAGGGTGCTCCGGGCCATGCACAGTGGTCCCTGAGCACCCAAGTCCCCCGATGATGACAAGGAAAGCCAAGTTTCGGGAGAGAGTGTTCGGGGCTGCGAACAGCGGCCCTCGAGCACTCGAGTCCTCCGAGGACCCAAGAAAAGCCAAGTTTCGGGAGAGAGTGCTCGGGGCCGTGAACAGTGGCCCCCGAGCACTCGGTTCCCCGGGGACCCGAACAGTCAGTTCTGGGAGAGAGTGCTCGGGGCTGCGAACAGTAGCCCCCGAACACTCACAGTTCCCCGAGGGCCTAAGAAATCCTTCGCCGGTAGTCCCCACGAAGGCTCATCGGTGAGGTGTCAACTGGTGAGAGGCCTGATGCTGCATTTAAGAGGGCGCGTGGCCTGTCACTTCCAACTGCTCCCCCCACGCTTGCTGTCAGTCCCTGCCACGGGCTAGCAGGGAGGTGTGGGGACATTTAATGCACGGGTCCTATCGCGCGACATCCGGCGCACCTCGGGATAACGTCGCAAAGCTCGAGGCACCCCGCTTGCTGCCCTGCTGTGTCGGGCTTGCTCTGACCAGGCGGGCACGCGCGGGCTGCTCGGTGGTTACCCGGTGGGCCCTCCCCACGGCGCCCATTGAATAGCGGCATGATGACGAACAAGACCGGACGGGGGCGCATTTTCAACCTTCCCCGTTACCTCACGCAGCAGCCCATGATGGTTGCTTTCCATTTATGGCGCCTTGGAACTCGCGCCATCCTTTCCGGACACGCTACCGCCCCGGCGGGTATATAAGCAGGGCGGGCTCCCCAGAGAAGATCGAACGAACCAGAGACCGAAGAGATCGAGACGACCGAGATCAAGTCCTGCACACAACTAAGAACCGACAACCAACCCCGAAGAACAAGGAGATCGAAGCTCTAGACTTAGATAAACATTCTTGTAATACAGCAGATCCTCAGAGAGACATTCTCTGAGCATTTGTAGTATATACACAGGAGTAGGGTGTTACGCTCAGTGCGGCCCGAACCTGTCTAAAAATCTTCTGAGCATTTACTACTTCCTGCATCCGATCATTCCACCTCCACCTGCATCTCATTTATTTCACCTACGAAGCGGATTCAGAATCATCCCCCCGTCGAATCTCAAAGGGGGTCCCTCCAGATCCCTACTTGAGGAGTTCACCCTCCGACACCAATGTGCTCGGATTTCGACCGGTCATTGTTCGGTCCGACCACCTTAGCCAGAGAACACCTGGTCGGGCATAACCATAACTGGAAATCACCTAGTTAAAAATCACCTCCACACATTCGACTGCGCCCAACAAAATCCTATTTAGTCGATCATCACTGCAATAACCACTATAGATATCAAATCTTGTTATCAACAAAAACATAGCTAAGTTGCTTAAAATTCTCATGGTAGAACCTGTTTATCTAGATTAAAGTCCTAGACTCGACATTAATGCTAACATTTATAAAATAGCTACATATATCCGGTTATACTTTTTATTAAAAACGCAAAGAAAACTAAAAAGCCTACTACATAGGTTTTCATTTTCTTATCACCAATGATTTACTTATAGCAATTTTGACCTTATAATTTTTCAAGAAAAGTATATGGATATCTAAAACTTTTGTATCGTTAGATTTTTTATGAACTATACTTCATTAGTATTATATACTTTTGAAGTATTCATAATTTTTTATAAAAATAGACTGTCAAAATTATTATAGTAAATTATTGTTTGACAAGTAAAAAACTGGAGTAGTACTTAGAAAAGGGCAACGCATTTCCCGAACAATCCTGGCCGGTGGGACCCAGCCCCGACCCAGCCCACCATGGAAATCAGTTGTCTCTATCCAGCTGACCGCGACAAAGGGCAGAGCTTTTTTCCCCATCGTTTGGTCGAGGGCATTTCGGTCATTGCCTCGCGTCGGCGGGAATTGGCGCGAAAGCTGTCGCACTCGCGTTGTCCGCGCGGCAGGTTCCCGCGCAACGCGCCGGCCCCAGCCCCGGGCCCGGCCCCACCGGGGAACCAGTAGATGCTCGGAATACTGACCAACTTCACTTGATCTCCGTGACTTGTCGGATCGCCATCGATTTCTCATGCTACTACCTACCTAGCGGGCAATGGTATCGGTATGACCGTGTCAAGATACGCAAGCATGAATAGCTACTGTATCACCAGGCATGTATAATTTTTGTGAGATTTCAAAAAATGGACCTTGCAACACATAGATTCAAAACAAGAGTCAGAATAAGCCAAAATTATTTTCACTTGAGTACCAACCACATTGCATTCCACACGAACAAACTCCACAAGAGTTTTACCTGCCCGAGGGGAGAGGAGGTAACCATAATAGTAATAATAATTAACAGCACATTAAGCACATGCATCACAGGTCACTAATCAATAGCTAGCCATCACGTTACCAACACAGATTTACTCCACCCCAAAAACACCGGGCACTGTTCCATCCCCATGCGGGAGCCGTGCGATTCAAGTAGGACTATGCATATTTGAAACCGTACCAAAAACTAAATCGAACCAGATCGATCAACTCAGTTTGACCAGTTTTCGACGTTTGGTTCATTTTTTAGAATTGTATGATTTTTATGTTCGATTTGATCGGTAAAAAAGGCTGCACGCCGATTATACCGAGAAAACCGAACTGCCCAACAAAGTTATGAAGAGATCTAGCGTTGAAAACCCATCTGGCCTAGCGCTGAAAGCCTAAAACATCCCCTAAACCCTACACATGCCGCACACCACTAGGCACTAGCCGCCCGCTCCTCTCCATTGTCGTTGCCCTTCGCCGGGTCATCTACTCACCATGCTCGGCCACCCACTCCTTCGCTAATCGTCTGCTCGGCTGCCCGCTCCTCCGTTGGATCGTCTGCTCAGCTGCCTGCTCCTCCGATCGATCCTCTGTTTGGCTGCCCAATCATCTGCTCGGCTCTTCGATCGTCGCCCACTTCACTACTCCACGCCCAGCCGCCACTCACCGCCCACTCCTTTGCTCTACCCGGCCATCGCCCGCCGTTCGCTCCACTGCTCTGCAACCGCCCATTGCCCGCCGCCTGCTCCTCTGCTCTGCACCTGGCTGCCGCCCGCCGCTCACTACGCTACTCAGGTAAGGTAAGGGCTCCAACCTCCTTTGATCATACCTCTAGAATCTAAGTGAAGTATGCACTGCGATCAAGATGTTTGTTAGCTTCTACCTACAACAAAGTTAGAAGGATCCCGCATTGTAATTTCTCTTTTTTTTTGTCATATTTTGTGAATGTCATCGAGAAAGAATAATTAATTTGATGGTGTTTTATTCTTTTTATGCCCTTTAGTTGGCCGACTCTGATGATATAGAAATGCTTGGTGCTACTAGATCTGTGAATGCTATTAGTGATGAAGCTATTGGACCCTCTGGTGGTACTGGTAGAAAGAAAATGAATCCCAGATCAAATATATGGAACAACTTCACATGACTTACCAATGAAGAGGACAAGGCTAAGTGCAACTACTGTCCTCAAGTGCTCAATTGTCATTCGCAAAGAACGGTAGTCTTCACTCAATGCTCATAGAAGAATTTGTAAGAAGCATCCTGATAGGGACAAGAATCAAACTCAACTAAACTACTAGTATAGTGCAAATGGTAGTAGTTGTGTAGTTCCTTGGCAATACAATGCTAAAAAGGTTGCTCTAGCTTTTACTCGCATGATAATCATAGATGAGCAACCCTTTATTTTTCCAAAAAAAAAAGGTTTTAGGGCCTTTATGGACGAAGCTTGTCCTCGGTTCAAACCTCCGTCTACGACCACAATGGATAGGCATATTCTACGTCTATATGAAGAAGAGAAAGTAAAGCTAATGCAATACTTTAAGTCTTCTCATCAAACTGTTAGCTTCACAACTTACACATGGACTGCTTCAACCCTTCAATGTTACATGGTTCTCACTCCACACTTCATTGATAGGAATTGGAAACTTAACAAAAAGATCATCAACTTCTATTTAGTGGACAACCACGAGGGGGAAGACATAGGAAAAGCAATAGATAAATACTTGTTAGATTGGACTATTAAGAATGTGTGCACAATTACCTTGTATAATGCTACTTAAAATGATAAAGCCGTAGACTACTTGACTAGTTCTTTGAAAAATAGGGATGCTACTTTAGTGAAAGGTAAACACCTTCACATGAAATATGTAGCCCATATCTTAAATCTCGTGGTTCAAGATGGATTGAAGACAATGGCTTATTCTTAAACATTTTTCTGATTTGACAAAAAAGGTTTTTGGATCTCAGTATGTTACTTTCAACACTTGCTTTGAAGATATTGCTGGTGTTAATTAGTTACTATTTGATTGAAGTCAATGTGATGATGTTGGTGATCATACCTTCAAAAATATGGCTATTGAAATGAAAAAGAAATATGATAAGTATTGGGGGAATCTGAGAAGATAAATCTCTTGATTTTTATTGTAGCTATGCTTGATCCTAGGTATGGCTAATGAAATGTGTTCTTTTCCCCTTCCTTTTGTTTGCTAATTGGCTTGATCACTCATTAATCTTGCTCTTTTTTTTAATATTTATTCAAGGACCAAACAATCTCATTATCTGCATACTGTCATTCACTCGACATATGTGCAGTTTAAAGGTGATATGATTTAGGTTTCTGCACAAAAGATATTCTCAGATCTCTTTGGTGAATACAAGAATTTGTACTCTCGAGCTGAAAGCCAATGTGGTAGTCAAGCATCATTACAATCACAAAATAGTTATGGTGGTACTATACAAGCAGATTAGACAAATATTATGAGATCTATATACAACAAGATGAAGGTTTGCATCGGAAGTGACCTACCTGTTGGTGGTAAAACTGAATTGGAGAAGTACCTAACTGAAAATATAGAAGAGGATTTAGCTAAATTTAACATTCTCACTTTGTGGAAAGAGAATTCACCTTGTTTTCCTATCCTTTCACGAATGGCTGTTGATATATTAGCTAGCCCCATCTTAACTGTTGCTTCTGAATCAGCTTTTAGTACAAGTGGTCGTCTTCTTGATGATTTTAGATGCTCCTTAACTCCAAAAATACACAGAATTAGTTGAGTGGTTTAAAGGACATAGACATTAAAGCCACTCAAGCAAACATACATGAGCTGTCTAAATTTGAAGGTAATGCATTGTACTTCTATTTGTTAGTAATGAAAAATCTTTGAGCTAATTATCTTTCTTTTGTGTCATATAGGTATTGAGGATCTTATAAGCTAGGATGGCGATGAGAATCATATTGTAATAGCAAGTATCTTCTCTTCGGGTCCACCTTTCAACATTGAAGAATAAGAACATGCTGTTCAAAATTGGACTTGTAGTGTATGGTCAAAATATTGTAACAGCATGATCATTCAGAGTTGTTGTTCAATGTTATTCTCATTATCAAAATTGGACTTGTAGTGAAGTGATAGTAGTGTATATGGTCAAAATTGGACTTATATGAGTATGATTGTGTATTTATGTGATTGTGAAACAATCTTAACTCTGAACTAGTGCTATGAACTATTCTGTTAATCTGTTAGTTGATCGCAGTTACAGACTTGATTAGTTGATTCCATTTTATTGCTTACTGTGTTTGTATAATGATATCACTGATCGCACTATCGTTAATATGCGATGTGTCAGACTTGATTAGTTAATTGCACTTACAGTCTTGCAGACTTGATTGCTTATTGTGTCTGTATAGTTGTATTGCTGCTCGCACAATCGCTAACATGTGATGCATGAAGTTTATAATTCACCTAAAGTTTAGTAAATATGGTATTTTCTGAAACCGAACCAAAATAATTCAGTATTAACCGAAACAAAACCATACATAAAAAAACACCATATTAACAAAACAAATAATATCATATTTACCAATATACCATACTATCCGAACCGGAAAAACCGAAGGAACGGTGCTAGATTTAAGGCACCCCACGCACAAAGAAGGTCCCCTGTGGGCCCCGCCACGCCGCGAACAAGCAACCACTAACGGCTCTCAGGGCAGCAGCCTCGCTGCTGCATTGCGCTAGTGATAAATAATAAATAAAACAATATTTAATTTAATACCGCTGCACGGCCACCCATTCGTCTCCCGCCACTTCTAGCCCAGGGCGCGGAAACGGTGCCACGATAGGGTTGTGGGAGTAGCGTGGGGCAGGGCCGTCATTTCACGCTGACGGCGCTGCTGCCCGTCGTCACGAAGTCCTCGCCCTCCCACCACGGCAGCCAGTCGAACTCCGCCGCCTTCGACGGCGCCGCCGCCGAACCGAGGTCGCCCAGCTCGCCGAGCCCGCCATAGAGGAAGTCGAACGCCGGCAGCGCCGGCGGGGACACCTCGTCGGCGTACCGAAGCACGGAGGTAGGGGACGCGAACGGGCAGAACGGGGCGACGTCGTCCGGCTGCGGCTGCGGTGGTGTCAGCTCCTGGTGCGAGGGAGGAGCGTCGGTTGCGGAGGTGGTGGTGGTCTTCGTGTCCCGGGCGGTTTCCCGGCAAGGACGGAGCTTCATACTCGGCGACGACGGAGGAATCTCAGCAGATGAGGTTGGGGTGGAGGGAAAGTTGACGACGGCGTGTGAGCCCTTGAGGCGGAGCGCGGCGTTGTCATACACGGCGGCGGCCTCCTCGGCGGTGTCAAAGGTGCCGAGCCACAGCCGCTTGCGCTGGCGCGGGTCGCGGATCTCCGCCGCGTACTTGCCCCACGGCCGGAGCCGCACGCCGCGGAACCGCTTCCGGAAACCGGCCCCGGCCTTGGACACGCGACGCAGCGCAAGCACCGCCGGCGCCGGCACAAACCTCTTCTTCAGGGATGGCCTCGCCGAAGCCGGAGACGAGGCCGTGACGTCGATGTCGATGACCTCCCGCACGCGCCGCTTGGTGCGCTCGTCCTCATCGCTGGATGAGTCGATGTCCGTGGCGTCGGCGTCGACGAAGAACACGCGGACACGCTTGGGGCGGGGCAGGGGCGGCACCGCGCGGCGGCTCCGGCCGGCGGCGAGTGAGTCAGCTGAAGACATCGCCGGAGACCGCAGATCCACTTGTGCTACTGGCACGCCGCCACCAATCCCATCCACCAAGAACCCCCAAGAAATCTCCAAAAACCTCACTCAAATCGGGGGAAACGAGAGCAAAAATCACCCAAAAAACCAAAACTTTATGGGAGACTAGCCTCAACCAGCTCGAAAACGACGATATTTGCAAGATTTGGGGGGGGGGGGGGGGTTGTAGGGGTTTATTTCCACGGATCTGCTGCTCCCAGTGAGCTAGCTCACACTCCAAGGGCAGGTCAAACAAGCAAAGGCACCACAAATCCCCTAACCCAAGAGCTCGAACCAGATATGAGCTTATGAAATTGGATTTGGGGCTTCTCGCTCTCTCGGCTTCCCGGGTTGGATCATAGTGAGGAGCCAAGAACGGAACAAATCTTGGGACTATTAGGGGGGTGTTAAGAGGGTTTTGGTTGTGCTTCAGGGCGGGAAAGGAGGTTGGGTTTGCGGCATGGAGAACAAAGAGTGCAGAGGTGGTCTATATTTATAGCACAGGTGGAAGCCACTACTGCTGCTTGTTTATAGTGATGATGCTAACCATTTTCTCTTTATTTTGTTTATTTTTTATTCTCTTTCTTATTTTTATTTTTTTTATTTTTTTATATTTAACAGTTTTTTAAAAGGATTTACGGAGAGAAAAAAAAAGATCTACGATGAAAGAAATAAAAGTAAAACTTCCTTTGTGATAAGAAAAAAAATTGTTGAAAAAACCGAAAATCTTTTTTTTAAAAAATTATTGAAATATTTAAAAGAACAAAAATCTCTTTAAAAAAATAGAAACGGAATTCGGTTAGAGATAACCTCACTCCTTTCGGGCTTCACCGTTTCACAGCCGGCGTGACCCTCTGCTCGGTCCAGCTGGATCTTTCTGACAGCGAAAGGGGCACAGAACCAGAGGCTTCGATACTTGGTTCATAGAGAAGTTACGACTTTGCCCCTCCTGCTGCTTGGTTCATGTAGTACAAAACGTGTGGTGCGTCATTTGAATTTGAAGCTGCGTGAATTCCGGTTAATGGCACCTAAAGCTGTCTAAACGTGCCCTGCTTATTGAGCTAGTCCGAGACACATTACTATAAATATGATTAATAATGGATTTAAAGACAAATTAAGGAAGAGTTTAATTTCTTTTTTTTCTCTAGTCTTTTCTCTCCTTTTTTGTCTCTTTAATACTAAAAATTATAGAGAGATTTGAAAGTTGAATCTGCTTAGGTACGACCAAGGCACGATACGAACCAGCTTAAACACGCCAGCACAAGCACGATGTAGGCACGAGCACAGCCTACCTCGACTGCCCGACCACCCCGCCACCCCGTCCAGCTATCCTGTCTTGTCGCTCCGTCACTCGATCACTCTGCCACGCCGCCCCACCTCAATCAAAAACCGGTAGTGCATTTAGAATTTTTATAGAAACCTGAGTAAATTTAGACTTTAGAGGGCATGTATTCGGAGTAATCATGTTTCTTTTTTACAAAAGCGCTGCGGGAACATAGAATTTTGCCAAGACGTCATGGAAGATTTTCATATGAGCCATAAAATATGTGCGTTCCAAGTAGCGCTACGCTTAATCCATTCAACTATGATGGTTAGATACTGCATGCACAATTGTCATTGAAGTGGAAATGTGGGATTAATTGCTACAGTTCATAGATTTGTAGTTGGAAACGGGACCGGAAAGAAACGAAGAATTTGGTACTGTTATCAGCACAGGAAGTCAGAAACGTACTGGAACTTGTCTTGTTCTTTACATAGTTTTGAGATGGTTTGGTAAATTAAATTTGCATGACATTTTGAGTTAGGTTTGGTAAATTAAATAGAGATTAAACTCGCATGATGAGCACTGACCTTGTTAAAGAAAGAATTGAGTTCCTAGATGCTGTTTTCATCATCACGCAACTATATTTGCTATATTTACTTCCTGAATCGAATGGCTGTACGAATGATGATTGTACCGCTCAGTCCTTGGTACATGCCAATTAACTTTTCAGACTTGGAGTTCTCTACAATAATCTATTTAAAAGGATAAAATGGTTCAAGAGCGGAGGTAAATTGTACAATTAAAAATTTCTATCAAAATCTAGAATAAATAGTAACTTTAGCTGAGATGAAAAAATACGACTACACGAACAAACTTAAAAAAAGCAACAAAATAAGCAAGCTAAGATACTAAGAAAATGGGGAGAAGATAGCTTAAAGAATATAGATACTCAAATTAAATTACGAAATAGTAAAGAGATGAATAAGAGAACACCGGATTTTTCCTAAGGTATCGAGGAGTTGGCACTCCCCCTAGTCTTCGTTGGAGCATCCACTAAGGATATTGCTCCTCCATTAGTCACCAAGACTCAAGTGCTCTCTCATGATTGCCATTTCTCCATCTCCGGATTGACGGACATCAAACCAAGTACATATTTCTTCTCGGGGCTCCTACAAAAACTCCAAGAGCTCACCGAGACACCTCAATCACTAAAGACCGGCTAAGTGTTGCCAACCACCAAGAGTAACAAGCCAATAGCTTCATTTGACCAGGATCAAGCCTAGACTACAGCTAGAAAAAATTATCCATCACCTGATAATCCGGTGAGTTTAAGTTCATTTTTTCCCGAAAACTTCTCTTCTGCCGAAAATAGTCTGGTGCATTAAACACACTGACACCAGACCATTCAGTGTAACACTTCTGAAAATTTTGTACACGTGTCAACTAAAAAATTATCCAGTGATATCATAGCCTTGATCATCGGAGCATCCAACAAACATAGAAGTGTTTTTCTGACTTGTGCAAAGTATGCTCTGGTGAGACCCAAAAACACAACCATCGGATCATCCAGTGAGGCAAGTTTTTCTGAGCTCATCCATTTTAAACTTTCCTTGAGCTTTAACTTCTCAACATCTCAACCACTAACTTCTATGAGCTACCTAGTACTAGAATTTCACAAGTGTGCATCAAACCAAGTCTAGACTCAACTAGGTCAAGTTACTACTCTTAGTCCTTCTTTATAGTACGATCAAAAGACTAAAAAAGGAGACCTATACTACTCTAAGTATCCTTCATCTCCTTTGTGACACTTAGAACTAGAAGATTTCTAATCTTGATACACATGACCTTTGATCGACCAGATTATCACTTTAGAGACCAAGAGTATCCAAAAATCATTGTATATTAAATTTTTTAGTCCCTTCAAAACAAATTGTTAGTCATAATGATACGATTGTCATTAGTCACAAAAACATTTACCCGTTAACTAGGGGCATAGATGCTGCTACAATCTCCCCTTTTTTGGTGATTCATGACAACACAAACAAGAGTATAGAGATATGAATTGAAGTACACCTTATCATGCTAGGCAATGACAGCATATAACAATATAACAAGCTAAAATAAATAGAATTAAGCACGCAAGAAATTAAACACAATGAGATGACAGACGAAACACATCGATTAAGAACCAAATGACATGGCATTACATCAAAATCCATAAGATCTAATAAGCTGAACCTAGCTACCCAAAAGCTAAACTAGACTCCCCTAAAACTAGAAAGCGCTCTAGACACTCAAGACTAGCTATCACTCTCCAAAACTCCCCCTAACACTAGACTCTCTCCCCCTTTGACATCTAAGCACAAAAAAGAGAACACATCTACATATCTGGAGATGGAGGAGACAAGGGAGCTGGCGTTGCCGAAGAAAGCTGCACCACGAATTGAGAGGCATCAGACTCGGAGTCGGATGAAGACAAGATAAGCTCAACGTCAGCGTCATTGGCTGGAGAGGACGCTCCTGCTGCAGTCTGACTTGGCACTATGTCGACACTCTGGGCGGCCATCTCCTGGTGGACCTGATTGAGCACCTCTCGAAGAGTAGGGTCTACCTCATTAACCATAGGCTGCGAGACAGCTGGAGGCACAACAGGAGGCTCCTGAGCTGGAACTACCTGCTGCGGTGAGTCCTCGCAACAGAGAGGTCAAGTGGGTAGAGGTGACGTCAGTGAAGTAAGCACTAGCCTTGAAGACGTCCCGACAGGTATCAGAGAAGGTACTCCGGTGGAGAAGAGAGCTGACATGGGAAAGTCTGACCCCGGAGTAGTCAATAACCGCTGATACTGCCTGGGAGAGGACTGGTGGCTGGAGTAGGTGCTGGAGCTGCAGCTGACAACTAAAGACTGGTGTGCTGGAACAGGAAGGAGAACATACGAGCATTGTTCTCTTTGTCCGACTGAAGCGCTGAGAACATGGCCTATTGGTGCTGCTGAAGAGACTGCAAGAACACCATCTGCTGCTCCTACTGGTGAATCATGTCAGCCTGGAGCTTCGCCTGCATCTCGGCCTATGCTGCAAGCTGCTGTTGGATCTGCTGCTGCTGCATCTGTTGAAGAATCAGTGCAAGCTCTGAAGGCTGCGTAGAAGGGATCACTAAAGGAGCTGTCTCATGTGCTGAAGAAGTAAGAACAGATGTCTAAGGGGCTCCCTAAGAAGAACCTCCTACCTCGGCATCCTGTGACCTAATGACCGGAGGAATGTACTCAATATCGTCCGAATCCGAGTCGCTGTCAACATCGAAGATAAACTGAGGTAGCTTTGCCTCGGCCTCTGCTAGGACCTGGTCCTCTGCAGCTGCTCTCTCTCATTCATCAATAGGGATCATTTCCTGAGCGTGAACCATGGCTCGCTGACCATAACGTCTGTCGGTGAGAGTAAAAGGAGCATACTCCTTGAAGCGAGTGGGGGAATCCTCATAGACCTCGAGGAACTCGGAATACCTGATGGCATGAGCAAGCAAGTGAGATATGAAGTGTGCGTATGGCTGCTGTCTAGACAAGGGCATCCCCTCTATTATGGCATTCTCAATCTCACACAAGATCAGATCCACGATGTCAAAACGACAGTGAGTGAAGATGGACAGAATCAACCACTGCTGCAAGCTGCTGATGACCTCTCTGTAGCCGATCCTTGGCAGCAAACTGCGTCTCAAGGCCAAGTGAATGGTCTTCGTTACAGGTGTCAGCATATCTGGTAGTCGCAGCAAACCTGGAGCGAAGGGCTATCTAAAAAGTGGCCTGATCTCCTCATTAGTTGGAAAGATGCCACCAACCAGAGGATGGTGAGGGGGCTCGATGTTCGGATGAACAATCTCGTGCAGATACCTGAAACTCGCCTAAACCTCTAGAGCCTCAATCATACTGTTCTGATATAATCTGAAAGTCTCTCTCTGGAACATGAACTGAATGAAGTTCCTCTCTGGTGCAATCCATACTGTGGCATAGAACACTCTGACCCAGTCCTCTACATATCTATCCACATCAGTGAGCAGAGCTGAAAGTCTAGGGAAGGCGTCAAAGTGCTGCCTCACGTCCACTCCCCCTGCAACTGACTGCATATAGCGCCAGTTGAGCGTCTTGTGCTGGCTCAAACTGACCTTCTTCCTGAGATAGGAGTGGAAGAAACTCTCCTGAAGGACTGATCAGAACCAGGGATCAACTCTATCATCCCTAACCTCAAGAAACAACTCCTCGATTGGCACAAAACACAGCTTCTTGATCCTCAATGACTTATATGAAGTCATATCAATCAGCCTAAGCTCTGCTTGTGCCTGTGGCTGATCTGTCTGCTGCTGCTCTGCCTGCTCCTCCTCCTCCTCAACTGGCTGGAAGGCGTCGAACCCAACCTCCCGACAGGACAGGAGCGGGTGGACTGACGCGGAGTAGGAGAGTCGTCACAGATCATGAAACCACGCTGAGTGTCTGCTGCCTCAACTGCTACAATGGCTCTATCCTACTCCTTCTAAACTTTCAACTTCTTCTTCGGCTGCTCAATGGCCTTGCCCTTGCCCTTGTCAGTGCACTCACGACCCATCTGACAGATAGAGAGATGATAACAGGATGAGCGATAGCGTTGGGTATATGAAACTTACATGATGTGACCCAAAAATGAATCCTAAGCAAGAATTTTGAAGAAACTTGATGAACATGCTAAGGATTCATGTTTGTGATAGGGAAATGATCAATTTCAGAGGATATGACTTTAGTTTGAATTAATTGATCAAAGACATGTGAATTGTGAGAAAATTTGCAAGAAATTTGACCGACATATGAAGGATTTGAGCAAATTCGGTGCAATGTAGATCAACATGCCCTAAAACGTGATCAATGTGAATGATATGGTTCTAAATTGAACAAATGATCATGAATTTGATTGGATTTTGCTTGAATTTGAGTGAAATTTGAGCAAAAAGAATGAATTCATCATGAATTTGACTAATATGAGCAATTAAGCGCATATATGGATGGACATGCCCTCAAATGCATGGACTTGAACTAATTGAAGACAATTGCATTGAATTCATCAAAATTTGATAAAATTTTCTTCAAATTCAATCTATGGTTTTCAAATTCAATGAATCCAATTGAAAGGATCGAAATTGTGCTCACCGAGATCAAATTCAGGAAGAAGATGATGGAGACAAACATATCACGGCTCCTGGAGAGCTCGACGGCAGCATAGAGGGCGGCAAACGATGTAGGGTGGTGGCACTAGCCTTCGGGGCGCAGCGCGACGCAGGCAGTGGAGCAGGACGGCGCAGGGAGGCGACGGCTGACTGGCAGTGAGCACAGGAGCGGCGACGCGATGGTGAGGTGGAGCAAAAATTTGAACACCGGATGGTCCGGTGATATTGAGAATTGAGCAATGGACCAATATTTCCAGAGAGCATAATGAACGCTGCTGAGCACATGAAGGTCTAGTGATGCTAACACTTTGAGCACCGGACTAATATTTCCAGAGAGTATCTCAAAACTGAGTCGAGACCTCTTTCACACACCGGATGCTCTGGTGGGTATATACTGAACACCGGACACTGCCATCAGATCAATTCTCAGAGAATTTTCAAAAGTTAACACCGGATACTCCGGTGATGTTGCATTGAACACCAGAGAGGGTCACTGGATTGATAAGCAGACCTTTTGACTTAACTTGCCAGTGACTGAGCACCGGAACGTCTGGTCCAACCATTACAAACATCGGACCTTTATTGAGCAAGGAGATCATTTGCACACACTGGATTGTCCACTGAAGCTGAGTTGATCACCGGAGAGATGCACCGGAGCTTTGAACCAAAGAACTAATCTAACAGCCAGAGCACCGGATGATCCGTTGAGGGGACGGAGAGGATCACTGGACCATCCGGTGAGAAGAGAAAGTTTCTGTTGAACTAAAATCTCTCACGAAGTCCAAACCTCAAACAACCACTCAACAAAAACACATGTTTGGACTAGCTTGAGTGAAGCCTTACTCTCTTAAACACTCATTTGCAAATATTTGCCAAAAAGGCTATAGCATACATAATTTTGCAATAGGCAATAAGAACCAAATAAAAAGGAGGGAGAAAACTCTAAGGAAATGTATGAGCTATATTTCCTATGAAATTAAAGATTAAGACTTTAAATTCACTAGGACATGACTCAATAGGCATTAAGCACTTACGACTTTTTAATCACACTCATGGAGGTGTATATTCACATAGAGAGCGAACAACAATCTCAAATAGTGATATCCTCCTTTGTGAACTCTCTACCGCCAATGCATATGCAATGCAAAACAAGTGTATGAAAGTAAACATGGGTGCAAGCTATGTCATGTGAACGCATAGCATAAGATAAATCTATCTTGTCATATTACTTCCCTTCTCAAGCTTCTTCATGGTGAACCTATCAACATGCCTTGAGAGAAACCAGGGGATCACCATCTCAAGTAAAACCCATATTCACCACTATCTTGAGAAGGTTAGACAAGCACCTATCATGAATGCATCTATATGACAAGACATCACATGACGTTAGAAGCATCTATCACATTCAACTCACTTCACAATTTACAAAAGGTTGCTTCATCTAGAGTTTGTGAAGATATCCATGAATTGATCTTCTGACCTTACACCACTAAGAGAGGTATCATTATTAGGCACATGGTCTAACAAGGTTTGCTTCATATAAAGGATTTGAGCACAACATGCTTCGGTGGCAATATATTCTGCTTCCACGATGGACAAGGCTACCGAGTTTTGCGTTTTAGACGACCAAGAAACTAGGGATCGCCCTAGCAAGTGGCATCCACCCGAAGTACTCTTACGATCCACACGACATCCGGCAAAATCCGAATCCGAGTAACCCAAGAGTAGGAAACTAGCACCTTTTGGGTACCACAAGCCTATTCTAAGATGTGACTCCTTAGGATTACCTTGAAAGTGAGCGCACATGCATACACTAAACATAATATCGGGCCTAGATACAGTAAGGTAAAAAAGCGATCTAATCATAGAATGATAAAGCTTTTGGTCAACTGGTTTACCCATTTCATCCAAGTCGAGATGTCCATTTGTAGGCATTGGAGTCTTGATTGGCTTGTAGTCATCCATATTGAACTTTTTGAGGATGTCCCTCGTGTACTTCTCTTGATTGATGAACGTCCCTTCCTTCAATTGCTTGATTTGAAATCCAAGGAAGTAGTTGAGCTCGCCAAACATCGACATCTCGAACTCCCTAGACATCATGTCACCAAATTCCTTGCAAAACTCTTTGGTAGTTGAACCAAATATTATATCATCAACATAAATTTGATACAAGAAAAGCTCATTGTTGATGATCTTTGTGAACAATTTGGTGTCTACCCTCCCGATCTTGAATCCTTAGTTGATGAGGAAGTCACGTAGGCGTTCGTACCAAGCTCTTGAGGCTTGCTTGAGTCCATAAAGCGTCTTGTGCAACCTATAGATATGATTAGAATATCTAGGATCTTCAAAACTGGGGGGTTGTTCAACATAAACAAGTTCATTGATGTAGCCATTTAAGAATGCACTCTTCACATCTATTTTAAAAAGCTTAATGTTATGATGTGAAGCAAATGCAAGAAGGATACGAATGGCCTCAAGCCTTGCCATGGGAGCGAATGTTTCGTCAAAATCCAAACCTTCAACTTGTGCAAATCCTTGTACGACAAGTTTTGCCTTGTTTCGTAGCACCATACCATGTTCATCTTGCTTATTGTGGAAGACCCACTTGGTTCCAATTACATTCTTATCTTGAAGCCTTTATTCAAGAATCCATATTTCATTGCAGGTGAAATTGTTGAGTTCTTCTTGCATAGCCATCATCCAATCCGAATACTTAAGAGCCTCCTACATGTGTGGGTTCCAAACAAGATACAAACATGTAATGTTCGCAAAATGAAGCATATTGACGAGAGCAAGTTCGTACTCCCCTAGATAGACTTCCAATGATTAAGTCAATGGGATGATCCTTAGAAATATGCGTATGCTTCACTTGTGGTTCTTGAGGTGTATCTTGCGGTGATCCAACATCTTGAGCATGAGATTGAGCCTCCTCTTGAGAGATATGGATGTCATGTGATGGAAGTGGTTGATCATCCTTGTCCTCATCTTCAACAACTTAGGGCGCCATGGAGCTGTGTGGATTTGAAGTAGAGGGTACATCTTCATCATCCTCCTTAGGCTTGATATTCCCAATTGCCATATTCTTCATTGCATCTCTCAAAGGCTCATCACCTACATCATCACAAGAAACACCTTCTCCTTGAGAGCCATTAGATTCATCAAACTCCACATCACATGTTTCTTCAACAAGACTGGTGCAATTGTTGAATACTCGATATGCTTTGGGGTTAGATGCATAACCAACAAGAAAACAATATCGCAAAGTTTTTCAAACTTCCCTTGGCGTTCTCTTTTTTTAAGATAAAGCACTTACACCTGAACACCCAGAAGTATGAGATATTGGGTTTCTTCCCAATGAGAAGCTCATATGGTGTCTTCTTCAATAGTCGGTGGAGGTACACTCGATTGGATGCATGATATGCCATGTTGATTGCTTCCGCCCAAAACTTCTCCGGTGTACCATACTCATCCAACATTACTCTTGCAAGAGTGATCAATGTCTTGTTCTTTCTCTCCACCATGCTATTTTGTTGAAGGGTGTAGGTTGATGAGAACTCATGCTTGATGCCTCTATCATCACAAAATTCTTCAATGTATGTGTTCTTGAACTCCGTGCCGTTGTCACTCCGGATCTTCACAAGTGTGGCCTCATTCATTTTGAGCCCTCTTCGCGAACTTCTTAAAGATCCCAACAGTCTTGCTCTTTTCATCTAGAAGGAAAAGTCCAAGTGTATCTTGTATAATCATCAACAATGATAAGGTAATAGAGATTACCACCAAAACTTTTGTAGGTAGTTGGTCCGAAGAGGTCCATGTGGAGTAGCTCCAAGGGTCTTGATGTAGACATCATCGACTTGCATGGATGTGAGCTTGCAACTTGCTTCCCCGCTTGGCAAGCGCTACACAACTTGTCCTTTTCGAAAACAACTTCCTTCAAACCAACTACCATTCCATTCTTGAACACCTTCTTGAGTTGGATCATTCCAATGTGTGCAAGTCGACGATGCCAAAGTCAACCCATAGATGTTTTGGTGAAGAGGCATGTAGTCAAACCAGCTTCATTAGAGGAGAAATCCATAGATATATATGTCCATGTCTAAAGCCTTTAAAGATTTGATCATTATGCTTCTTGCTAGTTATGATAACATCAACATCATTAAATAAGCATATGAAGCCTAAATCACATAGTTGAGCTACGGAAAGCAAATTAAAGCTGATAGACTCTACTAAAAGAACATTGGAAATAGAGAGATCATTAGAGATTGCTATCTTACCTAAATCTACCACATTTGCCTTAGAATTATCACCAAAGGTGACTTTGTCATGATTGCCCACATCATCTTCTAGTGAGGTGAACATATTTACATTGCTGGTCATATGTTACGTACATCCACTGTCAAGTACCCAATACTTTCCACCGGCTTTGTAGTTCACCTACATACATAGGATCAAGCTTTTTGTTTAGGTATCCAACCGAGTTTGGTACCTTTCATGTGAGACACAAGAGCTTTAGGCACCCAAAGTTGCCTAGGAAGCTTGCCCTTAGCTTGAGTTCCAATGAATTTTACCATAATTTTACCACTCTTAAGCTTATGCAATAAAAATGATGATCATTGAATGTAGACTTGTATTTAGAAATCAAAGTAGGAAGTGGTTTAGTGGGAATTGGACACTCCCTCGTGTGGTGACTGGTGACTTGACAATGTTAGCAATATGAACCAACTTCCTTGATGAAGCAATTCTTTATCTCCGGTGTCTTGATGACCTTTTCCACTGAGTTGGGGAAGCATCCAAGGCCTCTCTTGTTGTAGTACAATGCATTCTTCATGAGAATTTTCTTGTGCTTGTACTCCCCCCTTAGTCAACCGGGCCATACATGACTTTAGACTTGAAATTTCATTCTCAAGCTCTTGCTCCCTTGCATGGTTAGTCTTAGAAGATGACATATTATCACATGAAGAGGAGCATGATATATCAAGAAGATCATCACAAGAAGTAGATGCATTGACCTTAACAACATCAATAGTAGGCAACTCATTCATGCTAGGGTCGATGGCATTATAAGTTAACTCAAGTTCTTGATATTTGCATTTCAAGTCATTATGCTCAAGTTTTAGCTTCATGTTACTAGCCTCAAGAGACTTGCAAGATGCAATTACTTCATCATGTTTCTTAATGACATCATTGTATTTACCAAGCAAGTTATCATGATTAGAACTAAGCATAGCATTAGCATTTTCAAGAGACTTGATTTTAGCCTTTTGTTTCTTGATGATAGTAGCATAATCATTCATGAGCTTAGATAGATCATTAGGAGAAAGTTCATCATCATCACTACTATCATCTTCTTCACTAATCACCTTGTTATTACCTTTTGCCATGAGGCACATAGGTGGTGGAGGTAGAGATGGATAATCATTGGTGATGTTGAGGCCCGCGAAGTTGTTGTCTTCATCATCGCTTGAATTATCACTTGAGCTTTCACCGGAGACCCATTCACCAACAATGTAGGCCTTGCGGCCTCCACCCTTCTTGTTGAAGAGCTTCTTCTTCCTGTTGTATTGATCCTTCTTCTTGTGCTTGTCCTCATCCTCAATTACATCAATCTTCTTGGACTTGTTCTTGTTTCTCTTGTTGGGATGGGGGCAATCATATTATATGTGGCCAAAGTTACCATAATTGTAGCACTTTTTCTCGTCTCCATCACCAGACTTGTCAAATTTCTTTGGACGAAATTTGTTCTTCTGGGGATCATAGTTGTAGCTCTTCTTTTGAAATTTGTAGATCATCCTTGTGGTTCTTAGAGCAAGCTCGGTGTTAGAGTCGTCACCATCATCATCATCATCATCTTCATTGCTTTGACTTGGTGATGAGAGCTTCATCTTCTTCTTCTTGTCAACCATATTTGCCTTGAGAGCAAGATTCTTCTTGGATGAAGACTCATGATCTCCAAACAAGAACATCTCATGAGCACATATCTTCCCAATGGCATCGGTGATGGTCATTTTATTGATGTCCCTTTCATGAAGAAGAGAGATGATAATGTTGTATTGCGGCTTGGGAAGTACCATCAAGATCCTACGAATAACGTCTCCTTGAGAATAACATCTCCTTGAGACAATTGAGTGAGTTTAAGAGAATTGATTTCTTCTACAAGCATATTCATGCGAGAGTACATATCATTGCATAACTCATTAGGAAGCATCTTGAATTGATTAAGAGCATTCATAAGCACATAATATCTTTCCTCACAAATTTTCCTAGAACCCTCATGAGTTTCACAAAGAGCGGTCCAAATCTCATTAGCGAATTCCTTGCTCCTAACTCTAGAGAAAACCTCTTCACTGATTCTCTCAAATATAGCATTCTTAGCCTAACATTCCACCTAACTTGTTGATTGGTAAAAGGTTGATCAAACACAATAGAGGCGGCAAGCCAAACTTCAGGGGAAATAGCCTCAAGATAGCTCACCATGCGAACTTTCCAATAGGTGAAATTCTTTCCCTCAAACTTTGGCACGCTACTTCCACTCCCCGGGGCCATTGCTCTAGGATTTTAAGCCTATCAAGAGCATGATGCTCTGATACTAGTTGAAAGGATCGAATGGCCCAAGAGGGGGGGGGGTGAATTGGGCAATTAAAAACTTCTACCGAAATCTAGAACAAATAGCAACTTTAGCCAAGATGAAAAGAAATGCGACTACACGAACAAGTTAGGAGAAGGCAACAAAACAAGCAAGCTAAGATACTAAGAAAATGCAGAGAAGAAAACTTGCAAGAATATAGATGCTCAAATTAAATTGCAGAATAGTAAAGAGATGGACAAGAGAACACCGGATTTTTCCGAAGGTATCGAGGAGTTGGCACTCCCTCTAGTCCTCGTTGGAGCATCCACCAAGGATATTGCTCCCCGTTGAGTCACCAAAACTCAAGTGCTCTCTCATGATTGCCACTTCTCCATCTCCGGATTGGCGGCCATCAAACCAAGTACATATCTCTTCTTGAGGCTCCCACAAGAACTCCAAGAGCTCACCGAGACACCTTCAATCACTATAGACCGGCTAGGTGTTGCCAACCACCAAGAGTAACAAGCCAATAACTTCACTTAACCAGGATCAAGCTTAGAGTATTGCTAGATGCACACTTGCTAGTCTCCAAGCACTAATGATGTCCTTAATCTTCAATTAGGGACTTGAAAATCAACTCAAGTGCTCCCTCTTGCCACTTGATGACACATAGTGTGTGAACTCCTCTGGGTCACTTGTGTGCCAAATGAAATCAAGTGGAGAGGTATTTATAGGCTAGAGATCTAAATTATAGCCGTTGCCTAACCACCCACTTTTTCTGTTATCACCAGATGGTTTGGTGAGTATATCCTTACTCACATCGGACAATCCGGTGAGTACAATTTTCATACCCAAGTGCCAGCTATCACTAGCTGTTACTGCTGAGAATTAGTTCGACGATAAGATCCTATGTTCAATACACTGACACCGGACCATCCAGTCAGTTGAACCAAGCCAAACTTCACTTTGCAGGCCTCTCTGTTGAAAATGCTCTAGTGCTCATACATATCCATCACCGGACAATCCGATGAGTAGCCCACTTCATACTTCCCGAAGAACCCTCTTTGCAGAAATTAGTCTAGTGATATCAACATTCAATCACCAGATTATCTGGTGAGTACAAATCTCTTTGGTCACCAGAAAAGCTTCTCTGCAAGAATTAGTCCGGTGAGTACATCTTCCCATCACCGGATAACTCGGTGAGTTCAAGTTCATTTTTTCTCGCAAACTTCTCTTCTACTGAAAATAGTCTGGTGCATTAAACACACTGACACTGGACCATCCGGTGTAACACTTCTAGAAATTTTGTACACGTGTCAACTAAAACATTATCCGGTGATACCCTGGCCCTGATCATCGGAGCATCCGGTGAACATAGAAGTGTTTTTCTCACTTGTGCAAATAATGCTCCAGTGAGGCCCAAAAACAGAACCATCGGATCATCCGGTGAGACAATTTTTTCTGAGCTCATCCAATTCAAATTTTCCTGGAGCTTTAACTTCTCAACATCTCAACCACTGACTTCTATGAGCTACCTAGTGCTAGAATTTCACAAGTGTGCATCAAACCAACTCTAGACTCAACTAGGTCAAGCTACTACTCTTAGCCCCTCTTTATAGTACGGTCAAAAGACTAAGAAAGGAGACCTATACTACTCTAAGTGTCCTCCATCTCCTTTGTGACATTTAAAACTAGAAGATCCTTAATCTTGATGCACATGACCTTTGATCGACCAGATTATCGCTTTAGAGACCTAGAGTACCCAAAAATCATTGCATATTAAATTTTTGATTCCCTTCAAAATAAATTGTTAGTCACAATGATACGATTGTCATTAATTACCAAAATACTTACCAGTTACATAGGGGCCTAGATGCTGCTATACTATCCTATTTGTTTTATTAGGGAAGCTTTATTAACTCATACGATTATAACAAGATGATCACAATCAGTATAAGCTGTTTCCGACCTCCGCATATCAAGGATGCCCATAGCCCCAAAACAAGAAGAAACCAAAAGGAAAACAATCATGAGAGATGGAAGAAAACACATTGCAGATCATAAGCAGCCCTGAGATTATTAATTCTGAATGCCAAGTCTAGAACCCCAGCCAAGCCTGGCAAAGAACCTAACTGCTTGCTCCAGTCACTGGCATGCCATAGAAGTTAGCCATCAAGATTCTAGCTGAAGTAGCACAGACCAAGTATGGAGCCAATACATGCAAATAAAGTCATTCCGACAACACCATATAGACTAGCACAAGGCTGCCACTCCAACCAGTATATTAGCTATTATGCATTTACTAAGACCCTATAAACAGCTTCCCATCATATGGGCCGCACTTTGAGATTGGTAAAGGTTTGTAGCTACGTGGATAATGAGCCAAACGGAATGAACGAACTGATACGCAAAAAAGAGATGCTTAATTGTTTCATCTTTGTGACAAAAGCAACACTTCTGGCTATCTTGCCATCTTCTTTTCTTTAGGATGTCTTTCATGAGTTATACCCATTGCCAAAGGTACCAAAGGAAAATCCTACTTTTAGAGGGTACTTTTAGCTTCCATAGTTGTTTATTATGTGTGGTGTATCGACTTCTTTCAACGCTTTATACAATGAGTTCACCGAGAAGTGACCATTCTTGGTCATATTTCAATGAAACTCATCTCATTCATTAGTTATATTGATACTATTTAAGATCGCCACCATCTCATGCAAAGCTAACAATTGCGCACCTTCTGGGTTCCTCGGAAAGAGAGGTTCTCCTAGGGATATTGTGTCACCTCAGTTATAGTTTTTTCTTTATGTCAGGCTATATTGTATAGACTAGGGTATTGGTCACTTAGGGGATAGTTTATATCTACGTATCTTCCTAGAATCTGATTTGGGACACGTCCTTTATAGCGAAAGTGCCATAATAGAACAACTAATGCTTTACTTTCATAAGCCTAGCCCAAAACTAAGGGTCTCCTAGTTTCCATCTAGCCTGAGATAAAGCCTTTGTCCCCAAGTATTTATTTGTTATCAACTCTTGCCATTTTCCCTCCTCATTAAGGAGTTTAAAAAGCCATTTGCAGAGTAGCAAAACATTTTGCACCTCGAGGTCCTAGACCCATAGACCCCTCTAATCTTTGGGTTGACATATGGTCCTCCATTTTATAAGGCGGAACTTCTTTTTATGTCCATCACTTTGCCAGTAGAATCTGGATCTGAAATAATCTAACCGTTTAAGCACCCCCTAAGGAATTTGGAAGATGGAAAACATATGCATTGGTAAGCCTGAGAATACTGTTGAAAGGATCTAATGGCCCTAAGGGGGGGGGGGGGGAATAGGACACTAATAAAAAACTAAACCAACTATCGATTTCTAGAACAAGGAGCAACCTTAGCCTAGAATGTTTAAAAGCAACTAGACGACCTAGCAAGCAAGAAAGATAAGCACAAACATGCAAGCATATAGAACATAAGTAAAGTGCGGAATTAAAAATTGCATGAAGGAAATGCTAGAAGCAAAATGAGTAATGTAACAAAAGTAGGGAAAGACAACACCAAGTTTTTCCTGAGGTATCGAAGAGTTGGCACTCTCCACTAATCCTCGTTGGAGCATCCACATAAGCATGTCACTCCCCCTTGAGTCACCAAGACTCAAGTGCTCACTAGTGATTGCCACTTCTCTATCTTCGAACTGGTAGGCATCAAACCAAGTACACGAGCTTCTCGAGGCTCCCACAAGACCTCCAAGAGCTCACTGAGAACACCTCCAATCTCTACGACCAGCTAGGTGTTACCAACCACCAAGAGTAACAAGCTAACTGGTTCACTTGATTCCAATCAAGCCTAAAACAACAGCTAGATGCACACTCACTACTCTTGAAGCACTAATTGAGTCCTTAATCTTTAACTAAGAACTTGCAAATCACCTAAGTACTCTCCCTTGCCTCTAGATGATACACAATATGTATGAATGCTTTTGGGTTGCAAGAGATACGAAGGAAACCAAGTGAGGAGGTATATATAGGCTAGAGGTCCAAATCTAGATGTTGCCCAACCACTCACTTTTTCTGTGAACACCGGATGGTTCGTGCACACGCCTCTGTTAACACCGGACAATCCGGTGAGTTAACTTTTTCCACATGCTGATTTAACGGTTGTCAGTAGCCATTGCAAAATGCTCCGGTGTTCTTCCACACAGCATCACCAGATAGTCCGGTGAGTTATACTCTATTTCCTCTGAAAATACTAAGCTTCTTTTAAATAGTCCGGTGATGACTCCTTTAAGTCACCGGATAATCCGGTCAGTTCAACTCTGATTTTCTACAGAAAAATGATCCTTCTGTTAAATAGTCCGGTGTATGAGTCCTTCAGATCATCGGACAATCCGGTGCATGTAACTTCAAATTCCTCTGAAAAATGACTCTTTTGTTAAATGCTCTAGTATAAAATTCCTTCCATCACTGGACAATACGATGAGTTCATTTGAAGTCTTTACAGAGAAGACAAATAGTCCGGTAAGTATAAACCTTCTCACACCTGACAATCCGGTGAGAACAAACTTCCTGAAACTCGTCCAATTCAATCGACTTTGAGTTCTAACTTCTCAACTTCTCACCCATGGATTTCTTTGAGCTACCTAGTGCTAGATTTTGGTAAGTGTGCATCCAACTATGTCTAGACTCAACTAGGTCAATCTATAACACTTAGCCCCCCTTTATAGTACGGTCAAAAGACAAAGGAGACCTATGTCTACTCTAAGTGTCATTCATCACCTTGTGACACTTAGAACTAGAAGATCCTTAATCTTGACGCAAAAGTCCTTTGATCGACCAATAGAATTCCATGAGGGACCAAGAAAAATCATTCAATCATTGTGAACTAAAGTATTTTGATTTCCTTCAAAACATATATATTAGACACAATGATATGGTTGTCATTAATCATCAAAATAGTTACCACTTACCTAGGGGCCTAGATGCTACAATCTCCCCCTTTTTGATGATTTGTGACAACACAAATAGAAATAAGAAAATGAAAATGAAGAACACCCTGTCATACTAGGCATTTAACGGCATATAACAAATAAGCAAGAGAAAGCCTAGTACTAGAACAACCTATCATGCTAGTAGAATAAGAATTAAAATAGAGCACGAAAGGAAACAAAATGTGATGACAAGTAAAACCCATTAATTAAGAAACAAATAGCTTGTCATTACATCAAAATCCATAAAGATCAAACACTCCGACCCTATACTACCCAAGCTCCCCCTAAGTTTATGAACTAAAAAACTTACTAGTTACTCATCTACCCCTCTCCAAAAGACTCCCCCTATCACCTAGACTCTCTCCCCCTTTGGCATCTAAGCACAAAAAAGAGCACACTCCTAAACATCCATAGGAGAGTTGGAAGTCAGCACTGCTGGAGACGGTCGCACCTCAAACTGTGAGCCTGAGTCTGTATCTGAATCCGATAGCTCAATAGTTGCGGGGCCAACAGCTAGCTGAGGACGCTGAGCTGACTCTGACGGTGCCTCTGAGACTGTAGCTGGGGCCAAACTGGTAGTAGTAGTAATGCCCTGAGTAGCCATCTCCTAAAGTGCTGCATCGAGCTCCTCGAAGGAAGATTAAACGACTGGAGGAGTCTGAACGGATGGCTGCTGAGAAGGCACTGTTGGCTGTGGAGAGTCTTCAAAGCGAAGAGCGCAAGTCATAGGAGTAGACAACGAAGGTAGAACTGGCCTCGTCGTAGTCCCGGTAGACTGAGAAAATACACCAGTGCTGAAGAGGGGTGACAAAGGGAATGCTGACATTGGTGTTCCCAAGAGACCAGTGACACTACTCGGGAGAGGACTAGGTGCTGGGGTTGGTGCCCGAGGAGCAATTGGCAGCTAAAGACCTGATGTCTGAAAGAGAGACCCAAGACATCCAGAGATAAATGTGAACATGCGGTCATTGTTCTCTCAATCGGCCTGAAGAGCTACTAAGGTAGCCTGCTGCTGCTGCTGAAGTGACTGCATCATCATGAGCTGCTGCTCCTACTGCCAAAGCATGTCTGCCTGTAGCTTGGCCTACTGCTGCTGCATCTGCTGAAGAATAAGAATGAACTCGGATGGTGGTGTAGTAGGGGGCATGAAGGTCACTACCTCAGGTACTGAAGGAACTGTAGAAGTGGAAACAGCCTGAGAAGACCCTTCAACCTCAGCATCATGTGACCTAGCGACTGGTGGGAAGAATTCAAGATCTGAAGAATCCGAGTTGCTGTCACTCAAGTAGAATGCGTGCGGGAGCGCTACCTCGGCTACTGCAAGGGCCTAATACTCTGCTGCTGCTCCCTCTCTAACATCAGCTGGCATCTGCTCCTGAGCATGAAACATCACACGTTGGCCTCGTTGCCTGTCTGAATGTGCTGTGGGAGCATACACATTCTAGTGTGTAGGCGACTACTCGTAGACCTGGATGAACTGAGGGAATCTGACGGAATGTGCAATCATGTGGGATATGAAATGTGCATAAGGCTGCTATCTAGACATGGTCATCTCCTCAGTAATCACATCCTCAATCTCACAAAGAATCAAGTCAACCGCATCAAATCTCTGGTGAGTGAGGATGGAGAGTATCAGCCACTGCTGCAAACTGGTGATCGTCTCTCCATATCCAATCCTCGGAAGAAGGTTGCGTCTCAATGCCATATGTAAAGCCTTTGCCTCAGGAATCAGCATATCTGGCACTCCCGGTGATCCTGGAGCAAAAGGCGGCCTGAAGATCGATCAGACCTCATCGTTTGTCGGGAGGACTTCACCAACGAGAGGATGGAGGGATGGCTGAGCATGAGGATGAACAATCTCATGTAACTATCAGGAGCTCGCTTGAAGACCCAACGCCTCTAAAATGCTTTTCCAGTAGAGTAACTGAATGAAGTTACTCTCGGGTGCTATCCAAACCGTGGCATAGAATACTCTCACCCAATACTCACCATACTATTCCAATCCAGACACCAACTCAGCTAGTCCAGGAATAGACTCAAAGTGAGCTCTCATATCAACTCCACTAGCTGCCAACTCAAGATAATGCCAATTAATCTTCTTGTGCATGCTTAGACTGACTCTCCTCCTGAGATAGGAAGCGTGAAAGCTCTCCTGGAGAATAGTCCAGAACCTAGGGTTGGCCCCCTCATCCCTCTGTGGGGTAAACCACTCGTCGATCGGCACAAATCTGAGCTTCTTATCTTGGGAGACTTGTAAGAGGTCAAGTCTAATAATCTGATCTCCCCCTGAGGCTATGGCTCCTCTGTCTGCTCTGACTCAGACTCTCCCTGAGTTTCCTTACGAGCCCTCTTCCGGCTCTCTTGGCCGGATGGAATCGATCCAAACATAGCAGTTTGACGAGTGTGGGTGGACCGATGCGACGGAGTCGTATATGTGCCTCTGATTTGTAGCCCTTGCAGAGAAACTAGAGCATTGGCGGCTACAATCTCTCGATCCCAGTCCTTCTGCTCTTTTTTTTCTTCTTCTTAGGTTGCTCGACGGCCTTGCCCTTGTTACGGCGCTCATGACCCATCTATTAGATCAAAAGATGCAATATGGATGAGCGAGAGTTTTGGGTGTTTGAAATTTGAATGAAATTTTCCTGAAATTGAATCCTAAGCTCTAATTTGAGGCGAATTTAGATGAACATGCTAGGGATTCAAGATTACAATGCTAATTGAAGTCCAATTGCATAAGATATGACCTTGAATAAATTTTGCTCAAATTTTGCATCAATTTTGAGTGAATTTGAGGAAATTCGAGCTAGGGTTTAGGGAATTTTGGATAACCAAAAGAACATGAGCTCACCATGAGAAGAAGGAAGATCTGGAGACTTGAGGTGAGCCTCTATTGGCCTGTGGCGAGCCATAGCAGCGGCGACGAGACAAATTCGAGCGGCCATGACGCAAGTCTTTCGGGACGGCGGCGGCTACACGGCGGCGATTCTGAGGGAGGGCGAGCGGCTACAGAGGTGGAGACCTGGCGGTGAGCTGTGAGGAACCGTCCAAATAGTATTCTAATTAATCATCAGGAGGATCATTATTCATAATCACAACCTCGACGATTAACCAGAATACCATTCCGGTAGTCCCGGCACGTGTTTTGTGCCCAGGATCGGAACACATGCCTTCCAACTCAAATATCACAACACAGTTTAATAGAGAGCAAGTAATTAAACTGGATTACAATTATTAAACATGCAACTGCTTCCACAATTTACAACAAAAGAAGAACAGCAACAACTAAGCAGCGGAAGAAAAACCTATACAACAAAAGAGTATGGAGCCGTATGCCCTTAGGCTCCATACCAAAAGCGTCGGAGTTCGGAGTAGAATGTGCTACTCCTGCCCGCCACCCGGATCGGCAGGCAAAAAGTAGCCGAAAACTGCCTCTTCCCCGCCGACCTGTGAACCTGAAAACAACTTAAGGGCAGCACCCCTTAGTACGAAGGTACTAGCAAGTCTTACACAGTATGAGTATATATATTCTCGACTCCAAGGATCGTGCATTTAAAGCTGTAGCAAGGATTAAGACATGTTTAAGTTCATTAAGCGGTAAGCAACCTAGACTCTAGGTGTAAGCAACTGACTTAACCAACCACCGACTCAAACTCTGCCAACCAACTGACCACAACAGATATGTAAACAAGTGTATAAAAGTAAACCATTACCACCAAACCACCAACCATATACCGACCAAACCACCCCAATCCAACCATGCCACAACCCATATCGAAACTCTACGACCAAAATATGGTCGCTCGGTGAAGATAAGCGATAGAGATGCTCATGACCGAGAGCGCGGCAGTTCGAACTGATTATACACCCTGCAGGGGGATACTCCTGGACCCACACGACACAGGGACCATACGGCTTGTGCCACCCGCTAAGATGCGCACAAGGGGGTACCCGTGACAACCTTTCCCAACCAGGCCCAACCATGTGGATCAACCATAGCTCGGCGAGGCGGTATTAGAACTACTCCTCGAGCAAACTAATACCGCTAAAAGCCCGGACTCAAACCGGACTCACACCGTCTATGACGAGGCCCACATGACCACGTCTGCGAAGGTAATCGGCTCGCCTACCATTATATCAGCATGTGGTGAGTAAGGTAAGTGCTAAAGCCGACTACACCGATGATCGGTGCTTAACCGGTGCAAGCGGTCTACGGTGTCCGGGTTCCCTTCCCGAACTGCCTGAGGACTCCTCGTGAGCAGATGACACCCCTAACACCGCCCACACCTCGTCTCAACTCACCACTCACCAAACCGACTCATCCTCAACACAACCACAAGTGTGAACAAGTAATAAGCCCTAGGCTCGCGACAACGGTGGACGCCGTCGTCGACTTCTACCGGAAAGCCTAAGTACCACTAAGCATAGCGAACTATAAGTAGACCTCGATGACTCCACTAGGCTCCTAGGAACAACACGGCACGTGACCAAAATGGGAGAATGCATAGGCATAGGTTCTACCCAACTCGGTACCCGACACATGCAATGTATACATAAGCGTAGATAACATATTAGATTTCAATTTGACACGGTGCAATATGATAGATGCTTGCCTTGCTGCCCTAGCTGCTGCTCACAGCTACCCGAGTCACAATCACCACTGCGGGAACCTCCGGGGACAGCCTCGTTCGCCTCGTTCGCCGGGTCGAAGTTCCCTAAAAGAATCACGCATGCAATGTAATGAATATGAATGACATGAATGAAAGATGCTTTACTGCAAGACAGCAGTGGAGATGCAATGCACTTATGCCATGAGTTAAAAGCCTTAGGGATTTCCTTATCTGAATTATTGTTTAACATTTGACAACTTCCTAGATTGATTAAGCTTACTCTAAGGTTAAATCCAAAAGAAAGTTAACTATACTTAACAAGAGGGCAACTCTTTTGAGTAAACAAGGAACCCACTAACAGGATTTACACAACTCAATTTATGGACTAACCAATTATGAAATGTTTAAAGATTGAAACCATTTTAACAACTTATTAATCCTCAGTAAGCATTTCATAAACCCTAGTATTATTAATAAACATGGCATAATTTAACAAGATTAACAGAATTTGGTTTGTCAATTTTGGACTCATCAAAAATTGTTTATGAATTATTGAAGATTAAACACACTCATTAATTGAATAAAAGTAATTATACCTTTCACAATACCTAGTATTTTTCATGTGTAGAGTATGACAATACAAGGCCAACAAAATTAGATTCATCAATTTTGGAAATACCAAACTTTAAGTATGAATTATCAAAGCCTAGACATAAACCATTAACTCAATAATTCACAGCACACATTTCATGGCCACTAGCATTTTTAATGGACAGATCATGATACAACAAAACCAACAAAATTGGTTTTAGGAATTTTGGAGCTCTACACAATTTCCTATGCATTTTTCAAGTTTTCAGCCGATTTAACATTGAACAAATATTCTAATTCGCATTTTCGATTTTCTCTAATATTCAAATGGGCCCACGCCTTTTTCTACCGGCACCGGCCCAGCCCCAGCTACTGACCGGTGGGGCCGGCTCCCTTGACCGAAGTCAAAATCGGCCACGGCAGCTGCGCGCGTGCAACTGGAGGACGGCCGGCGGCTCTTGCGGTGGCTGCCGGCGGCGAGCGGCAGCCTGCACGGCTCGGCCGAGGGCAAAAACGGCATTGGCGCGAGCACGCGGTCACGGTGGGGGCACACGTCGACGCCGGCGACGGTCGGAGCACGGCGAGCGGCGGCGAGGGCAAAACTAGCACGGCGGCAGCACGGCTTTGACACGCCGACGGCGAACGGCGACGCAAGAAGCCCGGTCGAGCACACAAATACGTTCTACGTGAGCGCGTAAAGCTAACGGCGCGCTTCCCGACCGACGAGCTCGATGGCGGCCCGACCAGTGGCGTGCGTGGGGAGGCGGCGGCGATTCAACCACCGCGGAACACCGCGCCGGCGACGGGACATAGAGAAAACGGCGCGCGCATAAGGTGTACAGGAGCACGGGGAAGCTCACCGTGCAGTCGGTTGGGCCGGAGAAGTGAGGACGTGGCGGGTCGACGGAGGACGGCGGAGCTCGGCTGCCGCCGTTGGAGAAGAAGGCGCGGACGGCTTCAATCCTTGCGGGAAACGACCGGGGAAGGAGGGGAAACGGCGGAGGAGGGCTTTGACGACCTCCCTCTGTGCTCTACCTTGCTCGGGCTCGGCGGAAAACACCGGCGGCGCGGTGATTTGGCCGGCGGCCAGTGCGTGTGCTCTGCGCTTTGATTTCCAGCCGCGCGAGAGAAGGAGCAGAGAGAGCGAGAGAGAGAAAAGGGCGGGGAGGGGAAGATAAGGACACGGCGCTGTGCTCGGCTTCCGGCAACGTGGCCTGGCCACCGAAGTCAACAAAGGCGGCCGCCACTTGCTCTGTGAGAGCGGGAGAAGGGGCAGCAGAGCCGTGCGCGCGTGAAGGGGATGACAGGCTGTGCCGATGAACAGTAACCGGCCGGCAACAAAAATATCTTCACCACTTTGGTTATCAAGGTGGAGGTCTTACTGTGGTCTAAAAATTTTGGAACAAATTTTGTTGGCTTCTACAAATCATGAACAATCCATTTTACCTTGTTTGACCCAAAAAGCTTGCACCAAATTCAAATGAAAATTCTCTAAAGAGGCAAGCTTTTCTAACTTGTTTTGATTTTTATGCCTTTAAAACAATTCCCAAAAATTTGGAAAAATTCATTTATATTCTCCTCCTGACATCTATTAATTTCTAAAATTGTTTCCAGCCCTATGTTGTATAGCAATATGGTGAGTTGCTTGACAATGCATCAACTAATATTGATTTTTACGATTTGTTTAATTGAAAATTGAAATGCCTAAAATTGCTCAAAACCAAACAAATGATGCTAATGACACCCATTAGCACTTAACTACATGTTTTAGAAACTTTGGGCCGTGACAAACCTCCCCCCCTTAAAAGAATCTCGTCCCGAGATTCGGTACGAGCCGTAGAGGGAACAATGAGAACGCTGTGATGACTTAGCAGGTTGTGAGCCGTCATCATGACACATGAGATGGAGTCCAATGCAGATTTTTATTCAATCATAGAGATGAACACATACATGCAAGAGATTCCAAATACGCTATATTACATTGGCATTACAAATTCTCAAAGAACTCAGGATACTCGGAACGAAGCTGATCTTCCCGCTCCCAAGTCGCTTCGGACTCAGAGTGGTTACTCCACTGAATCTTCAAGAATTTGATTGAACTCCGCCACGTCTTGCGCTCGGTTTCACCCAAGACTCGCATCGGTTTCTCACAATATGTCAAGTCCGGTTGCAATTCTTTGGGCGCAACATCAACGACATCGGTCGGGACTCGGAGACACTTCTTGAGTTGTGAGACATGAAACACATTATGTACCGCGGAGAGGGACGGCGGCAACTCCAATTGATATGCAACCTCTCCACGCCGAGCTAGAATCTGAAATGGTCCAACATACCGAGGCGCCAACTTGCCTCGGACTTGGAATCGATGAACGCCTTTGAGAGGTGAGACCTTCAGGTACACGTGATCCCCCACCTCAAATGTGAGCTCTCGGCGACGTCGATCTGCATAGCTCTTCTGCCTTGACTGGGCCGTGAGAATACTCTTGCGGACATTCTGGACATGATCTTCTGCCTCCTTGACCAGATCCGGACCCAAAAAGGCCCGCTCACCGGATTCGGACCAATTCAGCGGCGTACGACACCTTCGACCATAAAGGGCCTCGAATGGCGCCATCTCAATACTAGCCTGAAAACTGTTGTTATACAAAAATTCCGCGAACGGCAGGCATATGTCCCACTTCTTCCCATAAGTGAGCACACAAGCACGGAGCATATCTTCGAGAATCTGATTTACCCTCTCCGTCTGACCATCCGTCTGTGGGTGATACGCCGTGCTGTGGAACAACTCAGTCTCCATAGCCTCCTGGAAGTTTCTCCAGAAATGCGAAGTAAACTGTGTACCTCGATCAGAGATGATCTTCTTCGGCACCCCATGTAGACAAACAATTCTAGTGAGGTACAATTCCGCATACTGCTTAGCAGAATAAGTGGTTCTGACAGGAAGGAAGTGTGCGGACTTTGTCAATCGGTCCACGATGACCCAAATAGAGTCATACCCACTCGAAGTCTTCGGTAAGCCGGTAATGAAATCCATCCCAACTTCTTCCCACTTCCAAGATGGAATGGGCAAAGGCTGGAGTGTGCCGGCAGGCTTGATGTGTTCAGCCTTCACCCTTCGGCAGACGTCGCACTCAGACACATACCTAGCAATCTCCCGCTTCATGCGAGTCCACCAGAAACGGGGTTTCAAATCCTGATACATCTTTGTACTGCCAGGGTGAATGGATAGCAACGAATCATGAGCCTCATCAAGGATCTTCTTCCTCAGCGCCTCGACCCTCGGAACCACTAGACGGTCCCCAAACCAGATAACGCCTCGATCATCCTCAGCAAAGCACAAGGCCTGCCCGATCTTCCTCTTCTCTCGAATTCGGGCCATACCCTTATCATCCCTCTGTGCAGCCTCAATCTCATCAATGAGAGTGGACTTGATTTCGAGATTGGCGATAAAACCATCCGGCACCATATCAAGCCCAAGACGCCGGAAATCGTCGCATAACGTGGAATCCATCGGCGAGGCTACAAGACAGTGACAATGAGCCTTTCGACTCAAAGCATCGGCGACCACATTCGCCTTGCCAGGATGGTAGTGAACCTCCAGCTCGTAGTCTTTGATCAACTCGAGCTATCTTCGCTGCCTCATGTTCAAATCCGCCTGCGTGAAAATGTACTTCAAACTCTTATGATCCGTGTAGATACGGCACAAGTTGCCCATCAAGTAGTGGCGCCACATCTTCAGAGCGTGCACGACAGCTGCAAGTTCAAGATCATGTGTCGGGTAATTCTCCTCATGACGCTTCAACTGTCGGGATGCATATGCAACGACTCGGTCCTCCTGCATCAAAACACAGCCGAGACCGATGCCGGACGCGTCGCAGTACACATCAAATCCTCTGGTCACATCAGGCTGAGCAAGCACTGGAGCGGTCGTGAGCAGCTTCTTCAATGTCTGGAAGGCAGACTCACAGGCATCTGACCACTCAAACACGCTGCCTTGCTTCAACAACTCAGTCATCGGCTTCGCGACCTTGGAGAAGTTCTCGATGAACCGACGGTAATAGCCTGCAAGTCCATGAAAACTCCGGATCTCACTGACATTCTGGGGCTGAACCCAGTCGAGCACATCCTGCACCTTGCTCGGGTCGACTGCCACCCCGTTCTCTGATAGGACATGTCCTAGAAAGGCCACCTCCCTGAGCCAGAACTCACACTTACTGAACTTGGCGTACAGCTGATGCTCTCGGAGTCTGCCCAGAACAACCCGAAGATGCCCAATGTGTTCTTGCTCAGTCTTGGAGTATATCAGAATGTCATCGATGAAAACAATGACAAACTTGTCTAATTCCTCCATGAACACCGAGTTCATGAGGTACATAAAGAAAGCCGGCGCATTAGTCAAGCCAAATGACATAACGGTGAACTCATACAAGCCGTATCGAGTAGAGAACGCTGTCTTTGGAATATCCTCTGGCCGGACCTTGATCTGGTGATAGCCCAGCCTTAAGTCAATCTTTGAGAAGACTCGGGCTCCAGTCAACTGATCAAACAAGATGTCAATCCTAGGAAGCGGATACACATTCTTCACCGTGACTGCATTCAGCGGACGGTAATCAACACACATTCGGAGAGTGTCATCTTTCTTCTTCACAAATAGAGCCGAGCATCCCCAAGGTGAGGAACTCGGACGAATGAAACCCTTCGCCAGTAGCTCCTGAATCTGCTTCTTCAGCTCAACTAGCTCAACTGGTGACATCTTGTACATCTTCTTCGAAATCGGGGCCGCACCGGGCACGAGATCAATCGAGAACTCCACTGCCCTGCCAGGCGGCATTCCAGGCAACTCATCCGGAAAGACATCCGGAAATTCCCACACCACAGGAATGGTCTCCATAATCCTGGCGGGGACAGCCTTTATGGCGAACAGGCAGGGTTGGACACCCTTTAGCTTCAACTTGACCCGAGTACCTGACAGACCATTTAGGGTGACGGTCCGCCGAGCACAGTCCAACACAGCCTTGTTCTTGGAGAGCCAATTCATTCCCAGAATAACATCGATTCCCTTCGAGTTCATCACTAATAGATTGACAAGGAAGGGCACTTCGTTGACAATTACCGCCGCTTTATTCACACACTGGTTGATTAGAACTTTGGCCCCCGGGGCGTCTATAAGATACGACGTGTGGGTAGCACTGACTCTCAACCCGCTCCTCCAAACATAATCCGAAGATATAAAGGAGTGAGAGGCTCCTGAATCAAACAAAACCACTGCAGAAAAGATGTCAGAGTTGAAACTCATATCCAACGTAGCCATCAGGACGGTGTCACCCTCCTGAACCTCGTCGGCGGTAGTATGGCGAGCTCGACCACGCTTGGGAACGTGGGTCGCCTGCGAAGACTGCGGCGCTGACTGAGCCGGCGGTGGTCGCGGGGCACTCACCGCGGCTCCCGGCCTCGGATACGGGCACTCCCTCGAGAAATGGCCGACGTGGCCGCAGTTGAAGCAGGGACCACCTGAGCCACCGGTCACGCTCACTTGGGAGCCGGCTGGTCGTGCAGCCTGCCCCTGTGGAGCGGAGAACGCAGGACGTGGTACAAACCACATCGGCCGTGGGTACCTAGCCGACGGCACCTGAGACTGTGGAGGCTGACTCTCAGTGCGGGTGCGCTGCGAGCTACCACCCACAGAAGACGAGGAACCCCTCTTCCGCCTCTTCTCCTCTTGGTGGCTCTTGTACTTGAGCTCCACCGTGATCGACGTGCTCACCAACTCGTTGAAGTCGGCGAACTTATGCGCAGACAACCGGTCCTGCATCTTCGAGTTCAGGCCATTCACGAAGCGGCGCTGCTTGCGCACATCCGTGCTGACCTCCTCGGTAGCGTATTGTGCAAGGTGGTTGAACACCTGCACGTACTCCATTACCGCCCGACCCCCTTGCTTGAGGTCCTCAAACTCCCGCCTCTTAGCCTCCATGAGGCCACTCGGTATATGAAACGAGCGGAAAGCCTCACGAAACTCCGCCCACGACACGCGGTGATCGGCGGGGTGCATGGCCAGCAAGCCGGACCACCACGCACCCGCCGGGCCCTGAAGCTGATGGGCGGCGAAGAGCGCCTTCTCGTGATCCTCGCAGTGAAGAAGAACGAGCTTCTGCTCGATCGTCCGGAGCCAGTGATCGGCATCCAGAGGATCCTCAGCTCGCGAGAAGACCGGCGGCTGAGTCCGCAAGAAGTCCAAAAAGTCGTCTCGGCGCACGGCTCCACCTCCTCCATGAGGAGCCGCGTTGCGCACGAGAGCCTCCAGAAGCGCTTGGTTCGTCTGGAGGAGAGTTTGATTTGCTTGGCGGTTCTGCTCGATTTGCATGAGCACATCCGCCATGGTCGGCGGTGGAGGAGGGTTGTTCTGACCGGAACCCTCTGGAACCTCCCCACCACGCCGAGTGACAACCATTCTGAAATGCAAACAAAAGGGGAAACGTCAAATTCCGACTTAGCACAATGCACTCGCCGGATATATTGGTAGAACCCCGTAACACATGTACAAACATAAATACATGCATGAATGACATGAAATGATGCATGCTCGAACCTAACTACCGCTTCTTTCTCAAAACAAGAACCGCACCTGCAAGCATCAAAATCACAGGCAGTATACAACATTCAGAACGTACCCTTCGCGCTAGAAAGGGTAAGAGCGCGAACGGCCCTTGTACCACATGCCGTACAAGCGACAATCCATACGTCGATAACGACGTATTCACTTCCCGTAGACCCTACGGGACATCTCGTGTAATCGCCACACGAGTAGACGACCATGTCTCCCATCGCATGGTGGATGTTCATACGCTATTGCTAGCGTATTCACTTCCCGTACGGATCACCGTACGGAACATGCCGGGCCCCTGCCTCGCATCCGGCTGAGCCCTCGGTGATTAACCGCCACCGAGCGTCGTACCTTACCTTCCGACGATGCAAAGCCGAAGATGCAATGCTCAACATGAATTAATGCAGGGTCGAAGGCGAAACAATGTGGTATTAGACATATAAACGCCACTCATAATACGCATTTTAACTTAGGGGCATAAACGATAGCAGTTTAATACATATTGAACATGAAGAGGCGTAAACATAAATTGTGGGTTGTTTAGGTGGAGTTGTCGACTTACTAAACAACGCACTAATTATGTTTAGGCTACTGAACTAAACCAGGCTCTGATACCAAGCTGTGAGGAACCGTCCAAATAGTATTCTAATTAATCATCAGGAGGATCATTATTCATAATCACAACCTCGACGATTAACCAGAATACCATTCCGGTAGTCCCGGCACGTGTTTTGTGCCCAGGATCGGAACACATGCCTTCCAACTCAAATATCACAACACAGTTTAATAGAGAGCAAGTAATTAAACTGGATTACAATTATTAAACATGCAACTGCTTCCACAATTTACAACAAAAGAAGAACAGCAACAACTAAGTAGCGGAAGAAAAACCTATACAACAAAAGAGTATGGAGCCGTATGCCCTTAGGCTCCATACCAAAAGCGTCGGAGTTCGGAGTAGAATGTGCTACTCCTGCCCGCCACCCGGATCGGCAGGCAAAAAGTAGCCGAAAACTGCCTCTTCCCCGCCGACCTGTGAACCTGAAAACAACTTAAGGGCAGCACCCCTTAGTACGAAGGTACTAGCAAGTCTTACACAGTATGAGTATATATATTCTCGACTCCAAGGATCATGCATTTAAAGCTGTAGCAAGGATTAAGACATGTTTAAGTTCATTAAGCGGTAAGCAACCTAGACTCTAGGTGTAAGCAACTGACTTAACCAACCACCGACTCAAACTCTGCCAACCAACTGACCACAACAGATATGTAAACAAGTGTATAAAAGTAAACCATTACCACCAAACCACCAACCACATACCGACCAAACCACCCCAATCCAACCATGCCACAACCCATATCGAAACTCTACGACCAAAATATGGTCGCTCGGTGAAGATAAGCGATAGAGATGCTCATGACCGAGAGCGCGGCAGTTCGAACTGATTATACACCCTGCAGGGGGATACTCCTGGACCCACACGACACAGGGACCATACGGCTTGTGCCACCCGCTAAGATGCGCACAAGGGGGTACCCGTGACAACCTTTCCCAACCAGGCCCAACCATGTGGATCAACCATAGCTCGGCGAGGCGGTATTAGAACTACTCCTCGAGCAAACTAATACCGCTAAAAGCCCGGACTCAAACCGGACTCACACCGTCTATGACGAGGCCCACATGACCACGTCTGCGAAGGTAATCGGCTCGCCTACCATTATATCAGCATGTGGTGAGTAAGGTAAGTGCTAAAGCCGACTACACCGATGATCGGTGCTTAACCGGTGCAAGCGGTCTACGGTGTCCGGGTTCCCTTCCCGAACTGCCTGAGGACTCCTCGTGAGCAGATGACACCCCTAACACCGCCCACACCTCGTCTCAACTCACCACTCACCAAACCGACTCATCCTCAACACAACCACAAGTGTGAACAAGTAATAAGCCCTAGGCTCGCGACAACGGTGGACGCCGTCGTCGACTTCTACCGGAAAGCCTAAGTACCACTAAGCATAGCGAACTATAAGTAGACCTCGATGACTCCACTAGGCTCCTAGGAACAACACGGCACGTGACCAAAATGGGAGAATGCATAGGCATAGGTTCTACCCAACTCGGTACCCGACACATGCAATGTATACATAAGCGTAGATAACATATTAGATTTCAATTTGACACGGTGCAATATGATAGATGCTTGCCTTGCTGCCCTAGCTGCTGCTCACAGCTACCCGAGTCACAATCACCACTGCGGGAACCTCCGGGGACAGCCTCGTTCGCCTCGTTCGCCGGGTCGAAGTTCCCTAAAAGAATCACGCATGCAATGTAATGAATATGAATGACATGAATGAAAGATGCTTTACTGCAAGACAGCAGTGGAGATGCAATGCACTTATGCCATGAGTTAAAAGCCTTAGGGATTTCCTTATCTGAATTATTGTTTAACATTTGACAACTTCCTAGATTGATTAAGCTTACTCTAAGGTTAAATCCAAAAGAAAGTTAACTATACTTAACAAGAGGGCAACTCTTTTGAGTAAACAAGGAACCCACTAACAGGATTTACACAACTCAATTTATGGACTAACCAATTATGAAATGTTTAAAGATTGAAACCATTTTAACAACTTATTAATCCTCAGTAAGCATTTCATAAACCCTAGTATTATTAATAAACATGGCATAATTTAACAAGATTAACAGAATTTGGTTTGTCAATTTTGGACTCATCAAAAATTGTTTATGAATTATTGAAGATTAAACACACTCATTAATTGAATAAAAGTAATTATACCTTTCACAATACCTAGTATTTTTCATGTGTAGAGTATGACAATACAAGGCCAACAAAATTAGATTCATCAATTTTGGAAATACCAAACTTTAAGTATGAATTATCAAAGCCTAGACATAAACCATTAACTCAATAATTCAAAGCACACATTTCATGGCCACTAGCATTTTTAATGGACAGATCATGATACAATAAAACCAACAAAATTGGTTTTAGGAATTTTGGAGCTCTACACAATTTCCTATGCATTTTTCAAGTTTTCAGCCGATTTAACATTGAACAAATATTCTAATTCGCATTTTCGATTTTCTCTAATATTCAAATGGGCCCACGCCTTTTTCTACCGGCACCGGCCCAGCCCCAGCTACTGACCGGTGGGGCCGGCTCCCTTGACCGAAGTCAAAATCGGCCACGGCAGCTGCGCGCGCGCAACTGGAGGACGGCTGGCGGCTCTTGCGGTGGCTGCCGGCGGCGAGCGGCAGCCTGCACGGCTCGGCCGAGGGCAAAAACAGCATTGGCGCGAGCACGCGGTCATGGTGGGGGCACACGTCGACGCCGGCGACGGTCGGAGCACGGCGAGCGGCGGCGAGGGCAAAACTAGCACGGCGGCGGCACGGCTTTGACACGCCGACGGCGAACGGCGACGCAAGAAGCCCGGCCGAGCACACAAATACGTTCTACGTGAGCGCATAAAGCTAACAGCGCGCTTCCCGACCGACGAGCTCAATGGCGGCCCGACCAGCGGCGTGCGTGGGGAGGCGGCGGCGATTCAACCACCGCGGAACACCGCGCCGGCGTCGGGACATAGAGAAAACGGCGCGCGCATAAGGTGTACAGGAGCACGGGGAAGCTCACTGTGCAGTCGGTTGGGCCGGAGAAGTGAGGACATGGCGGGTCGACGGAGGACGGCGGAGCTCGGCTGCCGCCGTTGGAGAAGAAGGCGCGGACGGCTTCAATCCTTGCGGGAAACGACCGGGGAAGGAGGGGAAACGGCGGAGGAGGGCTTTGACGACCTCCCTCTGTGCTCTACCTTGCTCGGGCTCGGCGGAAAACACCGGCGGCGCGGTGATTTGGCCGGCGGCCAGTGCGTGTGCTCTGCGCTTTGATTTCCAGCCGCGCGAGAGAAGGAGCAGAGAGAGCGAGAGAGAGAAAAGGGCGGGGAGGGGAAGATAAGGACACGGCGCTGTGCTCGGCTTCTGGCAACGTGGCCTGGCCACCGAAGTCAACAAAGGCGGCCGCCGCTTGCTCTGTGAGAGCGGGAGAAGGGGGAGCAGAGCCGTGCGCGCGTGAAGGGGATGACAGGCTGGGCCGATGAACAGTAACCGGCCGGCAACAAAAATATCTTCACCACTTTGGTTATCAAGGTGGAGGTCTTACTGTGGTCTAAAAATTTTGGAACAAATTTTGTTGGCTTCTATAAATCATGAACAATCCATTTTACCTTGTTTGACCCAAAAAGCTTGCACCAAATTCAAATGAAAATTCTCTAAAGAGGCAAGCTTTTCTAACTTGTTTTGATTTTTATGCCTTTAAAACAATTCCCAAAAATTTGGGAAAATTCATTTATATTCTCCTCCTGACATCTATTAATTTCTAAAATTGTTTCCAGCCCTATGTTGTATAGCAATATGGTGAGTTGCTTGACAATGCATCAACTAATATTGATTTTTACGATTTGTTTAATTGAAAATTGAAATGCCTAAAATTGCTCAAAACCAAACAAATGATGCTAATGACACCCATTAGCACTTAACTACATGTTTTAGAAACTCTGGGCCGTGACATGAGCTCTAGTGGCGAAGCTAGAATTTGCGTAGCGGGGAGGCGCTGTGGCAGTGAAACGGTGGCAGAGACGACAACGCTCGGGCAACGGGTTTGAAAGTGAAGAGGCCAAGCGGAAGAGTGAGATATGACAGGTGGGTCCGCCGATATTATGAACACTGGATTGTCCGGTGATGACAGGAGTGAGCACCAGACAAAGCACTGCTCTATTTAACAAAACCTTTGAAATTTTGCATCTCCGCTAAAAACTGAACACTGGATAGTCCGACTCTGACCATATGCTCACCAAACCATTTTGTCTTAAAAATTCCAATAAGCACATCAGATGGTCTGGTGAAGTGAACTTTGAACTCGCCGGACTATTTCTTTCCAGTGAGAAATTTCTACCTCTAAAAAGAACATCGGAAGGTCCGGTGAAGCCAATTTGAAGAGCACCAGACATATTTCAAGAAATCTTAGCAAACATTGACAACCAAGCATCGGATGATCCGTTGAGATTAACAAAGGGAGCACCTGATCATCCAGTGAGAAGGAACGATTTCTGCTGAACTAAAATCTCGCGCTAAGTCCAAACTTCAAACAAACACACACGAAAACACATGTTTGGACCAGTTTGAGTGAAATCTCACCCTCTCAAATACTCATTTTCAAATATTTGCCAAAAGGCTATTGTCGGAGGATGAACTCCACAAGCGGGGATCCGGAGGGACCCCCTTTGAGATTCGACCGGGGGGATGATTCTGAATCTACCTTGTACGTGAAATAAATGAGAGTAAATGAGATGCATGTGGGATGGATGATTGGATGCTAGCGGAAATAAATGCTCAGGGGATTTTAGACAGGTTCGGGCCGCACGGAGCGTAATACCCTACTCCTGTGTGTATGCTATAAATGCTCTGGAAGTGCCTCTCTGAGGATCTCTTGAGTTACAAGGGTTTTTGTCTAAGTCTAGAGCTTCGTGTGTCTTGTTCTTCGTCTGTTGGGCTTCTTGAACTTTTGTCTTCCAGAGCCTGCCCTCGCCATCGGGATGCGCCGCCTCCTTTTATACCGTCGGGGGGGGGGGGGCGGACTTAGCATGCCCAGAAAGGATGGCACGAGTTCCAAGGCACCATAAATGGAAAGCAACCATCATGGGCTGCAGTTTGATGTTACGGGGGGGTTGAAAACGTGCCCCCGTCTGGTCCTGTTGTCATCATCCCGCTTTTCAGCGGGTGCTGCGGGGAGGGCCCACCGGGTAGCCACCGAGCAGCCCCACGTGCCAGCCCAGTCAGAGCAAGCCTGACACAGCAGAGCGGCAGGTGATATGCCTCGAGCCCTGTGTCGATATCCCGAGGCACACCGGATGACGTGCGATGGGACCCGCCGTATTAAATATCCCCACGCCTCCCTGCCAGGCAGTTGCAGGGACTGACAGCAGGCGCGGGGGAGTGGTTGGAAGTGACAGGCCATGCTCCCTCTTAAATGCAGCATCGGACCTCTAACCAACTGACACCTCACCGCTGAGCCCTTATGGGGACCACCGGCGAAGGACTTCTTAGACCCTCGGGGAACTGTGAGTGCTCAGGGACTACTATTCATAGCCCCGAGCACTCTCTCCCGGATATGCCTTTTCTTGGTCCTCGGGGACCACTATTCATGGCCCCGAGCGCCCTCTCCCGGAACTTGGCTTCTCGAGTCCTTGGGGAACCCAGGTACTCGGGGACCACTGTTCATGGCCCTGAGCACCCTCTCCCGGAACTTGTACTTCTCGGACCTCGGGGAGATAATCCCTGAGGGAGGGTGCCACGTGGCACTCTGCTGTCCTGGCCTTGGGACTCGGGGACCCCCGGTTCCCATGTTACCGACAGCTATCTTATAATAATTTTGAAATAAGCAATAAAAATCAAAGAAATAGGAGGAAAACTCTAAGAAAATGTTTAAGCCATATTGCCTATAAATTCAAAGATTAAGGCTTTAAATTCTCTAGGACATGACTCAATAGTCATTAAGCACTTATATCTTTCTAATCACACTTATGGAGGTGTATATTCACATGGAAAGCGAACAACATTCTCAAAGAGTGATATTCTCCTTTGTGATCTCTACCGCCAATGCACATGTAATGCATAACAAGTGCATGAATTAAACATGAGTGCAAATTATATGGCATGTGAGTGCATAGCTTAAATTAAACTATCTTGTCATATTACTTCCCTTCTCTATATTCTTCATGGTAAACCCAACAACATGCCTTGAGAGAAACTAAGGAACCACCATCTCAAGAAAAACCCATGTTCACCACTATCTTGAGAAGGTTAGATAAGCGCCTATCATAAATGCATCTATATGAAAAAAGCATCACATGACATTTGAAGCATTTATAACGTTTAGCTCACCTCACAACCTACTAAAAGTGGCTTCATCTAGAGGTTTTGTGAAGATACCCGCCAATTGATCTTCCGACCTTACACCACTAAGAGATATATCATTTTTAGCCACATGGTCTCTAAGGAAGTGATGACGAATATCAATGTGCTTTGTGCGAGAGTGTTGAACCGGATTATTTGTAATTTTTATGTCACTCTCGTTGTCACAAAAAGTGGAACCTTCTCTATATTAACACCAAAGTCTAACAAGGTTTGCTTCATATAAAGGATTTGAGCACAACATGCTCCGGCGGCTATATATTCCGCTTCCACGGTAGACAAAGCTACGGATTGCTTCTTAGAAGACCAAGAAACAAGGGACTGCCCAAGAAAGTGGTACCCACCCAAAGTACTCTTACGATCCACACGACATCCGACAAAGTCCAAATCCGAGTAACCCAAGAGTAGGAAACTAGCACCTTTGAGATACCACAAGCCTATGCTAGGTGTATGCTTAAGATATCTCAAGATTCTTTTTATGGTGCTAAGATGAGATTCTTTAGGATTAGCTTGAAAGAAAGTGCACATGCATACATTAAACATAATATCAGGCCTAGATGCGATAAGGTAAAGGAGAGACCCAATTATAGAACGGTAAAGCTTTTGGTCAATCGATTTACCCGATCATCTTAGTCGAGATGTCCACTCGTAGGTATCGGAGTCTTGATTGGCTTGCAATCATCCATCTTGAATTTCTTGAGAATATCCTTCGTGTACTTCTCTTGATGGATGAAAGTATCTTACTTCAGTTGCTTGATTTGAAACCCAAGGAAGTAGTTGAGCTTGCCAATCATTGACATCTCGAACTCTTTTGACATCAAGTCCCCAAATTCCTTGCAAAATTCCTTGTTAGTTGAACCAAAGATTGTATCATCAACATAAATTTGACAAAGGAAAAGCTCATTGTCAATGATCTTTGTGAATAATGTGGTGTCCACCCTTCCAATCTTGAATCCTTGATTGATTAGGAAGTCGCGAAGGCGCTCGTACCAAGCTCCTAGGGCTTTCTTGAGTCTGTAGAGTGCCTTGTACAATATGTAGACATGATTAGGATATCTATGGTCCTCAAAACCGGGAGGTTGTTCAACATACATAAGTTCATTAATGAAGCCATTTAAGAATGCACTCTTCATATCTATTTGATAAAACTTAATGTTATGATGTGAAGCAAATGCAAGATGCAAGAAGGATACGTTTCGCCGAAATCCAAGCCTTTCACTTGTGCGAAACCTTGAGCGACTAATATTGCCATGTTTCAAACCACCACACTGTTTTCATCTTGTTTGTTGCGAAAGACCCATTTTGTACCAATGACCCATATTGTACAAAATGAAGCATATTGAGAGCGAGTTCTTACTCCCTTTGATGGACTCCCAATGATCAAATCAATTGGGTGATCCTTTGAAATATGAGTTTGCTTCACTTGTGGCTCGTGGTGTGTCTTGCGGTGGTTCAACGTCTTGAGCTTGAGCTTGAGCTTCCTCTTGAGAGATGTGTGTATCATGTATTGGAAGATGTTGTTCATCTTTTTCTTCATCTTGATCCACTTGGGGTGCTAAGGAGATATGTGGAATGGAAGTAGTAGGCATGTCTTTGTCATCCTCCTTAGGCTTGATATCCCCAATAGACATCTTTTTCATCACTTCTCTCAAAGGTTCATCACCTACATCATCATAAATAATACCTTCTCCTTGGGAGCCATTAGATTCATCAAACTCCACATCACATGTTTCTTCAACAAAACTGGTGCCATTGTTGAATACTCTATATACTTTGAAGTTAGATGCATAACCAACAAGAAATCCAATATCACAATGACGCTCAAACTTCCCTAGGTGTTCTCTCTTTTTGAAGATAAAGCATTTATAACAAAACACCCGGAAGTAGGAGACATTGGGCTTCCTCCCAATAAGAAGCTCTTATGGCATTTTCTTCAATAGTCAATGGCACTTACACTCTATTTGACACATGGTATGCCATGTTGATTGCTTCCGCCCAAAACTTCGCCGGTGTACCATACTCATCCAACATAGCTCTTGCAAGTGTAATCAATATCTTGTTCTTCCTCTCCACCACACCATTTTGTTGAGGAGTGTAGGTAGATGAAAACTAATGCTTGATGCCTCTTTCTTCACAATACTCTTCACCTTGAGTATTCTTGAAGTCCGTCCCGTTGTCGCTTCGGATGTTCACTAATATTGCTTCAAACTCATTTTGAGCCCTCTTTGCGAATTTTTTGAAGATCCTAACGGTCTTTCTCTTGTCATCTAGAAAGAAAGTCCTAGTGTATCTTGTATAATCATCAACAATGACAAAGCAATAGAGATTATCACCAAGACTTTTGTAGGTGGTTGGTCAGAAGAGGTCCATGTGTAGTAGCTCCAAGGGTCTTGATGTAGACATCATAGCCTTGTAAGGATGTGAGCTTGCAATTTGCTTTCCCGCTTGGCAAGCACTACAAAATTTTTCCTTCTCGAAGATTACATCCTTCAAACCGACCACTATTCCATTCTTGAATGCCTTCTTGAGTTGGCTCATTCCAATATGAGCAAGTCGTCGACCAAAGCCAACCCAAAGATGTCTCGGTGAAGAGGCACATTGTCAAGCTAGCTTCATTAGATGAAAAATCCACAAGATATATATGTCCATGTCTAAAGCCTTTAAAGATTAGATCATTATGCTTCTTTCTAGTAATGACAATATCAACATCACTAAATAAGCATGTGAAGCCTAAATCACATAGTTGAGCTACGAAAAGTAAATTGAAACTAAGAGACTCAACCAAAAGTACATTGGAGATAGATAGATCATTGAAGATTGCCACCTTACCCAAACCTACCACATTTGCTTTTGAGTTATCACCAAAGGTGACTTTATCATGTCCGCCCACTTCATTTTCTAGAGAAGTGAACATCTTTACATTGCCGGTCATATGTTGTGTACAACTACTATCAAGCACCCAATGCTTTCCGCTGGCTTTGTAGTTCATCTACACACATAGGATTAAGCTTTTTGTTTAGGTACGCAACCAAGTTTGGTACCTTTCATGTGAGACACAAGATTCTTGGGCACCCAAATTTGCTTTGGAAGCTTGCTCTTTGCTTGAGTTCCAATGAACTTAGCCATGACTTTGCCACTCTTAAGTTTATGCAATAGAAAATGATGACCATTAAATGTAGACTTATATTTTGATAGCAAAATGGGAAGGGGTTTGGAAGGAATGAGACACTCCCTTGTGTGGTGACCGGTGACTTCACAATATTGACAATAGGAACCAACTTCTTTGATGAAGCACTTGTTTATCTCCGGTGACTTGATAACCTTTTCCATTGGGTTTGGGAAGCAACCAATGCCTCTCTTGTTGTAGTACATAGCATTCTTCATGAGGATTTCTTTATGCTTGTACTCCCCTTTAGTCAACCGGGCTACACATGAATTTAAGCTTGCAATCTCATCCCTAAGCTCTTTTTCCCTTACATGGTTAGTCTTTAGAGATGATGCATCATCACAAGAAGATGAGAAAGGTATTTCAAGGAGATCATCACAAGATGTAGATGTATTGATCTTAACTACTTTAGTACTAGACAATTCATTTAGAGAAGAATCAATGCCTTCATATGCAAGTTCAAGTCCTTGATATTTGCATTTCAAGTCAACATGCTCAACTTTTAGCTTTTTGTTACTAGCCTCAAGAGACTTGCTAGATGCAACTACTTCATTGTTTTTCTTAAGCACATCATTGTATTTAGCAAGAAACTCATTATGACTAGAACTAAGCATAGCATTAGCATTTTCAAGAGACTTGATTTAAGCTTTTTGTTTCTTGATGATAGTAGCATAGTCATTCATGAGCTTAGATAGATCACTAGGAGAAAGACCATCATCATCACTACTATCATCTTCATCTTGTTGTTACCTTTTGCCATGAGGTACATAAGTGGTATAGGTAGAGGTGCATCATCATCATTTGTGATAGCAAGGCCCACGAGGTTGTTGCCTTCATCATCGCTTGAGTCATCACTTGAGCTTTCGTCGGAGACCCATTCACCAACAATATAGGACTTGTGTCATCCATCCTTCTTGTTGAGGAGCTTTTTCCTTGAATACTTATCTGGGATCTTCTTCTTGTGCTTGTCCTCATCTTCATTTGCTTCAATCTTCTTGCCCTTGTTCATGTTCTTCTTGTTGGGTTGAGGGCAATCATATGACATGTGGCACCACAATTGTAGCATCTATTCTTGTCTTCTCCACCGAACTTGTCAAATTTCTTTGGGCAAAATTTCTTCTTGGGATCATAGTTTTAGCCCTTATTTTGGAATTTTGAGATCATCCTTGTAGTTCTTCTCATGACAATAGCAAGCTCCGTGTCAGAGTCATCATCATCACTATCTTCTTCATCGCTTTCGCTTGATGATGGGAGCTTTATCTTCTTCTTCTTCTTGTCAACAATCTTTGCCATGAGAGCAAGATTTTTCTTGGATGAATACTCATGATATCCAAATAAGAACATCTCGTGAGCACATATTTTCCCAACGACGTCGGTGATAGTCATGTCATTGATGTCCCTTTCATGAAGAAGAGAGATGACAATGTTGTATTGCGGCTTTGGAGGCACCATCAAGATCATACGAACAACGTCTCCTTGAGACAATTGAGTTAGTACAAGAGAGTTAATTTCTTCTACAAGCATATTCATGTGAGAATACATATCATTGCATAATTCATTTGGAAGCATCTTGAATTGATTGAGAGCATTCATAAGCACATGATACCTTTCCTCACGAATTTTTCTAGAACCCTCATTAATTTGACAAAGAGTGGTCCAAATCTAATTAGCATATTCCTTGGTACGAATTCTAGAGAAAACTTCTTCACTAATTCCCTCAAATATAGCATTCTTAGCCTTAACATTCCATCTAACTTGTTGGTCAGTGAAGGGGTGATCAAACCCAATGTAAGCGGCTAGCCAAACTTCAGGGGAAATAACCTTAAGATAGCTTGCCATGTGAACTTTCCAATAGGCGAAGTTCTTTCCATCGAACCTTGGCACACTACTTCCATTCTCTGAGTCCATTGCTCTAGGATTTAAAGCCTATCAAGAGCACGAGGTTCTGATACCAATTGAAAGGATCTAATGGCCCTAGAGGGGGGTGAATAGGGCACTAATCAAAAACAAAACCAACTACCAATTTCTAGAACAAGGAACAACCTTAGCCTAGAATGTATAAAAGCAATTAGACAACCTAGCAAAGTGAGCAGAGTATGCCAGGGCAATGAGGTTAACACTGAGAAGAAAAAGCAATTTGGAAAGTGAGAAAAAAACTTGAAGATCAAGATCCCTTGTCTCGTTTTCGATCTGCCCGAATCTCGAGGGCGAGATTCCTTTAAGGGGGGTAGATTTGTAACACCCTGATTTTCAGATTTCCCAAATTTCTAAAATTTTCCAAGATTATTGAATAGCTTCACCAGTAGTATAGGTTTAAAACCATTTTCTTAATCAATCAATCAATATAGGTTAATATTTGGTGTGCATTGCATGCTGAGTTTTGCTAGGAGCCAGGTTGTCGGAGGGTGAACTCCTATCGCAGGGATCCCGAGAGACCCCCTTTTAGAGATTCGGCCGGGGGGATGATCCTGAACGAGCTTGTTTTGGGAAATAAGCGGGAAACGGAAATAAATGCAGTGGCTGGTGGGAGATGATCGTCCTGGTGCGAGAAAGATGGGTGCACCGGGGTTTAGACAGGTTCGGGCCGCACGGGGGCGTAACACCCTACTCCTGTGTGAGTGCTATATCTGTCTTTGAAGGGAATTCTTCAAGGATGTATCTGGTTACAAGAGAGAGCCACTTACTGAGAGCTTGAGGCTCTCGTGTTCTAGCTTGGCTTGAGCTGGTTTGAGCGTCTGCGTCCTCTTTCTTTTTCTTCTTACGGTCTCCCTTTCTACGTGTTCTCCATCCTTTCCTTTTATAGGCGCGCCGACCTCGACATATCCTGAATGGGAAAGAGGGGGTGCCAGTGCCAAGGTGCCACGGAGAAAGGCGTCATCATTCCGTCTTGGCGAAGTGACAGGGGCGGTGGAAAAATGCGGCGCGCATCCGACCACCCGCCACTGTGGATGCCCTCGGGCGCCATTAAGGGGGCCCACCGGGCAGCCTCAGAGGTGCCCGGTGCGCCCACCCTGTCTTGTTCTTCTGCCAGGGCAGGGTGGCAGGCGGAGCGCTTCGATTCTGGCAACGTTATCCCGAGGCACCCGGATGAAACGGGACGGGACCTGGGGTGCTCGGGAACCTAGAGGCTACGGCCCCGAGCACCTTCCCCCCGGGACTTAGTTTTCTCTTATCCTGCAGGGTGGACCTCGCGGGATGGTGACATGTGGCGGATGGCCGGCCCGATCTCGGGATTCAGGGACCCCTGGTTCCTAATACACCGACAGTAGCCCCCGGGTCCATTGGTAGGCGACGGGACGGAGACTGCGGATGGGCCCTTCGTCGCGGCCTAGGCCGAGGCTGGCGCAGATGCCATGTGGCAAGCTTTCGAGAGGTGGCCCTTGTGGACCCAGACCTCAAGTATGCCCCAACGGGAAAATGAGTGGACGCGTGTCCACACAACTTCCGAAGGGTATGATGACCATACGGGCGGCACGCGCGGTCGCCGTGAAGATCGAGGAAAATACGCCTGGCAGCCGCTGACATCGCGCGATCGGCGGGAGATTCGCCTGGCAGTTGCGTCGATCGAGGCGACGCTTCGCCGAGCGAACCGTTTGGGTGGCAGTTTTTGAACTTTGAGATATAAAAGGGGGAATGGATCGGTCCGTTCCCCTCTTTACGCTCTCTCGCACTTGTGCTCCTGCCTTCTTTGTGCTCCGAAGCCCTTAGGAAATTCTCAGGCGACCGGAGCATTCTTCCTTCTCTCTCTCTCCACCACCAAAACACCTTCCATCTTTGCCGAGATGACAAGGGTTGGAGGAGGATGCCGGGATAAGGCTTCGGATAGCATCTTGCCGGAGTCTCGTCTGAGGAACGAGGAGGCGGCGGACAAAATCAGGAAACTGCTGGTGCCGGAGGGGCAAGAAGGTGCTGTGGTGGTGAGGCCAGCGAGCCTGACGCCGGCGACGACCGTCCCGGGGCGGATCATCCTCTTCACCTCCTTTGTGGCGGCGGGGTTGGTGCCGCCGTTCTCCGCCTTCTTCCTGCAAGTGCTGGAGACGTACGGCATTCAACTAGTGCACCTAAGCCCCAACTCTGTGGTGGTGTTGGCGGTCTTCGCGCATCTCTGCGAAATGTTCGTGGGGGTGATGCCGTCGGCGACGCTGCTTCGCTATTTCTTCGTCCTTCGGCCGGTGGGGAAGAAGAGGGGGCACTCCACGGCGGATGTCGCGGGGTGCTGCAACCTTCGGCTCCGGGATGGCCTGGGGGATCAGTACATTCCCCAGGTGCTGCGCAGCAAGTGGGAGGAGTGGCGACGGGACTGGTTCTTCGTCGACGTCGACCCCCACGAGCGCCTCGAGCTGCCGGAGGCAGCGGCGGAACCTCGGCGATCGACGTGGGAGGCGCTGCCACCAGAAGATACGAGGCTGAAGCCGGTGCTGGAGCGCATCCTGGAGCTGCGCGAGTCTGGGCTGACCTCCGTCATGGTGGTCGTGGACTTTCTGCGCCGTCGGCTGGCGCCCTTGCGAGAGCGGGCCCGGCCGAGCTGGTTCTATACCGGGCCAGAGGACATCACCAGGACCCAGATCGGCGCGAGCTGGGATCTGGGGCAGGCGGAACTGCGGGGGATGACAAGGGTGATCACCGGAACGGAGGACATGGGCCGGACGGAGCTCCCGTGGCCAGAGATGGCGCTCTGCGCCAACCCCAACCGGGTGGCCATTATGGCGGGGCTGCCGGAGTCCCGAGGCCTCCGAACTCCCCCGGCTAGAGGAGCTACTTGGCGAGGAGACTACTGCTAGCTCGGCGCGGGCTGGTGACGGGGCCGCCGCAAGCAGTAGCCGCCATGCCAGAGAGGAGGGCGCCACTGAAGTCGTAGAGGAGGTGGCACCGGGAGACCGGGGAAAGCGTCCCAGGGCCCTGATTCTAGTGCCGGACTCTCCGCCGTCGCCGACGGCGGCGGCGGCGTTCCCGGTGCTGGCGCCGCGACTGGTGCGGATGGGGCCTGTGCCGGCGCCAGAGACCCGCGCGGCGGATCCTGAGCCCCGCGCGGCGGCACCCGAGGCCCGCGTAGCGGCCCCGCCGAACCCCCAGCGGAAGAGGCGGCGGGAGGAGTCCGGACTGAGGGCGCCGAACCCAGACATTAGGCTCCCAGCGGCCAAGTGGCAGTATCGGTGAGTCTCCTTTCTTGCTTTTTCCTGGGCATTTCTGGCCCGAACTAAGCTTTGACAATTTTCATCTGTCTCCCGTAGGCCGGCCGCGGGTGCCATTGCGACGGGGGAAGCGCGGGAGCCAAGGCCAGAAACGAGCCCGCCTGCAGCTCCGACGGAGGCGGGTACCGGAACGGCGGAGGCGCCAATCGTCGTGGCGGCCAGCGGGAGAGAGACGGAGGCGGCGGCCGAAAGGAGGACGGAGCAAACGTCTGGATCCTTGGCGTCGGCGGAACCTACCCCGGGCGTGGAGAGCCCGGGGCGGATGATGGTGGAGGCGGACGCTTTGCCGGGGCAGGCGGACAGGGCGGCCGATGCGGGAATGCGGCCGCCGTCCGAGTCTTCGGCGCCGGCGGAGCCTACCCCGGGCAGGCAGAGCCCGGGGCGGATGGCAGCGCAGGGCCCTGCAGAGAGCTCGGCCCCCCTGGAGGCACTCTGCGGAGAAGCTTGGGCCCCACCGGTGCCCGGCCAGCCCGCCGACCCTTTCCTGGCCGCCATTGAAGGCGTCAAAGTAGCGGTCGGGCGGCTGGGCGCAGCGGTGGACGCCAAGGAGGGGGAGCTTGAAGCTGAGCGCGCCCGCCTGACGTTGGAGAAGGCGCAGCTGGCGGGCGCCCAGGAGGAGGCCCGTGCGGTGGCTGTGCGGGAGCAGAAGCTCCTAGAAGATATCCGCGCGGAAGCCGCGCGGGAACAAGAAATTTTGAAGAACGTGCGGGCAGAGGCCGCGCGGGAACGAGAAGACGCCGCCCGCCTGGCTGAGGCGTCGAAGCAGCAAGCTGCCGAGGCCCTTGCCAGGATGGGGCAGGCGTAGGAGAGGGAGGTAGCAATCGCAGCCTGGGAACAGGCTGCGGAGGAGCGGCAAGCTGAGCTGACCCGCCGGGAGGGCGCGGCCGAGAAGACGTGCGCCGACCTCCAGCGCAGGGAAGACGACCTTCGGAAGATCAGGGAAGAGATCCACCGTTGGGAGGAGGACGTTTCCTTGCGGGAGGTGAACAACGAACTATTAGCGTCGGAGCTCGATGTTCGGGAGGATTTGGTGACTCAGCAGGAGGACGTGCTGGCCCGGCGGGAGGGCGAGCTGGGTCGCCGAGAAGGCGAACTGAGTCGCCGAGAGGGCGAGGCTGACGCGGCTACGGCGGCCATGGCGACCAGGGCGGAGCAAAACGCGAAGCATGAGGCGGAACTGGCCCCCCGCAAACGCGCCTTATCCGAGATGGTGGCCAAGATGAAGCAGGCTGCCACCCCCGCAGCAGTTGGCGGTTCTTCCGGTCCGGTCGGGAACCAGGGACTCGAGGCGCAGCTGCGGGCCGCCAAGGAGAAGCTCGAGACCGCCTTTGTCTCGTGGGTCAACCTCGAGCATATGTTGGAAGACGTACTCCGGCGGATGCGGCGGGCCGTAGAGAAGGGTGGTCTCGGACGGCTCGTTGGAGACGAGAAGGGCGACGGCCCCGCACGACAAGTGTTGGGGCTGCAGCAGGTCTGCGAGCGCCTCGAGGCCCTGCCTTGGGCAGTCCAGGAACTCGCTGCCCGGGAGGGACGTGGCTTGGCACATGCAGTGGCCGAGCACGTTCTGGCCTGCTACCGAAGCAGGGACCCAAACTTCCCGCTGGAGCCGGCGCGGGAGGGGGTGGTCGAGGCTGAGGAAGAGGCCGCCCGGGTAGCGGTCCGGAGTACCGCCGCCGTGGTGGCGGCCGGCTTCAGGCGAGAGGTGCCGCCGCCGCCAGCCCCCTGGGACGACTCAGAGGATTCAGCTGACGCCTCTGCTGCCGACTAGATCTTTTGTAGTCTTTTTTCTTTTGTTGTCTTGATGAATGTAGATGTAGGAGTGAAACCTTAGAAAAAGCCTTGTATATATCCTGTGAATATTAATGGCAACTTTTCCTTGGGCTCGCAACTCCAGTTTCTTTGAGTGTTTGATGTTCCTTCTGGTGTTTTGTCCGGAAGTCCCGGGGAGTACTCAGTCGGGCCGTTCCCGACCTTCCCGTCCCCGAGAATGAAGTTGTCCTGATCGCTGCTGCTGGCGTAGTCGGCCTTCGAGCTCTCGCAAGTCCGCATTTGCCTAAGTTAAGAAACAAAGACACAGACTTCCTTGCCCGGGAGATAGATCGATCCCGCTCGGAACACGCCATACCTAGTGAACACTTTTTCACTTTGCGACCACTCAGTTAGTAGAAGGGAGACGCGTGCGGGGGAGAATGTGACCAAGAGTCCTCGTGGTCCGGTGGTGCCCGGGCTTTAAAACGGGCCGGACCGAGCACTGACAGCCTGCCCCCGAGGCCTGAGCTCCGGACTACTCGAGCAGCTCGAGTGATAGGATTACCCAGGGTACCCGAGGACTCGGTAGTGCTCGGGGTCCTTAAAAGCGGACCGAACACCACGACCACCACGAAGGGCTTCGGTCAGACATTACCGCACGCGCGCTACTCCTTTCTACAAACCGCTCTGTCGTTCTGAAAAAAAGTAGACACGTGGTAGGGTTTTTGCGTGCGAGGAGACCACCTCGCCGAACAGATTAAAGCGCGAGAGCCCCCGACAGTGACTCGAGGACATAAATTTACTTAAAGCAGACTTGTCTGAATATAACCACTCACCGGACAGCTGTCGATCTTCCGGCCAACCGATCCAGGAGGGGTGTGCTTCCGAGCTCGGGTGCCCGGGGACTTGATTCTTTCAACGGAGCGCCCGAGTGCCCAGAGGCATACGAGGCTCCTGGGGTCGGGTGATCTCGACCACCCATGCATAAGTGGTAGGATCACCCGAGGACCCTTGGGGCCGACCAGAGACCGGGGCAGCGAAGCCCTCGCGGCCGAACTGCTCGTGATTGCCAGCCTGTGACTTAAGAGAGAATATAGAATTTCTTTGTCTGGTGCGCTCTGTTAGTGCGGTACTTGCTATAGACTGCTCTCGTTTTCGACCCGAGACCTCTCGAACACCCAAACCAACGGATAAGAGCGGGCAGAGGCATAACCCAGAGGTCCTATGGTTCGATGGCGGCCGGGCATGACAGACCAGACCGAGCACCAACAGCCCGCTCCGGGGGCCCGAGCTCCGGACTACTCGAGCGGCTCGAGCGATGGGATTACCCAGAGCACCCCGAAACTTGGTAGTGCCCGGGAGCTTGCCACGACACTGAACACCACAGCCTACCATGCCGGACGTAAGTCAGCGGCGACTGCTCGCATGCATACCGATTGGGATTCTTTTATCAGCGGGGAAAATGAGAGAGCGAACTTTTTCTCGCACAACCGAGCACCTCATCAGACAGATTAAACATACGGAATCCAGAAAAATATGTTGACATAGTGATTGCTTATCGAAATACTGAATGTGCAATATTTACAAGGTTGGGCGACAGCGACTTACCCAAGGGGCGAAGCCCTCGGACTGCTTGGGCGGGGAGAAGCCCCCGGCCTTGCTGACCTGAGCCGCGAGCACGACCATCTACGGGTAGAAGCGTCGGAGATGCTCGATGTTCCACGGATTCGGGAGTGGCTGTCCTTCCTCCGTCGCCAACCTGAAAGAACCTGCCCGCGGGACCGCGATCACGTTGAAAGGACCTTCCCACACAGGGGACAGCTTATTCATTCCTTCGCGCGACTGGACGCGTCGGAGAACTAGGTCCCCCACCTCGAGAGACCGGGCCCGGACATGGCACAGATGATACCGCCGTAGACTCTGCTGATACCGAGCCGCCCGGACAGCGGCACGCCGCCGGCGCTCTTCCAGGTAGTCCACATCGTCGCGTCTTTGCCGCTCCTGCTCACCCTCAGAGTATGCATGCACTCGAGGGGAGCCCAGAGTGAGCTCGGAGGGGAGGACTGCTTCGGCGCCATAGACGAGGAAGAACGGAGTCTCCCCGGTGGCGCGGCTTGGCGTAGTCCGATTGGCCCACAGCACGGCTGGTAGATCGTCCACCCATCCCTTCCCGTGCTTAGCGAGCACGTTATAGGTCCGAGTTTTGAGGCCCTTTAGTATCTCCGCGTTGGCGCGCTCGACCTGCCCGTTACTCCGAGGATGAGCGACAGAAGCGAAGCAGAGCTTGACGCCGAGATCTTCGCAATAGTCCCCGAACAAGGCACTTGTGAACTGGGTGCCATTGTCGGTGATGATCTGGTTCGGGACGCCAAAGCGGCTGGTGATGCCGCGGATAAACTGGAGCGCCATGTTTTTGGTCACCTTGATGACTGGGACCGCCTCCGGCCACTTGGTGAACTTGTCGATAGCGACATATAGGTATGCATAGCCCCCGATTGCTCGGGGGAATGGACCCAGAATGTCCAAACCCCAGACCGCGAAAGGCCATGACAGGGGAATGGTATGAAGAGCCTGAGCTGGCTGGTGAATCTGCTTTGCATGGAACTGGCACGCCCTGCAGCACTGAACCAGCTCGGAAGCATTCTGGAGAGCTGTAGGCCAGTAGAAACCTTGCCGGAAGGCCTTCCCGACCAGCGTGCGGAACGATGAATGGCCACCGCACTCGCCCTCGTGGACCTCAGCGAGAAGATTGCCGCCTTCTGCCCGGGAGACACATTTCAGGAGGACACCTCCTGCGCTACGCCGGTAGAGATCCCCATCTACTATGGCATAGCGTCTGGACTGCCGCGCAACTCTTTCGGCAGACGCCTCATCCTCGGGTAGGAACTTTTCTTTCAAGTACCCTCGGATGTCAGACATCCACGAGGCATCTTGAGAACATTCGGCGAGCACAGCGCACTCGCCGGACGGCGGCGCCCTGACGGGGCTTCCCACTGAGGGCACCGCCGGGGTCCCCTGAATTGAGTTCGAGGTTTCCCCTTCATCCTGTTCGGCAGGCAGGACGGAAGGCCGTACGAGTCTTTCTTCAAAGACTCCGGCAGGGACGCGCGCACGTGAGGAGGCCAGGCGAGAGAGCTCGTCGGCCGGAGCATTGTCGCGGCGAGGGATATGCCGCAATTCGAGGCCGTCGAAGCGTCTCTCGAGCTTTCTGACTGCAGCCACGTACGCCGCCATTTGAGGATCCGTGCACTGGTACTCCTTGGATACCTGGTTGACGACTAGTTGGGAGTCCCCTTTGACCAGGAGGCGACGAATCCCGAGCCCCACCGCAGCCCAGAGGCCGGCGATGAGACCTTCATACTCCGCCATGTTGTTGGATGCGCGGAATTGCAACTGTACGACGTACCGGAGCTCTTCACCCGTTGGGGAGGTGAGAACCACTCCGGCCCCTGCGCCTTTTAGAGAGAGGGAGCCGTCGAAGTGCATGACCCAGTACCCGGGCGCGTCGTGCCCGGGATAGGCAGAAACCTCTTCTGGGACGACGCAGGGGACGGGTGTCCATTCTGCCAAGAAGTCGGAGAGCACCTGGCTTTTGATTGCCTGGCGACTGACGAAGTGTAGGTCGAACTCCGCCAGCTCTACTGCCCATTTGACAACACGCCCGGTGCCTTCCCGGTTCCGGAGAATGGGTCCCAGTGGATAAGTGGTAACCACCGAGACCTTGTGCGCCTGGAAGTAGTGGCGCAGCTTCCGGGAGGCGACGAGCACGGCATAGAGTAGCTTTTGCGCCTGGGGATATCTTGTCTTGGCTTCCCGGAGGACTTCGCTGACGAAGTACACCGGTCGCTGCACCCGGCGAGCCCGGACGGCGGCTCCACCCGGGGGGCTACTGCAGCCCCCAGGGTTGGCGGCACGGTCGAGGCTGGCCGGGCACTCGGGCTCGACTCCTTGGCTGGGAAGAGCAGTGTGCTCGGGCTCGACCCCTTGCCCAGGGGGAGCCGCGAGGACAAGTGAGTGGTCGGGGGCCTCTGGGAGCTGGGACCCAGCACCCGGCCCCAAACACTCGTCGCGCTCCACCACCAGCACTACGCTCACGACCTGAGGAGTGGCCGAAATGTAGAGTAGTAGGGGCTCACCTTGAAAGGGAGCCACCAACACGGGTGGCGAAGTAAGGTACTTCTTTAAGTCACGGAAGGCCTGCTCGGCCTCCGGCGTCCAGTCAAAACGACCGGATTTCTTCAAAAGCTTGAAGAGGGGGAGCCCTCGCTCCCCGAGCTTGGAGATGAAGCGCCCAAGGGCTGCCATGCAGCCGGTGAGGCGCTGGACCCCCTTGAGTCGAACCGGGGGTCGCATCTGCTCGATGGCCCGGATCTTTTCTGGATTGACCTCGATCCCTCGGCCAGAGACCAAGAAACCAAGGAGCTTGCCCGCCGGCACCCCGAAGACACACTTCTCCGGGTTGAGTTTGAGGCGGGTAGAACGGAGACTGTTGAAAGTCTCGGCAAGGTCCTCGAGCAGGGTGGCATGGTCTCGGGTTTTGACCACGAGGTCGTCGATGTAAGCCTCGACGTTACGGCCAACCTGCGAGTCAAGAGTAATACGAATAGCGCGCTGGAAGGATGACCCAGCGTTGCGCAAGCCGAAAGGCATTGACATGTAGCAATAAGTCCCCACCGGGGTGGTAAAAGCAGTTTTTTCCTCGTCCCCTACGACCATGCGAATCTGGTGATACCCAGAGTTTGCATCTAGAAAGCATAAAAGATCGCATCCCGCAGTTGAATCTATAATTTGATCAATGCGAGGTAAGGGGAAGGGATCTTTAGGGCAAGCCTTATTTAGGTCGGTGTAGTCCACGCACATGCGGAGCTTGCCATTGGCCTTTGGGACGATGACTGGGTTTGCTAGCCAGTCAGGGTGGAGGACTTCTCGGATGAATCCGGCGTTGAGGAGCTTGCTGACCTGCTCGCGGATAAACTCCTGGCGCTCTGGCGCTTGCCGCCGGACCTTCTGCTTCACCGGGCGGGCGTCCGGACGCACCGCCAAGTGATGCTCGATCACCTCCCTAGGGATCCCGGGCATGTCGGACGGTTGCCAGGCAAACACGTCTACGTTAGCCCGGAGGAAGGCGACGAGCGCGCTTTCCTATTTGCTGCCCAGGTCGCTACCGATACGGACAACCTGGGTAGCGTCTTCGCCCACCACGACCTCCTTCGTTGGAACAGAGGTGTCGGCGGCGAGTCGGGGTTTGGATGAAGAGGGTCCCGGGCCCCCTGTAGAGCCATCGACCTCGGCCTGCGCTGAGACCAGAGCCATGTATGACTGTTCAGCGCAGGAGACGGCGCCGCAGGAATCGGCGATCACAGAGATGGAGCCTGCAGGGCCGGGCATCTTAACCGTAAGGTATGCATAATGCACGGCCATCATAAACTTGGCGAGCGCCGGACGCCCGAGAATGGCGTTGTAGGGGAGAGGGAGCTCCGCGACATCGAAGAGGACGCACTCCGTGCGGAAGTTGTCCCGGCTTCCGAACGTGACAGGCAACTCAGCCTGCCCGAGGGGCAGGGAGTGCCCAGGGGTCACTCCACAGAAAGGGAGCGACGGCTTTAGGCGTCGGGAAGACACTTGTAGCTTCTCAAAAGCCTCCTTAGAAAGGAGGTTGAGGCCAGCACCACCGTCGATCAGCACCCTGCCAACCTTGACATTGCAGACAGTGGGGGACACTACCAAAGGTAGTCACCCCACGGCTGCAGTACTGGCGGGGTGATCAGCCATGCTGAATGTGATCGAAGTATCCGACCACCTTAGGGGCCTTGCGGCCTCTTCGCTCGGGGTTGTCGAGCACACCTCGCGTCGCATGACCTTGATGCCACGGCGCGAGGAAGGCGTATACGTGCCCCCGTCGATGAAGGCGACGGTGTGCTCGGACTCCTGGAAGCCGAGCTCGGCGTTGTCGGGGGCGACCTCAGTATCGCCTCCTCCACGGAACTCGTCACGCTCCCTCTGGCGCTGCTCCACGAGTCCTTTGACCGTACGACACTCCGTGAGGTCGTGCCATCTGGTCAGGTGTATGGGACACCATTTACCTGGCTCGGGCCCCGCGGGAGCGGGGGCCCTCGCTGGAGCGGGAGCTCGTTTAGGGGCCGGGGCTCTCGCTGGAGCTGGTGCCCTTGCTGGAGCCGGGGCCCTTGTAGGCATGGAGGCCCGAGGAGGAGCCCGAGCAGGGGCCCTGACGGGGCGTCGATCGACACCCGGCCGGCGCTCTTGCCGGTGATCGGGCTCTTGCGGCACCCTGTGAGCGGGGACCTGGGTTGGCTCAACGGGAGCGGCCTCGCACTTCCTTCTCTTCTTCTTTTCCCGCTTGTCGGAGTGGGAAGAACTTGGCTGGTCGGAGGCGGGGCGAGGAGCATGCCACGCCCTGGCCTCCGCAGCCATGGCGCACTTATCGGCCAGTGCGAAGAGTTCCGCAGTGGTCTCGATCTCGTGCGTACCTAGCTTTTCGAGCATCCGCTCATCGCGGACGCCCTGCCGGAAAGCAACAATAACAGCGTGGGGGGCCACTCGTGGAATGGTGTTGCGAACCTGACTGAAACACTGTATAAAGCGCCATAGCGTCTCCCCTTCCTGCTGTTGGACGGTGTGGAGGTCGCACTCCAAACCGGGACGCGTAAACGTGCCCTGAAAGTTGGCCACGAACTGGTGGCACAGGTCATCCCAGGAGCCGATAGACCCTGGGGGTAAGTTCATAAGCCAAGAGCGGGCGGAGCCCCTCAGGGCAACATGAAAGTAGTTTGCCATCACCTTTTCGCTGCCTCCGGCCGCTTGGACGGCCGTTGTGTAGATCTAGAGGAACTCGATGGGGTCGATGGACCCGTCGTACTTCTCCGGCAGCTCGGGGCGGAACTTGGAAGGCCACCTGACCCGGCGGAGCTCGGCGGTGAAAGCACGGCAGCCGGTGCCGTACCCCGCAGCGTGAGCGGGGGTCCTCGGTGGCGAGTGGCGGCGAGCCGGGGATCCCCGGTGGCCGTGGGCCGGGAGAGAGGAAGCCTGGTCCTCTGCCCCGACCCCGTGCCGGGTCTCCCGCTGATGCTCGAGAGTAACTCGGGCATCCTCATGGCCCCTCCGCTCGTCAAGGCGCAAACGAAGGTCCTGGGCTTCAGATGCGACCAGGGGGACGGCACTCCGCCTGGAGACCCCTCGGCCCGTGCGGGTGTTGCCCGTTGAGGAGCCGGCTCTGGCGGCACCATGCCGGGAAGTGGTGTGAGGACTCCCGGCCTGCACCTGGCGACGAGCAGTGCCGACCAAAGCGACGACATCTTGTATCCACCGGCCTTCCGGAGTGTTCGGCGTGGCCTGAACGGGCGGGTGCCTAAGGAGAGCATGTGCTGCAAGCAGCGCGCTCCCTGGGCTAGCCTCGCTGAAAGCGAGCCCGCGTCGTGGTGGCACCCGACGCGGTCCAGAGGCGGACCGGGCGGCCGGGGTCCCGACCACCTGCTGGGGGTCGGAAAGTGCGTCAGCAGCGGCGGCGGTGGCCCTGATGTGCCCAACGCCTTGATCCCCTTGAGCGGGAAAAAATGCGCAGGTGGATGGTGGCTGTTGCTGGTACGCAGTAGCGACTGGGCCTCCTCTGGCGTCAGGCAGCGCCCCGTCACTGGAAGTGGAGCCGGAACGCTGGAGGCGATGCCACCGGCCGTCTTTTCCTGTGGGGAAAAAAAAGCGAAACAAACAATCCAGGGATATTCCCCCCTACCTGGCGCGCCAGCTGTCGGAGGGTGAACTCCTATCGCAGGGATCCCGAGAGACCCCCTTTTAGAGATTCGGCCGGGGGGATGATCCTGAACGAGCTTGTTTTGGGAAATAAGCGGGAAACGGAAATAAATGCAGTGGCTGGTGGGAGATGATCGTCCTGGTGCGAGAAAGATGGGTGCATCGGGGTTTAGACAGGTTCGGGCCGCACGGGGGCGTAACACCCTACTCTTGTGTGAGTGCTATATCTGTCCTTGAAGGGAATCCTTCAAGGATGTATCTGGTTACAAGAGAGAGCCACTTACTGAGAGCTTGAGGCTCTCGTGTTCTAGCTTGGCTTGAGCTGGTTTGAGCGTCTGCGTCCTCTTTCTTTTTCTTCTTACGGTCTCCCTTTCTACGTGTTCTCCATCCTTTCCTTTTATAGGCGCGCCGACCTCGACATATCCTGAATGGGAAAGAGGGGGTGCCAGTGCCAAGGTGCCACGGAGAAAGGCGTCATCATTCTGTCTTGGCGAAGTGACAGGGGCTGTGGAAAAATGCGGCGCGCATCCGACCACCCGCCACTGTGGATGCCCTCGGGCGCCATTAAGGGGGCCCACCGGGCAGCCTCAGAGGTGCCCGGTGCGCCCACCCTGTCTTGTTCTTCTGCCAGGGCAGGGTGGCAGGCGGAGCGCTTCGATTCTGGCAACGTTATCCCGAGGCACCCGGATGAAACGGGACGGGACCCGTGCATTTAATGGACCCACGCCCCCCTGCCAGTGCATGGCAGGGTCTGACACTGGGGCGTGGGCAGCTGAGAATGTCAGGATGTTAGGCCGCGCGTGCCTATTAAATGCGGCATTGGGCCTTTGACTGGGTGACACCCCGACGATGGGACCCTTCGGGTCGTCGGACGATCTTGCGTGAACCTTCGGGGAACCGAGTCCTCGGGGGCTGCCACGTGCAGCCCCGAGCCCTCTCTCCCGAGCACTTCGGTGAGACCTTCAGGGAACCGAGTCCTCGGGGGCTGCCACGTGCAGCCCCGAGCACTCTCTCCCGAGCACTTCGGTGAGACCTTCGGGGAACCGAGTCCTCGGGGGTGCCACGTGCAGCCCCGAGCACTCTCTCCCGAGTACTTGGGTGAGACCTTCGCGGAACCGAGTCCTCGGGGGCTGCCACGTGCAGCCCCGAGCACTCTCTCCCGAGCACTTCGGTGGGACCTTCGGGGAACCGAGTCCTCGGGGGCTGCCACGTGCAGCCCCGAGCACTCTCTCCCGAGCACTTCGGTGGGACCTTCGGGGAACCGAATCCTCGGGGGCTGCCACGTGCAGCCCCGAGCACTCTCTCCCGAGTACTTGGGTGAGACCTTCGAGGAACCGAGTCCTCGGGGGCTGCCACGTGCAGCCCCGAGCACTCTCTCCCGAGCACTTCGGTGTGGCCTTCGGGGAACCGAGTCCTCGGGGGCTGCCACGTGCAGCCCCGAGCACTCTCTCCCGAGCACTTCGGTGGGACCTTCGGGGAACCGAATCCTCGGGGGCTGCCACGTGCAGCCCCGAGCACTCTCTCCCGAGTACTTGGGTGAGACCTTCGGGGAACTGAGTCCTCGGGGGCTGCCACGTGCAGCCCCGAGCACTCTCTCCCGAGCACTTCGGTGTGGCCTTCGGGGAACCGAGTCCTCGGGGGCTGCCACGTGCAGCCCCGAGCACTCTCTCCCGAGCACTTCGGTGGGACCTTCGGGGAACCGAATCCTCGGGGGCTGCCACGTGCAGCCCCGAGCACTCTCTCCCGAGTACTTGGGTGAGACCTTCGGGGAACCGAGTCCTCGGGGGCTGCCACGTGCAGCCCCGAGCACTCTCTCCCGAGCACTTCGGTGTTTGGATCATCGGGGGACTACAATACTCGCGGATAAGTGAGAAACCTCCCGAGCACTTCCTTCCCGGTACTTGGACTCTGCGGATCATCGGGGAACTGAGGTGCTCGGGAACCTAGAGGCTACGGCCCCGAGCACCTTCCCCCCGGGACTTATTTTCTCTTATCCTGCAGGGTGGACCTCGCATGATGGTGACATGTGGCGGATGGCCGGCCCGGTCTCGGGATTCAGGGACCCCTGGTTCCTAATACACCGACACAGGTAAATGCATTAGAGTTATTTTTCCTTTTCTTTCTCTGTGGTGTTTTGAGTGAAAAAGATTTTGAAAAGGTTTTTACAAAGGATCTTAATGGTTGGAATTCAAAGTCTTTGAATTCATCATCTATTCAATCTTGCTCAAGTCCAAATCCTTAGCCAAATCTTCTAGATGTCCCAACAAAGGATCCACGAAATTTGCAAATTTTCGCGGAGTCCTGGACAGCCTCATCCTCTCATGAAGTTTCGGAGATCAAAACAGTCTCAAATGTAAATCTTGACAACACAAAAGTTGTAGGTCTCGTTGAGAGCTTCAATTTGAACCTATAGAAATCCTTTTTTGATTAATGGAGCTAGGAGTTATGGTCCCCGAAATCAGTGCTGCGCAGATAAGTCTGAGTTCAAACAGTTTATCTTGTGGCGCATTTTTGGAAATCAATATGGCATTTTCAGAAGTTCCAATGACTATCAAAGTTATAGATCGTTTCTATTACTACAATTTAGAATCAAGAAACGTCCAATTTGGAGTCCGGACGAGGGAGATATCATCCTTGGAATAGAGAGCTACGAAAAAGGAAATCGTAACTGACTCGAACTCGAATCCGATTTGTGTTCAGTTTGGACTCCATCTCAACCAGCCACCCCTAGCCCTATAAATATGAGTTGCACACCCTCTCCTACCCCTATTCCATGCTCCCAAGCCCTAGAATTCACTGCTGCCCTGTCCGTGTATCGTTGGAGTCGACGCCGCCACCGCCCGTGATGCGCTACGTTGTCTTCTCCGCGAATCCTCCTTCTTCCACCATCAAAGCAAGGTGAGGACCCCTTCTTCTCCTCCCTTACTACTTTTTTAGCATCATACTAAGTCCCTAGCCAAGCCCTAGCCCCGGCCAAAGCCCGATCTATGCCGCCATGGTCGTCGCCATCGTGGACAGCTACGGGACAGCTACGCTGTAGCCGATTGGCATCGACGTTCCCGATCGACCAGTGGTCAAATCACCAAGCCCTTTCACCAGTGCATGTTCATGATGTTCCCCACGCCCTTACAAACTAGGTCGGTATCACGGCCCAGAGTTTCTAAAACATGTAATTAAGTGCTAATGGGCATCATTAGCATCATTTGTTTTGTTTTGAGCAGTGTAGACATGCGATGTGAATTAAACCGAATTTGGTTAAACCAGGTTTAACTGATGCGTTGTAAAGCATCTCCCAAAACTTCTATGGAACATAGGGCCGGTGACAATTTTAGAAATTAGTAGATGCCAGGAGGAGAATATAAATGAATTTTCCCAAATTTTTGGGGATTATTTTAAAGGCATAAAAATCAACACAAGTTAGAAAAGCTTGCCTCTTTGGAGATTTTCATTTGAAATTGGTGCAAGCTTTTTGGGTCGAACAAGGTAAAATGAATTATTTATGATTTATAGAAGCCAACAAAATTTGTTCCGTGAATTTTAGACCAAAGTAAGACCTCCACTTTGATAACCAAAGTGGTGAAGATATTTCTTTGCCGGTTACTGTTCATGCGGGACCCACTCGTCATCCTCCCTCCTCACCCAGCCGCGCTGCTTCCAGAGGGCAGCGCCGGCTTTGTTGACTTCCGTGGCCGGCAAACCCAACACGCCGTCGAGTCACGGGCCGAGCCTTCGAGTGGAAGCATCGTCGGCCTTACCTCCCCCCTGGACGCTCTCTCGTGGTTTCTCTCCTCTCTCTCCCTCCCTTGCTCTCCCTGTCGCCCAGCACACCACAGAGCAGAGCAGCCTTGCACCGCGTCGTCGGCCAAATCCGACGCGCCATCGGTAAGCTCCCTCGAGCTCGAGCCGCGAGAAGCGCTAAGGAGGATCGTCGAAGCCTCTCCAACTAATTCCCGCGCGAATCCCCTCCCCTCTCGATCGGATTTGGCGAGCTCATGCTATCTTCCTCGGCGCCGGCGGCCTCCTTCCGCACCTCACCATCGAGCTGCCTCGTTGCTGCTTCTTCGGCCCATTGAAGCGCTCGGTGAGCTTTCCGTCCCCCTTTTGAATCTTGTGCGCGCGCTGGATTCCATTTGGCCCGTCGCCGGCGTCGTTCTCCGCGGGAACCAGCCGCCGCCTTGCCATGGCGGTCGCCATCGGCCTAATTTCCGTCGGACCCATCGCGAACTAGTTGCGCCCTTAGAACAGCATGCTTGCGTAGAAGCTATAGGAGTCCCCGGCCGAATCAGTTGCGCCGCTGTTCGTCGTCGGCACGTTGAAACCGAGCCGCCTTTGTGCTTGTTCCGCCGTGCGTCATCGCTCGCTGTCCTCCGATCGTCTCCGGCGACCACTTGTGCCACCGAAGAGTCCCTCTAAGCGTGCTGGTGCTGTTGATGCCCTCGGCCGGCCGAAGTTCGCCGCCGGTGAAGCCAGACCGTGCCGCCGGCACTATGCAGCCCTGCCCCGGTCAATTTTGACACGGGTCAAACCCGCCGGGCCCACTGTCAGCCTCAGTGGCTAGCCGGCCGGTGTGCAAAGAGTATTGCGGGCATTTTTAATAATCGGGAAACTCCAGAAAATACGAATTAGAATATTTGTTCAATGTTAAATCGGCTGGAATTTGTAAAATACATAGAAAATCGAATATATGTCCAAAAATTATGAATCTAATTTTGTTGGCCTTGTATTATCATACTCTGCACATGAAAAATACTAGGTGTTATGAAATATATAATTACATTTATTCAATTAATGAAATGTGTTTAATCTTCAATAATTCATAAACAATTTTTGATAAGTCCAAAATTGGTAAATCCAATTTTGTTAATCTTGTTAAATTATGCCATGTTCATTAAAAATGCTAGGGTTTATGAAATGCTTACTGAGGATTAATGAGTTATCAAATTAATGAGTTATCAAAATGGTTTCAATCTTTAAACATTTCATAATTTGTTGGTCCATAAATCGAATTGTGTAAATCCTATTAATGGGTTCCCTGTTCAATTAAAAGAGTTACCCTCATGTTAAGTATAGTTAGTTTTCTTTTAGGTTTAAGCTTAGAGTTAAGCTTAATCAATCTAGGAAGTTGTTAAATGTTAAACAATAATTCAAATAAGGAAATCCACAAGGCTTTTAACTCATGGCATAAGTGCATTGCATCTCCACTGTTGTCTTACAGTGAAGCATCTTTCATTGCATGTCATTCATATTCATTACATTGCACGCGTGATTCTTTTAGGGAGCTTCGACCCGGCGAACGAGGCGAACAAGTCTGTCCCCGGAGGTTCCCGCAGTGGTGATCGTGACTCGGGTAGCTGTGAGCAGCAGCTAGGGCAGCAAGGCAAGCATCGTTCATATTGCACTGTGTCTACTTTAAAATCTAATATGTTATCTACGCTTATGTATACATTGCATGTGTCAGGTACCGAGTTGGGTAGAACCTATGCCGATGCATTCTCCCATTTCGATCACGTGTCATGTGTTATTCCTTGGAGCCTAGTGGTGTCGTCGCGGTCTAATTTTAGTTCGCTATGCTTAGTGGTACTTAGGCTTTCCGGTAGAAGTCGACGACGGCGTCCACCGTTGTCGCGAGCCTAGGGCTTGTTACTTGTTCACACTCGTGGTTGTGTTGATGATGAGTCAGTTGGTGAGTGGTGAGTTGAGACGAGGTGTGGGCGGTGTTAGGGGTGTCATCTGCTCACGAGGAGTCCTCGGGCAGTTCGTGGAGGGAACCCGAACACCGTAGACCGCTTGTACCGGTTAAGCACCGACCGTCGGTGTAGTCGGCTTTAGCACATACCTTACTCACCACATGCTGATATAATGGTAGGCGAGCTAATTACCTTCGCAGACGTGGTCATGTGGGCCTCGTCATAGACGGTGTGAGTCCGGTTTGAGTCCGGGCTTTTAGCGGTATTAGTTTGCTCGGGGAGTAGTTCTAATACCGCCGTGCCGAGCTATGGTTGATCCACATGGTTGGGCCTGGTTGGGAAAGGTTGTCACGGGTACCCCCTTGTGTGCATCTTAGCGGGTGGCACAAGCCATATGGTCCCTGTGTCGTGTGGGTCCAGGAGTATCCCCCTGCAGGGTGTATAATCAATTCGAACTGCCGCGCTCTCGGTCATGAGCATCGCTATCGCTTATCTCCACCGAGCGACCATGTTTTGGTCGTAGAGTTTCGATGTGGGTTGTGGCATGGTTGGTTTGGGTGGTTTGGTGGGTATGTGGTCGGTGGTTTGGTGGTAATGGTTTACTTTTATACACTTGTTGTTTACCTATCTGTTGTGGTCAGTTGGTTGGCAGAGTTTGAGTCGGTGGTTGGTTAGGTCAGTTGCTTACACCTAGAGTCTAGGTTGCTTACCACTTAATGAACTTAAACATGTCTTAATCCTTGCTACAGCTTTAAATGCATGATCCTTGGAGTCGAGAATATATATACTCATACTGTGTAAGACTTGCTAGTACCTTCGTACTAAGGGGTGATGCTCTTAAGTTGCTTTCAGGTTCACAGGTTGGCGAGGAAGAGGCAGTGTTCGGCTACTTTGTGCCTGCCGATCAGGGTGGCGGGCAGGAGTAGCACCTTCTACTCTGAACTCCGGCGCTTTTTGGTATGGAGCCTAAGGGCATACGACTCCATACTCTTTTGTTGTATAAGTTTTTCTTCCGCTGCATAGTTGTTGTTGTTCCTCTTTTGTTGTAAATTGTGGAAGCAGTTGCATGTTTAATAATTGTAATCCAGTTTAATTATTTGCTCTCTGTTAAACTGTGTTGTGATATTTGAGTTGGAAGGCATGTGTTCCGATCCTGGGCACAAAACACGTGCCGGGAGTACCGGAATGGTATTTTGGTTAATCGTCGAGGTTGTGATTATGAATAATAATCCTCCTGATGATTAATTAGAATACTATTTGGACGGTTCCTCACAGCTTGGTATTAGAGCCTGGTTTAATTTAGTAGCCTAAACATAATTAGTGCTTGGTATCACAGCATTGATTCATGTTGGCCATTGCATCTTCGGCTCTGCATCGTCGGAAGGTAAGGTACGACGCTCGGTGGCGGTTAATCACCGAGGGCTCAGCCGGATGCGAGGCAGGGGCCCGACGTGTCCAGTACGGTGATCCGTACGAGAAGTGAATACGCTAGCGGTAGCGTATGAACATCCACCATGCGATGGGAGACATGGTCGTCTACTCGTGTGGCGATTACACGAGATGTCCCGTAGGGTCTACGGGAAGTGAATACGTCGTTGTCGACGTTTGGATTGTCGCTTGTACGGCATGTGGTACAAGGGCCGTTCGCGCTCTTACCCTTTCTAGCGCGAAGGGTACGTTATGGATGTTATAAACTGCCTGTGGTTTTGATGCTTGCAGGTGCGGTTCTTATTTTGAGAAAGAAGCGGTAGTTAGGTTCGAGCATGCATCATTTCATGGCATTCATGCATGCATTCATATTTATACATGTATTAAGGGATTCTAACAATATATTCGGTGAATGCATGGTGCTAAGTTGGAGTTTGATGTTTCCCCTTTTGTTTTACATTTCAGAATGGTTGTCACTCGGCGTGGTGGGGAAGTTCCGGATGGTTCCGGTCAGAACAACCCTCCTCCACCGCCGACCATGGCGGATGTGCTCATGCCAATTGAGCAGAACCGCCAAGCGAACCACGCTCTCCTCCAGATGAACCAAGTGCTCCTGGAGGCTCTCGTACGCAACGCGGCTCCTCATGGAGGAGGTGGAGCCGTGCGTCGAGACGACTTCTCGGACTTCTTGCGGACTCAGCCGCCGGTCTTCTCGCGAGCTGAGGATCCTCTGGATGCCGATCACTGGCTCCGAACGATCGAGCAGAAGCTCGTCCTTCTTCGCTGTGAGGATCACGAGAAGGCGCTCTTCGCTGCCCATCAGCTTCAGGGCCCGGCGGGTGCGTGGTGGTCCGGCTTTCTGGCCATGCACCCCGCCGATCACCGCGTGTCATGGGCGGAGTTTCGTGAGGCCTTCCGCTCATTTCACATTCCTAGTGGCCTCATGGAGGCTAAGAGGCGGGAGTTTGAGGACCTCAAGCAAGGAGGTCGGGCGGTGATGGAGTACGTGCAGGTGTTCAACCACCTTGCACAATACGCTACCGAGGAGGTCAGCACGGATGCGCGCAAGCAGCGCCGCTTCGTGAATGGCCTGAACTCGAAGATGCAGGACCGGTTGTCCGCGCATAAGTTCACCGACTTCAACGAGTTGGTGAGCACGTCGATCACGGTGGAGCTCAAGTATAAGAGCCACCAAGAGGAGAAGAGGCGGAAGAGGGGTTCCTCGTCTTCCGTGGGCGGGAGCTCGCAGCGCGCTCGCACTGAGAGTCAGCCTCCACAGTCTCAGGTGCCGTTGGCTGGCTACCCACGACCGATGTGGTTTGTACCATGTCCCGCATTCTCCGCTCCACAGGGGCAGGCTGCACGACCAGCCGGCTCCCAAGTGAGCGTGACCGGTGGCTCAGGCGGTCCGTGCTTCAACTGCGGCCGTGTCGGCCATTTCTCGAGGGAGTGCCCGTATCCGAGGCCGGGAACCACGGTGAGTGCCCCGCGACCACCGCCGGCTCAGTCAGCACCGCAGTCTTCGCAGGCGACTCACGTTCCCAAGCGTGGTCGAGCTTGCCACACTACCGCCGATGAGGTTTAGGAGGGTGACACCGTCCTGATGGGTACGTTGGATATGAGTTTCAACTCTGACATCTTTTCTGCAGTGGTTTTGTTTGATTCAGGAGCCTCTCACTCCTTTATATCTTCGGATTATGTTTGGAAGAGTGGGTTGAGAGTGAGTGCTACCCACACGCCGTATCTTATAGACGCCCCGGGGGCTAAAGTTCTAATCAACCAGTGTGTGAATAAAGCGACGGTAATTGTCAATGAAGTGCCCTTCTTTGTCAATTTGTTAGTGATGAACTCAAAGGGAATTGATGTTATTCTGGGAATGAATTGGCTCTCCAAGAACAAGGTTGTGTTGGACTGTGCTCGGCGGACCGTCACCCTCAATGGTCTGTCAGGTACTCGGGTCCAGTTGAAGCTAGAGGGTGTCAAATCCTGCCTGTTCGCCATAAAGGCTATCCCCACCAGGATTATGAAGACCATTCCTGTGGTGTGGGAATTTCCGGATGTCTTTCCGGATGAGTTGCCTGGAATGCCTCCTGGCAGGGCAGTGGAGTTCTCTATTGATCTCGTGCCCGGTGCGGCCCCGGTTTCGAAGAAGATGTACAAGATGTCGCCAATTGAGCTAGTTGAGCTGAAGAAGCAGATTCAGGAGCTGCTGGCGAAGGGTTTCATTCATCTGAGTTCCTCACCTTGGGGATGCTTGGCTCTATTTGTGAAGAAGAAAGATGACACTCTCCGGATGTGTGTTGATTACCGTCCGCTGAATGCAGTCACGGTGAAGAATGTGTATCCGCTTCCTAGGATTGACATCTTGTTTGATCAGTTGACTGGAGCCCGAGTCTTCTCAAAGATTGACTTGAGGCTGGGCTATCACCAGATCAAGGTTTGGCCAGAGGATATTCCAGAGACAGCGTTCTCTACTCGATACGGCTTGTATGAGTTCACCGTTATGTCGTTTGGCTTGACTAATGCGCCGGCCTTCTTTATGTACCTTATGAACTCGGTGTTCATGGAGGAGTTGGACAAGTTTGTCATTGTTTTCATTGACGACATTCTGATATACTCCAAGACTGAGCAAGAACACATTGGGCATCTCCGTGTTGTTCTGGGCAGACTCCGAGAGCATCAGTTGTACGCCAAGTTCAGCAAGTGTGAGTTCTGGCTCAGGGAGGTGGCCTTTCTGGGACATGTTCTATCAGAGAATGGGGTGGCAGTTGACCCGAGCAAGGTGCAGGATGTGCTCGACTGGGTTCAACCCCAGAATGTCAGTGAGATCCGGAGTTTTCTTGGACTTGCGGGCTATTACCGCCGATTCATCGAGACCTTCTCCAAGGTTGCGAAGCCGATGACCGAGTTGTTGAAGCAAGGCAGCGTGTTTGAGTGGTCAGATGCCTATGAGTCTGCCTTCCAGACATTGAAGAAGCTGCTCACGACCGCCCAAGTGCTTGCTCAGCCTGATGTGACCAGAGGGTTTGATGTGTATTGCGACGCGTCCGGCATCGGTCTCGGCTGTGTTTTGATGTAGGAGGACCGAGTCGTTGCATATGCATCCCGACAGTTGAAGCGTCACAAGGAGAACTACCCGACACATGATCTTGAACTTGCAGCTGTCGTGCACGCTCTGAAGATGTGGTGCCACTACTTGATGGGCAACTTGTGTTGTATCTACACGGATCACAAGAGCTTGAAGTACATTTTCACGCAGGCGGATTTGAACATGAGGCAGCGAAGATGGCTTGAGTTGATCAAAGACTACGAGCTGGAGGTTCACTACCATCCTGGCAAGGCAAATGTGGTCGCCGATGCTTTGAGTCGAAAGGCTCATTGTCACTGTCTTGTAGCCTCGCCGATGGATTCCACGTTGTGTGATGAGTTCCGGCGTCTTGGGCTTGATATGGTGCTAGACGGTTTTATTGCAAATCTAGAAATCAAGTCCACGCTCATTGATGAAATTAAGGCTGCTCAGAGGGATGATAAGGGTATGGCCCGAATTCGAGAGAAGAGGAAGATCGGGCAGGCCTTGTGCTTTACTGAGGATGATCACATCGTTATCTGGTTTGGGAACCGTCTAGTGGTTCCGAGGGTCGAGGCGCTGAGGAAGAAGATCTTTGATGAGGCTCACGATTCGTTGCTGTCCATTCACCCAGGCATTATGAAGATGTATCAGGATTTGAAACCCCGTTTCTGGTGGACTCGCATGAAGCGGGAGATTGCTAGGTATGTGTCTGAGTGCGATGTCTGCCGAAGGGTGAAGGCTGAACACATCAAGCCTGCCGGCACACTCCAGCCTTTGCCCATTCCATCTTGGAAGTGGGAGGAAGTTGGGATGGATTTCATTACCGGCTTACCGAAGACTTTGAGTGGGTATGACTCTATTTGGGTCATCGTGGACCGGTTGACAAAGTCCGCACACTTCCTTCCTGTCAGAACCACTTATTCTGCTAAGCAGTATGCGGAATTGTACCTCACTAGAATTGTTTGCCTCCATGGGGTGCCGAAGAAGATCATCTCTGATCGAGGTACACAGTTTACTTCTCATTTCTGGAGAAATTTCCAGGAGGCTATGGAGACTGAGTTGTTCCACAGCACGGCGTATCACCCACAGACGGATGGTCAGACGGAGAGGGTAAATCAGATTCTCGAAGATATGCTCCGTGCTTGTGTGCTCACTTATGGGAAGAAGTGGGACATATGCCTGCCGTTCGCGGAATTTTCGTATAACAACAGTTTCCAGGCTAGTATAGAGATGGCGCCATTTGAGGCCCTTTATGGTCGGAGGTGCCGTACGCCGCTGAATTGGTCCGAATCCGGTGAGCGGGCTTTTCTAGGTCCGGATTTGGTCAAGGAGGCAGAAGACCATGTCCAGAATATCCACAAGAGTATTCTCACGACCCAGTCTAGGCAGAAGAGCTATGCAGATCGACGTCGCCGGGAGCTCACATTTGAGGTGGGGGATCATGTGTACCTGAAGGTCTCACCTATCAAAGGCGTTCGTCGATTCCAAGTCCGAGGCAAACTGGCGCCTCGGTATGTTGGACCATTTCAGATTCTAGCTCGGCGTGGAGAGGTTGCATATTAATTGGAGTTGCCGCCGTGCCTCTCCGCGGTACATAATGTGTTTCATGTCTCACAACTCAAGAAGTGTCTACGAGTCCCGACCGATGTCGTTGATGTTGCACCCGAAGAATTGCAACCGGACTTGACATATTGTGAGAAACCGATGCGAGTCTTGGATGAAGCCGAGCGCAAGACACGGCGGAGTTCAATCAAATTCTTAAAGATTCAGTGGAGTAACCACTCTGAGTTCGAAGCGACTTGGGAGCGGGAAGGTCAGCTTCGTTCCGAGTATCCTGAGTTCTTTGAGAATTTGTAATACCAATGTAATATAGCGTATTTGGAATCTCTCGCATTTATGTGTTCATCTCTATGATTGAATAAAAATCTGCGTGGGATTCCATCTCTTGCGTCATGATGTCGGCTCACAACCTGCTAAGTCGTCGCAGCGTGCTCATTGTCCCCTCTCCGGCTCGTACCGAATCTCGGGACGAGATTCTTTTTAGGGGGGGAGATTTGTCACGGCCCAGAGTTTCTAAAACATGTAATTAAGTGCTAATGGGCATCATTAGCATCATTTGTTTTGTTTTGAGCAGTGTAGACATGCGATGTGAATTAAACCGAATTTGGTTAAACCAGGTTTAACTGATGTGTTGTAAAGCATCTCCCAAAACTTCTATGGAACATAGGTCCGGTGACAATTTTAGAAATTAGTAGATGCCAGGAGGAGAATATAAATGAATTTTCCCAAATTTTTGGGGATTATTTTAAAGGCATAAAAATCAACACAAGTTAGAAAAGTTTGCCTCTTTGGAGAATTTTCATTTGAAATTGGTGCAAGCTTTTTGGGTCGAACAAGGTAAAATGAATTATTTATGATTTATAGAAGCCAAAAAAATTTGTTCCGTGAATTTTAGACCACAGTAAGACCTCCACTTTGATAACCAAAGTGGTGAAGATATTTCTTTGCCGGTTACTGTTCATGCGGGACCCACTCGTCATCCTCCCTCCTCACCCAGCCGCGCTGCTTCCAGAGGGCGGCGCCAGCTTTGTTGACTTCTGCGGCCGGCAAACCCAACACGCCGTCGAGTCACCGGCCGAGCCTTCGAGTGGAAGCATTGTCGGCCTTACCTCCCCCCTGGACGCTCTCTCGTGGTTTCTCTCCTCTCTCTTTCCCTCCCTTGCTCTCCCTGTTGCCCAGCACACCACAGAGCAGAGCAGCCTTGCGCCGCGCCGCCGGCCAAATCCGACGCGCCACCGGCAAGCTCGCTCGAGCTCGAGCCGTGAGAAGCGCTAAGGAGGATCGTCGAAGCCTCTCCAACTAATTCCCGCGCAAATCCCCTCCCCTCTCGGTCGGATTTGGCGAGCTCATGCAATCTTTCTCGGCGCCGGCGGCCTCCTTCCACACCTCACCGTCGAGCTGCCTTGTTGCTGCTTCTGCGGCCCATTGAAGTGCTCGGTGAGCTTTCCGTCCCCCTTTTGAATCTTGTGCGCGCGCTGGATTCCATTTGGCCCGTCGCCGGCGTCGTTCTCCACGGGAACCAGCCGCCGCCTTGCCATGGCTGTCGCCGTCGGCCTAATTTCCATTGGGCCCATCGCGAACTAGCTGCGCCCTTAGAACAGCATGCTTGCGCAGAAGCTATAGGAGTCCTCGGCCGAATCAGTTACGCCGCTATTCGTCGTCGGCACGTTGAAACCGAGCCGCCGTCGTGCTTGTTCCGCCATGCGTCGCCGCTCGCTGTCCTCCGATCGTCTCCGGCGACCACTTGTGCCACCGAAGAGTCCCCCTAAGTGTGCTGGTGCTGTTGATGCCCTCGGCCGGCCGAAGTTCGCCGCCGATCGCCGCCGGTGAAGCCAGACCGTGCCGCCGGCACTGTGCAGCCCTGCCCCGGTCAATTTTGACCCGGGTCAAACCCGCCGGGCCCACTGTCAGCCTCACTGGCTAGCCGGCCGGGTGTGCAAAGAGTATTGCGGGCATTTTTAATAATCGGGAAACTCCAGAAAATACGAATTAGAATATTTGTTCAATGTTAAATCGGCTGGAATTTGTAAAATACATAGAAAATCGAATATATGTCCAAAAATTATGAAACTAATTTTGTTGGCCTTGTATTATCATACTCTGCACATGAAAAATACTAGGTGTTATGAAATATATAATTAAATTTATTCAATTAATGAAATGTGTTTAATCTTCAATAATTCATAAACAATTTTTGATAAGTCCAAAATTGGTAAATCCAATTTTGTTAATCTTGTTAAATTATGCCATGTTCATTAAAAATGCTAGGGTTTATGAAATGCTTACTGAGGATTAATGAGTTATCAAATTAATGAGTTATCAAAATGGTTTCAATCTTTAAACATTTCATAATTGGTTGGTCCATAAATCGAATTGTGTAAATCCTATTAGTGGGTTCCCTGTTCAATTAAAAGAGTTACCCTCATGTTAAGTATAGTTAGTTTTCTTTTAGGTTTAAGCTTAGAGTTAAGCTTAATCAATCTAGGAAGTTGTTAAATGTTAAACAATAATTCAAATAAGGAAATCCTTAAGGCTTTTAACTCATGGCATAAGTGCATTGCATCTCCACTGTTGTCTTACAGTGAAGCATCTTTCATTGCATGTCATTCATATTCATTACATTGCACGCGTGATTCTTTTAGGGAACTTCGACCCGGCGAACGAGGCGAACGAGTCTGTCCCCGGAGGTTCCCACAGTGGTGATCGTGACTCGGGTAGCTGTGAGCAGCAGCTAGGGCAGCAAGGCAAGCATCGTTCATATTGCACCGTGTCTACTTTAAAATCTAATATGTTATCTACGCTTATGTATACATTGCATGTGTCGGGTACCGAGTTGGGTAGAACCTATGCCGATGCATTCTCCCATTTCGATCACGTGTCATGTGTTATTCCTTGGAGCCTAGTGGTGTCGTCGCGGTCTAATTTTAGTTCGCTATGCTTAGTGGTACTTAGGCTTTCCGGTAGATGTCGATGACGGCGTCCACCGTTATCGCGAGCCTAGGGCTTGTTACTTGTTCACTCTTGTGGTTGTGTTGATGATGAGTCGGTTGGTGAGTGGTGAGTTGAGACAAGGTGTGGGCGGTGTTAGGGGTGTCATCTGCTCACGAGGAGTCCTCAAGCAGTTCAGGGAGGGAACCCGGACACCGTAGACCGCTTGTACCGGTTAAGCACCGACCATTGGTGTAGTCGGCTTTAGCACTTACCTTGCTGATATAATGGTAGGCGAGCTGATTACCTTCGCAGACGTGGTCATGTGGGCCTTGTCATAGACGATGTGAGTCCGGTTTGAGTCCGGGCTTTTAGCGGTATTAGTTTGCTCGGGGAGTAGTTCTAATACCGCCGTGCCGAGCTATGGTTGATCCACATGGTTGGGCCTGGTTGGGAAAGGTTGTCACGGGTACCCCCTTGTGTGCATCTTAGCGGGTGGCACAAGCCGTATGGTCCCTGTGTCGTGTGGGTCCAGGTGTATCCCCCTGCAGGGTGTATAATCAGTTCGAACTGCCGCGCTCTCGGTCATGAGCATCGCTATCGCTTATCTCCACCGAGCGACCATGTTTTGGTCGTAGAGTTTCGATGTGGGTTGTGGCCTGGTTGGTTTGGGTGGTTTGGTCAGTATGTGGTTGGTGGTTTGGTGGTAATGGTTTACTTTTATACACTTGTTGTTTACCTATCTGTTGTGGTCAGTTGGTTGGCAGAGTTTGAGTCGGTGGTTGGTTAGGTCAGTTGCTTACACCTAGAGTCTAGGTTGCTTACCGCTTAATGAACTTAAACATGTCTTAATCCTTGCTACAGCTTTAAATGCATGATCCTTGGAGTCGAGAATATATATACTCATACTGTGTAAGACTTGCTAGTACCTTCGTACTAAGGGGTGCTGCTCTTAAGTTGCTTTCAGGTTCACAGGTTGGCGAGGAAGAGGCAGTGTTCGGCTACTTTGTGCCTGCCGATCAGGGTGGCGGGCAGGAGTAGCACCTTCTACTCCGAACTCCGGCGCTTTTTGGTATGGAGCCTAAGGGCATACGGCTCCATACTCTTTTGTTGTATAGGTTTTTCTTCCGCTGCATAGTTGTTGTTGTTCCTCTTTTGTTGTAAATTGTGGAAGCAGTTGCATGTTTAATAATTGTAATCCAGTTTAATTATTTGCTCTCTGTTAAACTGTGTTGTGATATTTGAGTTGGAAGGCATGTGTTCCGATCCTGGGCACAAAACACGTGCCGGGACTACCGGATGGTATTCTGGTTAATCGTTGAGGTTGTGATTATGAATAATGATCCTCCTGATGATTAATTAGAATACTATTTGGACGGTTCCTCACAGTCGGCCAGTAGACCAGCCAAACTACCGCAATCAAGGTCTACATACCCACTGTTCGGTTTCTGGACATGTTCTGCACGTGCACCGGATTTGCATTCGCGTTCCCCGTCAATCTGAAAGTCGTATGGATGCACCAACCATGTCACGGCGTGTCCCATTGAGTCTTCTACATGACCCTAGGAGCCTATCCTCGTTTGTGCAGCGACACGATCAGGACACCATTGCTAACCATAGCACGTCGCAACCATCACCCCTCTCATCTCCGTTGATCGTTCTTCCTCTCAGTGGATGATCTACCAAAACCCATGCCATATCATTGTGTTCTTAGGATATATGAACATCTCTATCCAAACGGTTTCTAAAATTTCATAGCCAATCTCTGGGAACACGAGCGTCTTCGTTCCTGCATCTGTTCGCGATCACCACCAAACCTAGAAGCAATCATCTCTATTTTGCCGCTACCTCGGATGACCCCTTCCAAAACCAACCATACCGCTGAGTTAGTCTTTTCGCATTCTAAGCCATGCTTCCCTCGTTTCACTGAAACACCACTGAAGTCGACATCGATGTTTGTGGCCACGCTCTCGATCGCCATCTCCGACGAAACCCGAACCACCACCGCTGCATAGAGTCACCAGTAGTATCCTTAACCTAGAAGTGCAACTTTCAGCCTTTTTGATCCATTATAAGTGGTCGATACTAGATCTCAGCATATCCCTTCTTTAATCCAAGATGTTATTTGCATATAGCATGCCAAGTCAACACCATATCATTCTCCTTAGCCTAGTCAGTGAAGTCTAGTTAGCTCTACACTTCTTGAATCTTGCGCAATAATGTTGTCAAGCCTGATACAGTGGTTGTGCAATAAAACCTTTCCCATAGGAAGATAGTTCTGGAAAATCAATATTTCCTTTTTAGTCTAATCCATCTCTCGAAAGCTGTTCTCTTTTCATCTTAACTCCGATTTAGGCGATTCTTATGTGTAAATGTTCCTAAAATCATCCCTATCCAACCATAGTGTTTTTAAAGTGTTTTGATGATGTTTGGTATGTTGTTCTTAGTGCTTTCCTTTGTGTTGTTTGTCGGTAGTTCTAGCGATTAGTCGATAATATTCCAGAGCAGTTTAAGGGACTTCAAGACCAAGATTTCGACAACACTGAGCAGCATTGGGTAAAAGGCAAGTGTCCTTGATCATCTTGAACCTATGTTTTTAAATGTTTTATTTTACAAAATTGCATGCAATATCTGTCAATATGATGGGTAGTCACCTATGTTAGGGTTTTCCCTAGATTTTCCCTTATCATCACTTGGAACCTATATGTTTTATGGTTAAGTGTCTTTTATGGGTAGATTTCTTAGCCACGCTTTTGGGATGTTGAGAAGTGTCATAATCTTGACTAATGAACATATGCAACAATGGTCGTTAATGTGTTAATGGTCTAGCAACATGGAACCTTAGGCCTTGAGCAAAGTGGTTTTGATGGTTGTCATGGTTATGATGTTAGTTTAGTGTTTGCTCAAGTAACCTAAATAAGGACCGGTTCGTGGAGCGACAACCCAAGAAGTAACGTACCAACCATGAGGCTGATATGGGTAAGACGTGACATACTGATTAGAGTCTATCCAGTGTGCGTTGTGTCAGCGCAAAAGGGGGCTTCTGGGTAGGAGTTGAACTCACGTAAAGCCTGGTGGTGAAACCTAGTGGGCAGACACATACTGGGTTAGTCTCTGGTTAGTGGAAAGTGTCATACAGTGATTCTTGGCGGCACACAACTGGCGTGTATTAAGTGTTTGCGCAACACTGCAACATGGAATTCACTGACTCGTGGGGAAAGCTGGACAACCTCTGCAGAGTGTAAAACTGTTATAACAGCCATGCTCATGGTTATGAGAGACTTGGATCCTCACATGATTAGTGGGTTGTGATTATGGGTTATGGTTATGAGTTTGGTTGTGGTTATGGTTCTGGTACAGGGAGTGCTAGATGGTTGTGGTTATGGTTCTGGTACAGGGAGTACTAGATGGTTGTGGTTATGGTTATGGTACAGGGAGTACTAGATGGTTGTGGTTATGGTTCTGTTACAGGGAGTACTAAATGGTTGTGGTTATGGTTCTGGTACAGGGAGTACTTGATGGTTGTGGTTTTGTTTATAGTACAAGGAGTACTAGACGGTTATGGTATGCAAGGTGGGGAGCCTTGTATGCTGTGTGTTGGACTGTTTGGGTTACATTCACTTAATAATTGCTTATTACTTTTGAGTCCAAATATGTTTTCATTACTCGTATTTACGCAAGTATACCATGTGTTTGCCTATTCTTGACATAAGCCTGCATATCATTATCTTTCCCACACTTGCTGAGCGCGTCATGTGCTCACACTTGTTATTTTGCCTACACCATGCGACATGTGTGCTACTGCTCAGTGAGTGAAGATGTTGAAGACTATCAAGATGAGGTTCTGACATTCTAGGCGTGTGTCTCCCAGTTGGTTGCTTGTGGTGTTGTTGGGCACCAGTGCTTCTGTTCCGCTGCAGATATCTTGATAGAAGACAATATATGTCAATTGCTGTAAGAGTTTAACGTTTATTCTATAAAAGTATTGCTTTTGTTATTTCACCTGTGACGTCCTTATGTGTGTTGAACATCCTGAGCACACAAAAGCCGCATCTGGTTTTGGCCGTTAAAACCGGGTGTGACACAAAAACAATTCACTCTTATGAAAGTTGGTTTTGAGACCTAACAAGTGCTCGAAACGCAAAGCAAGAGTTTCAAGTTTATTGCTTTTTCTATGTCATGATATATAAGGAGGATAGTATCATCCGCATATTGGAGGATGGAGAGTCCATCTTCAATAAGATACGGAACCACTCCGCTGATTTGACCCACTACTTTGGCCCTTTCAATGAAGATAGCCAGCATATCGGCCACGATGTTAAAAAGAAGTGGTGAGAGGGGGTCGCCTTGGCGAACACCTTTTTTGGTCTGAAAGAAAGGTCCAATATTGTTGTTTACTTTAGCGGCCACACTCCCCCAGAGATGATCTTTTGTATCCATGAACACCATATAGGAGAGAACCCCTTCATCCAGAGAGTATGAAGAAGGAATGTTCATTTGACCTTATCATAAGCTTTTTCGAAGTCAATTTTTAAGATGACACCATTTAGCTTTTTATGATGTAGCTCGTGTATTGTTGTTGCATGCAGAATTGCTACCACGTCAAGGATGTTTCACCTTTGCATTAAGGCTATTTGGGTTGGCCAGATTATCTTATCCACCACACTATTCATGCTATTAGTTAGACTTCTGTGAAAATTTTGAAGCTGACATTTAGCAAGCAAATAGGATGATATTGCTACATGCTATTTGCCTCTTTGGTTTTTGGTAAAAGGGTGATGGTTCCAAAATTGAGGTTGTGGATTTGCAGTTGATCCGAGTGTAGACCATTGAACATAGTCATTAGGTTCTCATGAACAAGATCCCAAAATGTCTGGTAGAATTCGGCCGGGAAGCCATTGGGCCCTAGCGCTTTATTATGCTCCATTTGGAACACCGCATCCTTGACTTCTTTTTTTGTGAAGGGTGCTACATGGAAATCATTTTCGATATCCGATACCTAGGGCATATCCTCTCTTCACGACTCTATCATCGTGAAGTGAGTATCCTCTGATGGACCAAAAAGATTTTTATGATACTTGGTGATGTATTGCCGAAGCTGTACCATGCCATCTATATTGCCTTTTTCTTATTCGAGATTGAAAATGTGATGTTTTCTGTGTCTGTCGTTTGCCCACATATGAAAGAATTTTGTGTTTTCACCCTCCAACTTTACACGGCCTATTTTTTCCCTTTGGTACCATTTTAACTCTTCCTCTCTGAGGAGTTTAACTAACTGCTCATTCCATTGATTTTTCAAGTCAATTTCGAGCTCGGTTAGGTCTCTTTCTTTGGCTACTTTTCTAGCTCGTCAATATTTTTTAAGAGTAGTTTCTTTTGAAACTTATATGTTCCTGCATTATGCACCTCCCATCCTCTTAGGTGTCTCCTCAAATAGCTGAACTTATTATTTCAGTTTTGAGATGATGCACGGATTGTATACCTCTTATTCCACATTGCCATACACTACATAAGAAATCAACATATGAGACACCATATTAGTGATGGCCGCTTAGAAACTGTCACTAATGTTATATTAATGACGGGTCCAATGATGACCCGTCACTAATGTGACCCCAGGCTGGGATCTGGCCATGAGCCGTTACTAATGACGTCTCATTAGTGATGGGAGAGGAAATCACCCGTCACTAAAGACCGTAGTGGCAGGTCACGTGACAGGTAGAGATGGCACATGTCACTATTGGGGGTCGTTATCAAGGACCCCCAATGGCCTCTTGGCTTAATCAGCCTGTCCTACCTTCCGAAGCCTTGCCTCCCAAAGGATTGGCCTCTCGAAGCTTCCGCCTTCCGAAGCCCCAGCCTTCTGGAGCCCTGCCTCCCAAAGGCCCAGCGTCTCCAAGCCTCTACCTTCTAAAGCCCCAGCCTCCTGGAGCTCAACCTACTCCGAGGCCTCGTCCTCTCGAAGCCCCAGCCTTCAGAAGTCCCGCCTCCCAGAGGCTCAGTCTCCCATAGGCTTGGCCTCCCGAAGCCTCGGCCTCCCGCTGCCCAGGCCAGCTTCCCAGAGGTTACTGGGTGAGTCATCAGGCCTCAGCAAAGATATGCCAAAAGGGAAGCACCAGTCGTACTTTGCCTGCGAGGAGGTGACTGACACTAAATACCTAGGCTAGTGGATGCTGCTCTGACACCCCAGCATGATGGTGCCTGCCCTGACACCCCTGACAGTGCGGCGCCGGGCTGCAGTTGGCGATCGGTTCACCCCCTTCAGGGGGCAGGCACCACGATAATTACAACGGTGGATATTTATTCCCTGATAGGGTAGAAGGTAGTCATCCAGGATAAGGCCCAATAATTCGGTCAGATCCCGGATATTTGTACATTATGATAACTTATACGCCAAGCTACGCACAACCCTATAAATTGGAGGCCATGGTCCTCTGAGGAAGAGCAGCAAAAAGAGATACAAAGGTGAAAGCACACCAAGTCACGCTATGATACTCCTTCCAGAGTGACACATTTTCTACTATCAATATATTCATTGTGTTCCTTCCTCTCAAACTTTGCCTCCATGCTTGAGTCTCCCCTTAGAAGAAACTCTCGCTGTACTTGTTGGGGCAAGATGAACTCTTGCTCCAACAGCGCGCCGTCCGTGGGGACTCAAACATAGAAGTGCTAACAGAGGTAGGATACCAACCAAGAAGAAGATCACGAAGACCGCATCAGCAACGGCCGACCCCCTAGTCACGCCTGCGCGGTACTACAGCCAGCTATACGCAGCCGGCACCGACAATGGCCCCCTAGCTGGGGGGAACAGGAACCTTATGGCCACCATCGACCCAACCATAACTACAGCTGCGGTTGACACTGAAGGGTTCTCTATCCCAGAGACCCAACAGCAACAAGGCGAGGCCCCCACTGCACCCTTAGGGACTGCGGCTAGCGCTGCTGCCGAAAACACCGTTCCACCCGAGCAGAAATCACGCTTGGCGGTGCTCCTGGCGCAGATGGAGGAGCTACAGACGGCCCTACAGGTCGAGCAGGAAGCTGCCCACACCTTCGCCGCCGCTTCTAGGACGGCCAGCGCATTTTTGACCCAAGCTCCACGAACAGACAAGCCCCTTGATGCAATGACCCGGCATGTTTGGTCCCCGGAGCCCTGGGGCCGGCGTTGTGAGGACCCACTACAGGATTACGATTCTCCCCTGCGGGCTGACCTGCAGGCCATGCCCTTCCCATAGGGTTTTCGGACCCCCAAAATTGCCCAAGTTTAAAGGTGATTCGGACCTCGACGAGTTCGCCCGATCCTACACCCTAGCCATAGAGACCAGTAGGGGCGGACCAGCCACCATGGCTAAATGCTTCCCCCTCCCCCTAGAAGGGGTGGCCATACGCTGGTTCTGGGCGCTGGACCCCGGCACCATTCACGCCTGGTCCCAACTCCGAGACCTATTCCGTAGCTACTTCCAGGGCACCTTCATGGAACCAGTAACCTCCAGTAGCCTGTTCACTATCAGCCAGGGGCTAGACGAAACCCTCTGGGACTACTTTCCAAGTTTCTCCTAGACCAAATCCTAGATTAGGGGCATATCGGACTCTTCGGTCATCGACGCCACAACCCAGGGCCTGGCCGAAGGCCCCCTATATGATCGTCTAAATCAACACCCAATACACACGGTAGAAGACCTCATGAGTAAGTTTGAGGAATATGCACGGGTAAAGGAGGAAAAACTCTGCTGGAGGCGATCACAAGCTAGCGAGGCTTCCTGTGCCAATTCTGAGAGACCACACTCACATGCCGGATCTTCATATGCCCCTGCTCCCCCAGCAAAAAGGAGCTTCAAGGAGTTCCTTACCGCTGGGTCCCAAAGGGGGCGACAACGACAATGCCGAAATGTCAGCAATATCAGCCCAAGCCGCGGGGCTCTGAACCAAAGCCACCCAAGGAGACGCGACCATGGACGCTCTGGAGGCCTCCTGGAGTGAAGCCATGCCCTAAACCAGTGTTCCGAGGAAGAGTCCTGGTGCACTCTACACGGTGCAGGACAAGGGCATAATACAGACAATTGCCGAACCCTCACCACCTTCTGAGAGGAGTACCTCGGGAGGCAGGCAGCCTTCGCCTCAACTGATGGGGCCCCTAAGGGGCAGTCCGAAGATCGCAGACCATCGGCCAACTGACGGGTCGACTATCTGGCTCTACAGAATCCTCCGCAGCTGGCCCTACGTTCACCACCCTAGTCATCCCTAGAGTGGTATAGTGATGAAGGGGCATGGGGCAAATAGATTGTCCTCGCCATTACCGACGGAGGGAGCTCCGGTGGCACTTCAAAACGGCAGCAGGAGGCTACGCACGCGAGGAACACCACATCGGAGCTACTAGCATCCATCGATAGGCCCCCAACTGGGCCAATGCCCCCGTAACGTTCACCGTCGACGACTCTTAAGGTGTAAAATTTCCGCACTTCTATGCCCTAGTCCTCTTAGCCAACATCGCCGAAGTCGAGGTCCGAAAAATACTGGTCGATGGAGGCAGCTCAGCGGACCTCCTATTCGTGCATTCCTTCGACCAGCTCCGAATCCCGTGAAGCCGGCTCTCACCAAGCAGCAGACCCCTTTAGGGATTCAATGGGCCCCCCCCTCAACGCCCTAGGACAGATAGAACTCCTAGTCATCTTCAGTGAGGGCTCTACATCATGATCCGAAGTCATCACCTTTGACGTCATGGACATACCGTACGCCTACAATGCCATCCTGGGACGGGGAACTCTGAACAGATTCGGAGTTGTACCCCATCACAATAACCTCGGCCTGAAGATGCCCAGACCCCAGGGTCTAATAATCGTCCATGGCGACCAAGACCTAGCTAGACGCTTCGAGTATGGGCACCTTGCTCCGCTCCCCACTCGCCATATCCACACTATGACCCTTCGTCGGCGCATCCTGGGCACTGTTGCCCTCCGAGGCCACAATCGGAGGGGGACATAAAGCTGGTCCCCATAATACCAAGACTAACCTGACTGAACCTTCCGAATAGGGGCTGACCTCACCTCCGAGCAGGAAGCCCAACTTCCGGCCGTCTTGCAGAGTAATCTTGACATCTTTGCATGGTCCCCGCAGGACCAACCAGGAGTCAACCGTAGCATCATCGAGCACCTGCTCCAGGTCGACCTGAAGGCAAGGCCCGTACACTAGAGGCTTTGCAAGCTCTCTCCAAAGTGGGTAGAGGCTGCAAAAGAAGAAGTCCTGAAGCTGCTGAAAGCTGGTGTTATCTAAGAGGTCATCCACTCTGATTGGCTCTCCAACACCGTCTTGGTCAAGAAACATAGCGGAAAATGGCGTATGTGCATCGATTTTACGTCATTAAACAAAGTATGCCCCCGAGATCCATACCCCCTTCCCCGCATCGACCAGTTGATAGATTCCACAGCCGGTTGCAAAATGCTAAGCTTCCTCGACGCCTACTCCGGGTACCACCAGGTCTGGATGGCAACAGAGGATGAGAACAAGACCAGCTTCATTACCCCCTTCGAAGTATAGCGCTACATCTGGATGCCCTTCGGTCTTCGAAATGCCGGGGCCACCTTCTCTCGTCTAGTACACAAGGTGTTGTAGTAGCAGTTGGGCCGCAACATCAAGGCCTACGTGGACAATATTGTGGTAAAAAGCCAACTAGAAGCCAACCATGTTGCCGACCTACAAGAAACATTCAAAAGCCTCCGAGCCGCTAGCGTACGGCTGAACCCAGAAAAATACGTATTTGGTGCTAGGGGTGGAAAAATGCTACTCCCTCTATTTCGCAATGTTTGTCCATGCCCTCGGGAGTATCTATCTCAAATTGTTTGTCCATTATGGTAACCAAGGATGCTTTATGGTCCATTTTACAGCTATACCCTTGAGTATATGCATGCATTTACTCCAACACTAGTGAGTTACTTGCTCTCATCCTTACATTGATTAGGAGTAGCATGGTTAGCTCAGTGTATTTTTTCACTCGATTTTAGTATTCCTTGGTTTGTACGTAATAGTGGGTGTGGACAGACATCGCGAAACGGAGAGAGTAGGATATCTTGTCTCTTGAAGAGGCATCGAGGCCAATTCGGACAAGATTCATGCTATCACAGAAATGTCGCCTCCCGCCAATCCGAAAGAAGTACAATGCTTGGCCGGCCGCCTCACAGCCCTCAGCCGCTTCCTCGCAAAATCTGCTGAGCACAGCCTCCTTTTCTTTAAAATGCTAAGGGGCTCCAAGCCATTTAGCTAGACTCCGGACTGCCAGGCGCCATTCGAGGCCCTAAAGGCACACCTTTCCCACCTCAAAACACTCGCGATGCCCCTCCCCGGCGAAGGACTACTCCTCTACCTATCCATCTCCACGTCTGCTGTCAGCGCCGCCCTGGTATGGGAGGAAAAATGTAATGGTCGCCCCACTCAAAGGGCTATATACTACGTCTTGGAGGCCTTGGCTAGGGCCAAGACACGCTACACTGAGCTTGAAAAAAATAGCCTAAGCCCTGCTGATGGTCTCACGCAAGCTCCGGCACTACTTCCTTTTCTACGATATCACTTTCCCAACCTCGTACCCGCTTGACGACATGTTTCACAACCAGGAGGCGACAGGACGCATCAGCAAGTGGGTGGTAGAGTTAGCCCCCTTTGTGGTAAGGTTTGTGGCCCACACCACCATCAAATCCCAAATCTTGATAGACTTCATCGCCGAATGGACCCCGGCACCCACAGAACCCATCACTACACCCACCCAAGACATCTGGACCATCTACACTTACGGAGCATACTGCTCCATGGGCGTCAGAGCTGGCGTGGTCCTCATCTCCCCCACAGGCTAGCAGGTTCAATACGCGGTTCGCCTGGATTTCAAGATGACCAACAACATAGCCGAATACAAGGCCGTCCTCTTAGGCCTCCGAAAGGCCCGAGCCTTGGAAGCAGCCAGAGTCAGCATCCGTACCGACTCTCATATCGTTGCCAGTCACGTCAACAAGGACTTCCAAGTCTGGCATCCAGACATGACAACATACCTCGAGGCCATTAGCAAGGCCGAGGCACACTTCCGCAGCATATCAATACAAAGCATACCGCAGGCGAACAACAGTCAGACAGACGCCTTAGCAAAGGGTATAGCCACGGTTAAAGACCCACCAATAGGCACCTTCCTCGAGACCCTACACCAGCCGACTGCCAGAGCTCTTGACGAGACAGTCGTCGCCATCCTCCCCATCGAAGCTGCGAACTGGAGGGCCCCCCTCCTATCCTTCCTCAGAGGAACAGAAGAACTGGACGACCCAATTGCACTCCGCCGCATCCAGCATCATGCCAGGGGCTACCATCTCATAAATGGAGCCCTTTACAAGACAGGTGTCTGTGCTCCCCTCCTTCGATGCATTACTAAACAAGAAGGAGCTGACCTCCTCTGGGAAATACACGAAGGCCTTTATGGCAATCATCTGGCGCCTCATGCCCTAGCTGGTAAGGCACCTCACCAGGGGCTCAATTGGCCTACGATCATGTCCAATGCGGAAGAACTCGTCCGCACCTGCCAAGGATGCCAATGGATGGGACGCCGAAGCCACCGACCTCCAACTCCCTTGCAACCAATCACCCCTGTCTGGCCCCTGGCTCGTTGGGGTATGGACCTTATCGGTCCATTTCCCCGTGCCAAAGGAAACCTTTAGTACGCAGTGGTAGCATTGGAGTACTTCTCCAAATGGGTTGAGGCCAAACCCTTCATTGCAATCACATAAAAAATATCCAGAAATACTTCTGGAAGAACATAATCTGCCACTTCGGTGTCCCAGGATAGCTCACGGTGGACAACAGTGCACAATTCAACTTTGGGCCTTTTAGACAGTTCTGCGTTGACATCGGCATCGAATTATGCTTCGCAACAGTTTGACACCCTCAGTACAATGGAGCCATCGAAAGGTCCAACGGCAACATCCTCTCTGGCCTAAGTCGCTGCCTTATCGGCTTAGCTTAAGGACTGTGGGTCGACGAACTTCCCAAGGTTTTATGGTCCCTCCGCACCACTATCACACGGGCCATCGGGTTCACATCCTTCTGCCTCCTGTACGGAGATGAAGCCATGACCCCCACCGAGGTCAAGGGCTGCTCACTCAGGGTACAACTTTTGCAAACTGACAGAGAAAGGGAGCTCTCCCTTGACCTTACCGAAGGCACATGGCTCCATGTCATTCAGAACCTAGATCATTACATTAATAAAACTAAGGCCCAGTATGATCCAAGGGTTGCACCATGAAACTTCAAACCCGGTGAACTAGTGCTTCGACGCGCCCTAGCCCCAAGAAAGCTACGCAACAAATGGGATGGCCCATACCTGGTCCTCAAGTCTAACAGACCTGGCTCCTACCGCCGCGCCGGCCGATACAGAGGGGACCCCCTCGAAAACAGATGGAATGCGGAGACCCTCCGCAAGCACTATGTATAGAGAACCCTAGGCTCAGTCCTCTCCAAAGATACCAAAAAAAGACCCCCTAGCATCTTGAAGGCAGAAACCTCCGTGCTGGATGGGCATTCCATCCGCCATTTTTAAGGTCTAGCCAACCTACGTGGCAGATAGGCAAAAGACCGCTCTAGCATCTTGAAGGAATAAGCCTCTGTGCTGGACATGCATTTCGTCCGCCATCTTTAAGGTCTCGCCAACCTACGTGGTGGATAGGCAAAGACCGCTCCAGCATCTTGAAGGCATAAGCCTCCATGCAGGACAAGCATTCTGTCAGCCATCTTTAAGGTCTAGCTAACCTACGTGGTGGATAGGCAAAGACCATTCCAGCATATTGAAGATGTAAGTCTTCGTGCTGGACAGGCATTCCGTCCATCATCCTTTGGGCCTAGCTAACATAAAATGGCGGATAGGCAAAGACTGCTCCAACATCTTGAAGGTAGTGCCTTCATACCGGACAGGCACAACACCCTACGTCATTTCTAAGGCCAGGCCAGCCTAACATGGTGAAGGGATAAACACTCCGGTACCAGAACGACTAAAAGTCTCCATCACCCGACCCTTCCGATGCCCCTCGAAGTCTCACACCATGTGGCCGCTGAGCAGCCACAGGATGCGAAGGGGCTGGGATAGGGGGCACAGGTGAAGCATCGGTGCGATCAATCATAGAAAAGGGAGAGAAAAAGAAACAAAAACAACAAGCTAACACAACGCAAGTTGTACACATATAACATACAAAGAGCCTTTTTATATAGTTAATCGCTGTACATCGAATCTATGCCCAGCAAACTGGCTAGCCTATTGCGCCCCCCTGTACCACTACAGGAAGATGAGGGTGCCCGACCGCCACGCCTCTCGATCACACCACGGGACCTGGAGAGTTGTCCACGACAACTGCGCACAGGAGGCCAACGCAAGCCACCTCCACAAGAAGGGCTACTACCCAAAACAGAGACTTGGCCTCAGGAAGGCGAAGGATCCGCCAAGGAAGGATACGAGTCGAAGGCCGAGAAGTCCAGCTCTTCCTTCTCCTGCCCCGCCGGCAAGACCTTCGCAGCCTGTACCTCCTCCACCTTCACCTTGCCCAAGATAGACTCTATAATTTCCGAGGGCACCCTTCCGTCAGAACCCTAGGGAAGGATGAAGCGTTGTAAGAAGTGTGAGCCAACAACTGAAGGGTTGCGGGTAGGCTACGCTAGCACAAAATAAATTTTCTCTACCGCATTCAACTAGGAAGCCATGCGAGTAGGGGATCATGAATCGTTACCACTTGACGAGCAGTGCAGCGGAAGAAGAGTTGGAGCAGACCAATCCAACGTCGTGCGCGTCAAGTAGTCGATCGTCAACCTCGTCCCGAGCACGTCCCGAGCAGATCAGCACCGCAATAGTAGTAGCGTCTCTACGGTATCCACACGTACAAGGATGGAATCACCGTGCGCCGGTGTGCTAGCACCGCGCGTCCGGCTAGGGTTTCGAAGGGAGTTCGGGAATAGGAGGCGGCCAGGGTTTTTGGTGGCAAGATCTGTTTTTCTGAAAAAACTCAATGCGCCTTGGCCCCTGCCTATTCTTATATAGAGCGCGCTAATGGGCCTTTAATCAACATTAAAGCCCATTAGCAGATCCAATCCGCAAACTCGATCGCCTCTAGGGCATATTACCAACAATCTCCCACTTGCACTAGAGTCAGCACAAGTTTTATATTCCATCCCCTTAAGTGTGTGACCCGTTAGGTTCATGTGTAAACGGCCGCTATCCGGAAACCCTTTTCCGAATTGCAAGTCAATAGCGGTACCTAGCAGGACATATTGACTCCCGAATGCACACAAAGATCATATCGGCTGAACCTTGATATACTCATGCACCAATCCCTTTACCACACGATACCAGTCAAGCTCAAGGCGAGATTCGTGCCACCCTTGTGGTAGCTCGACCATTCACTCGATCAAGTAGTGGATTCACCATGATTAACTCTTTAATCACATTGGCATGGCCATGCACTTTCCAATCCAACTACCTCGAGGGGCCCAAAGATATCTCTCCCGTTATTTAGGAGGGGTAAATTCCATCTTTATCACTCACATCCCACGACATGTTTCATAACATACCCGAAAGCAACCTTTATAACTACCCAGTTACGGAATAGCGTTTGGAAGCCCCTAAGTGTGTTACTACACATTCTGGAATCAATGATGATCTCAGGTCAAAGGATTCTGTAGGTACACCATTTGAGATAACAACTGATGGCACATTAAAAATAACAATCCCAGCAGTATCTCAGGGTGGGTCTATCCAACATCATGTTCTCTAACATGTGTCCACATTACTGATTTGATATCTCCATATCTATGATCCGTGAAACATGATCATCATTCAGTCAAATGTGCTAATCTATAAATCATTATTGTCCCACACAATGATATGAGATTAGGGACTATTTAGAATAACATCATAAAAACAAAGAGTTTCACAAACAAGTCACATACTTGCTGGTCAATGTAAATGATAATTATTCATGGAACCAGATAACAATTATCCAAAAGTACATTAGCATAGACAGAACACATTCTCTCACATGCACTAGAGTCTATCCCGCAAGTATTTAATACCCATAGAGCTCAAGTGTGCCTCATGCTTGGGCTGTGAGAGAGGCTTCGTCAATGGATCAGCAATATTCGAATCCGTGTGCACCTTGCATATTTTTACATCACCTCTATCAATAATCTCTCGAATGAGGTGATAGCGCCGAAGTATGTGCTTGGACTTCTGGTGCGACCTAGGCTCCTTGGCTTGTGCAATGGCACCACTATTGTCACAATAGAGGTCCATTGGACTGGACGCACTAGGGACCACACCCAACTCAGAAACAAATTTTCTGATCCAAACAGCCTCTTTTGCAGCTTCCGAAGCTGCGATATACTCGGCCTCCATCGTGGAATCAGCAACCGTTTCTTGCTTGGAACTCTTCCAACTCACCGCACCTCCATTAAGGCAAAACACAAAACCAGACTGCGATCTCGAGTCGTCCTTGTCGGTTTGGAAGCTAGCATCGGTGTAACCATTTACAACGAGCTCCTCCTCACCTCCATAGACTAGGAACATATCCTTAGTTCTTCTCATGTACTTGAGGATACTCTTTACTATAGCCCAGTGACATTCACTTGGGTTCGATTGATATCTGCTCGTAACACTTAGAGCATAGGAGACATCTGGGCGTGTACAAAACATAGCATACATGATGGACCCGATAGCAGAAGCATACGGGATCGCACTCATCCTCTCGAGCTCATCAGATGTCTTAGGACATTGATTCTTGCTGAGAGTGATGCCATGTGACATTGGCAAGAAACCTTTCTTGGAATCCTGCATATTGAACCGATTCAATACCTTGTCAATGTACGTGCTCTGGCTTAATCCGATTAGTCTTTTCGACCTATCTCTATAGATCTTTATGCCCAATATGTATGCTGCCTCTCCTAAATCTTTCATTGAAAAACTCTTTTGCAATGAAGATTTGACAGCATCGAGCATTGGAATATTATTTCCGATCAATAATATGTCATCCACATATAAGACCAGAAACACAAGTGCGCTCCCACTAGTCCTTTTGTAAACACAAGGCTCTTCTTCATTCTTGATGAAACCAAACCCTTTGATCACTTCATCAAAACGAAGATTCCAACTCCGAGAAGCTTGCTTTAATCCATAGATGGACTTTTGCAGCTTGCAAATCTTCCCAGCATTTTTCAGATTGACAAAACCTTCAGGCTGTGTCATGTACACATCCTCACTTAGGTTTCCATTAAGGAAAGCCGTTTTGACATCCATTTGCCATATCTCATAGTCGAAATATGCAGCAATTGCTAGGAGAATCCGAATAGACTTTAGCATTGCGACGGGCAAAAATGTTACATCATAATCAACACCTTGAATTTGCCTGAAACCTTTCGCCACCAATCGTGCCTTATAGATGTGAACATTTCCATCAACGTCTATCTTTTTCTTAAAAACCCATTTACACTCGATAGTTTTCACACCATCAGGTGGATCGACCAAGTTCCAAACTTGGTTTTCTCGCATGGATTCTAACTCAGATCTCATGGCTCCAAGCCATTTTTCGGAGTCTGGTCCCACCATTGCTTCCGAGTAAGTCTTAGGTTCATCATTATCCAACAATAATATGTCGCGCTGCCCCGTGGTTAGGAACATAAACCGCTCGGGTGCACGACTGAACCTTTTCGACCGACGTGGGGCTGGTGTCTCGACAACAGGTTCTGCAACATCTTGCATACCGAGTTGTGGTTCAATAGGAGCTGAAACACTTTCAAGTGGTTCCCGAATTTCTTCGAGTTGCACCGTGCTCCCACTAACTCTCTTCGCGAGAAACTCTTTCTCAAGAAAGACACCATTCCGGGCGACAAACACTTTGCCTTCTTCCCGATTATAGAAATAATATCCTTTGGTTTCCCTAGGATACCCCACAAAGAAGCATTTATCAGATTTGGGAGTGAGCTTATCAGACGACAAACGTTTTACATAAGCCTCACAACCCCATATCTTAAGGAAAGACAATCCGGGACACTTCCCGGTCCATATCTCATATGGTGTCCTCTCTACAGCCTTAGATGGAACCCTGTTTAACGTGAAAGCAGCAGTTTCTAGAGCGTATCCCCAGAAGGACAATGGAAGATCAGATTGGCTCATCATCGACCAGACCATGTCTAACAAAGTTCGGTTCCTCCGCTCGGACACCCCATTCCATTGTGGCGTACCCGGTGGAGTCAATTGTGGAACGATTCCACATTGCCTTAGATGATCACCAAATTCATGGCTCAAATATTCACCTCCACGATCTGATCGCAGAAATTTAATTGTCTTGCCTATATGATTTTGTACTTCATTCTGGAACTCCTTGAACTTTTCAAAGGATTCAGACTTGTGCCTCATTAGGTAGATGTAACCATATCTACTAAAGTCATCGGTGAAAGTAATGAAATACTAAAAACCACCTCTAGCTGTAGAACTCATCGGTCCACATACATCTGTATGAACTAGGGCCAGTAATTCATTTGTCCTCTCACTTCGACCAGTGAAAGGCGTCTTAGTCATCTTGCCAAGTAAACAAGACTCGCATGTATCAAATGATTCAAAATCAAATGAATGTAGAAGACCATCTTTATGGAGCTTCTGCATATGCTTCTCATTTATATGACCTAATCGACAATGCCAAACAAAAGTGGTATTCAAATCATTAAGCCGAGGCTTCTTTGTATCAATGTTATAGATATTTATATCCTCAAGATCCAATATATATAATCCATTTACTAATGGACAATTACCATAGAGCATACCATTCAAAAATATCGAACAACACTTGTTCTTTATTATGAATTCATAACCATCTTCTTCCAAACATGAAGAAGAGATAATGTTTTTGCCCAAGGCAGGAATATAATAACAATTATTTAATTCCAAAACTAATTATGAGGGTAGCGATAAGGAGTAAACGCCAATGGCCAATGCAGCAACTTTTGCACCATTACCGACGCGAGCATCCAATTCGCCTCTTGCACACTTCCTAGTCCTTTTCAGTCCCTGCAACGATTTGCAAGTATGAATCATTGATCCGGTATCAAATACCCATGAATCATCAGGACGAGTAGCAAGATTAATTTCAATAACATTTATACCTGAAGAGGAAGTCTTACTTCCCTTCTTCTTTTTGAGTTCTTCCAAGTACAATTTGCAGTTCCTCTGCCAATGACCAGTCTTATGGCAATGGTGGCAAGTGTCAGAAGCAGCAGGGCTAGCCTTGGGCTTTCCAACAGGTTTAGGCTTAGAACTCGAGATCTCATCCGAAGTTTTAGCCTTGCCCTTGCGCTTTCTCTTCTTGCTATCCTTTTGAACCATCATCACATGACTAGAGCTCTTCTTAATGCTTTCCTCAGCAGTTTTTAGCATCCCATGCAATTCAGCCATGCTTTTCTCCATGCTGTTCATATGAAAGTTCAAAATGAACGGCTTGAAGCTCGCAGGGAGCGACTAGAGAATTACATCCGTAGCCAACTCAGGGCTAAGGGGAAAACCAAGTTTTTCCAAGCTCTCAATGTAACCAATCATTTTGATCACATGAGGACTGACTGGACTGCCTTCTATTAACCTACACGCAAACAAGGACTTTGAGGTGTTGTACCTCTTGGCCCGAGCTTGGTTCTCAAACATGCCTCGAAGTCCCACAATCATATCATGGGCATCCCTATTCTCATATTGCTTCTGAAGCTCAGAGGACATACAGGCAAGCATGGGGCAGCTAACATCCAGTGAATCGTTGGTGTGCTTCTCATAAGCCGGCCGATCCGCGGCAGGAGCATTATCAGCTGGTTCATCAGGATAGGGGACCTCTAGAACATATTCATTTTTCTCTTGTTTGAGAAAAATTCTCAGATTTCTATACCAATCAATAAAGTTTGTTCCAGAAAGCTTCTCTTTTTCAAGAATCGATCGCAAATTAAAACTGGAAGTGCTACTAGCGGCCGGTGCCATAATCTACAACAGAAAATGCAGGTTCAGCACTATGCCAATGTGAATCTTCTATTAAACAATTTAACAAAAGATACTCCACTATATGTGTTTTCCCTCTAACAACATATAGAGGATCAAGATCCATATTCAACTAAGTTCTAGTGAGCTTTGGCATCACTGCTAGAAACTTAGTGACATAGGTAAGCAACGCCTTGCTAATCACATCCCTATGTGACTCTTGTTTGTTGGGTGGCATCGAATGCCCCGGCGCCCAACACCATGCCCCAAAGCCCAAAACCATTTTGATAGCTTTATCAAGTAAACCAATACTGTGCGTGTGGATGTCCGACATCCACTCTAACTGGTTAAGATAAATGATGGCACCCTGCTTTGGCAGACCTACCACACAATGATCAAAACCTTTGTAGGTGCAGCTATTGGAAGGGCATCAATTACTCTTGATTTTTCTGAGGGAAACTACTCTATCATGAAAATCATATCCACCACATATAAAACATGAAAGAATAGTATGACAGGAAAATAAAAACATCACAGGCAATCATATTAATTGTGACATAGTATGGCCCCTTCACATGGTGATCTTCATCGCCACAGTTCCTATCCTCTGGGTCATCATGCTTCAAATCTCCATGATCTTGTTCTAGTCTATTACACCTAATAGCACTAGATAAATTACATGAGAAGAAGCATCACAAGTCGACACGCAGGTCGTTATACAATAACATGACAGCCTTGGGCTGCAATTAACCATGACACGCAGGCCATGAAAAATTACACACATGCATCACATATCACATGGCCATACCAGTCACAACATTCTCTGCAAAAACGAGTTAAGCGTAGAATCGAATTCTAATGTCGTTATGGGATCATGTTATTACAACAATCTATGCGTGTACGCGACGGCGGTCCCATCTATGAAATCGCTATGAAAATCTCTCGGAAATACATAGATCGCATCTATGAAATCGCTATGAAAATCTCATCGGATCGATCGTATCGAGCCAATTCCGAGTCATTCATAATGCCTCAATTTCCATTAGATCAATCCCATTGATCATCGCGTGAGGTTTTTCCAGAAACGATGACAGCACACACAACCTCGATCTGCTGTTCTCCCGACCATGTCGCGATGCACGCAGTTAGCCCCGATGGTGATTCCAGCCGGTAGGGGCAAGTCGCACGCAAAACCAGTTGGGAGATCGAGCTAATCTTTTTGGCTATGTGGTTTCATCGACAGGTATCTCATCCGATCTCTAATTCACCTAACCAACCGTGCATTGATCAATCCATCATATGAACTGATCAAAAATAATAGATCTAATCTATTTCTATCACATATCTTCTATATGTGATTGATCCAGATCGAAAACTACGCAGGATGGCTCTGATACCACTGAAGGGTTGCAGGTAGGCTACGCTAGCACAAAATAAATTTTCTCTACCGCATTCAACCAGGAAGCCATGCGAGTAGGGGATCATGAATCGTTACCACTTGACGAGCAGTGCAGCGGAAGAAGAGTTGGAGCAGACCAATCCAACGTCGTGCGCGTCAAGTAGTCGATCGTCAACCTCGTCCCGAGCACGTCCCGAGCAGATCAGCACCGCAATAGTAGTAGCGTCTCTACGGTATCCACACGTACAAGGATGGAATCTCCGTGCGCTGGTGTGCTAGCACCGCACGTCCGGCTAGGGTTTCGAAGGGAGTTCGGGAATAGGAGGCGGCCAGGGTTTTTGGTGGCAAGATCTATTTTTCTGAAAAAACTCAATGCGCCTTGGCCCCTGCCTATTCTTATATAGAGTGCGCTAATGGGCCTTTAATCAACATTAAAGCCCATTAGCAGATCCAATCCGCAAACTCGATCGCCTCTAGGGCATATTACCAACAGCAACCCCCTGAGCTGTTTGGACCGCACACCAGTAATCTCTTATAGTAAAACATACATCTGGAGCAGACACCAGGGATCCTCCGGCTTGACCTTAACCAAGACGTTGGCAGCCACCTGCGGATCAATACGCCCCTCGGAATCGCGGGGCATAACGAAATGACTCCACCGAGGAATGAATGACGTAGCCCCCGACACTCTGGATGCACTCGATCCCTCCCCAGAAGCACTATCCAAGGTACGGATGAGGCCTGCTCCGGCCTCGGGCCGCCATACCTATACACGCAGATTGGACACCGATTAAAATTCAAAGGCACAAACATTCCAAAAACAACACAGGTAAAACACAGGAAGACAGGCGTGGTTCCATCAAATAAAGGAAAGATTATATACATGAAGCAGAAGGAGGCAGTCAACATGCTAGAACTCGACCCCCCTCCCTGGGAAAGAAAAGAAAACAAAGACAGCCCGCGGTAGAGCTACACCTCTGGGGCATCCACGCTCGGCTCTGATGGGGCAACAACACTAGATGAAGTCCCCCAGAGGGCCGCGAAGCGCACGTAGACTTCGGGTAAAGGACTGGACCTCCCAATGAAGAACTCGAGTGAAGGCCCCCTGATGCACCCGGAGTCCCCTGACTGTCCATGAAGCGCAACGTCATGCTCCGACCATGCTTCACCCATACGCCACGATGGAAGCTCTCCAGGGCTGCACAAATCTACGCCGGAGGTGCCTCTGGCTGGAAGGCCTCGACCATGGAGTCCGGCACCTGCTGCTCTAGTGCTTCGAAGGGACCAACCCCCGCCTGGTGCAGTAGGGTTAGTTGAAGAGCAGCGGCCACATGAGCGCTGGACCTCGCATAAACCTTTGCGGCCCGAACCATGACCTTCACGGTGGACCAAAGCTAGAAGAGCGGCATGACCGACACCTCCGAGTCGGAGGGCAGTGGCGGGCACCGAGCCCCTAGGTTGCTCAAGGCATAAGAGGTAATCCGGGCCACCTCCGACGCAAGCACCATTAGCACTCCGAACGCAGTGCCCCCTCCGATGCATGAACCTCATCCAGCTCTTGCAGCATATTTACCACTGCCACTTGAAGGGTCTCAACGTTACTCTCGGCGGACACACGGGCTGTGTTTGCAGCATCGGCAACATACCTCGCCTCTCGGAGCTCTTCGGTAGCCTTCCGCGCCTCAGCCTCCGCACGCTCATGAAGCGCTATCTCCTCCCGAAGATGACCCTCCGCAGACTCTGCCTGCTTTTGGGTCTCTTCCAAGGTCTAGCGATGGCTCTCAACCTCGTCATGGGACATAGCAAAAACCTGGAGCCCTCCACCTCCCAGCGCCCTCATCAAAATTACTTGCTACAAGGCACCACAAAAGATGGAAAAAGGTAGAATGAGCTACTCAAGATCCAACACCGGACCTGGCAAATCATAACCAATACTACTGACCTGAAGGGTCACCGCTACCAACCGCGCCTCCAGCTCCTCCAGAGGATGCTGGGCCAACGATCGCTCGACCTTTCCACTCCGGAGAAGAGAGTTGGTTGCAGCGAAGGCCCTTGATGCCTCCGGGCGTAGCACGAACTTGTCCAGGGTCAAGACCCCGAGGCCAGGGCTCCCTTCAACCGCTCCAAAGGAACCCTCGGCGGAGGGCATGGTGTCTCTGGCACCAGCCACCATGGTTAGGTCACCAGCTGGCTCGGGGCCCCACAAAAATTAAGCCACGTCCCCAGGGACGGCCCTCAAAGACCCCTCCGGGGGAGTCCCCGATCTCCGCTGGGCCTCCTGGGCCTCAAGGGGTGGAGTCAAGGATGCATCCACCTCGAAGGTCGCTACAAAAAAGAAACACAAATCAAGATCCCAGTGCACGACCAAAAACAGGATATGACTAACGAAGCAAATCACACCTAGTTCCTCCGAACCTCTTACAGGAGGGACTGCAACTTCCTCAACATCCGAGCCAACAATACCGAAGTCATAGTCCACGAAGGCCATGCCTCTCTGTTGGCTCTGGCCGTGACCCGCAATATCCGAGGAGGCCCAGCCCTTCCCCCGGTCATCGCCACCACCCTGGCCCTCACCTCCAGACTGGTCACTCACGCTCTCAACCGGTATGCGAGTCACCGGAGGTTGAAGGCCACCGGGCCTGGAGCATCCTCGCATGAATGGGGGGGCCTGCACATGCTTGTTTTCCAGCAGCCCTAGGCCGGAGGTAAAAGTATACAAGGTTGTACCGCTCCCATCTTCGTGCCAGGGCCACCCGCCGCTCCTGCTCTGTGAGAGTAGGGGGACCCAGGATCACCTCCACGCTCTCCGCCGCGCACTCCAACGGGAGGCAGCTCTCTGGAAGGAAAAAAGACGGCTCACATCGGCAAATCAAAAACCAAACTACAAAGGGAACTCACTAGCACTGACGAGCAGGCTGGAATACACCTTCGGCCACTCTTCCGCACCTTGCTCAAAGATGCAGTTCCAGCCCGTTTGAAGGGGCCGAACACGCAACAAGGTGAACTCCTCCACGAGGTCATGTATGCTCATATTTTCGGCCACCCTCTGGAGAAGGACCAGCCGTGAGGTGAACTGGTCATCTGTAATCCCCGTCTCTGGCTCTGGAACATACGTGATATCCCTGTTCGTGGAATGAAGGGGTGATGCAGGGCTGATGTTGTAGTAAAGCCACCACTGCAACCAGCCAGTTTACCACCGGCTGTTAATGGCCTTCATCGGGAAGGCATCGCGATACTGCAGCCGTATCTGGAAGTTGACACTCCCTAAGCTAAGGGGCCTCATCGTCCCCTCGACCTTGATCAACTTCGGCTGGCAGCTGGCAAAGTGGAGGGCCGTGAAGAAATCCGCCCTCCCTTCGCACCCCTCCGCCCGCATGGCCCACTCAAAGGTAACCAGGCGGGCAATGGCGTTGGTGTGGAGCTGCGGAAGCTCCACGTAGAAGTGGCTGAGCACCTCTTCAAGCAACGGCACCGAGGAAAAACCCAGGCCCGCCTCGAAGAAGGCCTCAAACACTATGACCTCATGGGCCAGGGGCTTTGGGACCTCCTCGCTAAGCGAAGGTCGAGCGACAGCTCGGGAGGGAATCTTCCCCTCCCTAATGATTCGGTCAATCTCCTCGTTACCAATGACAGACGCCCCCAGCACAGTGGTTTACTGGGAGTGGCATTTGCTGGCACACCGGAGCTCCACTCCTTGCAGTGGCCCCATCAGCGACAGGAAAGCTGGCGCCACCTGAGGGTCCCTCGCCACGGCTACTCCGGCTATATCCACCGCCACCTGAGTTTTGGTTTCACTGGGGGTACTCAAGCCAGCCATACGAACCGCAAGAGGATGGCAAAAGGCACTGGATTACGAGAGAGAGAGAGAAGAGTAGGGATCAAAGGACAACTCACACAAAGCAAAAGGCACCAAAGACAAAGGCAGATGAGAATGAGGAGTTGGCGAAAATGTCGCTCTGGGCAATCCCCCTCCTGGTAAAAATAGGGAGCAACTTGCACCCTTTAGGCTGCGGGCACACACGCCGTCCTTTCGCCTGCCAGCCTGAAATCATGAGGGAGTGAAACCGACTCCCTTGAACCCAAACGACAAGACGCACGCGTCTCATGCCCCGCCTGATAGGGTAGGACAACACCTCTCCCTAGGGCGCATTCAATGCCCCCTGTCACCAACGTCATCCAGCATGCCGTTCTGTCACCTGAGTCAAACCATCCCGGACAAGCCAAGCAATTCTTGAACCACGAGCCATCAACCACAAGCCAGGAACCGCTAGGGGCCCTGCTCAAAAGGAACCGCGGGCCCAACTGCTGCACTGGCCGCCCTCGCCAGGGGCTACTGTTGGGGGTCGTTATCAAGGACCCCCAACGGCCCCTTGACTTAATTATCCTCTCAAACATTCCGCCTTTCGAAGCCCCAGCCTTCTGGAACCCTACCTCCCAAAGGCTTGGCCTCTCGAAGCTTCCGCCTTTCGAAGCCCCAGCCTTCTGGAGCCCTGCCTCCCAAAGGCTCGGCCTCTCAAAGCCTCCGCCTTCTGAAGCCCCAGCCTCCCGCAGCTCAGCCTCCTGAAGGCTCAGTCTCTGAGGCCTTGGCCTCCCGAAGCCCCGCCTCTCAGAGGCTCAGCCTCCCAAAGGCTCGGTCTCCCGAGGCCTCAGCCTCCCGCTGCCCAGGTTGGCTTCCCGGAGGTTACTGGGTGAGTCATCAGGTCTCAAGAAAGATCTGCCAAAAGGGAAGCACCGGTCGTACTTTACCTGTGAGGAGGTGACTGGCATTAAATACCTAGGCTAGTGGATGCTGCTCTAACACCCCGACATGATGGTGCCTGCCCTGACACCCCTGACATTGCGGTGCCGGGCTACATTTGGCGACTGGCTCGGCCCCTTCAGGGGGCAGGCACCACAATAATTACCACAGTGGATATTTATCTCCCTGATAGGGTAGAAGGTAGTCATCCGGGATAAGACCCAGTAATTCAATCAGATCCTAGATATTTGTACATTATAATAACTTGTATGCCAAGCTACGCACGGCCCTATAAATAGGAGGCCATGGTCCTCTGAGGAAGAGCAGCAAAAAAAGATACAAAGGTGAAAGCACACCAAGTCACGCTGTGATACTCCTTCTATAGTGACACATTTTTCTACCATCAATATATTTGTGGTGTCCCTTCCTCTCAAACATCGTCTCCAAGCTTGAGTCTCCTCTTTAGAAGAAATTCTCACCGTACTTACTAGGGCAAGACGAACTTTGGCTCCAACAGTCATAAACTCATCAGTGACGGGTGATAACTATACGTATCACTGATGATTGAGTCATTAGTGATGGGTGATAGCTACTCCCGTCACTGATGAGGGTAGCACAAGTTGTGGTTGAGAATCCAAGCTATGTCGAGAATCCTAGTTGTTGGTCTGAGCCTTAGCTGGTCGAATCAAAATTATGACTAGTGGGCATTTTTTGTCTAGCCCCTCTTCCTTCCAACTAGTATAAAAAAGCTACTAAAAAAACTGAATAGAGTCATTAGCGACGGGTGTAGCTGTCACCCATCACTGATGATTGAGTCATTAGTGACGGGTGATAGCTATAACCTATCACTGATAATTAAATACAGCTCATTTCGGAAATCCATAACTTTTTATATAGGGTCAGATGAAGACAAATTTTATATGAAAATTATAACTCTTGATCAGATCTACAACTTTGTAGTTGATCATTTTTTTATTTGAAACCATATAGATGTACAAATAAACGTCTAAAAACTGTTGAATGAAACCACACACTTGACTACAAACTAAATTGTTGGATCTAGTGTAAAACTAGCAAGAATGATTGAAAAAGCCACACACATTGCCACAAAATTAAAAAATGAAAATTCAAAGATTTTTATCATGAGTTTGGTAACTTGGATTGACGAAACATCTATGTAGTACTAACTTTTAGATGTAGCATTATGTCTCCAAAAATTTTTAGGTAAATTGGAAAAATGTCAATTTTTAACCAAAAACTTTAGATATCCTGTCGAGGTCTTCCACTCCCTTTTTTTAGGGTCAAGAAAGGTACATGTGTAAACACATATTTTTTTTTTCCAGATTGCCTCCTTGTTAGTTTCGAAACTAGAGGTTGAACGTCAAAATTGGACTCCATATGCAGAAGTTACATTTATTTTATTGAACACCTTCAGCGTACTCCTCGATACCTTCTCCAACTGAGTGTTTCATGATAACAAGAGTGAGCACATGTTGTACTCAGCAAGTTGTGAAGGAAATAGTATGCATATGAAGGCTTTGGCAATAATATGGCTAAATGGCTCTTTTGCATAAACATGATTTAAGTAAAAACATTCGAAAAGCGATAATAATTAAGTGAATAACTGTAAATAACAAACCACCTCAAAGATTCCATCCATGTTCATTCGACCAACAACTGAACCCCTCAACCAAAGTTCAATCCACTAAGGCTGAACACCCCAATCATAGTTCCCACCACTATGATTGACCACCCTCAACTATGATTCCCTCCATCATAGTAGACGAACTAACCAAAATATCAAATTCTAATCAAGGTAGGTTTTCAGTGCTGCTCGTAACCATGAGCACGGCTGATTAATCAGTTTTAATACTCTGCATAGGTTATATACTACCCACAAGACGTTTCTTCCCATTTTGCTAAGCATCCAAGCATCCGTTGGCCGACAAAAAACTCTTACACACTACCGAGGTGTGCGCTAGGAATCCATTGCGAAGCCTTTACAATTCCTCTCTCAGCACGTATCCACCTGCTAAGGTTTCACTGCCCCATGATTCCACTTCAACAATGGAAGCCCCCTCTTGGACCTTTTGGATCTAAGGAAGTACACCCTTCCATTCTCTGTTCTTCTGCTTTGTCTACACTATATTGAGAGTAAAGTAAATTACTTGGCTAAGCACATCCCATACTAGGCTTCTGGTGGTACTGTAAACACAGAAAGGTCACCCCACGAATCGGTTCTTAGATTTGAGCAAGACTACTACATTCCCATCCATACATCTGATACCAATCACATCACATGCTCAAATCCCTATGCCATGTTACTACAAAAATTGTTCCATCATATTTTATCATTATTGCATAGGACCATTATCATGTTCGTGGAACAATTATCATGATTACCATCCCAAAGCAAGGCTAAGCATCATCTACCTTTCATAACCCAAAACCATACTATAGCGACAAGGATGAAAAGGGAAAACTAGGATAAAGCCTAACTCATAGGATTCCCAATATATTTAGCATGCATGTTTGTAAACCAAAATATTTGTAAAATTAGGATAATATGTTCAAGAACACATCTTGTCTTCACTAAAATCAATTGGGTCTTCAAAATCATGATCCTGTAGACCTTCTAGCTCCTCCTAAATATTAGCGTCTACCTGCAACATACGCAAAAAACAACAATACATAAACACCAAGATCAAAAAATAACCAAATATCACACAACAAACATCATCACATATAATATCACACTTTTTCGGACAGTCCGGCGAAAGAACGGGTCAAAATAGAGCTACGGTTAACAAGTTATGATTTTCTAATGATTAAAACATGACTAAACAGATTATCTGCAGATGAAATTATATTGATAGGAATTTTCTAGAATTTTCTATGATTATCTAGAATTTTCTATCATTTATTTGAATTATAAAACTATAATAGAATTAAATAAACCTATAAAAATATTAAACTATAATCAGAAATTAATTTCCTAATTAGTTTTATTTTCGGAACTATTTTTACACTAGAAATTTATTTATTACGTAATATTCACTAATTATGACATCAGCAACACAATTAAAACAAATAAAAGAAAAGAAACACTGACCGGGCTTGACATGTGGCACTTTAAGTTGAGGTGGCTTGATGACATGGCGGACACTTCGGGCGCATGCCCCTATGTCACTGCCACATCATCGACTGACTGAGATTAAAACTGAAGGGGTATTGAGATCTAATCTCGGCTGTTGGTTTCAGATCGGACAGCTCACAACACTCCCACGCTCGGCTCCAACGAAACAAAGGTACCTTTGTGGCGGAGACGGCTCCCATGGCAGCACTTTGCCGGATCCTCAATGGAACAGCTCTCCGATGGCCCAAGGTCAACGGCGAGTGGCGGAACAAAAGCTTATGCGCATAGGGAACTCACCTACATCTTCCTTGTACCTCGGGAAACCCTCTAGCTAGGTTGTCGATGTGCACAGTAGAGGTTCTCCTCGGTCGGTGTCGTGGACAAAGCTCTATTGACAGATGACGGTCGGGCTTGCCTCTGGAAGCTTCCTTGCGCTCCTGTGATGCTAGTGAACCCTTTAGCGATGGTGATTGGGCAAGAATGACTGGGATTGACGATGGTGGCTTTCTTCATTGGCACGGCGGCAATGAGCTACTCGACGACTCTTGGCTCTAAATTGGTGACTAGCTTTGGGATGCTCTAAGGGAGGGGTCTCGGGTGCTTTATATAGCCATAGGAGATATGGCTCGTGGGCAACTCGGAGTCAATTTGAATGGTGACGACATCGATCCAAACTCAGTTTGAACTTGATTCCATTGGAGGTAAGGCGTCTTCGGCCGTGATTCTTGCTTATCCGTAGTTGGTGAGCTTCTAGAAGTCGTCCTCCTTCGTATGCGCGTCAGATTTGCTCCTTTGCCCATGGCCGGCTTGGATTCCACGGTGGCGCAGCACAGTGGCGCATGAGAGCGAAGGAGAGCTGGAGGTAGGAGATGAGCGGGCGGCCGAGTTGATGAGCTGGGCTAGGCTTAAGCTGAATCAGGACGAAAAAGAGAGGGAGAGAAAGGAGAGGTGGGCTTTGGCTTTTAGCACAAAAGCTTCTCTATTTCTATTCTATTATCTCTCATGTATATACACATGTATATTTATATATACAGTGTACATACCACATATATATTATATAATAGCTCAAAATATCAAGCAACACATAAACACATATACTCCCATATATGTATATATGTATAAAGACACACATACACCCTTTAGGAATTTATTTAGTCTTGCAAACTCTTTTATTTTCTTTAGAAAAAGTTTTTAATCTTCTTGGTTCTGAGAATTTGGGTTGTTACAGTATATCAATTAACAAAGGAACATGATCAGAGATCTCAGTTCTTTCCGACACAGGGGAAACCTTGACTCCCATTCCGTGCTCATCAGCACCCGATGTAGCTTTTCAAAGTTGGGTTATGGTGATGACTGACCTAAGTAAATTGATGTTCTGATAGCCAGATTTCCCGAAGGTCCAAGCTATCGATTCCTCATTGAACAAAAAAGGCCATCTATTATTAAACCTATCATTATTATTTTCATAGCAAAACCTCAGTATATTGAAGTACCCACCTAGAAGAATGGGATGAGTTTCATTGTGACACGTGTTTGCGATTTCCATGAGAAAGTCAACCTTGAGATCTGTCTGAGCAGGTCCATAGACTGCTATTAGTGTCCATTCAAATTTATATGTTTTGTTTCTAATGATAAATTTATTGAAGAAGTCCTCGATAGAACTATTCAAAACTTCAAAAAAATCGGGATTGATCCTAAGATGAATTCCACCTGATCTGCCCCGGGGTGGTCGGGAGCCCCAGGTAAACTCCAAACCTCCTGAGAGTCGGTTAAGGAGTACCGAGTTGGCATCCTGTTTCCTAGTTTCTGATAGGGCAAGGAAATTAATTTTATGCTCCCGAACGCGTTCTGCAATAAAGCGAATCTTTGCCAAGTCCAGAAGACCTATGCTATTATAAAAGATTCGTTTCATGCCGGGTTTTTCTTTTATTTTAACTTTCTCCTGTGTTTGAGAGTCCTTCCTATGGAAAGCGATCTCTTTTTATTTTTAGTATTCGACTTATTTTACTAGGGAAGCCTCATGGATGCAACATCTGCTCCCAAGGCCTGCCTGCCAAAACCGAATAGAGAGGCATCCGGCTTGGGAAGCTTGAGTTTAGGGCACCTCACATGCAGATGATTGTCTTTTTTTTGTCGCATATGACACAATAAAATGCCACAGAACACGTATCCTGAATGTGTCCTTTTGTCTTGCATCTGAAATATTATGGGGTCTTCGTTTTCTTCAACTTTGCGGTGTTGCTCTCAGTAGTCAAAAGTTTAGCAATAGCTGCAGCGTGTTAGCACAGCACTCAGATGCCGCTGAATTGGTCTCCCAGAACATTGGTCGCGTCTTTGACCATGGCCTCCAGCCCGATCACTAGGCTTTCTCCCACATCCCCCGTCGTCCGGAGCTCTCTGCTCCGCCATCCCGAAGGAGAAAGGAGCGCCCTAATGTCGCCCCGGCCATGATGGTCCATTGAACCCACCACGGGAATCCGCTTCCCCGAACGAATGGAACACTAGGAAACGAGGGTTGGCAGCCACACCACCTACTTGAGATGAACCTCCAAAATTTTTTTTGGAGTCAACGCGGCTGCCCTGCCCAACTTGTTTTGTTTAAACGAACTGAGTAGAAGAGCTACCAATTGTATTAATAAAAAAGAAGAAGTTTAGACTAGGCAGTACAGCGACCCGAAAGAGATCGAGCAACGTAAAACAAACATCACATAGCAACAATTAAGGCAAGGAAGCCAGCAGTGCTAGCAACAAAGAAAGCAACTAAATCAAAAATTGACAATGGCCGGTTGGACCTGTACTCGATTGACTCGCGAGGTTGATGACTCACGGTACAAGGAGCTTGAATGCCGACAACCGAGATGACCCGAGATAGCTCCTCCGGTGATAGGGGCAGAGACCCATCAAACTTGGCCAGGTACTTCAAGGCAAGGCGAGCACTTCGGCGTACGGTCGACCTATCATAAGCCTTTCGCTTGCATCTTGCCGGTGCCGCCATTGGTGGTGGAGGTTGCAGTGGAGTGCAAGGGGGTTCTCGACCTTCACGGAGGGAGGCTGCTTAGGCACTTCAGGTTAAGTCTCGAGTTGGCATGATAGAGAGATACAAATAGCAATCCAGAATCTCTGGGAGGTAAGCTTTGAACGGTTGCACATTGTCCTCAGTGGTCGCCTGGGAAGTTTGGTCGTAGGTGTAGTGCTAGGCCAATCTTCCACCTTGGTGGCTTGAGCTTGGAGTTGCAATCCAGGGTGTGCCGTGAGCCCCAATTGCACCTCAGTGTTTGAAGGGAAAGTGCCAGCCACAATGGGGACCAAGGGGCTAGCAGGGGTGATGTGACTCGTCCGTTATTCAGTGGTTGACTAGGTAAAGCCATCTGCAACGACAAAGGGGTTGACAGGGGTGACAACTTGGGATGCCTTATAGGCAAAACATCCACCTCATTGATGATGGGAGACTCACAAACATCCAGGTACATAGTAGTCGCAATAGCAGTCTCGCACGGCAAAGGGTCCTGGGAAGGCATGTAGACAACCGTGAATGAAGCGGAGACAGACGGCGTCAGGGAGCGTCGAACCGGAGAACAGGGACCAAAGAGCCTGGCCATGTTAGTAGTGGCAAGATACTAGCAATGGCAAGATACTTGCTAGGCAGCTCTACGTGTTCCAGGTGGTTGGCTATAGCGAAAATGGCCCTATTAGGTCATGATTGTGATTTTTGTGATTAATGACAACATAGTTGATGGGACTAACATGTTTGTCAAGAATATATGTCAGTAGGTCTTATGGATATAATGCATGAAGAAGTCACCACTGATAGGACAAAGTTGGACTTAATTGGAGAAGTCCTAGGAGAAATGAACTCACCGGATGATCCAGTGTTCAGGGTATTAAACTCACTAGAGCATATCTGACAAAGGGGGAGAGAGGGCTAAAGACCTCACCGCAAGGTCCGGTGATAGCAAATATGCTCACCAGAGCAATTCTTTTAGAAAAGGGTGTTGTGATAAAGAATGAAGATAAACTGACCGGATAGTCCGGTGATGAAGAGTATAAAGCACCAGACTAATTATAACAGAGATGAATTCAAGCACAAAAGAACGAAAATCATCTCTGTCGGTGAATCAGGAACCGGGGGTCCCCGAATCCCGAGGCCAGGCCAGCAATCCGCCACGTGGCGCCATTCCGCGGGGTCGCCTACACAAAGCAAAAAAAATTAAGTCCCGGGAGAGGGCGCTCGGGGCCACAGTCAGTGGTCCCCTAGTACCCAAGTTCCCCGATGATCTGTGAAGTCTAAGTGCTGGGAAGAAAGTGCTCGGGGAGGTATACAGTGACCCCCGAGCACCCGAGTCCCCTGACGACCAGGAAAGCTAAGTATCGGGAGAAGTGTGCCCGAGGCAGCGAGCGGTGGCCCCCTGGGCACCCAAGTATCCCGAGGACCCACTGAAGGAAGTTCCGGGTGAGAGTGCTCGGGGCTGCGTGCAGCGGCCCCCAAGCACTCGGTCCCCCGAGGGTCCGTACAAGCATGCCCGGGAGAGAGTGCTCAGGGAGGTGAACAGTAGCCTCCGAGCACTCGGTTCCCCGAGGACCAAGGAAGGGCATTGTTGGGAGAGAGTGCTCGGGGAGGTGAACAGTGACCCCCCGAGCACTCGGTTCCCCGACGACCCAGGAAGCCCCCTGACAAGTAGCCCCCACAGGGGCCCACTGATGAGGTGTTAGCCAGTCAAAGGCCCGAGGTTGCATTTAAGAGTGCGTGTGGCCTGTCACCTCCAACTGCTCCCGTCACGCTCGGTGTCAGTTCCTGCCACATTCTGGCAGAAGGGCGTGGGGTCATTAAATGCACGGGTCCTATCCCGTGCCATCCGGCCCGTCTTGGGATAACATCGTGAGGGCCGAGGCGTTTCGTCTGCCGAACTGCTGTGGCAGGAGAACAAGACAGGGCAGGCATTTATGGTGACGGATGACCGGGCGCGGGGCACCTTTTGCACCCCCGGTCACTTCGCACAGAAGCTATGATGACACCCTTTCCATTTATGGTGCCTTGGGACTCGTGCCTCTCGTTCGGGGCACGCTACTGCCGGCGGGTATTTAAAGCAGCCGGCAGCACGGACAAAGACAAGCTTGGATAGGCTAAGAATATCAGAACAGGCTGAATCTCGGCACAATCTCTGAACAAGCTCGACAAGTTAGACAATCTCTCAGAAGTAGGAAAATCCCAGAGGAAGTGGATAGAGAAGAGAAGAGAAGACCAAGAGCACCCAAAGCCAACAGATACACACAGACCGAAGAACAAGGAGCCCCAGGTTCTAGGATAGACAAACATTCTTGTAACCAGCAACATCCTTGCGGGACATTCTCAGGGCATTTATAGTATCCATACAGGAGTAGGGTGTTACGACTCCGTGCGGCCCGAACCTGTCTAAACCCCAGTGCATTTACTTCGCTTCGCACTAGATCATTCCACCCCACCGGCCATCGTATTTATACCCATTTATTCCTCCGACAAACATATTCAGGATCATCCCCCTCGCCGAATCTCTAAAAAGGGGTCCCTCAGGATCCCTGCGACAGGAGTTAACCCTCCGACAGCTAGTGCGCCAGGTAGATGGGGATCTCTACCGGCGTGGCGCAGGCGGCGTCCTCCTGAAATGCATCACCCGGGCAGAAGGCAGCGAGCTTCTCACTGAGGTCCACGAGGGCGAGTGCAGTGGCCATGCATCTTTCCACACGTTGGTCGGGAAGGCCTTCCGGCAAGGTTTCTACTGGCCTACAGCCCTCCAGGATGCTTCTGAGCTGGTTCGGCGCTGCAGGGCGTGCCAGTTCCACGCAAAGTAGATGCACTAGCGAGCTCAGGCTCTTCAAACCATCCCCCTGTCATGGCCTTTCGCGGTCTGGGGGCTGGACATTCTGGGTCCGTTCCCCCGAGCAATCGGGGGCTATGAGTACCTCTACGTCGCCATCTACAAATTCACCAAATGGCCGGAGGCAGTTCCAGTCGTCAAGGTGACCAAGAACACGGCACTCCAGTTTATTCGCAGTATCACCAGTCGCTTCGGTGTCCCGAACCGGATCATCACCAACAATGGCACTCAGTTCACAAGTGCCCTGTTCGGGGACTAGTGCGAGGACCTCGGCATCAAGCTCTGCTTCGCCTCCATCGCTCATCCTCGGAGTAATGGGTAGGTCGAGCATGCCAACGCGGAGATACTGAAGGGGCTCAAAAACCCGGACCTACAGCGTGCTCCCAAAGCACGGGAAAGGGTGGATCGACGAGCTGGATGCCGTGCTATGGGCCAATCGGACCACGCCAAGCCGCGCTACCGGGGAGACTCCTTTCTTCCTTGTGTATGGCACTGAGGCGGTCCTCCCCTCCGTGCTCACTCTAGGCTCCCCTCGGGTGCATGCCTACTCTGAAGGCGAATAGGAACAGCAAAGGCGCGACGACGTCGACTATTTGGAAGAGTGTCGGCGGCGTGCCGCCGTCCGAGCAGCCCGCTACCAGCAAAACCTACGGCGCTACCATCAGCGTCACATCTGGGGCCGGTCTCTTGAGATGGGGGATCTAGTTCTCTGACGCGTCCAATCGCGCGAAGGAAGGAATAAACTGTCCCCTATGTGGGAAGGCCCCTTTACCGTGATCGGTGTCCTGCGAGAAGGCTCCTTCCGGTTGGCTATAGAGGATGGGCAGCCACTCCCCAACGCATGGAACATCGAGCACTTGTGCAAGTTCTTCCCGTAGATGGCCATGTATGCAGGCTCAGATCAACCAGGCCGGGGACTTCCCCCCCCCCCCCCCCGGCCCAAGTTGACTGGGGGCTACCACTAATCAGGTAAGTCACCCAGTCTTGTAAAAATTGTCAATACAATATGTATATCAATGTGCAGTCCTTATGCCAAATTTTATTTTTTTCTGGATTCCATATATTTAATCTGTCTGGTGAGATGCTCGATTGTGCGAGAAAAAGTTTGCTCTCTCATTTTCCCTGTTGATAAAAGAATCCCGATTGGTATACGCGCGGGAAGTTGCCGCTGACTTATGTCTGTCATGGTAGGCTGTGGTGTTCGGTGTCGTGGCAGTCTCCCGAGCATCACCGAGTCCCTGGGGTTCTCGGGTAATTCTATCGCTCGAGCAAAGAGTAGTCCGGAGCCTAGGCCCCAGAGGCGGGCTGTCGGTACTCGGTCTGGTCTGTCATACCCAGGCACCACCGAACCATAGGACCTCTGGGTTATGACTCTGCCTGTTTAGTCCATCGGTCTGGGTATTCAAGAGGTCTCGGGTCAAAAACGAGAGCAGTCTATAATGAGTACCGCACTAACAGAGCGCACCAAGCAAAGAATCCTTCTATTTTTCTCAAGTCACAGATCGACAATCAAAAGCAAAAGCAGCTCGACCGCGAGGGCCTCAGTGCCCAGGTCGTTGTTCGGTCCTAGGGGTCCTCGGTTGGTCCTACCGCTCGAGCATGAGTGGTCGGGATCGCCTGATCCCAGGCTCCCCATGCACCCCCCAGTGCTCGGGCACCCCAGCCGTGGGAACCAAGTTCCCGGGCACCCCGAGCTCAGAGCGCATGCCTCTCCTGGATCGGTCGGCCGAAAAGCTGACAGTTGTCCGGTGAGTGGTTAAATTCATACGAATTTTACAGTCATTAATATATTGTTCCTGAGTTGTCCTCGGGGCCCTCGTATTCTAATCTGTTGGGCGAGATGGTCTCCTCGTGTACAAAACCCTGCCACGTGTCCGCTTTTCCCGGAACGATAGAACGGACAGTAGAAAGGTGTATCGTACGTATGGCAATGTCTGACCGAAGTCTTTCATGGTGGTCGTGGTGTTCGGTCTGCTTAAAAGGCCCCGGGCACTACCGAGCCTCTGGGGTTCTCGGGTTATCTCACTGCTTGAGCTGCTCGAGCGGTCGGGAGCCTAGACCCTGGGGGCGGGCTGTCGGTGCTCGGTTCTATCCATCCTAGCCCGGGCACCACCAAACCGTGGGGACTCTTGGTCGCATTTCCGCCCGCACGTGTCTCCAGTCTACCTGTTTGAGTGGTCGCAGAGTGGGAAAGTGTTCATTGGTCATGGCGTGCTCCGTGCTGGATCGATCTATCTCCCGAGCAAGGAAGTTCGTGCCTTTTCTTTTGACTTAGCCGCTATGGACTCGCGAGGGCTCGGGGGCTGAACGCGCAGAGAAGGCCTCACTGCTCGGGCGACGAGTGGTCGGGGCGACTTTGTTCTCGGGGAGGGAAAGGTCGGGCTCGGTCTGACTGAGTACTCCTCGGGGCATCAAGTGAAAAGAACAGAAACTTCATCAAGCACTCAGAAGAACACTGGAGTTGCGACCCCAAAGAAAGGCTTCCATTATATTCACAAGAAAGGACAGCTATTCTGAGGGATCACTCCCATATTTACATCAAGTCAAACAAAAAGAAAATTACAAAGCCTAATCTAAGTCAAAGCTCTCAGAGGATAGCGGGGCCTCCCCGCCGCTGCTCCCCAGGTCCGGAATCGGCGGTGCCTCTCGCGTGAAGCAGGGCGTCACCTCGGCGGCGGCGCCCCGAACTGCCTCCCGGGCGGCCTCCTCCTCGGCTTCGACCATCTCTTCCCGAGCTGGTTCCAGCGGGAAGTTTGGATCCCGGCTTTGATAGCAGACCAGGACATGCTTGGCCACCGCTTGGGCCAAGCCTGATGAGGACATCACTCTTTCAGATACACACACCGAGTATTCCTCTAACAATAGGTCCATTGACACGAGCTCGTGCACGTCAACTAAATCATGAGGTGAGCTCGTTCCTTAGTGTTCCTTTATATTTTGATAAGGATGGGATGCTACTGAATAATTGTGATGTATTGTTACTTAGGAACACGGGAGAAGAACAGCAAGGGCGCCCAAGCCAAGGTGGAGGTCCAATCAAATTCGAGTCCGTTTCGGAGTCCAGGACCAGCCTGCACTAAAATCGTCGCCCAGGACGCATACGGACTCCGTTTTTTACGTTCTACACATGGTTGGAAAGCTAAGGAGATAGGCTTTCCAATGGGACTGGTCCCATGTCCAAATTCTTTCTGAGTCAAGAGGAATCATCAAAACAAGTGAACATCTAGAATCTGTCAGGGTGCTGCGCCACCATCTTTTGGGCCGTTGGGCCATGTAACGTGTTGGAGTCCATTAGGGACGCATCCAGGGGTCCTTGGCCGACCCTAGTTTTTTATATATAGTAGCCGCCGCCCTAATTAGGGTTGGGTTTTGCTTAGATATTGATCTACACATAGATTGTGAGATTTTCGCTCTTATTCCGGACCGACTAGGCCGCCGCAAGTGTTTGTGGAACCCCAACTTTGAGTGCTTGAATTCTATTCGCAATATTTCAGATTGCATCTTCTACGTTCTTGCTTGTGTTCTCGGTACGCTTGCAGGGATTGAACCTTCTTGGCGAGGTCAACCGCGCGACACGGTTGATAACCAATGGAGCTGTGGTGTAGTGATTGCAAGGGAGACGATCTGTTCGGGTCGAAGCCTTTGGATCATCAACGTCGAGTTCTCCACCTACCGATTTATCGCTACCTATCGGAAGATCAGGCCTACAATCTCATCAACTGGAATCAGATTTTCAGGTTGCCCGTTAGGTAATTTCGTTTTCCCCTTTAGATTAGTCTGTTTTTTATTACCTAGAGTCCAGAAAAAGCCAAAAAAATTCAGTCAATTTCCGCTACCCTAGAACCCTTTGTGCCTTTGCAATTTTTGTTTTCAGTTGCGCGTTGTTGAGTTTGTGTATGTGGTTGAGTCTTGTTGCTGGTTTTAGAGTCGTGTTCTTGGTCTTTAGTCAACGCTCCGTGCTGGTTTGATCACGCCGCTATCCCATCGCCACCATCCCCACCAACAAGTCGAGCCACCACATTACTCGATTTGCCACCGCGAGCCGCCTTGTGTTACTTTCCGCCACGCCAACCCTAGATAGGTCGCAAGCCACCTTGTATCAATTGCCCTGCCACCGCTGCCCTCCTTGTTCATCTCGCGATCCTATTGCTTGCAATACCTTAAAGAGGCCAATTTCTGCAAGAGGTGCTTTGAAAAAAAAAACCCTAACTCGATAGGGGTTCAGTAAAACAGCCATAACTTTCTCATACGGACTCGGAATCAGGCAAAAAAAATTTTCGCGGACATCTACAGAAAAAGTTACATCCGTTGCTCCCCCACTTTTTTGGGTTCCGCTGAAATTTTTTTCCCAAATTCAGCTAGGAAGATTGAGTATTCGAGCCGTGAAGTTTTCGCACGCTTTTTAGAGAACGTGCTTGATTTTCTATAGGCCACATATTGCATCCGTTTGAGCTGAAAATTTATGTGGTTGTTTCTTGTATGCTCCTAGTTCAGAAACAAATATCAGAAAAATACAAAAAAATAAATCGTGATTCCTACTAGTGCTAAAAGACAAAAAAACAGGAGCACATAGAGAACACCCAGATAATTGTGCTGTTTGCTGTGTCTTTCTCTGATCATCCTGTTTAGCTTTTGTTTCAGCTGTTGTGCTAGGACTAGGGACACGTGATAGACCAGCAACTGTGATTGATACTTTGGACACTTATTTAGCTTTGCTCATCTGATTACAGTTATTGCTAATCCTTGCTACCATATTGTGCCTTCCAAGCTCCACCTTTGATCCGAACAGGTTCACTCTTGCAATCATCCCACGCTTCCAGACTCGTCACCGGTTGTTCCTCCTTGCTACGTTGGTAAGAACATTTGTAAGAGCGTGGTAAGACGCTTGAGTGTGTGTGATTCCACCTTCCACCACCTAGTAGTTGATAGGGATAATATTGTGTTGTCCTTTGTTTTCTACTAACCATGTCAAGTGATAGCTCTCCGTCGGATTTTAAGGATTGTGTGTCCAAGGAAGAACTCAACAAAGCCTTGCAGGATCATACTAGACTATTGACAGACATTAGAACAAGCATTGCTAACCTTGTCACGCGAGTCAACGACCTTGAGTTGCGACAACCACCACAGGATGATGAACATTCACATGATGATGACAGAGATGGTGACCGGGAAGATGGTGAGGTTTTTGTTGGGCAAGATGCGCATGCTGAGCAACGTCCTCGTGCTGAACAATTACGTCATGACCACCAACAATGTCGTCAAGGTAACGGAGGTAATAATGTTAATCGTAACGGTCGCGATGATCCTTATTCTAAGATTAAGTTTTCAATGCCTCCTTTTTGATGGTGCATATGATGCTGATGCTTATTTAAATTGGGAGATGACGGTTGATCAAAAGTATAGTTCTCATATGGTTCCTGAAATGCATAGAGTTAGACTAGCCATTTGTGAGTTCACGAATTATGCTATTATTTGGTGGAATGGTTTAGTCTCTAGTGCCTTAGAACCTGAATCATGGCCTAGACTAAAACGTGCCATGCGCAATAGATTTATTCCTCCTGATTATACACGTGAATTGAAAAAGAAATTGCAGCACTTAAATCAAGGTTCTAAATCTGTGCATGATTACTATCAAGAGCTTCAAATTGCTATGCTTCGTTGTAGTATACAAGAGGATGATGAGGATACCATGATTCGTTTTTACTTCGGGTTGAGACGTGAAATTCAGGACCTTGTTGATTATAAAGATTACAATACTACCAATAGGTTATTCCATTTTGCTATCTTGGTAGAAAAAGAACTGCAGGGTCGACAACAGGTGCAGAAATTGCAGAACAATTTTGGGAGTACATCTACTTCACGAGTACCACCGGGACAAGCAACAACATTCCCTTCTACATCTACACGATCTGCTGCCCCCTCCAAAACTCAGGCGCGTTCAGCACGAGCACCACCACCATCACGTGAGGTGAGCAAATCTACTGTTTCGCAGGATCCAATGTCAAGCTCTTCTTCAAGTGCAGCTACCACGGGTCGTACAACGGACATTGTGTGCCGACACTGCAAGGGTATTGGCCACGTCATGAAGGATTGCCCAAGCCAGCGAGCATACTCTGCAACAGCAGATGGTGGATATGTTAGTCATAGTGATGTCGAGGAAGAATATGCATTTGAAGCTAATCTTGCAGCCGATCATGACATGGATAGTGAGGGGGAGGAGATTAGTGGTACCGTTGCCACGGAGAGTTATGCAGCACGCACCTTCATTGTGAAGCGAGTTTTGAGTTCTCAAATGGGGCAAGCAGAGCAGCTACAACGCCATAATCTATTCCAGACATTCCTCATTGTCAAAGATGCACGTGTTCATACCATAATTGATAGCGGGAGTTGCAACAACCTCTTGAGCTCCGATCTTGTGAAGAATCTTTCGTTGCCAACACGTGCACATCCTCATCCATACTACATTTAGTGGTTCAATAACAGCGGTAACGTTAAGGTAACACAATCTGCGAGAGTACATTTTTCTATTGGTTCCTACCATGATTATACTGATTTTGATGTAGTGCCTATGCAAGCATGTTCACTTTTGTTAGGCCGTCCTTGGGAATTTGATACCGATGCTACACACTATGGTAGAAGTAATAAATATTCTCTCATGCACAAGGGAAAGAAAATCTCTTTGCTTCCTTTGACACCTGCTGAAATTGTGCAATGTGATAAAGCGCTAGCTGAAAAAGAAAAGAAAGAACGTGTTTTGGAATCTGAAAATCAGCAAGTAGCTCAATCTATTTTTCCACCTAAGAAAGGGAAGAACACACCTAGGTCCGAAGGCATTAAGTTAAAGGGTGGTGTTATGCTTGCTACTAAATCTGATCTTGCTGAAATTCAAGATAATGATACTTTGTGCTATGCTTTGGTATGCAAAGAGGTTTTATTTTCAATTGATGATATACCTAGCTCTTTGCTTGCTGCTGTCACTAACCTTTTGCAGGAGTATAAGGATGTCTTTCCAGCTGAGATACCCCGGGGCTGCCACCATTGAGAGGGATAGAGCACCAAATAGATTTGATCCCGGGAGCGACTTTGCCAAACCGCGCTGCATATAGGACCAATCCGGAGGAGACTAAGGAAATTCAGCGACAAGTCCAAGACCTTTTGGACCGTGGGTACGTACGAGAGAGCCTTAGTCCTTGTGTTGTTCCTATTCTTTTGGTTCCTAAGAAAGATGGCACATGGCGCATGTGTGTTGATTGTAGAGCCATTAATAATATCACAATAAGGTATCGTCACCCTATTCCTAGGCTAGACGACATGCTTGATGAGTTGAGTGGTTCTATTATTTTCACAAAGATTGACTTGCGTAGTGGTTACCACCAAATAAGAATGAAATTGGGAGATGAATGGAAAACTGCTTTCAAAACTAAGTTCGGTCTATATGAGTGGTTAGTGATGCCTTTTGGTTTAACTAATACACCTAGCACTTTCATGAGATTGATGAATGAGGTTTTACGTGCTTTCATAGGAAGATTTGTGGTGGTGTACTTTGATGATATTTTGATCTATTGCAAGTCACATGAAATTGAAGTGGCTATGTTGTTACTCCACAGGGAATTGAAGTGGATGAAGCTAAAATTGAAGCCATCAAGAGCTGGCCGACCCCTAGGACTATCACACAGGTGAGAAGCTTTCATGGCCTTGCAGGGTTCTATCGGCGTTTTGTGAGAGATTTCAGCACCATTGCTGCCCCACTCAATGAGTTGACAAAGAAGGGTGTTCCGTTCCAATGGGGGCCAGCACAAGAACAAGCTTTTAATACACTGAAAGATAAGCTTACGCATGCACCTCTACTCCAACTTCCGGACTTTGGTAAGACTTTTGAGTTTGAATGTGATGCTAGCGGCATTGGAATTGGAGGAGTGCTACTACAAGGAGGTAAACCCGTTGCTTATTTTAGTGAGAAATTGAATGGGCCATCTCTTAATTATTTGACTTATGATAAGGAGTTGTATGCTTTAGTGCGGGTTTTAGAAACATGGCAACATTATCTTTGGCCCAAGGAGTTTATTATTTATTCTGATCATGAAGCTTTGAAACATATTAGAAGCCAAGCTAAACTGAACAAACGTCATGCTAAATGGGTTGAATTTATAGATTCATTTCCTTATATCATTAAACACAAGAAAGGTAAAAACAATATCATTGCAGATGCGTTATCTAGACGTTATACCATGCTATCCCAACTCGATTATAAGATTTTTGGTTTACAAACAATTAAAGGATTATATGCTACTGATTTGGACTTTAAATATGCTTTTGAACATTGTAAAGAAGGAAGAACTTGGAATAAATATGTGCTGAATGATGGATTGCTATACCGTGCTAACAGGCTATGCATCCGAGCTAGCTCTATTCGCCTATTGTTCTTGCAGGAAGCGCATGGAGGTGGTTTGATGGGATATTTTGGAGTGAAGAAGACCGAGGATGTACTGGCTGCTCACTTCTTTTGGCCTAAGATGAGGCGCAACGTCGAGCGCTACGTAGCACGCTGCACTACTTGCAATAAAGCTAAGTCTCGCTTGAACCCACATGGACTTTATATGCCTCTTCCTGTTCCTAGTGTGCCTTGGGAGGATATTTCTATGGATTTTGTTTTAGGATTGCCTAGGACCAAGAGGGGGAGGGATAGTATATTTGTCGTTGTGGATCGTTTTTAAAAAATGGCACATTTTATACCTTGTCACAAGAGCGATGATGCTACAAACATAGCTGATTTGTTTTTCAGGGAAATCATTCGCTTGCATAGAGTGCCTAACACCATTGTTTCAGATCGTGATGCAAAATTTTTGAGCCACTTTTGGAGGACACTTTGGAATAAACTTGGGACAAATCTGCTATTTTCGACGACATGTCACCCTCAAACCGACGGACAAACGGAGGTTGTGAACCGCACATTATCCACCATGTTGCGGGCTATTTTGAAGAAAAATTTGAGGATGTGGGAAGAGTGTCTACCCCATATTGAGTTCGCTTACAACAGATCAGTTCACTCCACCACCAAGGTAAGTCCGTTTCAGGTAGTGTATGGTTTTAACCCCCGTGCCCTTATTGATTTACTTCCTTTACCAACATCCGAGAAATTGAATTTTGATGCTAAGACACGTGCTGATTTGATTCTGAAAATGCATGAGTTGACTAAGGAGAATATTGAAAAGATGAATGAGAAGTATAGAACTTATGGTAGCCAAGGTCAGAAACATATTACTTTTGAAATTGGTGATCTTGTATGGTTACATTTGCGCAAAGATAGGTTTTCTGATTTGAGGAAGTCTAAATTGCTGCCTCGAGCTGATGGTCCTTTTAAAATTGTGGAAAAGATAGATGATAATGCATATAAGCTTGAGTTGCCTGCAGATTATGGGGTTAGTCCCACATTTAACATTTCAGATTTAAAGCCAGGACCAGTCTGCACTAAAATCGTCGCCCAGGATGCATACGGACTCCATTTTTGACGTTCTACACATGGTTGGAAAGCTAAGGAGATAGGATTTCCAACGGGACTGGTCCCATGTCCAAAGTCTTTCTGAGTAAACAGTAATCATCAAAACAAGTGGACATCCAGAATCTGTCAGAGTGCTGCGCCACCATCTTTTGGGCCGTTGGGCCGTGTAACGTGTTGGAGTCCATTAGGGACACATCCAGGGGTCCTTGGCCGACCCTAGTCTTTTATATACAGTAGCCGCCGCCCTAATTAGGGTTGGGTTTTCCTTAGATATTGATCTACACACAGATTGTGAGATTTTCGCTCTTGTTCCGGTCCGACTAGGCCGTCACAAGTGTTTGTGGAACCCCAACTTCGAGTGCTTGAATTCTATTCGCAATATTTCAGATTGCATCTTCTACGTTCTTGCTTGTGTTCTCGGTACGCTTGCAGGGATTGAGCCTTCTTGGCGAGGTCAACCGCGCGACACGGTTGATAACCAACGGAGCTGTGGTGTAGTGATTGCAAGGGAGACGATCTGTTCAGGTCGAAGCCTTTGGATCATCAACGTCGAGTTATCCACCTACTGATTTATCGCTACCTATCGAAAGATCAGGCCTACAATCTCATCAAAGCCTCGCCCTTCCCGGGCGGCTAGCTCCTGGACGGCCTGGGGGAGCGCCTCGAGGCGCTGGCTGATATCCTTGAAGCCAAGGGCGATGCGGCCGATGCCCGTCCCCTTCGCCTCAGCATGGACTCGCCCGAGCCAGGCCCCCCTCATGGACCTCCGCGCTTGCCGAAGGATTTCTTCCATCATCAGCTTCACGTTGGCCTATTCGGTCTTGGCGTCCTCGAGCTCCTCCGTCATGCTCCGCAGCCACTCCTCGAGGCTCTGCCCCCGGCCGCACCGGCCGAGGCGGCGCCGGGCACTTGGGCTTCGACCTGCTTCACCCGCTCTGCAAGGGCAGAGAGGGCCTGCTCGCGGGTGGTCAGCTCTGACTCCCACTTGGCGGCCCGCTCCTCCCGAGCAGCTGAGGCCACCAACGCCTCGGCAGCCTCTGTCTCCCGGTGGATCAGCAGCTCCTCCTGGGCGTCCAGGTCCATCGCCGTAATGCTGACGTCGGTCTCGCGGATCGTGACGTCCTCCTCCTGCCACTGGAGTTCACCGCGGCTCTGCTCAACCTTGCCTTTCTGGCGGGCCAAGTCCGCCTGGGAGGCCTCCACAGTCCTCTCGCGGGCCAGGACCACCTCCTCCCACGTCTGCACCTGCCTCTCCCTGGCGAGTGCCTCGGCAGCCTGCTGCCGCGATGCCTCGGCCAGGTGGGCGGCTTCCTCCTGCTCCTGCACGGCTTCTGTGCAAATCTCTTCTAAGGCCTCTCGCTCCGCCTCTAGCGCGCGCCGCTCGCTCTCGTTGGCGGCACGCGCCGCGGCGACGCGGGCCTCAAAAAGGCGCCTGCCCTCGGCAAGCCGCTCCCTCTCCACGGCAAGGGCGGTGTGGCTCACCTCAAGCTACATCCTCCCCCCCCCCTCCATGGTCACCTCCAGCTGCCCGATCACCTCCCGGGCGCTCCCTAGCACGTCTGGGAGGGGTTCAGCAGGCCGGCTGGGTGACGGCCGGGCACTGGGTCCCCTGCGAGCCCCCTCCGAGGGGCTCGGGGTCCTCGAAAACTGCTGTGCAGGCATTGTCCACGATGAGGTCGTCCGCCCCACACTCGACGCGCTCGGGGCGGGCTCAGCTGGTGCCGGTTGCTCGGGCGCGGCCGCCGCCATCGGCTCAGGGCAGGGCGGTGCCTGTGGCTCTGTCACGGTCGACGCGCTCGGCTCAGGCGCGCTCGGCTCGAGGGCTGGAGCCGGCCTCGGCGCCTCTGGCCGTCCTTGGTCTCTGGCGGCGCCTGTAGGCGGCCTGCAATAGAAAAACAAGGTTAGTCTCCGAACAATCTCCGGGCAAGGCATGCTCAGGAAAAAGGGGGGAAACTTACGCAGATTTGGGTGTCCGGTATTGCCACCTTGATTTCGGGATCCTGTACCCCGGGCACGATGGCGTCGACCCAGAATCCTCCCTCCTCCTCTTCCGCACAGGGCTCTGCGGGGCCGCCGCGTGATCTTCGGGCTCCAGACCAGGCCCAAGCAGATCATGGTCTGGTTCCAGAACTGCAGATACCGCCCCCGCCGACGGCCCCACGTTGGACGATTGGCCGTCCCGGCCTCCCTCCTTCTCACTAGGCGACGGCGACGGCGGGGATGTCGGTGTAGGAATGAAAGTCCGGGGGCGCTTCCCTCTGTCCCCCAGCGCTGTCGCCGCCCCACTGCCAGTGGCGCCTCCTCCTCTGGCCTGGCGGAGCCCCACCACTGGCTTGCGGCCCATCGCCCGTGGCGCCTGGGCCACCGGTCTACGTCAGACCGCCTGCGGCTTCCTCGCCGGCCACTTCGTCCACCCCGGGAATTTGGATAGTCCCGGGGTTCCGGCGCCCTGGCTGGTCGACCAGACTCAGGGCGTCAAACTCCGGCAGCTTCGCTTGCAGCGCCACCCGGTTAGGGTTGGCGCAGAGCGCTAGCTCCTTCCACGGGAGCTCCGCCTGGCTCAGGTTGTCCACCCCGATCACCACCTGGAGCCGGGCCCCTCAGCGCCGCTCTATCCAGGTCCCACTCTGCACCGATCTGGGTCCTGGTGATGTCCTGGGGGCCGGTGTACACCCAGCAGGGCCAGGCCCGCTCCCGCAGAGGCGCCAGGCGGCGGCGCAGGTAGTCCACCACCACCATCACCGAAGTGAGCCCGGCCTGGCGCAGGAAGTCGATGCGCTCCAGGACCGGCTCCATGCGCGCGTCCGCTTGCGGCGGCACCTCCCAGGTCGCCTTCTAGGGCTCCGCCGCCCTCTCCGGCAGGGTTAGACGGTCGTGGGGGCTGACGTCGACGTAGAACCAGTCGCGCCGCCAGTCCTCCCACTTGCTCCATAGCACCTGGGGAATGTACTGCTCCCGCAGCCGGAAGTTGCAGCAGCCGGCGACGTCCGCGGTGGAGAAGCCACTCTTCTTCCCGGCCGACCGCAGCATGAAGAAGTGCTGGAAGAGCGTCACCGATGGTGACACCCCCACGAACATCTCACAGAGGTGGGCGAAGACCGCCAGGATGACGACGGAGTTGGGGCTGAGGTGCACAAGTTGGATCCTGAACGTGTCGAGGATCTGAAGAAAGAATGTCAAAAACGGCAACACCAGCCTGGCCACCACGAAGGAAGTGAAGAGGACGATGCGCTTCGGTCGGTCCGTCACCGGCGGGAAGCTCACTGATGTCACCACCGAGGCCCCCCGCTGGCCCTCGGGCACCATCAGCTTCCGCACCTTGTCCGCTGCCTCCTCGATCACGAGCCGGGACTCCGTCACTACGCTGTCGGGTGTCTTGTCGCGGCGGCTTCCTCCCACTCTCAACATCTTGTCAGGGTGGGGGATGATCTGGACGGTGGGGGAAGAGGGGTGCTCTGATCGCTTAAGGGAGGTTGAGGGCTCAGGAGCGCAAGGAAGACGAAGTCTTGTTCGCAAAAATGGCGTAAAGAGGGGGGCGGTTCGCTCCCCTCCTCCTTTTATACTCAGGAGAAATTCAAACGTCACCTGCCGCGGTGCGCTCAGCGGGACGATTTCCTTGGCCAGCGCAACCGTCAGGCGAATCTCCCTCGGGCCGTGCGGTTGTCAGCAGTTGCCAGGCGTATTTTCCACGATTTGCATGGTTGCCACGCGCGGCGCCGCCTCTTTATCATGCACCGCCCAATCCATTATCGCGCGCCTCGGGAGTCGGCTGGACGCGCGTCCGTTTGGCTCCCCGTTGTGCCGTACCAAAAGCCCGGACCGGTAGGGCCAATGTCTAAGAGCACGCCACGTGGCGTCGATGCTGGTTTCGGCCTCGTTGATGACGAAGGGCCCATCCGCAGTCTCTGGGCCATCACCTGCCAATGGGCCCGGGGGCTGCTGTCGGTGAATCAGGAACCGGGGGTCCCTGAATCCCGAGGCCAGGCCAGCAATCCGCCACGTGGCGCCATTCCGCGGGGTCTCCTCCGCAAAGCAAAAAAGATTAAGTCCCGGGAGAGGGCGCTCGAGGCCACAGTCAGTGGTCCCCAAGAACCCAAGTTCCCCGATAATCTGCGAAGTCTAAGTGCCACGAAGAAAGTGCTCGGGGAGGTATACGGTGACCCCCGAGCACCCGAGTCCCCCGACGACCAGGAAAGCTAAGTACCAGGAGAAGTGTGCCCGGGGCCGCGAGCGGTGGCCCCCTGGGCACCCAAGTATCCCGAGGACCCACTGAAGGAAGTTCCGGGAGAGAGTGCTCGGGGCTGTGTGCAGCGGCCCCCGAGCACTCGGTCCCCCGAGGGTCCGTACAAGCGTGCCCGGGAGAGAGTGCTTGGGGAGGTGAACATTAGCCCCCGAGCACTCGGTTCCTCGAGGACCAAGGAAGGGCATTCTCAGGAGAGAGTGCTCGGGGAGGTGAACAGTGACCCCCAAGCACTCGGTTCCCCGACGACCCAGGAAGCCCCCTGACAAGTAGCCCCCACAAGGGCCCACTGATGAGGTGTCAGCCAGTCAAAGGTCTGAGGCTGCATTTAAGAGCGCGCGTAGCCTATCACCTCCAACTGCTCCCGCCACGTTCGGTGTCAGTTCCTGCCACATTCTGGCAGAAGGGCGTGGGGTCATTAAATGCACGGGTCCCATCCCGTGCCATCCAGCCCGTCTCGGGATAACGTCATGAGGGCCGAGGCGTTCCGTCTATCGCGCTACTGTGGCAGGAGAACAAGACAGGGCGGGCACGTTGGGCCGCTCTGCGGCTGCCCCGTGGGCCCTCTCCACCGTGCCCGTTGTCAGTGCATTTATGGTGACGGATGACCGGGCGCGGGGTGCCTTTTTCACCCCCGGTCCCTTCGCACAGAGGCTATGATGACGCCCTTTCCATTTATGGTGCCTTAGAACTCGTGCCCTCCTGTTTGAGGCACGCTACTGCCGGCGGGTATTTAAAGCAGCCGACAGCACGGACAAAGACAAGCTTGGGCAGGCTAAGAATATCAGAACAGGCTAAATCTCGGCGTAATCTCTGAACAAGCTCGACAAGTTAGACAATCTCTCGGAAGTAGGAAAATCCCAGAGGAAGTGGGTAGAGAAGAGAAGAGAAGCCCAAGAGCACCCAAAGCCAACAGATACACACAGACCGAAGAACAAGGAGCCCCAGGCTCTAGGATAGACAAATATTCTTGTAACCAGCAACATCCTTGAGGGACATTCTCAGGGCATTTATAGTATCCATACAGGAGTAGGGTGTTACGCCTCCGTGCGGCCCGAACCTGTCTAAAACCCAATGCATTTACTTCGCTCCACACTAGATCATTCCACCCCGCCGGCCATCGCATTTATACCCATTTATTCCTCCGGCGAACATATTCAGGATCATCCCCCCGGCCGAATCTCTAAAAAGGGGTCCCTCAGGATCCCTGCGACAGGAGTTAACCCTCCGACAATCTCATCGGAAGGTCCGGTGCCTACATTATACACACTGGATGCTTCACACAGCAGTATTTCCTGTAGAAGCATTTCTAAGAGTTGAATACCAAATAATACCTCACTAGATGGTCCGGTGATAGGTGTTTTGTACACCACAGGTTTTCAACGGAGCAATTTACACAAAGAAGCTACAAAGGCACGGTATGGCTTAGGATAACTTACTGGATAGTCTAGTGATAGAGATGAAGTATACAATAGAGTGTCTGGTGTTTATAGAGACTTGAGTGAGGGTTCCAACGGCTAGTTTATGAGAGTGTATTCACCGGATGATCCGGTGTTAGTACCACTGCTCTCACTGGATCATCCAGTGTTAACAACTTTTCTGAGCCATTGGGTTCATGGCTAGTGCATGGGTTTGAGGCTATAAATACCTCTCCACTAAGTCATTTGAAGGTGTGGCATATAGCTGGAGTCCTGAGAAGTTCATGTACACCAGAGAAGACATCCAAGCCACCAAAGTGCTTAAAGTGATCATTCAAGGTGATTAACCACACCATTAGAGAGTGATTAATGCTTATAGGCCTAGAGAGTGTATTGCTAGGTGATTGCTACATAAAGATTGGATCAAGGAGTGATCCAAGCTTGTACCTCTTGGTATGCCGGCACCTTGGAGTCTTAGTGACTCAACGGCAAGCTTGTTGACCCTCTGACTTGGTGTGGAGCAACGGCAAGGCGATTGTGCGGGGACACAGAGACCCTTACCTTTGTGGCTCAAGCTCCTAAGTGATCATGGTGGCAAGCGACCGAAAGAGAAGCTTTTGGTAAGGCATTACCTTGGTGGTTTGGCGGCTCATCCGGGTTGAGTCCTTATCTTTTTGACTTGGTGACTCAATAGTCATGACTGAGTGCCGACCGGAAGCATATCCTTGGTGGAGCTCGAACGTAGACTAGGGTGACATTCAAGCCATCGATACCATGGAAAAAAATCCTTGTGCCGAATTTGCTCTCTCTACCTTTTTTACATTTCTGCATTTACTTACTTGCAATTTACCTTCTTAGATAGGTTATAAGCGCTTTGATTGGTAGAGTAGACACACTAGATAAACCTAGAGTACATTTGGATATAAATTGATATAGGTTTATCTTGTGTAGTAGTTTTTGGAGCCGAATAGATTCTAAGTATCCTAATTCACCCCCCCCCCCTCTTAGGACGTCATTGATCCCTTCAATTGGTATCAAACTAGGGCTCACATCTAGCTCTTCAATTTGTGTTACAGCTTCACACCTTTCACAAGGTTTTGTCAATTAAAGTAGGATTTGAGCATTAGTCTCATTGTAATCGGTTAGGCTTCATCACTTAGTGAGTTGTGATGTCCGGGGTTAGGATGGATTCCTATAGTGCTTCACTTTTCAATGGCACAAACTCCCCTCATTGGAAAATTCTAATGATGTTATTTGTAAGCCCGAGGGTTAAATGTTTGGAGAGTCACTGAGGAAGGGATAAGGCAACACATCACCAACAAGAAGAGGCAATTAGATGCATTGGAAAAGAGTATTCTTTTATCATCTATACGTGTTGATGCATTTAATCATATTTATTCTCTCACCAATGCACATGATATTTGGAGTAGTCTCATTGAAATACATGAAGGCATAAAGGGTGTGCGCAATGAGAAATATCATGTGCTTGTTACTAAGCTCAATGACATCAAACAACTACCCAATATTCTTGTCAATGAGATCAATGGGTTAGGTTTGACGCCAATTGAAGATGATCAAGTGGTGAGAAGAATACTTGCTCTTCTTCCAAAATACAAGTTGATAGTCTCCATCAACTATGACAATAATGACATCAAGAAGATGACTCCAAGTCAAGTGCTCAACAAGATCACCACCCATGAGATGACAATGAACATGGGGATGAAATCTTCTTCCTCATCCGACATAAAGAACCTTACTCTCACAAGCAAGCAAGCTCAATGCCAACACATGAAAGCAAGGATGAGGAGACAAGAGCAAGATTCAAGCTCAAGTAAAGATGATGGAGATGAAGATGAAGAGAGCTATGAAGAAGATGAGCAAAGCACTTAAAGCAATAAAGAGATGGATCATGAAGTCACCAAGCTCATATCACAAGTGTAGAAAAACATCAAGAAGATCAATACCAAGATTGATCACCCAATCTCCATGAAGGACTTGGTCAAAATAATTGATCATATCAAGAAGGAGAAGAAGAAGACTAAAAACAAGAGGGAGATAAGGGGAAGAACCAAAACATTTTCAAGAATAGGAAGATGTGTGAGTGACAATGAAGAGTCAAGCTCAAGTGAGAGAACCTCACTATCCTCCCCTCCAAGAGAAACTCTTCCTCAAGGTCATCATCACACAAGTCATTGCGCAAGTCATCACACAAGTGTCTCATGGCCAAAGGTATGGATTGCGATATAATTGATGATGAATCCGATGAGGGTTCTCCATCCTATGATGAACTCCTTTATTTGATCAATGAGCAACAAAGGGTCCTTAAGAAACAATCTAAAGAGCTTAAGAAATTCAATGCACCTAATAACATTCACGCTACCTTTGTTCTATTTATGAACAATTATTGTGCAAATTTAATTTGCTAAGCAAGGAGCATGAAGAGATTAAGACTAAATTTGAGTGCATTGAATCTCAAACTAAGGTCCATTTGAAGCAATCTATCTCTCTATTTAATTTCAATCCTAAGGTAGATACTTCTAGTTCTTGTGATGATTTAATTGCTTTATCTAGATCACCCCCTTGCAATGATATTTGTGTTGAGAATATTATTGTAGAATCATCTAACAATCTCATTGCACAAGAGAATGATGAGCTTAAGCAAGAAGTGGAGAAGCTCATGAAGGACTTGGCTAGACTAAAGGGCAAAGAACGTGTCCAACCTCCTCAAGATAACCATGCTAATATGGTGAAGAATCTTGCGGAGGGGTCCACCATGATATGCTTCAAATGCCATTAAGAAGGCCACAAGTCCTTCCAATACAAACAAGTCAAGAAGGGGACAAAGGAGGAGAAAAAGATGATGAACCTCTCCAACAAGACCTCTAATCTCTACACCAAGCCCAACTACAAGATCAAGACTAAGAGCAACCACTACAAACTCAAGAAGAAGGACAATGGCAAGGTGGTTGCACGTGGATGGAAGAAAGGATTAGAGGTAAAACCAACACATTTTGGTGCCTAAGAAAGTTATCACTACTATGAAGCAGCTCCAATCGGTTTGGGTTCCAAAGAAGACTTGAAGCTCAAGGCGGCCATGGGGATTTGGAAGCTTGGCTTACAAGATGAGCGCATTGATGAAGATTATGATCATCACATACCCAAATCCCTGTCCAAAGGTAAAAGAGGTAATGAAGCTAGATGTAAAATACTTTCATTTGATTTGGCTCATTTACCTCGTCTAGGATTGCATATGCATGTTTCTATTTATTGCAATAACTAATAAAGGTTTTCATATGGTAGGTTGCTTGTATAATTCTGAAGTTGGAGAAGACGCATCAACAGTTCAGTGGGTGTTTCTCTCTAACCCATGAGCAACCTACATGGTTTATTACTTGTAGATTATTTACATGGCACTAGTTTACATTCAATATCTTTTATGCGCCATGATCAAATATATAGGATAAATCACCATTGTTAGCAATAACAAGTGCATATATCTCACAAGTATTCAAGAGTTGTATGCACATATTTAGACGTCAGTATATCCTATAGGTTATGATTTTGAGACTATCATGTGTTGCAAGTTACATATTTTATAGTCTTATGGAGAAAACTACATGTCCCAAAGGTATGCAATGCTTAAACGCTTTAATTGGTATCATTATCAAATCTTTTGTTCATTTAAGCTACCTCCATGCATAATATAGCTTAAACTTCCTATCTTAACATATTGTCTAGTTGTACATATGTTTCTTTCTTATCATATGTATGCACATATATAGGGAGAGTTTAGACTATATTATGTGAGTTTCATAAAATGTGATCCATGTGCTTTCATAGCTTACAACTGATACCATTTATTTATAGTGATATCCATACAATTGGTATCCTTTTAATTGGATCATGATTTGTGAAACTCTCTCCCATGTAATTTAATGTTTTTCCCTTTGACTTCAACATATGCATATAGCCTTTTTGACAGATTATTGACAAATAGGGAGAATTTTGATAACCAAAGCAAGATACAAGTTTGAAAGATGAACAATGTGGAGGAAATTATACCAACTAGCAAGATGTTTAGGAATGCTAAAGTCAACAAAGGAGGATGAGAAGAAGAAGCTCTTGCATGGGTTGATCAAGGGAGATAGTGGCAATGGAGAAATGAGGAGCCACAACAAAAGTGGACTAAGTGGTAAGAACATGCATCCAAGCAATGTGGTAAGATTTTGTGCTCGCTTATGATTTTTACATTCGGTATAATTTATTATTTGCCACTTGCTTTGGTTGTGTTATCATCAATCACCAAAAATGTAACACCCTGACTTTCAGATTTCTCAAATTTCTAAAATTTTCCAAGATTATTGAATAGCTTCACCAGTAGCATAGGCTTAAAACCTATTTTCTTAATCAATCAATAGGTTATTATGTTGTGCGCATTGCATGCTGAGTTTTATTAGGAGCTAGGTAAATGCATTAGAGTCTTTTTCTTTTTTTTTCTTTGGTGTTTTGAGTGAAAAAGATTTTGAAAAGGTTTTTACAAAACTCAGTAGTGAATAAGTTAAGGATCTTAATGGTTGGAATTCAAAATCTTTGAATTCATCATCTATTCAATCCTTGATCATACCTAATCCTTCTTCAGGTCAATTCAAATCTTATCCAAATCATTGTTTAAAGCAAATCTCTCCTCTTTCTCAAATTCTACTCAAATCTAAATTCAAATTCCTTATCTACTCCTATTCTTGTTCAACCCCATTTTTCGTTTCTCTTAAATTCACTCCAAACTCAATTCAAATTCAAACTCTATTCGAATTTCTCTGCAAAAGTTTTTTTCTAAACCCTAGATATACCTAAAGTGTATTTGGGCTCAATCTTCTCAAGTCCAAACCCTTAGCCAAGTCTTCTAGATGGCCCAACAAAGGATCCACAAAATTTGTAAATTTTCGCGGAGTCCTGGACAACCTCATCTTCGCATGAAGTTTCGAGTTCAAAATAGCCTCAAATGCAAATCTTGACAATACCAAAGTTGTAGGTCTCATCGAGAGTCTCGATTTGAACCTATGGAAGTACCCTTTTGGATAATAGAGCTAGGAGTTATGGCCCCCGAAATCAGTACTGTGCAGATAAGTCTGAGTTCAAACAGTTTATCTTGTGGTGCATTTTTAGAAATTAAGATGACGTTTTCAGAAGTTCCAATGACTACCGAAGTTGTAGATCTTTTCGAGTACTATAATTTGGAGTTAAGAAAGGTCCAATTTGGAGTCCGGATGATGGAGATGTCATCCTCGGAATAGAGATCTACGAAAAAGGAAACCGTAACCGACTTGAACTCGAATCCGATTCGTGTTCGGCTTGGACTCCACCACAACAAGCCGCCTCTAGACCTATAAATATGAGTTGTACGCCCTCTCCTACCCCTATTTCATGCCCCCAAGCCCTAGAAGTCGTTACTGCCATGTCCGTTCGTCGCTGGAGCGTAGAGCCGCCGCCGCCGCCCATGATGTGCTACGTCGTCTTCTCCATGAATCCTCCTTCGTCGACCATCAAAGTAAGGTGAGGACCCCTTCTTCACCTCCCTTACTACTGTTTTAGCATCATACTAAGTCCCTAGCCAAGCTCTAGCCCCAGCCAAAGCCCGCTCTATGCCGCTACAATCGTCGCCATCGCGGACAGCTGCGCTGTAGCGGATTGACATCGACGTTCCCGACCGACCAGAGGTCAAATAACCAAGCCCTTTCACCGGTACATGTCCTATGATGTTGCTCACACCCTCACCAACCAGTTCGGCCAGTAGAGCAGCCAAATCACTGTAATCAAGGTCGACATACCCACTGTCCGATTTCTGGACGCATTCTGCGCGTGCACCGGATTTGCATTCGCGTTCCCTGTCAATCCGAAAGCTGTATCGATACACCAACCGTGTCACGGCGTGTCCCATCAAGTATTCTATGTGACCCTAGGAGTCCATCTCCATTTGTGCAGTGACACGACCAGAACGTCATTGCCAACCACAGCACATCGCAGCCATCACCCGTCTCATCTCCGTTGATCGTTCTTCCTTTCGGTGGATGATCTACCCAAAACTATGCCATAAAATTGTATTCCCAGGATATACGAACATCTATATAAAAATGGTTTCTCAAATTTCAAGGCCAATCTCCTGGAACGCGAGCGTCTTCGTTCCTGAATCTGTTCACGGTCACCAACAAACCTAGAAGCAGTATCGCTGTTTTGCCGCTACCTTGGATGACCCCTTCCAAAACCAACCATACCATTGAATTAGTCTTTCCACGTTCTACGCTATGCTTCCCTCATTTCATTGAAACACCACTGAAGCCCGACATCGATGTCTGTGGCCACGCACCTGATCACTGTCTTCGACGAAACCCGAACCACCACTGCTACATAGAGTCACCAGTAGTATCCTTAACCTAGAAGTGCAACCTTCAGCCTTTTTGATCCATCATAGGTGGTTGATACTAGATCTCATCGTATCCTTTCTTTAATCCTAGATGATACTTGTATAGCATGTCAAGTCAGCACCACATTATTCCACTTAGCCTAGTCAGCGAAGTCTGGTCTACCCTACACTTCTTGAATCTTGTGCAATGATGTTGTCAAGCCTGACAGAAAGATGTTCCGAAAAATCAGTATTTCCTTTTTAGTCTAATCCATCTCCCGAAAGATGTTCTCTTTTCATCTTAACTCCAATTTAGGCTATTCTTGTGTCTAAATGTTTCTAAAATCATTCATATTCAACCATAGTATTTTTAAAGTGTTTTGATGATGTTTGGTATGTTGTTCTTAGTGTTTGCTTTGTGTTGTTTGTCGGTAGTTCTCGCGATTAGTCGATAACTTTCCGGAGCAGTTCGAGGGACTTCAAGACCAAGGTTTCGACAACACTAAGCAGCATTGGATAAAAGGCAAGTGTCCTTGATCATCTTGAACCTATGTTTTTAAATATTTTGTTTTACAAAATTATATGCAATGTCTGTCAATATGATGGGTAGTCACCTATGTTAGGATTTTTCTTAGATTTTCCGTTATCATCCCTTGGAACCTAGATGGTTTATGGTTAGGTATTCTTGTTGGTAGATTGCTTAGCCATGCTTTTGGGATGTTGAGAAGTGTCATAATCTTGACTAATGAGCATATACAACAATGGTCGTTAATGTGTTAATGGTCTAGCAACATGGAACCTTAGGCCTTGAGCAAAGTGGTTTTAATGGTTATCATGGTTATGAAGTTGGTTTAGTGTTTGCTCAAGTAACCTAAGTAAGGACCGGTTCGTGGAGCGACAACCTAAGAAGTAACGTACCAACCACGAGGCTGATATTGGTAAGGCATGACATACTAATTAGAGTCTATCCGGTGTGTGTTGTGTCAGCACAAAAGGGGGCTTCTGGGTAGGAGTTTAGCTTGCGTAAAGCCTGGAGGTGAAACTTAGTGTGCAGACACATACTGGATTAGTCTCTGGTTGGTGGCAAATGTCATTCAGTGATTCTTGGTGGCACACCACTGGCGTGTGTTAAGTGTTTCGTGAACATGGCAACATGAAATTTACTAACTCGTGGGGAAAGCTGGACAACCTCTGCAGAGTGTAAAACTGTTACAACAGCCATGCTCATAGTTATGAGAGACTTGTATCCTCACATGATTAGTGGGTTGTGGTTATGGGTTTGGTTGTGGTTATGGTTCTGGTACAAGGAGTACTAGATGGTTGTGGTTATGGTTCTGGTACAGGGAGTACTAGATGGTTGTGCTTTTGGTTGTAGTACAGGGAGTACTAGATGGTTATGGTTTGGCGGCGCATGGCCGGGATTCTCGCCGGAATCAGCTAAAGCTCGCCGGCGGTGACGACGAGCGGCGCAATAGAATCAGGGGAGCGCGGGAAATCCATTTTGAAGCTTACCGCGGGCTTGGCGGCACAGGAAGGCGGGCGGCGACGGAGGGCCTCGGGACCTCGTCAGGAAGAGTTCTCCGGTGGCGCAGGAGCCAAGGCGACGGCAGGGAGAGCTTCAGCAGAGGTAGGCGTGTGCAATGGTGGGCTCGGGCTGTGCTGATTGGCCCTGGAATGGGGCAGCGGCGATCTTGGTTGAAGCGGCAGCAATGGCGGCTCGGTGAGCTTCAATCTCAGCGACCAGGGCTCAGAACTCGGTGATTTTCAGATGGGAAAACTTGGGGAAGGGACGGGCACATATGTAGGCGGCTCGGAGGGTCGCGGGGCGCTGCAGGACTCCAAGGCGGCGTCGATTTCTTGTTCGGACTTGACGGCGCGGCATAGTTTGATTCGGAGACGACAGACCTGATCGGCGGGTCCCACGTGGCGGTGGCACAGGTGAAGGAGGCATTGGTGGGGGCGTGTCTGCGGGCGAGCGCGGGCACGTGCGGTTGGCTGGGCCGGTATGGGCGAGTGGGCCGAAGGAGGAAGGGTACGGCCCAGGCGGAAGAGAAGGCTGAGGCCGGCTGCCAGGCTGAGGCTGAAGGAAACATGGCCGGGGAAAAAAAAACAGCCCGAGAAAGGTTTTACTCTTTTTCTTTTCTTTCTAAATTCAAATCCAAGCTTCAAATTCAAAATCAAAGCAAAATCTCTTCAAATAAATTTCATCAAAAACCAAATAAAAATCCTATTTGCCTAATTCAGCATGAATGCAAAATAATCATTTATATCCTATGTCAAATATATATTCTTTCATATAAAATAGGATTTCTCTCTTTTAAATTATTTAAACTCATTTTAAATTTTAGCAAATTTTAAGAAATTTCTAAAGGTGGAAAAATTAGAGTGTTACATGCACTTCATACAATAACCGCTACCTTTCACAAAAATTGTTTTGTGACACACAAATGCTTTCTTACCCTTCTTGGGAATATACCCAAGGCCTTCCTTCTTGATGGAGAACCTTTGACTATCCAAAATTTGTCTAATTTTAGATTCTCCAACATAACATCTTGCAAGATCATGAGTTAGTTTTTCAACCTTTTCTTTCAACATGATGTTCTAATCAATAATCAAAGCATCATTGCAAGAAATAACTTTAGGCAAGGTTACTAAATCATCATGCATGGTAGACGATCTCATACAAGACAAAGTTGATGCATCATCAAAAATATTACAAGATGTGCTCATATCTACTTTTGTTTTGTTGATTTCATGAGCAATAAGAGAGTCATGAGCTTCCTTAAGCAACTCATGAGTTTCTTTTAGACCCTCATGAGTCGTCTTTATCTCCTCATAGGATTCTTGAAGAGAGGTGTGCCTTTTTTTCAATTCCTTAAACTTAGCTCTTTCTTTGCCCATGAAATCATCAAAACCATTTATAAGTTCAACAAGATCATCATATGAATATTCATCTTTATCATTTAATACCTTTGAATCACCTTTTGCCATGAGGCAATGCGGAGTGGAGAAGAGTGAAGGTGCTTCCTTGATGGCAACACCGGCAAGACCCTTTTGAGATGGCTTCTCATCTTCGGTGTCGGAGCTTGAGCTTACATCCGAGTCCCACTCAACATAGCAAGCTTGGCCATATTTCTTCTTTTTGTAGTATTTCTTGAATACCTTCTTGCCATCACCTTCCTTCTTCTTCTTGGAATGCTTTTCTTCCTTGTTCTTGCAATTTGTGGCAATGTGACCCTTTTCGCCACATTCAAAGCATCTTCTTTCTTCGAAGGGATTCCCTTTGGATGATTGTCCCTTCTTGTTAAATCCACCTTGATATTTCTTCTTCTTCATGAATCTCTTGAATCTTCTCAAAAGAGAGCCATTTCTTCATCACTTTCATCATCATCATCGCTCTCTTCGTGATCATTCTTGTCTTTTGATGCTTGAGCCTTGAATGCTACATTTTTCTTCTTGGCATCAATAGCATCATCATGAAGGTCCTCTTGAGACTTCTTGAAGATATCATGAGTGAGAATTTCACTCAAGATTTGCATTGGAATTGTCTCCTTCAAGTTGGACCTCACAAGCAAAGTAACAATTGTATATTTGTTAGGCAAAGCTCTAAGAAACTTGTGAGAGAAATCAACATCGGAAACATCCATGCCAAGCCCCTTGAGCTCGTTTATTATGTTGTTTAAACAATTGAACATTTCTTCAATGCTTTCATTTTGCAACATAGTAAATTTCTCAAGTTGCCCTTTATAAACAAAAAGTTTTGCATCCTTAACCATGGTTGTGCCCTCATGAATCTCTTTAAACCTTTCCAAATTTCATGAGCGGTCTCAAGCTTGCAAATGCGATTAAACTCATTAAGGTCTAAAGCACTATAAAGAACATTCATAGCTTGAGCATTTGCAAGAGTATTCTCCCTATCTTCATCGGTAGGATTAGTGGGATCAATAATTGCATAATCCTTGTCCACTATATCCCATAACTTACCACCCATGGCCTTAAGATAAACGGTCATTCTAGCCTTCCAATAGGCGTAGTTTGACCCCTCAAAGAACGGAGTCTTCCCCACATTGACATGAGTGTCACTAGCCATAATCCTACTCCCGAATGGTTAAATCCACGATAAATGGAGTCCTAGGCTCTAATACTAATTGTAGGATCAAGGATACCGACTAGAGGGGGGGTGAATAGGTGGTTTTAAAACTAATTGACACGAGATCAAGAAAACTTACGAAATTAAACTAATGATCACTGGCAATAAAAAGGGACAACTAAGAGCTATGTCGAAGGTTTGCAAACTAGGGTGACATGCAACAACTTAAAGACTAGGAATATAAATTGCTTGAAGTAAATTGCATGAAAGATAAATAGCTCAACAATAAAGTAAATGCTCAAGGAAACACAAAGGATTTTTCCCGTGGTATCAGTGATTTGCCGATCACCCATAATCCATGTTGAGGTGAGTTCAAGCTACAATCCGCTTCTCTATCAAGTATTCAATTCTCCAAGGAGAAAGGACTCTCACCGAGCAACTTGATCTTAAGCCGGAATTGACAAGAACTACTCAAATCTCGACTCCACTAGTGATGCACTTTGCCACTCCGGCAAGGCGTGCTCAAGCCTCTCACAACCACCACCGCGGCTTCTTCACAATCTCCTTTAAGAGCTCGACGGTGCCACAATTTCCAAGCTGTCTAGGAGGCGACAACCTCCAAGACTAAAAAGCCGTTGTCGCTTGCTTAAAGAATCACTAGCGCCCAATTGCTCAAACTCTTGAAATTATGCACTATATGCTCTCAAACCTCTCAAAGATGCAACACTAAATCAAGAGAGGGAGAGGAGGAAGTCAAGAGCTCCAAGTATGTGTGATGAATGGCTAGAGTGCAAGAGAGAGCTCACAAGGACCAACCAACCTCATATTTATAGCCTCACATTAAATTCGACCATTACTGTCGTTCTGACACACGAGCAACTCTGGCGATCTGACCGTAGGCAACCTGCCGGTCAGACCGTCGTCTTTCCAATGGCTATATTGACTTCGGGCACAGGATGGCGATCGGACCGCAGACCCTCTCGGTTGGACCACAGACCATCACGGTCAGACCGCAGACCAGATCGATCGGACCATCACAGCCCAAAACCTTCTACGCCAGGACGGTTGGACCGAGCTACTCGGCCGGTCAGACTGCCAAGCAGGAAATGCTGTTAATGCTATATAGCGGTCAGATCGGCCGAAGGCCCGGTTAGACCGCCATACTGAGATACAGCGGTCAGACCGCCTTCAGGCCGGTCAGACCGCCAATAACCAGAAACCCAGAGGCAGCCTTTTCATGGGGTTCTTTGAGGCTAAGATTTTTTTATCTCTATATGAATGCAAGTTTGAGCAAATTGTCACTATAGAGACCTCAAGTAAACATACACCAACCCCTCTTTATAGTATGGCATTTATCCTATCAATCCGGTCATTTTCTTCTCTAAACACCTTTGACCGGCAAAAATAAAATGCCCTACGAAAATACCTTTGCCTTGAGCTACCCTTTTCATGCCTTCTACTCATGCACTTTTCTATCTCCGCAACATCTTCGTGACTAACCTTTTACAACTCAATTAACCAAGTTAGTCCACAAAGATATATTGACATTAATTACTAAAATACAATTTAGGGGCCTAGATGCTTTCACTCGCCCACCACACCACCATCCCTTCTCTGGATATGGTGCGAGCTCTACCATCACTGCACCAACATGTGAGTCGCGTCACCATGTCACGGGGTGAGGAGAGGGTGCTCGGAGGTTGTGAGGAACCGTCCAAATGGTAATCAAATTAATCACCAGGCGGATCATTTTTCGTAATCACAACCTCGACGATTAATCAGAATGTCGTCCCGGTAGTCCCGGCACATGTTTTGTGCCCAAGATCGGAACACATGCCTTTCCAACATATACATCACAACAAAGCTTAAAAAAGAGCGAGTAATTAACATTATATTACAAGTCTTTAAACATGCAGCTGTTTCCACAATTTACAACAAAAAGGAAACAATAACTACGCAGCGGAAGAAAACTATACAACAAAAGGATATCAAGCCACATGCCCTTAGGCTCCATACCAAAACACTGAGTTCGAAGTAGAGTGTGCTACTCCTGCCCGCCACCCTGATCGGCAGGCATAAAGTAGCCGAAGAACCGCCTCTTCCTTGCCGACCTGCGAACCAGCATCAACTTAAGGGCAACACCCTGAGTACAAAGTTACTCGCAAGTCTTACACAATATGGGTATACATATTCCCGACTCAAAAGATCATGTATTTAAGCTGGTAACAAGACTTAAACATGGTTACGTTAATTAAACGGTAAGCATCCTAGACATAGGTGTGAGCAACTAACTTAACCAACTTATATGAAACTACCCTGCCATAACCAACAACTGAGCATATGTAAATGTAACAACAAGTATATCAATGTGAACAAGTGCCAACTCGAACCACCAACCACCATACCCAGACCATAATCACATGCCCAACCATCAACCTCATGCCATCATCCACAAACCACAATGAGAACTCTACGACTGAGTGCAGATGAAACAATAGCATGCTCATGACCGAGAGCGCGGCAGTTCGAACTGTTTATACACCCTACAGGGGCATACTCCTGGACCCACACGACACGAGGACCATTCGGCTTGTGCCACCAGCCAAAGTGCACATAAAGGGGTACTCGTGACAACCTTTTCCAACCATCCCCAACCATGTGGGGCATGCATTGCTCAGCGTGGCGATACTAGAACTACTCCCGGAGCAAACTAGTACCGCTTACAAGCCCGCCCGCTCACACAGTCGATGTTCACCCCCACAAAGCCACAACTGCGAAGGTATTCAGCTCGCCTTACCATTAGATCAGCATGTGGTGAGTAAGGTAAGTGCTAAATCCAACAACTTCGACAATCAGCCTTAAACGATGCAAGCGGTCTATGGTGCTCGGGTTTCCTCTCCTGACCTGCCCCCTAGACTTTCCACCGAGGCAGACGACACCCCTAACACCGCCCACATCTCGTCTCATACTCACCACTCACCAACCATACCATGACCAACAACATGTAATTGTAAACAGTAGTAGATCCTATTCTCGCAAACAACGGAGAATGTCATTGTTCGACTTCTACCGAAATACCTAAGCATTGCAAACCATAGTGAAGACCTTTGGACATCGGCATCATCTCTAGGCTTCAAGGAACACACATGAACTCGTGACCAAGGTAGAAGAATGCAACGGCATAGGTTCTACCCAAGGGTACCCGACACATGCATAGATACATAAGCATAGATAACACTTTAGACTTTCAACATAACATGGTGTAATATGATAGATGCTTTCCTTGCTGCCCTGGATCAGAAAGATACGGCGCGACGGGATCACCTTCGGCCTTCGAAATCGACGAATTGGCGGTCATTATAAGACATACACGCGTGCAATGCATAAATATACGAACAAATGTAAATGCATGAAAATATGCGAGTTCTAGCAGTGGTAGAGCACCAAGGCTCGATTACATATGTAAAAGATCGCTAAAGTGTTAGGGTTCCAAAGTACGAAACCCCAAACAAGCAACCCAAACTCACCCTAGCTTCTGTGTACTGGCGGTCAGCCTGCCCCCACTCAGTAGGTTCTAGCCCTCGGTGGTCAGACCGCCGGCCATCTGGCAGTCAGACAGCCCCATGGCGGTCAAACCGATGGGCGGTTGGACCGCCACAACTCAGTGGCAAAATGACCCTGGCAGTCAGACCGACCTGGTGGCGGTCAGACCGCTAGCACAGCAACACAACCCCTTTTTAAAACTCTAGACTTTTGAGGGGCCGCCGACGGAGATTTCAGCGAAAGCTTTGAAAACGGTTTGGACTAAAATAACTCTAGGACGTATGTGAAGGTTTTACACAGACGTTTGGATGAGATCCATGGCCCAAACATGTAGAACCCATAAAGTAGATCTATAACAGGAAAAGTGGGGTTCCGTGGAAAAACTAGATGCCGACCGATTCGACCGACGAAAATACGGAATGAGGGTATCGGGATGTTCACCTTGTCATTGGCGAACTTTCTAGTGGATCACTTCTCCGTCGGAAAGCTCCAAACTCCGAATTCCGGCTTCCGAAAGGTGGGCGTGCCTAGGGGGAAAAAATGGTGAATACCGGCTCAAATCTTTCGAAACGGCGAAAACCAAATGGATGGATGAGTAGCTCTCGAGCATGTGGTCACGTGGGTACTACACACGTACCTCGGCTTCGCTTGTAGTGGCGGGAACCAAGGGAAAAAGGGAGAGCTAGAGATTGAGAGATGGGAGGGAGAGGAGGAGTACATGGGGAGTGACGGAGGAGAGAGAGAGAGGGTGGGCTGCTCCCTTTTGAGTGAGAGAGAGAGATATTTCCCTCATGTGGACCCCACAAGTTAGAGAAAAAGTCTGATTTTGCTTCTAATTCAATTCTCTCTCCAATTTTCTTTCCGCTCACTTCATTAATCCAAATTGAGGTGCTATTGTGCTCCAAAAATCCCGAAAATTTTTATGTCGCGATTTAATTCCTTAGGGGCATCTGATCACGTAACTATAGCTCAAATTCTAATCAGGCGATCAAAAGCGATCCAAATTCGAATATGACTCAAATGACACATGTTTAATATTAAACACGCAATTACGGATTTTGGGACGTGAAAAACCTCCCCCCTTAAAAGGAATCTCGCCCCAAGATTCGGTACGAGTCGGGGAAGAGCATGATGAGTCTAGGAACCACGCTGTGAGAGATAGAATCCATTGCACATTTTCATTCACATGGCGATAGCTTAGACACGTGAGAGATTCCAAATATGTTATATTACATTAACATTTACATGTTCTCAAGGAACTTCGGATACTCGGAGCGGAGCTTATCCTCTTGCTCCCACGTAGCTTCGGCTTCTGTATGGTTGCTCCATTGGACCTTAAGGAATTTGATGGAACTTCGCCATGTCTTGCGCTCGGCTTCATCCAAGATTCGGATTGGCCGCTCATAATATGTCAAGTCCGGTTGCAACTCTTGGGGTGCAACATCAACGACTTCCGTCGGGACTCGGAGACATTTCATGAGTTGTGAGACGTGAAAGACGTTATGTACCGTGGAGAGGGACGGTGGCAACTCCAACTAATAGGCCACCTCTCCACGCCGAACAAGAATTTGGAATGGCCCTACATATCGAGACGCTAGCTTTCCTCGGACTTGGAATCGGTGAACGCCTTTGAGAGGCGAAACCTTGAGATACACATGATCTCCAATAGCAAACTCAAGGTCTCGACGACGGTGATCTGCATAGCTTTTCTTCCACGACTGAGCAATGAGAAGACTCTTGCGGATATTCAAAACATGGTCCTCCGCCTCCTTGACCAAATCTAGACCTCGGAAAGCCCGTTCGCCGGATTCGGACCAATTTAGCGGCATTCGGCATCTCCGACCATAAAGAGCTTCAAACGGCGCCATCTCAATACTAGCCTGGAAGCTATTGTTGTAAGAGAATTCCGCGAATGGAAGGCATATGTCCCACTTCTTCCCATAAGTGAGAACACAAGCTCGGAGCATATCTTCTAGAATCTGGTTCACTCTCTCTGTCTGACCATCCGTTTGAGGGTGATACGTTGTACTATGTTAGAGCTCGGTCTCCATAGCTTCTTGGAAGCTCCTCTAGAAATGAGAGGTGAACTGCGTGCCTATTCAAGTGAGATACAACTCTGCATATTGCTTCGCATTGTACTGAGTCTTGATGGGAAAGAAATGGGCGGACTTAGTGAGCCGGTCCACAATCACCCATATGGAGTCATAACCATTCGAGATCTTCGGCAAGCTGGTAATGAAATCCATGCCGATCTCCTCCCACTTCCAGGAAGGAATGGGCAAACAGTGTACCAATGGGCCTGAGATGCTCGGCATTCACCCGCCAACAGACATCGCACTCAGACACATACCGAGCAATTTCTCGCTTCATGCGAGTCCACCAGAAGCAGGGCTTTAAGTCTTGATACATCTTCGTGCTGCCAGGATGAATAGACAGCAGCGAGTCATGAGCCTCATCAAGAATCTTCTTCCTCAAAGCCTCAACCTTTGGAACTACGAGACAGTTCCCAAACCAGAGAATGCTCTGCTCATCTTCAGAAAAGCATAAGGCCTGATCGATCTTCATCTTCTCTTGGATTCGGGCCATGCCTTTGTCATCCTTCTGAGCTACCTTGATCTCATCCAGAAGAGTGAATTTGATCTCCAGGTTGGCCATGAATCCATCAGTAACCATCTCGAGCCCAAGCCGGCAGAACTCATCACACAGTGTGGAGTCCCTAGGCGAGATTGTAAGACAATGGCAATGAGCTCTCCGACTCAAAGCATCGGTGACCACATTTGCCTTGCCGGGGTAGTAGTGCACTTCTAGCTCATAATCTTTGATCAGCTCGAGCCACCTTCGCTGCCTCATATTCAAGTCTGCCTGCATGAAGATGTACTTGAGGCTTTTGTGATCCATGTAAATACGACACAAATTACCCATCAAGTATTGGCGCCAGATCTTCAGAGCGTGCACGACAACGACAAACTCCAGATCATGAGTTGGATAATTCTCCTCGTGGCGCTTCAACTGACGGGATGCATAGGCAACGACCTGGCCCTCTTGCATCAGAACACACCCGAGGCCTATGCCGGACACATCGCAATACACATCAAAACCCCTGCTCACATCTGGTTGGGCGATCACTGAAGCGATCATGAGCAACCTCTTCAAAGTCTGGAAAGCGGACTCACATGCTCCTGACCACTTGAATACGCTGCCTTGCTTCAACAACTCGGTCATTGGCTTGGCAACCTTGGACAAGTTCTCGATGAACTGGCGGTAATAACCCGCGAGTTCGAGAAAACTCCGTATATCAGTGACACTCTGGGGCTGAACCCAATCGAGCACATCCTGCACCTTACTCAGGTCAACTGCAACCCCGTGCTCTGACAGAACATGACCCAGAAAAGCCACCTCCCTGAGCCAGAACTCACACTTGCTGAACTTGGCGTATAGCTGATGATCTCTGAGTCTGCCAAGAACAACACGGAGGTGCTCAACATGCTCTTCATCTGTCTTAGAGTATATAAGAATCTCGTCGATGAAAACCATGACAAACTTATCCAATTCCTCCATAAACACCGTGTTCATCAAATACATGAAGAATTCCAGTGCATTTGTCAATCCGAAGGACATGACAGTGAATTCATACAGCCCGTAGCGGGTCGAGAAAGCTGTCTTTGGAATATCCTCCGGTCGGACTTTGATCTGATGATAGCCCAGTCTCAAATCAATCTTCAAGAAGACTCGGGCTCCGGTCAGCTGATCAAACAAGATATCAATCCTAGGGAGCGGATATCTATTCTTGACAGTGACCTCATTCAATGGACGATAGTCCACACACATCTGGAGAGGGTCATCCTTCTTCTTCACAAAGAGAGCCGAGCATCCCCAGGATGAGGAGCTCGGACGAATGAACCCCTTTGATAGTAATTCTTGAATCTGCTTCTTCAGTTCAATTAGCTCAACTGGTGACATCTTATATGCCTTCTTCGAAATTGGGGCCGCACCGGGTATGAGATCAATGGAGAACTCCACTGCTCTGTCAGGCGGCATTCCGGGCAACTCATCCGGAAAGACATTCGAGAATTCCCACACCACAGGAATACTCATCATGTCTATGGTGGGGACAGCCTTCAAGGCGAAGAGACAAGATTTGACACCCTCCAGCTTCAATTGAATCCGGGTGCCGCATGGACCATTTAGAGTAACTGTCCGTTGGGCACAATCTAACACGACCTTGTTCTTGGAGAGCCAGTTCATCCCCAATATGATATCAATTCCTTTCGAGTTCATCACTAGCAGATTTGCCTTGAAAGACATCTCATTGATGATCACTGAGGTGTTGGACACGCATTGCTTAACAAGGACCTTGGCTCCTAGTGCATCTATGAGGTAAGGCGTGGGGGTGGTGATAACTGTCAACCCATGACGCCAAACATAACTTGCCACTATGAAGCAATGAGAAGCTCCAGAATCGAAAAGGACAACTGCATATGCAACGACAGAGTTAGAACGCATATGCAACGTACCCATCAGGACAGTGTCACCCTCCTGAACGTCCTCGGCAATAGTGTGGCGTGCTCGACCACGCTTGGGGACGTGGGTCGCCTCAGAAGACTAAGGCGCCGACTGAGCTGGTGGTGGCCGTGGAGCATTCACCGCGGCTCCCGACCTCGGATACAAGCAATCTCGCGCGTAGTGGCCGACACGGCCGCAGTTGTAACAAGGGTTGTCGGGGCCACCATTCACACTACTCTGCGAATCGACCGGTTGTGGTGGCTGTCCCTGTGGAGCGGAGAAAGCTGGTCACTGCAAGCCACATCAGACGTGAAGCATCCGATGCTGGCACGCGAGATGGTGGAGGTAGACTCTCCGTGCGGGCGCACTGCGAGCTCCCACCCACAGAAGGCAAGGAACCCCTCTTGCACTTCTTCTCCCCTCCTAGTGGTTCTTAAGCTTGGACTCCACCGTGAGGGACGTGCTCACCAACTTGTTGAAGTCAGTGAACTCGTGTGCGGACAACCGGTCCTGCATCTTCGAGTTGAGGCAATTGACGAAGCGGTGTTGCTTCCGCTCATCAGCGCTGACCTCCTCGGGAGCATACTGCACAAGGTGATTGAACACCTGCACGTACTCCATCACGGTTCGGCCTCCTTGCTTGAGGTCCTCGAACTCCTGCCTCTTGATCTCCATGAGGGTGCTCAGGATGTGGAAAGAGCGGAAGGCCTCACGGAACTCCGCCCAAGACACTCGGTGGCTGGCGGGGTGCATGGCCAAGAAGTTGGACCACCACACGCCCATCGGGCCCTGCAGCTGATGGGTGGCAAAGAGTGCCTTTTCATGATCCTCGCATCTGAGGAGAGCAAACTTCTGTTCGATCGTACAGAGCCAGTGATCATCATCCAGAGGATCCTCAGCCCGCGAGAAAACCAGCGGCTGAGTCCGCAAAAAATCTGAGAAGTCATCATGACGCCCGGCTCCACCTCCTCTATGAGGAGCTGTGTTGCGCACGAGAGCCTCAAGAAGCTCCTGATTCGTCTGGCGGTTCTGCTCAATCATCATGAGCACTTCCGCCATAGTCGATGGTGGAGGAGGGTTGTTCTCATTCGACCCCTCTGGATCATTCACATCACGACGAGTCCAAACCATTCTGTAACGACAAAACAAAGGGGAAGCGTCAAATTCTAACTTAGCACAACGCATTCGCCGGATATATTGTTAGAATCTCGTAATACATGTATATAGATCATGCATGCATGAATGCAATATGAGAATGACAGTATGCTCGATCCTAGCTACCGTTTCTTTCTCGTGCACTTCTCTCCATGACAGACATCGAAACTCACAAGCAGTTATACTTAGGGGCATAATATTGCATTTTCATACATATTAATCATGAAGAGGCATAAACAAATCTTAGTGAGTTGTTTAGGTGAAGTTGACTGCTTACTAAACAACCCACAAATTATGTTTAGGCTACTTAATTAAACCAAGCTATGATGCCACGATGTGAGGAACCGTCCAAACGGTATTCAAATTAATCACCAGACGGATCATTTTTCGTAATCACAACCTCGTCGATTAATCAAAATGCCGTCCCGGTAGTCCCGGCACGTGTTTTGTGCCCAAGATCGGAACACATGCCTTTCCAACATATATATCACAACAAAGCTTAAGAAAGAGCGAGTAATTAACATTATATTACAAGTCTTTAAACATGCAGTTGTTTCCATAATTTACAACAAAAAGGAAACAATAAATACGCAACGGAAGAAAACTATACAACAAAAGGATATCGAGCCACATGCTCTTAGGCTCCATACCACAACACTGAGTTCGGAGTAGAGTGTGCTACTCCTGCCCGCCACAAAGTAGCCGAACACTGCCTCTTCCTCACCGACCTGCGAACCAGCATCAACTTAAGGGCAACACCCTGAGTACGAAGGTACTCGCAAGTCTTACACAATATGGGTATACATATTCCCGACTCCAAGAATCATGCATTTAAGCTGGTAACAAGACTTAAATATGGTTAAGTTAATTAAACGGTAAGCATCCTAGACATAGGTGTGAGCAAATGACTTAACCAACTTATAAGAAACTACCCTGCCATAACCAACAACTGAGCATATGTAAATGTAACAACAAGTATATCAATGTGAACAGGTGCCAACTCGAACCACCAACCACCAAGCACCATACCTAGACCATAATCACATGCCCAACCATCAACCTCATGCCATCATCCACAAACCACAACGAGAACTCTACGATAGGGTGCAGATGAAACAATAGCATGCTCATGACCGAGAGCACGACAATTTGAACTATTTATACACCCTGCAGGGGGATACTCCTGTACCCACACGACACGAGGACCATTCGGCTTGTGCCACCGGACAAAGTGCAAACAAGGGGGTACTCGTGACAACCTTTCTCAACCAACCCCAACCGTGTGGGGCATGCATCACTCGGCGCGGCGATACTAGAACTACTCCCAGAGCAAACTAGTACCGCTTACAAACCCGTTCGCTCACACCGTCGATGTTCACGCCCACAAAGCCATAACTGCGAAGGTATTCGACTCGCCTTACCATTAGATCGGCATGTGGTGAGTAAGGTAAGTGCTAAAGCCAACAACCCCGACGATCGGCCTTAAACGATGCAAGCGGTCTATGGTGCTCGGGTTTCCTCTCCCAACCTGCCCCCTGGACTTTCCACTGAGGCAGACGACACCCCTAACACCGCCCACATATCATCTCATACTCACCACTCACCAACCATACCATCACCAACAACATGTAATTGTAAACAGTAGTAGATCCTATTCTCGTGAACAACGGAGAACGTCGTCGTTCGACTTCTACCGAAATACCTGAGCATTGATAACCATAGTGAAGACCTTTAGACATCGACATCACCTCTAGGCTTCAAGGAACACACATGAACTCGTGACCGAGGTAGAAGAATGCAACGGCATAGGTTCTACCCAAGGGTACCCGACACATGCATACATACATAAGCATAGATAACACTTTAGACTTTCAAGTTAACACGGTGCAATATGATAGATGCTTGCCTTGCTGCCCTGGATCAGAAAGATAAGGCGCGACGGGATCGCCTTCGGCCTCCGGAATCGACGGATCGGCGGTCACTATAAGACATACATGCGTGCACGTGGGGAGTGAGGGAGGAGAGAGAGAGAGGGTGGGCTGCCCCCCTTTTGAGTGAGAGAGAGATATTTCCCTTATGTAGGCCTCACAAGTTAGTCAAAAAGTCCGATTTTGCTTCTAATTCAATTCTCTCTCCAATTTTCTTTCCGCTCACTTCATTAATCCAAATTGAGGAGCTATTGTGCTCCAAAAATCTAGAAAATTTTTATGTCATGATTTAATTCGTTAGGGGCATCTGATCACATAACTGCAGCTCAAATTCCAATCAGGCGACCGAAAGCGATCCAAATTCGAATATGACTCAAATGAAACATGTTTAATATTAAACACATAATTACGGATTTCGGGACGTGACAGAGGTGGCACAGGGTCAACGGGGAACGCGGAGGATGAATGCGATGCAGAAAAAATGACGGTGGAGGAGGGAGGCATGCCTTGATCTAGCAGCGACGGAGTGAGAGAAAGGAGGGGAGGGAGTAACGGGAGGGGAACATGCTGGAGAAGGAGAGAGTGATGTGTGGTGACACTACGTGAAAAATAGACAAAAGAGACATGAAATTAGTGACGGGTAATACCCGTCACTTATGTTAAATATGATGGGTCGTAGTTGTGACCCGTCACTTATAACTCTTTATCAGTGACAAGTTATCCTAGGTCAGTCATAAGTAACGGGTCAAGTTGTGACCCATCACTAATGACTAACCCATAAATTATGGGTCATCCAAGAGTCATTAGTGACGGGTCAAATTTTGACCCATCACTAATGACTAACTCATATGTGATGGGTCATCCAAGAGTCATTAGTGACGGATCAAGTTTTGACCCATCACTAATGACAAGTTTTGACCCACGAGAACAGATGAAAGAATCTTAATTAGTCAATCATTAGATGTATTAGTCAATTAGTTTGATGAAATATTAGATGTATTAGCCCATCAACTCTTTAGTTTTTTTTATGTAGTTGTGACATGTCTAATATATCCTTCATAATGTATCGATTATAAATGTAGCTAGTATTAATTAAAAATAATAACTATATAATTTTTTGTATCTAATAGTAAAATTTGCATTGATTTGCAAACCTTAAAATGTGTAGTAAAATGGTAAAAGCAAAAATCATTTTTCTAAAGTAATTTGATGTATAGTAGTGTATTCACAAATATTTTTATTTTATTTTCTCTTATGTTTTTTCTCATCTCACAAACATTATAATAGGAACAATTGTATATTTATGCTCAAGTTTGATTTAAGGGATGACGACTATAAACATAAACGCGCGTTCCGAAAATGATGCAGAAACTTTAGTTGGTGATAACTCAATATTTCAAGATTTTTTTAGCCTCGAAAAATTCATCAAACCCAAAAACGTCGGGAGGAAACGAATGTAACTTTTTCTGTAGATATCCATAGAAGCAAAAAATGTCGAAATCAGAGTCTGTATACAAAAGTGGTGCTCGTTTAACCGAATGCACTCCGAATCAACTGGTTTGTGTGTCTATTGTATAAAGCTCAAAACTGACGGATCATAACTGTGACCTGTCATTTATGACATTCGGTAAAAAGGTTAAAAGGATAAAATATTTTACTCCTTTTAGAACACAAGCGAGAATGAAGTGGTAACGCAATAGTATGTCGTGAGTTCGATTTCCATAGTACGCACATTATGAACAGCTTGAAAATTATATGGGACACATGGCGAGTGGTGATGACTGTAACCTATCACTTATGACTAATAGCAAGAGACACGAGTCATAACTATTACCCATCACTTATGACTAATAGCAAAAGATAGCTTAAAAAATAGCGAAAGACACATGTCATAACTATGACCTGTCACTTATAACTAATAAGTAACAGGTCATAATTATGACCTATCATTTATGAAGGTTATAAGTGACAGGTTAAATTTTGATCTATCATCAATAACCTCATTAGTGACAGATGTTTACTCGTCACTTATGATTAGTTATCGATAATAATTATGACTCATCATTTTTAAGCTTTTTTTCCGTCTAAGTATGAATTCCTACGCTCGCAATTTAGCTTTTACCTTATTTTTTTAAGAGTACGTGACCCAATTTTGTTACAAGTCCAAACCAGCTGATGACAGTCCAAATCAGCTTAACACGTGGTACGTGATGTACATATACAGATTGACTGCCACGGTACCACCAAAATTGGCGCCAAATTCAGATTCTCGCCGCCGTTCACGCCAACCCGATCGCCACGTCGAACGGCTCCAGCGAGCCGTCGATCAAATCTGAGCCGCCTCCGCTGTCGTTGCCGTCATCACACAGCCACGTCAGGTTCTTGGGGTCCTCCCGGAGCAGCATGGCGTCGTACCGCATGCTCGGGAAAGCGTCCGGGCCGGCGACCCTCGCGGCGGCTGCGGCCGCATGCCGGCCGTTCTCGGGCGTGGACTGGCCCCTGGAGGTCGAGCTGGCCACGGAGGTCGCGGTTTGGCGGCTCTTTGACGCCACCGAGCGGATGCTCTGCTGCAGCAGCGTCGGTTTCCGCTGGGCCGGCGCACCGCCATGCTTGGCATCCTGCCGTCGGCATTCGCCGTTCTCATTCACTTTGCGCTTCGCGTAGGTGGTGTTTCCTGACTTCCGGGAGCCAGTCCTCGTGAGCCCACTGCCACCGGCTGCCGTTGGGGCGGTACGTTGAGGCGTGGCCTTATCGGGGTGGATTTTTTTTTTACACAGCCCTTCGCTAACTGTGCGGTCTTCTATGAGACCAGAGGTGCGGGACGAGAGCTCAAACCCCCGCCGGTTCAACTCCTGCCAGGGACGAGTCTTACCATCGGGCTCCATGCCCGTCCGCTTATCGTGGTGGATGTTTCGGGTGGCGCTGTTTCTTGGTGATCCATTGCCCAACGAGTCCTCGCTCCGCACGTTCCGAGCGGCAGCAATCGCAGGAGACAGGCACTGCCGCCACCTCTGGGTAGTCGCGCTCGCTGTGGCTGCGCCGTTCTGTTTCACGGCCACCGGCACCGACGGTGTTTTGATGCAGTTGCTGTTTGATAGCACGGCTCGTGCGCCCCTGGTAAGATTCACAGGTGTTGGAGACACGGCCTGAATTGTTGACCCGGTGCCACTACTCTGGCTTGCCAGCCTAGAACGTGCCACGACATCGGCACGTCTGGCCAGTGCAGACTGCCGAGACGTGGAGGTGGTTGACCTTGGGCCTGAGACGCCGGACCTGGGCGTCGCCTGTTCTCGGGAGCTAGCTGATACCGGCAGCCACGGTTTGGTCGACGCCCTGGATCGGCCCACGACCGCGACAGACCGAGCTTTGTCCTGGTGACAGGGCCGAGCGGTCACGGCCGCGCTCCTCCCTGTCGCCGGCGTGCGGGGCCTTGTTTTCGCAGACCCCGACGGAGTAGACCCCACAGATGCATTGCTTGCGGCGTTATGGATCGACGATGCAGGGGCGGACGACGATGTCCGGACGCGCAACAGGCGACCGGACGGCGCGATCGCTGGCGTGTCGGCAGAGGAACAGCGCGTCGCGGAGCTGCACTTCGACAGCCTCGACGTTGCGTTCTCCTTCTCGCGGCCTGTCGGGCCTAGCTGCATGGCAAAAAGTATAAAAAAATATTAGAAATACGAGTCTCTAACAAGATCTTTTATAAAGTAATCTAGGGAGATTGTTGAAGAATCATGTTAAAGCATCATCAAGGAACAGAGATGAGGGGCTATACGCATACCCGTGAATTGCTCTTAGTATAAGACGCCGATCCAGCCTTTGCCAGCCGGCTTGGTACCGCGGCAGAGATCTGATGGCCGGAGGCACTCGTCGCCGGTGACCAGAGAGGCGTCGCAGGGGGGGTTCGAAGCCTATGAATGCAATGAAAAGTGTGAAACAAAAGGCCCAATTTCCCACCTACATTTCTATGGTTGGGAAATGGAAATCATGGATCGTAACAATTTAGGCGAATTCACCATAGTTCATACCAATCATAGTCACGCTTCCCGATCTCCGTGGAAAGAAGCTCGTCGCCGCTGCCTCCACGCCTTGCCTTTCCCCTCCGATCAGCCGGTTGGACTTGCCCTCGCCCTTGCAAAATTTATTTTCCTTTGAGCGCCAGAAGCAGGCAAGCAGATGATGGCAAGAACAAGAATTCATGATACGTTGATCTCACCGGTTTGACTGCAGACACGGGGATCAGGCTGGCACTTCCGCAGGGTGGAGAAGAACTCGATGCTCTCTCCATCGGCCGCCTCCCTCCCGCCATGGCGCAGGAGATGCTGGGCCGCGGCCGATGTTGAGGCTGATGGCTTCTTTGTCGTCCTCGGATGCGGATCCCGGAGGAGCCTGCTCATCCCTTCTGCACAATGTTGCAAACTTGCAATGCTTTAGCAATGGATTTTTGAAATGCATAGGCGTGCAAGATTGCCTTTTAGATGATGCTAGATTGTTGAAACGGGGTATTAAACAAGCATTGGGTATGGTCAGGTGAAGGAGAAAGTGCGTTCAAGTAGGATGGAATGGTACGCTGCCGTTGAAACTGTCTGGGGTTGCAACTTCAATGAAGAAAACCACTTTATAATGCAGCTCTTAGCCCTCCACTGTGGTGGAGTGATGCCTGAAAAATACTCCTGTCTACGTAGATAAGTTAGCACCGAACAGTCCAATTTTCTGTGTGTGGCATCGGTCGTGAGTCCAACCAAGAGAAAAAACAGTGCGTTCTCTTCGTCTTTCCCTTCCCTCTCAGCTTTCCTTTGCCTTGCAAAACAATAATTATTTAATAAATTGGAACCGGGGCAATAAGTTACATCGCTCTATGAGGAGCGGCACCCAAACCCTCTCTCTCCTCTTTAGGCATCACCCTAAGCCTACATTGTTAGGGCCTTACAGTGCTTGTCTAAAATTTTATTCATCTCTTTAGGTCTTAGGGGTATCCGGCGCTGACTACGCAAAAAATGGCAGAAACATATTCATAAATGATGTCAGTTGTTGAATTCTGCATTGGAGAATTGAAAAATATCAAGGATGCAATTTGCAACATGAACGTGCAAGCTTTAACTCAGGTTTCATGAAATCTAAAATATATTAATACAAATTCCTTTGGACCAAAACTTCAGCCTTATTTGTTTCTGCTTTTGCTTTTGGATTTTCATAGCAAAATCTAAAAACCAAAATGAATGACTCGATTTTACCATCAACAATCCATAATCTAAGGTTATATTATGTCATAATCCTCAATCCAGTTTCCTCAACCTTTATTAAATTATGTGAAATACGCAAACGAATCTAGATATTAAAGTTTATAAAAATTACATAAAGTTGTCACTGATCCACCCCTACGATCCCTCCCCTCTGCGCGCCCAACCGACGCGCCTCCCCGCCAACCCCCATCCAGATCCAAATGGGACCTCCACTGCTGCTCCACGTGCGCTCTCCTCTGATCCTGCCCTCTCCACCGTTCCCACCGCCGGCGTGGTCTCCTCCTTCCCCACCACCGGTTTGCCCACCATCCCCTGCCGCCGTCCACCTGGAGTGAAGAGCCGCCTGGAGTGCAGAGCAGCCACCACCGGTTCCCCGCTGCACCTGCCGTCGCCGTTCGCAGCAAAGCCCCGCCTCACGTAGAAGAGTCCTCAAACCCTTGTAGTACTGACCAGAACAGCCTTCGTTCGACCCTCGTTCCCCCGCCCCCACCAAATCGCCTCCTCCCTAAAATCTCGTATCCCTCAAATCATCTCCTCCATCCCCAAATCCGGTGGCCAGCACCTCGTTCTGCTCCGTGAAAGTGCGACTCCAAATCCCTTCTGTGTGTTACTCCAAGCCGGTCCCCATGGAGTGTTTAATCGATCTGATTTTCATTTTTCCTCCCTCCTCCGAAATCTCATTTTTCTTTGTCTCGATTGATTAGGTTCTTGATTTGACTCTTGGCACTACTAGTTCTTACTTCACCATTTCTTATTTTATTTCTTGGCACTACTAGTTCTGGATTGATCTGTTTTTCTTCTTTAAGTTGGCAGCAGATCTGGTTGTGGTCGCTGCGCGCAAAAGCAGGGGAAATCCTTGTTTCTTCTTGAGATGGTTTTGCTTCATATAGTTGGGGCCGTGTGTACATCTGGAACCAAATGAGAACAAGAAAGGAGAAGCAGAGGAAGGCAGTTTCTAATGAAACATTGAGCTACTGGAAGAATTACACAGGATTGTAGGGTTTTCTTCTAAACAGACTTGTGGGATTTGTTCAAGCGACTTGGGCTTCTAGATGAGTCCCCAACATTTTTCTTTGTTCTTGTACAGAATATGCATGTATTCAAGAATCTCTGTGTTCGTAATAATAATATTAGCTTGTTTATTAATATCTTTTCACCTGGGATAGTGTTGATCTATCATGTTCACTACGAATTTTGAAGAACAGAAAAAAAAGAGAAGAAGATACGAATGAGAAACTAGATGGCTTATGTGAGGATATGAATGATTTAACATTTTCTAATTTATAAACTAAAAAAATTTATATGATTGATGTATCAGTTGCTACTTGATGGTTAAAAATAATACGGTATGAATTATATTTTATTTACTATTTTATCTTGCAAATTCATATTTTCAGAATAGCTAAAAAATAAACAACAACAACAACAAAGCCTTTCAGTCACAAACAAGTTGGGGTAGGCTAGAGATGAAACCCATAAGATCTTGCAAGTCTAGTCATAGCTCTGGCACGTGGATAACTAACTTTCACGCACCCCTGTCCATGGCTAGTTCTTTGGTGATATTCCAGTCTTTCAGATCCCTCTTTACAGACTCCTCCCATGTCAAGTTTGGTCTACCTCGACCTCTCTTGATATTATCCGCACGCTTTATTCTTCCGCTATGTACAGACGCTTCTGAGGGCCTGCGTTGTATATGCCCAAACCATCTCAAACGATGTTGGACAAGCTTCTCTTCAATTGGTGCTACACCAACTCTATCACGTATGTCATCATTCCGAACCCGATCCTTTCTTGTGTGGCCACACATCCATCTCAGCATGCGCATCTCCGCTACACTCAACCGTTGGACATGTCGCTTTTTAGTTGGCCAACATTCTACGCCATACAACATCGCAGGTCTAATTGCCGTCCTATAGAACCTGCCTTTTAGCTTCTGTGGTACTCTCTTGTCGCAGAGGACGCCGAAAGCTTGGCGCCACTTCATCCATCCGGCTTTGATTCAATGGCTCACATCTTCATCGATTTCACCATCCTTCTGCAGCATCGACCCCAAATATCGAAAGGTATCCTTCTGAGGTATCACTTGCCCGTCAAGGCAAACCTCATCCTCCTCGTGCCTAGTAGTACTAAAATCGCACCTCATGTACTCAGTTTTAGTTCTACTAAGCCTAAAACCCTTCGACTCCAAGGTCTGTCTCCACAGCTCTAACTTTCCATTTACCCCCGTCCGACTATCGTCAACTAGCACCACATCATCTGCAAAGAGCATACACCATGGGATATCACCTTGTATATCCCTTGTGACCTCATCCATCACCAAAGCAAAAAGATAAGGGCTCAAAGCTGACCCTTGGTGCAGTCCTATTCTAATTGGAAAATCATTGGTGTCACCATCGCTTGTCCGAACACTTGTCACAACATTATCGTACATATCCTTGATAAGGGTAATATACTTTGTTGGGACTTTGTGCTTCTCCAAGGCCCACCACAAAACATTCCGCGGTATCTTATCGTAGGCCTTCTCTAAGTCAATGAACACCATATGCAAGTCCTTCTTTTGCTCCCTGTATCTCTCCATAAGTTGTCGTACCAAGAAGATAGCTTCCATGGTCGACCTCCTAGGCATGAAATCAAACTGATTTTTGGTCACGCTTGTCATTCTTCGTAAGCGGTGTTCAATGACTCTCTCCATAGCTTCATCGTATGGCTCATCAACTTAATCCCACGATAATTAGTGCAACTTTGAATATCCCCCTTATTCTTGAAGATTGGTACTAATATACTCCGCCTTCATTCTTCGGGTATCTTGTTTGCCCAAAAAATAAGGTTGAAAAGCTTAGTTAGCCATACAATTGCTATGTCTCCAAGGCATCTCCACACCTCAATAGGGATACCATCAGGGCCCATTGTCTTGCCTCCTTTCATCTTTTTTAAAGCCTCCTTGACCTCAAACTCCTGAATCCTTCGTACAAAACGCCTGTTGGCATCATCAAAGGAGTCATCCAGCTCAATGGAAGAGCTCTCACCTCCTCCATTGAACAGCTGGTCGAAGTACTCTCGCCATCTATTCTTAATCTCATCTTCCTTCACCAGAAGTCGATCTGTCCCATCCTTGATGCATTTGACTTGGTTGACATCCCTCGTCTTCCTCTCACGGATCTTGGCCATCTTATAGATGTCCCTTTCCCCTTCCTTCGTGTTTAACCGCTGGTAGAGGTCCTCATACGCCCGACCTCTTGCTTCACTCACTGCTCGCTTTGCAGTCTTCTTCGCCACCTTGTACTTCTCTACGTTGTCAACACTCCTGTCCAAGTGTAGGCGTTTGAAATATTCTTTCTTCTCCTTGATAGCCCTCTGGACATCCTCGTTCCACCACCAGGTATCTTTCGCTTCACTTCTACTTCCCCTCGTCACCCCAAACTCCTCGGAAGCCACCTTCCGAATGCAAGTCGCCATCTTTATCCACATATTGTTTGTATCACCTCCTTTCTCCCAAGAGCCCTCCTTAATTACCCTCTCCTTGAAAGCTTGAGACGCTTCCCCCCTGAGCTTCCACCACTTCGTTCTAGCAACTTTAGCGCGTATATCCCGCTGGACACGTATCCGGAAGCGAAGTCAGCCACCAAAAGCTTATGTTGAGGGACAACACTCTCTCCAGATATCACCTTACAATCTAGGCAAGCACGCCTGTCTTCTCTTCTCGAGAGGACGAAATCGATCTGGCTAGAGTGTTGGCCACTACTAAAGGTCACTAGATGGGATTCCCTTTTCTTAAAGAGGGTGTTAGCTACGATCATGTCGTAGGCTAAAGCAAAGCTTAAGACATCCTCTCCTTCTTGATTCCTGCTTGCATAACCAAATCCCCCATGCACCCCCTCGAAACCTGTGTTAGATGTACCCACGTGGCCATTGAGGTCTCCTCCTATGAAGAGCTTCTCGCCAATAGGTACACTCCTAACCATGTCCTCCAGGCCTTCCCAGAACTCCCTCTTGGTGCTCTCATTGTGGCCTACTTGAGGGGCATACGCGCTGATAACATTGAGAACTAAGTCCCCAACGACCAGCTTGACCAGGATAATCCGGTCCCCTTGCCTCTTGACGTCTACCACTCCATACTTGAGGCTCTTGTCGATCAAGATGCCTACTCTATTTTTATTTGTAGTTGTCCCCGTGTACCACAGCTTGAAGCCGGTATCCTCCACCTCCTTCGCCTTCTGTCCTTTCCATTTGGTTTCTTGGACACATAGGATATTAACCCGTCTCCTCACCGCTGTATCAACTAACTCCCGTAGCTTACCCGTCAGGGACCCTACGTTCCAGCTACCTAAGCGGATCCTACTTGGCTCGGCTAGCTTCCTTACCCTTCGCACTCGTTGAGTCAAATGCGAAGACCCTTGCTCATTTTTCACTACACCCGGGTACCGATGTAGCGCGCCACTAAGGATGCGATGATCCGATCCTTGCCCACTTATCACCGTATCCAGATCAAGATACGGCGCGCCACCAAGGGGGTGACGGCCCGGCCCTTGCTCATTTAACACCACATCCGGATCCGGGTTCCAATGTGGCGCGTCGCTAAGAGGGTTACGCCCCAACGATTTTCTTTCGGGTTTCATCTCCATAAGAGTGGCTGAGTTTTGCGTTGGCTCGCCAAGCCTATCACAACCCTCCTCCTTTACCCGGGCTTGGGACCGGCTATATCGAGACAACATAGGCGGAGTTCAGAATAGCTAAAAAATAAACAGAAGAAATATGTTCTACAAAATCTAAGAACATTACAGATATTACAAAACAAAAGATATTATCCAACCCTCTCATAATCCAGTAGCCAAACTCTTAGCTTTTGATCCTTTAGTTTTTTATAATTCAGTTTTTAACAATCCACGATCCAAAAGCTATTTTTTACGATCCAAAATCTAAAAGCTACTTTTTACAATTTAAAACTGAAATAAACAAGCCCGAAATTCACATGACAACATCTTAATTTCTAAGAAGAATATGTGCCATGACAATAAATGCATTTGCTAGTTAACCCTGTTCTTAGAAAAGGGTGAAAAATGAGACCACAATGAACATATCTTAAGTCTGAACAATAAACCATTTCAGAATAGTTTACATTACACCTGGGATGGAATCACCATTTTATTCACAGAATAATAGGTACAATGATGCTATACTTGGTTCTGTAATCGAAAATATCACAAATGGTAATGCTCATTTTAATTCCCTTCGCACACAACCTTTTGTACTATGAAATGCTGCACACTCAAAGGACATTCATTCCAGGAAGTACATCTAGTTCTGCAGCCACTCGAAGCAACAGCAGAGGCCCCAGCAGAATTTGGTAGGATAGTCCCTTATGAACACGTCCCTGCTGTAGCCAATGACATAGAAGCTAAAAGACTGCTTGCGATGGGCCATTGTAACACGAGTTACAGGCACAACTGAAACGATGTGTCTCTCGGAAATGACCCTTGCTGACGGCGGAACTGGCAGCCGACTAGCAACAACTTCTGAGGAGAACTGGTTCAGTCGATAAGAATCAGCAAAGAAAGCAGGAGTGCACTGATATGCCTGTATGTTGCATAGTTGCACCCCTTTGGCTCTGTGAAAAACTTCTTCAGGGACTGAGGCGGCCCCTCTAGTTGCACTAACTTTTCTTGCTGATAGCGTCTTCCTGGAAACAGGGAAGATGTGATTTAGATCAAATGTCAGGAGATTACTGAAAAAACTATGTGAAGTAGTTTCTTCAAATCATTAAAACAAAACAAATATACAAAAGACTAATCTCTGACAGGAGATAGCAACTGGCGTGGTATAACTCGTAAACTCCAAGCGAAACTTCTCCTGGTGCATATGCATCTTTCTATAGATGTTTTATTTGATAATATTGCAGTCACAGAGCATTGGAAAGCTAACAAATTAGTTGCATCAACATCAATGAGTGTTAAGTAGTTATTTTCTATGCTGTAACACTTCACAACATGACATGCTAAGCTGAATTCACAAAGAAAAGAGTCAGGTGACAAGCTATGGAACTCGAAGTAATGGACAGCTCAGCAGTGCATTTTTTTTAGCTATATGGTTTTTGGATTACTAAAACAGACAAGCATGATTTTCATAATGAAATATACCAATATAGCGACATGATAGGTTTCCATTTCAGAAATTATGAAACAAGGCAACAGTTTAAGTATATACATTCAGATAGAAACCGACAAAAAAGCTTCAGAAAAATGAAATCAAAATTACCATCGAACATGAGCGATGCTTTGTGCAAGAAGGGAACCATATCCAGTACATGTTTTGCATGTAACCAAGCCACTCGATGCACAGGCTATACACGGCAACATTCCTTTACCACTGCACATCCCACATCTGTGACAAGCAAGGATATAAAAGCGTAATGAAGATCCGTGACAAAAGTGATATGGGTTCACATATTTATGCTGAGCTGAATTAAAAATGATAAAGACAAAAGCTAATAATGAGAAAGTCTGCAATTTCAGGTTATTTTCTGTATGCGCAGTCAACATGAATTAACAGATAAAGATAGACTAGAGGCCATTCAGAATTGATAAGTAATTAAATAAATATCATGTGGACCAAACCACAAATGCAATGCAACATACCACATTAATTAATTGACTGTTTATAAGCTTAAAGAAAACAAATGGACCACGTTAACTGATTAATGTGGACAATAAATGGGCTCTATCAAGGAGATCTATATTCCAGGACTGAGGTGAACTGCAACTGTAGACCTGAAGAAAAAGAAGTGGCAGAACTAACACTGTATCAGATCCATCTTGGTGCGCAAGTAAACCTCTCCCATGGCACGCACTGCATCGAGTCATCTGATTTGCTTTGTAAAACCCGTGCTCCTGACCAGCATTGCAAGTAGGGCATGGTGCCTCTCCACGACCCTCACAATCTGCCGAAAAAAATTATTATACAAAATAATTAAGATAGTTAACTTATTAAAATATGTTTAAAGACAGAACAACCAAGGCTATAAAAGAAGATACTAGCATAGGTTCAACGAGAAAAATACACTTATTAAAGGTGTCCTAATTCAATTCACAGCAACTTTAAGATGAGTATCCTAATTCAGAAAAGACAGCACAGTAGCAGCATAAGCAAGTACAGGCCCATGTTAGTGACACAAGTGATGGCTAGCTCAGTTACGGAGTCAGAAAGTTAGTTAGCTGCACACCATCTTCCTTCTACTGGATGAACTTGACAGTCGCAATGAGACAAAAGACTAGTTAATTTTCTAGCATTAAGCAAAACAGTGATATTTAAATTAGAAAATAAGGTAAAAGCCTAAAAGGCAACATCATTTGTCAATAAATAATTGAATATTAAAATATTAAAACATTAAAATACAAGGACTAATGGACAAATCTTATAGGTCCACATGAATTAAGCAACTTTATACAGGATTCAGGTTTATTTTTGTATATATGGCAATCAGTATGAAAGGATTCTATAAAAACTTCACAATTAGTTAAGCTCTACAATGAGCGCCACAGATTTTTGAATCAGAGGATAAGTTAGAAGGCAAAATCTAGAGTCAGAATTTTGCAGTAAACTGATATTAATGGTTAAAGCTTATACATGGTAACTGATTTACACAATTTTATACAGAATTTAGGTTTATTCTCAAATACATGAATGTAAACAGGCATGAAATGATGGTGCTAGACACATATATAGACAGTCCTAACAGGTGGCAAAATGATGGAACATTGGACGATGAAATGAAAAGCAATGTTATTGAACACAGCACAAAAAAGGCTATGACAGAGTACTTTTGGTGCATGAAATGTGTGGTTCACAAAATAGCATGTGTTAGGGTAAACATCCGTCAGGAGGATAGCCGGACGGCATCGGCTGCTAGGGTAGGGATTAGACCATAGATTGAGGAGACAACATATTGAGGGAGACTAGAGAAGAAGCCTAGGAACTAAATCTATTCTTCTTGCTTGCTTAGAATGGTGTTGCGCCCTCCTTTATATAGGAGCCGACCCTAATAATTTAAACTAACAAATCTTATCTCTAAGACTAACTAATAGATTTTTCTCTAACTAATCTAATCTGATCTCTAATCTTATCTCTAACCGGCTCTACAGTATACAGCTACAGTATCCGCCGGTAAACAATAATTCCAGCACATAACAGCTTCACCCTTTGCAAGACAGCTCGTTCTCGAGTTGTGGCGACCATGGCGGTGTAGATCCCTCCACTGCTGGAGCAATAGAACCCTCGCTAGATTCGAAACTTGACATCTCTGATACCAAATGTTAGGGTAATCATCCGCCGGTAAACAGTAATTCCAGCACAAAACAGCATGAGATTCAATTTGCGAGTTATAGCAGTCCTAGGGAATTTGTTCGGTATCTAGGAGTTGTCATATTCCTATTAATGATTGTGAAAGTCATGCATACATAAGATTGGATGTATCGGTTATTCTTTCTTAGGTTGCTTGAAGAGATATAAGACTGCTTACAGTATCAAAGTTTGCTCAAGACAGATCCTAGGGGCTCAGAAAAAGAAAAGCATATCTTTGTGTCGGAAATACAAATACATGTTTTTGTTCCTATTATAACAGAATAACAATAGACAAAAACAAAGAAGAAAATTTCTTTTACATGATGGACTGAGAAATACATTTCACAAATTTGGTGCGTGCATGTGTAGAGAAGTACAATTCCCAGGAGGAAATCTAAACTGAAAGTGCAATATAGGCTGTAGCTGCCACGACTTTTATGTGGGGACAAAGTAGAAGCTATTTGCTGACAAAGTAGGAGGTATCCTAGTGTTGAAAAAAATTGAGATTAAATTTATGCTTAACTAATTTAGACAAGCTACGTCAAAATGGTATTTCCAACCATTGTCGTAATTTAAAAGGTGTTAAGGTTATAATGTAAATAACTAAAATAAGTAACTACATGAATGCTGTATTAAATCTTTTGGAGTACATATCAACATGAACGTCTATGGAAAAAAAACTAAGGATACATGAAGGCAAAATTTACATCATACCTAAGCATTTTTCAATAATTTCTGAATGAGGAATCTTGACCATTACTTCTTTCTCTGGTACAAAAAGTAGAGGGAACTCAGACCTCAAATCTAGTTCCCACACTCCAAGCACAGGACCCTTGTCTCTTCCATCTACTTTCCCACTTTCATAGGGTTCCTTTTTTGTTAAGATGTCCCTTTCCTCTATGAAGGTTTCCAAAGTCCCAACACAGACATTGCAGTCCTCAATGGAGGTAATTTTCCATGTGCGAGCAGGCCGACTTCCCCAACAGCATCGATGCCCAACATGATCAATAAGCAGCTGCCAGATCTCCACCTCATCCAGTTCGTCCCTATCGCCAGAATCAACCATTCTATTGTTAGGGTGGTTTAGGAACAACAGCATGGCAAACAATATAAAGACAGGAAAAGGGGGAAATGCCGGGCAGGGCAGCAACAGTATAGTACTTTTTGGCTTTGGAGGCGGGGAATCAATTAATCTATTATAGTTCAGTGCAAAACTGGTTGCTCTAGTTATCGACATCATTTAGCTGTTTTAGCCTTCTGATACTCCAATTAAACCTACTGATATTACATACAAACGGTATTGTAAGGTCTTCTAGACCCTTCTTCCTTGAATATGCATGATCCATGAACTGCATACCAGATTATTCTGATTCCAGTCACTACCAGTGTCTCCTTAAATTTGTTAGGAATGTGGTACTAGAAGTCGAGTATTATCAGTTCAATAAGAGCAGTTAGTATCAAATATAAGAAATTGATCTTTTAACTTTTGCTATGCATTTATGTCCTGCTGCATGTTATACCTCCATGGGTAAGATTGTTACTTATGGGACATCTAACTATTAAACCAAGATATTCTGATTCCAGTCACTACCAGTGTCTTCTAGACCCTTCTTCCTTGAATATGCATGATCCATGAACTGCATACCAGATTATTCTGATTCCAGTCACTACCAGTGTCTCCTTAAATTTGTTAGGAGTGTGGTACTAGAAGTCGAGTATTATCAGTTCAATAAGAGCAGTTAGTATCAAATATAAGAAATTGCCCTTTTAACTTTTGCTATGCATTTGTGTCCTGCTGCATGTTATACCTCCATGCGTACACTTGTTACTTATGGGACATCTAACTATTAAACCAAGATATACATACAACTAACAAATCCAAGTTACTTGTGATTTGAATATTTCTGGTTATAGTGGTCTTCGTGTAATCATGTCCGATAACCAGGATTTCTTATCATTAAGGAAGTTATTTCCAGATGTACTTGGCCGTAGCCACAGATGAATTCCCCAAGCAGTTGTGAGTAATATTACTTTGCACGTTTTAGATTATCAAGAAACCTTCCATCTCAACCGAAAATTTGTAGCTTTGCATGCGCTCTAAATCAATGGTCAATCTTGGGATTCATAAATTTTCCTCTCTGCTACTGAAGGTCATATTCAAGTGTTCACACATGCATAGTCTCTCTTGATCATTAGTACGAAAAGCCATGTTTGGAGAGAGAGCTGATGGCGAACCTAGTTACATTAAGCACCTACAAACGAACAATGATTTTGACGCTAAAAGGATTGCTGCTATATCTGATCATCGTGTGAATATCCTCTTCAATAATAACTTTCATAAGGAGATGATTACCAAGTACCGGGCTACCATCATGATTAATCAGTTTAGATGTTGAATATGTGTAAATACCTAAAAGATTAGTTCAACAATGTGAAATTCTTTCTGACGTAACACAGTGACAGTGCCATTGCTCAGAACATAGTCAGTCCATTCTATTGTACTTGTTGTTTGGGACATCGAAATTTTCTACAATACACACCTTTGAGCATTACCTTTTCTTACGAAGATAGTTTTTTGGGAAAATTGCAAAAACCCACCTGCAACCTTGGGGGTTTGTCACCCCCCCCCCCTACAACTTTCATTTGTTGTCAGATACCTCCCTAGCATTGTTTGACCGCATGATGTGGTGTCTGCGTGACTTCCTAGGATTCCTAGGGTGGCACAGGGATACCTAGCGTCGTTTTCAACATCTCGACCATTTAAAACCAACCTTGAATTTCATTATTTAGGCTTTCAGTTCACATACTTTTGAATATTCATCATGTTCAAATGTTCAAAATCATAGTGGCGGATCCAATAGGAGACTATGAAAATCATTATAGAAGCCATCATGCCATTTTGGAATTCAAATAATCATCACATCGTATGGTCAAACAGTGCAAGAGGGTATATGACATCAAAGGAAAGTTGCAGGGGGTAAACTGACAAAAAAAAAGTTTAAGGGGAGAAACCCCCAAACTTGCAGGTTGGTTTTTGCAATTTTCCCTAGTTTTTTTAAATGTAGTCATACAGAAGTAGTGTTGGTGATAAATCTACTGACAATCTGATACCACTTTCAAGTGACAAATGTAAATAAGAATTTGCATATTAGTAGTCAAGTTTTGAAAGGAGCAGATTCTATTTAAATTAAGAATGATGGCAGCGGCACCAAAAATGAGAAATTTAAGCTGATCATCCTAAATGATTTCTTGGCAATAAGTAAGCCATGCTCCGTTTACAGCCACCAAGTCAGCACGAACATTCCACGCAACAGGCAATCCTAATTGAATGTGCTCACCTGCCGACGCCCTCAGAACGCTGGTAACTACCACCGTACGGGTACGGCCCTTGAGGAACAATCGCCAACCCTTCTGTAGTTGCAATCCAACACACACAGTTTAACCACAACTGCAATTGGTAAAAAATCGGAAGAAACAAGGACGAGCAGGGCGGCGGTGGGGAGAAAAGATCACGCCGATGACTAACCGTGCGGATGCGGGGACGCGGGGGCAGGCGTTGGGGAGGGGGAGAGTACGGCACTGTGGATGGACGGCGGGTAGGGATACACGTCCTCGCCGTGGGGACCCGGGACCGGGGTCGCGTAGTAGCCAGAGGAGGAGAAGGAGGCGGCGGACCTGACCTCGTCGACGCTCACCTCCGGGCCGTACCCGACGCCGCCGCGCAGCACCGAGGAGCTGCTTCGCCCCAGGTATTGGTACTGCAGCTGGTTCTGCTGCCCCGCCGCTGCAGGAACGGAGAGGAGGGGGCGGCGCTGCTCCTCGCCGTCGCGCTCCGATTCCATGGATATCGATCGACGGGTGAGCGGGAGCCGGGATGCGCTGCTCTCCGCAGGCGAACGAATCGATCCGGTCGGACTGGGGTTGGTCGCGGGAGGGGAGGAGAGCAGAGCAGACAGGCGGTTAAATCCTCCGGCGCCAACCTGGCTGCACAAGTGTACCGTGTCCGTGTGCCGGCTACCCAGTGTGTGTGAAACGAGAAATTAAGGGCTCGTTTGGATCCTGGCCGGAGCTGCCAGGCAGCACCATCAGGCGTCCGATTTTGATCGCCTGGGCTGACGTTGCTGCCTGATCGAAGCTGCCTGTATCAGGGTCTGAACCAAACAGGCCCTACTAGCTTGCAGAGTGTAGAGACTGCAGCCTTCGTCGGGAAGGAAGCAGATGAGGTCGTCCCAACGCTGCAACCTCCGTCGTCGTCATCGTCATGAGATCAATCGCTATCCGACGTGATGGCCACGGTGACCAAGGAGTGATGGTGCTGACATCGAATTGCCACGGTTTACGCCGAGTGCAGGGGAGTTTCAACTTTCAACTTGCAGCAGGTTTTCCGTTCATCCTAGTTGGCATACTCTACGTATTTCTCTGAAGATTTGGAACTCCTTACAATGAGTTCAACGATACAGAATCAAAATTTAACTGTTGAGAGAATGGCCCGCCCCCAAACGGCCATGAGAAGCAGTAAGGACCATTGTTTTAATAGTAAAAACTATAATTTCCCGTGCTTATTTAAAAAAATCTATAACTATTTTGATTCACATTGAAAAACTAAGATTTTCTCATTATTGGCTCATCTGTTATCCTCTGGTAATAGGTGGACTCACAGTTACATATCATAGAGGATGACAGGTAGATCCATGATAAAAAAGTTATAATTTTGTGCAACATGTATTAAAATAGTTCTAAATTTTTTAAATGTGAATTAGAAGTTGTAGTTTTCTATAATATATATCAAAATAGTTGTATATTTTTAGAATTTACTCTAATTTTAAATATCGGAATACTTGAAGAAACAGGAAGCTACGCGATCGTGGTTCAGTGGTTCACTGGTCCAACCACTGGCTAGTTCAATTGAACCGGTTGTTCCATAATACTTAAATAATACAACTCGGTATACAAGTTGCAAGCACTAACATAGCAGGATTCAACTCCCCATTCCTCACAACGCTGACAACAGTCGCGGTACACCCATGAATAGTTATGGTAGAATTGATACTAGAATAGGGTTAGGCATATGTTGGCTCTAAATAATAATGTTTATAATATTGAAATGTTAAACTATGTGAAGCATCACAAGCCATCCGCCGACATACATTTTTCATACCATCATAGGCATATACCTATGACGAACCTAACATGTCTTAGGGAATTTAAAGAAGCCACATAAAGAAAGTACCACGATATTGGTATGTACAGTACAATTATGAAACTAACCTAGATATGTACCGATTCTAAAACCTAACATGCCTTAGGGAATTGAAACTAGCCGAATACTACTGACACTGTACTGAGTCAACATGGGTACTTTCTTCCCCACTGCCTCATGTCCAACTTCACGAGCCCGACATGCCCCCTCGCTTCTACTTCCTATCTGCCTAGTGCACCTCCGCTTTGAGATGTTTCTCCTCCTCTCTCCTCTTCCATTCTTCCTCCTATAGGTGTTTGTGGGTCGCCTCTCTCCTCTCATCGACTTTCATTGTAGGAGAAACACATCTAGTTCACTCTACTTAGTATTGATCCACTGTATGAAGTCGCATAGTGGTGGCAGAGACTAGCAAAGAAGAAAAAATTCGTAAGTGGTAAACGGCAGATAGTTGTGATTTAATTTAGCAATATGTGAGTACCTGGATGCTGTAGCCAGCATAGATGATGCCCTCTGATGGGTCGTACTCATAGTTGGAGCACATGAAAACTTCCTGTTGTAGGTGTTCGAGAAGTCGTTGGACTTCCTAACCCTACGAAAATCTCCACACCAGCACATCAGAACCTCAATCCTAGCAGGGGTGGCTGCGATCATTGACTTCTTTGGGCAAGGATCAAAGGCCATTTTGGTAAGAGGAGGATGCTTTGGTTTGTTTGCACAAGGTGCCTCCTGGGCTTCTATTTATATAGAAAATCAGTGCTAGTTCATAGACCGAGTCTATAGAATTTTGCTTGAAAACTTAAGTCTAAAAAGGCTACTTCTAGAAAAATGCTACATCTGAAAAGGCTATATCTAAAAGCCGTCTAAAAAGGCTACTTCTGAAAAAAGCTATGTCTAAACAGTCTACTTCTGAAAAGACTAGTTTTGAAATGCCACCTAGTTCTAAAAAGTATACGTCTGAAAGTGTTGTGTCTAAAAAGGATATATATTTAATCATTGATTAAGGTTAAACGTTATGATAAGTGTAGTACATAAGGCTTAATGGTAATGTTAGCATAATTAATTCATGGTAGTGCATCTATAAAAGGGTTTGCATAGTTCGAACCTTAGGCACAATGAAATAATGGCTACTAGAGGTGGGAGAGGGAGAAGTAGAGGATCTATTGGCGTGGGGAGGCCACCGGTGATATAGCTTGGTTTCTTTGGTCCTAGTGCGTACGAGGAACCACTCGAGAACCTCCCTTTGTAGGGGAAGAGTGAGTTTCAGCCACCCCATCATCTAAGGACTTACGACCACCTAAAAGAGGAGTGGTCGAAGTGCTCCCATGGATACAACTGTGTTGTGCAGATGTATGATGGTAGCATTAACGGAGGCCGTCGATTCTTCCAATGTCTACTTGGAAGGGTGAGAGTGCTAACAAATTCAGTATCATATTAGGACATTTTACTCTTTAATTTCTATGTATTTGCAAGAGTCAGATGATGACGAGATGGGTCGATCCTCCCGTTGAACAGAACATCCAGGAGTACATCCATCACTTGCAAGACCGTATCATTGACCTGCAGCATGAGATTGATGTTTTTCCAATCCCTCCAGAGGAGGACGAGCTGATCATCCACATCAATGATCCTACCATATACTTGGATCCCTGGTGCTCCTGTTTGTGTTACCAAAAGTTTGTTCCTCCTCTTTCTTCTCCACCACCACTGGCACACTATGGTGATGGTGGATGCTGGGAGTCAGGAGAGTCTTTGCAGTTCATTATATGTCAGTATGGCTAGAAGCAGTGTATCCCAATGTGTTGCCTTAGCCTTATGATATATTTTTCTTGTACCATATTATTTGTAATTGAATATATTGTACCCCGTCATGTAAGTTGTATTCTGGATGCACACGTAATAGTAATACGGTTTTTATTTGGAAAGTTGCAAGTGAACGGTTTACAATAGATCCTACTGCGTTGACCAGGGTTTGTTCCCCCCTTCTTTTACGTGCTGCTTCGCGTTTCGCTTCTTTGCACAACAGCACACTGATACAATTTATTGCCTGACAGGACGACATGCTGATACAGTTTGAAAGCGGATACGATTGCACGATGCTATGCTTTAGGATGGAACGAGAACGTAGGTAAGAAAAACATGGCTGATAACATAGTGGTGAGATAAACATCCTACAAGACATGATGACCACATAACAGAAATAGCATAAACATGTTCAAGTATTGTCTAATACCGCAGTCAAGGGGCGTCGCCATGGCCACAGGCGCACTTGTTGGGAACGCCCATTGATGTGTGCATGTCTGATCTTCCAAAGGTAATATGATAAGTCAATTGATGGAGTTTCGACGTTGATGATCCTAAGACTCCGATCAGAACAGACTGAGAACCCTCGCAACCAATACATCACTATTCTGTGGTTATCAACCATGCCAAGATGCGGTTGACCTCGCGAAGAAGGCTTTTCCTGCAAGCGAATCGAGAATACAAGCAATAACAGGTAGATGCAATCTAAATATTACTAATTACCAATGAAATACTCGAGTTGGGGTTCAGCAAATCGATAAACGGGAAACTATCTAAAACAGAATAGTCTAAGCTAAACTCAAGCCTAAACTATGACGACTACTGTGTATATATAGGGGGCACATGAGGTGGTCGACTTAGGGTTGTGCAGCCATGGAAAGAGGCGTCCACAACCTGAACTCTAACCCTGACATGATTAGAAGACCCAATATGGTCTAAAACAGTAATGCAGCGCCTTATTTTTTTGACTCTGACTAAACTATAAGGAATATTTGGTAGAGCATAGATACATTGGAAAGAGATCGTCATAAGCTTTTTAGAATGTCCAAGATCACCTAAAACAGACTTCATATGAGAGAGTCATGCCCGTTTTACTGACGTGCTGTCCTGAGACACGACCACAACCATGACCACGACTTTGACCACGACCACAACTTCGACCACAACCACGACTAGAACTTAGCCTCGAGTCCGAGTAGACTTGGCCTTCGAGGGGTGATGTTCGGGTAACGTTGTGCTGCTTCTCTCACATTCCTAACTAATAAAATATCACAAGAATTTAGTAGTAATCCATCCAAGGAAGCATGAACAGCAAGGAATGAGTTCACCTGGTAGTTTAATTGTCGCGCAAGTGCTCTTGTAATTGGACCTTGTATGATTTGAGGAATATTAATAGTATTGATCATTTCTGAAGGAGCCATGGGCTCATTATCCTCCCCCTCTTGAATTGGAGTCATCCTCGACTCAAGCCCATCTTTTGTTTCCCATGTATGGCTTTAAATTTTAAATGTTAAATATGGAACTAACCCCAAAATCTGCGGGTAGGTCTAGTTTGTATGCATTATCAATTATTTTCTCAATTATCTTAAATGGTCCATCAGCTCTAGACACCAATTTTGATTTTCTGAATTATGGAAACCTATCCTTTCTCAAATATAACCAAATTAAATCACGCGATTCAAATTTTATTTCTTTCCTACCTTTACTTCCAGCAATCCTATACTTTTCAGTCATGCTCTCTATATTCTTTTTACTTATCTCATACAGCTTAAGAATAAATTCAGCACGTTTCTTGGCATACAAATTAAGTCTTTCAGAAGTAGGCAAATGTAGTAAATCAATAGGAGCACGGATATTAAAACCATACACTACCTGAAATGAACTTACCTTTGTGGTGTGATGTACCAACCTATTGTAAGTAAACTCAATATGTGGTAAACACTCTTCCCACATTCTCAAACTTTTCTTTAGAACAGCCCATAACATGGTCGATAAGGTATGGTTGACAACCTCTGTTTGACTATCGATCTGAGGATGACACATAGTAGAAAACAGTAGCCTCATCCCCAGTTTATTCCAAAGTGATCTCCAAAAGAGACTCAAAAACTTTGTGTCACGATCCAAGACGATAGTATTAGGCACTCCATGTAGTCGAACGATTTCCTAAAAAAATAAATCAGCTATGTTTGTAGTATCATCGCTCTTATGACAAGATATACAAATGTGCCATTTTAGAAAATCTATCCACAACTACAAATATGCTATCCCTCCGCCTCTTTATCCTAGGCAATCCTAAAACAAAATTTATGAAAATATCCTCCCAAGGTGCACTAGGAACAGGAAGAGACATGTAAAGACTATGTTGCTTTAAGCGAGACTTAGCTTTATTGCAAGTGGTGCAACGTGACACGTAGCGTTCAACGTCACGTCTCATCTTTGGCCAAAAGAAATGAGTGGCTAGCACATCTTCAGTCTTCTTTGCTCTAAAATGTGCCATCAATCCTCCTCCATGTGCCTTCTGCAACAACAAAATATGAATGGAGCTAGCTAGAATGCATAGCTTCTTAGCACGATAGAGCAATCCGTCATTCAGCACATGTTTATTCCATGTTTTCCCTTCTTTACAATGTTCAAGAACTTCTTTAAAATCCAAATCAGCAGCATATAATTCTTTAATGGTCTCTAAACCAAAAATCTTATGATCCAGTTGAGATAACATGGTATAATGTCTAGAAAGCGCATCAGCTATCACATTGTCCTTTCCTTCCTTATGTTTTATGACATATGGAAACGACTCAATAAATTCTACCCATTTAGCATGTCGTTTATTCAGTTTAGCTTAACTCCTAATATATTTCAACTACTCCTGATTAGAATGTATAACAAGTTCTTTGGGCCAAAGATAATGTTGCCAAGTTTTAAGCACTAAAACTAAAGCATACAATTCCTTATCATAGGTAGAATAATTTAGACTTGACCCGCTTAATTTCTCAGTGAAATAAGCACATGTTTACATTCTTGAATTAACACACCTAGCTGTTTGTATTACCTTCACCTTACCACTGTTGTTGAACCATTGAATATGATAAAGGTGCGGATGGTTTCTTATCGACAAGTCAAGCTTCTTGATCATATCTGAACTTACTAAGTTGTTGCAACTTCTTCTATCAATAATGACTCAAACACGATAATCCTAGACTATGAGGAACATCTAAAATAAATTGTGGCATTGTAGCTGTTCCGCTTTGATGAGGACATCACTCTTTCGGATACACACACACACACCGAGTATTCCTCTAACAATAGGTCCATTGACACGAGCTCGTGCACGTCAACTAAATCATGAGGTGAGCTCGTTCCTTAGTGTTCCTTTATATTTTGATAAGGATGGGAAGCTACTGAATAATTGTGATGTATTGTTACTTAGGAACACGAGAGAAGAACAGCAAGGGCGCCCAAGCCAAGGTGGAGGTCCAATCAAATTCGAGTCCGTTTCGGAGTCCAGGACCAGTCTGCACTAAAATCATCTCCTAGGACACATACGGACTCCGTTTTCAATGTTCTATACATGGTTGGAAATCTAAGGAGATAAGCTTCCAACGGGACTGGTCCCATGTCCAAATTCTTTCTGAGTCAACGGGAATCGTTGAAACAAGTGAACGTCTAGAATCTATCAAGGTGCTGCGCCACCATCTTTTGTGCCGTTGGGCCATGTATCATGTTGGAGTCCATTAGGGACGCATCCAGAGGTCCTTGGCCGACCCTAGTCTTTTATATACAGTAGCCGCCGCCCTAATTAGGGTTGGTTTTTGCTTATATATTGATCTACACACAGTTGTGAGATTTTCGCTCTTGTTCCGGACCGACTAGGCCGCCGCAAGTGTTTGTGGAACCCCGACTTCGATTGCTTGAATTCAATTCGCAATATTTCAGATTGCATCTTCTACGTTCTTGCTTGTGTTCTCGGTACGCTTGCAGGAATTGAGCCTTCTTGGTGAGGTCAACCGCGCGACACGGTTGATAACCATCGGAGCTGTGGTGTAGTGATTGCAAGGGAGACGATCTGTTCGGGTCGAAGCCTTTGGATCATCAACGTCGAGTTCTCCACGCACCGACTTATCGCTACCTATCGGAAGATCAGGCCAACATTACTCATCACGCTTGCTCCATTTGAGTGCTTAACAGTCCCTGCACAATGAGGATCTGATAATTCTCCGTGGCAGTGGCATGAAACACTTCCTCATGGTTGATATCTATCTCACTTCCATCCTCGTCACCTTCATGGTTAGCTGCAAGAGCATATTCATCCTCAACATCACTAGCACTTACATATCCACCGTCTTCTGTTACAATGTACGCTCGCTGACTTGACCAATCCTTCATGACGTGGCCCATTCCATTGCATCGATGGCATACAATCCTGGTCGATCGGCCTATAGAAGCAACCGAAGAAGAGCTTTTGGCTAGACCCTGCACACTTACGGAATTGCTTACCTCATGAGCGTGTGGCGGTGTTGAAGGTATTGCTAAACGCGCCCTACTCTAGAAGGGGGTAGCAGACCATGTAGCTGAATGTGGGGCTATTTTGACTTGTCCCAGTCTTGATTTTGAAGTAGTCGTACTTCCAAAATTGCTCCTTGGTCTCTGTTGTCGTCTCTGCAATTCTTTTTCTGCCAAACATGCAAGTTAGAACAATCTAGGAACACTATCATATTCTTTGTAATCATCTATGTCCTAAATTTCACGCCTTAACCCTCCATAAAAGCGTGCTATTGCAGCTTCTTCATCCTCTATAATATCACAACACAACATACTAATTTGTAGCTCCTTATAATATTCTTCAACGGATCTATCACCTTGGTTTAAACGCTGCAATTTCTTATGCAAATCACATTTAAAAGAGGGTGGAACAAATCCGTTACGCATAGCAACCTTTAAAGCATTCCATGCAGTAGGCGCTAACCCATCGATGCAAACTCTATTCAACCAGATGATTGCAAAATTTTTAAATTCACTAGTGGCTTGCCTAACTCTATGCACTTCAGGAACTAAATGAGCATTGAACTTCAGTTCTACTGTCATCTCCCAATCTAAATACCTTTCAGCATCATAAGCACCCTCAAAACATGATATAGTAAACTTAACCTTAGCAAATGGATCATCATTAATACGTGGGTTATGTTGCTGAAAACTATTACCCCTCATACCTTGATGGTTGAAGTTCAATCGATTCCTTTGCTATTTATAAAAGGTGTCATGTTCTTATCTCAAAATTTCATCATCCGCGACAGACTCCTCTTGCTCATGGGTTGCGCCATGAGGATCCATGTGCCCATGATTTGGTGGCTAATTAACCACTTGATCAAAGCGTGTATTGAGAATGGCAATACTATCATTAAGTTGTTGCAATGTAGTGTTTGTCTATGTAAGATTCTTATCGATGTCGTCAATAATAGCTTGTCGATGATCATCCAACAACATTGTGAGTTCTTCCCTCAAAACACATTCTTTCGCATCCGATGTTTCACTTGGCCATGGTTAGTAGCAGACAAAAGATATTATCCCTTTCAGCTACTAGGTGGTGGAAAGCGAAGTGGAGTCATACACTCTCAAGCATCTTACCACGCTCTTGCAAGCGTTCTTACCAAACACAACAGTTGGCACAACCGGTGGCTGGTTCGTGATACCTTATCGGGTGCGAGTGAGGTAGTTGGAAGGGGAGAAAATGTTCTGATCGAGAGAAGGTGTAGCTTGGATAGGCAATATTTAGTAGCAAGGAATAGCAATAATTGAAATCAGATTAGCAAAGCTGAATAAAAGTCCATAGTACTCGTCACAGTTGCTAGCCCAAACACATTCCTAGAACTAGCTTAAGCAAGCCGAAAACTATAACAGACATAAGCACAATGGAACAAAATGCGCAATGCAAACTTGATATATTTTTTCTTTTTAATTCTCACTCTCTTTTTTTTGCACTCTTTGCTTCTTTTTTTGGCACTCTTTGCTTCTTGGTTTCTTTACTTTTATTTGTGAATGTGACACAAACTCAAAACTCTTCTACTGCCTTTTCTAAGACCAGTGAGGTACGTAGGTCAGAAACTTTTTCCGGAGAGTAGGGGTATAAAGGTAATAAAAAGATACTCTCTCTCTCTCTCTCTCTTTGAACTTTGGCTACCCCTGTTTCAGCTACGATGGTTAGATCTGAGAAGGTGGGCGATTCCGACTAGGTGGTTAGATCCGAGAAGGTGGGCGAATCCGACTATGTGGTCGCGGTGACTAGGTGATCGGACCCGAGTGGGTGGTCAGAGTACCTGGTCAGACCCCAAGTGGGTAGTCAGAGTGACTATTCGGGACCCCGAATGGGTGGTCGGAGTGACTGGTCAGGACCCCAAATGGGTGGTCGAATCGACTGGTCGGGATCCCCGAGTAGGGACGCAAACTCGGCTATAGCAGACTAGGGCAAGCCGAGTAACTCGACGACTGAATTAGTAAAGACTCGACACAAGAAACTAGAACACGATGATTCGATCAGCAATAAAGACACCGATGATGGACTCAAACTCATCAACATGATAACTGAAAACAAAATTGTGAAGGGCACAAAGTGGTTTGGACAGCGGAAAACTAACATCTAAGTCCTCTTTCGGTGGGGAACTTTTCTGGATTCTAGGTAATGGAACTCGACAAAACAAAAGGGATAACTGAGATTCCTAACAGGCAACCGAGGCTCCAATACTAATTGATGTGTTCTTGCCCGATCTTCCAAAGGTAATATGATAAGTCGATTGATGGAGCTTCAACATTGATGATCCTAAGGCTCCGATCAGAACAGATCGAGAACCCTCACAACCACTACACCACTACTCTGTGGTTATCAAGCGTACCTTGACATGGTTGACCTCGCCAAGAAAGCTTGTCCTGCTAGTGCATCAAGAACACAAGAAAGAACATGTAGATGCAATCTAAATATTGCTAATTACCAATGAAGTACTCGAGTTGGGTTTCAACAAACCGATAAACGATGAAACTGTCTAAAACAGAATATTCTAAGCTAAACCCAAGCCTATACTATGATGGCTACTGTGTATATATAGGGGGGACGTGAGGAGGTTGACTTAGGATTGCGCAGCCATGGAAAGAGGCATACACAACCTGGACTCCGACCCTAACAGGATTACAAGAACCAACAGGGTCCCAAATGGTGGAATGACACCTTATTTCTTTGACTCTTACTAAACTATAAGGAATATTTGGTCGATCATAGATCCATTGGAAAGGGATCGTCATAAGCTTTTCAGAATGTCCAAGATCGCCAAAAATAGACTTTGTATGAGAAAGTTATGCCCGTTTTACTGACGTCTTGTCCTGAGAGTTGACCACAACCATGACCACGACTTCGACCACGACCACGACTAGAGCTCAGCCTCGAGTTTGAGTAGACTTAGCCTTTGAGAGGTGACATCCAGGTAAGGTTGTGGTGCTTCTCCCATATTTCTAACTAATAAAATATCCCATGAATTTAGTAGTAATCCATCCAAGGAACCATGAACAAGAAGGAACGAGTTCACCTGGTGGTTTAATTGTTACGCACGTGCTCTTGTAATTAGACCTTGTATGATTTGAGGAATATTAATAGTATTGATCATATCTGAAGGAGCCATGGGCTCATCATCCATCGCCCTACGTTGGCCAGCTGCTCTGCGACGCATGTGGTCGGTGGAGTCAGCGGTTCACGCGAAGGGTGGCTAGGCTGTGCAGCATCTGCAGGGGTGCTAGGGCTAGCCGGCGATGGCTGCATTGGTAGAGGTGCTCCCGCTATCTACAATGGGCCCTGCTCGTCGAGTGGAACCATTAACCAATCATCTTGTAGGGAGTGCGTCAAGCCAGTCGCAATGTCGAAGGAGCCTCGAATTGCTGCATGGTAGTACCATGTCAAATGTCGTGCATCACATAATAAAAAAATTACAAGGTGCAATCCTGTAGCGAACATGGCCCTCTTAGGGTATGTACTGTGATTTTAGTGATTAATGACAACATAGTTAATGGGACTAACATGTTTGTCAAGTATATGAATTAGTAGGTCTCATAAATGTAATACATGAAGAAGCCACCGAAACCAGGACAAAGATTGATTGAATTGAGGAAGTCCTAGAGAAATTATACACGTCAGATGGTCCGGCGCTCAGCAAGTTGAACACGCCGGAGTGTTTCTAACAAAATGGTGAAAAGCTGAAGAACACGTTGGAAGGTCTGGCGCATGAAGCAAATGCACGCCGGAGCATTTTCAGAGGAAGGAGTCAAAAGTGCTACACACCGGAAGGTCAGGTGTTCATAATTGTACACACCGAAATGTTGCGCTAGAGTATTTCATGCAGAGGAGATTGCAACTATGGAAGATTGAACATCTACGTGAGGGATGATCTGGCGCTCTGAAGTTCTACACTTCGGAGTGTTTTGTGCAGAGAAGAAGATATACAAGCTGGATGGCCCGGCGATAGAGCTGGTGAACACGCTGGAACATCTGGTGTTCACAGAAGGTTTGAGTGGGGTTGCAACAGCAAGTTTTTGGATGATGTACATGTTAGATGGTCCGGTGAGTACAATATTGTCTACACCAGATCATCCGGTGTATACAATAAAGTTGAGGCATTGGGCAACAGCTAGTCCACGGGGTTGAGGCTATAAATACCCCTCCACTTGATCATTTGAGTTTACTGAATTCTAGAGGAAGCTCATAGACACTTGTGAAGACATCCAAGCCACTAAAGTGCTAAAAGTTATCATCCAAGGCAATTAGCATATAGATTATGGAGTGATTAGTGTTATTAGGCCTAGAGAGAAGTGTTTCTATGTGTTTCTTTCTAGAGAGAGGATCAAGGAGTGATCCTATATTGTACAAAGTGGCACGCCGGTACCTTAGAGTCTTGGTGACTCGCTGGCACCTTGGGCCATTGGTGGCTCATGCTTGTTGACCCTCCTACTTGGTGTGGAGCGGTGACAAGAAGCTTGTATGGGGACACGGAGACCCTTGCCTTGGTAGCTCAAGCTCTGAAGTGAAGATGCTGGCAAGTGACTGGGAGAGAGGCTAGTGGTGAGACCTTGGCTTGGTGGCTCAGTGGCTCATCTGGTTTGAGACCTTGTCTTGGTGACTTGATGGATCAAGAGCTGTGATCGGAAGAGTTTTGGCGACCGGGAGTATATCTTTGGTGGAGCTCCAACGTGGACTAGGGGTGGTGTTTATGCCATCGATACCACGGGATAAAAATCCCTTATACCGAGTTTTCTCTCTCTACCTTATTTACATTTCCGCATCTACATACTTGTAATTTACCTTCTTAGATAGGTTGCAATATCTTTTAAATAGTAGAGTAGGAAAACTATATAAACATAGAGCACATTTAGATAGAAATTGATATATGTTTATCTTATGAAGTTTTTTTAGCCAGTTCAATTTTCAAGTGCACTAATTCACCCCCTCTTAGGACATCACCGATCCATTCAAATCTTGTGTGATCAAATTGAGAGTGATGGACCTAAATTGTAGCACCCGTGAAGAAACCTGGAGTCAGCATGTAGTGCACCGGTGGTGGCTAAGATGACGACACTAGTTCTGTGTCGAAGCATGGCGTCGTAGCCTAAGCATGTCCCGGAGACCTCCTATGTGTGATAGACTCGACAACATCTTGTAACCTCCGACACAAAGTGCGTCGAAACCCATCAAGGCAACGATGTGCGAGTCGATGCAGACATGCCATCAACTTGGCCAGGTGAACCTGAGGTGGGACTGACTCCCAACGGTCCATAAAGTCCAATAGCTCCACACTGATGTCCCTGCACGTTTTTGACTACAATGCACGAGAGAACACATCTAATATAAGAATGCAAGTCAATAGAATATAACAAGTCTCATGTACTCTCATGTACCATGGCATGGTACATCGCTGCAGGCTCCGTAGCAAAACTATCGGTGATATTTGGCTTGTGTTGTAGTGGCTCCAAAGGCACTGTGATGCACCTCACCCGTGTCGCCGTGTGGAACCAACGCAAGTACACGTCGTTCGCTAATTGGTTGTAAGGGCTGCTAAGGACGTGGAGGTCTACAGCTACGTCTGCCCACTGCTCCAGCCACAGCTACATCTTTATCATCTAGGTTCCATCGTACACGATGCCCTGACCCTTCCTTATCATCCTGCAAGACAAAGTTACGATTATGGAATTGAAAACATGATTAGTAAAGCACCTTTAATAAGAAATACTTATATGTGAGTGTTGTCCATCGGTTGATGCTCCAGGGGGATGTGCTGGTGATACCCGAACTGCCTGTACACTCTGTTCGGGTAGTAGGGATCGACCGTGACATCAAAGACCAGCCGCCGCCTTGTAAGCCAGAGAGTCTGGTCCCTATGGCACAAGTTGGAGAGACCAAGACGGCGTGCGAGTCATGACCACCTTGTGGTCATTCGGTGTCCACCGCACCCTGTCTGTCTCCAGCGGGTCGAATGTGGCAACAAATTGATAGTATGAAGTGTGTGTTGTCCCCATTGCCCACCTTAGTTGCATGAAAAAAGTAAAGTGTCAGGCATGTATGCGTAATGAAAGAACGATACATAATGAAATGAGTTAGTGTATTACTTACATTGTGCTTGCACCAGAGCGAACCCATCATAGGGTCGTCCACTGCATCATGTAGGTCGAACTCATTGTGGAAGTAGAATGCATCATCGTACTCCTTTTATGACCTTAACTGCGGATGCCCTATGTTCAAGCGCTCGTACAACCATAGGTTCAGGAGCAATGGACAACCTATGATCGATGCGGACACATTGCTCCTGCAGTAGGCCTCGCACAGCACTGGGTACATTTGCGCTAGGACCGTAGAGCCCTAACTATACTGAGGGACCTAGTCCATGGGGTCATCTGCATTCTGCTGTGCGAAGAAGACAAACCGCTTGTCGACGATGTTGTGGTGTGTGCTGGTGAAGAGGACCCACCCGAACAGCCATAACAAGTATGCCTCTAGGTGCCATCACATTCTCTAGTCCTCTGACTCTATTGTGAGATAGTTCACCTGGAACTGCTCGAGCTAGGCCTTTGTCAGACCATGCTTCGAGGTGAAGTCCACCTGCTCCGGCTGTTGACCCTCAGGGATGACTCCATTGAACCTAGACAGTAGCTCATCCCTCCACCCGGTGTCCAAGTTAGGCCCGTATACTGGAGGCCCTGCTAAGGGCAAACCAAGTAGCATGGAGACATTCTACATGACGATCATCTCACCTACTTGCAAGTGAAAAGAGTGCGTCTCTGGCCTCCAGTGGTCGACAAATGTAGTCACTAGTGCCCGGTTAAGGGGAATTTGGGGGGCCTAGTCCCTGGTCGGGTCAAGGAGATGCATCGCCGGAAGGAGACCCGAGGCCCTCAACCTACTATAAATATAGATTGAGAGTAAAATATCAAGGGATTTACAATAGTAAACATACATTGAACGAACTTATTACTTCAGGATCAAATGTTGGTCAAGCCTCCAAAAGTGGTTCAAAGTACATAGCCGCAAGGTGAGGTCCAGCTCGGAGCCCTCCAAGTGTGATCGAAGCGTCGCATCGATCACCGGGTCAATGAGCTCCATACCTAGAAGCAAAAAAGATTATACTACATAACATAATGAATATCACAAACACATAGTAATGAAATCACTACTGCAGAAAACCCCTTCACTACCGACTCCAAAACTACCTTCACTGCCGGTTTTGGAGCCGGCAGTGGGCAACAGGTAGTGATAGTTGTGGACTATCATTGCCGGCTCGGTGGATCTGCAGTGAAGGGCCTTATCACTGTCGGCAGTGATACCCAAGGCATTACTACCAGCTCAAGGATTTAGTTGGCAGTGATACCCAAGGCATCACTACTGGCTAAATCCTTTAGCCGACAGTGATAAACCCGAAATCACTGCCGGCTGAAGGATTCAGCCAGCAGTGTTTTGCCTTTTCTCCCTCCCCTCCTCCCTCTCTCTGTCCTCTCTATACTCCCCCTCACTCCTCGATCTCTCCATCTCTCTCTCTCAATACATGCATACAATGATACATATATTTAATGTAAATCAATAATAAAAGCACCTTCATTAATACATAGTAATGAACACATATTTCAAGCCATAGGTATCGAAAAACACACATATATACATAATAGTTCTCATAGGTCACCCCCTGAAAAGTCGATCGAGTTCAGCTGGTCTAGTATCCCTCTACCTCTCCCGCGATGAGGACCGCATCTCCGCACTGTCGACTGTTGGCGTGTGTACATCCGGGGACACGGGGGGGGGGGGGGGATGGTGGTGGAGCGTTGGACCCGACCACTCTTGATTGACCGCAGCGTCGCCTAAGCTCCAGGCTCACCGGCATGTCAAAGACATTGAAGTCTGACGCTCGAACGCCTCGACGATTTGAGCTTTCAGCCTCCTCAGTAGCACACTAACGGGCCACCCTCTCGTCCTCCTCCTTCTGGGCATGCTCACAGGATGCAATGTGAAGAACTGTCCAAATAGTATTCTAATTAATCATCAGGAGGATCATTATTCATAATCACAACCTCGACGATTAACCAGAATACCATTCCGGTAGTCCCGGCACGTGTTTTGTGCCCAGGATCGGAACACATGCCTTCCAACTCAAATATCACAACACAGTTTAATAGAGAGCAAATAATTAAACTGGATTACAATTATTAAACATGCAACTGCTTCCACAATTTACAACAAAAGAGGAACAACAACAACTATGCAGCGGAAGAAAAACCTATACAACAAAAGAGTATGGAGCCGTATGCCCTTAGGCTCCATACCAAAAGCGCCGGAGTTCAGAGTAGAAGGTGCTACTCCTGCCCGCCACCCTGATTGGCAAGCACAAAGTAGCCGAACACTGCCTCTTCCTCGCCAACCTGCGAACCTGAAAGCAACTTAAGGGCAGCACCCCTTAGTACGAAGGTACTAGCAAGTCTTACACAATATGAGTATATATATATTCTCGACTCCAAGGATCATGCATTTAAAGCTGTAGCAAGGATTAAGACATGTTTAAGTTCATTAAGCGGTAAGCAACCTAGACTCTAGGTGTAAGCAACTGACTTAACCAACCACCGCCTCAAACCCTGCCAACCAACTGATCAGAACAGATATATGAACAACAAGTGTTTGAAAGTAAACCATTCCCACCAAACCACCGACCACATACCGACCAAACCACCCCAAACCAACCATGCCACAACCCACATCGAAACTCTACGACCAAAACATGGTCGCTCAGTGGAGATAAGCGATAGCAATGCTCATGACCGAGAGCGCGGCAGTTTGAACTAATTATACACCCTGCAGGGGATACTCCTGGACCCACACGACACAGGGACCATACGGCTTGTGCCACCCGCTAAGATGCACACAAGGGGGTACCCGTGACAACCTTTCCCAACCAGGCCCAACCATGTGGATCAACCATAGCTCGGCGCGGCGGTATTAGAACTACTCCCCGAGCAAACTAATACCGCTAAAAGCCCGGACTCAAACCGGACTCACACCGTCTATGACGAGGCCCACATGACCACGTCTGCGAAGGTAATCAGCTCGCCTACCATTATATCAACATGTGGTGAGTAAGGTAAGTGCTAAAGCCGACTACACCGACGGTCGGTGCTTAACCGGTACAAGCGGTCTACGGTGTCCGGGTTCCCTCCCCGAACTGCCTGAGGACTCCTCGTGAGCAGATGACACCCCTAACACCACCCACACCTCGTCTCAACTCACCACTCACCAAACCGCCTCATCCTCAACACAACCACAAGTGTGAACAAGTAATAAGCCCTAGGCTCGCAACAACGGTGGACGCCGTCGTCGACTTCTACCGGAAAGCCTAAGTACCACTAAGCATAGCGAACTATAATTAGACCTCGACGACACCACTAGGCTCCTAGGAACAACACATGACACGTGACCGAAATGGGATAATGCATCGGCATAGGTTCTACCCAACTTGGTACCCGACACATGCAATGTATACATAAGCGTAGATAACATATTAAATTTTCAAGTAGACACGGTGCAATATGAACGATGCTTGCCTTGCTGCCCTAGCTGCTGCTCACAGCTACCCGAGTCACGATCACCACCGCGGGAACCTCCGGGGATAGCCTCGTTCGCCTCGTCGAAGTTCCCTAAAAGAATCACGCGTGCAATGTAATGAATATGAATGTTATGAAATGAAGGATGCTCTATAGAATGCGATAACAGTGCAAATCTTCAGGGCACGAGTTCTAAAGCATCGAAGATTTCGCTTAAATGGGATTACTGCTAAACTTTTGAACACTTCTAGGATTAATTAAGCTTAACCCTATATAGAATTGTAACAACATCTAACATGTGGGTGATTATTTTTGCTGAATAGGGGGTATTAAAAAAAGAATAACAAAACCGGACTCATCAATTTTGGAAATACCAAACTTTAACTATGAATTATCAAAGCCTAGACATTTTTCATTAACTCAATAATGCACAGCACACATTTCATGGCCACTGGTATTTTTAATGGACAGATCATGTCATAACAAAACCAACAAAATTGGTTTCATGAATTTTGGAGCTCTACACAATTTCCTATGCATTTTTTAAGATTTCAGCCGATTTATCAACTCAACAGATATTCATTTCGCAATTTCTGATTTTCTCTAATATTAAAATGGGCCCACGCCTTTTTCTACCGGCACCGACCTAGCCCAAGCCACTGACTGTGGGCCCGGCTCCCTTGACCGAAGTCAAAATCAGCCCACGGCCGCTGCGCGCGCGCAATTGGCGGACGGCCGGCGGCCCTTGTGGTGGCTGCCGGTGGCGAACGGCAGCCTGAACGGCTCGGCCGAGGGCGGAAACGGCACTAGCGAGAGCACACGGTTACGGTGGGGGCACACATCGACGCCGGCGATGGCCGGAGCACGGCGAGCGGCAGCGCACAGCGGAACGGGCACGGCGGCGGCTCAGCTTAGACCGCCGACGGCTAGACGGTGGCGTAATAAGCCCGGCCGAGCACACCTACGCGTTCTACGTAAGCACGTGGACCTAACGGCGTGCTTCCCGGCCGACGAGCTCGACGGCGGCACGGCTGGCGGCATGCGCGGGGAGGCGGCGGCGGTTCGACCACCGCGGACGCACACGCCGGTGACGGGACGGAGGGAAAACGGCACGTGCATAAGGTGTACAGGAGCATGGGGAAGCTCACCGTGCAGCGGGTTGGGCCGGAGAAGCGAGGACGCGGTAGGTCGACGGAGGACGGCGGAGCTCGGTTGCCGCCGTTGGGGAAGAAAGCGCGGACGGCTCCAATCCGTGCGGGAAACAGCCGGGGAAGGAGGGGAAACGGCAGAGGAGGGCCTTGGCGACCTCCCTCGATGCTCCACCCTGCTCGGGCTTGGCGGAACACACCGGTGGCGCGCACTTTTGGCCGGCGGCCGCGGCTCTGCTTGCTCAGCGCTGCGCTGCTCTCTGTGCTCGCTGGTGCCACGCGAGAGGGGAAAGAGAGAGGGAAAACAGAGGCAGGGAGGGGAGGATAAGGACGCGGCGCCGTGTCCTGGTTTCTGGCGACGTGGCCTGGCCACCGAAGTCAACAAGGGCGGCCGCCGCTTGCTCTGTGAGAGCGGGAGAAGGGGGAGCAGGGAGGTGTGTGTGCGAGGGGGATGACAAGTAGGGCCATGAACAGTAATCGGTCGGCAAAATATCCCCACCACTTTAGCCATCCATTTGAATGCCTTCCCAAGGTCCAAAATTGGTAAAACAAATTTTGTTTGAAACTAAAATTCATAAAGAACCCATTTGAACTTGTTTGATCCAGAATGCTTGAGCAAATTTTGAATAAAAATTGTTCAAAGATGCTATCTTTTCCAACTTGTGACAATTTTTATGCCTTCTAAACATTTCCCAAAAATTTGGGAAAATTCATTTATATTCTCCTCCTGGCATCTACTAATTTCTAAAATTGTCACCAACCCTATGTTCCATGAAAGTTTTGGGAGATGCTTTACAATGCATCAGTTAAACCTGGTTTAACCAAATTCGGTTTAATCCACATTGCAAGTCTATACTACTCAAAACAAAACAAATGATGCTAATGATGCTCATTAGCACTTAATTATATGTTTAGAAACTCTGGTCCGTGACATGCAACTTCTTGCTCCTCCGCAGCGCATAGCTGACGGGCCAGCCTCTCATCCTCCTCCTGGGCACGCTTCCTGGCCACTGCTTCTTGCTTCTCCTTCGCATCATCGTTGGAAGGCCATCCCGTCAATACCAACTTCGCATCATACATAGTAATTCATATCATTGATTAATAAATAGTAATTAATGCATACATTAATATCGTGTCATTTGGCGAAATATAATACGTTGTCAAGCCCCTTGGTAGCCTTCCTCTTTATCGCATACTCTCTACTAGAAGGAATGGTGTCATCTGAAGATCTATGATGCGTGGACAACACGATCAGTTCATGAAACTTGCCATTTGGGTTGATAATATGTTCTAAGAAGAACCCGGTAATCTGTTCTTGAAGGGCATATATTTCTACAGGTTGTAATGCATTTGTGCGTAGTTTCAAGCGCTGCATTTGAAGAATCAAAAGAATTAGTCCTTGAACATGTATAGAAATTGAAAAGAAGGTATTGATATGTTATTTCATACCTCAAGATCATTCAACCTAACAGCGTCTCCGTCTAGGCTAAATGCGTGCATGTTAGTAACAACATAAAACGCGCAGAGATTGTTGCCGGCTGCTTGCCTCATTCACTTCAAGAGGAAAGGATTCATCATTGGAATGAATAACCTTTTTATTCAGTAGGAAATGCAACACATGAATATTCCCTGCATACCGAAGAGTCAGTTTTTACATCATATTGCTTCCTGAATGGAAAGTAGATGATACTCTTTTTTCGGTATCTTGTGTACGCCCTGTACATGAATATGAATACCAATTAAACTTAGATGCAATCATTGAGAAGATTAAATGATTGTGTTAACCTGTTTAGCATGTCGATGAGGTGTTGGTAAGTTGACTGATCTCTCTTTTGTGAGTCCAAGACAATGATCTTGCTCAAGTCTGGGTGGATGACAAAGAGGATCCAATGAAAACTGCAAAATATGTCACTATAGCAAATTAGTACTAGAATCGAGTTGCCTATAAAATAAGGACGCCCTGGTGCGCAAACATGTACCCATAATTGTAGGGTAAGAGTATGAATTTCTTGTATTGGTGGTGAAGCAGACACTTCCATAAGTAGTCCTCAGTGAAGTCTGGATTCTCCCTTATAAGTTTCTGGTTCATAAGCCCAGGATCGATGAATCCAACTTTCTTATCTAAGTCTTGTCCGCATGCTTGGATCTCCATTCTACGAAAGAGAGAAGTTAGCTATGCAATTTCAAGGTACAAGATCATATAACGTGAATTATATACATAAGTCACTTACAGAGTCCACACTCTGACTATAGCCACGTCGAGGGCATCTGCCTTATACAGTTCATACAAGTCCTTGAAATACACCCAGAAGGAGCCATCCCCGATGAGGAATAATCATATGTATATCTTACGGGGAACGCCTGAAAACCCTGTCTGGAATGCTCCAAGTACCACTGATGTAATCGGCTTATTTGAGTTGTAAGGTTTCTTTCTATATCTGGTTTGACCAAAGGTTTGGTCAACTAAAACGGCCATGCAAATCCAACTTTGGGATATCCGCTCCCACAGTAAGCCGTGCTAGTTCCTCTACTGTTATTCTTGATTTAGCCAAAAAGTTCGCAATGCTTGAGCATCCTTAATGATTGGGCCTGACTTTCTCTTGGCTTGCTTCATGCTGATGTGTTCATAGTCAGTCGGCGGCTTTCCTGAAGCTGCCCCCGTTTGTTTAACTTTGGCTATTTTCGTGAAAAATTTCACGGCATCTTCAGGCACAACAGGCTTCGATGGAGGTGGTGGAGGATGTAAATGAGACGTGACACTGGAATCCACAATCTTTTGGTCACAATCTTTTGGTTTTCTCAGCAGTGAGTGAATAGACATCCTTGGGTTCCGCCAACTTCTTAGATGCCACCCACTTCTTAGATGATGTCGTCTGCTTGGATGCTACGGAACCTGATCGTGTTTTTCAAGCTGATGGGTGGGTTCTTGATGGTGCTGGCTTCTTGAGCGGTGCACTCCTTTGAGGCAATGGCTGAGGAGGTGGACTTCTTCTAGGAGATGGGTGAGGAGAGGGAGATCTAAGAGGCAACGACAGCCCGAGGTGTACTGGAGAGTAGATGTTCTCGGGAGCTGTCCTTGGTGAAAACACTAGTTAGGCCTTCTCCCACGCGATGAATGTGTGCTCGTTCTATCCTATAGTGTTCGCCCCCTCCTCTATGGGGTAGTCCACCTTAACATGGTGGTACTGATCAACTGCCTCGTCTACTTCGATGATAGTGTAGCCCTCCGGTATCGGACATCCGTGCAATTGTTCATGGGAGCCACGGGGATAAGCCACGCCGGAAGCCACCTTGATGGTAATGTTCCTAGCACCAATGTGTAGTTCACACGGTGTCTGTGCTGTGATGAGGTCCACATAAGTGATGGAGTCAGCTCCCGAAACTCCTGTAGATGCACAGCTACTCCGATGACCACTAGGACTGGAGTGCGCACCATCAAGAGATGCTTTCGGCCGTTCCTGTTCACTCACAATGGCACCCCGTTGATGCATGAGGGCTTGGGACACTGCTTGTGCTATTTTTTCTTCTGTATGTTTCCTCTCCTTTTTTAGTGCTTGTTCAAGCATTTCCATCATCCTAACTTGTTCTGCCTCTCATTCTGCATTTCGCTCTGCTTGGGATCCCTTTCGACTCTTTTAACTGTCGACGTCGCCTGGGAATCCATATTTCCAACTCATCATCCCAATGCCTCGTGTGCGACCACCGTGCTCCTTATTTCCCAGGGCTAAGGTGAGCTCGTCCCTATCCCTGTTTGGCTTGAAAGAGCCTTGTGAAGACTGCTCGTGAGCTTCCGCAAGCTTTTTTGCAAGATCTTGCATCGCTTCCAGGTCTTTCGAGGTCGTAAAGGATAAGCTTCCAAAAGATGAGTAAGAAGCACCCCTCCCAAGAAGGAACTGTGTCGATTGTTCGCTCTAGCCCTTCATCTCAGGTGTGACTCCTCTCTCTTGTAGTTCATCTAGCAGTTGTTGCCACTGCCTTTCTTTCCTTACGTATCCACGACTGCCGACTCTGTGGGGGTACAATTCTTCTTCGAGTTTACTTTGTTCACCTCACTCAACCTCTGTGCTTCTTCCGAGAACTTGTACTCCGCAAAGGCTTACCAATGATCTTCCAGTTGCGGCCATTTGCGGAAATCTGGTGTTGTACCTTTCTACACATACATTCTGTTCGGTTTCCCCTTCCAATTCTTAAATGAAAGGCCCATGATCATTAACGTCTTACGCTTAACTACTTTCATATCTATCTCTTCAAGAAAGTCGAACTTCTCTAATATCTTGGGCCATAAGATGTTGTTCTTGATTGAATTAGGAACCATGTGCGGATCACCTCGTTCACCAGTCCATAATCTGTAGCTGATGGGCACATGATCCTTAACAGCAGCCCCACAGACTGACTTGTATGGCCCCAGAACTCTCTCTGGTGCAGTTGGCTCCCCTGCTGGTGAGAGCTCTGTGATCACAAATCGTCCCATAGGCATCTTTGAGGGACCTCAGACACGATGCCGCTCCTGTGATTGCTCATTGTCGTGACCCTCTGGAGCATCAAGCATCTGCGCATAAGCAAAAAAACTATTGGGAACCTATATGATAATATGTACAACAGATGCATTCATCTACTTATGAATTACCTCATCGCCTCCACAGGCGTCTGTTTGGTCCAGGTTGAGGTAGTGGCTCAGTCTGCCTTTTCAATATTTGACGGTGGCACTACATCTCCTTCCAACACCTGGCCTGGATTGGCGGTTGGTGATGCCATCACTTCCTGGGAGTTTTGCATACGATGACGATGAGCGGTTGAGTATTCTACATATAAAGAGCAGAGGAAAGAGGAAGATAGAGATAAAGCCGATGAGGGAGGGAGGGAGGTTGTCGAAAGAGTGAGATAACCATGAAGGAATCGATAGGTCATGACCACATTTAACAAAAAAAAAAGTCACATCTTACAAAGCAAAATAGGCATAAATGTACTAATAGTTGACACATTGATCTTACAAGTCACATCATCTTACATAGCAAAATAATGATGATTACAACCAGAACTAGGATTATGACATCTTTACACGTGAAATCACATTTCTTATTTTCAAAGTTAGCCAATTTTAGCTCGGCTTGGATGGCTTGACTATTGTATGCCGCAATAGCTTCATGTTTAGACTTGTATCCTCTGTAACATGCTCCTTTGAATCCATTAACTTGTACGTGGCATTCCTCCCAACTGGAGAACACTCCACTTTGCCGACCACGATGAACAACATACCATGTCATAGCAGTCCTAAATTTCAGAAAACATGCAAAAATAATATACTACAAACCACACTAACACCAAAAAATATTACTGCGAATAAAAGATAGTGTTCATATTACATTACAGCACAATGGCTCTAGCAAATAGCCTTATTAGGACTTTAGTACTGATTACCTATTCAGAGAGAAAGTATTTTTCTCAAGTTAGCATTTATGTGCCAGTCCTACTAGTTCAGAGAGAAGCTTCTCTCAAGACGAGTTGGACGCCCTATCTGAGATTGACCTCAAGAGTTTTCTTTTAGGTTGGGCTAAAAGAAAACTCTAGAGGTCAACCTCAGATAGGGCATTTATCTCGTCTTGAGAGAAGCTGCTCTCTGAACTAGTAGGACTATCACATAAATGTTGACTTGAGAAAAATGCTTCCTCTCTAAACAGGCCATGTTGAAGCATCCTCGAGCCATATCATCATCGCCACTATATATATTTTCCTATCACTATGCCACCCTCTATACTTCTTTTTTTCTACATGCATGACTCCAGCCTTGTGCAATGCGTACATGAGTAGTATGCGATGCTTGGCAATGTGATTATTTTCTCCTAGGCAATGATCAAGTAGTGAACTCCCTTGTGAATTTTGGATTACAAGTTTCATTTTTATACGGATGCTGTTTGAATTGGATGACAATCTGGTACATCAATCATACTTCATTTCTTCCTATTGGTTCTCAATAACCACATATCAAACTGCTCGATAATAGCACGCATCAAGCAAAAATCAGTCGCAATTAACATACAGTGCTATGAAAATAATCACAATGGATGAAAATAAACTGCATCAGTGAAGAACAAACTGCATCAAGCAAACTACTGCTGGTTTTTGCACTCTAGCAGAACAAACTTTACACCACTTCCAGGATAAACTGTGAAAAGGGACCTCTGTTACCACTACCAATCACCACAAATGTGGTAAAGAAAAGAAGAGATTCTGCCAATGCGAGTGCAACATACATGCCCAAATGACCTATCATAGCCAAGGTTGGCAAGCAATCAACACTTGGAGAACTCCAGGTAGGATAGGATCCAAACTCTCACGATCAGTGTATCAACTGAGAGAATGCAGGAGCAATTGAACATAGCAAATGCAACTATGATACATTATCATCTAGTTCTACTTCATTAATCATAATGGTGTTTTAGCACAGCTCATAGTTCACCCAATACCAAGTTCCAAACTGACAACGGTCGGCGAGGCACCCAATACCAAGGAGGGCGGTGGATTTACCTTTGCTCTATTAGTCGGCGAGGCGGACGGGCGCGGACGACGACGACACGAGCGAGATGGCAGTGTAGGGTACGGGGGCACGGGGGACGACGGTGTAGGGGATGGAGATGGCGGCCTCAGCTCTGGGACAGGGACGGCGGCCTCTGGGACGGGGACAACGGAGCTCCAGGGATAGCAAAGTCGGGGAGGATGCGGTGGGGATGGCAGCATCAGGGAGGATGCATCGATATCGTTGCTAGGTTGCCTCGACCCTGGTATCAGCACCGGTATCATAATGTACTTCCGTTTCATACACAACCAAGGACGAAGGTTGTAGATACATAGAGTCACAGGCCAAGTGCTATGATTACTGTTCATGTTGCCGAATGGATTCATCCCATCCGTACTCAACCCAAATCTTATATTCCTCACATCTTCTGCAAAGGGCTTCTTGTAGTTCTTATCGATGTTTCTCCACTGCATAGAATCAGTGAGGTGTCTCAGCATTCCATCATCCCTGCACTCCTTGACGTGCCACCACATCAGTTCACCATGCCTTTTGTTCGCGAACAAATACTCCAAACGGGGGACTATAGGAAAATACCACATCACCTTGACGAGAGGCCTTTTATTCTTTCCTTCACCATCAATATCATCACGATCACTCTTGTAAAGTGATGCACCACAGACGAGACACGCTTCCACGTCTGCATGCTCTCTGCAATACAACATGCAATCGTTTCGACATGCATATATTTTCTGCACTTCCAACCCCAATGGGCACACAACCTGGTTGGCCTGGTACGTGTTTTCTGACAGCATATTTCCCTTTGGAAGCAATTTCTGCAACAATAGGAACAACTCTGTGAAGCTTGTACCAGACCACCCGTTGCTTGCCTTCAATTGTAGCAGTGAAAGCACCGTACACAACTTTATGTGCTCCTTCTCGCAGCCTAGGAACAACGGTGTTTTAGAGTCCTCTACCATATGCTGGAACTTTTGAAACTCTCTTTCATTGGTGAAGTTCCCTCCACATCGCGCAACATCTACTCCAGATCATCAGCGTCGGCATCGGCCAACATCTCCTCTAGATCATCATCGACCAACGTATCTCCGGCAGGTGGCATATCGGTGTATTCGTCAGCCAGCATATCAGTGCACAAGTCTTCGTCTTCTCTGCTAATGTATTGGCCTTCCTGTACGATCTAAACTTCATCGTGCTCGGTCCAACGAGTATAGTCATGCATAAAGCTCCTTGGCATCAATCTGGAATGTATCTGCTGGGTGGTGGAAAATTGTTTCTTGTTCTCGCAACTGACACATGGACAACACATGTATTGAGACTGTGTATTTGACTTGTGCGCTGTGGCTTGTACCAGGAAACAATCCACGTTGTTCTTGTACTCTGCGCTCACACGGCTTGCATCGTACATCCATCTTCTATCCATTTACAATTATATCATTATTGTAAATTTAAATTCGTAACATTTAGAAGATTTTACGATCACCAACAAATAAATTACCTCGTCATCTCCTACCGGCAATTGGCCCGGGTTGGAGGAGCTGCATTTTGTATGCTTTCGCGTACGCTTCTGATGAGTATTTGTTGGTGCCATCCCTAGAAATTTTCTTTATTATTCAACCCTTTTGTAGGACTAATTAAGTAAAAATAAAAAAATACGCTCATACATAAAGTTTATATATTGGAGCTTGCTAATTGAATAAAATATAAAAAATATAATTGGATCTTGCTACATACCTAATATCATGGAGAAACTTTCTAATTCATTAAAAATCAAAATAAATATGCTCATACCTAAAATTTTCATATAGGAGCATGCTAATTAATTAAAATATAAAAATATAATTGGAGCTTCCAACATACCTAAATGTCATAGCTAATTTTTCTAATTCATTATAAATCAAAAATAAATATGCTCATACCTAAAGTTTCTATATTGGAGCTTGCTAAATTAATTAAAATATAAAAAATATATTGAAGCTTGTTATATATCTTAATTTTATGGCTCATTTTTCTAATTCATTAAGAATAAAAAATAAATATGCTCAAACTTATAGCTAATGTAAATCAATAATAAAGACACTTTCCACCATAAGCTACTAATTGAAGCTTCCGTATTATAAATGAGATATAATTGCATCTACATTGTCTTAAAACATCATGGCTATAGGTGCATCTCCATCTTTTAAAAATCTAGAGCAATTTAGCAAATAAAATTCAACTAGAAATGGATTGGAGATGAAGTTGCATACCTTGGAACACCTAGGGTATGAGGATTTCTCAAAATTTTGAAGCCACTAAGAACTTGGTGACAAAAAATAACCTCCACCGAGCAAACAGAGCTCCTCTCTGTTGTGTGCTCGGACTTGGGGAAGGAGAGGGCGACTTTTATATAGTCGAGGCATCACCGCGCAGGAAAAATATGAGCCGGCAGTGAAGCCCTGCTATCACTGTCGGTCGGTGGATTAAACCAGGGCATCACTGCCGGCCCAAGCCAACAGCTGGCGGTGGTGCCCTTATCACTGCCGGTTCTTAAGCCATGATAATTGTATTTTTCCTGCGCGGCTTATGAACTGGCAGTGATTCCCCATCACTGCCGGCCCATTAGGAACCGGCAGTGATGGGCCGGTATATATAGGGGTTTATGTAGTAGTGAATGTAGAACATACACAATAAAAATTGAACTCAAAGTAAATAAAACTTATAGAATAATGCACAAATTGAACACACTATTACAATAAACAAAGTCTAATAATTACCAACAGTTCAATACATATGACAACATTTTCATAATATTACAACATATAGTTAGATAGTTCGAATATTACAAAATACAACATGGTCCAAAAATTACAACACATACTCGGGTGGTCCGAATATTCCATAATATAGTGCCAATATTACAGGAGTTCAACACATAGTCTGATGAGTATTACAAACTTAGGACGTCATCCAATTAGTAATACAAAATGAAAATAGTCTCGCCATGCTTCAAATCTGAGTCTCGTTTGAAGGGTTTTTCCTCTTAGACTTGTGGGCCAGGATACGCTTGACCTACTTGCCTGACACCAGAGTGTCCACCAGATATTGATACCATTGCCCCCTTGAATGCAGACCTCCACATATTAGGCACTCCTTGCAGGCTCATGCTCCCTCAATCGTCCATATCATTCCTGATACGCCGAGTCTTCTGTTGTCCCTTTATGTCAACCCTGCTGTTTGGATCTGGAATCAAAGACGGGCCATTTTTAGGTGGCTTTGTGAAGTCTATTACCACTTGACACCCAAGCAACTCTCCGCGCCAAGTAATTTCAGCAGCTTCTTTGCGGCGGTACAGTAACATGAAATTCTCTGACTCTATGTCGCCTTTCGTGCAACAAGCTAGCACATGAGATCAAGGCAAATGCATTAGTGATGGCTTGTTGCAGGTGCACTCTGACTTGTTGTCCATTGGCCACAACCCACATTACATTGTAATTTTATACTTTCGATGCCGTGTCCACCCATGTCATGCAACATCACTTCGAACACATGCTGATGGATACCAACAACTAAAACTATGTGCTTTTGGCCCTTCCCTCTCTTCTCTTCCATGTACAACATTTTCTTCTCTGTGAACACCCTTTGCGGGTTGGCCATATGTAGCACGGTCTTGCTGTAATGCTCTAAAAAATATCACAGCGTTCTATGAGTGACTCTCTCCACAATTGCCACCAATGGCAGTGACCTATTTCCCTTCATTACCCAATTGTAAACCTCAGCAAGGTTAGTTGTCATAATGCCATTACATGAACTATCAGTATACGCAATGAGTGCCCATTTCTCCAATGGTTCCTGTCTGATCCAGTCAAAGAAACACTTAACCTTCCACCCTTCCTCCTCGTCACACTCTATGGCTCAAGTGGTAATCCTCGGGCTCCTCCTACCTTGGTACAACTGGCTTCTTCAAAACTTCTTTGATGTGCCTACCGGTTAGTCTATCCAGCTCTTGCCACAGAGCATCAAACTTGCTCATTTGGTTCTATTTGCACAGCTTCTTAAAAAGATCCATCAACCTCTTGCTTTCAAATTGTTTGTAGAAGTTTGCTCCAAGATACTGCATGCACCAATGGCTATGCAAATCCGGCCATGGCAATACCCTAGCTACACCACTCTGCAATGTGGTGATAGCATTTAACAAGCCTACATGGCGATCGTGGAGGACATAAACATTTGGCCTGTTACCAACAACACATCTCTTAATCTACTGCAGGAACCACAATGAACTATATGTAGACTCACGTTCAATGAATGCAAAAGCTAAAGGCATAACCTGGTTCTCACCATCTACCCCGATAGCTATGAGTATATGCCCCCTGTATTTGCCTGTGAGGAATGTCCCGTCCACGCACATCACTGGCCGACAATGTTGGAATGCCTCAATCATACAACCGAACGACCAGAATGCCCGCTAAAGACTTGATCTCCATCCTAATTTACAAACCTATCATACAAAAAAATTGAAGCTGGAACAAAAAGAAGCAAAGATGGGAAAAGAGATGATTGAATTGGACTTGTGATATGAATTTGATTTTTATCAAATGGTTTTGAGCTCAATATTTCAGTAGAGATATGTAGATCTCTTCAAAATATTTCCATAGAGTCTAAGATCATCAAAATCGAAGTCTAGAGTGAAAAGGTATGCCCAAAATATGGATGGCAATTTTCTGAAATTATACCATCAAATATTCCAATGTGCACATAGGATAATTGCACCAGATATTTTGGTGTGAAAAAAAAAATTAATTGGGTGTTCCCTAAAGGATTTTGTGGAAACCAGCCAGCTAGAAAGCTTCCTCGATCGAGAGGAATACATCCGAAGATAGAACGCTACAATCTGACACTCTAGAGAGTTTGGAGGAGTGTGGTATCGTCGCTAGTGACCATACCGCTTGATTCTACCAGGTGTCGTCTGACTCGTCTCATCAAACAGAACACGATGGAAGTGGTCCCGAGTCGATCCAAAGCCTCTACGCCACCACAAACTCAATATAAAGTGATGAATATCAGATTGTAGGGGGTTTGAAGGGTTTTTCAAAGGAGACACTACACCAGCTGCCACCCTAGGGTTCTTCCATCTCCACAACCACCATAACCATTCCATCTCCATTTCCCATCAATCCATCCATGGGAATTAGCAATAAAGATTGTATCTTTGATTAGGAGTTTGTAATCTTCAAGATTGTTGCAACGGTTTCCTCTACAATATTTATATTGTTTATTTTTCCATTTATTTAGATCATGATTCCATTTCATTTTCCGATGAGTGTGTGATCTTTCATGCATGAGTAGTTGAATTATCTTGCGATTAGGAGATCCCTATGTAGGGTAACGTGATGTAGATCGAGGATCCACTAGAAAGTTGGTTATATTTGTATGATGATTCTTCTTCATGTGGATTGCACGAATGTCGACTACGCATTCCTTTGCCCTTGAGGACTTGCTGGAAATCACCGACAGGTGTGATGGAATGACAGATGAATGTATGACAACCCTACCTTGACTTCTCGGATCACTAATTCAGGGGATAAATAGAGACCCACAACAAAGGTTATAGTTTGGGATTTCCCTTAAATTCGTTTGTGCAACTGTGTTATGGCTATGAATGAGGACTACAATGAGTGTGAATGACCCGGAAAAAGCCCACTCACCTAAGGCTCTACCCTCATATAAATATTCCGATGTCACAATGGTACCCTGTTGAATTCATACGCTCTATGGATAGGTGAATCCATGTCTCAAGAACATCTTTCCTATATATTTGCTCTCGATATTTAATTTCAATGTATTTACTTTTACTGTTATTTACTTATTATATCTATTTACCACCTTATTTAAATTCAACATTATTGTTTATTCAAACGCCAATTCTATGTTTATTTGCTTCCTTATTATTACAAGATATCAAAACATAGATTAGTGCATTCATAGGAACCTTCTGCTCCTTGTGGATATGCTATTTTTATTATTCAAAATAAGCTATTAACAACAACCCGTGCTCTTTCAGGGCTTTGAGCCTTCAAGCTAATTTCTTGGCACCGTTGCTAGAGAGCATCATGTTTTTATTTCGCATTAGTTTATGTTTTTCTATCATTTTATTTATTTATTTCTGATTCTACGTATATCATTAATTGCTATGGCTACTTACAACAATGAGTATGTTGAGACTTTGAAATCTATAAGTTCAGTAATTACCACCTATTTCCGTTCGAGTATTTCAATTACAGAGCCAAGGAGGAGCTTCAAAATTAATTAGTCTTTCATTAGTCTTTTGAAAAGTAATCCCTTAAGAGGTAATGAAGGTGAAGAGCCTAATGCTCATATATTGGAATTTGATAGATTATGTTCTATATATCTTTAAAATTCCTGCATTTAATATTGATCAAGTAAAGCTTAAATGTTGTCCATTTTCACTATGTGGAAACACAATAATCGGGTTAGCAGCACAAGAACCTAGAGATTTTGATACATGGCCTAAATTATCTAATGCCTTTATGTCTATGTTTTATCCACAACAAAAGTCGTATGTTGCTTGACTTGTTATTGTTAATTTCTGACAACAAAGGTATGGACATTGGATTCCAGCCTATCGTGGATTTAAATAATTGCTTTTGAATTGTCCTCGTCATAATCTTCCTGGTCAGTTGATCTTAAATTCTTTTTATGGAAAATTAAATGATATGAATAAGGTCGAGATTGATACTATTTCAAGATGATCATTCATGAATCTCACAATTGAGGAAGCATGGGAGAAACTTGATGTTATTTTATTTCATAGAGAACATTAGCCCATCGATATTAAGGTTACACCTCCAAAGGAGAATGAATTTGATTGCATTAATTCTTTTGCTAAAACTAATGCTTATGATGAGTTATCTAAAATATATTATGTGGACCCTAATATTATTAATGCTATCCAAGAAAAGTTTTTGTCATTTAAATTTATCTAACAAAGATCGGGTTAAACATAAAGGATATGTTCCTAAGCCCTTGCCTATTAATGTTTCTAGCTCAAATATTTTAGGTAATAGGGAGGAGAAGGAAAGAGAGCTGGCTAGAAGATTTGAAGGACCACTTCCCTTTGAAAAGAGGAAAATTGAACTCACGCTTGAAGAAATAATCCTCAAGAAAGCTCGTGTGGTGACTAAGGGAGTGTAACACCCCAATTGTACATCAATATTTGAAAATACTCTAGCTCCTTTCAACCGGTCAAACAGCTCATCAATGTGGGGTAATGGATACTTGTTCTTGATTGTCACCATGTTCAAGCCACGGTAGTCCACACACATGCGCAACCTTCCATCCGTCTTGTTAGTAAATAGAATAGGAGCTCGCGAAGGTGACACACTATGCCGAATCATCTTATTAGCTAATACATCATCTAATTGTTTCCTTAACTCTTCCTGGAAATGATGAGCCAAACGATATGGTGCTATTGAAACATGGCGGATACCAGGTATAAGATCAATATGTAACATTACTTCGCACTTGGGTAGCTTTCCTATCAACTCAGCAGGGAAGACGTCGAGGTGACCTCGCACCACATGTATCTCTTTAATTTCCAAGGGCAAGTTTGTCTTCTCAGCTAAAACCCAAAAAAAACCGGACTTCATAGTACGTTGACCCAAAAATAGGCTTGACAACACAAATAGAGAATCTAATGGTGTGCCTGCCGAAAATATTATTGTCATGCTTGACGGTGCTTCCAAGGTAATAGTCTTCCAGAAGCAGGATATCACGGCCCAATACCATTGTAACCAGACAATGCCAGGAATGGCTTTGAACACCGGTAAGGGAATTATTATCAGGTTGGCTACCAAAGTCATCTCCCTCTATGGTTACTACACAACCCGGGCATACCACCGAACTAAAAAATAGACTCCTAGAGATCTAAATTGAACAAACTTGGAAATTTATTGGCTAGATATATTAGCCCTTCTAACAAAGTTGAGTGAAACAAACAAAAAGGTAACCCTAGAATCAAACAAAATTAATTTGTATTGTCAATCCTATATTCGGGTCAACATACTATGAAGTCTAGATTTCTTTGGGCTTTAGCTGAGAAGCCAAACATGCCCTTGGAAATTAAAGAGATACATGTGGTCTCAGATTACCCCGACATCTTCCCTACTAAGTTGCTAGGAATGCCGCCCAAGCACGAAGTGATGTTCCATATTGATCTTATACCTGGTACTCACCCTATTTCAATAGCACCATATCGTTTGGCTTGTCCTTTCTAGGAAGAGATGAGGAAACAATTGGATGATCTATTAGCTAAGAAGTTAATTTGGCATAGTGTGTCACCTTGGTGAGCTCCTGTTCTATTTACTAAGAAGAAGGATGGAAGTCGGCAATTGTGTGTGGACTACCGTGGTTTAAAACAAGGTGACAATCAAGAACAAGTATCCATTGACCTGGATTGATGAGCTATGTTGACTGGCTAAAAGGAGCCAGAGTATCTTCAATGACTGATCTACAATTGGGATGTTACAGTTGGTATCAAAGCCTATAGTAGTTCCTTGGGAGTACCTAGTGGTTAAACTAGGCAAATTATCATTAAAACTTGAGATAGGCTCAACCAAGTTAAAATTTAACACATTGTGCATAGTAGGATGGGTTTACATGGGCATGCATTGTATTTATGTTGCCGTCCGGAATTCTTTTTATCTTGTGCATTCCCTTGGGTATGATAACCTTATATTGATTACATCCTTAATATTTTGTTCATTAGAGGTATGTCTTCGAAGGGGAGTGCCCATGGAGGTGCCCGTGGGACACACCGGTGGCCATGATGATGGTCATGGCTGAGGTCATACCGGCCAAGCCAGGGGACCAACACAATTAGTGGAAGAGATCTAGAAAGTTGAAGAGCTTGCGGATCACTCAGTTGTCAGAGCTAAAACTTCTAATGTTGTCCTAGTGACCTCTGCAGTTCAGAGGATGACATATCGGAGATGAATCTCTATGTGATTAGACACCTTTGATGGGTTAGGGACACCGACGAACACGATCGATTGTCTGCGTAAGATAGAAAAGGTCATGGATGGGCGTCAGATGACGCCAGAGGAGAAGGTGGAATTTGCACCACACTAGCTGGTAGGTTAGGCATTACTTGGGAGGTCTTTATACAATAGTTCACAGCCAAGTATTATCCAATCTCTTTCGGGGATAGGATGAATGATGCACTGAACCATATCCAGCAAGAGAGTAAGACAGTGGATATGTATGAGAGGAATTCAGCAACATCATTCATTTTGTGGCTATTGTGGCATGTGATTAGCAGAGAAGACTATAAAGCTCTTCATAGGACTTAATGCATGTTACAAAGAGAGGATGTGGAGAAATCCACCCACTACTTATCTTACAATAGTTGAAGAGGCTAGAGGAATGAAGTTGGAGATTTAGCTTAGTGTAGAGCAACAAAATAAAAGTTGTGGCTTAGCTAGCGAGCAACTCAAATTATTGGTCCAATTCCTGAAAAACGATAGAATCAGGGATTTTGGGATTTAGATAGAGAGCATAGTTTGGACACCCAATGTATATTCATCTGGACTTTCTCGGACAAACTCACTATAATATTGTTCCTCATGTTTAGGGAGTGTCGATGCTAACAACGTGAAGCTGGATCCTCGCCACAATTAAGGCAAGTGCATGATGAACGCGTGTTATGGCATGATTTGCTCCTTGGATGTTTTATTGATCCCTTTTCAATGGTATTAGTTAAATATTCATATTTTCTGGTGTTCATATGATTCAATTTCATGATTATGTTCATATTAATGATCTAGTTTCAAGTTATTCCTTTACATTTCATTCAAGTGTCGGTGATACCAAAGAGGCAATATGGTTCTTATGTTCAGGTTCCTGTGAGTAAATGCTAAGGATAAATTCATGTTTATCCATTTCCGACGGAAGCTACTATTTCATTGCTATTTTCAAGAAAAAGAAAAACTTTGCTATTTCTTGTTCTTCATTGATTCCAATGTTGTATATTCTTCTAGGTTCCATATTGTAGTTGCTGAGTGTTTTTACTCACTCTTGTATGTCATTTGTTTTTTAGGTACCCACTAATTGTGACATGTTAGGAAGGGGAAATAATGTCACATATAGCACATGTCAGCATATCTATATCGTTTTGTAGTCATCTGAATAATGCATTAGCGTTATAGTTGTTTGTTTGTACACTTAAACAATTCATGGTTGTTTGGTCGAATGTATCGGGCCTATGTGTTGTACTAGCTCTATAAGATGTACTGGGTATATGAGTTGCATCGGGTCTTAGTCTTAGACTATGATGTTTACTTTTCGCTTATAAATGTCATGCATGTGAATGTTGTGTGTTTTTATTCGTCTAGGAAGGAGGCATATACGAGTGAACTCTACCAAAATGTGTCTTCGGGCTTTCAGTTTGGCTAGGAGTAGGTGTTAGGTGGTAACCTCCGGATATGTGGATATCTGGGGTGTTACATGGAGTTCATAATTTTGAAGGACTACAAGTTTCTATTGTCAAATACCTCATAGCAGAAGATATTGAAACAGAACAGTTGGTGAAACTTGATAATCATGCCACCAATTTAGCCAAAGGTAAAACACAGCATGAGCCATGTGGTAAGCCAATCACCCCTTGTACTATTGGTGAATCATCTTATCATGCTTTTATGTGATCTTAGTTCTAGCATCAATGTTATTCCAAATTCGTTGTATAAATAAATCAAAGAATCAATAGAACCAATCAAACCTAAAAAGAAAAAGATGGAAATTCAATTAGCTTATAGGAATTTAGTTAAACCTTTAGGTGTGCTTTATGATGTTCATGTTTTATTAGGACGCTTCATATATCATGTTGATTTTGTTGTTATGGATATGCCACATGATGACTTTTTTGTCCTATTATATTTGGAAGACCATTTCTTAACACTGCAGGTGCTATCATTGATTGCCAACGAGAACTTCTAACCATTGTCTTGGGAGGATAAACTACATTTTCTCTTTGCACAATTTTCTGCTAATCCTTATTGCAGGTAGGGTTATAAAAAAAGCTCAAAGCTCGTGACCTACTCGAGTTCGACTCATTACAGTCTCGATTCGTGCTCGGCTTGATCTCAAAACAAGCCAAACTAGAGCTTGGGTCAAGGCTCGTGAGCCCCATGAGCTCGAACTCGATAAGGCTCGATAAGGATCAAGTTAAGGAATATTACGATTTTTATTTAAATTTATCACCCTACCAAGTCTATATAGCCTTAATTTTCCTTATGTATCTCTAAGGCCCAAGAAGGCGTTGCAAGGACCGGAAGGGAGGGGTCATCCTCATGTCTATCTAGATGACCATGTCACCAAGATGACAAGACTTACTAGAGCTTAGGCAAGCTGAACTCGAGTCTACTAGAGTTTGACTCAAGCCGAACTTGAGCCCGTCCCCAAGCTCAGCTGCCATCATAGGCTCATTCAAGCTCGGCTCAATCCTTTATTGAGCTCGAGCCTGATAGGGCAAGCTCGCTCAAACTCGGCTCATTGACAACCCTAATTGTAGGGAAGAAGAGAAGGGAGATGAGTTTGAACAATTAGCAAGCACAGAAGTCCGACAATTTGAATATCCTTTAGAAAGAAGTCTTGTGAATGAAGATGACTTATTTGAAGACAAAGAAAATAAGGTTATCAATAAATCATTGATAAAAAATTTAAAAAATGGAGTTCCGATATATAGTAAAGCTGAAGCTTTTGGGAAGGTTAGTAATAAAGATAGAGAACCACCAAAGTTGGAATTGAAGCCATTACCTGAGAATTTGAGGTATGCATATATAGATGCTAAAAAACATTATCCAATTATTATTAATTCCAACCTTTCAGAAGAGGAAGAACCAAATCTTATTGAAGTATTACACAAACGCTACACAGCAATTGGTTATACTATGGAAGATTTGAACGGAATAGAGCCTTTTATTTGTATGCATCGCATATTCATGGAAGAGGGAGCCAAACCGAGAGTAGAACCACAACGTCGACTAGATCCAAAGATGAAAGAAGTGGTAAGAAAAAGAAGTATTATGTCTCCTTGAAGTAGGTATTATATCCAATCTCAGATAGCAAATGGGTAAGTCGTGTTCATTATGTTCTTAAGAAAGGAGGCTTTACTGTTATTCCTAACAAAGATAATGATTTAATTCCTAAGCACAGTATTGGAGGATATAGATTGTGTATTGATTATAGGAAGCTCACAAGGAGACGAAGAAGGATCACTACCCATTACCTTTTATTGATCAAATGATCGAGCGCTTATCCAAGCACACGCATTTTGTTATTTAGATGGGTATTCAGGTTTTTCTCGTATTGCGATTCATCCTGAAGACCAAGACAAAACCACTTTTACTTGTCCTTATGGCACTTATGCATATCATAGAATGATGTTCGATTTATGCAATGCTCTTGTTCGGTTCATGGACGACTTCTCTGTTTACGGTTCTTCATTTGATATATGTTTAGCTAATCTTCATAAAGCTATAGCAAGATGCGAGGAAGTTAATCTTGTTTTGAATTGGGAGAAATGCCATTTCATGGTTACTGAAGGCATAGTATTAGGACATAGAGTTTCAGGCAGAGGTCTAGAGGTTGATAGAGCTATAATAGAAGCAGTTGAGAAAATGCCTTTCTCTAGAGATATATGTTGTCAGTGTATTGGGTAAAAGGGTACCCTGGCAAATGGGCCTCATGAGGGATATAATGGTCAAAGACGTATATTTTTCTTAAATTGATCGGTCGTGCGACTAGGGTATGGTTCCCATGACCAATACAAGGCATACGCGATCAGTCTCCCTGCACCTTCACATAAACCCACGACCGACCTCACCTAATCGCATGTCCAGACCTGACATAACTTGTCCAATCACATTTATTGAGATACACTCAAGTGTTTTCCTTCCCCAGGCTCCAACTCTAGTGGGCGAAGTCATGGATGGTGCAGAGGGGCCTTGTTTCGTCTCGTAGCATTAAATACTATGGAGTGAGACTTTTGCATGTCGACGCAGCGCCGCACGACGGACGGGATGTTGTCAGTAGGATGATCAGGCAAGTGGTCGGGAACGGTCCTCCAAAATGATGGCTTGGGTTAGATATTAGGATGAGCAGGGTCTTCTGTTTGGACCCACACATAAGTTCTCCTCCTCCCTACTATATAAAGGGATGAGGACCTCGTTTGTAAAGAGGGAGATCAAGTCTAGCAACCAGCTAGAACGACCTCTATAACCAATTGAGATACTCCATAACACAACACACAGGACGTAGGGCTATTATCCTCCGAGAGGCATGAACCTGTATAACTCCCTATATCCCTGAGTCCATTGTACGCGTGCACATCGATTCTTGAAACGTCGTCCACGCACCCACTGTCCAGTATACCCCGAAATCATTGTCAGGGACTAGCCCTCGATATTTGGCGCACCAGGTATGGGGCGTGTTTTTGTTGTTTCATCAAGTTTGAAAATCTTGATCAGGTTACCCATGGCTAGCTCCACAGCAACCGCTGAGTCCCATTCCGAGGAGTATTCATCATGGGGTACCACCTGGATGAACCCGGTGTGCTCCAGACATGGGACACCAAGACGAAGTTTGGGAGCACCGAGACCCAACGTGAGGTCTGTATGGAGGACTATGTAGCAGGGGGCATTGAAGGCCCTCACGTCCCAAGCTTCGGTGGCAAACCCTCGGCTATATACCTAGAGGAAAACCAGTCCGGCACCAGATAGGTAGGTGCTTTGAGACAACCCCCACATCCCCAGTGCCATCCTGAGGAGCCCCTGCATAGGGCGTAGTCTTTGGTGGCGTCATTGCCTAGTCCATCACGCTGCCCAAGCGTCAGGAGCTCTCCCCTTGTGACTAATCACTCCTCCACACCTAGCATCTCGACTACGAGACTATGACGCTGGCTCAGAACCTACAGACCCAGTGAGTGCTCCTTAGCCACCCACCGGTTCTTATACCAGAGGGCTTCCCTATTGCATCATGGTTGTGATCTCGCCCACCTGGCCAAGAACGCCCGATGCCAGACCGCGTCAACATGCACCACGCCCATCGTAGGCCGATGAGGGTCATGGTTGCCAAGGGTCACGGCAGGGCCACTAAAGAACAGGAGGACCGAGCTAGGCGGGAGCAGGAAGGGGGCAAGTAGACCTACCGCACGCCTTCTGTGGGGAACCGTCCAAATAATATTCTAATTAATCACCAAGAGGATCATTATTCCTAACCACAACCTCGATGATTAACCATAATATCATCCCAATAGTCCCGGTACTTGTTTGTGCTCAAGATCGGAACACATGCCTTTACAACATGTAGCATCACAACACAGCTTAAGAAAGAGCAAGTAATTAACATTATATTAGAAGTTCTTAAGCACTACCAAGTTATTACAATTTATAGCAAAAGAGAGCTAGGAGGAGACTACAACCTGCTCAACTCCTAACCAACAAAATAAACTACACAGCGGAAGCTAAAGCTATAAACAACAAAAGGAGGATGGAGCCATATGCCCTTAGGATCCATCACAAAGCACGCCAATTAAGTAGGATGCACTACTCATACCCGCCACCACCCTCGGTAGGCTTGAAGTAGCCAAACACCGCTTCCTCCTCACCTGCAAAACCTGTAGAGCAGCTGAGTACGAAGGTACTTACAAGACTTAATCCACATAGAGCACATATAAATAGCTCGACTCCAAGGATTATGCATTGAGCTGTTAGCAAGAAAAAGACCTCAAGGTTAAGTACATTAATGTGCTTAAGCAACCTAGACATATGTGTGAGCACCTAAACTTAACTAACAACAATACCATTATACCTTGCAATGACCAACTGCACATAAATGTAACTGGAACCATCATGAACACATATGTAACATGAACCATCTTCCCCATGACCAACATATCCAACCACAAACCATGACTCGTGACTCTACGATGGTGCGCATGGACTGAATACATGCTCATGACTGAGAGTACGGCAGCTCAAACTATTTTTACATCCTGTAGGGGGATACTCCTTTACCCATACGACATGAGGACCATTCAATTTGCATGACCACACAGGTCCATACAAGGGGGTACTCATGACAACCTTCCCCAATAAGCCCCAACCATTTGATACATGCATCGCTCGGCGCGGAGGTATTCAAAACTACTCCTGGAGCAAACTAGATACCTCTACAAGCCCGTCCTCTCAAACCGTCGATGTTCAGGCCCAAATGATCATCGCTACAGAGGTATTCGGCTTACCTTATTGTTAGATCAGCATGTGGTGAGTACGATAAGTGCTAAAGCCAAGGGTGGCCAACGGTTGGTGCTTAACTAATGCAATGCGGTCTACATTATCTGGGCTCCCTCCCCGAACTACCCCGGGAACCTCCTCCAGGGCAGATGATACCCCTAACACCGCCCACATCTCGTCTCATTCTCATATCTCAACCAACTCAACAACATAATCAATAGTGTGAAACATTAAGTAAGCCCTAAGCTTGCGAACAATGGCGTCACCGTCGCTTGACTTCTACTGAGGACCTATGCATTCCTAAGCATATCGAGCAACTCTTAGGCTAGACATCAACAATATTATTGAGGTGACAAGGATGAGGATAATCAACAATTCAAGGTAGAGGATATGCAATACAACATAGGTTCTACCAGTTTTTGCTCGACATCGACTTGCTACTCATGCAAACATACACAAGCATAATTTATCAAATTTTGACTTCATTTAATTCAACACAAGGGTCCAATATGCTTAGATGCTTGCCTTGTTGCTCTGCCGGCTACCTGATGCTACCCTCACAGAATTCACAGAAGTGGTGTGCCTCGGTGTCGCCCTCGCTTGCTTGAACTGTCGGATTGATGCTCTCTAAAAGAAACATGGGGTGACGGTCAGACCAGTGGCCAGCAAAGAGTTTTGAGGGCTGGCGATCGAACCGACGCTGATCCGATGGTTAGACCGCCCACCAATGGTCAGACAGCCCTCACTTCTGACCTTCCGATCCCAACTGGCGGTCAGACCGGCCCTAGCGGTGGTCAGATCACAAGGCCTTGCCAGTAGCACCCTTGTGAGGTTGGCGGTGAGAGCTCCGGTGAGACTCTTGACCATGGAGGGTACCTAAATACTCTATGGGACTAGTGGAGTGTTTCTAAAGTGACTTGGACTACCTTCACCGAGCTAAACTCAAAATACCCCATGGATTGGACTAGGCTAGTTAAGTTTTGGGCCTAAACGACACGGGAGGTCGAATCGAGCTCGGAAACAATGGAAAAAGGTAGGGGAAGCCTCATCTTAGTGCATTGAAGCTTTGTATCGGATGGGTTTGCTTCGAGAAGGCTTCGATTTGCGGATCGGCTCCCGGGTGGTGGTGGAGCTTGAGGTGAACGGTGGGTCTCTGGCAAGGGAGAAGAGGGGGAGATGCTTGGGGAAGTCCTTCGGGAGCTCGTGAGAGTCCCCTCGTTCAATCTTTAGCCCTCGAACGCGATGACAAAGGAACCCCTCTCATTGTAGTGTTGCGTGGAGAGAGTGAGAGAGAGAGCAAATGAGAGAGTGAGAGAAAATCGACCACCTTAAGTGGAGCTTCTGTGTATTGGTGGTCAGACCGTGTAGGGCACTTGTCACACCGTAGCAAGCACATGTGGCAAGCCCACGTGGTTGCCACCTGGCGGTCAGACTGCGGGTGATCCCGGTCAGACCTCAAGAAGGGTTTTGTGCTGAATCTTTCTAAGTATTCCCGCTTTCCCTTCCCTTTCTTATCCAAAGGATCTAGGGCTTTTCTAAGGAGCTCTAAACCATCTCTACGGTGTTTGAAACACCTTCGAACTAAACTTATCGAACAATTACATACCAACACAAGTGATAACAGATGCAATAATGATTAAGCGATGCTTGATTATGGCTTATGATTTTTGGGACGTGACAACCCCCCCCCCCCCGGTTAAGAAGAATCGCGTCCCGAGATTCGGAAATCATTGGGAGAAGGTAACAACGATGGATTGGGAAAGAATCCTCTGCAAATGGGAAAGAATCACATCAATCTTCATCGATGGAAAGAAAAAGATCATCATTGGGCCCTCACATGAGCTGGTGATCAGACCGGAGCTAGGCTCAGTCAGACCAAAGCTAGGCTCGGTCAAAAACGGCAATTAGACCGTAATCTATACAGAGAGTTTTGGGCTCTGGTGGTGGGACCACAAATCTCGTGGCGGTCGGACCACCCACAAACGGTCAGACCGGCCAAGGCACCGGTCAGACCAGCCGAGGCACCGGTTAGACCGTGAGCCAACAGAGAGCTTTGTAAGTCTTTGCGCCTCTGTCGGTCAGACCAGTAGATCCACAGCGGTCGGACTGCCAGGAGCAGACTCTCCCGGCTGAAAGGTTTCTAAGTGCAAATCCTTGGAACCACAATTTCCATTCAACATAGTGATGAACATAGACATGTGAGAGGTTCCAATGTGCAAATATTACAATGGTATTTACAAATTCTCAAAAATTTTGGGACATTCGGAGCGGATTTTATCCTCACGCTCCCAAGTCACCTCATCTTCGGTGTGGTTGCTCCATTGGACTTTGATAAATTTTATGGAATGACGCCGAGTTTTGCGTTCTACTACATCCAATATCTGGATCGGTCGCTCACAATATGTAAGATCCGGCAGGAACTCTTGGTTTGCAACTTCGATCACTTCTGTTGGGACTCACAGGCATTTCTTTAGCTGAGACGTGTGGAACATGTTATGCACTGTGGAGAGGGACAGGGGCAAGTCCAATTGATAAGCCACCTCTCCATGCTGAGCAACAATTTGGAAAGGGCCCACATATTGAGATGCTAGCTTGCCTCGGACTTGAAAACACCGAACACCTTTGAGAGGAGACACTTTGAGATACACATAATATCCAATTGCGAACTCAAGGTCCCAGTAGCGGCGATCCGCATAGCTCTTCTGTTGTGATTGTATCGTGAGAAGACAATTCTGAATAACTAGAATATGCTCTTCGGCCTCTTTGACCAAATCCAAACCTAGAAAATCTCATTCACTGGATTCGGACCAATTCAACAGCATTTGGCATCTTCAGCCATAAAAAGCCTAAAACGGTGACATTTCAATGCTCGCTTGGTAGCTGTTGTTGTAGCAGAACTCGACAAATGGTAAGCAAATGTCCCAGCTCTTTCCATAGGTGAGAACACAAGCTCGCAACATATCCTCTAGGATTTGATTTACCCACTCTGTTTGACCATCGGTCTGAGGGTGGTAAGCAGTGTTGTGGAAGAGCATGGTTTCCAAGGCTTCATGAAGGCTTCTCCAGAAATGAGAAGTGAACTGAGTGTCTCGATCAGAAATGATCTTCGGAATCCCATGAAGGCAAACAATTTTGGTGAGATGCAGCTCGGCATAGTCCTTGGCACCATACTGAGTCTTCACTGGAAGGAAATGTGCTGACTTGGTAAGCCGGTCTATGATGACCGAAATCGAGTCACACCATTGAGAAATCTTTGGCAAACCGGTAATGAAATCCATGATGATTTCCTCCCATTTCCAGGAGGGATAGGCAAAGGTTGGAGCGTACCATCTGGCTTGAGATACTCAGCCTTGACTCTTCGACAGACATTGCACTCAGCAACATATAGAGCGATTTCTCGCTTCATGCGAGTCCACCAAAATTATGGCTTGAGGTCTTGATACATTTTCATGCTCCCTGGATGAATGGATAGCAACGAGTCACGAGCTTCATCAAGAATCTTCTTCCTCAATGCTTCGACCTTTGGAACCATTAGCCAGTTCCCAAACCACAGAACACACTAGCCATCTTCAGAAAAGCATGTGGCCTTGCCTTTCTTCATCTTGTCTCTAATTCGGGCCATGCCCTTATCACCTTTCTGAGCTTGCTTGATTTCATCCAGAAGGGTTGACTTGATCTCCAGGTTAGCAAGAAAACCATCCGGAACCATTTCAAGTCCAAGCCGACGGAATTCATCACAAAGTGTGATATCCAGGCTTGACCACAAGGCAATTGCATTGAGCCTTCCAGCTTAAGGCATCGGCGACCACATTCACCTTACCGGGATGATAATGAACTTCCAGCTCATAGTCTTTGATCAATTCGAGCCATCTTCGCTGCCTCATGTTCAGATCTACCTGAGTAAAGATATACTTGAGGCTTTGGTGATCCATATAGATATGGCATAGATTCCCCAGCAGATAATGGCGCCAAATCTTCAGAGCATGCAAAACTGTCACAAGCTCTAAGTCATGAGTTGGATAGTTCTCTTCATGGCGCTTCTACTATCGTGAGGCATAAGCAACAACTCTGCCCTCCTGCATGAGGACACATCTGAGGCCTATGCGATAGACGTAAAAACCTTAGCCCACATCAGGCTGAGCAAGAATGGAAGCAGTCATGAGCAGTGTCTTCAAGGTTTGGAAAGCTGGCTCACATTCACTTGACCACTCGAATACACTTCCTTGCTTCAACAACTTAGTCATGGGCTTAGCGGTCCTGAAGAAGTTTTCGATGAACCGGCGGTAATAACCCACAAGTCCGAGAAAACTTTAAATGTCGATGACTCTTGGGGGAAAATAAACTAGCCTGAGGATAATGGTTGAAAATTACTATCCAGGTCCCTCTGGAGCCTTGATCTCTGGACCCTCAGCTGAACGCCCGACATTTGAAGTCATCAGGTCCCTTCGTGGTGCCTCTTCGTACCTGCAAAGCCTTCCCTTGGCTTAGCCAGCCCGGCCTCCCGAAGGCTCAGCCTCCCAAAACCTGGCCTCCCGAAGTCGTGCCCCCCTGAGACCGAGGTCTCCCGAAGCCTTAGCTTCCTGAAGCCCCGGCCTTCTGAAGTCCTGTTTCCCAAAGCCTTCACCTCCCGAAGCCATGGCTCCCGAGGCCCCCACCTTGATCTGCTCGGGCCGCTTCCCAAAGGCTACAAGGTGAGTCAGCAGGCCTTAGGAAAGATCTGCCAGAAGGGGAGCACCGGGCATGCTTTGCCTGCAAGGAAGTGACCGGCATTAAATGCCTAGCCTGATGGACGCCGCTCTGACACTCTGGTGTAATGGAGGCTATCCTGACACCCCTGACAGTGCAGCACCGAGCGGCAATTGGCGACCGGCTCGCCGCCTTCAGGGGGCAGGCACCACGATAGTTACTACGATAGATATTTGTCTCCCAGATAGGATAGAAAGTAGTCATCCGAGATAAGGCCCAGTAATTCTATCAGGTCCCAGATATTTCTACATTATGATAACTTGTACGCCAAGCTACGCATGACCCTATAATAGGGGGCCATGGTCGCCTGGGAGAGGAGGGATGGGCTGGATAGCGAAAAAGACACGGAGGTGAAAAAACACCAAGTCACGCTGTGATACTCCTCCCAAATCGATCCATTTTTCCTACCATCAATACATTAGTGGTGTTCCTTCCAGTTAAACTTTGTCTCCAAGCTTGAGTCTGCTCCTTAGAAGAAACTATCACCGTACTTGCTGGGGCAAGACGAAATCTTGCTCCAACAGCGTGTCGTCTGTGGGGACTCAAACACAGAAGTGCTAAGAGAGGTAGGAATCCACCAAGAAAACCACCAAGGTGCTAGCCAAAACCGCCATACCCACCATTGCAAGCATGCGACCATATGCATGGCTGTCTCAGCCATACGCACCGTATGACTGCTCCAGCCCCGCTGCAGTGTGGGACGAAATTCCTCTGACCTTGACGAACCCAGAACCCTAGGTCAGTACAGGAACTCTAGACGGCGCGGAGGCCTTCCAGCCTCTTCACGACAAAGACATCACTGCCTCAGGAGAGGACGTGGCCCAAACCACAGCCAAGCAGGCCGCCTTCCACTGGTTCTGGGTGGTCCAACCCACGAGTGTTCCCACCTAGTTTTGGTCCCCAAGTATCCCCTTCGACCACACCTGGGATACCCTGAGCGAGCTAACATCTTCGGAAAGTCTATCCACCCAGTGTTCTCCTTGGGCCCCTCAGGAGAAAGAGGGTTCCAAGGAGACACAGGGCTCCGGGGTGCGTGGACCCTGCCAGCACCTCCGACACCGCCCTCGCAACGCCAACCACGTAGGGAACCCCAAACCCACGTCGTTTGGGGAGGCATAGTCAGAACCACTTCGGCTCCAAAAGCCGGTTCACCAGGCAGCCTCGATGGTCTCCCAAAGGGGAACAGGACCCTGGAGAAACCACAAGCTTCAGGACACACCATCTTCGGGAGCAACCCCAACGACAACTCCAAGGTCCAGTGACCCCGAAGGCCCACAGGTGCATCCTGCACGGACCAGGGCGCGGCCACAACACCAACAACTATCGCATCCTCATGACCTTCTGGGAGGAATACCTTGGAAGGCTAGCAGAATACCTGGCCGCAGAAGGAGCCAGCGAAGGACGACGCAGGGTTCGAGGCCTAGTGCAACCTCTCGGGAAAATCCCCAGCCTCTCAACCCTGCACCATCACTATCGACCCTACTACCAATGGTACCATATCCAGCAACAAGAACTGAGTTTGGGACACGCCGTCGCTAGGCTCCGAACAGAGTACCTCCGGAGCCGGGCAGCAGCAAAGGGCCAAGGCGGTCGAGGACCGCCTCTCCCGACTAACCTTCGACTACGCCTCCAACATGCCATCGCCAGGCTCCGGATGAATTACCTCCGGGGCCGGGCAACAGCTAAGGGCTGAGAGGGTCAAGCACCGCCTCTCCCGGCCTAGCCACAGGCTTTGAGGCCTCCAAGCCTCACAATAGAGGCCTTATTCCTACAAAGGTACGCCCACTGTTAACTATCATTAGTTTACCTAGTGACCTGTCTTTCATATGGCATGGTTAGAGTATGTTGGAGGCCTCCAACCTTATTGCTAGAAGTCTTTTGCAATAGATAGCCTCTAGGTAGAAGCAGTAGAACTTAATTTACATTCTCATTTAGCATGAACAGTTATATAACCTAGCTATGCTTAATGCTACAACTAGCTTCTTATTGCTGTAGACTGCAAAACTTAGCTAGTATAACCATGCAAAATCCCTACACTCAGGAAGACGCATCGTGCCTAGGTCGCCTGGGGGGCGGGTCTACCCAGGTTTCCTGGAAGGCATTGTGTGACCTCGAAAGTGTAGTTGCCACGTATCAAGGGATTTCCTTGATAGACTGTGTTGTGGTGCCACCCGTAGAACATCTTCGGGTGGCATGACAAGCCCACATACCGCGGACATAGCATGCCTTGGTCACCTGGAAGGCAAGACTGCCTAGATTTCCTGGAAAGTATTGCGTAGTCTCGGTAGACAGTGAGGCCCACACACCGCGGGTGCCGCTTATGTCTAGGTCACCTGGAAGGTAGATTATGCCCAGGATGCCCTGGAAGGCATCTGCATAGCCTCGTGTGTCAAAGCCATGCCCGGGGGAAGTCCTTGGTGGCAGATTTGCGGTGCTCCGAGGAATGCTGTCGCAAGGAATCCTCGTTGCACGACATGCCTACACACCGTGGGCGTAGCATGCCTAGGCACCTGGAAGGCAAGACTGCCTAGGTTTTCTGGAAGGTACTGTGTAGCCTCAATAGTGTGTAGATGCCGGTTATCAAGGGACTTCCTTGATAATGTAGTTGCAGCGCCCTCGGGGGATTTCTCCAAAGGCGTGACAAGCCCATGCACTAGTAAGCATTGCTTGCCTAAACCCAAGGTCATCTGAAAAGGTTTCCCGGAGGGTAGGCTTTGCCCTGGTAGGAAGTGGAGCCCACACACCGCGGGCGTAGCATGCCTAGGTCACCTGGAAGGCAAGACTGTCTAGGTTTCCTGGAAGGTATTGTGTAGCCTCGATAGTGTGTGGACGCCGCATATCAGGGGACTGCCCTAATGTGAGGATGCGGTGCTCTGAGAAATGCTATCGCAAGGAATCCTCTTTGCACAACTTGCTTATATACCGCGGGCGCAACAGGCCTAGGTCACCGCTAAGGCATCAAGCCTTGGTTTCCTAGAAGGTATTGCATAGCTTTGGTCATATAAATGCCACGTGCCAGGGCACATCCTTGGTGGACAGTGTTGCGGTGCACCCTGGGTGTTTCCTCGGGAGCACGAAAAGCCTACACACCGCAGGCGTAGCATGCTTAGGTCACCTGGAAGGCAAGACTGCCTAGGTTTCCTGGAAGGTATTGCGTAGCTCCGATAGTGTGTAGGGCCTTCGGCATTAATATGCCAAGGGGTCTTACAAAACCTCCGGCAAAAATAGAGAACCTTACAAAACCTTCGATAAAAAAGGAGAGTCTTACAAAACCTCCGGCAAAAATGGAGAACCTTACAAAACCTCCGACAAAAATGGTGAGTCTTACAAAACCTCTGGCAAAAACGGAGAACCTTACAAAACCTCCGGCAAAAACGAAGAGTCTTACAAAACCTCTGGCAAAAACAAAGAGTCTTACAAAACCTCCGGCAAAAACAGAGAACCTTACAAAACCTCCGACAAAAACGGAGAGTCTTAAAAAACCTCCAGTAAAAACATAGAGTCTTACAAAACCTCTAGCAAAAACGGAGAACCCTACAAAACCTCCAATAAGAACGGAGAGTCTTACAAAACCTTCGCAAAAGCGGAGAACCTTACAAAACCTCCGGCAAAAACAAGGAACCTTACAAAACCTCTGACAAAAATGGAGAGTCTTACAGAACCTTTGCACAACAGAGAGTCTTAGAAAATCTCTAGCAAAAATGGAGAGCTTTACCAAACCTCCACACAACGGAGAGCTTTACCAAACCTCCAGCAAAAACGGAGAGCCTTACCAAACCTCTGCACAACGAAGAGTTTTACCAAACCTCCGCTCAACGGAGAGCCTTACCAAACCTCCGTACAATGGAGAGCCTTACCAAACCTCCGGCAAAAACAAAGAGCTTTACCAAACCTCCACACAACGGGAAGTTTTACCAAACCTCCACCAAAACTAAGAGACTTCCAAAACCCCCGCAAAGGGGTTGTTTTCCAAAAACTCCACTGAGCGAAAAGGTTCTGAAAGGACCTAATGGGAAGAGTACCCCAGCATCTTGAAGGCAAATACCTCCATGCCGAAGGGATACGAAACCGCTGGCCTCCAAAGGGCACAGCACACAGATCAAAGGGGTATAAAAATCCCCCCCCCCCTACAGGGAAAGGTTTGACCCATGTGACTCAAACACGTATGGTAAAAGGTAAAATCATTACCCTACCATCTCCTTTAAAGACTCATTTCATGCGTCATTTTATGAGTGTTATACTAACATTTGATAAAAGCCCATGCTGTCTGGCACGGGAAATATAGTGGAACTCTCGACTGTCTGCAGAGGTCGCAAATTCATTACAACGAGCTGCGCAGTGGCTAAGGGGCTGAGGGGGTCACGAACCACCTCTCCCGCCTAGCATTTGGCTTCACCTCCGACACACCGTCACCAGGCTCCGGAGGTACTCCGGAGTACCTCCGGAGCCGAGCAGCGGCTAAGGGCCGAGGGGGTCGCGGACTACCTCTCCTGCCTAGCCTTTAGCTTCGCCTCTGACACACCGTCGCTTGGCTCCGAACGAAGTACCTCCAGAGCCGGGCAACGGCTAAGGGTCGAGGAGGTCGCGGACCACCTCTCCCACCTAGCCTTCGGCTTCGCCTCTGACACGCCATCGCCAGGCTCCGGACGGAGTACCTCCGAAGTTGAACTGCGACTAAGGGCCGATGGGGGTGCAGACCACCTCTCCCGCCTAGCCTTTGGCTTCGCCTCCGACACGCTGTCGCCGGGCTCCGGACGGAGTACCTCCGGAGCTAGGCAGCGACTAAGGGCCGAGGGCGTCGCGGACCACCACTCCCGTCTAGCCTTCGGTTGCGCCTCTAACACACCGTCGCCAGGTTCCGAACGGAGTACCTCAAGAGCCAGGCAGCGCCTAAGGGCCGAGGGGGTTGCGGATCACCTCTCCCGCCTAGCCTTCGGCTTCGCCTCTGACACACCATCGCCTTCGACCCGGGCAGTCACTAAGGAACCCGAAGGGTCAGGGACCACCTCTGGAGCTTGTCTCCAAAGGTTCTACATGGACTTCACTGAGTCAGAAATCGGGAACAAATTGGGAAGAAGGCCCTACCAGTGTCGAGCCCGAGGAGTACGCAATAACCAGGAACAACGAGGTCGCCACTACTTCACCCAGCTCTCCTTAGTTATCCTACGTATCTACCACCACTAGATTCCCGAGGCCACCTCTCCCCCAGAAGGGACAAAATCGGTGATGAGCTATGCGAAGGCTCGGTACCTCGTCATCAGAAAAACTAGCCATCGCCTATGAAGGGGACGAAGAAGCGCGGCTTGGAGGCATGAAGACACACACACATACGGTCACCCGTTCAAAAGATCCCCTTGCACTCCGATGCAAAAGGAGACACGACCGTCCCCGAAGGTCCATATTATATTATTAAACAACTAGTACATCTAGAGGACACATACAAAAGCGACAGTAAAGAAATTGCCACAAAAAAGATAGACCCCGACGTTGCAAAACGGGGTGAGAAAGAGTACAAAGTGACTAAGTCAAGCCACGAGCCGACAGCAAGGCCATGGTCGACCGTGAGACATGGATGCCTCACGACTTCACCAAGTACTCCATCCCGGAGACCGCCTTCACCTCCTATGGGTCCTAGCAAGGGCCACGCATGGGATGGAGTATGCGCCTTATCTGCAGCCTTCCGCTGCGGAAGCCGATACAATAGCCGGCTCCTGAACTATCAAAGGACGAAGAAGAGTCTGAGGAGGTCACCGGCGGGGCCTCCTCCCTCGCTTTTCTAGCATCCTCCTTCGCCGTCGCCTCCGCAAACGCCTGCTCGCTCTCCCCCCACAAGAGATCCCAGTCGATTTCCTCATCATTATCAGAATTATCGATGATCTCGACGGGCAGGGCCTCACCAGCCAAAGGTTGGGCCAGAGTGGCAAGCAGCCGCATCCCCTGCAAAGGTGGAAGCGGTGTGGCCACCGGCGCCTCTGCTGACGATCGAAATGGTCTGGCTCCCAAAGAAGCCGTCAAGATCATCAACATCTCCGAAGAGGATAAAGAGCAAGACGATGCCATACTCAGGTTATGGTTAACTGCTCGCTCGTAGGGCTGTGGAGAATCCAGCCGAGTAACCCTAGCTTTATACCCGAGCCAAGCAGCCACGTAAGCCCAAAAGATGAAGCAGAACCAGAACCACGGCGTCCCCCCTTGAATGCCTGAGGGGACTGTGGCCATGCCCTGGTCGTTCCGCCAACATGTGGAAGCATTCCACGACGAATGCCTCATTTTCTCACATGGACGTCCTGTCACATTAATAACCCTGACTCCTTTTGGTGCATGACAGGGGCGTGGGCATAAGACCCTAAATGACCCCTCGCATTGTCCAGTCAGAACGCGGCAGTGGCACGTCTCATCCTGCCAGGCAAACGCATAGGGTCCCCCAATTCTACACGTAACCTCTACCCTGGCGACCTCAGAAGGCAGGAAGAACCATGCCTAAGGAATCCGGATAACCTGTATCGATCTCGGTGCGGACCCCGAAGTACACCACATCCACCGACGCCCCTCTGGCCTGGGGTCCTGACACCGTGCATACTAGCTCCAACAAGCCCCAAGGCAAATTGCCACCACCAGTATGCCATCAGCCTTGGGCCTCGTCATCGACGCCCACGGTTCCCCAATGAAGAAACTTCTTAAGGACAGGGAATTGCCATCGGGCATCCTTGATACTATACCAGGCTGGGACTGGTTTTTCTTTGCATCCTCTCCCCCTCCGAAACATCAGGGCCCAAGAATGAGGGGGTACCATTAGGGAAAAATAAACCAGCATGAGGATAATGGTTGAAAATTACTATCCAGATCCCTCCAGAGACTTGATCTCTGGACCCTCACCTGAAGGCTCGACCTATAAAGTCATCAGGTCCCTCCGCGGTGCCTCTTCGTACCTGTGAAGCCTTCCCTTGGCTTAGCTGGCATGACCACCCTAAGCCTCAGCCTCCCAACCCCCCCCCCCCCCGAGGCCGAGGTCTCCCGAAGCCTCGGCCTCCTGAAGCCCCGGCCTTCCGGAGTCTTGTTTCCCAAAGCCTTCACCTCCCGAAGCCATACCTCCTGAGGCCCCCACCTCAGGCTGCTTGGGCCATCTTCCCGAAGGCTACAAGGTGAGTCAGCACGCCTTAGGAAAGATCTACGAAAAGGGGAGCACCGGTCATGCTTTGCCTACAAGGAAGTGACCGGCATTAAACTCCTACGTTGATGGACGCCGCTCTGACACTCTGGTGTAATGGAGGCTATTCTGACACCCCTGACAGTGCGATTGGCGATCGGCTTGCCGCCTTTAGGGGGTAGGCACCACGATAGTTACTATAGTAGATATTTGTCTCTCAAATAGGGTAGAAAGTAGTTATCTGGAATAAGGCCCAGTAATTCGATCAAGTCCCAGATATTTCTACATTATGATAACTTGTAGGCCAAGCTACGCATGACCCTATAAATAGGGGGTCATGGTCGCCTGGGAGAGGAGGGACGGGCAGGACAGTGAAAAAGACATAGAGGTGAAAACACAACAAGTCACGCTGTGATACTCCTCCCAGATCAATCCATTTTTTCTACCATGAATACATTCGTGGTGTTCCTTCCTCTTAAACTTCGTCTCCAAGCTTGAGTCTTCTCCTTAGAAGAAACTCTCGCCGTACTTGCTGGGGCAAGACGAACTCTTGCTCCAACAGTGACATTCTTGGGTTGCACCCAATTTAGCACATCCTGCACCTTGCTCGGTCAACAACGACACCACTTTCAGACAATACATGTCCCAGAAAAGCGACCTCCTTAAGCTAGAACTCGCACTTGCTGAACTTGGCATATAGTTGATGATCTCGAACGCAGCCAAGAATAACACGAAGGTGATCTGCATGCTCTTCCTCAGTATTGGATTATATAAGAATGTCGTCGATGAAAACCACGACAAACTTGTCAAGTTCATCCATGAACACAGTGTTCATCAAGTACATGAAGAACGCCAGGTCGTTCGTGAAGCCAAAAGACATGACAGTAAACACATAAAGACTATAACGAGTTGAGAAAGCCATCTTTGGAATATCCTCCGATCGGACCTTGATTTGATGATAGCCTAGTTTCAAGTCAATCTTCAAGAAAACTCAGGCGCTGGTCAACTGATCGAACAGAATATCAATCCTAGGAAGCGAATACTTGTTCTTAACAATGACATCATTCAGCGGGCGATAATCAAGACACATCTGTAGGGTACCATCCCTATTCTTCACACAGAGTGCCGAGCATCCCCAAGTTGAGGAGACGAATAAACCCCTTCTTTAACAACTCCTTCAACTGCTTCTTTAGTTTCGCCAATTCATTTGGCGGCATCTTGTAAGACCTCTTCGATCGAGGCCGTTCCAGGCAAAAGATCAATCGAGAATTCCATTGCTCAGTTGGGTGGCATCCTAGGCAACTCATCTGGATTGACGTTAGAAAATTCACACACCACTAGGATATTCATGAGATATGTGGTGGTGACGACCTTCAAGGCATAAAGACAAGGATCAATGTCTTCAAGCTTCAAATGCGCTCAGGTGCCAGATAAACCATTAAGGGTGATAGTCCGCTGAGCTCAATCCATGAATTACTTGTTCTTGGTGAGCCAATTCATTCCCAATATGATGTCTATCCCTTTGGAGTCCATCATTAACAAATTCTCACCAAAGAATGTGTCACTAATAACAACTGATGCTTTGGGCACAAACTGATTAATAAGAATCTTAGCTCTGAGTGCGCCTATGAGATAAAGTGTAGGGGTGAAGCTAACTTTCAGCATGTGCCGCCATCTGTAACTCGTCACTATGAAATAGTGAGAAGCCCTAGAATAAAAAAGAACAACTGCAGGAGTGATGACAGAATTAAAACTTATACTCAATGTACCCATCAGTACGTTGTCACCCTCGTGAAGTCCTTCAGCGATGGTGTGCAACACTCGGCCACGCTTGGGGATGTGTGTAGCTTGGGAGGCTTGAGGAGTGGATTGAGCGGTTGGTGGCCTTGGAGCGGTCACCGCAACTCCCGGCTTCAGGTACGGGCAATCACGTGCATAGTGTTCAACACGGCCATAGTTGTACTTGAGGGGCGGAGAAGGACAGACGCCACACCATCCACATCGGTCGTGGAGCAGTCGAGGCTGACATGTAAGATGGTGGAGGTTGACTCTTTGTGAGGGCGCATTGAGAGCTCCCGCCCATGGAAGGCGACGAAACCCTCTTGCGCTTCTTCTCTTCTTGGTGGTTCTTTAACTTGGACTCCACTGTGAGCGAGGTGCTCACAAGCTTGTTGAAATCGATGAACTCATGCGTCGATAGCCGGTCTTGCATCTTAGAGTTGAGGCCATTCACAAAGCGGTACTACTTCCGCTCATCAGTGTTGACAGCATCTTGAACATACTATGCAAGGTGGTTGAACACCTGCACATACTCCATCACCATTCTGCCCCCTTGCTTGAGGTCTATAAACTCCCGCCTTTTATCTCCAAGAGGCCCTTAGGGATGTGGAAATCGTGAAATGCCTGGCGGAACTCCACCCAAGACACTCGGTGATTGGAAGGGTGCATGGCCAAGAAGTTGGACCATCACGCGCCTGCCGCACCTAGAAGCTGATGGGTGGTGACTAACACCTTTTCATGGTCCTCGTATCGAAGCAAAGCGATCTTCTGCTAGATAGTCTGGAGCTAGTGGTCGGCATCTAGAGGATCCTCAGCCCGCGTGAAGGTCGGTGGATGAGTCCTAAGGAAGTCTGCGAAGTCATCAAAGCGCCCGACTCCACCTCCTCCATGAGGGGCCGTGTTGCGCTCGAGAGCCTCAAGAAGAGCCGTCTGTGCTTGATAGTTTTGCCCTATCTGCATGAGCACATCCGCCATACTCGGTGGTGAAGGCAACAGAAGGTTGTTCTCATTCGAACCCTCGGGAAGGTCTCGGTGGATTCTCATCCTGTTGTACCAATAAGACAAAGAGGGAGAAGTCAAATTCCGACATAGCCTAAAAGCATTCGCCTACTAACATTTGCTCATACCCACAATGCTGCATATATAAAAGGGTGCATACACATGAGTAATGAGGAAAAATGAATGCATGCTCGATTCCTATCTACCGTTTCTTTCTCAAGAGTGTCTCTCCGCAACAAATATCAAGATCACAGAGATTTGCATATATAACTAAATTGCTAATCATCACCCTTCACACGAGAGAGAAAAAGAAGCGCGAAGGGTGCTTGTGCATCATGCCGCACAAGCAACAACCCATACGTTGTTACCAATGTATTCACTTCCCATACCATCATCATACGGAACATACTGGGCCCCTACCTCGCACCGGTTGAGCCCCCGATATTCACCGCCATTGGGAGGCGTTCCGTATCTTCGACGTCAATACAATACAATCATAAATAAGTCATAATGTGGAAATAATAACTCGAGTGTCGCTCATAACAACGCTTTACACTTGGTGGCATAAACATAGCAAGTTCATACATAGTAACATGAAGAGGCATAAAAGAAACTTTAGTGGGTTGCTTATTGAAGTTGACACACTTTACTAAACACTCTTATGATGTTGATTAGGCTACTTAATTAAACTTGGCTCTGACACCATGCTATGGGGGAACTGTCCAAATAATATTCTAATTAATCACCGGAAGGATCATTGTTCATAACCACAACCTCGATGATTAAACAGAATATCATCTCGGTAGCCCCAGCATGTGTTTTATGCCCAAGATCAGAACACATGCCTTTTATAACATATAGCATCATAACACAGCTTAAGAAAGAGAAAGTAATTAACATTATATTACAAGTTCTTAAGCACTACCAAGTTATTACAATTTACAGCAAAAGAGAGCTAGGAGGAGACTAAAATCTACTCAACTCCTAACCAACAAAAGAAACTACGCAGTGGAAGCTAAATCTATAAACGGCAAAAGGAGGATGGAGTCATCTACCCTTAGGCTCCATAACAAAAGCACGCCAACTGAGTAGGATGCACTACTCATGCCCGTCACCACCCTTGGCAGGCATGAAGTAGCCAAACACTGCTTCCTCCTCACCTACAAAACCTGTAGAGCAGCTGAGTACGAATGTACTCTCAAGACTTAATCCATGTAGAGTACATATAAATAGCTCGACTTCAAGGATTATGCATTGAGTTGTTAGTAAGAAAAAGACCTCAAGGTTAAGTACATTAATATGCTTAAGCAACCTAGACGTGTGTGAGCACCTAAACTTAACTAACAATAATACCGTTATACGCTGCAATGACCAACTGCACATAAATGTAACTGGAACCATCATGAACATGTATGTAACACGAACCATCTTCCCCATGACCAACATATCCAACCACAACTTGTGACTCTATGATGGTGCGTATGGACAGAAGACATTCTCATGACCGAGAATGTGGTAGTTCGAACTATTTTTACACCCTGCAGGGGGATATTCCTTTACCCACACGACACGAGGACCATTTGGCTTGCATGACCACACAGGTCCATACAAGGGGATACTTGTGACAATCTTTCCCAATAAGCCCCAACCATTTGATACATGCATCGCTCGGCGTGGAGGTATCCAGAACTACTCCCGAAGCAAACTAGATACCTCTACAAGCCTGCCCGCTCACACCATCGATGTTCAGGCCTAAATGATCACAGCTACAAAGGTATTTTACTTACCTTACCATTAGATCAGCATGTGGTGAGTACGGTAAGTGCTAAAACCAAGGGTGGCTAACGATCATTGCTTAACCAATGCAAGGCGGTCTACAGTATCTGGGCTTCCTCCCCAAATTACCCCGGCAACCTCCACCACGGTAGATGATACCCCTAACACCGCCCACATCTCTTCTCATTCTCACGTCTCAACCAACTCAACAACATAATCAATAGTGTGAAACATTAAGTAAGCCCTAAGTTCATGAACAACGGCATCACCGTCGCTCGACTTCTACCGAGGACCTATGCATTGCTAAGCATGTCAAACAACTCTTAGGCTAGACATCAATAGTATTATTGATGTGATAAGGATGTGGAAAATCAACAATTCAAGGTAGAGGATATGCAATACAACATAGGTTCTACCCATTTTTGCCAGACATCGACTCGCTACTCATGCAAACATACATAAGCGTAATTTATCAAATTTTGACTTCATTCAATTCAACACAAGGGTCCAATATGTGAACACGATGACGAAGGAATCTTTGGCCCTCGAATGCGATGACAAAGGAATCTCTATCCCTCGAACGCGATGACAAAGGAATCCCTCTCCCTTCTAGTGTTGGGTGGAGAGAGCAAGAGAGAGACCAAATGAGAGAGTGAGAGAGACAATCGACCACCTTAAGTTGAGCCTCTGTGTGCTGGTGGTTGGACCGCGTAGGGTGCTGGTTAGACCGCTGCAAGCACACGTGGCAAGCCCATGTGGCTGCCACCTGGTGGTCTGACCACGGGTGATCCCGGTCAGACCGGGAGAGGGGTTTTGTGCTGAATCTTTCTAAGTATTCCCTCTTTCCCTTCCCATTCTTCTCCAAAGGATCTAGGGCTTTTCAAGGAGCTCTAAACCATCTCTTGGGTGTTTGAAACACCTTTGAACTAAACTTGTTGGACAATTACATAACAACACAGGTGATAACACATGCGATAATGGTTAAGTGATGCTTAATTATGGCTTATCATTTTTGGGACGTGACACCTTCCCCCCACAAGGAGGCATCGGATGGCTCCACCCTGTCACCGGGACCCTGAGACCGCCGTCTCTCCCCCTGGGCGCGTGCTGTCACCCAACAATGAGTGGCTCCCATTACGAGATAGGGTGTAATGCCCTATCTGCCAGGTTACAAGAGGTGTGCTGGCTGGACAAGTTTCGACCAGTCCTAGCCGAGAAGTATGACGACTCGATCAACCCAGAGGAGTTCCAACAAATCTACACCACCATGCTGAAGGCTGCAGGAGGCCATTGGAATGTCATAGCCAACTACTTCCCTACTGTCTTGACCAGCTCTGCCCAGTCCTGGCTGATGAACCTCCCCCATGGGTCTGTTCACTCCTGGGAGGACCTGTGTGACCAGTTTGTCGTCAACTTTCATGGAACCTACGCCTGACTAGGGGTTGAGGATGACCTATATCAGGTCTGGTAGTGACAAGGAGAGTCACTACGAGACTTCATACGGTGTTTCAGCGAACGCCGAAACACCATTCCAAGGATCACGAAAGAATCTGTGATCATAGCGCTCAAGCATGGGGTCAAAGACCAGAAAATGGTCGAGAAGCTGGCCACTGGGGAAATTTGAAGCACAACCGAGCTCTTCGAGATCTCCGAGAGCGGCAGATCGACGCTAGGCTGCGACCTGCTTCTGACCAGCCCACCTCTTCCAAAGGGGTCTGCCGAAAGGACAAGAAGAGCAAGCGCAAGGCCAGACCTCCTAGGGTCTTTGTAACACCCAGTTTTAAAGGAACAAAAATAGGCATAACACATGTATGCCAGGATCAAGTTTTCATACATGCATTATATCATCAATTTATTATCACAATGCCATTATTACAGTAATGTTAATAACTTATTACAAAAGGACCTAAGGGTCTAAAAGAAAACACAGCGGAACAAGAGAGCTTCAGTGCCACCGGGTCTATCATCTTCCACAGGTGTCAACCAGGGGCACACCAGCCTAGAACAGGAGCTCCGGGTCGAAGTTATCCTCATCGAAGGATGCAGCTTCAAAGACAGCTTCTGAATAGCAGAAGGATGCAAGAGAGAGAGAGAGAGAGAGAGAGAGAGAGAGAGAGAGAGAGCAACGAGTGTGAGTACATAATGTACTCCGCAAGCATGAGAAAACATGAAATGGGGTTGAGTACATAATGTACTCTGCAAGCGTGAGAAAACATGAAATGGGGCTTAAGTCAAGAAAAGGCTAGACATTAGCTTACTGCACTATGCAACCTTGACCTATACTCCAACAACAGGCATCCTATTTACTAAGTGAAGACATAACTATAACAAGAGAGATAACTCATCAGATTCCATCCGACTATCAAGACTCACTATGCAATCTCATTACCTGGCTACCCAACTGTCACACCCAGTTTTAACGACTAAAACCAAATGCGGCTTATGTGTGCCCAGGATGTTCAAGACACCTAAGGACGTCATAGGTGAAGTAAAAAAAAGCAATACTTTTATTAAATAAACGTTAAACTCTTACAGCAATTGACATATATTGTCTTCTCTGAAGATATCAACAGCGGCACAGAAGCATTGGTGCCCAACAATACCATAAGCAACCGATCGAGAGACACGCGCCTAGAACGTCACAACCTCATCTTGATAGTCTTCAACATCTTTACTCATTGAGCAGCAGCACACATGTCGCGTGGTATAGGGAAAATAGGAAGTGTGAGCACATGACACGCTCAGCAAGTGTGGGAAAGATAATAATATGCAGTCTTCTATCAAGAATAGGCTAATAGGAGGGTTTATTTGCATAAATACGAGTAAAGAAAACAATTGAATTTTAAAAGCATTGAACAATTATTAAGTGAATTTAACCCAATTAATCCAACCTTTATCCCACACCCAAGGCTACCCACCTTCTACACCATAACCATAACCAAAACCAACTAATCATGTGAGGATCCAAATCTCTCATGACCGCGAGCACGGCTGATATATCAGATTTTACACTCTGTAGAGGTTGTCCAGCTTTTCCCACGAGTCGTGATTTCCATGTTGCCGTGTTAGCTAGACACTTAACTCATGCCAGTGGTGTGCCACCAGGAGATCACTACGAAGAATTATCCATTGATTAGGTCCTGGTACTCCAACAAATACCAACCAGGTGTCTAACTAATATGCTAAGGCTTACCCATATTAGCCCCGTGGTTGGTATGGTAATTCTTAGGTTGTCGCTCCACGAACCGGTCCTTATATGTGACACTTGGACAAAGACTTTCCAACTATCCAACAGGGAAATAACCAACAAAACCTAACATCTCTGCTCGGAACGTATCCACCAGCCCACCACCATTATCAAACCAATAGGGAAAATAACAAACAAATTTCTTGGAACGTATCCACAAGTCCACCACATAAACCACCATAATCAAACCAACTCTTTACCCAAGTCCTAGGGTTCCATGTTACTAAAACAAGTTTATCATCACCATTGCATATATTAACTAAACATGTATATGACACTTCCCAACATCCCAAAAGTATGGCTAAGAAATTCTACCCAAGAAACTCATATCAACTACTACTTAGGCTTCAAGGAATGTAAAGGAAGAACTAGATAAACCCTAACATAGGTGACTACCCATCATATTAACAGACATTTCATGCAATTTTGTAAAACAAAACATTTAAAACATAGGTTCAAGATGATCAAGGACACTTGCCTTTTACCCAATGTCGCTCAGTGTTGTCGAAATCTTGGTCTTGAAGTTCCTCGAACTGCTCCGAAACGTTATTGACTAATCGCAAGAACTACCGACAAACAACACAAAGGAACACACTAAGAACAACATAACAATCATCATCAAAACACTTTAAAAATATTATGGTTTGATAGGGATAATTTTAGAAACATTTATATGCAAGAATTGCCTAAGTCGGAATTAAGATGAAAAGAGAACAGCTTCAGGAGATGGATTAGACTGAAAAGGAAATGCTAATTTTCCGGAACTATCTTCCTATGGGAAAAGCTTTATTCACAATCACTGCGTCAGGCTTAACAATATTATTGCACAAGATTCAAGAAGTGTAGTGCAAACCAGACTCCGCAGACTAGGCTAAGGAGAATGATATGGCGCTGACTTGGCATGCTATGCAAGTACCACCTTGGATTAAAAAGGGGATATGTTGAGATCTAGTCTTGACCACCTATGATGGATCAAGAAGGCTGAAGGTTACGCTTCTAAGCTAAGGATACTACTGGTGACTTTATGTAGCGGTGGTGATTGGGTTTCGTCGGAGATGACAATTGAGCGCGTGGCCACTGACATCGATGTCGGGCTTCAGTGGTGTTTCAACGAAACAAGGGAAGCATGGTGTAGAACGCAGAAAGACTAATTCAGTGGTATGGTTGGTTTTGGAAGGGGTCATCTGAGGTAGCGACAAAACAACGATGATTGCTTCTAGGTTTGGTGGTGAACACGAACAGATACAAGAATGAAGATGCTCGCATTCCCATTGATTGGCTATGAAATTTGAGAAACTGTTTGAATAGACATATATATATCTTGGGAACACAATGCTATTGCATAGTTTTGAGTAGAATATCCACTGAGAGGAAGAACGATCAGCAGAGATGAGACGGGTGATGGTTGCGACGTGTTGTGGTTGGCAATGGCATCCTAGTCGTGTTGCTGCACAAACGGGGATGGGTTCCTAGGGTCACGTAGAAGACTCTATGGGACACACTGTGACACAGTTGGTGCATCCATACAGCTTTTGGATTGACGGAGAACGCGAATGCAAATCCGGTGCGCGAGCAGAATGCGTTCAGAAACCGGACATCGGGTATGTCGACCTTGGTTACGGTGGTTTAGTTGCTCTACTGGCCGACCTGGTTGCTGAGGGCATGGGGAACATCATGGGACATGCACCAGAAAGGGCTTTGTGATTTGACCTCTAGTCGGTCGGGTACGTCGATGCCAATCTGCTACAGCGCGGCTGTCTGCGACGATGACGACCGTGGCGGCGTAGATCGGGCTTTGGCCAGGGCTAGGGCTTGGCTAGGGACTTAGTATGATGCTAAAACAGTAGTAAGGGAGGATAAGAAGGGGTCCTCACCTTGCTTTGATGGTCGAGGAAGGAGGATTCACGGAGAAGACGACGAGGTAGCGCATCACAAGCGGCGGCGACAGCGACTCTGGAGAACGGCGGCGCACGGACAGGACAGCAGGAACTTCTAGGGTTTAGTGGCATGGAATAGGGGTAGGAGAGGGCGTGCAACTCATATTTATAGGGCTAGGGGGGCTGGTTGAGGAGGAGTCCAAACCAAACACGAATCGAATTCGAGCTCGAGTCGGTTACGATTTCCTTTTTCGCAGCTCTCTATTCTGAGGATGATATCTCTATCGTCCGGACTCCAAATTGAACGTTTCTTGATTCTAAATTATATTACTCGTAATGATCTACAACTTTGGTAGTCATTGGAACTTCTGAAAACGTTATTTTGATTTCCAAAAATGCACCACAAGTTAAACTGTTTGAACTCAGACTTATCTGCGCAGCACTGATTTCGGGGGCCATAACTCCTAGTTCCATTATCCAAAAGAGGACTTCCATAGGTTCAAATAGAAGCCCTCGACGAGACTACAACTTTGGTATTTTCAAGATTTGCATTTGATGCCGTTTTTAACTTCGAAACTTCATGGAAAGATGAGGTTGTCCAGAACTCCGCGAAAATTTGCAGATTTTGAGGATCCTTTGTTGGGCCATCTAGAAGACTAGGCTAAGGGTTTGGACTTGAGCAAGATTGAGGCCAAAGACACTTTAGGTATATCTAGGGTTTAAAAAAGAAACTTTTGCAGAGAAATTTGAATAGGATTTGAATTTGAATTAAACTTGGAGTGAATTTAAAATAAACGAAAAATGAGGTGGAACAAGAATAGGAGTAGATAAGGAATTTGAATTTGAATTTGGGTAGAATTTGAGAAAGAGAAGAGATTGACTTTAAACAAGAATTGGATAATATTTGAATTGAACTAGAAAAGGATCAGGTATGATCAAGGATTGAATAGATGATGAATTCAAAGATTTTGAATTCCAACCATTAAGATCCTTAACTTATTCATCGTCGGTGTCTTGTTGCTGGTCGAGTCATCATGTTCTAGTTTCTAGCGTCGAGTCTTTGCTATTTTATTCATTGAGTTACTCGGCTTGCCTAGTCTGCTATAGCCGAGTTTGTGTCCCCTCGGGTCCCGACCAGTCACTTCGACCACTCACTCGGGGTCCCGACCACTCAATCCGACCACCCCTCGGGTCCCGACCACTCACCAGTCACTCCAACCACCCACTCGGGGTCCGACCAGTCACTCTGACCAACCACTCAGGGTCCTACCAGTCACTCCGATCATCCACTCATTGTCCGACCAGTCACTCCACCCAACTTCTCAGATCCGACCACTATAGCCGAAATAGAGGTAGCTGGAGTTCAGAGAGATAGAGTATCTTTTTATTACCTTTATACCCCTAATCTCCTTAAAAAAAGTTTATGACTCACATACCTCACTGGTATTAGAAAAAGCAGTAGAAGAGTTTTGAGTTTGTGTCACATTCGCAAAAAAAAAAGAAAGAAAAGAAAAGAAAGCAAGAAGCAAAGAAAAAAAGAGAGAGAAAGCAAAGAGTGAAAAAAAAAAGAAGAGAGAGAATTCAAAAAAAGGGGGGAATCAGTTTGCATTGCGAATTTTGTTCCATTGTGCTGGTGTCTGTTATAGTTTTTTGCTTGCTAGAGCTAGTTCTAGGAACGTGTTCGGGCCAACAATTGTGACAGGTAATGTGGACTTTTAGTCAGCTTTGCTAATCTGATTTCAATTATTGCTATTTCTTGCTACTAAATATTGCCTATCCAAGCTACACTTTCTCTCGATCGGAATGGTTTCTCCCCTTGCAACTACCTCACTCGCACCCGATAAGGTATCATGAACCAGCCACCGATTATGCCAACTGTTGTGTATGGTAAGAACACTTGCAAGAGTGTGGTAAGATGCTTGAGAGTGTGTGACTCCACCACCTAGTAGTCGATAAGGATAATATCTTTTGTTATCTTCTGTCTACTACTAACCATGGCAGGTGAAACATCGGATGCGAAAGAGTGTGTTTTGAGAGAAGAACTCACAATGTTGTTGGATGATCATCGGTAAACTATTAGTAACGACATTGATAAGAACCTTGCGGGAACCAATACCGCATTGCAATGACTCAATGAAAGCATTGCAATACTCAATACATGCTTTGATTAATTGGTTAATCTGCTACCAAACAATGATCGACTGGATCCTCATGTTGCATCTCATGAACAAGAGGAGTCCGTCGCGGATGAAGAAGTTTTGAGGCAAGAACGTGACGCCTTTGATGCACAACTACGGAATCGATTGAACTTCAACCGTCAAGGTATAAGAGGTAATGATTTTCCGCAACACAACCCACATGTTAATGATGATCCATTTGCTAAGGTTAAGTTTACTATACCAACTTTTGCGGGTGCTTATGATGCTGAAAAGTATTTAGATTGGGTGATGACAGTCGAATAGAAGTTTAATGATCATTTGGTTCCTAAAGTACATAGAGTTAGACAAGTCACTAGTGAATTAAAGATTTTGCAATCATCTAATAGAATAGAGTTTGCATCGATGGATTAGCGCCTACGACATGGAATGCTTTAAAGGTTGCTATGCGTAACAAATTTGTTCCACCCTCTTTTAAACGTGATTTGTGTAAGAAATTACAGCGTTTAAACCAAGGTGATAGATTTGTAGAAGAGTATTATCAGGAGCTACAAATTAGTATGTTGCGTTGTGATATTATTGAGGATGAAGAGGCTGCAATGGCACGCTTTTATGGAGGGTTAAGGCGTGAAATTCAGGACATAGTTGATTACAAATAATACGATTGTGTTCCTAGATTGTTCCAACTTGCGAGTTTGGCAGAAAAAGAATTGCAAGGATGACAACAGAGGCCAAGGAGCAATTTTGGAAGCTCGACTTCTTCAAAATCAATGTCGGGTCAAGACAAAATAGCCCCACGTTCAGCTTTACGGTCTGCTACCCCCTTCTCGAGTAGGGCGCGTTTAGTAGTACCCTGAACACTGTCACACGCTCCTGAGGTAAAAAAATCCGTAAGTGTGCAGGGTCCAGCCAAGAGCTCTTCTTTGGTTGCCTCTACAGGCCGATCGACCGGGATTGTATGCCACCGATGCAAGGGAATGGGCCACGTCATAAAGGATTGCCCAAGTCAGCGAGCATACATTGCAACAGAGGGATGTTGAAGATGAATATGCTCTTGCAGCTAACCTTGCAGGTAAAGAGGACGAACTTGAGATGGATATCGATCATTAGGAAGAATTGAGTGCAGCTGCTACGGGGAATTATAGGACACTCATTGTGCAGCGAGTGTTAAGTACTCAAATGGAGCAAGCGAAACAGTTACAACGCCATAATCTATTTTAGATGTTCCTCATAGTCAAGGACTTTCGTGTTTGAGTCATTATTGATGGAGGAAGCTGCAACAATTTGGTAAGTTCAGATTTGATCAAGAAATTTTTCTTGCCGACAAAAACACATCCTCATCCATACCACATTCAGTAGTTCAACAATAGCAATAAGTTGAAGGTATTGCAAACAGCTAGAGTGCATTTTTCTATTAGTTCATACCATGATTGTGCTGATCTCGATGTAGTTCCCATGCAAGCATGCTCTCTTTTGCTAGGATGACCATGGAAGTTTGATACTGATGCAACACATCATGGTAGAAGTAACAAATACACTCCTATGCATAAAGGAAAGAAAATAACTTTTCTACCTTTAACCCCTGCTGAAATTGTGAAATATGAACAAGAGATAGCTGAAAATAAGAGAAAAGAGCTTGAGAATGAATCTGAAAATCAGCAAGTAGCGGAAAAAGTTTTTTCACCCAAAAAGGAGAAAGCAACAACAACTTTCGATGGAATTAAACTGAAAGGGTGTGTTATGCTTGCCACTAAATCTGACCTTGCTAAAATTTATGATAATGAGCTACCATGCTATGCTTTGATATGCAAAGATGATTTAGTTTCACTTGAGGATATATCTACCTCTTTGCCTCCTGTTGTTGCTAACCTTTTGCAGGAGTTTGTGGATGTGTTTCCAGCTGAGGTACCCCTGGGATTACCACCTATTCGAGGGTTTGAGCATCAAATTGATTTGATTCCAAGAGCAACTTTGCCAAACTGTGTTGTATATAGGACCAATCCGGAAGAGACTAAGGAAATTCAATGACAAGTTCAAGACCTTTTGGACCGCGGCTATGTACGAGAAATTCTTAGCCCTTGTGTTGTTCCCGTTCTTTTGGTTTCTAAGAAAGATGGTAGTTGACGTATGTGTGTTGATTGTAGAGCTATCAATAATATTACTATCAGATATCGTCACCCTATGCCTATGTTAGATGGCATGCTTGATGAATTGAGTGGTTCTATAATTTTCACTAAAATTGACTTGCGAAGCGGATACCACCAGATTAGAATCAAACTTGGAGATGAATGGAAGACTGCATTTAAAACTAAGTTTGGTTTGTATGAATGGTTAGTAGTGCCTTTTGGGTTAACTAATGCACCTAGTACTTTCATGCGATTGATGAACGAAGTTTTACATACTTTCATTGGAAGATTTGTTGTAGTTTATTTTGATGATATCTTGATTTGCAGCAAGTCAGAAGAACAACACTTTGATCATTTACGTGCTGTTTTTAATGATTCGAAAGATGCATGTTTGTTTGGTAACCTCGAAAAGTGCACATTTTGCACGGACCGAGTTTCTTTTCTTGGCTATGTTGTTACTCCACAAGGAATACAGGTGGATGAAGCAAAAATTGAAGCCATAAAGAGCTAGCCGACCCCTGAGACTGTTACTCAAGTAAGAGGCTTTCATGGTCTTACGGGTTTCTAGCGACGATTTGTGTGGGATTTTAGCACCATTGCTGCTCCACTAAACGAGTTGACAAAGAAAGGAGTAATTTTCAAATGGGGACCTGCACAAGTAAAAAGCATTCAAGTTGTTGAAAGAGAAACTTACCCATGCTCTATTGCTCTAACTCCCTGATTTTGGTAAGATCTTTGAACTAGAATGTGATGCTAGGGATTGGATTAGAGGTGTGCTAATTCAAGGTAAACCTGTTGCTTATTTCAGCAAGAAATTAAGTGAGCCAAGTCTGAATTATTCCACTTATGATAAAGAATTGTATGCTTTAGTTCGTGTTCTTGAAACTTGGCAACATTATCTATGACCCAAAGAATTTGTTAAACATTCTGATCTTGAATCGCTAAAACATATTAGAAGTCAAGCTAAACTGAATAAACAACATGCTAAATGGATAGAATTTATTGAGTCGTTTCCATATGTTATAAAACATAAGAAAGGAAAAGCAATGTGATTGCTGATGCACTTTCTAGGTGTTATACCATGTTATCTCAACTTGATCATAAGATTTTTGGTTTAGAGATCATTAAGGAATTATATGCTGCTGATTTAGACTTTAAAGGAGTGCTTGAACATTGTACAGAAGGGAAACATGGAATAAATATGTGCTGAAGATGGATTGTTCTATCGTGCTAACAAGCTATGCATTCCAGCTAGCTCTGTTCGTCTTTAGTTGTTGCAGGAGGCGCATGGAGGAGCATTGATGGCACATTTTGGAGCAAAAAAGATTGAAGATGTGCTGACCGCTCATTTCTTTTAGCCAAAGATGAGATGTGACGTCAAGCGCTACATGTCACATTGCACCACTTGCAATAAAACTAAGTCTCGCTTAAATCCACATAGCCTTTGCATGCCTCTTCCTGTTCCTAGTGTACCTTGGGAGGATATTTTCAGAGATTTTGTTTTAGGATTGCCTAAGAAAATGAGGAGGAGGCATAGCATATTTGTAGTTGTGGATCACTTCTCTAAAATGGCACATTTTATACCTTGTCACAAGAGCGATGATGCTAGCAACATAGCTGATTTGTTTTTCAGGAAAATTGTTCGATTATATGGAGTGCCTAATACTATCGTCTTGGATCATAACACAAAGTTTTTGAGTCACTTTTGGTGATCACTTTTGAATAAATTGGAAACAAAGCTGCTATTTTCTACTACGTGTCATCCCTAAACTGATGGTCAAACGAAGGTCATCAACCGCACATTATCAACCATGTTGTGGGCAGTTCTAAAGAAGAATTTGAAGATGTGGGAAGAGTGTTTACCACATATTGAATTTTCTTATAATAGGTCGGTACACTCCACCACCAAGGTAAGTCCGTTCCAGGTGGTGTATGGATTTAATCCCCGTGCTCCTATTGATTTACTACCTTTGCCTACTTTCGAAAGACTTAACTTAGATGCTAAGAAACGTGCTGAGTTTATTCTTAAGTTGCATGACACAACTAAAAAGAATAAAGAGAGCATGACTGAAAAGTATAAGATTGTTGGAAGTAAAGGTCGGAAGGAAATAAAATTTGAATCGGGTGATTTAGTTTGGTTGCATTTGAGGAAGGATATGTTTCCAGAACTAAGAAAATCAAAGTTGATGTCAAGAGCTGATGGAGCATTTAAGATAATTGAGAAAATCAATAACAATGCATACAAATTGGACCTACCTGCAGATTTTGGGGTTAGTCTCACGTTCAACATTTCAGATTTGAAGCCATATTTGGGAGAAGAAGATGAGCTTGAGTCGAGGATGATGAGCCCATGGCTCCTTCCGATATGATCAATACCATCAATAATCCTCAAATCATACAAGGTCCAATTACAAGAGCACGTGCATGACAATTAGACCACCAGGTGAACTCGTTCCTTGTTGTTCATGTTTCCTTGGATGGATTACCACTAAATTCTTGTGATGTTTTATTGCATAGGAACATGGAAGAAGCACCACAACCTTACTTGGATGTCACTCCTCGAAGGCTAAGTCTTCTCGGACTCAAGGCTGAGCTCTAGTCATGGTCGTGGCTGAAGTCGAGTTTCAAGAGAGCACGTCAGTAAAACGAGCATAACTCTCTCATACAAAGTCCGTTTTAGGTAATCTTGGACATTCTGGAAACCTTACGATGAGCCATTTCCAATGGATATGGTCTCGACCAGATATTACTTATAGTTTAGTCAGAGTCAAAGGAATAAGGTGATGCGTCACTGTTTCTAACCCTGCCGGGTTTTGTAATCATGTCGAAGTCGGAGTCCAGGTTGTGCACGCCTCTCCCCACAGTTGCACAACACTAGGTCGACCTCCTCATGCCCCTCTATATATACACAGTAGCTATCGTAGTTTAGGCTTGGATTTACCTTATATTATTCTATTTAATACAGTTTCACCGTTTATCGATTTATTGAACCCCAAACTCGAGTGCTTCATTGGTAATTAGCAATATTCATATTGTATCTACCTGTTCTTGCTTGTGTTCTCGATTCACTTGCAGGAAAAACCTTCTTGGCAAGGTCAACCGCGTCTTAGCACAGTTGATAACCACGGAGTAGTGGTGTAGTGGTTGTGACGGTTCTTGCTCTGTTCTGATCGGAGCCTTTGGATCATCAACATCGAAACTCCACTAATCGACTTATCATATTACCTTCGGAAGATCGGGCAAACACACACCACATCGTGCGAAGCCCTTCGGCCAAGCTCCGAACGTCCGACCAAGGTTTTGTCTGTCCTAGCTACTGAAACCATTCCCGTGGAACGAAGAGTTCGAAGTGTTCCTTCGGCTTGTCGAATGGTTCCTGCAACACGACAGATCTACGGTAACTGTAAGCCTTGTTAGTTTGCAGTGTCTGTAGAGTTCTTTAACCTAATGATAGAAAGGGGCATGTGAAACCATTCCCCAACAGAAGCCCCCCATGGGCGAGGTTCCTCCTCGATGGACTGAACCCATGAATTAGGTGGTATCACCAAACGCTATCCTCTTCGGCCCATCAAAGGTCTCCTGCTTTACAAGTTACCTTTTGCTACTCAGCCCCCTTTGTTCACCTGAAGGGTCTAACTTTTCTATAAGTGATGGTTTTATTTTGGTGAGATAGTTCAAATTTTGAAACGTCATTTACTATTTATTTGTCTTAACTGCCAATAATGTGATGGGTCAATTTCCATCATGCACCTTCTCAACTGCTCTTTAGTTGGCATTTTGATCACTTATATAGACTATCTCGCGGTTCATTTGTTTTTACTGAGCCTCTGTGTTCGAGCCTACATGCTCATCTCTCTATGCTCTGTACGAAGCTATTCGCCATCCTTCGCACTTCAGACCGAAGCCAAGGCAGGTTGATCCGATAGCTCTGAAAAGCAAATCTAGTAAGCTGAAGACCTACTCAATCAGGTAGTCAAAGGTCACGAAGGAGTCCTAGCCAGTCCGAAGAAAGAAGGCATGATAAGTGATATTTCAAAGGTCAGACTTCCCAAGGACCAAGGGACTCTAATGCCAGAAGACGATAAACTCCTTATCTTTGTGGATTACTTCCGAGCTAGACTTCACCTACCCTATGACGAGATGGTGGTGAAGGTCCTCGAGATGTTTGAGATCTTTCTCCATTAGAAAATGCCGACCGCCATTATTTGGCTTGGCCTTTTCGCCTAGGCGCAAGGTCAGAAGAAGCGAAGGCCTCAGCCAGAGCCTTCATTGCTGCCCACCAGCTCCATCGCCAGCCAAAGCTAGTTTTTGTGGACAACGTTCAGAGCGAACCCCACTACGGCTGCATGAACTTCTCTTATCGAGTAGGGTTGGCTATACCTGTTGTGCATACAAAAACAAATGGTTGAAGGATTGGACACACTGGTGGTTCTACCATAAGGTAGATAAGACGGATTATCTTGTGTCTAAATGCCAAGATTATAAAGGTAATTGCACCCCAGATGAGCAATAGAAGACCTCCCAGCGGGCAGGTTACAAAGCCTTTACAAGGTACGTGAAGCACCTAAGCACTCGTGACCTTATCGAAGAGTTCTTTGCTATAGGGGTCTGGCTGCTAAGCAAAGGGTGGACCATTCCATTCTTTGGACCGAAGGGACCAGAGGACTTTGCCACCCTCACTTTGATTAGGGGAAAACCTGGTATGTTTCTTGGCCTAACTCCTATTAACCTTAGATTTTCTACTATTTTCTTAAGTGTTTTGTACTTTGCAACAGCTATGATGGTCGTCGAGGAGGAGGCTAAAGCTCGGCTTCTTCTAGGGAAACTCACCTTAGTCGAGGGACAAGCCTGTACCGAACAAGCCCTCCGTTGCCAACTCAACCAAATCTTTGAGCTACGGGGCCTCGTCTATGGAGATAGGCCAAAGCTACCTGGTTTCTCAGCCGGCCATGCCGAAGATGGTCACCCTTCGAACATCGGCACTACAACTTCTGCGTGTATTCAATTGGCCCCTCTCATGGTTGATAACGATGATGACAACGACGAGCCACTAGACTCGTGAGTTGTTGCCAAAACAGTGGAGGAGGAGAGGGAGACTACGTTTGGGCGCGATGAAGAGGGTCTAAGGGGCAAAAAATACTGCAGAACCTGCTGATGAGTCGAACAGCTCAGCCTCCAGCTCGGACCCCAGCTCCTCTGAAATTCATAGAGCTTTGGATACCAGAGAGGAGGGGAATGCTTCGCCACCATGGTGCCAAAGACCTTATGTTCACGGACACCTCATGCAATGCTAGAGTTATTGGTGTCGAAGCACTACGACTAAGTTTATTTGAACCGACGAATGGAGAGGTGAAGGACATGAAGAACATCTTTGATAGCTTCACCCTCCCCAAATGCGAAATACAACTGGTGCATAAACCTACTTCTGAACTCGCGGACGCCTTCAATGTTGTGACAACAAAGGTACCTTTGATTATTATTATGCTCTCCTTCTCACACTCATACTAATCTTGCTACAAGGCATGCTTCTTGTGCGTGCTATGCGCACACTAAGCAGAGGCTCACACTAAGGGGGTAGAGATGTTACACCCGATTTTACAAAGGAACAAAATTAGATGTAAACTACATGTATTCCAGGATCAAGTTTTTTACATGCAGCAACTTCATCAGTGTATCACACATAGTGCCGTTATTACAACATTTAACTTAAATAAATAGAAAGGAACTCAAGGTCTTAACCAAAGCACACTAGCAAAACATAGCGAAGCTCCCATCTTTCACAGGCAATCGACCGGGGGTCCACCAGCCTAGAATCATCATCTTCATCCGTCAAGTAGTCTAGCTCTTCTTCATTATCAGAGCAACATTTTGAAGTACATTTGTATGGAAATAGCAAGTTTAAGTACATGTCGTACTCTGCAAGTGTGGAAAATAAATGACATGCAAGCTTGATTTTACATAAATGCCAACTATTCTAACGCAAGAGTTATAAAAGCATCCTATTTAACTAGGTGAATCATCATTAAACTTTCACTTCTAGAAACATCTACACATGTTTCCCAACCACCTGAAATCAGCATCAGGTTCCCAAACCAATCAACTTGATACCCATTGCAGTTAACCAGGAACCATTCACTACTATTACCCATCACAGGTAACAACCCATCAACCAAACCAACTAAACCAATTAATCATATGAAGGGACCACACTGCACTCAACCATGAGCATGGCTGATATATCAGTTTTACACTCTATAGAGGTTATCTAACTTTACCTATAAGTCGTGATTTCCATGTTGTTGTGTTTGCAAGACACTTAACACACTTCCATGGTGTGCCACTCGGAGATCACTACAAAGCTGTTACAAAGCATCATCCCAACAAGAATAAGCCCGCTAAGGATTCACCACTATCAAAATAGAGTCACACCACCCAGAAGCCTCCTCTTGCACCTTGTAGCTCCAAAAAGAATCACTCTTCCCTTTCACTACACCACCATTGGCTCATTTTATGTTGAGGATCCGCTGATTAATTGGCTAGGCTGTACCCATATAAGTCTCGTGGTTGAACTGTTAATCGAGGTTACCCATTCCACGAACCAGTCCTTAAGATACCAAGCAGGCACTACCACCTACCATAGTGCTTCATGAACCTATACCTCACGCACCATCATCGTCTAACCTTCTGCTCAACATCCCTATGTTCATGTTGCTACAACAATTACCAAAATTTCCCAACTCATAGTTGCATAGTTTGTTAGACATGTTTAATCAACAACCCATTCATACTCTTGTACAAGGCTAAGCATAAGCTACCAAACATATCCATAACTGACAATTAGAGCGACAAGGAAAATATGGAACAAAGTACTATAAGTAAATGGGATTCAGAATTAACAGTATGCATATTTGAATTAAATAAACTCCTTTGAAAAACTGGGATCAAAATGTTCAAGGAGACTTGCCTCTTCCAATTTGCTACTCAGACTCTTCAAAGACTTGGTCCGGGAGATTCTCGAACTACTCCTCGTTTGCTATCGATACACACTAGACAACACACAACAAAACTAACTAAAAAAGTACATCAAATAATAGCTAACATCTATGAAAAAGTTACTAAAAGATAATACATGTTGCTACGAACATGAGAGCGTGAAAATCGTCTAAACAGAGCTAGAACGAGAAAGTTACACTAAAAACAAGTTTAGGGTTAAATAAAAAAAAAGACCTATTTTGAATAAAACAGAAAGGACAGGGCCTTTTTGTAGAAATAGAGGGACCTTGTTATAAATGTGGAAAAGTTTAGGGACTCAACTGTAAAATGATAAGGCCTTTTTAGTAAATATAGAAAAGTTTTGGGGCTTAAGTGCAAAATTTACAATTTTCCTGAATTAAATAAATAAAAATTGACTAGGTAAAAGGGCTGCTGAGGTGGCGGGACATGTCGGCGCAAAGGCTAATGTGGCGGCTAACTGGGCGATGATGTGGTAGGCTGAGGTGGCACTTGTACTGATTGGGTTTATACATGTCACGTGTCGGTTTGCTATTGGCCCATGAAGAGGTATAAAATAGATCTAATATGAGCTGTGACTTTAAGATCGAACGGTTGAGAGTGATGAGGTGGCCGAAGAGGGGCTAACCGGCAACGGAGGGTCGGGCACGGTGGTGCATGGCGGAAGACTCGCTGGGACGGCGCTCCAGCTCAGCAGCAATGATGATGAGAAGAAGCAACAAGAGGGGACCCCGAACTCACCTAGGGGGTCTGATGGCTCCACAAGGTGGTGAGATGTTTTAGCGGTGAGAGGGGAGGCGAAGGTCGTTGGGTCTTCGTCGGTGACAGCATTCCAGCGGCGTAGAGTCGACGAGAGGTGGCGGGACTAACTCCTCATGAGCATGCGGTGCCAGAGCTACGTGCAGAGGTGGTGGGGAGGCAGCGGGAGCGACGGACAATGAGCTCGGCATAGCAGGAATAATGATGATGACGGTGCGTAGTTTAGATGGGATTGGCGGATTGGTTTGAGAAAATAGACGAGGGCGACTTATATAAGGGAAGAAACGCGGAGAGAATCAAGTCGGTTGGGGGTTTGTTGGGATTTTGAGTCGGAGAGTGGCGGCGGCTCACGTCCATGCGGGCAGCAGTAGCACGAGGAACACGTTGACGCAAGGGCCCAGCATGTCAACGAGAGAGGGAGGGTTGTGGGGAAGGCCGACTCGGGCGACTGCTGGGCCAGGGTGAGGCCCCAACGGGAAGCGAGGAAGGGAGAGGGAGCAACGGGCTCGGGCCGGGAGAAGAAAAGGAGTAGGCTGAGAAAAGAGAAAAGAAAAGAGAAAGGGAAGAATTCAGCTGGGAAGGAAAAATCACATTTTCTTTTAGGAAACATTTTCAAACTTTTCCAAAACTTCAAACGATGCGCCTCGAATTTTCAAAAATTCATTTTTCACACAATAAAACTCTAATGCTTCTATTCCATCATGGATGCAACAAATAAAATAAATATATCCTAAAGTAATTATTTAATTTAGAAAATAAATTTCCACCTAGGGTTTTGACACAAAGATTAACACCCTAAACTAAAGAAAGAATATTATGTTACCATTTCAAAAATTGGAAAAATTAGGGAGTTACAAGAGGTGATGAGGGACATGCTACTCCAAAGAGCAGAGAAGGCCAAAGGCAAGCTTGGCGAATATGTCTGGCAGACGTAAATGGTCGTTATGCATGTGCAGGAATTGGAGATGGAGGTAGAAACCCTTTGTCAACGCACAGAGGCGTCCAAAGCACACATGTCAAAGCTTGATGCTGCCTTCGCGGCCAAGAAACTTGAAAATCAATGCTAGTCAAAGTGTTACGTGAGGCAAGGAAACTTGCTTAGGATGTGGTCCAAAGACGTGTTGAAGTTTTGGAGCCAAAGGCGCTGGGATAGCGAGATTACTGGCAAATCTCTTTAAGAACTGGGTGCTTCAGCCTCAACTCTAGCCTTCGACCACGACAACCTCGATGGCCTTCTTAGTTGGATCACGAAATCGTCTGAAGGCCTTCAACAAATACCCCAATTATATGGCAATTTCTGCTCCATGTTTTCTGGCCGAAGTCTTATACAATCTTTGGAGATGACAGGCTACAACCACCACAAGGTTCTCCAGAGCCCTTCGTTCCGCTACCCACCGGACATGTCGACCAGGGCAGTGTCAAAGGCATCGAAGGCCACTGCTTTCACTAGCAACTACTAGTGCCAAAATGGGCACGACCTCACCCTTCTATAGGTGGAGAACAACCAACGAAGGGAAAGTACTTTTTTTATTCTTGATGCATTAGCATTGTTTTATTATTCTCTCACTTATTTCTGTCTGGCTTTTATTGTATGCTACCGCAAAGATTAGGGATGCTTAGGCCACTACAAGAACATATGTCCCACCTACTTTGCCACCCGCCCCTTTGCAAAGAGCTACTGAAGCACCCAATGCGCCCGAGTGTTCGGAGAAGGTTTCAAAAAATTTAACATTTGTCGAAAGATTTTTAATATATTTTCACTTCATTTCTTGTTAAATATTTTGATTATTCTTGCTTTCTACACAGGTCCTTCCTTCGAATACGTAGGTAGTTGAAGATGTTGTCCCTATAACTATGATGCATGACAACTTTTTCATGTCAAGGACCTGCTGGGATTGATTCCACCGCCACCACCGTGACATAGAATTTGAAAAATATTGGCGAGTGAAGGCTAGGGTTTATGATGCTAGAAACGCTAAGTCGAAAGCATTTGGGAGTTATTTCGCTGCTCAGACTTAGATATCCAAAGGGTCAAGCGAGAAATCCATAGGATAGAGCATGGAAATTCTGACCCTCTGTTAGGGCTCCTTGAGCTAAAGCCTAAGCCGATGGATGAAGAGTACAACCCAACCTCGCTCATGCACTTTTGTTATCGGCGGCAACCTCAACCTTCGCAAAGAGCACCATTTGTTGAAGGTCATGGCACTCTGCTTGTGCCTTTGCCTGACGCTTCTTCAGATAGTTACGTCGGGTCCCCGCTGGACCCGATGGAGCCTTTTTTCGCAAGGTGAGGTATCACATTCCAACTTGGGCATAGTCAAATGTATAAAAAATTTATAGATCTTGACATTGATGAATTTGCAGAATAAATTATTGCTATTTTCTATTGCATTTTTTTGGTTGAGCCTTTGGCCCCCAACATTTTAGTCGTAGGGACCTTCGGTAGCAAAGTGTGCGAAGCTTTGATCAAAAAAACATGTCCCCCTTGACTTTTAAGCCGTAGTGATCTTCGGCAACAACATGCACGAAGCGTCAATCAAAAAAACATTGTCCCCCTGACTTTTAGGTCATAGGGACCTTTGGTAGCAACGTGCGCCAAGGGTCGAACAAAAAACACCGTTCACTCCACTTTGAAGGCGTAGGGACCTTCTACTGCAACGTGCGTGAAGTGTCAATCAAAAAAACACCGCCCCCTAAGCTGTAGGGACATTCGGCATGAGTCATCTAGTTGAGCGCTACTTTGACAAATTTTTAGTGCTTTCTCTCATATCTTTTGATTCAAAGACCATTTTCATATTGGCCCAAAGGTGTATTCATCTTTGTTTTTGTGATCAAAGTTGAATTTTTCTTTAATCATGTATTTTACTATCATTTCCAATTCAAGTGATGCTTTAATTTCGTTTATATTAAAGTGTGTAGCCCCCACTTGGGTCTAGCAACACAAGCTTTTTCTTATTCGAAACTGGAGGTGTGCTGCCTTTGATTTGAGGCTTAGCATTACTTCAACGTGTATACATGAAGAATAAACACTTTGATGCATTGATATAATTTGTGTGCAGAAAGTAAAACTTCGACACATGCATATAGAGAATAGTCGTTTAGATGCAATTGATACTTTTCTTTCTGCGGGGGTGCACTGCCTGGCCAGGGTGAGCAGCACCATGACTTTTTCATGTGAAGGTGCATTGCCTATGTTAGGTTGAGCAACACTTTGACTTCTTCTTTCCGAGTGTCTGTTTTGACTTCGGTGCAGGGCTGGCACTCTTAGCTCTCGTCTTGTTTATTATCCTAAGAATTGATTAAGTATTCAGAGCGAGGGCAGGCGCTCTTAGCCCCGAGAGGTGTGCTGCCTTTGTTTTAAGGTCAAACAACACTTTGACTTTTTCTTTCTGAATATCTCATTTGACTTCGGTGCGAGGTTGGAAATCTTAGCTCCCGTCTTATTTATGATCTGAAGAATTGATTAAGTCTTCAGAGCGAGGGCAGACACTCTTAGCTCTTGTCGAGAGGTGTGCTTCCTTTGTTTTAAGATCAAGCAACACTTCGGCTTTTTCTATGAGTGTGTACTCGTCTTTAAGTCTAAGGGTAAGGTGTTAGGCACACTTTGACATTCCTTACCTCGACTTTTATCTAGCTAGACTTCAACCCGCCTTATTTCATAGATTGGTGTGCATCCTTTAAGCGAAGGCATGCATCACTTCGATAATGAATCATGCATAAATTCTATCGAAGCACATGTTTTCTTAAGGGTAATTTCATATAATCAAAAGGGCTACCTCATTAAAAACCTCACGTCTGCCTCGTTAAAAACCTCACATCCCAATGAGGGGTTCCCCTGTGAGTAAAAGAGGGTACATTACTTGAATTGAAATGCAGAATTTAAAATTGCATAAACGTAAATTTACTATAGATGCTTTGCCTATTACTATGAGCCCCCCTTTTGACATCTTTGTTTACACATAATACTTGCGAAGGTTGTCCGCATTCCAAGTGTGTGAAAGCTCTTCTCCTCCGAAAGTAGCCAAGTGATAAGAACCATGCCCCTTGGAACTCTTCTCCGGAAAAGGTCCATCCCACTTGCTTCGTAGCTTTCCCATAGTTCAAGCATTAGGAAGCTTTTGGAGCACAAGGTCCCCTGTAGTGAACTCCTTCATAGACACAATCTTGTCCCCAAGTTTTCAACATCTTGCATTCTGATTTCTTCCAATGTATCTTTTGTTACCAGCTCTTCGTTCTGAATTGTCTCAGCAGTGACATAAAATGACTTGTTTTTACATTCCTCTGGAGTCATAGCCTCCCAAAAAGCAAGCGAAATGGCGTGAATCCTATTGGTTTGATTGTTGTTGTCCTCAGTGACCATAGTACCTTCGGCAACTCCTCGACCTACTTTCCCTTCAAGAGACCCCGCAGCCGCCTTGCCACACAAGTCAAGACGTTGCCATTCCCCCTCTCCACAACTCCATTTGAGTGAGGATGGTATACTGACGCAAAATGAATTTTGATACGCATGTCTTCACAAAACTGCTTGAAGCCTTCGTTATCAAACTATGTTCCATTGTCAAGTAGGTGGGATGAGCTATATTGCTAACGAAGGCCTATTAGAGCCCTTGGCCATGTATTGGCATTTCGTGCAACTTCGAATTGTGCCCTCTGCATTAGAGATGGCCTTCGACCAATAGAATTCTTTCCTAAATGCTTTTCCAACGAGTGCTCGAGTGCCAATGTGTGAGCGACACAACCCTTGGTGTATTTCTTTAAGCAAACTATGCCGTTCTATCTGAGATATTTATCGAAGCATCGGTGCACAAACTCCCATCTTGTACAAATCAGCCCCCACAATATTGTAGTTTCTACCTCTTTGCACCATATGCTTTGCCTCTACTTGGTCTTTGGGCTTGTAATGGCCCCGAAGGTAGGCCATTATAGAATATCACCAATCTTCGCTCTCAACTACTCTGCTTTGGGGCTTTGACAGCTGATAACTTTAGAGTTTGATAAAAAATGACCTGAGGCATTGGCAGCTTTTGCGAACTCATCGGCTTTGGAATTGTTTTTTCTTATTATGCTCTTGACATTGAAACCCAAAAAATGTTTTTCTATGCTTCGCACGGCTACCATGTATTTAGCCAGCTCTGGCTCTTTCGCCTATAATGTTTTGTCAATCTGGCATGCGACTACCTGAGAATCTATCTTGACTAGTACCCTTCAGGCGCCGAGGGCTCATGCCTTACAAAATCCAAGGAGGACTACTTCGTATTCTGCAACATTGTTGGTTGACCGAAAATCAAGTATAGTCACATATCGCAGCTTAATGCCCGAAAGCAAAGATATGACTGTTGCGGATCCAGCTCCCGAAGCCCCCCCCCCCCCAAGCTCCGTCACAATATATGATCCGCACTAGGTCTAATGTGGTGTCCAATCTACCAAAAATTCTACCAAGGCTTGAGATTTTATCGTCATCCGCGTGACAAAGGACAACGTAAACAGTGCTATCTCCATGGCCCATTTTCCAATTCATACCACAGCCTCACATTTTCAAACATGTCACAAAGGGGGGAGGAGGTCATTACCATTATCTTGTGTGCTATGAAATAATGCCGAAGCTTTCACGAGGTCATCACCACTACATATGCCATTTTTTCCATCTCAGAATAGACCCTCTTCGGCCCCGCCAATGCCTCCAAGATATAATATACCAGAAACTGTTACAATTTTTTGTTGATTAGCATTTCTTGCACAAGTACTACGCTTACTGCCGAAGGGGAAACCACGATGTATAGCAACAACTAGGCCTTTGGATCTGGCCTAGTCAATGTTGTGAGCATCGTCAAGTATTCTTTCAACTCATCAAAAGCATTATTCTACTCCGTGCACCAGCTAAATGGGTCAAAGCCTTTGATAGTTTTAGAGAAGGGCATGCTTCGCTCAACTGACCTGGCAACGAATCAGCTCAGGGCAGCCAATTTTCCAACCAATTGATGTGTCTCTTTCCTACTCTGCGGAGGCCTCATACCAAGTATTGCTTGTACCTTTTCTAGGTTTACTTTCATGCCCCTTTTTGACACCAAAAAGTTCTAACAACCTTCTGGAGCGAACACCAAATGCACATTTTTCTAGATTCAACTTTAAACCCACACTTTAATAATGAGTTGATACTTATTATTAGTACACCTAAAGAATAAGTACTATTTAGGAGTTGAAATTCGAATATAAAGTGAGGGAGGGAATTTTCAACGCGCCCATCCTTTGGACAGGCTCTATTCAGGTCTATGAAATCAACACACATTCTCCATTTGTCAATGCTTTTCTTGACTAACACCGGGTTGGCCAGCCATTCGAAGTGTAATGCTTCACGAATGATCCCAGCATTGAGTAATGTTTGCACTTCAGCCTTCGATGCATCTTCTCTTTCTTTTGATGCTTTCTGAAGCCTTTGCTTCTTTGGTTTTGCCTTTGGATCAATGTTCAAAGTGTGTTCGATGATATCTCTGCTTAAAATTCTTTAGCGACCACGTGAACACATCTTCGTTGTCGCGGAGGAATTCTATCATTCTTCACTCAGCTTCTTGTGTCATTTCAGCTCCTATGACCATAGCTCTCTCTTCTCTATCCTGACACAGTAACACTTTCTTGGTTTGGCTTTCGGGTTTAGCTTTTGGCACTCGTTGTGTCTGGAGTAGGTTTTCGGCTTCTAAAGGCTTCGATGATGGTTCTATCACTACATGAACATTGCGTCAGCTCGGAGTAGTTTCCACTTCAATTCTATGGGGAATTTTGTGATCTCCTGACACTAAGATGACGCCTCCAGGGCTGGCCATTTTCATACACAAATAACCATGGTGCAATATTTCCCCAAACTTGTTCAGTACCCCTCTTCCAAGATTGCATTATATGGGTACGGTATATCAACAACATCGAAGACAATACCTTCTGTCCGAAAGTTTGACCCTTTGCCAAAAGAGACTAGTACCTCAACGTTGCCCAAACCGTTGATTGCTTTGCCATCGAAACCCAGCAACAAAGATCCAACATGCTGTAAAACACTTTGTTGAAAACCCATCCTATCAATGGCATTCGCGAAGATGTAAAACACTTTGTTGAAAACCCATCCTATCAATGGCATTCGCGAAGATGATGTCTTTCGAGCTACCGCCGTCTACAAAATCATGTGGACTTAGTTTCCTAAAATGTTAGCCATGATGACGAAGGCATCTATATGTGGGTATTCAAGGACCCTGATGTCTTCCTGCAAGAAGGTGATGGGGACATGAGACCACTTCGAATGGACAATGGCAGGGCTTATACCAATATGGATAACCCTTCGAACATATTATTTTCATTGCCTCTTAGACTAAGTCTCCTAGTTACAGCCACTAGTGATTGCCAACACCATGTTCAATCCATGTGTTAGTGTGTTTAACGACCTGGTGGTTTCTGGGGGAGCTTCGATTACAGACCTTGTAGAGGTGGTGGAAGCAATGCTTCGCAAGCTGCTGATTGGGCATAGGTTTGATCTGGAGAAGCCGATTATCCTAGAACATATGGCTACGTCAAAGCAATTGGACAACAGTGAGGAGCAAATGCCGAAGGGTTTGGTCTGTGAGGCTAGCCCTGATCCTATTGAAATTGCCACGCATTGCTCAGCCTATAAGGCGTGAAGTGATGCATTACTCTTGCAGGGTCGAAGGGTTGCTTCCACAGGCCTTCCTTCATTGCTACAATATGGGGACATTGTTTAGTTGTATGACCAGCACATTCGTCGTGTAGCTCACAATACAGTGTGCTCGAGTCACGCGGTGCTCACTTCGGCCACCGTGACCTTCACCACCTAGGGCTTTCACAACATTTTGCAAGATGTCCTCAAGCCCAGATTCTATCTGGCTGATCTCTTTCCGCCTTGAAATGTACCCGAAGGCATCACTCTTCTTCGGGTGCTTCAGCCTGTCTTTCGTTTGGCCACTATTTCCTTCTTTGTTGGAGGGTAAAGGCTTTGAGTATTTTTTAATATTATTTTTTGCATGGAATTTCAAAAATATTGCACAAACTCGCAAAATTACAAAAATAATACACAGTCGCTGGACGGTTTAGCGAAAATCAATTTTCGCTCGATGGAATAGCGAAAATAGTAATTTTTGCTATTTGGTCCCATGAAAATTAATTTTCAAACATTGGTTCCACAAAAGTTAATTTTTAATAATTTTTGTGGTATTGTAACACGAAAATTATTAAAAATTAATTTTCATGGGACCAATGTGCAAAAATTATTTTTCATTTTTTATGCATGCAAAAAATTGTACTTTTCAATGTAAGTTGTTATTTTGTTGTCATACAGAAATATAAGGCATTTACAAAAATAACAAATGCATCTAGCCCTTATATGTGATTTTTTATTAATGACAATACCTATGAACTAACAATGTTGTTGAGTCTGTTGGTAAGTTTTTCTATAGCAAAACAGAGAAGAGCAAGCAAAACTCACCTGTGATGGACCATCCATGGTGAAAGGCAAGCAAATGGCTTGGCACCGAAGGACCAAAGCAGTGGTGAAGAGCGGGTGAAGGCTTTGCGCCTATACCATGTGAGGTCATGTGAAGCTACTGATGATTCACATCAATCACAACAAGAATCAAGAAGAGATGGAGTGACGAAGATATAAAAGTTGGCAATCCTCTAAGTTTGAATGAAAGAAGCGGTAGTTGAAGGTATTCAAAAGCTCAATGTGATTCAAACGTGTTTTATCTTTGAAATTGAGTATATGTATGCTACACTATTAAGAGAGATGCAACGTAGATCTATTTGTCGTGTCTCTATGCTCAAGACTTTCTAATCGACCCAAAGTGAGATTTCGCTTTAGGAATCCAGTGTGAAAAGTGTGGAAGTGTCCAAATTAGATTTTAGAGTGTTCCTAGCTTGATCCTATGTGTTTGAGATCATGATTTTAGTTGGGATGTGTAGCCCTCTAAATAAGCTTTCCGTAGAGTCCAAAATCATCGAAATCGGACTTTGGGCAAAAGTTATCGTCGTTTTCAGAGGGTCAGCTGTGCTGAACTCAAACACTCTGGGTTGATCTGGATACTCTAGGTTGACCTGGATACTCTAGGTTGGCCGGAGTCTCTGGGTTCGCCGAAGTCTCTGGGTTCGCCGAAGTCTATGGGTTTAGCTCCGAGCCTGGTGATCTGTTAGGGCATAAGTGTTTCACCTAGATACTCCAGGTTGACCTGGAGACTCCAGGTTCTGGTAGTTGTCCGGACCCTCCGAGTTGTACTCCAGCTAGGATTCTTAGTTACGTGTTCAAGTGCCAACCCGGATAATCTAGGTTGATCCGGATACTCTAGGTCAGTACAAAAGGCTATGTAATAGCTTTAGGGAAGGGTATAAATACCCCCTCACCCCTACTCTTGTTTACTGCTGCTTAAGTAAAAAAAATATTCTAAAGCCAAAAGAACTTCTCCCCACTCCATTTTAGTGTGAGATTTGAGAAATAAAGTGAGTTGGGTTGCGTGATTGGAAAATTGAGTGCAAGTGAGCTAAACTCCCATCTTGAGCACTCAACTTCATCGGTAAGAAGTTTGCGAAGTGTTTGTTACTCTTGGGGATTCAATCCCCTAGGCAGCTAGACATCGTCGGAGAGCACCCAAGGTTATGGTGTGTCGCAGAAAGTTTGTAAAGGCTTCGATTTCGCCTCCGAAAGGGAAGAAATAAAGAGTGGAAACCCAAGATCAAGTGTGACCAGCTTGGCGAGGAAAAGGGTTGAGAGAGACCCTGCTCAAGTGTGACCAAGCCCCTCAACGGAGACGTAGGAACCTCTAGTGGAGATGTCCAAACTTCAGGAAACAAATCGCGTGTCTCCTCTCTTTTTTTCATGTTCTTGCGTTCTTGTTTAATATTTGTGTATTTTGCTTGATCTACTTGTTCATGTGTATTTGATTGTATGTGGATGTACTTGGAATCATTACTTGGAATACACGATTTCACTTGGTTTGAGCTAGAACCCTTTATGTGTTGTTTAATTTCAACTTCGAGTTCATTCACTGCTGAACTCGGAAGTTCCGGATTTAACCTAGAAGGTCCGAATTCTGTATAATCAAATATGAAACCAGAGTATCCAGTGAACAATGTTCTCAAGGCTTTTAACTATAGTTTTCGTGCATATCTTTTACTAGTTTTGTATAATTTTTGTCACCCTAGGATTATAACTTTTACACTTATTTAGGATGATTGTGCACTAGTTGAGCCTAGCATATTTAGGATTTTCACTTGTGAAAAATTTGTTAGTTTATTTTCCGCTGCAAGTTTAGGCCAACGATAAAAGGGGATGAAATTTTGTAAAAACACCTATTCACCCCCTCCAAGTGACATCATTATCCTTTCACACATTAGTCTCGTCGTGTTGCTTGTGTGTTGCTTGTGCTATCATCGTGTGTGGACTACCTTGATGTTTTTGTGTGGATTATATGTATTAAGCCGGATGTTGTTTCGAACCATATAACTTTGTTGTCAAATGACAATGTGTGCTACTATGGAATTGCATTTTGATTATTTGCGAAAGGATATCAAATGCATTTCCAACAATTGTTACAACCCTCGATAAAAGAAATGAACCAAGCATACAATTTTGGTATCTACGAATGATATGTCTCTGCGAGATTGAATTTGTGTATTGATGTGCCGATGCATCTGCCCTGCTCTGCTCTGCATTGCCTAGCCGTGGTTTTTCACGCCAAACTTAATGGCATGACTGGAAACATAGTCACGCCAATACTCTTGGAGTGACAAGCCTATACAGCCTTTGAGGTAGCATATAGGCTTTTCACGCCAAATGTACTAGCGTGACAGTCTCTTTAGTCACGCCAATCTCCCTAGCGCAACCTAACACGGCGTCACGATGGCCCTCCCCTCAATTCATCGATCCCAGTGAGCCTCTGCAAATAGAAAAGGACTGGCACGGTACCAGTGTTGGTCACACCAAGGAGCTTAGCATGACACAACAAGGCGTCATGTCGGCCCTTTACCCTCCCACCTCGACCCAGTAATCCCCTGCAAATGTGATGCCCTTGGCATGACACAATATTCGCCAAAACTTTGGCAACAATGAGCTGAAAAAAATTGCATTATCAAAATCGAGGTAACAAAATATATGCCTAAGTTTTGACATATTGTGGCTCATCAACTCAAGCCTAATAAAATGAAACCTCGATAACATTTTAATGTGAAACCAAGCAATGGCAACATTTGGTCAAATTTGGAGAAATTTTTAAAAGGCAAAATTTGACTCTTACGAGCATCAATCAATAAAAATTGGTTAAAGAAAATGAAATACCATAATTTTTAGGCTTTTACGTAAAAACTAGGTTAGGTTATCGTGTAGTAGTATTTGGCCTATCATCGTCTCGGGAAAAAAAAAGTATTTGGCCCATCATAAAGGATTGCTTGCCGATGCATTTGCACTACAACTAACAATGATCGAACTTGCAGTATTGCTTGGTTCACATGGTACAATCAACGATGCTTATACATGAAGTTCACAAATAGTTCATAACATAGTACGTTACTACAATACACTAACCATATAACGAGCGAATTGATCCCTCACGCTAATCGTCCGCCCTATCATAGACCAACTCATCATTCTCATCATCGTCGGGACAAGCACATGCAGATTAGCAACAAGAGTCTTCATTGTCTCTATTTGCACTGCCTTGTCCGATGCCTCTTGACCCTCCATGGCTCTCCTCTTGTGTTGGGGATGGCACAGTAAAAATCACAAGTTGTATTTTTATAGTTCTCTAGATATCTTGATAGCACCATCGGATGATGCTCACTGCATCATGCAATCTTATGATCCATCTCCTCTTTATCAAGGTACGCCTCCCACGAACATCTCCGAATACACTATTCTCAAAAACAAATTCATATCAAATCCCATTAACTTGGTACAACTAACATAGCATATTGAAACAGAAAATATAGATAATATGCATAAAATTAACCATGTCATTGCTAACCACATCCTCGTAGTAGTACCCCACACCGAGTTCGGAGGGCACTATCCTGTATCGAGCTTTGACACCGCAAGTGCACTTCCTTGGACGATATAGTTCTATCACCCTATTTCCCTTCACTTGACCTTGGACCTCCTCTATCCATTCACCTTCAGGACCGTATAGTAAATCCCGAAAGTTACAAGTAGCACCATAACATGCATTCAAATTCATGATACAAGTTACATGACACCCAAATTTACCTCAATCAAATTATAAATAAGCAACCATGCTCAGTTTTTACCTTTGTCATTCCTTCACAATGGAAGTAAGGAAAACCCTCAGAAGGTTCACAAAGCACGCTTTGCTTTCCATAGTTGCACAATGAAGGATCCACTACACGTCTTCTGCTCACTTCTGACTTCTTTTTCTCTGTCAGTTTTGGTGGATTCGATGGAGGAGGAACCCAATGAACAAAATTGTCATATGGCTTCAGATACTGAGTAAACTATTTCACCTTTAAAATCCTAGGATCATACATCTCAGGCCCATCAATCCATTGGAAGAAGTAGCACATCTCCCACTCCTGCAAATTATTAAAACATCATGTCAACAAAAGTCATGCCATATGCGTCTACCCTAACCCATAATAAATATGCACTCACACGATAATTCTTACACATGTAGTAAACGTGGACAGTGGTATATTCATGTAGCGACTGAAGAACCACAACAGGTTTACCACAGTCACAAGTCGAGATGGAGAAAGTGGGAGGAACGGGGCATCTTTGCAACTAACATTGGGATACTCCTTGCCGATATGTACCCACTTTTTCTTGCGCCACGAATTGGAAGTCATACCATACAATTGCATGAATGCAAATCCATTACGAATTTATTATGCACCAAACACTCTTACAATCAGCACTACCATATATGATTTAATTTCCTACGCTCAAATGATTGAATGCAACAAATTTCACATGATACGTATGCGTAATTATACATCTATAGCACGATATATGACCTACGATCAAACCCAAAATGTACAAATTTCATAGATCATCATCAACACAATCCTAAACTCTAACTACCCTTCAACTAACGGTGCAAGCCAAAAAAAACCAAAAATACTTAGAGGGAATTGAAAGTGCATCTAGACCTCTAAGTGGGTTTTGGTGATAATGACAAGAAAATTAAAGGACTAATAAGTTTTTATGAAGTATGGACAGGTGTAATTCAATTCAGTGAGAATTAGAGGTATGATGACCCCCAAAAAGGAAAAAAAAAAGCGGCATATGGATTGTATAGTTTTAAATTCATTTATCTTTTAAAATTGTGTTTAGAATGTCGTACTATAAAGGGGATACGAAATCTACTTCTTTGCGTAGAAACAGTACTCAAAATATATAACAACCCATGAGAGACAATTCGAGCACTTTTTTTTTCATCTAGGTTAGTCCTTATGTTGTAAAATTGTGCAAATACGGAGTGTCTGTATTTTTGTAGACAGTCCGCACTTTTGCGGAGTTTGGGGGTATGCAGAAAGTCCGCATTTTTGTAGAGTCTCCGCATTTTTGCGAATTGTCCGTATTCTAACAGTTATAACGGCTAGTTTTTGGAAGATAGGTATAAATACCTCATCACTTCTTCTTTTGATGCTGCTACTTCACTCGAAAAGCTGATTAACTTTAGAGCCAAAAGAACTCTCTCTCACCTTGCTTTAGCTTGAGATTTGCAAAGTTTTGAGAGTTGGTTTAGAAGAGAGAGTTAGAGAGAACAACTCTAATCTTTTAACACTAGTTTTCTTTGTCAAGCTGGTGGTTTCGTATTTATTACTCTTGGTGGTTCGTCCACTTAAATGGCTAGACGTTGCCTATCAAGCTCCCAATCTTGTGGTGAGTCCGTGATGTTTGTTTTACCTCTACGAATTGAGTAAGTAACCTTAATTTGATCTTTGTGATTGTTTGGGTGAGGAAAGAGTTGGAAGAGACCCGACTTTTTATGAGCTCCTCAACGGAGATATAGATACTTCTTTATGGAGTGACCAAACTTCGATGAACAAATTATTGTGTCTAACTTATCATTCTATTTTGATTTGCTTCATAATCTTGTATCTATTGATTCCTAGAGTTTCGATCCGATCTATCTCTTTGTAAGGTTTGAGCTGCAAGTATCTAAAGAAAAAGGTTGAAACACATTCTCTGATGCTTGGTAACTCGTGTACTTAATTCAAGTTGTTGTTACATAGGTGCATATTCAAATTTCTCAGAAATATTCGAAGTGTCTGCATATTTTTACGGAACCTCCGCATATTTGTGGGGAGCTCGCAAAAATCTGCGGAGAGTCCGCACATTGGCGAAGACTCCACAGATTTCTGCGAAGTTTTCGCATTTTGCTGATCCGCTGCATTTTAGTTTATAAAATTTTTAGATTCCGTCTATTCACCCCTCTATGTGACATCAGATTCTTTTCAGAATAGGTAAATTACCTTTTTACGACACTTTTCCATGAAATCCCTGTTGAATCACATCCGATTGGAGGAGGAAAGAGCTAGGGGGCCTTAGGGCCACCGTCTGCGCTCGCGCACGGCTGGAGGAGGAAGAAGAACTGCGAGAGAGAAGGGTCGAGATAGCTCCTTATATACAGCTAAAGTCACGCCAAAAGAATTAACGTGACAGGCGGTCGCACCAACTTCCATGACGCGACTGAGGCATGTCACATCGGCGACGTGTGGACGGTGCCAGGATGCCCACCAGTGTGGCTCCTTGACCACACCAGACTGACGCAATTAAGGCGGGAGTCACGGCAAAAAGTCTGTTGTGATAAAGAGACGTTTCCTAAAATTTTAGATTCTCGCGTTATTAAAATAATAGTTTAAAATAGGCTTTAAAAAAAATTCATCGCGGTGCCATCTGTTTAGCATGGATCGGGATCCTCTACATGTAGGATCCGCGTTCGTTTAGCATCTCCCGTCCCGTGACCCGGTGACCGCCCCCAGGGTCGCCGGATTCGCGACCCCAAATCCGCGTTCGCCGCCGCAGCTGCCCCCTAAATCCACCTCGCCGGTAGCAGGCCGGGCCGTCACGCTCCCCCTGCCCCCGCGGCTCCCTACGTTTACCGCGCCACCGAACTCATCGCCTATAATTCTTTTCTCTCGGGGCCGTTTGCCTCAGCCTCCCCTCTTCTGGCGCTGGAGGCGCAGATCCATCCGGACTCGGGGCTGATTTCTTCTTTCGCTGGTAAGGGAGCCCTAGCTTGCTTGGATGGATTTTCATGAGAGTTTGCTCTTTTTTGTTGTGAGCAATCAGATCCAAATCTTTTCGCTTTATCCAGTTTGTTGCTATACGGTGTCGTTTGCTGCGTCTTGGACTACTAATGTGAGCTTGTTTCCCCTAAATTGCTGGGATTTCAACGGAATCCCCGTGCTTGCAAGAAAAAAGTTTTGGTCTGTTAGGTCTGTTTCATCAATCCGTGAGCTGCAGCCGGACAAGCGTCTAAATGTGCCTTCTTTCTGTTTCAGGATTAGAGTATATGCGCAGTTCCACGCGAAAGCTGTGATCATTCTGTTGCTCTGCTGACGAGGAGGGTAATGCCGGCACGGCTGCTTCTTTGAACAAGCGTTCTTGCCCACGCTGCCCTGACAAGTCAGGGAGTGTGGGAATAATCCGGTGAATAAACATGGACAGAAGAGTCGGCGCAATTCTAGTGTGCCTGCTCTTGGTGCTGGTCCGGGACGTGTCGGCGGTCGCCGAGACCGAGGTTGGCGATCTGCGTTTAGTACAGGAGGCACCCCATAGGAAGATAGAGGGCGCTGGTAGGCAGGATGGAGGCAAGGCTGGGAGGGTGTCGGTGTCTACAGTTGCATGGTCCACGCTCGTCATGGCTGCGGCAACTGGGTTGGGAGCGGTGCCTTTCTTTTTCATGGAGCTGGAAACCCAGTGGGCTGGCCTTTGCAATGGCTTAGCTGCTGGGGTAATGTTGGCGGCAAGCTTCGACCTTGTGCAGGAAGGGCAGGTTCATGGCAGTGGGAGCTGGGTTGTTTTTGGAATTTTGAGCGGAGGCATATTCATTTGGCTTTGCAAGAAGGTATAACGCTGTTCCTGCTCTTCATCTTAATGATATAGCTAACCATTTATATAAAGGATTTTTATGATCTTGCAAATATCCAAGAACATTTCATTGGCTTTTAACTTGAAGGAACAATTCATGAATATCGTAGAAATTTGCTTAATAGGTTCACTTATATGCTATTGTGCTGCCTATGATGTACTTCACAATGCTTATATAGGGCTGGGCGAAAAGCTCGAAGCTCGTGAGCTGGCTCGGCTCAGCTTGGCTCAGTCTAAACTGCAACGAGCCAAGCTAGCGTTTTTGCTCGTTTAATTTTATGAGTTGGCTCGAGCCAACTCGCAAGCCAAACGAGTTGCTCGCGAGCCAGTGGTTGGCTCAGGCCCAGCTGCGCAGCCACAAACAATCTAGCCCAAGTGCAGAAGTGCCCAATGGCCCAATACTTCAAGAAGGCCCCTATCCTCTCCCCGTTCTCCAAGTGCAGAAGCCCCCTATTATCTCCCTGCTCGTCTCTCTCCGGTTCATCCCCAACCCCAAGCTACATAGTGGCGGCTAGGGTTCGCGCAAGCCTATGGACCTGCTCTCCTTTGCCTTCAGAGCTGCTGCTCCAGGAAGGCGTCCTCGTCTTCCACCTTGTCCTGCCTGACCACCTTCCCGGTGACATCCAACACCCAGGTGCTCAGGGACGACACGCTCCGCATCAGCCACTCCCTAGGTGTCGAGGCCTTTGGGCTCCCCGCCGCGGTGGCCGCGCTCACACGTAGCTCCTCCTCGGCAACCGCCTCGGCCCACCGCCTCGCCATGAACTCTTTCACCGCATCGACACCATTGGAGACCACCTCCGCAGGCAGCACGGCGAACAGGTTGTGGTCCAGGCGGAGCCGCTCCAGCCTGTCGAGCCGGCCGAAGCAGTCCAGCAACACGCGGATCTGGTTGTTGCTGAGGTTGAGCTCGCAGAGGCCGATCAAGTCGTTGAACGAGGGCGGCAGGTCCTGCATGTCGCTGAAGTTGCTGCTCGCGAGCCAAACAAGCTAGCTCGAGCTTTTAACAAGCCGAGCCGAGTTGACCTTTTTGCTCGTTTCTAATGAGCCGAGCCTAGCTGAGCTGGCTCATTGGCCAGCCCTAGGCTTATAACTCTAAATCTGTAGACTGTAGCTAAACAAAACACTTCAATTTACATTTAAAAGACTTCTTCTGTCGAAATATGTGTCAGCAAATTGGTGCTTAGCAGTCATACAACTACTTATGTAATCTTGGACCCAAAAAATTGTAGCTGCTAGAGCCAACAGTCACTGCCCTAGACAATTGGGGAAACTGCAATCCTCAATTTAACTCTTATGGAAGAACTAAACCCAAAAAAAAAAAAGAGGCTCATGTGAATGCAGTACCCTTAATTTGAGTCTACACATATTCATCCTGTAGGCAGATAAGAATATCATATAGGCTACCTAAAACTTAAACATCAATGTATCACTGACATGTACATTGGTGAGCCAGACCAACGGTCTTACTTCACTTTGCACTTGCATGTTAAGTGCATTCAGCAATTAGAATCATATCAAGTTCAATTGATAACTGTGTTTTCAGACTGATCAAGATAATTGCCTCTCATTATTTCTTGTTATATTTTCTAATATCACTTTTTGTCCATAGTTTCTTGAGCAACATGGGGAAGTAAGCATGCTGGATATTAAAGGTGCAGATGCAAGTAAAGTTATTCTTGTTGTTGGAATAATGACTCTCCATTCTTTTGGCGAGGGCTCTGGTGTGGGTGTTTCCTTTGCTGGCTCGAAAGGATTCTCTCAAGGTCTTCTAGTTACTATAGCTATAGCAGTGCACAACATACCTGAAGGCTTAGCTGTAAGCATGGTACTGTCCTCTAGGGGTGTATCCCCACAAAATGCAATGATATGGAGTATCATAACATCTTTACCACAGGTGCCCTTCTTATTTTCAATCCTTGAATTGATATGAAATAACCTGATAATTTATAGTCTTCATTCTTTAATCAGTAATGAAAAGTTTATCAACTTTCGAGTTTTGTTGACTCTTGCTTTGTTACCAGAAAGCAACAAAAAGAACCTTTGTTCTGTGCACTTAATATACTTCGGAAGAGAAATCACGCTCTTCAAAGCTAACTATTTTTCTCCATTTTTTTGGTGATATTTGTGTCTGTCTGTTATGCACGCCCTTGTGTTTGTTTGTGCAAGAGAGCAAATCGGCGTAGTCATGTTCGCTGGCTAAGTGGTGCAACATTAAGGCCCTAAGTTTGCCATGTGTATTGATGAACTTAGTCCTGTGAGATTCGTATGGACTTTTCTAGTTATTCGAATTAAGAACCAAAGTCAATCATTAGTGTAGTCACATTATTCAGTACTATACTGCAAAGATATTGATATTGGCAACATGGGTGCTTTCTTCACCATTACATTCTTCGCAATTTCCTATCCTTCCTGTTGGTTTTGTTGCAAGTTTGTCATGTATTAATTTGGTGACCACTCTGCAGCTCAAAAGAATTCTCCAAGCTGGTGACCTGATAACTGACAATAGTATTTGTTTGAAAGAAATTAGTATTAATACCGAGGAACTTTTACTAGAGAGCTCTGTAGTCTGTATTATAATATTAGCAACTGTCAAACACATTACTATCTATTTATGCATTTTGTCTATCCCTGGCTAGTGGAAGCTAGCTATGGTTGACATCTTCTAAGGCGAATGAGGACCACAAATGCTTTTTTTAATTGCTTGATCATGTCCAAGTGAAACTTCTCAGTGTTAAGTTGTTGACACAATGTTATTCACCTGCTTATATGCAACTCCAACTCAGTTTGAAGTTACATTTTGGTAGTGACATTCTTTGCTTTTGCTCTGATGCTGCTTTGTTTCCCTTGGTAAATCTAGCCAATTGTTGCTGTTCCCGCATTCCTTTGTGCCGATGCGTTCCAGAAGGTGCTTCCCTTTTGTACCGGTTTCGCTGCTGGATGCATGATATGGATTGTTATTGCGGAGGTTCTTCCTGACGCTTTTAAGGTGAGTCCCCTATAAATTTAAGTGTCAAGAAAACTTTAAAGGGCTGAAGCTGCTGTTTCGATGCTCTGAGAAAGCAGTTTTGACATTTTCTCTGTTACATGCAGGAAGCAACTCCATCTCAAGTTGCTTCTGCTGGAACGCTTGCTGTTGCTTTCATGGAAACATTAAGTACAGTGCTTCAGGGATTTACTGATGGGAACAAGTAAGTTTGCTATTGACCTTTTTATGATCTTACTTGGATAAAACAGGAACTCTCAAGTCTCAACTGATTTTATTTGTTTATTTTGACCTGCAGCTCGGAAGATGCATCAGGCTTCTTGGTATCACTTGTATTTGGACTCGGTCCGCTTTTCGGAGGAATTATACTTGTCACATTCTCTCTTGCCTTCAGCATGCCACACCCTCTTCTCACTGGTGTAGCATCTGGCATTGCCTTCCGTCTTGCAGCATGGAGACCTGTACAGCTTCTAATGTCCTCAAAAATGGGTCTCTTTACCACTCTCTGTCTTCTCATCGGTGGTTCCCTCGTCTACCATGTTGCAACATCAAACATCCTTAGGGTGGTTAATCGCAAAAGATCTTCCATTAATGTCATTTCATCATCCTCTGGCCTCTCTCTTAGCGTCCTCACGCTGCAATCGCTCCTTGCTTGTGGTGCTGTATTCCTTCATGCATACGCCGAAGGGCTTGTACTTGGTGTGGCGGCACGCAAGGCTTACGGTCTCGGCCGTTACATGGTTCTTCCTGTTTCCCTCCATGGTCTGCCACGAGGTGCTGCTGTCGCTAGCTGTGTATATGGTGCCACGGATAGCTGGCGTGGAGCCCTGGCAGCTGCTGTTTTGACTGGGTTTGCAGGACCAAGCGCCGCCATCAGCGCTATCCTTGCGAAGATAGACTATGATGGACTCGACTACTGGATGGTCATGGCATGTGGGGCTCTGATCCCCAGCTTTGGCCGTGTTTTCAGGCGCTCACTGCGGTTGGACACGCGAAAGAGCATTGTTGGGCTGCTGATAGGGATTGCCTTTGCCTCTGTGTGCTTGATGTCGACTAGATTCATTTGCTTGCACACTCCTTACTGCAACTCAGCTCCAGAAGCAGTCACATAACTTGTATTGTCCGGTGCCGTTGTAAAACATGTAATACCAGTGTAATTGACAATAAGAAAAAATGAAGGTTATATTGCATTGAGGAGCCCTATTGCATAGACAGATCAAAGGGAAACAGCCATCAAACAGTGATTTTATTTTTCTGTTGAGTCTGTTTGGCCTGGAATGTTCTTGTAAATTGTACCAAACCTTTACTAAACGAAAAGGTGAGTGTAATTTTGCTGAATTTTTTGGGTGTGCTCCATGCTTACATTGACGAACAATAAATATGTAAGATATAACCAACTCACTCTTTAGATACCTAATTAGTCAAAGGCGGAAGAACAACAGGGGCAACTTCCTCGCCGTGCTCAATTGGGTGTGCTCAATTGCATTTTTACACTAGTTTTGTTAGTTAGTCACTAGTTAAATGCACGTGCGTTGCAATGGGAGCTCAAAATTTACACATGATAACATTACTGACTGAGCATAGCAAATAGTTACGGGAGATCTAATAGCAGCCGTTGATAGATGATCAAACAATGGAGATCATGTTTACCTGAGTCCCAATCTAATCGCGGCCGAACTTCGTGGAGCACAGAACTTCCTGGAGCACTCAGCTGCACACCCTGCTTCCTCAATTCTAGCTTTATAATCTGCCAACCATCACCACAATCATGAATAAACCACAACAAATATCAACATTCGCAAGCACAAACAGAGGGAAGATACTCTCATATGGGCACACAAAAGTTAATCAGCAAACGCAACATGCTCAGACACAAGCAGAGGGAAGACACCACCTCACCTTGAGAAAATCCATGAGCGACCGGACCCGCCGTGCGACGGCATTCCTGACCTTCCCTACCTGCTCGGACTCTAAGCTACCCTCGCCCCCATCATATGTACAATCAGCCTGAATGCGACCTCATTCTGCTCCAGCAGACCTGTCCAAATTGGCCTGTCGGGCCGGCCCTCTAAGACACAACCCGACAGGCTCAACTAAGCAAACGGGCCATGTCGTGCCGCCCCGCGTGCCGAAGACGCAGCCCATGGCACGGCCCGTGGCCGACCGTGCCATGCTGGGCTGGCCCGGGCACAATTGCGGCACAGCGGGCCGGGCGGGCGGGGAGGGGTGGCGGGGGTGTCCGAGGCGGGCCGGAGAAGGGAGCGGTGGTGCCAGGAGAGGAACGATGCTGCGATGAAGGACTTAGGCCAAAAGACTGGGGAGAGGAACGCGAGGAATGGGGGCACCAACGTCCCTAACCCTAAAATCGCAGGTCAGGGGTGGAGAGAAGGGCGATGCTCGAGTCGAGGAGAGGCCGAACGGGTGAAGAGGGAAGTAAATCGAGTATTTATTGAGTAGTATGAGGTGAGTAATTTTTGCGAAGTTTAGGAGTAGTCTGCAGAACGTGGAGACATGACGTCCTGTCTAGTGCAAAACACTACGTATTTTTTTTAAGTAGTAGAGATATATCATGAGCCCTGTCATCATCCGTTAGGGTGAGACTCATGGATAAATGCAATTAGGAACACATAAATTTCAACATCAGACCAACGTCGTGCCTTTTCGTGTCGATGAATATCAGTACTCGGGAGATTGAATTCCTTAGGCCTTACTCTAACAAAGCCATTTGTCAGTCTATGTTGAATATAGCTGTTGTGTATTTTGGAAATTTCAATGTGTTCAAGCCGTGGGCTGACGTAGAGCTGCTGGACCGAGCTGTTTCCTTTGCTTTTGACCTAGACCCGTGAAGAGTGGCTTATAGTCGGCTGCTAGGGTTGGATGAGGCGGATGGTTCGGTGCTGGGGATTTCGATCTCTTCCTGGGTGCTGGTGGCGGCTCAACGGCTGAGGCCGCATCTTCCGCACCTCGTGGGCGCATTGAGCTCCTGGTAGCCTTGGCCGGCTGCTTCGGTTCTTGGACCGTCAGATGGAAGGTGGCTGCGGGAGATTCAAAGGTATGGCTTTGGCCGAGTGCCTGCCATGGGGCCGAACTCACATCTTTATATCCTCTCCTCTCCCTCACATGGTTTTCAGATGAGTTTTGATTCCTTTTGCTTGTCTCCCCTGTGATTTTCCCTCTGGTGCATTGGTGTCCGAGTTCAACTCGTGCTTGTGGGCCGGTGCTCAGATCTAAGGAAGATCGGTTGGTGCCCCAGAGCTGCACTGTCGAGGCTCGCCCGTACTGCAATGGCCGTGTGGTAGAGGTCTTGTATCTCCGTCATCCCTCACACCGACAGAAACAACAGGTTGTTGGATTTCTGGGTCAGCAGCATTTGAGCCGTGCCTTACCTCGATTATAAGTTCTCTTCAACAAGTTGCACTGCGAGCCTTCCTTTTTCCCTTCTGATCTGATTGTATGGATCCCTGATATATATGCTCTGTGATGATCAATTGTATTGAAATTGAATTAGAATAGTGAGTACAATATAATCGATCTTGGTGCTCTGATTATTAACTATAGGCAGTGCTCTGTTTTGTGATCTGTTGAGTGGAGTTCAGCGTGCTATTTAGCTGATGGTGAATCCTTCTTTTCAGTCACTGCCTATTGTATGCAATACTTGGACATGAGGCTTGATTATTGATCTCAGTACATTCTGTTATCTTGGTTTGATATTCTATCAGCCTTGCTTGAGGTTCAGTTGTCCTGTTGTTCTCTGTGCAGAGGACTCTAGCTGTACTGAGTCTCTTTTCAGTATAATTTTAATCTATAGCTCTGTCCAGGTATTTGTAGCCTTCAGAGTATTGTATATCAAGATCGTTTTCTAGGTGTGATCTCATATTCTAGTTTAATTAGTGATATATCTAAATGATCAGTTTGGGAGCAAATCTTCATAGATTTGGGGCCAACTGTTGTGAATGATCTGAGAGCCATTTTCTTATATCATGATAGTCAGTACTGTTTCAGATACTTGCTAAATAATTTCTGTGGTTATTTTCCAGCAGCCACTTAAATTATGATCATGTTTTTAATATATGTTTCATGCTACTTTTGTTATATTGGGATATGTATATATATGCTCATATTATCGCAAATACTACAACAATCCAGAAATCCAACCTATTCTGTGATGGCTAGCTCTGGATCCTCTGCCCTACCACCGTCGTCCTCAGACACGATTAAGCCTGAGAGCGTTGACGGGACTGGCTTTAAGCGCTGGCAGGCTCGGACGCGGCTATGGTTAATGGAGCTCGGATTATTCTGGGTCCTCACTGAAGAGCCGCATGCCCCTCAGGGGGAAGCCATGCTAGACGAGGTCGAAAGAACGCGTCTCAACGCGTTAAGGGCCCGTTGGGAGAAGGCAAATGCCTCAGCTCTGGCACGTGTCTTGGCCGTCCTGTCAAACAGGCTATTCGACATCTACGTGGGCTTCGGGGAAGCGCGGAAGGTCTAGACGGAGCTGAATGACAAGTATGCTGAAAGCGACAACGGCAACGAGTCCTTCATGGTGGCAAGCTACTTGCACTTTCGCATGGGAGATGGCAGATTAGTCGTGGAACAAATCCATGAGTTACAGTTGATCGTGTGGGACTTAGGCCAGTATGGCTGTGTCCTCCCTGAGAACTTTCAGGTTAATGCCATTCTGGCCAAGCTGTCTACTTCTTGGCGTGACTTTGTCACTGCACGTCGACACTTAAAGCAGCGATTGACTCTTAATGAGCTCATTGTCGCTATTAATATCGAGGAGAAGTCAAAGGCAGGCTATGGTGGGGTGAAGGCGCCCGCTCAAGCTAACCTTGTCGAGCACAAGAACCATCCTGGGAAGAATGTGAAGAAAGAGAAGGCCAAACCTGGTTATTCTGGACCGAAGACTAATACTATGAAGAAAAAGAAGAAGCTTGAGATTGTCTGCTACGTCTGCGGCGGGTTGGATCATAAAGCCAACAGATGCCGCGACCGTAAGGGCAAGGGGCCGACACCTGACCAGCAGAAGGTTGCCAAAGCCCAAGTGCATGTGGCAATTGCAACAGCTGATGATACCGGCAAAGGCGACTCCACTAGTGGGTATGTACTTGTGGCCTTTATGGCAAATTCACTAGTAAGTTGGTGGGTTGATACAGGTGCTGTAAGGCATATTTGTGCTGATTAGACATTTTTTACCTCTCTCCAAGGCGTAGATGGTGGATCCATACTAATGGGGAACGGGGTCTCGGCAGCAGTGCGCGGAGTAGGACAATGAGCCTGAAGCTGACTTCCGGCAAAACTCTTGTCCTGAAGGACGTACAATTTGTGCCTGCCATGACCCGTAATCTACTCAGTGGATCGATGTTGTGCCGGCAAGGAATAAAATTATTCTTCGAGTCGAATAAAGTAGTGATGACTAGGTGTGGGTTGTTTGTAGGGAAAGGCTATGATTGCAGAGGCATGTTCCGCATTTCTATTCTTGATAGTTCTGCAAATATTTTTTATTCTTCATATTCTAATAAGAACATTGATATTTGGCATTCTCGCTTATGTCATGTTAATAATGAAGCAATTGTGCGTTTGAGCAAGATGGATCTTATTCCTTCATATAAGTATGATAAGAGGCATAAGTGTGAGGTGTGTGTGCAAGCAAAGCAGCCCCGTAAACTGTTTCATACGGTCGAGGGGAGAAGCACCTCGCCACTTGAGCTGGTCCATTATGATCTTTGTGAGATGAATAGAATATTAACCAAGGGTGGCAAGAGATACTTCTTTACTCTCATAGATGATGCCACTAGGTTCTGCTATATCTATTTGCTGAGAACAAAGGATGAAGCATCAGAATACTTTAAGATCTATAAGGTTGAAGTGGAAAACCAGCTAGGGAAGACAATAAAGAGACTGATGTCTGACAGAGGTGGGGAATATATTCCTAGGGATTTCTCTGAATTCTGTGAAGAAAGTGGCATAATCCATGAATTTACGCCACCATACTCACCACAGGCCAACAGAGTAGCTGAAAGAAAAAACCGAACAATTTGTGACCTGGTTAACGCCTTGTTACAAAGCTCTGGTATGGCTAACTCATAATGGGGTGAGGCGGTTCTCACAGTTAACTATGTCCTGAACAGGGTCGCTCCTCGGAATCTCGAGGTAACCCCTTATGAAGGATGGAAGAGGAGGAAATCGAATATGTCCTTTCTTCGCACATGGGGTTGTTTAGCTAAAGTACATGTTCCCCTACCGAAGAAAAGGAAATTAGGACCAAAGACTGTCGACTGTGTCTTCCTAGGGTATGCACACCAGAGCACCGCCTATAGATTCCTAGTGATCCATTCTGAGGTCTCAGACATTGCCGTTAACTCGATAATGGAGTCTCGGGATGCGACATTTTTTGAGCACATCTTTCCTATGCGAGCGAAGGAGACTGTTTCCCATGATCTGTTAGTTGATGACCATGTTCCTCAGAGTGTTGATGACACGGTTCCTAATCTGGAACTTAGGAGGAGCAAGAGGCAAAGAACTGGCAAATCATTGGGAGATGATTTTGTCACCTATGTCGTGGATGATGAACCACGAAACCTTTCAGAGGCATACGCTTCTCCAGAAGCGGAGTACTGGAAGGAAGCAGTCCGTAGTGAGATGGATTCGAATCACTAACGGGACCTGGGAGTTAGCAGACCTCCCAATTGGCTGCAAGCCGGTCGGCTGCAAATGGATTTTCAAGAGAAAACGCAGACCCAATGGTACTATAGAAAAGTACAAGGCCCGATTAGTGACTAAGGGTTTTACACAAAAGGAAGGAGAAGACTATTTCGATACTTATTCTCCTGTGGCCAGATTACCCACTATCCGTGTGCTCTTAGCACTGGCAGCCTCGCATAATCTCCTTGTGCATCAGATGGATGTTAAGACCGCCTTCCTTAATGGAGAGCTAGATGAGGAGGTTTATATACATCAGCCAGATGGATTTGTGGTAACAGGACATGAGCGTAAAGTATGCAGGCTAATCAAATCCCTGTATGGTCTCAAACAGGCCCCTAAGCAATGGCATGAAAAGTTTGATACTACACTGACTTTGGTCGGCTTCTGTGTTAATGAAGCCGACAAGTGCGTATACTATCGCTATGGTGGGGGTCGAGGTGTTATTCTATGTTTATACGTGGATGACATATTGTTGTTTGGGACAGACCTGGAAATGATTAACCAAACCAAGTCTTTTCTATCTCAGAACTTCAATATGAAGGATCTGGGAGAAACTGATGTAATTCTAAACATCAAGCTCCTAAAGGACGAGAATGGGATAACACTCAGTCAATCTCATTATGTGGACAAGGTGCTTACACATTTTGGTATGATAGATTGTAAGCCTGTAGCCACGCCCTATGATCTAAATGCTAAGCTGAAGAAAAATATAGGCCATGGAAAAGACCAGTTAAAGTATTCACAGGTGATAGGTTCACTCATGTACTTGGCCAGTGCAACTAGACCTGATATCTCATATGCAGTATGCAGGTTGAGTCGTTATACGTCCAACCTAGGAGATGATCATTGGATAGCACTGGAGAGAATACTCAAGTATCTAAAGGGGACAAAGAACCTTGCGATTCACTATTCTGGCCATCCTGCAGTCATAGAGGGATTCAGTGATTCAAACTGGATCAGTGACTCGGATGATATGAAGGCTATGAGTGGATATGTTTTCACTCTAGCAGGCAGAGCAGTGTCTTGGAGGTCATCTAAGCAGACCATCCTTACTCGCTCCACGATGGAGGCTGAGCTAGTAGCTCTAGACTCAACAACCGTAGAGGCAGAATGGATTAGACAACTTCTTTCTGACCTGCCGATATTGGATAAACTAATTCTGGCTGTTCTCACCTACTGCAATAACCAAACCGTTTTGGTTAAGGTGAAGAGTAGGAAGGACAATATGAAGTCTTTGAAGCACATAAAACGGCGACTCAAGTCGCTAAGGCATGCACTAGAGACGGGTATAATCGTTGTGGATTATATTCAGTCTGAAAGGAACCTTGCGGACCCTTTCACAAAAGGAATGGCTAGAATAGTCATTCAAGCGGCGTCAAGAGGAATGGGATTATTACCCTCTGATAAGGTTCACACCGGCAGTAACCTATCCTAGCAGATCGGAGATCCCATGAACTAGACTCTAGGAAAACAAGCTGTGTGGATATAAGAGCAAATCGATCCCATTTGCTGCTATGCTCTTCTGCAGGAGAGGTTGAGCTGTTAGCTCTTAATGAATTCAGTACCGAATGGCAATAGATGTCGTCCTACATGACATCTAAGAGAATTCACCTATGTGTGTGTGATTGTGTGGTCGCAAGCACAGAGAAGCTGGGTACTTCTCTGAGTAACACTCATGAATCAAAGGTACTCGGATATGACCATAATGTCCAAACCAAGAGCTAAAGACTTAGCAGCCTTGTACAAGGTGTTGTATAGGTAGAAGCTCTTACACCAAGATAGGGGATCAAGGTGCAGTCCTCCTCTGTCTGTTCGATCTAAAACCTATATGACTAGGTATTGTGTTCAAACCCGAAAGGTACACTTTACTCAATTCTTGTATATAAAACCGGGCATTACCAACATTAAATTTTGGTGGGGACTGTTGTGTATTTTGGAAATTTCAATGTGTTCAAGCCGTGGGCCGACATAGAGCTGCTGGACCGGGCTGTTTCCTTTGCTTTCGGCCCAGGCTCGTGAAGAGTGGCTTATAGTCGGCTGCTAGGGTTGGATGAGGCGAACGGTTCGGTGCTGGGGATTTCGATCTCTTCCTGGGTGCTGGCGGCGGCTCAACGGCTGAGGCCGCATCTTCAGCACCTCGTGGGCGGATTGTGCTCCTGGTAGCCTTGGCCGGCTGCTTCAGTTCTTGGAGACGTCAGATGGAAGGTGGCTACGGGAGATTCGGAGGTATGGCTTTGGCCGAGTGCCTGCCATGGGGCCGAACTCACATCTTTATATCCTCTCCTCTCCCTCACATGGTTTTCAGATGAGTTTTGATTCCTTTTGCTTGTCTCCCCTATGATTTCCCCTCTGGTGCATTGGTGTCCGAGTTCAACTCGTGCTTGTGGGCCGGTGCTCAGATCTAAGGAAGATCGGTTGGTGCCCCGGAGCTGCACTGTCGAGGCTCGCCCGGACTGCAGTGGCCGTGTGGTAGAGGTCTTGTATCTCTGTCATCCCTCACACCGGCAGAAACGGCAAGTTGTTGGATTTCTGGGTCAGCGGTATTTGAGCCGTGCCTTACCTCGATTATCAGTTCTCTTCAACAAGTTGCACTGTGAGCCTTCCTTTTTCACTTCTGATCTGATTGTATGGATCCCTGATATATATGCTCTGTGATGATCAATTGTATTGAAATTGAATTAGAATAGTGAGTACAATATAACCGATCTTGGTGCTCTGATTATTAACTATAGGCAGTGCTCTGTTTTGTGATCTGTTGAGTGGAGTTCAGCGTGCTATTTAGCTGATGGTGAATCCTTCTTTTCAGTCGCTGCCTATTGTATGCAATACCTGGACATGAGGCTTGATTATTGATCTCAGTATATTCTGTTATCTTGGTTTGATATTCTGTTAGCCTTGCTTGAGGTTCAGTTGTCCTGTTGTTCTTTGTGCAAAGGACTCTAGCTGTACTGAGTCTCTTTTTAGTATAATTTTAATCTATAGCTCTGTCCAAGTATTTGTAGCCTTCAGAGTATTGTATATCAAGATCGTTTTCTAGGTGTGATCTCATATTCTAGTTTAATTAGTGATATATCTAAATGATCAGTTTGGAAGCAAATCTTCATAGATTTGAGGCCAACTATTGTGAATGATCTGAGAGCCATTTTCTTATATCATGATAGTCAGTACTGTTTCAGATACTTGCTAAATAATTTCTGTGGTTATTTTCCAACAGCCACTTAAATTATGATCATATTTTTAATATATATTTCATGAAGCTTTTGTTATATTGAGATATGTATATATATGCTCATATTATCGCAAATACTACAACAATAGCATCCTCAGGCACCAAATCGATCTATATACTCGACCCATTCAATGGTCGTATGCACCGTCTAAGTCTCTCCTTACCCCAAAAGATGAAAAATGTGACTGGTAATCCACATCATGCAGACAATTGCACAAGAAATTTAAAGTAAGTATATGGCATTGGCATGAGAGGAGACAAAGAGGATTTTGTCTTCGTACAGAGATACTCTATCTAATCATAAATACTTATCGTTTGGATAAAGCTTCGGTCAAACTTTTAAAACTTTAACTTAAAAATATAAAAATCATATGTGTAAATTTATCTTGAAAATTATTTTCATACTATTATATTTTTATTAAATATTATAATTATTCTAATAGAAAATAATGGTCAAAATTACACATTGAAGATCATAAAAAATTAAAAGTGATAAGTATTTATGACCGAAGAGAGTATTTTGATACCCACACAATAATTGGTATGCTGTACTTTTTTTTTCTTATTTAAGTTTTTTGGCCATGGTTTACTGGTAACTGAAGCTTTTAATGAGACAACATATGCCAGGGTAACCACGAATACATATTCTTTTCTCCTTGTCGATTTATGTTTGTTGGGGTCTTTTGAGAGTTATTAACTTAGCATACATATACGTATATATTGCATAGGTAACGTAAAGTGTTCAAAAGGAGTGTTATGAAATAATTGATTTTCTGATGGGACCACTTACTTAATATGCCCGAATAAGCCGTAAATAACCCTAAGATATACTGGGCATATTGTAATCCCGTGTTGTTTAAGTAGTCTAGATGGAACTGTTTTCATTGTAACTTCATGGCAATGGTAAAACTATTGCATACATATACACATATACTATTGATAATAAATGGAAAAAAATCTAAAGAATAACATTTTTTATTTTACTATGTACTTTTGTGATTGATCTCATACTTATAGTCTCTAGGTTGTTGTTATTTCCTCCTGTTTAAAATAAATACCGCACTGATTTCGTGTGATCAAACTTTTAAAATTTCAATACATTTACTTAGATCATTTTGAAGTTTATAATAATGGAAATGCTCCTTTTCACACGTCTGATACATCGGATGAACAGCTCGCTCAGTCCACAGTATTATTAGGTCGGCCCAAAAATAATTTCGCATTTCTAATGTTTCAGACATTCAAATTTAATGTTTCAGATGTTATGCAAATTTGTTATCGTAGTTATTTCTGTATGTTGCATCTCGGGAATCTTTTGCGTATAGATCTGGATCCGAAAAAATTATCTATTTGAGTTAATTTCTATATATCTCCAATGTTTCGGATGTTCAAATTTAATGTTTCAGATATTATGAAAATTTATTGTAGAAGTTTTTCGATAATGTTGCATCCCGAAATCTCTTGTGTACAGATCCAGACCAAAAAATTATCCATTCAAATTAATTTCTAAAATTTTCGCATCTCCAATGTTTTATAGTTCAAATTGAATGTTTCAGATGTTATGAATTTTTACTGCAGAAGTTATTTTCGTATGTTGCATCTCGGAATATAGGAATTAACTCAAATGGATAATTTTTTTAGTCTGGATCTGTGTGCTTTTTTAGTGTATTTTTTTTTTATGTTGCGAACGTTGATTTAAAATATTACAGATGTTAGTCTTCGATATTGCGACGGACAGTTGAAACATTTAATATATCGGATGTCCTGACGCTAGCTTTACCGTTATAATAAAATATAAATAAATTATTATAAACATGTAACTATTGACATAACACACGTAATATAGTATTTCTCATTAATATCATAACCTATCTCGACGGCTTAACCAAAACCAATATTAATATCATTGTTCCTCGCATTGACTAATTAAACCAAAACCGAACTCAAATCTCTCCTACGAAAAGTCATAAAACATCAAAGAATTCCCCAACTCAACTACAAACAAAACCAAACAAAAAGAGAGGCCAGACGGCTAGACCATCACCACGGCGACGGTGAACAAGCAAAACCAAACCAAAACCAAAAGGCGAAGCAGACCAACCCAAGCAAAAGGAAGGGGATCTCCCATTCTCCCGAATCTCCCATTTCCAGGGGTCTCCGCGTCGGGCCCGCCTCTGCTTCCGCGTGCGCCGCCGGCTTATAGGGTTTCGCCGCCGCCGGCGATGGACCCACCGGCGAGGGGCTCCTCCGATCGCCGGGGGGCTGGCCAGGGCTCCGGTGCCGCGCCCTCCGGCCTCCGTCGCTACGGCCTCAACTTCTCCGCCTCCAGCCTCCTCCAGGCCCCACTCACCGCCCTCCTCGAGTACTCCGGCGTCGTCCCCTCCGGCCCCGCCCCGCAGGCGGCACACCTCCCGTCCGCGGTGCCCTCGTCGCCGTCCTTGCCGTCCGAGGTCGATGGCCTCCTTTCCGCCGCGGCTGCTGGGGATGGGGAGGTCTCGATCCGGATCCAGGGAGGCCCGGGCGACCCGGAGGCCGCGGGCGGGGCGGCCGTGGCGGCTTCGTCCGAGGACTCGATCGAAGCGACCGCCGGCTCGGAGGTTGACCAGGCGTCCGCGGCGGGGAGGGGAGGGGGTGCGGACGCGGAGGCGAACGGCGGCGGCGGGGGTGAGGCTGGCGCATCGGGGAACGGGGGCGGGGACCGCGCGTACCAGCGGTACGACGTGCACCACGTCGCGCGGTGGATCGAGCAGATATTGCCATTCTCGTTGCTCCTGCTCGTCGTCTTCATACGGCAGCATCTCCAAGGTTTGCTGTGTATTTCTTTCGTTTCCTAAAGATGTTTTGTTACTGAAATATTGTGCAATTTTACTGTTGTCGCGATTGCAGTTTGTTATTAAATTTGTTACGATTGCTAACAAATGGAGGAATTTAGAGTAAAGTCCACAAGAACTTTGGTTGCTTATGTTAAAATTTGTCATTGGGCTCTACTACCTTCTGTTATGAATGCTAAGCAAAAAGTAAAGGACGTAGTTTTTGGAATGCAACAAGACAACAACTTAGATCAGCTATGTTAGTGTTTGAAGTTAGCATTTCTTATGCTTTTTCTGTACCATGGCAGGTCATGGACTCATGGTATCTATTTCGTAGGATGTGATTTCAGTGTCCTGTGGTTGTAGGGAATTACTTGGGTTATTTTCAGATCATTATGGTTTGGTTGGTGTTGTTACGTGGTTTTAGTTGAGTTCGTAGTTACTTATGGTGGTTTTAACATCTTTCAGTTGACACATGTCGAAAACATTATAGCTTGGTATGGAGAGTTAGCTGCGCTAGCTCAGCTTTATTAACTTTCTGAAATCAGGCTCCTCTATTAGTTAGGAGGTATCCATTCTCATTCCCTATCTGGTTGAGCTTGTAATTGAGTGATGAGTTTTTTCAGCCAGTCTTGTTTACTTGCACGTAAAGGCATTTTCTGCTTATCTTAACTGATGGCTCAGAGGAGCACATCTACATTTACCATAGTTGGAATTCCTTGTATGTGCTCAAATCTTCGTAGCTTTGCAATATGATTCAGATGCATGCATCTCTCCAGGCATTTAACATATCTGTTCGAGTAGGCTGTGCCAACTTGCTTATGAGTTATGGGTCAACTTTCTTTCCACCAAGAACTTATATTTTGAGAATGCCTAATGCTTATGTGTTTCTTCATTCATTGAACGTCCACCAAGTTGAGCTCTATAGCAGTAGTATTCATGCAACAGCCTAGTTATGTTTTTTTAGTTAGCCTTGTGTTTTAGTACCTTACCTGGAGAGTATGCCCTGTGTATCTTTCTGCCACTATAATGTATTGACCTGTAACACCATATTTGTATTTAAAGAGGTGAAATAAATCATTTTAGTTGCATGTTTTAAATTCTATTTCAATTACTTGTTTGGTTTTTGTCTGGGCAAGGATTGTTGTAGAAGGGTCTGAGTGCCAACTAATGGAAGGATTGGTTGGTATGCAGGTTTCTTTGTCACAATTTGGATTGCTGCTGTAATGTTCAAATCAAATGATATATTGAGGAAGCAAACTTCTTTGAAGGTTGGAGTTTTTGACACATCACTTTCTAAATTGCGTACCTAGCTTAATGAAATTTTTTACGTATGGGATGCCTACTTAGCCAGCCTTTCCTCTCTGCTAACCTCATCAGTTGGAATAGCAGCATTATGATTATCTGCAACAAAGAAAATGTTTCATAACTTGTTTGTACAAATAATGGCACTTGACGTAAAATCAGAGTCAAATGGTGAATTTTCCAAGACATCATTTATGAGCTTAAGAAAGCTTTTGTATATCATTGCATCTATGCTCTGACCATAATGGACAGTAGAACGACAAATACATAATTCAAATGATATCAGCTGGTGTTGAGTTATGTTTTACCACTGCACCAGTTAGTACCATGTTGCTCAGCCTATCAGCCATACTTATGTGGAACTATCCTACTTGATAAATCATGAAAACATTTGTTAGTAACATCTTGATATTTCCAACTTGTATTTTTCTTAACAGGGCGAGAGAAAAATATCTGTACTCGTTGGGATTACGGTAATCTTCATGATTCATGTGTTTGGCGTCTATTGGTGGTACAGGAATGACGATCTTCTCAGACCTCTGCTCATGCTTCCTCCAAAAGATATACCACCATTCTGGCATGCGATTTTTATCATCATGGTCAATGGTATTGTTAACTTGAATTTGCTCATATAGTTTCTCAAATGTACGGCAGCTAAATATTCTGTAAGCCACATAGAATTGCCTTTCTTGAGTTTACTATAGATTAAATATTAGTTTATCTGAATATTGTTCTGCATTTATCACTTTTTCTTGAATGCTGAAATTGCAAATGAACTTGTTACTTTACTGCCTGTTTGCTGACATTCTGTGTAATGAATTTCAGCAATACCTTTTATGCCACTGAATAGGTTCAGATGTTAACAATATGCCACTGATGTCTCACTAACATGTAGGCCCGGGGCCTACGTTCAGCCTCACAATGAGTGGCGTATTATAAAACATGCAATTATTCAGTGGCATATTGTGGATTTTTTTCTTGAATTTTCGTTCTTTATTCATTAGCTAGATTTTTAGAACTTATAATGTACAACAGAAAAAATACTGTCAGCATGTTTGGTTTCTTTCCCACCGCTGCCTAGTTTTGGCTAATGAGGTTAGTGCACAAGACAACATGTTTGGTTCCCTTGCCCTGTTTGAATTTGGGCAAAGTGGGCAAGGATTTCCTTGCTTTTGAGGGAGAGTCAAATTGTCTCTCCTCTAGCAAGATTTGCCTTGCGCGACCTTGCCTTCTACAATGGCTAGGCAAAGTTGGGCAAAAGAAACCAAACATGCCCTTTGTTATTGCTTTCGTTTAAGGCCTTTTGTTGAAGTAATCAACTTCGCCCATTCGATGTTCGCCTTCTGCGGTTGCGAAATCTTGCAAACTAACAATGATGTTCTTTTTATGAAATACGCAACAAGAACTGATGATGAGTTAAACATATTGCAACACTAAACTGTACTAGAGAACTGGAACAATTGAATGGCATAGAACTGACTGTTTAACAAGGTTCTTAGGTGACAAAGCGCTTCGAAAGGCATGGGTGTCGCTGACACATTGCCAAAAATCAGAGAGAGAGAGGAAGAGTGGGAGTGGAACTGGCCAGCAAGGCCAAGCAGCCTCCGCCTCCCCCTCCCCCATCCCCCCGGTGGCGGTTGATCTGAAGGGCAGTGCAGTGAGGGGCAGGGGAGCGACAGGGAGGAGTAGCTGGCTGCTGGAGAGAAAGAGATGGGAAAGCAAGTGGCGGTGATGCTGCTAGAGAGATGAAGAGTGAGTGGTGCTGCGAGAGTGATACATGGAGGGCATTAAGCGATCAGGATTCAGGGCAAGTTGATAAGGGAGGGGTATGGTGGGCTGGGCCAGCCCAGTCCCTTCTACTGCGTTTTCTTTTTTCTTTTCCTTTTTCTTTCCTCTTCTCCCTGCTGCTGTTGTTCTGCTGTTTCTAGGTTGGTATGGTGTCACCTTGCCTCACTTCACAAGTGCCTAGGCATCGCTTAGGTGTTTGTAAGTGGTGGGTTGCCATGCCTCACCTTACTGCCTTAAGAACCTTGATATTTAATGCAGCCTGTTACACTTGTGCTTCTGGGACATATTTTCTGTTTTGGTAAAATAACTCTTCATATCATTTACTCTTAAAAACGTTCTTTTAGAGACACAGGGAAACAAGTTGACATGTTTTTCGGTTATCATAATTGATGTAACGATATGTCTAACCATGAGTTACTTCCAGATACAATGGTTCGCCAGGCAGCAATGGCCATCAAGTGCATGCTACTTATGTACTACAAGAACTGCAGAGGCCGTAACTACCGTAGGCAGGTAAGCATGTTTTCCAAATTCTTATGCTTTGTTATAAAAATTGCTTGTGATCTTCATCTACTCATGTTGTATAGCAACTTGTGTAGCGTTGATTAATATAACCGTATGCCTAACTTCTACGAATAATCTATGATAAAAAGTCAGTGTATTCTTATAATGACAATTATATTGTGCACCCTTCATGACTAAGTGATTGTTATGCTGGCAAGGGGTGTGGATTTTGTAAAGACAATGCTAGCCAGTGAACTTTGTGCAACAATTGGTGTTGCCAATGCTGAGTATTGACATACACACCAATACCAGTGTTGACAGTATCTTAAATCCTTTTCACCTAACAGTGGATGATATTTGTTCTAGGAACCATATGTCGATGGTAGTATTGGTCTTTGTTCCCTCTAATATAGTCTATATAGATACACTGAATTAGAGTGTACAGCTCAAGCATTTAGTCGAGAATGATTTGTTTCTCTTTCCGAGGACATGTTCAACATTAGGGGTTGAATACAGCCTTCAATTCTCTGGCACGTAAAAAATAAATTCAAAATTTCTTAATCTCATCATATGTTGCAAACATTTGATGGTACGTGGTTTCCATCTGGTGCTGTTCTACTGTAACATGCAGGGATTAGTTCTCTAGAGTGTTAGTTATCATTAAGGCTCGCTTGGATACCGAGCTGGCTCGGCTCGTTAAGGCTCGCTTGGATACCGAGCTGGTTCGGTTCGGCTCGTTAGGACTAACAAGCTGAAAAGGGAGATTGACTCGGTTCATTAGAAAGCTGGAGCTGCCTCGTTTGGCTCATGAGCTGAGTGTTATGTGGGGAAAACACTACACAAGGAAGGGGAAGAAGTCAAAGGCGCCAGCCGGCCCAAGTAGTGGATAAAGGAAGGTTAGCATGAGTGATAGGCCTTAATTTGAGGATTTGGTCAGCCATGCATTTGAGGAATTAGTCCAGCCACGCATTCTTAGCATTCTTAATTTGAGGATTTGGTTAGCCGCATGGCTATGTAAGCCGATGGGCACCCTGAGAATAATTCAAGAAGGAGATCAGTTCATTCCTAATCTTCCTCCTCTCTCTAATCTTCCTCTTCTACCCAAAATAGGGAGCCGAGGGGCAAAACCTCGCTCCTTGCCTACCGGCGGCTACCACCTGAGAAGTCAGGGGCCGCCACCTGAACCTCCACTGCTACCATCGAGACCTCGACGTAACATCTTGGTATCAGCTTCCAGGCCATCCTCCCCTACCCCTTCCGCCGCTCAAACCCCCCACGCAGCCGCCAACACCACCATGCCGGGCACCGACGACGTCAATGCGGCGCTTTCCGACGTGATGGCCCAGCTCAAGGACCTCACCGCCGCCGTCACCGCCCTGACCACCACCACCGTCAGCAACTCTCAGGCGATCCAGCGCCTGGAGCAAGCCCGCCAGCCCTCGCAGCGCCCTGGGGATTTCGCCTCGGGCTCGAACCACACCGGCGAGCACCACAACGATCGGCCGCCGAAGTTCCAGAAGATGGACTTCCCCAAGTATGACAGCAAGGGCGATCCATTACCTTTCCTCAACCGCTGCGAATCATACTTCTTCCAGCAACGCATCGTCGAGGAAGAGAAGGTATGGATGGCGTCGTACAACCTCACCGATGCCGCGCAACTCTGGTATATGCAGATCCAAATGGACGAGGGCACCCCGGCGTGGCGACGGTTCTCGGAGCTCCTGAACCTGCGCTTTGGTCCGCCCCTCTGCTCCAATCCCCTGGGCGAACTCTCGGCGTGCAAGCGCACGGGCTCCGTGGAGGAGTTTCAAGACCGCTTCCAGGCGCTCCTGCCGCGCGCGGGCGTCCTCACGGAGGCCCAGAGGGTGCAGCTCTTCACCGCGGGTCTCCAGCCGCCGCTCAGCCTCGACGTCGAGGTCCTCAATCCTCAGTCGCTGGCGGTGGCTATGAGCCTGGCCCGTAAAATGGAACTGCGTGAACAGTTTGCGGCCTCGTCTGCAGCGCCAACCACGTCCACCTGCAACAACGGCAAAGGCATCCTCCCGGCGCCCAGGGCCCTACCAGCTCCACCAACAACCCTGGCGCTGCCGGCGCCGCCCGCAACGACGGTCACCGTGGAAGGGCGCCAGGTCAAGAAGTTGTCGCAGTCCGAGATGGAGGAGCGCCGTCGGCTCGGCCTCTGCTTCAACTGCAACGAGAAGTTCGGCCGGGGCCACAACAAGGTGTGCCAACGCCTCTTCCTCCTTGACCTGGATGACGAGGCCGACGACGCCGAGGGCTCTGAAGAGCCACACGCCGACGACGTCCCCCACATCTCGCTCCACGCGATCGCCGGGATCCGCACGAGCGAGACGATGCAGCTCTTCATCACGGTGGGCGGTACCACCCTGCACGCCCTGCTGGACACAGGCTCCACCCACAACTTCATCTCCGAGGAGGGCGCCGCCGCCACAAAGCTGCCTACCCAACGCCGCGGCACCCTCTACGTGACGGTGGCCAATGGAGAGCGCGTCCCGTGCGCGGGCGTCTTGCGATAGGCCGCCTTCACCATCGACGGGGAGTCCTTCGTCGCTGACTTCTTCGTGCTCCCCCTCGCTGGATATGATGTGGTGCTGGGCACTCAGTGGCTGGCCACCCTGGGCCCGATCTTGTGGGACCTCGGCCGCCTCTCGATGTCATTCTGGCGCCACGATCACCACGTCTGCTGGCGCGGCACCGCAGGACCTGCCGGGCTCGGGCTCCACCTCTCCACCGGTGGCGATCTCCTCGACGACCTGCTCACTGAGTTCGAGGGGGTCTTCGCCGAGCCACAAGGGCTGCCGCCACCGCGCTCTCATGACCACCACATCAACCTCGTGGCAGGCGCGGCACCGGTGGCAGTTAGACCCTACCGTTACCCCTCGGCACACAAGGACGAGTTGGAGCGCCAGTGTCGTGTCATGCTCGACCAGGGCTTGATCCGGCCCAGCTCCTCGGCCTTCTCTTCGCCGGTACTGCTCGTCAAGAAATCGGATGGGTCCTGGCGCTTCTGCGTCGACTACAGAGCACTCAATGGCATCACGGTGAAGGATGCATTTCCGATCCCGGTGGTGGACGAGCTGTTGGACGAGCTCAAAGGCGCCCGCTTCTTCACCAAGCTGGATCTCTGAACCGGGTACCATCAGGTGCGCATGTTTCCCGCAGACGTTCACAAGACGGCCTTCCGCACCCACGACGGCCTCTATGAGTTCCTGGTGATGCCGTTTGGCCTCTCCAACGCGCCGGCCACGTTCCAGGCACTAATGAACGAGATCCTGCGGCCCTTCCTCCGCCGCTTCGTGCTCGTCTTCTTCGACGACATCCTCATCTTCAGCAACTCGTGGGCGGAACATCTGCGTCATCTCCGCGCGGTGCTCACGCTGTTCCAGCAGCGATACCCATCATTTCAGCTCGCGGACGAGCTGCTGGTCGAGGGGGGGAGAGATGTTATGTGGGGAAAACACTACACAAGGAAGGGGAAGAAGTCAAAAGCGCCAGCCGGCCCAAGTAGTGGATAAAGGAAGGTTAGCATGAGTGATAGGCCTTAATTTGAGGATTTGGTCAGCCATGCATTTGAGGAATTAGTCCAGCCACGCATTCTTAGCATTCTTAATTTGAGGATTTGGTTAGCCGCATGGCTATGTAAGCCGATGGGCACCCTGAGGATAATTCAAGAAGGAGATCAGTTCATTCCTAATCTTCCTCCTCTCTCTCTAATCTTCCTCTTCTACCCAAAATAGGGAGCCGAGGGGCAAAACCTCGCTCCTTGCCTACCGGCGGCTACCACCTGAGAAGTCAGGGGCCACCACCTGAACCTCCACCGCTACCATCGAGACCTTGACGTAACATGAGCGTAGTTCAACTTCAATGTCAAGAGTCTAGGTGAGATTAAACACTTCAACAATGTTTAAGCATGTTAATAATATCGAAAATAATAACTCATAATAACATGACCAAAAATACCAATGCGCATCAATAAATACAAAGAAACATAGATGTTTCGGTACTCAACATAGTTTCTGTGAATACTAGGCTTGCCTTATAGGTTGATGACAAGTTGAGCTTGGTCAAACATGAAAATATCACTATACTATTGAACTCAGAATTTGACATTGCCATATCTATCGGGCCTAATGAGCTAATCGAGCAGCTCACGTGCTGGCTTGTTAAGAAAACGAGCAAGAAAAGGGGCTTGGTTCGGTTTGTTTAAAAGGATGAGCCGAGCCAAATTGAACTGAGCCTGTGAATGAGCCGAGCTGCTCGCGAGTCTCGAGCTTTTTTGCCAGCCCTAGTTATCATCATGACTTCTTGAATAATTACTAAGATCTTATCAACATTTTGTTGATTTTGTAAGTTGATCAACTTGGTCTGATCCTTTTGTTAAACACTGAGGGGTTTATAGTTGGTTCTTATTATTCTCCACTTCTTCCTGTTTTGTTAGGGCCAAATGCTAACCCTTGTGGAGTACCTTCTGCTTCTTTATCGTGCCTTGTTGCCAACTCCTGTTTGGTATCGTTTCTTTCTGAACAAAGAATATGGGAGTCTCTTCTCATCTTTAACCACTGGGCTGTACATGACTTTCAAGTTGACTTCGGTAGTTGAGAAGGTACTACCGACATATAATTGTTTGCTGCACTTACATATAACTCTGGTTTGAAATCATATTTCTGATTCTTGATGTGGCTTCCCAGGTTCAGTCATTCTTGGCTGCGGTGAAAGCATTGTCACGTAAAGACGTGCATTATGGGTCTTACGCAACTGCAGAACAGGTAAAAATCTCCTTTGCTGGGTCATGCTTCTAGTTTGTACTCTCTAATTGCTTGGGTAACAGGATACCATTGGCTTGCCCATAGTATCTCCTAATTCTTTAAATGCTTGTTTCTTTCAAAAAGTGTTTTTACTATTTATTTTGTAGAGCTACGGTCAGTTTGCTGTCTTCTGCTGTCCTTATTATTAAAACTGCTGTGGAAAACTAGCAGACTGTTTGGTAGATCATATAGTTTAAAAATTCTGCCACAGTGGCTAGTCCTTCTCTGATTTCTTTCATGTAGATTGTTTTGTTAGTAACTGAACCTACTTCTATTGTTTTGGGAACCAACAATATCTGTTTTGCAATAAAGTTTAAAAAACATCTAATCACACACTAAAATATCTAAAAGCGCTTCCACCAAACAGGATTATCATAAGGCACTGTGATGCCATGGAGTCTTAACTCTTGCTAGAGTAAATGATTAATATCTACATTCCTTAACTTTGGTTGATTATGTATTTCTTAGTGTTCAGAATAGACTCGTGGCACCTGCACGGTGATACAAATAGATATTACTATCGAGCTACCACTGCTGTCCTTGTGGAAGCTTGCTAAATTAATGTTATTTAATTTAAAGTATGACTTTTGTATAAATTCTGCAACTAGCAGCTATCCAAGATCTAGAGAATATGAAATGTTACATCGCCATTCTGGTTGTTTTGCCAGTTTGGTTGGTAGTCTTGAAGAGTCGAGACTGTTGTCTGCAAATCTAGGTTTTTTCTTAGTGCTAATGGATCTGTTTATTTCTGGGCCATGATGCAGGTAAATGCTGCTGGTGATATGTGTGCCATCTGCCAGGAGAAGATGCATGTGCCTGTTCTCCTTTGCTGTAAACATATTTTCTGTGAAGACTGCGTTTCAGAATGGTAACATTCTTTGACTGCCATTTATTTTATGCACCTATTGTCAGGCATCTCGTTGAATATATTTACTGAATTCTCGTGTGTTCTTTATGTGTGAATGAGGCAGTCTTGGAAGTGATGTTATTCAAGAAACAACAGTTAACCAATCTATATCTTTTACTATGACTAGTGCGTCTGTCGCAAAAAGCAAATAGTGTGACTATTGACTACTGCAATAGAGTTTTAATCTCTAGGTCTAGGATATCTTCATCGCGAGGGGACAATTGCTTATGGCAATGCTGCAGAATATCTGTTTTGGTAAAACATTTTTTATATAGCAGAGCAAGGTACATAGATTTAGGGCGTATTAGTCTCCTTACCACCCTAGCTATTGGGTAAGTAAATCCTTTTCGGTCCATTAAAAAAGGAAATCCTTTCTAGTGGAGGGGAGCCAATTTGTCTCCTCCAAAAGGAATGAAATATTTAGGTGTGCAAGGGAGCATAACATGCCTATTGGTAGGCAAAGGTCAGCAAGGGAACTAAACATGCCCTTAAATTTCTCTTGCTTTTCACTAGTGAATTTTTTCAATGCTTAGTTGTTTGCAATAATTTTACCTGTGATTCTCCTATTTGGAAAACCACAAGAAGTGATGGCTTGTTATTATGGTGCTTCTAGGTTTGAGCGAGAACGGACTTGCCCCTTGTGTAGAGCATTGGTAAAACCTGCTGATATTCGGTCATTTGGTGATGGTTCCACAAGTCTATTCTTCCAGTTGTTTTAGACTCCAAATGGCAAACTACTAACATAACAATGGACAAGCAATCACATAAGGAAAATTCAAGTGGAGGTCCTTTTTATTTAACATGTGAAACCATCTTCCCGGTGATGTCAATGTGAGAAGGTTCAAGAAGATTATCTGACAGTGGAATCGTTATGTTTGTCAATATGTTCAAGCAATAGTTTAGAGAGCTGTTCAGTTGCAACGTCAGCATATGTTTGCAGCAAACTTCATCCAAACTCTGTAAAGCTGGACGGACGATCTGGATGTGAAGGCCCATTGAGACTGACTACGTCCTTGCTATCGGCTTGCTTTCTGTAAAAAATTGGTGATTGTTGGTCAAGTGGATGCTTCTGGGTGTAACTGAAACCTGCAAGTTTTGCTTGCCATATTGACTTATAGGCAGGAAGAATTATCTGTTACTGGTGGGAAGTGGTAAAAATGTAACCTGTAAAGCTTTGATACATGAGAATGCTGAAAACCATACACAAAATGGTGCGTCTTACAGAACAGTAAATACTACCGGACCGCATTGTTCACAAATCTTGTAAATGCTTTGTGCCGTTTGTTATCTGTACTTATCTAGTTATTTTGCTTACTTGTATTCCTGGATCATCGGTGCGTGTTGTCTTTGCCGGTGCGGGTTTATTTCTTCTCTTGCTGCTACTTTTGGTCCAAGTACATAATACAGGTTATAATGGAAGTTCATAACATAGAAGTCATATTCCTTTTGCCTCTGCGGTTTCTGTTTTGTTTCAACATATCAAACGAACCCTTGATTACGATCGCTTTGATTCTGGTTGGTTCGTAAGGACTTGAGACATGAAACGGTGGTTGATTCTCAAGCAAAGAACTGACGAACTGCTCGGGCGTTCACCGTTGCTGCTGCCACCGGTAGCGGTATCTCGTCGATACCGAGGTTTAATTTTGATAGCTGTATTCATTTTCATTTGGGCTTTTGCTATCTAGTGAAAGTTCACTAAAAGGACAAACCTAGATTTAGGATTAGAGTTACGGTGGACGAGTGATTATGGGGTTGAGAGCAAAAGGGGTTTGGAATTAGTAGCTTGATGAGCATTAGGTTTGGCTACCTCTAATAAACAAAGAAAGGTCCAAAACATCGAAGAATTAAAGCGGGGTAAAGAGAGGAATAAATTGAACTTGTCTCATAAATTTGGATTTGATCAAATAGGTTTAAGCTCAAGATTTAATGGAGATGTTTAAAGTTCTTCGGCCATCAGAATCGGAGTCTTGAGAAGTTATGGCAGCAAGATTTGCGGTCACCACATAATAGGATGTGGTCACCGCATGTTGCGGTGACAATTGATTTTTTTTTTAAAAAGTGAATCAACTCAAGGTGATAATAGAAAATATGGAAAGCTCCTTATAATCTTTACATAGACACTAAGATCATCAATATTGGAGTCTGGAGCAAGGGGTTATTGCCAAAATCCCCAGGATGGTTTTTTGGCACTACATGATGCGATGACTTATTACAGTGCACTGTAATATGTTTATAGCAAATACTGTTTTTAGGCTCCAACTCAACACATATTATGATGAGGTCAATGTTGTGACTACAATTTGAGTTATAACTTTAAACAATACAATTTGAGCTATAACAACTATTTTTTAGAGTTGGCTCTATAAATACCTTTCCATCGGCCCATTTGAGGTTGCTAGAGCTCAAGGGAAGGTTCATCACACATTTGGAGTTCTTTAGCCACCAAGTGAAGATATTTGAAGATCAAGGTGATTAAAGACTTGTTTATTACTAGTTTAGGCCTTGTGTGCATCTAGCTTGCCTATAGTTGGATGAAGTGAGTGATCTGCATTTATTACTCTTAGTGCTTGCCACCACCTGAATGGCATGGCGATAACGTTATCCTACGGGACCCTCTAAGGAGGTTGTGGAGCGGCTGTAAGCTTTGTGAGCGAGAGGAGTGGTCTGTGCTGGAGCAAACAAGCACTACTATAGCGAAGATGACAATGATCATCCGGATGTTCCTAGTAAGAGACCCATCGGCATGTGTGTAGCTCTAATAGCTAGAGCCGTAGAGTTATCCGTTCAGGGAGATTGACCCCTGCGAGGGACTCCAACGTGAACTAGAGGTGAGCAGCAACTCAAAAACCATGGGACAAAGTGTGTAGTTTTTAGGATTGGAACCTAGGGTGTAAAACTTTATTACATGAGAGTAGTCCCACTAGATAAACGTAGAACATATTTAGATGGAAATGATGTTCAGAGACGGGATGGATGGTAGGGCTCTACAATTTGATGGCACAATTTTTCACCATTGGAAAGTCCTCATGTCTTGTTATCTTGAGGCAAAAGGATTAGATGTTTTGAGGGTGGTACATGTTAGCATGAATCCTATTCATAGGCCTAACATACTATAAAAGCTGGCAAGGAAGAGTTGCAATTCAATGCTATAGCTAGAAGGATTTTGTTCCCATCACTTAACATTGATGTTTTCAATTGGGTTTATAGCCTCACAAATGCATATGATGTATGGACCACGCTCATTGAACTAAAGATGTGCGTGAAGAAAAATTATCATGCTGTCAAGCTTAATTTGAATAATTTTGCTATGCTCCCTCATGAAAATGCTAATGATATATTTTCATGTTTAAATATTATTGTCAATGAGCTAAATGGCATAGGCTTGACACAATTAAAATATGAAGATGTTGTGAGGAAAATGTTCCAAGTTCTTCTCTAGCCCAAATATGACACCATCATCACCATCATGCACAATTTTGAATATTTTATCAAGATGACTCCAATAAAATTGCTAGGAAAGCTCACTTCACAAGAGATTTTTTAAAAATGGGAATGAATCTCCTTCTTCATCTAGGAAAGAGAGCATTGCTCTTGCAAGCAAGTAAGAAAACATGAAGATGATGAAGAAAAAAGAAGAGTCAAGCCCACCTTCAAGTGACGAAGAAGAAGAGGAATGTGGATGATTCAAGTGAAGATAAAGTCGATCGGGAAGTCATTGTAATTATGAAGAAATTGGACAAGACTTTGAAGAACGTCAACTTCGAAGGCATCCCAATGACAATCAAAGATGTGGCCTTCACAACTATGAGGAGAGAACCAAGAAAAAAAAAGTTTCTTGGATGTAAAAAAAGAAGGCACTAATTTGACTGTTGTTCATGTCTTCTCAAAAATAAGAAGAACAACAAAATCAAGAAAGACAGGAGAAAGAAAGGAAAATAGAGAATCCACTCACATGCATTGGCAAATGGGTAGATATGGATGATGATGAGGTGTTAGGCTAAAGCTTAAGTGATGATGAAGGAATCTTTAGCAAGAGATTAGCCTCCCTCACCATCAAGAAATCAATTCCTCCACCGCCGTCATCACCATCTAACGATGTCTAATGGGTAACTACCATATCCAGACATCCTAGGGTTTTCCGTAATTCTTGGTGCATATCTCTATCTACAAGAAGGGGATCCCTTGAAAAAAGAAAACTACCCATAGGAACCCAGGGTATCCCGTAAATAAGGAAGTATATCTAAGAACAGAAAGAAAGACTTCAGAGGACGTATGAAGCCCCCCTATATATACGAAGCATAGGGACCCTACAGAGGAGGGGGGGGGGTCTTTTCTACAAGTCTTTACAGAAGCCAACAATCATCAGAAGACTACAAGGCATTAGAAGCCGTTTGACCAGGTTAGATCTATCTAGGTTAGCCATGCACCTCTTTGTAACAGTCTCAGATCAATACAAGACAAACATGATATAGGATTATTATCTTAAGGTAGGCTCGAACCTGTCTAAAAACCCCTTTGCGTATTCATTTGATACGTCTACTAGAGGCATCCCCCATCTATTCTATAAATTCATAAAATCGTTGGCTCACCAATCGTTAATAGCTTGCACCGATCATGCGTCCTTCAACTACAGACTTGACGACCTAGCCGGTAAAGGCTGGATGAACTCGGCGATCGACATGATGAAATAAATTCTCATTTAGGTCTTGAATTCCCATCTAGCCCTAGCAGAGAACAACTCTGATAAGGGGAGATCGCGTAATGCCTAGTCACAAGAAGTATCAGACTCAGAGAGGCTTAATCCCCAGAACAAGGTGTCCCGAGATGACAACCAAATAACCAATTATCGTAGGACCTTGCCAGTAAAAGATCATCTGATCAACAACTTGCACAAGCTTGTTAATTGGCGGAGACACTCGAGGACACACGAGGTGGCATCATCCGCCCCTCGATGATTTGATCGAGGGATGTCCCGACATCGTTCAAGCTGGAGCCGATCCCCGACCCACATGGGTAAAACACCTAAGGCCATTGGAACCAAACGGAGCGCCATCAATGGATGCTTGGCCTTTTCTCCAGATCTATGAAATGTAAGTTGGTCGGCTAGGTTTCGCCTCGGGTCAATTGAGAAATACAATGGGAGCATGAATCCCGTTGAGTTCCTCAAGATGTATACCACGACCATCCAAGCGGCTGGTAGGGACCAGAAAGTAATGGAAAATTACCTCCCCACAAACCTTGAAGGGGCAGTCAGGACATGGTTGACTAATTTATCGTCGATGACAGTCTACTCGTGGGGGCAGCTTTGCAACGTGGTTCTCCCTGGTATGAAAAATGATCTTTACCATTACGAGCAGATGGAAAACGAAATGTTGCATGAGTTCATGCATTGCTTCAACAACACCTGGAACACCATCCCTAAGATCAACGACTTTGGTGTCATCTAAGCGTTCACTCAAGGGGTTAAGAGCCAGAGATGCGTTAAATACATTGCTAGAAAAGAGCTTGAGATGGTCAAAGAACTCATGATGATCATTGATAAGTTTGCCAAGGCCAAAGGCACGCTCCTCTTCGTCAAGGAAAGAAAACCCAACAGCAGTATAAGATGGTGGCCTAAGAAGTCCTCTCCATATGTTCGGTGATTCCACCTCCTACGAGTCCAAGCGGCAGTACAAGACGGTGGCTAGAGAAGTCCTGTCTCCAAGGGTCAACATGCCATTAAGTAGTCGAATGTCGAGATATCCTTCAACCAATACAATTTCCCAAAGAACTTGGTACAACCAGGCCGCTTCCCAATAGTGTCAAAGCCTATAATCAACAACTGCAGGGTCACCTGAGTGCTTATCGATGGAGAGAGTTCCCTGAACATCCTGTTTGCAGACGCACTCGAAGGGATGGAGATATCCTAATCTGCCATCAAGTCAGTTACGCAAACCTTCCATGGTATAATACCTGGATCTTAGGTCACTCCCATTGGCCAGCTATCACTACTCATTACCTTCGGGAAGCATGATAATTTCTGGACAGAAAAAATTCTTTTCGATGTAGTCGACTTCAAGATGGTGTACAATGTCATCTTGGGATGACCAACCCTAGCCAGGTTCATGGCCCCGCACATTATGCTTACTAGTGCGTGAAAATCTCAGGATGCATGAGAGTCATTACTGTTTGGGGCTGCCCAAAAGCAGGCCTACGCTATGACAAATGGAGTCTGAACATGGCTACATAGCACCAACCTAACAAGGAGATGAAAAAAATTGAGGCCTAAGGCAGTCGTGAAGTCCAATAACGAAGTCAAAGCAGTTCTTCTAGATCCAGTGGAGCCCTTTATGACCGTTTGGATTGGCTCCAACCTGGATCTCAAATAAACTCACACTCATCACCTTCCTCTAGGTAAACGCTGACGTGTTCGCATAGCTACCACCTGACATGCCTGGTATCCTTAGGAAGGTGATTGAGCACAAACTAGCTATCTGGACTGATGCAAAGCTGGTCAAGCAGAAACTCCAATGGTTTGCGCCCGATCGAAAGGAAGTTATCAAGGAAGAAATCAAAAGGCTCACCAAGGCAGGATTTATTCGAGAGCTAGATCACCTCAAATGGCTTGCCGACCCCATCATGGTCAAAAAATCAAATGGCAAGTGGTAAATGTGTGTTGACTTCACTGACCTCAACAAAGCTTGCCCTAAGGACGCTTTTTCTCTACCATGAATAGATCATATAGTCAACTCCACCTCTGGCTGCTACTATCTAAGCCTTTTCGATGCCTATTCCGGTTATCACCATATTAGCATGCATCTAGAAGACAAGAAGGAAACCTCCTTCACCACTCCGTTGGAGTCTATTGCTATATCAAGATACCATTAGAACTAAAGAATACCGGTGCCACATACCAACGGGGAATGCAGATAACACTTTATGACTAGATTGGCCGGAATGTCAAGGCCTATGTCAATTATCATGTTGTCAAAACCAAAAGCAAGGAATATCTCATCTCTGACTTGGAAGAGACGTTCAACAGCCTGCACAAGAATCGAGTCATGATGAACCTGAAGAAGTGCACGTTTGGAGTCTATGCAGGGAAGCTACTTGGTTACTTGGTATCGTACCAGGGGATTGAAGTCAACCCCGAGAAAATCAAAGCCACTGAAGAGATTCAACCCCCCAGATCAGTGAGAGTCTTTTAAGTATGCAATGACGTCATTCTCATTTTGACTAAAACAATATAGAGCTAGATATGTCTGAATCTTAGGGAGAAGTACTTCCGCAAGGTTGAGCATTTTCTTTTGTAATTTTTTTATTTTTTTAAGGCATTTTGAGGAATTTATTCATGGGTGCCTTCATAAGTCCGTCTAAGTGAATTGAGACAAGTACTCCTAATATAGTTATAGCAGGGTTTACTGACTTCGCGAATGAGTTTACCAGGTGCATGGCGGCTCTCAGCCATTTTATCTCCTGACTTAGAGACCGAGGACTTCCCTTCTTCAAGCTGCTACTACAACATGACAATTTTGAATGGTCAGAAGAGGTAGATGGGGCATTCAAAAATATGAAGTGGTATCTTTCGTCCCATTGTGCTAATCACTCCCAACCCAAATGAAGATCTTCTCTTATACATTGCAGTTGGTGGTGGAAAGAGAAGTGCCAGACAAACAATAGAAAAACCAACGATCAATGTATTACATCAGGAGAGTACTCCATTGTCCTAAATAGCACTACCCGCAAATGAAGAAGATATTGAATACTGTGCTGATGGCCTCTCGCAAGCTACAACATTATTTCTAGGCTCACAAGATCACCGTACTAGCAATATTCCCACTCGACGACATCCTACACAATAGAGACACAATCGACTGAATCGCCAAGTGGTCTACTGAGCTCGAGGAATTTGACATTCTTTTGTGCCTTGGACAATGATTAAGTCGCAAGTACTCACGAACTTTGTGGCTAAATGGAGGGAACCCGATCAACTCTAGGATGACCGTGGTGACTTATTGGATGTATGGACTCTATTCTTCGATAGATCGGTAACGCTTCAAGGCGTGGGGGCTGGGATTATACTGATCTCTCTCATGGGAGAAAGCCTACAATATGATTTGTAGATTGATTTCCCCGCTATGAATAATGTAGCCGAATATGAGGGTTTGCTTGCCGGTCTTCGAGTATCTTCTGCTCTTGATATCCACCACCTACTCTTGAAAGGGGATTCACAATTGGTGGTGAAGCAAGTCTGCAAGGAGTATTAAACCTCTGATAAGACCATGATGGAATACCTCCTGGAGGTGAGAAAGCTAGAAAAGAAATTCATCGAACTCGAGGTCAACTATATCCTAAGGAAGGATAATTGCCTCGTCGATAGTATTGCCCACATAGCATTGTCACGATCTCCAGGACAAACCAGGATGTTCATAGAGAAACTCTTGAAGCTGTTTGTGACATCATCAGATGCTACAGCTGAAGGAGTGGTGGTCTACGAGACCTATAACCAGCTCAGGGGCTCGCCAAGGATCAACGCCCCAAAAAGAGTCGCAGGGAACTCGTGGCTCAGCTCAAAAGGGAAGTTTCATAGATGGACCCAATCTGTAAGTACCTTCAATATCGAGTTGTGCCTAAAGATGATGCACTAATCGAGTAAATTTCCGATCAATCTAGGATGTACACCTTGGTGGACAGCACCCTCTGTCGAAGAGGCGCTCATAGAGTACTCATCAAATGCATCTCTCAGAAGCATGGTAGAGAACTACTCGAAGAAATCCATGGAAGGGTGTGCGGAGCTCACGCTTCCTTCCGAACCCTGGTCGGGAAGGTATTTATCATGATGCAAGCTGGTTGGTAAAAAAATGTACTAGCTGTCAATTCAACAGTAGACGCGTACATCAACCCGCTCAAGCCCTACATACGATCCCCTTATCATGGCTGTTTGTGACTTGAGGCTGGATATTCTGGGGCCCTTTTCGGTAGCGTCTAGGGATTTCAAGTTCCTATTCGTCACAGTTGACACCTTCACCTAGTGGATTGGAGCTGAGCTAGTTGGCAAAATCAGTTTGAAAGCTGCCAAGAAGTTCATCATGAAGAGTGTCATGACAAAGTTCGACGTCCCAAGTAGGATTATCACCAACAATGACACTTAGTTCTCTAGCGGGGCGTTGATCGATTACTACGAAGAACTAGACACTACATTCTGCTTTGCATCAGTGGCTCATCCACAAAGTAATGGACAGGTCGAGCGAGCAAATAGTCTAGTACTCCAAGGAGTCAAGACCTGCGTCTTCAACCGATTATCCACCTACGCTAAAGCTTAGGCTTCTAAGTTGCCTAATGTACTTTGGGCACAATCTAGCAAGGCAATGGGTGAAACGCCTTGTTTCCTAGTCTACGGGGCCGAATCAATGTTGCCCTATGAACTAAAGGTTAACTCTTCCTGTGTCGAACAATACACCGATGAGGATGAAATCTCGAGAAGATAGGATGTCAAGACCTGTCAAAATTAAATTCTAATTAATCATTATGATGATTATTTAATAAGATGAGAGCTGCCCGCACCCGTCTCTTGACAAACCACGTGCTAACCCACATCTCACCACAACAATCGTAGCCACTAATGATTAAAACAAATCTAATTCTGATAGTCCCGATATGTGTGATTTGGTAATTCCCATAAAAGCTATTACCCACACATACCTTTACAATATGAGTATCACAACATAGCAACAAACTAGGGTTCAAAGATTACAAGTTGATACATTAAACAAAAACAAACATACAAACATCGTAGCGGAAGACACATATAACAAAATAAAGAACCGGTGGAGCCATTGACCACAAGGCAACCAACCGGGGCTGGGTAGTATAACGACTGCTCGCCACCACATCACTTCTGGTGAGATTAAAGTAGCTGGCACCTAACTTCACCTGAAAAGAAAATAAGCAGCGTGAGTACGAAGGTACTCGCAAGGCTTAATCTATATTGGGTATATATAGATAACCTGACTCCAAGGATTATGTATTTGGATGTTAGCAAGAATACGGTCACATGGTTAAGTGAATTGATGCAAAGCACAATTTGACATAAACAGGTGAGCAACTATACTATATCAAAAGTATCATTCTAAACCATAACCACCAACATAAACATAGATATAACTAAAACCATAATGTACATAGGTGTGAATAGAACCATCTCAGCATATTCACCACATCATCCCAAATTCGAAACTCTACGACCGATGTGGATGGATAAAAATATGCTCATGACCGAGAGCACAGCAATTCAAATTCATTTTTCACCTTGCAAGGGGATGCTCCTTTACCCACACGACTTGAGGACCATACGGCTCATATGACCACTCATGTCCACACAAGGGGGTACTCATGTCAACCTTTCTCATACCCGAAACTACCCACTTGCACATGCCTCTATGGCACCAGGATTACCGCAAGCGTATCCCGGACACCTTCGGCTCCTTGCCACATTGCTTCTCCTATTCTTTTTCAATTATGCGTCATAGGGACGCACTGCAAGCGTTAGCACGGCGTATGATATTCGACTTATCTTACCATTAGATTGACATGTGGTGAGCACAGAAAGTGCTAAAGCCAACGACACCAACAGACGGTGCTTAAACAAAGCAAGCGGTCTATGACATCCGGGTTCCTCTCCTGACCTACCCCGAGGAACTCCACATCGGGGCAAGAGAAAACACCCCTAACACCACCCACATCTCGCCTCATCCACACTACTCGTCCAACCAAGATCATAAACCTAACATTGTTATCATTGTGATAGTAATTAAAGCCTATGCTCATGAACGATGAATTCATTTCACTGCTGGACTTCTACCGAAGAACCTAAGCATGGTTAAGCAATTATGTTAACCTTTGAATTAGACAACATCAAGTTAAACCCCCTATTACAAGGATATGGATCATCAATATCTAAAGACTGGGGATGTAATATATCAATATAGGTTTTACCCATATAAAAACCTGATGCTGACTCAATAACATGCAAACATACATAAAGAATATGTTATCATATTAGACACATATGATCCAAATTAATGGAAGAAATATGCTTAGATGCTTGTCTTGCTGCTTAGGCGACTGTCTGATGCTACCCACACAAAATTCATAGAACCCATGTGGCTCAATGTCACCTTCAACCACACCCGTGTCACACTTTGGATCCTTGTTCACTAAAGAAGAATGTGTGTAATAATGAGTATGAATGAAGTGCAACAATGTATGCTACAATATGCATAACAACAAGCTAAAAGTGCAAGACATGTGAAATAATAGCAAACTTTGTGATCTAAATGTCTAGGCCAGAGACTCCAGGTTGAACACGGAACATCCGAGTTCCGGAACCTCCGGTTGTACTCCGGACGGGGTTCTCGGTTAGCCATTTTCGAATTAACTCAGAAGGTCCAGGCTGAGTCAGGAACCTTCAGGTTAGGACGGAATGTCCGGGTGGGGCTCCGAGTGAGGGTGCTAGTTTAAATTCCTGCAAATTACCTGGACCCTCCTAGTTTAACCGGAATATCTAGGTTGGGCAGACTTGAACTTCTCGACAGTTTTCCATGGCCGATTCAGCTCACATGTTGAATCTATCCTACATAGACATGGATATACACTATACAAAGGTTTATAGACCCAAAATGCACTCCAAACCCTAACAATTTCTGAGGACAATTCAGGAGGGGTTTCACTGGGCTACCTAGAACCTCCAGTTCTACTCGAACTATTCGGGTTGCTGTAGCAAGCATTTCTTCATGGGAAGAAATGGCCGATTTGATTTGTGAGCCTCTCCAATAAAAAAGGAAACATGTTTGAGATAGTTCTTATAGCCTAGACATCACTTACCAAGCTAGCAACACAATTTCTGACTCAAATCCCACCCAAATCCTCAAATTCATTCCAAAGCTCAAGAACATAAGGTGCTTCACAACTTTGCAACCGAAGCTCTAAACTCGGATTTCAACCAACCAAACCACATATTCTTGTAATGGGAGCCTAGGAGACTCACCCAAGATACTTTGCCGAGATTGGTGACCGTCGGTGGAAGGTGGAAAAGCTTGGGAAGAGGAAGAACATCGGTACTCCTCATGTTTCAACCAAGAACACCAAAAGACATCAAAACCGTCTTGAATCCTTTGGGAAAATAAAAATGAATTGGATGGATGAGGAGCTTAGGAGCTAAGGAACACATGAGTACCACATGTATACCTAGATTTGGCTTCTAGAAGGTGGATTCAAGGAAGGAAGAGAGAGAGAGAGAGAGAGAGAGAGAGAGAGAGCTTGAGGGGAGGGATAGGGGAGCTGCTCCCTTGCCTTGGCCGGTTGGAGAGAGCGTGGGGGAGTGAGGGAGAGAGAGGGAGTGGTTGGCCACCCATGTGGGCCCCACATGCTAGAGAAAGAATTCCGTTTCAACTGCGAATTTATTTCTTTTCTCCTTCGAATTACTTTCTCCCAATCGATTGACTCCGAATGAAATGCTCTAGTGTGCCAAAATAAATTACTCAAATTTAGGCACGATGCTAATGACACATGGTTAGGCTTAATCACGTGATTACAAATTTGGGACGTAACATAGGATGACCTCAAATGTTCTCGAACAAAAAAAGATGCAAGTGCAAATGATTAATCTAGGGTTTACACAATGCAATATATCAAAGGATGATTAAAAGTATCCCAATCTCAATCAAGACTCAACACTATGGACTGGAATACAAGGAGCCCCTTGACTAGGTTTAGATCTATCTAGGCTACCCTAGACCCCCCTTCCCTTGTAAACCATCTTGAAGATCAATACAAGACAAACATGACGTATGACTATTATCCTAAGGGAGGCCTAAACATGTATAAATATTTGTGTGTGACGTGTGATTTGGCTACAGGGAGTATCCCCTACTTCATTCACAAATTCGTAAGATCAATTGACAGCTGGCTCCATCCGTGGGGAATACAACCAAAGACATCGAATCCTCGACACACAACATGTCACCAATTTCATCTAAGTCTGCACCAAGAACCAGCTTCTCGGACGAGGGGTTCTATGACAACTTTACCCTCTAGACCGGTGAGGTCCTGATGATCGAGTGAGCGGAACTTAGCGACAACCTTATTGGCGATGACTCTAGTGATGAGGTAAGTCATTTTATGGATCAATGCTCCAAAGATTATGGCATCGAGCTCGAATCACTCGGTGACCAAGATGATCGCACAAGTGACTATTACTGCAAGTCAGGATTCTCCCCCGTGATTCCCAACAACATGGATTATCGAAGTACATACCCGAAGATCTCCTTCAATGACAAATCCATGATGGATATGGACTCCTCCTAACCTGGAGATTCCCCCCGAGAAGTATTCTCCATCGGAGACAGGGGCACTAGTCTGCCCAATCATGACGATAATGATCCCACAAATACATGGACCCCGTTGCTCTAGTTACAGGAAGCAACAACTAGCCTCCATTGATGACAACTACTCTGATAAAAAATCCCAATGGGATCCAGGATCTCGCGTCTCCTGACCATCGACTGGGACCCAACACTTTAGATATGCAGCCGCTTAGAGGCTCCTCCTTCTACAGGAGGTCCTCCAACAACCCCACACTACAGATCCGACTACCCCTGCTAGCAAAGACTGGATCAACTTGATGACCGACACCAAAGAAGCTATGCTTTAGGCTGAGACTTCTCATCAAGCAGTAGCAGCGAACAATTCTAATTGGGGGAAGTCTTGAGCTAACCCTTCTCACGATGATTCAGATCCAAATAGACGCAACCCTCAGAACAAGACAATCCAGGAAGTCAACTGAGCTTGTAGCCGTCGCAAGACCTCGCCGATCAGGAACCACCCCATCAATGATTTGCATGAAGTCATCGAGCACCACAGTGACCAAATTAGAGGTATCCAAACGTCGTTCGAGTAGAAGTCATAACCGGTCTCCAACCCAAGTGGATAGAACCCCTGTGGCTACCTGGATCGACAATGGTGACATCAATGGTTGCCAGGATTTCTCTCTAGATCTACTGAGGATGAACTGGCTGGCTCAGTTCTGGCCCATATCGATTGAGAAGTACAACAGGATCACCCATCCTGTTGAGTTTCTCTAGATTTACACTATAGCCATCCAAGCGACCGAGGGGGACAAAAAGGTCATGGATAACTACCTCCCCATCATAGCCCTTGAAGGTTCGGCCAGAACTTGGCTGACCAATCTACCACCGGTTACAATTTACTCGCGAGAGCAGCTCTGCGACTTGTTCTGAGCCAGAAAAATAGCAATAAGCTATCTCTGAAGTGGGAGGGTTCTTACACTGTTGTTGAATCCAATCATTCTGGGTCATATAGGTTAGCAATGGAAGATGATCAAGTCCTTAAAAACTGGTGGAATATTGACTAGCTTTAAAATTTCTATGTGTAAGTATTTAGGATATATTTTTAATATTAGTTGTCATATTACCCAAAAAGTTCAATAAAACTTTTTTCACCTTGTCTATTCGACCTTGCAACTCAATGTCTAGCAACGAGGTAAGTCGCTATTCAGCTATCTATCCCTATGTGCACACTTGTGGTTACGAAAAGATTTTTTCTACGACTACAAGGGTAGTATGATTTCTAAATTGTTTTTTTTTTCTCCTATTCAGACTGTGTATCTGAGAAAACTTCCCAGATAACTAGTCGAGGGCTTAACAGGTACTTGATATTGGAAGCTAAAAATAGCATATTGTGCATGTTTCAAATCGGATTCCAACAAGAAGTCATGTATTAAAGTCACAACTGTTGGGATTGTGAAGTTCCTTATCAATTCCTCGAGTGCCTAAAGGGCATGATGCTTTTCACTCAAGTCGAACCTAAGGCTATCCACATTATGCATCCTAAAAAGTCACTACAACTTCCCTGAACTAATTGGAAGAAAACACGTTTGAGGCCAAACACGATAAGCGATCACATGCTTTCTATGTCCTACACTCATGGAGTCTCATATTCATACATAAGCATTTTAGTTGAATGTAGAGAATTCATTAATGAGATTTCAGTTGAACTAGGGGGTTCGGGGATCTGAGTTACAACTCGAAGATGAAGTCGGTCAAAACATTTATCTTTGCTTGATGATGGGTAGTATAAAGCTACCATATATCATTATGATGTACATATCCCGATCCCCTAGGGTTTCTTGTATTCTCGGGGTATACGTCCATGCCGTGGAAGGGAATCCCTAGACATATAGTAACTACCTGCATGTACCTAGATATCTCGTAAACAGAGAAGTTTATCTTTCAGAATGACAAGAAAGGAGTCCATAGGTCACACGATGACCCCCATATATATACAGAGCCGGGGGAACATATAGAGGACAAAGCCATTCAAGCCTATAGAAGCCTCATGCTCTCGAGCATTATGTACTTCTAATCTACATTAGCAATTCAACGAGACTACAAGCAAGGAGCCCCTCGACTATGTGTAGATCTATCTAAGCTAGCCAAGACCCCTATCTAAAAAGTCTCAAAGATCAATACAAGACAAACATGTTGTAGGGTGATTATCCTAAAGGAGGCCTAAACTTGTATGAATCTCCATGTGTGACATATGATTCGGTTACAGGGAGTATCCCCTATTTCATTCACAAATTCGTAAGATTGGCAATTAACAAATCATCGACACTACCTTTATATGATGATGTTCAATATGATAACCATGGAAAATATATGTCATAATGGTATATGTGTTGTAGTTATACCATGACGTTATTTTGTGGCCAGTTAAGCTTTGTTGATGACTTGTGCGCATTCCATATTGTTATTTATATGTCTTGTACCCATGGAGTTCTGAAATATTGTAATGTTGCATCGTAAGGTGAATGTGCATCATAAAGAGAAAGCCCTCCTTTGTTTGGCTCCCAACAGTGAGGAGGAAAAGATAGGCACCTCCTCAGGATGGAAGTTATGGCCTACCTCGGTAGGGTCCCCCACGAGATGGAGGGCTTGAGGGTGTACACTGACTGGTGTACCCTCTACTATACCGGTATGAGCATGATAAAGGGGCATTCATTGCATTATTTGCATAGCATTGTATTGCACAAATGACATGTCACAACTTCTCATTGCTCGTGTGACATGAAGCAGTATTGTATTGCATGAAAGGCATGAAAGTATAATGAGGTGTGTATCATGAACATAATTGCATCATGGGTGCATTCAGGCATACGTGCATAGAATTGATGCATTGAAAATGTTGCTATATGAAACTTGGGGTTGATAACTAGTGGATGGGTGCACGAGTGTAGCAGACTAATTCACATCACCACATCCTCCTTCACTAAATGCTTGTTAATAACTAGTGGATCCCTAATTTCATAGTGAACTTTTTAATTTAGTTATCCTTAGTCGGTTCTGTCATGTGTGGTCGTCGTAATGATTATGCTGGTTGGTTGTGATTCTTTCGCTCTTATCCATGGCAGTGTTGAATCTGGTTGGGTCTAGCCGGTCATTTCTATGGGTGTGTTACCCATGTGTGTACGTGAGTGGTGCCACATACATGTATAGAATAGTCATCAGTTTTGTTTTTCCTTGTGATGTTACAAGTACGAAGGAGATGATGCTGATTTCTTCTTACTATATGGTTTATATTTATAGCATTTTAGTAGAATTGTAGCATTCTATACCTAATGCTCGGTTGGGTTGTTACACTACCTTCCACGATATAGATTAAATTCCCTCTCTTAACTTAATTGTTAAATTGTGCATATACTTTGCCTTTCACCATATGTATGCACAAATTTAGGGGGATTTTAGTATACACTATGAAGCTTCATGAATTTTGATCCATATGACTTACACATACAAAGGATCTTGATATGTGAATCTCTCCCTTATGTTCTTAATGTTTTCCCTTTTCAATCTTTGATTCCAGGGGGGGGGGGGGTTGGGACCAAAGCAAGTGAAGTAAGCTACAAACGCTATCAGGAGCACTTGCATTTTTGGTACTAAATGGAGAGAATAGATGGTCAATGAATTAAGGGAGCCTTATAGTCTTCATGACCATAAATAGGGGGACAGAAAATGAGAGAAGAAGGTAAGAGCAAAGTAAGTCATGCATATGCATAATTTTAATTTTTTTAATTCCTTCTCTTATCATGTTGTATATGCCGAGCCAAATAAGTGCTGAGGGAGCTTCGGGACCTTACCAGGAGCTATGAGTCCTGAAGGCTTAGAGTACTAACAAGATATGGAGTGGAAATATATGTGTGTCTAGCACCTCATGTTCAGTGCCCTATTACATAAATGGTTGAGGATATTTATAGCACACATCCCAACAACTCTCATACATTTTACTACATTGCCCTTTGGACCATTGAATATTCTAGTGCCACAATGGTGAATAAATGATCTAGCTAGACTAGGTAGTTACAAAGAGTACACATGTGGATGGCCCAGCTACGATGCCCACCTCTGAAGGTAGTCCAAAGGATGAAGGGACAGCTTATGGGGCTTTGCCAATTATGATGGTTACCTTCGGCCTTAGCTGAAGGTAACTGTTGCCCTTCATTAATGTCTTTCGGTGATAGGTCTACAAGCTTGACCTCCTTTGGAGCCTACCCAACAGTATCCCCTCGCAGGCGAGGTCTAACTTCAGGTGGTCGAACTGAGATCTTCAAATGTTGGCATCGGCCCTCGTCCCCCTTTAGCTGTCCAGCGGTGTCTGCCAAGAATTTACTATCACATTATGGTGTTTGTACCATCTTGGGTTGAGCCTTGGCAACATGTCTTGGGTCTTGGGCCATTTATATCGTTGGGCCTTTGTTGGGCCATGTGGCCAAAATGGGTCATTTGACACGGTCTTCGGCTCTTCGCCTTATTAGAGAATTCGAAGCCAAGAACCAGGACTTTGTATAATTATATTTATGTTTTGAAAAGCAATAAAAAATTGGAAAGTTGATACATATCTAGCTCAATTGGCCTTTATCTTTATTAGCTTCATGGGCAACATGTTGCCCCCCTCTACGTGTTAGGAATCGTTTGGAGTGAGCGAAAGAAATATTAGTTATGTTAAAATTGTCAAAGCCCTAGCGAAGTGTTATCCCCTCTTTCCTTGGACTTGTGGATGGACGACCAGTGAGTATAGATTGGCCGAAGGCTCTAAGGCGAGGCGTTATCCCCTGCCCCCCTCTTTAGACTCGGTGATGGTACCATCGTCAATTATGGGTTTGATGAAGGTTTATGTTTTTGTGCTGCTGAAAACACGGAACTGCCTCTCGAGGAGCGTGATGTTGCCACGCCTCACCTTGTGCGAAGATGCTATCGGCTAGTGGAGTTATTGCCTTAGGCACATTTTTGTTCTTCTAGGGAGCACGATGCTACAATCCTTCGGTTTAGCGATAGTGCCGTTGGTTAGCATAGACATTGCCTTAGGCGTACATTGTATCCTCTTAGGGAGAACGAAGCTATTGTGGAGGAGCTGACCAAATTGTACTTGAATTAATTAACCCATCGGCTACACACAAAAATGAGAGCTAGCACACAACCATCTTTTCATGTATCATGTGCTAACACATATTTAAATAGCAACCATAAAGGCATTAAGTCAACTAAAACGAGGACAATCCTAGTATTCCCTTATATGCATCTCGAAATGTGCTAAAGATCATGTATATAGTTAAACCACAAGACTTCCTTGCATAATATAAAGATAGAGCAATTTTAGATTACATTACAAGTCTTGAATTTATATTACAAGTCGCAAGACCAAGTGCAAATTTCTGAAGTTTAACATGAGAGCAGCTAATACACATTTTCAAGCTTCCACATTGATTTAAACATCGGCTATCCGCTGGATTACATAACATGTTCTTTCCCTAGCACTTCGACATAGAGTTAGCATCTATCAGTTGTCTGCTACTCTTGTTGTCGCTAGCATTGGTGGGGTAAAAGTAGCCAAAAACGGCACCATCACCTGCAAAACCTGAAACGTAGCACTGTGAGTACAAGGGTACTCTTAAGGTGTATATATATATATATATGTATATATATATATATATATGCAATTGTAAATGAATTAGGAAGGAAAATGGTGCAAGTCAACACTTTGCATAAATGTGATTAAACATTAATTGCAGATCTACTTACTAAGCATTTCAATAGACCTATATATACCCTAATACATGAAGGATTGCATCCTCATGAACTCATCCTACACCAATCCCATCCATACACTTATCGAATAACTCTACAATTGATCCCTGAATGTACATAAGCAAGCTCATAACCGAGAGCGCGGTTGTTCAAATAATTCTTACACCCTGCAGGAGAGTACATATTTACCCACACGACATAGGTATATTCCATTTGGTCCCATGACAACCTTTTTCAAACCCGGAATTGATCATTTGCACCCACCTCTATGGCACTAGGGGTACCACGGGCTTGTCCTGGACATTCCTGGATCCCCCACCACCTTGCTTCACCTTATCATTTTCTCTTATGCATCACAGGGTCATATGTCAAATACCGGCATGTCATAAGATAACCGGCTTATTCATACCATAGTTGAATATGTGGTAGTACGAAAAGTATTTAAGACAACATAACCAATGGTCGGTCCTTAATCAACTCAAGTAAAGCTATGGTGCCCGAGACTCCTTTCCCGAACACCCCTACCCTTCGCCCAAGTCTTGCATACCACGACCATCGACATCTCCAAACCGAACATATACATATGACGAATGACATCCTATATCGCGCGAACGATGATGACCTTCCATCGTCCTACTTCTACCGATCAACTAAACACGACTAAGCATACACTGACAAATTCGACTCTATGACCCATCATCTTGGGTAACAAGGAGTGGAAACATCAATTAGACAAGGATGGCTCATACAAATAATTTGGGTCTACCCATTTCAATCCTGACAACATTCATACTCACATGCATTTCAACATACATAGACATAACCATAATCATTTCATTCACCAAATACGAGATCAGTATGATAGATACTTGCCTTGAGCTGTGCTTCATCCTTGCTAACCACCTCAGGCTCGATCTCAGCACCACCCATGTCGCTTTCCAGTTCGATGCTTTCTAAAGAATTTAAAATGGCACATCAAATGAGTGCATATGAATGCAATGGTCAATGCAAAAAAAGTTATGGAAAATAATGAAGATGCAGTGCTCAGTTCTGCGAGTACAATACCAAAAGAATCAATCGAAAACAAGTTGTATTAATGTCCATATCATTTTTATAAGCTTAAATAGCTTAGTCACTAATAGTAAGTGAAGGCAGATAAATCAAGAAGAACATATACTTTTCCTAGATAGTGTGGATTAAAATAAGACTGGCAAAATTAGTTTCGCAATATTTGGACATCATATGAATTAATTATGAATTGATCAAGTTATAAAGCATATATCCTATTAAATAAATTCCAGAATAATTTTCGTGAGCACTAGCATTTTTAATATGCAGAACATGACCATACCAGTCCAATAAAACTGGTTTCATATTTTTACGAGCTCATATGCATTTTTATGAGCTCATGAGCTCTTATGCATTTATGACAGTGAGAGGGAGCGAGAGAGCAGAGAGCGAGAGCGAGCCGGGGGTGATGAGGCAAAACTGCCGGGATATGGCGTTGGGCATGGCCGCGTGGGCAGGCATTCTAGGCCGTGAGGTGGCGTGCCCCTGCGCATGGTCCGGAGAAGAGAGACGAGAGAGGAGGTGGCTGATTAGGAGGTCCCGCGGCCATGTATTTTCAGGATAAATTTCCTCTTCCTCTATTTTTCTGTCAATTGGACTTGCTAAAGTTTTCCAAAAATTGTCTCAATTTTTCTAGTGATAGGATAAATCATATGAAACCCATTTTTAATTTGTTCACTCATTTTCACCTTGTAAAATTTAAACTAAAAATCTTAAAATATGATTGTTTCTGAAACTTCCCTAAATAGTTAAGGGTTCAAGACAATTCCCAACAATTAGGGAAAATCACCAATATTAATGCTACTTAATGTACTAATTTCTAAAATTGATTGCAAGCCTAAGTTGTATAAAGAATTTTTCAGTTCCTTTACAATGCACCATTCTCTGTTGAATTTGTCAATTTGAATTCAAATTTCAAATGCATTCATCTTTGCTCAAAATTTAACATGATGCTCATGATGCATTTGAGTGCTCAATGACATGTAATTGCAAATTTGAGGACTGTGACAACTGCGACCCTTCATTTTGCGCGGTGGTGCCGTTGGCTAGCATAGATATTGCCTTAGGCGCATGTTTTGTTCCTTTGAGGAGCGTGATGCTGCAACCCTTCACATGCAAGATGGTGTCGTTGGCAAGCATAGATACAATCGTAGGCGTGCGTTCTATTCTTTTGGGGAGTGTAACGCTAGCTACAACCCTTTGGTCATGAGATGGTGTCGTTGTCTAGCATAGACATTGACGTGGCCGGGCTCGAAAGTTGTGATTTCTGGGGAGCATGATGCTGCAACCCTTCGCTCGTGCGATTATGCTATAGGCTTGTGCGAACATTTCCGTAGGCCAATAATGATTTTCCAAAGGGGCGATGTCGCCGTTCGTAGTCTTTGTGTGGCTTCATTTGCAGGTTGCGTGCTGCTGAAGGCGCATGTTGAGTTTTCTAGGGAGCGCGGTGCTGCCGCCCAGTTATGCAGTGTTGTCCATCGTGCTGTGTGAAGTGCTTGTAGACATGCTTCAACTTGAACACGTGCACTTCAATTTCCTTTCGTGGCTCTTTGCCACCAGAATGGCAGCCAAGGAGGTAACATGCATTTAAGTAGATAGGTTTTGCCGTACATAATATAGTAACCGCCTTCGGTAGACAAGGGATTGGAGTTCTTTTGCTTTGAAGCTCCATGTCGTACTTGCAAAGGACGTTCGCATTCAACAAATGTGACATTGGTTCTCCATCCATGGTGGCCAAGTGGTATGACCCTGGACGCTTGGATTCTCTAATGAGGAATGGTCCATCCCATTTACTCTGCAATTTGCCAACTGTCGAAGGGTTTGGGACTCGGTGAAGAATTAGGTCTCCGGGATTCAAGACCCTTGCCTTCATCTTCTTGTCATGCCATGCCTTCGTCTCCGATTGATACTTCTGGAGGTTTTCGACGGCTTGGAGTCGTGTCTCTTCAAGCGCATCTTTGCTAGAATCTTCATCACTGGATAAGGCAGAGTTGGCACGCAGTGATCCCGTTCAAGCTTCTTCCAGGTCATCGCTTCCGCGCTGTAGAGCAGTAGAAACAGAGTGAACCCAGTGGGATGCATGGCCATAGTTCATATGAACCATAAGACATTTGGGAGCTCATCGACCCACTTGCTTTTTTGCAGCACGCAGAGCCTCTTGCCAATTGTCACGAAGATGTTGCCGTTCGCACACTCAATGGCTCCGTTGGATTGTGGGTGATTGGCGGAGGCGAAGCATGTTTCCACCCTGATGCTCTCGAAATATTCCTTGAATGTAGTATAGTCGAATTGCATCATGTTGTCAAGCGTGACTTCACGTGGGGCCAAAGCGGCATACAATGTTCTTCTAGAAGAATTTTTGCACATTATATGATTTGATCTTCGCCAATGACTCGGCCTTGACCCACATGGAAATATACTCAACTGCCACCATAGCGTATTTCAGGTTGCCCGAAGCTGCCGGGAATTCTCCGATGATATCAATGCACCAGTGGGCTAGCAGCCAAATCAGTGGTATCAGTTGCGAAAGAGTCGAATGTAAATGTGATTGTCGAATCATCCATTGGCTCCTAGCACAGGTGCTTCAGCGTTGGCTGCGACAATGTTCAAGTAGAGGCCTTGGCAAAATGCCTTTCTCACTCTGCTCTTGTACAATTCTTCGTGTATTATGAAGTGGTTCCAGGCCCTTTGCTAGAGACACTTTTCTTCGGTCGTGTTTCCGGGTTCGTACTGCCCCCGAAGGTAAGCCAGGATGGGTATGCGCAGTTGTCATTAGTGACGATGCATGAATACTTCGATGTATTTCTCTAAAGCCTCAATGGCTGGCAATGTGGTAACTTCAAGAAAAACATCTTGCAGGGTTGGCGTTCCCTTGGCAGCTGCCTTCGCTGGGTTGTCTGCTTCCTTGTTTTCACCTCATGGAATGTGCTTGACGGAGAAACCGATGAAACGTCATTCCATGTTCTTTATGGCATGTAGGTACTTCGATAATTCATTGTCATGGACTTGGTATGATTTGTTGAATTGGTTTGCAATAAGCTGAGAGTCACTTTTGATGAGTGCACGCGCGAGCACTGAGTGCTTTGACCTTGTGGAGGCTGAGAATATCTTCGTAGTCAGTGGCGTGGTTGGTGGTTTGGAAAGTAGGTGTGTGGAGTAGTGTATCTTTTTCCCACTTGGTAAAGTGACTATTGCCGCTGCTCTAGCTCCGGCGAGCAACCATGCTCCATCTGTGTAAATCGTCTACACTGGGTCTGCCGGAGGTTCGGCCGGCATGCCCTTCCAGCTAGCTAGAGTCCAATCAGCCAGGAACTCGGCCACCACCTGAGACCTTATGGTGATGTGTCCTACGAAGGTGAGGGTGAACAGCGCAATTTCAGCAGCTCATTTGCCGATACAGCCCGTGGCTTCGAGATTTTCGATTGTCTCAAAGGGGTATGCAATTTGTACTGTAATATTGTGAGTTGTAAAGTAATGCTTCAATTTGCATGAAGCCATGAACACTATGTAGGCTATTTTCTCGAGCTTGGAATAATGTAGCTTTTCTTCGTACAGCGCTCCAGAGAATTAATAAATAGGGAATTGCTTTAGCTGGCCCATGGTGTCTTCCTCTTGCATCAAAATCGTGCTTACCACCGAGGACTGACCAGCGTTGTGAGATTCGTTAGGTACCGCTTTAATTCCTCGAGGGGGCGTTGTTTCTCCTCTGTCCATCGGAATGGATCTGAGCCATGAAGTGTTTTGAACAAGGGCAAGCTTTTCTCTACCAAGCGAGCGATGAAGCGGTTGAGTGCGGCCATTTTCCCCTCCAGTCATTGGGTGTCAGGCACGCTTCCGGGTTGCTCCATGTCAAGGATGGCATGAATCTTGTCGGAGTTGGCTTCGATACCTTGCTTGGAGATCATAAAGCCGAGAAGCTTGCGGAGCGCACGCCGAAGTCACAGTCTTCAACGTGTTACACTTATAGATTGCTTTTTACGATTATGTCGTGCACATATGCTACCATATTTCAGTTGTATTGGGAAGACAAGACTTTCTTTATAAGTCTAGCAAAGGTAGTGCTAGTGTTTCACAATAGGAAGGACATGCATATATAGCAATACGTGCCAGAGGGAGTGATGAAGCTAGTTCTAGCTTTGTCTTTGCATACCATCTAGACTTATGATAACCGGAGCATCGAGAAAGCTCATCATTTTGTACCCAGATGTGGAGTCCACCAGCTGGTCAATTCTTGCGGGGGTGATATTGTTCTTCGAGCATGTCTTGTTGAGATCACGGTTCACAAATGCGAGGAATATTGGTTGAACTGCGTGAAATGTGACCAATTAGAGCCATATTGTAATCCTATATCGAGCAAATTTCAAAATTTGAATTCAAAATTTTCAAATCTGAATAAAAAAATAAAAAAAATCCTAAAAACAGTAATAACAATTCTTTCTATGACAAATTTTTTAAAAAAAATATCATTTGCATCAAATTTTGTGGGAGGAAGGTTTGAAAATTAAAAAATAACAAAAAAAGAAGAAAGATCAAAATGGGCCGAATGCATAGTGCATTGGGTCCATTTCGACCCAGCTAGAGTGGATAAGGCAGAGTTGCATCTGAGGCTCTGAGTTGCATCTGTGGCAATATGCTAGTATAAAGTGAGCTTATGTGCCATGTGATTGTATTTTATGGTAATGTATGTATGATTCAACATATTTGGTAATCTATGGTGTCAATAATCTAATCTATGGAGATATTTGATGAGATAATAGTAGATGACGGTCATAGTACTATTAATATCTATTTCTTTGCTTATCAATGTTTAAAATATAGCGAAGGTCATGCCAAATTTGTTTCTTATTTTTTTCACATTCCTCCCATGTTTTTCCTTATTTTTTTCAAAATTCTTCGCATTCCAGTAGTTGGAGCAAGAGTTCGTCTTGTCCTAGCAAGTACGACGAGAGTTTCTTCTAAGGAGGAGACTCAAGCTTAGAGACGAAGTTTGAGAGGAAGGAACACCATGAATATATTGATGATAGAAAAATGTATCACTCTGGGAGGGGAGTATCACAGCGTTTGCTGTGGTGCATTTCTGTTTTTGCCGTTCTGTTGCGTTCTCTCTCCCTTTTCCCCTCCAGAGGACCATAGCCTCCTATTTATAGGGTCATATGTAGCTTGGCGTACAAGTTATCATAATATACAAATATCTGGGATTTGGCTAAATTACTGAACCTTATCCCGGATAACTACCTTCTATCCTGTCGGGAGATAAATATCCACCGTGGTAATTATCGTGGTGCCTACCCCCTAAGGGGGTGAGCCGGTCGCCAATTACGGCCCGGCGTCACACTGTCAGGGGTGTCAGGATAGCCCTCATCACGCCAGGGTGCTAGAGTGGCGCCCATCAGCCTAGGCCTTTAATGCCGGTCACTTCCTGGTAAGCAAAGCACGACCGGCACTCTCCTTTCGGCAGATCTTCCCAGGACCTGCTGACTCACCCCGCTGCCTTCGGGAAGGTGGCCCGATCATCCTGAGGCGAGGGCCTCAGGAGGCATAGAACAAGGAGGTGAAGGCGTTGGAAAGCGGGACCCCGGAGGGCCGGGACTTCGAGAAGCCAAAGCTTTGGAGGACCAAGGCTTCGGGAGGCCGTATTTTGGAAGGCTTCGGGGGGTTGAACCGGCAGAGCCAAGGGAAGGCTTCGTAGGTGCGAAGGGGTACCATGAAAGGATTTGATGATATCAGAGATTGAGCTTCTAGCAGAGGGTTCGGAGATCAAGGCTTCGGAAGGACCTGGATGGTGATCTTCAACCGTTATCCTTAGGCTGGTTTATTTTCTCCCCAACACCGATTTTACCAAGCAATTTTGCACCAAATTTGATCGCATTTTGGTTCTTCATCACATTTCGAATAATTCGGTCAAATATCGAGTAAATTGGTCAAATTATCGATGAAACTGATCGCATTTCGAGAGCTCGATTCAAACGGATTTTGCCTCGGTCAATCGAGTTTGATCGCATGAGATCATTTGAATATTTTGAATTTTTGGTTGCATTTCTTGATATTCGTGATATTCACCAGTGCGACCACCCTCGCATTTCAACCTGACCTCGCATTTGTGAACCTTGATTGAGATACGTGAAGTAGACACACATTCTCCACTTGCCATTGCTATTTTTTGATGAAGATAGGGTTAGCCAACTAGTCCATGTGCACGACTTCGCAGATCGCCTTTGCTTCCAAGAGCTTTAGGAACTCCATCTTGAGAGATTTGTGTTGTTCAGTGGACGTCTTTAGTAGCTTTTGCTTAGAGGACTTCACTTTTGGATTTACGTTGAGGTTGTGCTTGATGATGGAATAGCTTACTTTGGGCAAATCTTGTGGCGACCATGCAAAGATGTCTTCATTGCTGTGAAGGAATTAGTAGGCGAGTTTCAATGTTTATGCCATTTCAGCTCCGATTAACACCTACCTTTCTAGGTGATCTATACATAATGGTATCTATTTGGTGTCGCCTTCGAGTCGCACCTTTGGGACCCATTTGGGTGGGGTAGGTGCTTTTCCATCTAGCTCGATCTTGCCAGCATTCACCATCATGTGTATGTGTCTCTGCCCTAGAGTGTTGCCATGTTCGATGCGAGGGGCCATAGTTTGGTCCCCCCAAATAGTTATCATGCCTTTGGGGCAGTCATTTTCATGCATAAGTAATCGTGTGCAGTATCACACTGAAGAGGTTTAACATGCCTCTTTTGATGATAGCATTGTATTGATATGGGATGTCGACAACATCGAAAGTTATCTCTTCAACATTGGTTTTAGGTTGCTCTCCGAATGTTACCGAGAGGGACATTTTTCCTAATGCGTGGATTAGTTTGCCTCCGAACCCAAGAAATGGGGTTTTGGCTGGCTGTAGGCGGGTTCGGGGTATGCCCATTTGATCGAAGGCCTCAGGAAAGATAAGTTTTGTCAAACTACCTCCATCGATTAAGATATGTCACACCTCAGAGCCAGATATGTTTGCAGCAATGACAAAGGCATCTGTGTGTGGGTAGTCTAACAAGCATATCCTCTTACAAAAATGTGATGATGATGTTTGACCATCGAGAGTCTACTAATAATAGGGTGGTAGCGACGTGATTAGCGTGACAGGTGTAAGCTTGATGTTATCTTTTTATTGGAAGTCATAGTTGGAGCCCCCGGTGATAGACAACACAATGTTGTGTGTTCCACTGACATTGTGTGCTAGGCAAGAGCTGTTGTTGCTGCATTCGGTCGCAAGTATTGGGATGCCGGGGAAGGCAGAGACAAAGCTTTGAACCTTGCCTCTAGAGCCGGCCCGGTATGCATAGTTCTGTGTGGTGCGGAGGCTATGCGGGGACGCTGCAATACCGGGTGAAAGGGAGGCATTGGCGTTTGATTGGTGCATGGCGTCCAAGGTACCATGTTGATGGGAATTGCTGTGTGTAGCACCGTTCGGTTGGCTTTGTTAGCTTGGTCTTTGATGTTTTTGTAAGTAGAGATAATCACACGCACTTTCATTAATTGCTTATAAGTCACAAGAGTTTACATATATATAGCCTGCCTAGGCTAATGTGAATGCATGTCTAATGTGAACACGTGACTAATGTGAATGCATGAGCTAACCAAAGGGGCAGTCTAACACTCCCCATAGTCTAAGTGTTGTCAATGTAGATGTTCAGGCTAGATCTAAATCAGTGAAGATAGAAGTAGGTAGTCCTTTGGTGAAGATGTAAACTTACTGCGATTTAGTCGAAGATGCCGAGGATGACATGTTGCACTAGTTTTGCCAGAACCAGGTGCGTGTCAGGGACGAAGGAACATATCAATGTTGCTAGAACTGAGTGCATGGAGTGAAGGAACCATCACGTGTCAGCCATCGATGTCCAGGAAGGGTGCAGAAGCAAAAGCAGAGAAGGGCTTGATGACAATTGCAGTGCACGAAGTGGCGAGAGGGAGAAAGCCAAAACAACACGCGATGGTTGGAGCAGACAAAGCTGGGGTGAGGAGAAAAAGAAAAAAATGCATGCATGCATGCAAATGAATAGACAACAACACTGAAGGCATAGCTATGGTTGCAAAAGAAGAAATAGAGAAGCGCTCAACGATGGTTGTAGTGCACGAAGTGACGAGAGGGAGAAAGCTGAAACAACACGTGGTGGCTGGAGCCGACGACGGGCAGTGGCACTATGCCAAGAGATGGCACAATGGCAGCTGAAGAGTTCAACGTAAACCAATCTATGATTGGAAATCTGAAAAGAAAAATGTCGAACAACCGACCTGCAAGAGAAACCGATCTTATAGATCGAAAAAACTGTAATGTGCGCCGATCTGAAGGATCAATGACACAACCCCTACACTAGGGGATGCGCAGACCCCGGCGGAGATCATGGGGGTTGATCTCCCCGAGGGGGTGGAGTGGTGGAGAGTATGGCGGATGCCGCCCCATTGGAGGAGCATTGGACGATGAGGAACACAGATGCAGGACCGTGAGAGGTGGCGATGCATGGTGATGAGGACATCACCTTTTTGGATATGATCAACATTGCTAATAATCCTCAATTGTACAAGGGCCAATTACAAGAGCAAATGCGCGACAATTAAACCACCAAGTGAACTCGTTCCTCGCTGCTCATGCTTTCTTGGATAGGTTGCTACTAAATTCCTGTGATATTTTATTGCTTAGGAATATTTAAGAGGCATCACAAGCTCACCTGGATGTCATCCCTCTAAGTCCAAGTCTACTTAGACTCATAGTCGAGTCCTAGTCAGGCTACAAAGTCTACTCGAAGTCTCAAGATAACACGCCAATAAATGGGCATAACTTTCACATACAGAGTCCAATTGAGGTGCTCTTAGACTTGATGGAAAGCTTATAATGAGCCTTTTCCAATGGATCTGGTCTCACTCTTAGATTCATTAGGAATTAGTCAGAGTCATTAAAATAAGATGCTGCTTCACCGCTTTAGGCCTTATCGGGTCTTGTAAGCATGTTAGGGTTGGAGTCCAATTTGTGTACGCCTCCACGGCTGCACAATCCTAGGTTGAATTTCTCATGATCCCATATATATATACAGTAGCCATCATAGTTTAGACTCGAGTTTTGCTTAAATTATTCTGTTTTGTATAATTTCATCATATATTAGTTTGTGGAACCCAAACGTTGAGTCCTTCATTGATAATTAGCAATATTCAGATTGCATCTACCATGTTCTTCATTCTTGCAGGAAAAGCCTTCTTGACGACATTAACCGTGTTTGGCACAATTGATAGCCATGGAGTAGCAGTGTAGTTGTTGTGAGGGTTCTTATCTGTTCTGGTCGAAGCCTTTGGATCATCAACGTCGAAACTCCACCAATCGACTTATTACATTACCTTTGAAAGATCGGGCATACTCCCATCATGCAGGGCAAGCAGTGGAGAGCATAGTGGACACCGCCCCAGTGAAGGAGCACCAGACGATGAGGAACGCCGGTGTGGCTACACTAGGAGTTGCGTAGCCCCCGACAGAGATCATGGGGATTGATCTACCTGGGGTAGCACGGTGGAATGGATTTCGTGGCTAGGTTGAGGAATGAAACCCTATGATACCATGTAAGAGGAGATAATTACACGCAATTTCATTTATTGATTATAAGTCACAAGGGGTTACATATATATAGCTTGCCTAGGCTAATGTGAATGCATGTCTAATGTGAACGCATGATTAATATGAACACATGACTAATATGAATCCGTAATTTGAATACGTGAGCTAACCAAAGGGGCAGTCTAACCATTTTTCTTATACAATGATGTCGGGGAAGATTTTCATGGTATGCACGGCTCTCGCGAGACCCAACACCATGTACTGTGAAATTCATGGAGCGAGAGCTGAGCATACCATGAAAATCTTCCCCCACATCCGTGACCTCGCGTGCTACTCCGTGACCCCATGTGCCATGCTTACCTTTGCAGTTTTTGTCACAACTTCGATCGTGACTGCTTTCACTATGGTCACCATGGTATGCTTCATGTGAAGAGTGGTAGTCGTGGTTTCTTTCAACATGTGAAACTTCTTGACTACACCGAGATGTTGATGAGCCATAAGGCTTCCTATTTTGACACCTTTTATAACGGCGTTCATGAATCGTGTCCTATTCGCACTTGCTTCGATTGTCTTTGCTTTGCAGTTTGGATCCCCGTTCTGGCTTTTGCCACTTCCTTCTCTCGGAGGTAATCATCTTTAGTTTGCTCGTATTGTTCCAATTTTTTTGAGGAGTTCTTTCAAGCTTTCTGGAGGTTTAGGATTGAGGCAGGCCCAGAGAGGACCCTTTTGAAGACTATGCATTGTTGCATTGACGATGAAAACATCGCTAATGTTTCACGCTTGACACTTAATGTGATTTAAGTGCCTCACTTAGGTGCGGAGACTTTCTTTCAGGTCTTGAATGCACACATGGAGGTCGCACGATGTGATTGGCTCGGCATAATTGCCATGGAAATTGTTGAAGAGTGCCTCTCGGAATTGTTCCCATGGATACCTTCAATGGCAAGAATGATGCTTTTTGCCATGGTGATTTTGTCACCTCCGATGGACTCGATGGCCACTTTGATGCTTATGATAAATTCCCAAAGATCACTTTCACCATTGTAAAATGGTAGTCGAAGGCCAGGGAGTGGTTTGCGGCATCAACGAGAGAAACGAGACTAGGTAGACCATGCTTGACTTGAAAGGCTCGGAGGCTAAACCTGGAGACCCTGAAGTTATTGCATGTGTGTCTCTTCTAGGTGCTTTGGTGGTCATGGAGGGTTCACTTTGAAGCATTCTCAGGGTACTTGCTTGCTTCAACGTTGTGATTTCATGGCATAGGCTCTTCGTCGCCTTTCTTGCTTCGTGGCTGTGGCACGGTATTCTTCTTCCTTCGCCTAGGATTCTTCGGCCACCTGAGCACTGCGTGCCTCCATCCCATCCACTCTTGCTCGAGCATGTTGCGAAGCTCGGCAATCCCTGCTTTTGCTTGTAAGGTGGTCTCCTCTTCTTGTGCGAGATGGACTTCGATGAGTGAGGCCATCTCGGTCGCCTCCCTATGCACTTTGGGACCAATGTGGTCTTAACTCCCTGTCTCTGTGATTGTGGCTTCTGGGATTTCTTGGTTTTCTTCATGGACATCGATAGGGTCTTGTGTGTTGGCTTTTTGAGTTTGGGTAGTCTCAGAGTAGGCTGCCTTCTCCGTGTGCATGGCCTCAACTGAAACCTTTGACACATGGAGCTTCGTAGGACTCCATGACCTTTGACATAAGCGTCTTCTTCTTCGATGGCATTTTAATGGCTTCTTGATAGGATCCCCACGGTCAACGCCAACTGTTGTGGATGCGCAGCCAAACAAGTGATGAGGGAGCCTTATAACTTTACCGAGAGGTATTAGTCTCGAAGATTTAGAGGGGACCGAAGAAGATATGGTGTGGAATTATAATGGTTGTCTAGCACCTCATGTTCAGTGCCCTATTGTATCTAGGCTTGGGGGTATTTATAGCACACATCCCAACAACTCCCGAAAATTTTACTACATTTCCTTAAGGACCATGGAAATATTCTAGGGGTACAATGGTGAATACATGTCTAGCTAGACAGGGTAAATACAAAGTGTGCTGACGCGGGTGGCCCAGCTCCTGGGCCCACCTCTAAAGGTAGTAGGGACCACTTTCGGGCCTTTGCCAATTATGATGGGTTAACTGGTGCCCTTCGTGAATGTCTTCTAGTGATAGTTCTGCAAGCTTGACCTCCTTCGGAGCTTGCCCTTCGATTGTTTTCTCCCCCGAAGGTTTTATTAGTGGTCTTGGGCCTTCAGTGGACCTTCGAGGGTGTTATAGTTCATTCTCCATTTGACTCTGTCAGCTGTGGGAGAGACAAAGGGTCATTCCTCTAAGATCATGCATCCAAGCAAGTAGTCACATTTAATTCTTTTTTATCTCTCTTTGGTTTTGTTTTTATCATCAATCAACAAAACGGGGGAGATTGAAAGATCAATGACCCTAGCATATACGGTTAGCATGTTTTAGTGATTAATGTTAACATGATCAATGGAACTAACAAGGTTTGCTAGTGTACAAAGGTTTAGTCTCATGGAAGAATAAAATGGAGTTGGGGTCCAAACAACTCAAAAGGATTCACACATCCAGGTTATGAAAGAGCTTTATGAAGTACAATAACCTATAATTTAGATAAGTCACCATGGTGTTGGGAGCTTCACTTGTGTAGATCGTTTTTTTACACCCTAATACAAAGAGAGGTTTAGATTTAGTACCTTGATCTAGTGTCTTTAGGCTAGTTACCTAGTAGGTGATGCATACTAGACTTGGCTAGCTCTAATAAACCAAAGGAAGGCCCAAGATGTCCAAGAACCAAAGTCGGGACAAAAAGAGGAACAAATTGGACTTGTCACATGTATTTGGATTTGATCATATGGGTTTAATATCTACATATCAGTGGGGTTATTTAGAGCTCTTCAAATGATTTCTATAGGATCCAAGATCGTCAAAATCGACATTCAAAGCAAAAAGCTATGGCTGAAATACGGATTTAGGAATTTTGGGTCACCTCATGACATATTGGGGTCACCACAAGTTGTGGTGGCAATTGATTTTTTTTTTCAAATATGAGTCAACTTAATGTGATAATCGAAGATGTGTAGAGCTCTTCGTAAGCTTTTCACAGACACTAAGATCATCAAATCATAGTCCAGAGGAAAGAGTAATGACCCAAATATAAAAGGATAGTTTTCTGGTATGTTACAGTTGGGCAGTGCATGATGCGGTGACTTATTACAATGCACCATGATATGTTTCCAAAAAAGGCTATTTTGAGTTCTCTAACTCACCGCATGTTATGATGGGGTCATCATATAATGTGTTGACTAGAATTTGAGCTGTAATAGCTAGTTTCTCCTCTCCAACGGATAGTTTTTGGGGTTGGCTCTATAAATACCCGTTCACCGGGCCATTGAGGTTGCTAGAGCTCAAGGGAAGGTTTTACACATATTTGTAGTCCCTTAGCCACTAAGTGAAGATATTTGAAGATCAAGGAAATTATCACAAGATTAAGAACTTGATTAGTGCTAGTTTGGATCTAATGTGCATCTAACTAGGTGGTTAGCCTAGAGTTGGATCAAGTGAGTAATCCACACTTGTTACTTTTGGTGCTTGCCGACATCTCGACTATTTGGTGGAGGCATTGTCTTGCGAGACCCTCCGAAGACTGGCCCGTGCCGAAGTGGTGAAACACTACCTAAGTGAAGATGACGGTGAGCATCCGGATGTGCCTAGCAAGAGACCCATTGGCGTGTGGGGAGCTCTAAGGCCTAGAGCCACAGAGGTATCCCACTGCAGAGCTTAGCCCTTGCGAGGGGTTTAAACCTGGACTAGGGGTGAGCGGAAACTCACTGTAACCACAAGAAAAAGTCATTGTGTCAAGTTTGTGCTCTTTAACTCATTTACATTCCACATGTATTTACTGCAACATTTAATTTCACCTTTAACTTCCTTAGAATTGCCATGTGTATTTTTTTATTCAGAATCTAGGGTTCAAAACTTTGTTGCTTTAGAGTATCCATACAAATAAACCTATATCACATTTAAATAGAATTTTATTTAAGTTTATCCCTCTCCACTTAGGGCATCCGGCAAAGAGGGCCACCACGATCGATAAGTTATGTAGGGTGAGTGTTGCAGCGATGGTAAAGACTAACAGTTGCAGCTGTAGGGTGGGTAACCACAACGCGAATGTAGGTGGTTTGTTCAGGTGAGGATGGAGGCAGCACAGGCTCATAAAATAGGAGACAGAGCTCGTTGGTGGTGAGGAAGAGGGGGATAGAAATTTCACCCATTAAGGGTCTCTTTGGAACACATGATTCTCATAACATAGGAATAAGACAAATACAAGATTAGGCCTCCTTTGGAACAAGAACACATGATTCTCATAACATAGGAATAAGAAAAATACAAGATTAGGCCTCCTTTGGAACAAAGGAAAAATATAAGAATTTTGGAGGATTTGAATCCTATCAGAAACTTTCCTATGAAGCCATTTGGAACAAAAGGATTGAGCTCCTACAAATCCTATGAAATTCCTATGGAATGGCTTGCTCTATAGGAATTTTGGAATATTTGTAGCAAAAGGTTCAACCTCAAGGAAAGTTTCTCCTAAAATTCCTTTTTTTCCTGCAGTCCATTCAAAATTCTTGTGAGATTGCAAGTGCAAGGCAACTCCCATCCTATATTTTTCTATTCCCGCGTTTTGAGAATTATGTGTTCCAAAAAGACCCTTAGAGTGCCCTGTCTCCTTGAATCATTTATAATTGAAAAACACATAAAAAAATATAGGAATGACCGTTTGGATGAAGCACATAATAAATACGAGAATCAGCCGAGAGATAGACACAAAGTAAATTTTCCAATTGGACCACATGTTAGAAATCCTCCAAAATTCCTATGGAACAAGCCACTCTATAGGAATTTCACAGAAGGTTCAATCCTTTGGAATTTCATAGGAGTTCTAGAGGTTCAATCATTTGTTCACCGGATAAAGCAACTATTCATTGTTTGCCCCTAATTTTTGTAGCTTTAATTTTGTAAAATTGGTTCTTCAGTGACTAGACCACGAATCCAAAAATTATGAAATGTAATCGCTCTTGACAAATAGTACATCACAAAAACGTATGGCTTACTTGCATTGCTTGCTTTATGATACTTAATTCTCTGAAGACAGACTATGATTGCGTTCTCGCAAGAAAGCATAGGCCTGTATCACATGACGCTCCATTGCAACTGACATTTCAGTTATTATCACACAAACTAGGGTATAACAACCGCGGAACCTTGATTAACATGAACAATGGCGTATGAAATGTATCACTAAAGACCACCTTACTATTCTGCAATGGTTGGTGGTGGCGGGCTTGCCTTATTGCTAAGAGACGAAGCCGGCGAGAGGGATTTTGGAGAAGCTGGTACAATGGGGCAAGACTCCGGTACGATGATTGATGTTGAAGCTGGAGATGAACTGGCAGGTTTCAGTGTAGCTGGAGCTGCTGTGCGACTGAGGCTGGAACCAGTGCGTGGTAATACTTGTGTAGGGTATACCTCAGTGACCTCTTCGATGCCTTCATCTACATATATGACATCCTGCATAGTAAGTTGGTGGTACTCCACAATTTCTCGCAGGAATCTGTTTTCTCGAGCATATACAGAGTTCTCATGTGCCAGCCGCGCCTTCTCAGCTAATAGTGTTTCTAACTGGAGGCGGATCTGCGAAGAAATGGACGATATATGGTCAATCACAGTAGCAGGTCCACCTATGACCTCAATTCAGTTAGCCACATAAGTACTTTTGTCAACACTATCAACAAAAATTACTTTTGTGAAAACTAACACAAAATTTCTAGAAAACAATTTCGAAGAACCACGCTTTTATTTGCATAATGTTCCGCCAAACCACTTTTACGCACCACCATCATTTCTAAAGAGATTAACAAGTTGGGCCCACTAGTTGATCTCACAAAGCTATCGCGTTTCCACTCGTTTACATGGGGCTACCTGCCACGCCAGATAAGAGCTGACACATAAACATGACCGCATGTCGGGTGGGGGAAAATGGAAGTGATGATTATTACTTGTATTCAATCTTATGTTGGATCCAAGCCTTTCACTCTGCCCCATGCCCCCACACAATCACCTTGACATGCTAGCTCTTTTCTGGCATGGCAACCATACCTCCATATTAGCAAACAAAAATGGGATACGTCTGCAAGAACAACGAAGGGGCCTTGCTAGTTGGATATGATGAAAATGCCTTAAAGTCTTTTTGTGAAATGTTATGCAAAGAAAGTGTACTCTGAAACTGTTACTTAATGTGGTTTGTGATAGTTATACCATAAGGTAACATGGTTTTGTGAAATGTGCTCTTTATGGGTTTATTTTGCAATAATTAGTGAAAGTTTGACGATCATACAAGGAATAGAACCAACAAGTTTGTACAACATGTAATTAGAGCTACCAGGGTCAAAATTCTCGATGTGCATTTTGCTGAGCAGAGGCAAGAAAAGACTCTCGGAATGTATTGTCGGTTCTTGAAATTTCCTTGCAGCTTACTAGAGCGAGCATCCTAGGTACACATGGTCATACAAAGTTGCGACTCTTTTGCACAAGTCTAGCTACTTTTCATGCAGTCCGTTCACCAATATGCATTATTGTGAGTAATATTTGTTAACATAAAAACCAACTATTAATACTTGAAAGGATCCAGTTGGTGGTAAACCTCTAAAGCGCCTCAATAAACTGATTTAAAAAAATTAACAAGAAGTGTGACAGGCTGACAGCAGTCAAGGGTGCAATGCAAGGAACTCTGACTTAGTGTTGACATAATGTCCTAATGATATGAACACTTCAACATCCCTTGAGTTCAAAAAGTTGGACAACGATGTTCACAAATGAAGTCTATACAATTCTAGCAAAACTTAGATGTGGATAGAGTGACCAAAAGAGTATTTTAGACATATTTCAGCAGTCAATACTTCAATACTCTAATAGATTTCTTAATTTTGTTCAAAGAAAAATACTAACCATATCATCATCTTCTGGATTGTCTCCCTTATCATAACTTTCTCGCAACATTTTATTCTCTTCTTCAAGCTGAGCACAACGTTCCTTGGCAAAAGCTAAATCTGCCTTCACAGTCTTCAGCTCACGTAATAGCAGCTTTGCTTTTGCAGCCATGGCATTCGAAACCTGTATGGGTAAAAGATGGACACATTAGAGTCATAACTGAAAAGATGGCAAAAAGAGAACCAAAGTGCAACTGTTGTCAAGCAAATGAAAATAAAGATGCTCCTTAGCCCAGCCAATCCAAAAAACATATGGCATTATTTCATACTGTGGATTCCAAAATACAAAATGGAGCACTGAAGCAACATATCTAGTGACACATATTTGCCACCTTACGTCGCGAGATGCCTTCAACTGAGTTTCATGGTCAAGTGGATTTTGAGGAAGATATATTTGAGTAAGTTTGTGGGCAGCTTCTCCTTGTGTATTTGAACAAGATTCTTTTCTTCTTATGTTCAATTTGCGTGTCTCATGAATAATGCCGGCTGTTTTATTCTCTACAATGGTCCGACCTTCCTGAAAAAGATGCCGTATATAGCATGAGTCAACAAGGAAATCTTAGGTAACAAAAGGACACATCAACCATAAATCTAACCAAACAATTATAAATAACTTAAGTGCCATTTGTTGTTGTAGAAAATAAACCAAGATGACAAATGCTCCAGATTTTGTAACCAAAAGAAAAGGAAAAGGCAAGGAATTGTCTTCCCATATATTATAGTGGGTGTGCAATTTTTTACCAACTAGCAATGCAGATGCATGAGTCCACAAAAAAACCTGACGTGACCAAAGGATACATCAGCCATAAATGTAATCAAGCAATCATAAACAACAACTTTAATGCCACTTGCTGCTGTAGGAAATAGACCAACATTGTAAATGCTTCAGATTATCTAAGTTATAAGCAAAATAAAAGGAGGAATTTCCTTTCCCATATAATATACTGTATATGCAATACTTTATCAACTAATCTCGGAATAACATTGAATGTAAAACATAGAATTGACATTGACAGATCTACGTTCAGGTTATCCTTTAAGTAAAAGAAGAAGAAGAATATATACAGCAACTTACTTCAAGTGCACTTTTTATTGTGCCTCCAATATAGTTAAGGGAGGAAGTTATAGCCTCAGATCTCTTCTGAGATGGAGACGTCCCAGATTTCCATGTCTCTCCTGGCGGCTGTTGTGAACATTGATGCTGCAGCATCATGAAAAATGTCAGTGATTCTGCAGCATCATGAAAAAGTCAGTGTTTCACATGAACATCTTAAAGTGAACTAAATATAACCATTATGCCAGTTAATATCGGAACGATGATTTACAGGGTTCCCATTGTTTTATCTACAAACAAATATTTCCTAACCATAATGATAGAATAGAAACACAGATGATGAAGCCTGCCAGTCTAAAGCTTCTAGCAGAGATCAAAAGTTCAGACTGTACTGCTATCTATTCAAGTAACGATCGGTACTTTAAATGACTTCAATCTTCTTGAACCAAAGAGTTTGATTTGAATTTAGTACCCAACAGTTCAATTAAGGTAGAAGATAATGGCAGGAGGATTGCAGATCCCACCTTGAAACCAACTGACGCACCATCTCTTGGTGGCTCCTGCCTCGTAGGTGATTCATATTGCCCAGGGGAGCCATCCTCATCGAGAAATGACTTTGCTTTCCGTGCAAGCGCGCCCCAGAATCCGTACTTGGCCTCGTTCAAGCTCTTCATGGATGCATATTCATAAACTGAAGAATCCTACACCCAGAGCAAAACACATCGATTCTAAACACTAGATAAACAATCTCACCCGCTTCAGGGAGCCCCAAGACAAGAATAGCAGCAATCCAACGACGAACTGGAGAAGTCAAGCTTCACGAGTTCACCAGCAATCGATGAATCCTACTCGAATTAGATGGTCACTACGTTTAAACACGGAATGATCCGTCACGTAACCGAACCGCCAATCAAGAATCCCCAACTAGGCGGTGGCCGCTGACGGGACCCAGATCCGCGCACGAACCTCGACGCATCTAGAGGCGAAACCGCAGAGGCATCGGCGAGAGGCGGGTCGTGGCTCACCGGGGACGGGGTGGAGACGGAGGGCTCGTGGTGGCTCCGGCGGGCGGCCGCCGAGGCTGAGGAGGAGTAGGCGGAGGCGAGGGAGGAGGCGTCGCGGTGGGCGGCGGAGGCGCGCATGGCCTGCGCGGCGAGCGAGTCCTGCGGCGGCGGGGATGCGGGGCCCACGGACGGCGGGTGGTGGAGTTCGAAGGAGGGCGGCGGCTGGGCCTGGGGATAGGGCTTCCGGCGGTAGGCCATCGCGGTGGCAAGGCACGTTGGTCGTCGTCGGTGCAACTTCCGACGGGATCGCGGGGCGCGCCCTTTTGTATTCAGCGGCGCGGTGAGATGGGTTCGGCGAGGTGGGGGGTGGAGGAGTTGCGTTGTTCGATCCGACCGAGGCGCAACAATTGGTTCACGTGGCCACTCGCGCTCGCACGCAGTAACACGCTGCCACCGGAGTCGCAGTGCTCTAGCTTTTTCTTTCTTTTATCCTCCTCCTCTTTCCTCGACGGAGGACAAACGCCGGACAGATATTCAAATTTCAGGTAGCTTTGTTTCGTTGGTACAGGTATGTGATGGTGCTGAAATGTTGTTTGGTTTAATAAACAGTATTAACTCATTCAGAATAAATGATATAGATTTTTAAAATATTCTATTAAAATATTGAACCATCTCATACGAGAAAATTAATAGAACGACCTCTTCCAGACTATGTCAGCACATATGATTATATATACTTTATGATGACCATTGAGAATTAAGAATAATTAATTATATATTAGTTATAATAATATATTATTACTTATAAGTGTAATTAATACTACCAGTGATATGTTAAATTATAATTAATTATAAGAGTAATGGGGTCATCAAAATGGATTGTGCTAGAACCATGGGCTCTTCACCTACACAATAGTAGTAGTGTTACATAGGGTTTTCCAAAGATCATACGAGTCACAGTACCCAGCTGAAAGTACACTAGAGTCACATGGATATACATCAGCTTATAGCTAGCTGAATTATTGATTTGCATGCAGTAAGTATATACTCGCTCGATTTCTTTTTATAAGGCGTGTTAATTATTGAATATCTAACTATAGAGTATATACATATAAGAGTATACTATATAGATGGGTATGCCGTGCATACTTAATAACTTCAAATATTATGGAATCAAATTCGCGGCACCGGATACGCCCGAGTAAAAAATGTATATACTAGGAAGGTCTCGATTGCTTACCCAACTCGACAAGACTAATATCCAGGACCGATTTATCTACTTGGACTACAAGAAAAAAAACTCCCTATCGACTACGACTGGATAGGAGGCGGTACATCACCCTTATATAAGGAGGGACCTAGACCCCTAGGGGAGGCTCTTTTTTCTCTCGGTTATTGGAGGCAGGTATCAAGACCTTAGCACGGAAGGAACTTAGCGACTTTAGCTCTAAGTTAGACGAGATTCGATCTACTCCTTGTAATATGTTAGTCACATTATCTGTACTCGAGTGAATTCATACTGTGAGGGATTGGTGGCGTTCTAAGAGGGGGGTGAATTAGGACATTTAGAACTATTTCAGCTCTAAAAATAACACAAGATAAACCTATATCAATTTCTATGTAAATGTGCTCTAGGTTTATCTAGTATGAGCTTGCAACCTACCTAAGAAGGTAAATTGCAAGTAAGTAAATGCGGAAATGTAAATAAAGTAGAGAGAGAAAACTCGGCACAAGGACTTTTTCTCGTGGTATCGATGGCATGAATGTCACCCCTAGTCCACGTTGGAGCTACACAAAGGATATGCTCCTGATCGGCACCTGATTACGGCCTTTGAGCCACCAAGTCACAAAGACAAGGTCTTCACTCGGATGAGCCACCAAGCCACCAAGGCAAGGTCTCACCACTAGCCTCTCTTCCGGTTCCTTGCCGTCATGATCACTTCAGAGCTTGAGCTACAAAGGCAAGGGTCTCCGCGTACCTGCACAATCGTCTTGCCATCGCTCCACACCAAATCGGAGGTTCAACAAGCTTGCCGGCGAGTCACCAAGACTCCAAGGTGCCGACATATGAAAAGGTACACTATTGGATCACTCCTTGATCCACTCTCTAGGCAGCAATCACCTAGCAACTCACTCTCTAGGTCTATAAGCACTAATCACTCACTAATCTTGTGCTTAATCGCCTTGGATGATCACTTTAAGCACTTTAGTGGCTTGGATATCTTCTAGGTGTATATGAACTTCTTTGGACTCCAGCACACTCAATGACTGAGTGGATGGGTATTTATAGCCTCAAACTCGCGCAATAGCCATTAACCTAATGGCTCTAGAAAGTTGTTAACATCGGATGATCCGGTGAGAACAGTAGTACTAACATCTGATCATCCGGTAAGTATACTCTCACAAACTAGCTGTTGGAACCCCACTCAAACCTCTGTGAACACCAGATACTCCGATGTATACTCCACCTTCATCACCGGACTTTCCAGTGAGTCTACCTTAGCCATCCGAGCCAATATCTTCTCTGTGTAAATTGCTCTGGTGTATTCTCTGGTGCACATCACTTCATCACCGAACCATCCGGTGCGTTATCCTCAGCCAGCTAAGACAATGCAACCCTCTCTGAAAATACGCTCTAGTGTACAAATCTTCAGAGCACCGGACCTTCCGGTGAGGTCACTGCATTCTCCCCTTTGTCAACAATGCTGCGGTGCATTCCTCCTCTGAGTTCAAATCAATCACCGGACTATCCGACAGGGTCTTCTTCTTCTTCGTCTTTGTATTGTTCATTGTCCGGTGCACTTCTCTTCATCACCGGACCTTCTGACGTGTTGACCTTTGATCTTCAACAGCTGCAACCTTCTCTGGTGGAAATGCTCCAGTGTGTATCCTCCTCTGAGCACCGGATCATCCGATGAGGTCAAAGGCTTCTGGACACAATGCTCTGGTGTGTTCAACCATGTGAACACTAGACCATCCGGTGAAGTTATTTCTCCTGAAACTTTTTCCAACTCAACCAAACTTTGTCCCGGCTTCAGTGGCTTCTTCATGTATTACATCTATGAGACTTACTAACATTTATTTTTGACAAACATGTTAGTCCTAATGACTATATTGTCATTAATCATCAAAATCACAATCATAGTCTAATAGAACCATTTTCGCTACACATACACATAATCATCCACACAGGACATAGGGTATTACTCTAACTAGAGGCCAGACCTGTATACATCGTGTGTGCCTCGCTTTATGCTCAATCTTTGATTAACGAAGGTAACCCTGTTATTTCCAGACACATTGTCAGGAACACATCCTCGACAGTTGGCACACCAGGTAGTGGTATTCTACTTTTTAGAATCGACTATGTCTCGAGTGCACATCGGCACTGGATTCTTCGACGTTAGTTTCTACTACCACTTCAGGTTAACAGCGATCACCCTTAGCCAGATGGGAGATCGCATTCGGAACTATGATCTTCCGCTGGGACCATCAAGGTGAACGGATCCGCACCGGTATTATCGAGTCCAAGCAATTGGACGCATACCGTAAGGTGGGACATCTCGAGTGGGATCCCAATGAGCCTAATGTTCTCGTTCTCCAGTGCATGGACACCGACAACGACAAGGGTGGCGACGACGACTCCGTCAACAGCCAGAGCAGTTGAACAGATCGATTCGTGTTCATTGCTAGAGGAGCCGATATCCCACCTGCTGACCTAATGACGGTAGATCCAAACACCATGGTAAACAATGGCATGGAATTTCCTGAGGATCCAGCAATGGTAACCGCTGCTCATGGTACCGACGTTGTTGGTGAAATACCGCCAGAGACATCTACAGCTAGAGCTTTACATGTCCCAAACACAACTCTCCATCAACGAACCGTGGGAGGTCGGTACCTCCTTGTCTTCAACGACATCTTTCTGGTGGGCACACCTCCACTTATAAAGGCTCAAGCATTAAGGAACGAGCTCCCTTAGGATAGCAACAGCGGAGAAGCATCATCTCGACCACAGCCAAGTCTGGGCAGCAATTGTCGGGGGAAACTCCCTGACAATGATTCCGGGGTGTATTGGACGACGGGTGTGTGATCTTTGTTCAGGGAGTGCCTACTGAAATTGTTTGTGTATGTGCAACTCAAGAACACGGAGGATTATCCAGGTTCAGGCCCCCCCTTAGAGTAATAGCCCTACATCCTGTGTATTATTTTCTTGTGGTCTCAGTTGGTTACAAATGATGTTCTTGCTCCGCCTTCTTGGCCCGAAAAATCCCTCTACAAGCCTGGTACTCCTCCCTTTATATATCAGAGGGAGAGAGGATTTACACGTGAGTCAAGATATAGACCCGGGTCTAGCAAGAGTTTCCCATCTAGGCCCATCATTACTAAGAATAGACGTATCCTACTTGCTCTATGGCACTACAGGGCCAGTCCCATCGCTCCACCACCTGCATCATCCCGATCCGCCTGAACTACCCTGTCCCGCCCCCACACGCCACCTGTGCACCTACAAAAAACCTCCTGACATGCCTGCCAGGCTGTCCTGTAGCGTTTAATGCTACGGGACGAGACATGGTAGCTATGCGCCGACCACGCCTTGGTCGACCAGAAAGAGGATCTGGGGAAGGAAAATACTCGAGTGAAAAAAAATATTTATTGTGATTAGACTATTTGAACACATACCTGCCGCGTGACCAGAGGAGACTGGTCGTGGAGTTTGCTCTTGCAATCTGGTGACTGGTCGCGTAGCTTGGTCGGAGAGCCTAGTTACGTGGTCGCTGCGTAGTCACGCAGTCATTGACTGGTCGCGCGGAGTGACCACGGTCCCAGACAAACGTGGCATACAACACCTGCTGATATTTTATTGGCGTGGGTCCACCTACGAGGGGACCCCACTATTCTTTACACCGACAGCGATGTTTTTAGCACTCTGGATGCTAATATCCAGAGAGCCCATCTAATTCTAAGATACCGTCCAAAGTTGGATCCAACAAATTCCTTAACTCCCTATGGTCAATCAGTCAGGACCCTACTCGATGTGGTCCAGATCCAAGCTGTTTGAGCGAACAATCCTAGCAACTCTAGGTGCCCTAGTCATCAAGACACCGGCTCCAGGATCCTTGGACACAAGCATCCTTAAGTCGATGGATCCCAGGTGGGAAGCTCGGGTGATCGAGCCTGAGCATCGCTTTGCAAGCCAAACTGTAACTGCCCTACCCATAGGTGTAGGAGCTAGGAAGACCTGAGGAATTGTATTCCTCACTATCGACATGATCTACATACAATGACAGACAACCACAATGAGGAATATCGCAAGGACGACCATAGTTATTACGGACGCAGATCTCCAAGACGAGATGGTTGACGTAACTCCCCTGCTCGAAGGAACATGCGTGATAGTCCCCCACCTCCTCTTGCAAAATTCGATGGAGGCTATGAAGCTTTTGTACACGAGCTTCGGTTGATACGGTGGCTTAAGAAGTTCAAGAGGGCTCGATCCGAAAGTATGACGGGAAGATCAACCTCAATGAGTGGTTATAGATCTATACCATGTTATTCAAGCAGCAGGCAACAACAACAAGGTAATGGCCAATTATCTGCTGATCGCGCTTAATGGACCTGCCAGGTCCTGGTTGTTGAACCTATCTCTTAACTCGATCCGATCGCGGGCTGAGTTGAAGGCTCAGTTCATAGCCAACTTCCAAGGCAGATTCGAGTGCCCAGGAACGGAGAACAATCTCCATCAGCTGAACCAGGGTGAGGACGAGTCACTCCGAGATTTCATTCGTTGGTTTAGTGACAGGCGTAATACAATTTTGGACATCTTCGACGAGTCAGTAAGCATCACCTTCAAGGGAGGCATTCGGGGCCCGAATCTGCTTGGGAAGATGGCTACTCAGAAGATTCACATGGTCAAAGAGCTTTTTAAGTTGGTCGACAAGTGTGCAAGGTGAGTGGAAACCTAGGTACATGCCAAGAACTCTCAATCTGGCAAGGACAAGCCCAAGTCCACGAAGAACGGGGGAAAAAGAACAAACCCAATGACAAGCGCAAGTGTCCATATACGACCATAGCCGCGGTCGACAGGAGTAAGTCACGTAACACTAAAGACAACAAAGGCTTGAGTCGAGGTGGAGGGAAGTGGTGTCCCGTTCATCGGATCAGCCAACACGACTTCGATGAATGCCATGTCATCAAAAAGAAGGTTGATAAAAAGCTCAAGGCCGTTGTTCCTGAGCATAACACCAAACAGGCCTGGCCGAACGTTAATGGTGATAAGCCCAAATTCCATGAGGCTGATCAAACTCTAGCACACATCTTCGGAGGATCCGCCACGTATGGCTCTAATAGGCAGTACAAGGTGGTCGAACGAGAGGTCAATTTGGCCCTAACTGGGGCTATTCAATACCTCAAATGGTCGAAGGTTCTGATCACCTTTCAATCAAGTTGATCATCCAGCTACAGTTCTGCACCCTGGTCGATACCCGATCATGGTTCAGTCGACTATCCTCAACATCAAAGTTTCCGAAACCTTGGTTGATAGGGGTAGTTCGCTTAACCTCATCTTCGCCAAGACCCTAGACATGATGGGGGTTCAGAGGTCTGAGCTTAAGGTGGGAGTCGAGCCTTTCCATGGCATAACACCCAACTTATCGACCATGCCCTTGCGCTAGATCGAGTTGCTGGTTACATTTGGCATGCCCGACAATTTTCGTACAGAGAAGCTTTTGAGATGGCGTACAACGTAATCCTGGGCCACCCAATGCTAGGTAAGTTTATGACAGTGGTGCACTATGCGTGCCAGATGCTCAAGATCTCAGGTCCCAAAGGGATCATAACTGTCAGGGGAGATCAGCGTGCAGCGGTCAAATGTGACAAGCAGAGCCTAGACATGGTCGAACACCTCAATTGAGCGGCAACCACTTCTAAGGGTGCAGATTCCAAGCGTCAAAAACATCAAGACACCGTTGAGATCAAGGACTCCAAGCTTGTAAGTCTTGCTGATACTTCCAAGTCCAATGATGCCGCCAAGGGTGAGACCAGCGATGATACTGATAACAAAAGGGATGATGGTGGCGTCAAGGCTATAACCCTCAACCTATCTGAACCAGCCAAGATGGTTAAGGTTGGGGCTAACCTTGACTCTAAATAGGAACTCGAGCTCATCACTTTCCTCTAGCAAACCAAGACTTGTTCACGTGGCAACTATTTGATATACCTAGAGTCCCTATGAAGGTGATTGAGCATCGACTAGCTGTTAAGCCCGACTCCAAATCCGTGGTGTAGAAGCAACGAAGATTTGCAGATGAAAAATCAAGCCATCCAGGAGGAGGTCGACAAACTCCGAAAGGTGGGCTTTATTCAAGAGGTTCGTCATCCTACATGGTTGGCGAATCCTGTCCTCATAAAGAAAGCCAATAGCAGATTGAGGATGTGCGTCAACTTCACCAACCTCAACAAAGCATGTCCCAAGGACGCTTTCCCTCTTCCTCACATCGACCAGATCATCGACTCCACGACAGGTTGTGTATTACTATGTTTTCTAGATGCCTATTCAGGGTATCACCAAATTAGCATGAGAATAGATAATGTGGAGAAAACTACTTTTACCACTCCTTTTAGTGTATTCTGCTATGTAAAGATGCATTTCGGTTTTAAAAAATGCGGGTGCTACTTATCAATTGTGTATTCAAAACTATTTACAACCCCAAATTGGGCGCAATGCAAAAGAGCATGTCGATGATATTGTAGTCAAGTCCAGAACCAAAGATACATTGATTGCCGATCTCAAGGAAACACTCGACAACCTTAGAAAGTATCGTATGATGCTTAATCCCAAACATTCGGTGTTCCTTCCATCAAGCTTCTCGAGTTCCTGGTGTCAAGTCAAGGCATTGAGGCCAATCCTGGCAAAATCGAAGCTCTAGACTAGATTTGGTTGCCTCGAACACTGAAAGAAATTCAAAAATTAACAGGATATATTGCAGCTCTTAGTCGATTCATCTCTAAGATGGGCAATCAAGGGATGCCTTTCTTCAAACTATTGGTTGAACAAGTTGTAAGCACGATCCTAGTGGTCGAATAAGAAAACCCCGAGAGAAAGACCAAGGTCCATAAACCTATTTACTATGCGAGCGAAGTCCTACATGACACTAAGCTGCGATACACATAAGTGCAGAAGTTGTTATATGCAGTCTTGATGTCTTCCCGGAAACTACGATACTATTTTCAAGCACACCAGATCACCATTGTGATGACATATTTGCTGAAGGATGTCATGTGCAATAGGGAGGCTACTGAACTAATCGCACAATGGGCAGTCGAGCTCAATGAGTTCGATGTCAGATATGTGCCATGCACAAGTGTGAAGTCGGGAGTACTAGAGGAATTTATCGCCAAACCAACAAGCATTGAAGAAATAAGGCCAAGTGTGGTCGAAGACCACTGGACGCTCTTCTTCTATGGATCGCTCACGCTTCAAGACTCGAGGGTTGGTATTGTACTTAAATCTCCAACGGGCGAAGAACTCAGGTACGTTGTTCAATTTGATTTTAAAGCTTCTAACAATGTAGCAGAATATAAAGGACTAGTAAATGAGTTCTGCATAGCTAAAGCTGTTGACATCAAAAGACTTCTCGTGAAAGGGGACTCACAACTAGTCGTAAACTAAGTACAAAGGGAGTACCAATGTTCAGACGACAACATGACAGCTTACCTGAACAAGGTGCGAAAGCTCGAGAAGAAGTTCGAAGGGTTAGAAGTAACGCATATCAGGAGGAGTGACAACTTTGGTGTAGATGAACTTACTAGACTCCCTTCTTCTTGAGCTCTGATACCCATAGGAGTATTTGTTGAGAAACTCCTCAAACCATCTGTCTCGACAGTCCGGTGAATGGATGCTATCCAACTCGACCAGTAGTTTGGTCTAGTGAGCGAGGCAGAACCCACAGACACAGATGCTGCACTACTCGAACGTGAGTCAACTTGGATGACTCTGTACCAAGCCTATCTCGAAGGTTGAGACATCCCTAATGATGATGCATCTGTAGAGAAAATTGCTTGTAAGTTCAGGCTCTATGCTATGGAAAATGGCAAGCTCTACTGAAAGGGGAGTAATAGAATCTTGATGAAGTGCATCACGCAGGAAGAGGGCAATAAAATATTGCTCAATATCCATGGAAGCATGTGTGTAATCATGTGTTTACCACACCTTGGTTGTAAAAGCTTTGAGCCAAGGATTTTATTGACTAACTGCCCTCCAGGATGCTTCTAAGCTGGTCAAAAAGTGCGAGAGCTTCCAATTTTTTGGAAGACAGACCTCTCAACCAGCCCAAGCTCTGCAAACAATTCCTCTTTCTTGGCATTTCTTCGTCTGGGGCTTGGATATCCTGGGACCGTTCCCAAGGGCCTAAGGTGGTTATAAGTTCCTATTCGTAGCTATCGACACGTTCACTAAGTGGATCGAGGCCGAACCCATGGGAAAGATAACTGCAGAAGTGGCTAAGAAGTTCATGAGGAGTATAATTACTCAATTTGGTATTCTGCATTGGATAATTATGAATAATGGTAGCTAGTTCAGAAGCGGGACCTTCATTGCATTCTGTGAAGAATTTGGCATCAAAACCTTTTTCGCCTGAGTAGCTCACCCACAAAGTAATGGTCAAGTTGAACATGCTAATGGTATAGTCTTGCAGGGCATCAAAACTCGGATCTTCGACAGGCTAAAAGCTTATTCAAAATGCTAGGTGAAAGAATTTCCGTCTGGTACTATAGGCCATTCGTACTTCGACTAACAGGGCCACCAGTGAAACTCCGTTCTTCTTAGTTTATGGAGCAGAGGCAGTGCTCCAACCTACTATAGAACAACACATCACTATCAGCTTCAAACCCCCTTTACTACCGGTTTTGGAGCTACTAGTGGGTAACAGGCAGTGATAGTCAGGGATTATTACTACCGGCTTAGGGGACCGGTAGTGAATGAGTTATCACTATCTTTCAGACGACAGTGTTTTGCCTCTCCTCCCTCCCTATGCTTCCTCTCTCTGTCCTCTCTTTATCTCCTCGATCTTTCTGCCTCTCTCCCTCTCAATATATGCATACAATGAGACATATATTTAATGTAAATCAATAATAAAGGCACCTTCATTAATACATAGTAATTCATGTCATATTCGAGTGAACACATATTACAAGTCATAGGCATCAACAAAACACATATACACATAATAGTTCTCACAGGTCACCCTCGAAAAGTCGGTCGAGTTGAGCTAATCCAGTATTCCTCTACCTCTTCCGTGATGAGGACCACATCTCCGCACGGACGGCTGATGGCTTGTGTACGTCTGGGGAAACCAGGGGATAGTGTCGCCTCTGCTCCAGGCTCGCCGGTGTGTCAAAGACATTGAAGTACAACACTTGAAGGCCACTACGGTTTGAGCCTTCAATCTCCTCCTCAATGCATTGATGGGCAACCCTCTTGTACTCATCCATAGTGCACTGACGGGCCACTCTCTCGTTCTCCTCCTCCTATACACGCTTACAAGACGCTGCTTCATGCTCCTCCACAACACACAGCTTATGGGCTAGCCTCTCATCCTCCTCCTCCTCCTGGGCATGCTTACGAGCCGCCGCTTCTGCCTCCTCCTTTGTATCATCGTTCAAAGGTTATTCTATCGAAGAGTCATCCAACGGTACCAACTCCGAAAGCAGGTCGAAGGCCACAGCAGGATCCTCTGGACCAAGTGCATTGACATGCATACAATAAGACACATATTTCATGTGAATCAATAATAAATAAACCTTCATTAATATATAGTAATTCATGTCCTTTATTAATACATAGTAATTAATATCCTTCATTAAAATGGTGTCATTTGGTGACATATAAGTTTTCTAATGCCCTTGTAGCATTCCTCCTTATCGGATACTCTCTACTAGAAGGTACATAATCATTTGAAGATCTCTAATGCATTGATGATATGATCGGTTCATGAAACTCGCTAGCGGGTTGATAACATGTTCTATGAAGAACCCGACGACCTGTTCTTGAATGACATGTATTTCTGCTGGTTATAACGCACTTGTGCGTTGTTTGGAGCGTCGCGTTTAAAGAATCAAAAGAATTAGTCCTTGAACACGTATAGAAATTGAAACGAAGGCATTGATATGTAATTTCGTACCTCAAGATCATTGAACATGACAGCGTCTCCGTCAGGGCTGAATCTGTGAATGGTCGTAAGAACATAGAACCCGTAGAGATTATTGTCGAGTGACTGCCTCATACACTTCAAGAGGAAAGGATTCGTCAATGGAATGAATTGAACCTTTTTACTCAGTAGGAAATGCAAGTCATGAATATTCTCTGCATACCAAAAAGTCGGTTTTTACATCATACTGCTTCTTGTATGGATGGTACATAACACCCTTTTTGCAGTATCTTGTGTATGCCCTGTATGTGAATATGAATACCAATTAAACTTAGATGCAATCAACATAAAGATTAAATGATCGAATTTACCTGTTTACTATGTCAATGAGGTCTCGGTAAGCCATCTTATCTCTCTTTTGTGAGTCCAAGACAATGATCTTGCTCAGTTTGGGTGGATGACAAGGAGGATCCAATGAAAACTGCAGGAACATATCACCATAACAAATTAGTACTAGAATTAAGTTGCCCATAAAAGGAGAATAGCATGGCATGCAAACACATAATCAAAGCTGTAGGGTAAGAGTACGGAGGTCTTGTGTTGGTGGTGAAGCAGACACTTCAATAAGTAGTCCTCGGTGGAATCTAGATTCGACCATATAATTTTCTGGTTGAAAGCCTATGATCAATGAATCCTACTTTATTATATAAGTCTTGTCTGCATGCTTGAATCTCCATTCTACAAAAGAGAGAAGTTCGCTATGCGATTTCAATGTACAAGATCATATAATGTGAATTACATGCATAAGTCACTTACAGAGTCCACGCTCTGATTATGGCCACATCGAGGGCATCTTCATTATACATTTCATACAAGCACTTGAACTTCACCCAGAAGCAGTCGTCCCCGTTGAGGAATGCCTGTATACCATGCTTGGACTGCTCCAAGTACCAATGATGGAATCGGTGCATTTGAGTCGTAAGTTTTCTTTCTATATCTGGTTTGACCAAAGGTTTGCCAACTCAAATGACCATAGAACATCTAACTTTGACATATTCGCTCCCACAATAAGTTGTGCTAGTTCTTCTACTATTAATCTAGAAGCAGGTAGGAAGTCCCCAATCTTCGAGCGTTCTGAATGATTGGACCTGATTTGCTCCTAGCCTACTTCTTACTGATACGTTCATAGTCAGTCGACGGCTTACTTGAAGCCTCCCCCGTCTGTTTAGCTTTGGCTATATTCATAAAAAAATTCATGGTATCTCTAGACACAACATGCTTCAATGGAGGTAGAGGAGGATGGAAATGAGCCGTGACACTAGCGTCCACAATCCTTTTGTTTTCCTTAGTAGTGAGTGAATAGACATCCTTGGGTTCCATCACCTTAGATGCACCGACTTCTTAAATGGTGTCATCCGCTTGGATGCTACAGAACCTGATCATGTTTTCCAAGCTGATGGTTGGCTTCTTGATGGTGTTGGCTTTTTGAGCGGTAAACTTCTTCGAGGTGATGGCTGAGGAGGTGGAATTCTTCTAGGAGATGGCTGACGAGAGGGAGATCTTCGAGGCGACGATGGCCCAGGGTGTCATGGAGAGTATAGGTTCTCGGGAGCTATCCCTAGTGGAAACACTATGTAGGCCTTCTCCCACACAATGAATGTGTGCTTGTTCTCTCCTAGAGTATTCGCCCCCTCTTCTGTGGGATAGTCCACCTCAACATGATGGTACTTATCAACTGTCTCGTCTACTTTGACCACGGTGTAGCCCTCCGATATCAGACGTCCATGCAAATGCTCATAGGAGCCAAGGGGATAAGCCACGCCGGAAGCCACCTTGATGGTAATGTTCCTAGCACCAATGTATAGTTCACACAGTGTCTATGCTATGATGAGGTCCACAGGATAAGTGATGGGTCAGCTCTCGGAACTCGTGGACGCACAGCTACTCCGACGACCATGAGGGCTGAAGCGCGCAACATTAGGAGACGCTGCCAGCCATTCCTTTTCACTCACAATGGTGCTCCGTTCATGCATGAGAGCTTGCTGTACTGCTTGTGCTATCTTTTCTTCTGTATATTCCCTCTCCTTTTGTAGCGCTTATTCTACTTCTCGTTCTGCATCTTGCTCTGCTTGGGATTTCTTTCGACTCTTATAACTATCGACGTCGCCTAGGAAGCCATATTTCCAACCCATCACCCCAACGCCTCGTGTGCGACCATCGTGCTCCTTGTTTCCTAGTGCAAAGGTGAGCTAATCCCTATCCCTGTCTGGCTTGAAAGAGCCTTGTGTAGACTGCTCGTGGACTTGCGTAAACTCTTTTGCAAGAGTTTGCATCACTTCTTGGTCTTTGGAGGTCGTAAAGCATAAGCTTTCATCAGACGAGTAAGAGGCACCCCTCCCAAGAAGGAAGTATGTCGACCGTTTGCTCCAACTCTCCGTCTCAGACGTGACACCTCTCTCTCATAGTTCATATAGCTATAGTTGCCACTGCCATTCTTTCCTCACGTACCCACGACTATCGACTTTGGGGGGTAGAGGTTCTTCTTCGAGTTTTCTTTGTTCACCTCACTCAACCTCTATACTTCTTTTGACAACTTGTACTCTGCAAAGGCTTACCAATGATCTTCCAGTTGCGATCATTTGCGAAAATCTGGCATTGTGCCTCTCTGCACATATGTTCTATTCAGTGTGCTTCTAATTTTTAAAAGACCCACGATCATTAGTGCCGTATGCTTAACTACTTCCATATATGTCTCTTTAGGGAAATCGAACTCCTCTAATATTTTGGGCCATAAGATGTCTTTCTTGATCGAATTAAGAACCACATATGGATCACCTTGTTCGTCAGCCCATAATCTATAGTTGGTAGGCACGTGATCCTTAACAACAATCCTATAGACTAACTTGTATGGCCCCAGAACTATCTTTGGTGTAATTGACTCCCCTAGTGGTGAGACCTCTGTGATCACAAATTGTCTTGTATGTATCTTTGAGGGACCCCAGACACGATGCCACTCCTAGGATTGCTCAGACATCTACAAATAAACAAAAAAGTATTGAGAACCTATACAATCATATGTACAACAGATGTATTTATCTACTTATGAAATACCTCATCGCTTCCACTAGCGTCTGTTTGGTCCAGGTTGAGGTAGATACTCGGGCTACCTTCTTTAATGTTTGATGGTGGCACATCTCGTTCCTGCACCTAGGCCGGATTGAAGGAGCCACCTTCCTGAGTGTTTTCCATATGATCACAATGAGAGGTTAGTGATGCCATCCCTTCCTGAAAGTTCTGCAAACGATGGTGACAAGCGGTTGAGTAATATATAGAGAGCTGAGGAAGGAAGGAGATAGAGAGAAAGTCGACGAGGGAGAGAAAGAGGCTGCCAAAATATTGTAACTAACTAGGAGGGAGTCAATAGATAGAACACAGAGAGATACAATATGACCACACTTAATAAAGAAATACATTATCACTATTCATTTATATATGTACACGACTCATAATACATAATTAAATAATACAACCCCTTTGCCACCTTAGATAAAAGAGGACAATATTGTGATTACATAATTACAACTTATAGTACATAAAACATAATTCAATACTCATAGTACATAATTAAATAATACAAAACTATTCAAATTTCTTGCAAAAAGTAAAACATGTATGAAAACAGCATTAACATCAGATTATGGAGATAATTATATACGGCTGCAAGCTCAACTGAGATAGTGAAAAGACGTGCAAGATTGCATGTGTAATAACCATCCCAGTAGAGCTTTGCACTCATATGTATGGTCTCCAATTTCATCATTTGCAAAAAGAAAAACAAGTATGAAAACAGCCTCAGAACCAAAAATCTAGTTGGCTCCAGGGCTAAACTATGCCCTGCACCCTAACTAGATATGCTCAAATTATTATTAAATGGATAAAAGCACATAATTCAACAATTAGGGTGCGCTGTGTCACCTAACCGGCCTATATGTTGTCCAAGGTCACGCTATCAATGAAATTAATTCCCAACTAAGATTGCAGTATACCACTTTCTTAAAGACTGGTAGAGCCTTATGAAAAAATGCACAGATACTGGTAGAACCTGGCTAAGATAACGCGGGAGAGAGGGGGAGCAGAGAGGTGGTGCAGGGGAGCAGCACAGATCAGAACAGAGGGAGAGGGAGAAGCAGCTGAGTGGGTAGAGAGCACAACAAGGAAGAGGGCAGATGTGAGGGAGATGGAGTAGAACAATAGAGGAGATCAGAACAGAGGAAGTGGCCTGAGAAGCAGCCGAGTGGGTAGAGAGCACAACACATCACAACAGGGAAGAGGGTAGACATGAGGGAGAGGGAATAGAACAATAGAGGAGATCAGAACAGAGAGAGTGGCCTAAGAAGCAGCCGAGTTGGTAGAGAGCACAGCACATCACAACAGGGAAGAGGGCAGACATGAGAGAGAGGGAGCAAAACAATAGAGGAGACATATATGCACAACTTTGCGATCTTAGTTACTAGCTCATATCATGTACATCATATCCAAGGCGGCAGACAGTAAAATCTTGGACAACATATAGGTTGGGCAAATGCAGCAGATAGTGCAATCTTTTTTGCATTAATAGCTCAGAGCCTGGTTTCAAACTAATAGTTCATCATCGAGCATCTCAAATTAATAGTTCATCATCGAGCATCTCAAACTAATAGTTCATCATCGAGCATCTCAAACTAACAGTTCATCATCGAGTATCTCAAACTAACAGTTCATCATCGAGCATCTAAAAATAAGAATTCATTACATATGACCTTGGAAAAAACAATGGCAAAGCATAAAATATAGATCTTGGCATCTTTGTACTCTCATAGCATCTGTTCTTATCAATTTGCATAGCATATATTCCCAAGCTTAGATAAGGAGGACATAGTGGCATACGTAGACCGAGGGGGAGGAGATGGCGGGTGACGACGATGGAGGGGGAGGAGACGGCGGTGACTGGGCGTTGCTCCTCGGCGAAGGCCTTAGGGAGAGGAATGGGTACGGCGTCAGGGTGAATCACGGGGGCGGCGTCGGGGAGGAGGACGGGGCCAATGTCGGGGGGAGGACGGGAATGGCGTCAGGGAGCAAGACAGTGACTTCATCGGGGATGAGGATGGGAATGGCATCGGGGAGGAGGACGGCGACGGCGATGTATAGGAGGACAGTGACAACATCAAGGAGGGCCAGGACAGTGGGCTCGGGGTCGTTGGTGCGGGCTCATGGTCCTTAGGCGGCGTGGGCGAGGACAAGGCGGAGGTGGTGACGCAAGGACACTGTGGGAGGCAATTCGACGAAAGGGAAAAAAATTTCTAAGTTCGAAAAGAGAACGTGGCATATCAGTTATATAGGGGTGCCCTTCACTACTGGCACACCCTATGTGCCAGCAATGAAGGGGGATTCACTGCCAGCCCATAGCGTTAGCTAGCAGTGAAACCCTCATCTTCACTGCCGGGGCTTCATTGTTGGGCCATGAAGTCATCCGACAGTGAACTCCCCCCCCCCTGTGCACACAACGAGGCAAAAAAATATTGGTTCTAAGCATAAGCGTCGAACCTGTGACGCCTGGTCTCAACTGGGACGAACAAACTAACCGCCACGCTACTCAAGTGTATTCGATTGTGATCGTACTATCTACATTTATTAACATTCTTTTGACCTCCAATCTTAATACATATTTATTTTAATTTGAACTTGCTATATAACAAAATTAAGTTTGCCATATACCTAAATTTCATGGTTAACTTTTTCTAATTTAATAAAAATAGAAAATAAATATTATTGGAACTTGCTAATTAATTAAAAAATATAATTGGAACTTCCTATATATCTTAATTTCATAGATAAATATTTTAAATCATTAAAAATTAAAAAGGAATATGCTCAGAACTATAGCTAATGTAAATCAATAGTAAAGACACATTTATTAATACATAGTAATACATAATAATTAGTATAATTTAGCTACTTTGTCTTAACGATTCACCCTTCATTATGATTACGACATATATAGGTAGGTTCGTCGGTGTCTTCCATGGGACCTAGGTCGACATCCTCTCCGAAAAGATGTAGCACGTTGAATTGATTGCAGTCTTCCTCGTTAACAACATTCTCCACTTCGACAATCCTTCTTTTTCCATGAAGAACCATGTGGCGCTCTTCCTTGTTAGTCGGGTCTGGGTCCTTTACATAGAATACTTGCATAACATCATTCGTAAGTACGAATGGTTTTTCACTATATCCAATAAGTTTTTGGTCCACTGTAGCCATATCGTACTTGTCGATCTTCATGCCCCCGGTATTTTGACCTATTGGCACCAGAAAAGAGGAACATTTAACACTCTATAGTCGAGCTCCCAGATCTCCTCTATGAATCTGTAGTAGGTCTCCCTATTTTCATTACAATCATAGGCATCTATACAGACACCGCTATTTTGGTTGACGCTCTTATTATCCTGGGCTCTCGTATAAAATGTATAGTTATTTATGTCATATCCTTGGAATGTGAGGATTGTAGTTGATGGTCTGTGAGCCGACAAATTCAACTAAGCACACTCTATCTACTTATCCATCACCTGTCTATGTAACTAGACGCTAAAATGATCTCGGTGCTCTCGTACGATCCAAATATTGAACTTTCCTGGGTTTTTGGTGCGTAGGGTGTTCTTCGACATACGGGTCCACTATAACTGATTATTGCAGAACTACGAAATGTGCTTACGTGAATAAAACATTAGTGTCGAATGAGTTTGCACCTATCGTCCCTTTCCCTTGTAGCCTCCTTTCATGATGAGATACAGACACACCAATCGATTTGAGATTCATGTAGTCGACACCAAAATTAATGACATCCTCGGTTCCCCAACCTTCGGCCATGCAGCATTCCGGCTATTTTTGGTTACGAACATATTTCTTCAGAACTTTCATAAACCTCTCAAAAGGGTATGTTTGATGCAGAAACACGGGGCCAAGAATCCATATCTCTTTCACAATTTGAACAATGTGAGATGCACCATGATATCAAAAAATAATGGAGGGAAACATGCCTCAAACTGTGATAAAGTCTCGACCATATCTTCCTGCAGCTTATCTATCTTGGTCGGATCGATGACCTTTTGTGATATCGTGTTGAAGAATTAACACAGCTTTATGATTGGGTTTTGGATATTCGAAAGCATAATACTTCTAATTGCAATTGAAAAATATTTGTGTCATCATCACATGATAATCATGAGACTTCATACCAGTTAATTTCAAATCTTTCATGTTTACTAGTCTCTTTATGTTGATGGAGTAATCGGATGGAACTTTGATTCCATGCAAGTACTTGCACATTACAATTTTCCCCGCCTTGCTCAGATTGTAGCTAACGGGACCAAGATATTTGTCGTGTCTTGTATATCTTTGGGATGTAGATCCTATCTGAGTTTCAAACATTTTAGGTCCTTCTGTACTTGGAGTATATCCTTTATTTTGCCAGGTATATCTAGTAATGTACCAATCAAGCTAAACATATTTCTTCTCAATATGCATGACATCGATTGTGTGTCGAACCATCAAATCCGGTCAGTAAGCTAAGTCATAAAAAATAGATTTCTTATTGAACATAGGAGCTCTAAGATTAGATTTCAGAATCGGTGTACTCCCGCGTCTCTTTCCAAGGATAACCCTAAGTCCCTTTATTATCTCATATGCCTGTCTCCCATTGCAATGCTTAGGAGGTGATTGACTCTCAACATTCCCATCAAAAGCTCTCCTATTACTGCGGTACAGGTGATCCTTGCGAACAAATTAACGAAGACCTAGGTACACCTTTTTTCGGCTATTCTTCAACTACAAGCTCTCTATTTCATCCAATCAATGCATGCATGCATAGTAGCCTTTTACAGTCTGGCCCGATAGGTTGCCAAGGCCTGGCCAGGCCAATCCTGGATTGTTACGAACAACTTTGCACGTAGGGTGAAGTTCTCTCTTTTATATGCATCCTATATCTGCACACCATCGTTCCATAGTATTACAAGATCTCCATTAATGGTTTTAGGTAGACATACACAAGCAAGGAGAAGGTTGTAGATACATAGAGTCATATGCCAAGTGCTATGACTACTGCTCATATTCTCAAATAGATTAATCCCATCTGTACTCAACCCAAATCTTATATTCCTTACATCTTCTGCAAAGGGCTCCTTGTGTTTCCTATCTATGTTTCTTCACTGCGTAGAATCAATGTGGTGTCTCAGCATTCCATCATCCTTGTGCTCCTTGGCGTGCCATCGTATCAGTTTTGCATGCATTTTGTTCGCGAAATAAACGCTCCATACGGGGACTATAGGAAAATACCACATCACCTTGACGGGAGGCCTTTTTTTTTCTTTCCTTCACCATCGATATCATCACCATCATGCTTGTACCGTGCTGTACCATAGACGAGACATGATTCCAAGTTTGCATGCTCTCCACGATACAACATGCAATCATTTGGACATGCATGTATTTTCTGCATTTCCAACCCCAATGGACGCACAACCTGCTTGGATTGGTATGTGTTTTATGGCAGCACATTTCCCTTTGCAAGCAATTTCTTCAAGAATAATAACAACTCTATGAAGCTTGTATCATACCACCTATTACTTGCCTTCAATTGTACAGTGAAAGCACGTTGCATAACTTTGTGTGCTCCTTCTTGTAGCTCGAGAACAACGGCATTTTAGAGTTCTCTACCATACGCTGGAACTTTTGAAACTCTCTCCCACCCTATCGTGCAACATCTGCTCCAGATCATCAATGTCGGCGTTGGCCAACATCTCCTCTAGATTATCATCGACCAACGTGTCTCCGGCAGGCTTCATATCGGTGTATTCATCAGTTGGCATATCGGTGAACAAGTCTTCGTCTTCTCTGCCAATGTATTGCCCTTCCTATACGATCTCAACTTCATCGTGCTCTGTCCAACAGGTATAGCAGGCATAAAGCCCTTTGGCATCAAGTGGGAATGCACCTGCTGAGTGACGGAAAACTGCTTCTTGTTCTCGCAATCGACGCATGGACAGCACATGTATTGAGACTCTGTATTTGACTTGTGCGCCACAACTACTACTAGGAAATACTCCACGTCGTTCTTGTACTCTGCGCTCACACGGCTCGCGTCGTACATCCATCTTCTATCCATCTACAATTATATCATTATTGTAAATCCAAATTTATAACATCTAGAAGATTTTGCAATCACCATAAAATAAGTTACCTCGTTATCTCCTACCAGCAAATGGCCCGGGTTGTGGGAGCCGCCTTTTGTATGCTTTCGCATACGCTTTCGATGAGTGTTTGTTGGTGCCATCCTAGAAATTTTCATTATTATTCAACCCTTATGTAGGACTAATTAAGTAAAAATGAAAAATAAATACGCTCATACATAAAGTTTCAATGTTGGAGCTTGCTAATTAAATAAAATATAAAAAATATAATTGGAGCTTGCTACATACCTAAATGTCATGGCTAATTTTTCTAATTCATTAAAATCAACCATAAATATGCTCATACCTAAAGTTTCTATATTGGAGCTTGCTAATTAATTAAAATATAAAAAATACAGTTGGAGCTTGCTATATACCTTAATATCATGGCTAATTTTTCTAATTCATTAAAAAAAATATGCTCATGCCTAAAGTTTCTATATTGAAGCTTGCTAATTAATTAAAATATAAAAAATATAATTGGAGCTTGCTAATTAATTAAAATATAAAAATATAATTGGAGCTTGCTATACCTTAATTTTATGGCTAATTTTTCTGATTCATTAAAAATAAAAAATAAATATACTAATACATATAGCTAATGTAAATCAATAATAAAGACACTTTCCACCATGAGCTACTAATTGAACCTTACATATTACAAATGAGATATAATTGCATCTACATTATCTTCAAACATCATGGCCATAGGTTCATCTCCATCATTTCAAAATCTAGAGCAATTTAGCAAATAAAATTCAACTAGAAATGAATTGAAGATGAAGTTACATACCTTGGAACACCTAGGGCATGAGGATTCCTCAAATTTTTGGAACTCCCAAGAACTAGGTGAGCAAAAAATGGCCACCACTGAGCAAGAAAATAGAGCTCCTCTCTATTGTGCTCAGACTTGGGGAAGGAGATGGCAAATTTTATATAGTCGAGATATCACTGTCGGCTCAAATCACCAATCAGCTGTGATGCCCTTATATCACTGCCGGTCGATGTCTTCAGCCGACAGTGATGATGGAGTTGGGCATCACTGCTGGCTCAAACCATTGGTCGGCAGTGATGACCCTTATCACTACCGGTTTATAAACCACAATGACTGATTCTTCCCACGTGGCGTATGAACCGACAGTGCTACCCTATCACTGTTGGCCCATTAGGAACCAGTAGTGATGGGGCAGCATATAAGGCCGAGTCTGTAGTAGTGTGGAAAGTTACTCGAAGGAAGGGTAAGAGCAGTTATGAGCGGACGGCATCAATTTACTCGATGAGTATCGCGATCGAGCGTCTATTCGAGCAGCTAAGTATCAACGAGCATTGCGTAGGTATCATAGTCAAAAGATTTAGCCTAGGAAACTCACTGCTGGAGATCTTGCTCTATGAAAGGTGCAGAAACAGGATTGATGCTATAAATTATCACATAAGTGGGAAGGATCGTACCCTATATAGTGATCAAAGTTACTCGACCTGGATCAATTCAGCTATCTACTCTAAATTGTGAGATACTCGAGCACTCATAGAATATCGACTAACTCTAAAAGTTTCATTCATAGAAAAGGTAAATTACAGGTAAGTCAATTACATTTAATTCGATTAACTACTTGATTACATACTTTTTCTTTTTGTTCTAACCTGCGTGGCTAGTGCAAAGTTGACGGAAAGTATTCGCCTAGCTCTTGCAAACAGTGCATGTTCCACTTCCCCTTGAACGAGTCAAGGAATCTTTTATACTCCTCCCTCGAATAGCAACTGATTGCACTGGGAACCGGACACCGGCCAGCGTAAGGGCTAGGGAAAGTGGCCGAGGCAAAGATTCTGCCCGTGCTAGAGCTACTGACCGACGCTTACAGCACTGACGGACCCTTCGTGGAATGTGGACCCGATCCAATGGTAGTTGACGGAGAAGATGTCCGCGCTATCTTCTCCACTGTGGGCTTCATCGCCGAAGACCTCATCGGTGACCTGGTTGATGATCTTGTCAAGATCACCACCATCTCCATCCCCCTTGCTCTCATTCGATTCCTCGTCATCGGAGGAAACAATGATGACCCCAAGAGGGACCATGGAGAGTGGCTTGGGGAGAGGAACCCCAAGATGCCATGGCTTCAGGCTCTATGAGCTCTTTGGAATAACGAGTAGAGGAGAAGGAAGGAGACGGGGTGAGAAACGAACGGCCTTGGGTCCCCTCTATTTATAGCTATAGGAATGGGTCACACTATGTAAACATAGCCGTCAAGATCCGAAGCGATCACATTTTCAAGATCGCCTCGATTGTGTGGTGTGTCCGACAGAAGTCGAGTCATTACCAAGATGGTATGACCTATCTAATCTTTGCAAAGAGGGATGCGATCTAATTATTGCACATCAAATTAGAGGTTGCGGTGAAAACGAGCATGAGCAGGAGTGGGTTTTTAATGCTCACCTACCCGGCTGTTTGAATACACTTGATGACCATAACATAATCTCAACCACCCGCTCGGGGCTGGAGTCATCGAGTACGTGGTCGAGAAATGGAAGTCAATTCTTATGCTCTACTCTCCACTCGATCCAACTATCGACTAGAGAGTCAGGGGCTACATCATACTTTTTCGGTGTTTTTTGCTTTACTTTCTCACCAACTTGAGAGCCAGGAGCTACATCATATAATGTCAGTGCTTATACTCTACTTCCTACTCGAATTCAGTGATGGAGCGAAGGGACAGGGGCCACGTCAAGTATAGTTTGGTGCATATGCTCTACTCTCTATCTTGATTATCATATCAAACAGAGAGTCAGGGGCTACATTGCATACTTTCGATGCTACGGCTCTACTCTTTACTCGATCCAGTCATCGAGTAGATAGTCGAGGGCTACAACACCATACACTTTCAATAACACAGGTATGTTCCTTTCTACTCTTAGATCGAGTAATCTTCTCCTTGATTAAAGAGTCGGTGGCTACATAATAATACATTACTTTTTTAAATTTTGTATATATCTTTTGCAAAAGTTTAACTGGCTTTACATCGGTTGCTTTGGATAAGAGATAGTAGAGGCATATGTTGGGTTGATGACGGTGAACTACACCTAATAAAGCATAAAGACACAAGAGATTGTCCGACATCTCACACCTAATGGCTAAAAAAGGTTATGAAGTTCTAGTTGATCCCATGTATGTTCTCTGTCGAGTTCATGTCTGTACGCTAGTCAAGCACGCAAGTCAGTGAAAGTTTGCAAAAGGTCATCATTATTTTCTTATTTTTACACTAAGTCTTTTCCTTACTCTTACGGTTGTCTCGAGTGGTTATTCGAGAGCCATGCACACTACAAGGAGAACACCCCTTTAGCAACGGATGTATGCGTTGCTAGAAGCCCTATTATGCGTTGGTACGGGCTATACCAACACATGTAGTATCCGTTGCAGGAGGGGGCGTTGCAAGGGTCTATTGCAACGCATATATATATGTTGGTAAGAGGTGCAAGTAAGTGTTGCAAGCTAGCAACGGTTATATTAATGTTGCACCAACGCATATATATGTTGCTATCTAGAACAAGCACAATACTGTTTAGATAAACAGTATATAGATTTCAGTTATTTTCTGGACTTCAGATTCCTCATGGACTAAGAAAACAATAATAGAAAACAAACCCACATGTCATGAGAGCTCTCAAAAGAATTTTTATTAACAATTTAGTATCATACATTGTACATATATTGATACACTTGTTATCATAGCTCAGCCGACTGAGCTGAAACCATCCACTAAACAATGCATACTTTTTCCCCAAAACAATAAAAAAAACATGGTCGATCTTCGGCTGTCATCAGCCATACAGCATATTTAATTTAACAAGATCTGACTTCTTCGGGTACCCATCTGCATCTCTATCTTTTGAACCGTGCATAAAGTGTTGATCAATCATCTGTAAATGCGATTTGCATATTATATGTGAGGAAACAGCGATAAGAATGACATATTGCGCTATAAGTCTGTATATTGTAGATAAGCAGGCAGTTTTTCCATCAAATTTAAAATGAAATATTGTAAAGAATATTTGTACTCTTATAGTCTGATTCAAACATAAATGAAAGAGTTCTCGCACCTGATCATTTCCCTGTATTTTACATTACATAAGGCATCTTCCCAAAGCAGAATGTTACAAGCCATAGCTTTGATCTGTTAAGCATCGGCATTTTTTCATGCAGACCCATCTGAAACTGAAGATCCACCAAAATTACAGTGGTTCCTTATACTTCACTAACAATGGTAGTATGGAAAGGAGAACAACACAATGTCTGAATGTCTCCGGTCCAATGTTCTCGTACTTTAACTGAAAGAAAAAGATAATCTTAGTAATTAGTTGCGATGATCTACACTAGAAATCATTCTCATTTGCAGATTGGAAATTAAAAATTATTATCTCCGAGGTATTTGTGCAAGCATGTCATGTAAAGTGTATGGTACAAAAGACTTTGCTCCATTATCGAGAGAACAATGCCCTTGAACTAGAGCTTCAAGTTTCCTGTGTATATATTGTCAGTAAACGTGAAGGAAATAATGTAACTTTACCATGATAGCTCTAGCAATTAATTAGAATTTTTATGATTCAGAAGGTAAAGAAATAACAGTGCATATGCTGTGCAAGACTAGGAAACTTGCAAGGCTGGAACCTGAAAGTTTTCAATGAGTTCATACAAATGTAAGATAGACTTTACATAAATAAATTTCCTCCTGAAAGCATATTTCTTAGGTTCAAGATGACACTTTACAGTCTCCAGAGCATGATATTAAAAATATTTAAGAAGCACTGAATGCTAAAGCGGTGTAATTAAAAAATTTGTACCTCAGAGAAGCATTCTATCGAACATGTGGTGGGCAGGTCTTAAATCTCGTCCATTTGTGCTGAGTATTTTCACGAACAGGTTGGTGGTAGGCAGATTATTGTACTAATCAAACAAATCAAGCAGAGGAGGGGAGGAAGGATGTAACCTTGAAGAGCATGGGAACAACGTCATGTTGCTATCAGAGTGCGACATAGCAGACGTGGAGGCCATCACGGATGGCTGTCGTCATGCTAGATTGGGTCTCTGCAGGCCACCGCGTAGAAGGCAGAAATTGTGGCAACAAATGTGATTTCCGAAATTCATTCACCAATCCATATGCACATGTAGAGGAGGGGAGGGGTAATACCTCAGGCATGGTCGTGTTCAAAGGCGAGGTGCATGCGTCTGGCAGGGTGGAGGGAATCGCAGGGGGGCGTTGATTGGAGAAGGGTTGCTACGAGGGAAACGACGGCAACGTCCATCAGATCCTGCCGCCGCTTGCCCTGTGCTCAACGCCGCTAGATCTGAAGGACCTGGCTGTGGGGTAGCGCGGCGCCTACGGGAGGAAGATGGTGTCGCAGATAGGAAGCGAGGGGCGGGCGGCGTGGAGAAGGGTGAATCCCTAATCTATCGACTATCTGCAGGAGGAGTTAACCGCAGGCCTTGCATTCGTGGGCTGACTGGGAAGTTATATTATGTGATGTACAGGTAGCAACGAATCCAAATTCCGTTGTTAGACATCCGTTGCGAGAGAGAGGGCGAGGGGCGGGCGGCGTGGAGAAGGGTGAATCCCTAATCTATCGACTATCTGCAGGAGGAGTTAACCGCATGCCTTGCATTCGTGGGCTGGCTGGGAAGTTATATTATGTGATGTACAGGTAGCAACGAATCCAAATTCCGTTGTTAGACATCCGTTGCGAGAGAGAGGTTCATGTTGCAGTGGCATATGATAATTTGTCTAGTTGAGTTTTCAGATATCAATGAATATACGATCAATAAGTCTTGAAGGTGGTCTACACGCCTACGGATCAAGATTGCACCTACTCATGCTAACTTTATTTCATCGATAAGAAAATAGTGACAATAGCATGTTAGATAGGAAAAATATCAACAATATTTCATTACAACCATCAGACAAGAATGCTACTATTCGACTAAGGAGAAAGCTTCGGTGATATCTATTTACAAAAATGCCACTTGAAATTTCTCTCAAGGGATTTTATGGTCCTAGAAATCTCGTCATGATAGGAAACTTCAAGCACATCATAATCATCCTGGTGGTAAGTCGAGTTCACTCGACGAAAGCTAAGAATTCGACCAGGATTGGTAACTCCAGGTACTGATGGTATGGCTTCAGAGGTCATGCTCAACAGAATTGATCTTTCTTTCACCCAAGGAATAACCTCCTATTTTAGTGGCTCCCAAATATCATCATCGAATGTGTGGAGGGAAACCGACATCAATGCATTATGTTTGGTTGGATCATCAATTTGCTCGCCAACCTTCAGGAAAAACACGCGAGACTCGACCAGGAGCAGTTGAGAACCACTCAGACTAGGTTGCCAGATCTTGAACTCAGACATCGATTGTTCCAATGTCGCCATAGCTCCCGATCGATCTCCTAAAGCCACTCCATCCAGAAAATTCGAAATATGCCACAAAAACTTGCCACTAGAGATTTGAAACTATCGTGGTGGTCTGTTGATAAGATAAACGTGCACTCCCTTTGTCATCTGAAGATGAAAGCATGGCATCCTCAGAACAATGATGATGAATAATTTCTTATCCTTGCACAATGCGAACCCCTCTAGGTTAACCCAGAACGCATCATAGGAAAGCGATAGGAGATTACAGAACCATCTAGTCACCAGGTTAATTACCCTATATTTGATCTGATGCCCTCTCTCGATGGCGATCAAAAGCCCATTCGAGGCCCCAATCATCTTCCAACTGTCGCTGACTAAACCTCTAAGATGAAGGTTGAAAAATGCTTCACTTCCCCTGAGGTGGACCTCCACCATGCCATCCTCATGCACGAACGGTCCTTTTAGGATCCAAGAAGCAAATTCCATTGTCCTACGCACTCCAAGCCATGAGGTGTAAACACAATGGAAGAAGGAAAGATCTTCTGGATGTCGCAGTTTGTTGGAGATAGTGTCGAGCACCCCTAAAGGCAAAGTTGCCCAGTCGAGAGTTTCCGCCACAAGATCCAAAGTGAAAGATGAAGTCTTTGAGTAGAAGGCGAATAATGGTGGATGAACTTGAAGGGCGAGACTGCAGAGGAGGCAACGAGGATAAGACAATGACGGTGAAGTTCTCCCCTTAGGTAATTAAATAGGCCTTCCTCAAGATGAGACTCGGAAATTGTTTCTGCTTTGGATAAACACTATGGCACTTCGATTGGTGTGAAAAGCAGGATGATAACGTCGTGCGAATCTCTGCACACCTGTATGCATTCTGCAAGCATTAAATTCTTCTATTTTCAAATTTCGAAAGGTTTTTTTAACTCTACTCAGAGACAGATGTCGAGAAGTCGATATTACTGACTCTTATTGAGTCTCAAGTGCGGATAACAACAGGGCGCTTGACCCAAAAGTGTTTCCACTTGATACTTGGAACAAAGAATCTTCTTATTTGATTCTTTCGACTATGAGTTCGATCTACCTTACTCGACTAGGTTTGGACTTAGCTGTACTTGAGTAGGTGCTTGTAGAAATCCTTCCTGCTGAGTAAAGTTAGGGGGCTACTGTCGAATATCTAACTATAGGGTATATACGCATAAGGAGTATATCATATATGGACAGGGTATGACATATGCATACTTAACAATTCTGAATATTATGGATCCGAATCCCCGATACCTAATACGCTCAGAATTTAAAAGGTTTATACTAGGAAGGTCTCGATTACTTATCCAACTTGAGAAGACTAGTATCTAGGACAAATCTATCTATTTGGATTAAGAGAAAAAGGGCTCTCTATCGACTACGGCTAGATATGAGACGGTACATCACTTTTATATAAGGAGGGAATCCAGACCCCCCGGGGAGGCTTTTTTTTTTCTTCTCTCGGATATTGGAAGCATGCATCGGGACATTAGCGTTGGAGGAACTCGGCGACTTTAGCTCTAGGTTAGACTAGATCCAATCTAATTATTACAATAGGTTAGTCACATTACCAGTACTCGAGTGAATACATACATATAATCACTCACACAAGACGTAGGATATTACTCTAACTAGAGGCCTGAACCTGTATACATCACGTGCGTCTCGCTTCATGCTCGATCTATGATCAACGAAGGTAACCCCGTTATTTCCGGACACATTGTTAGGAATAAATCCTCGACATTAGGATTTTAGAAAGTCTTTTGAAGTATACTTTGAGTATTAATTTCGCTTACAATAAATTATCAATTGCTATAAAATTAATATTTTATTAAAAGATATGTGAAATATGAATCTGTTGATATATCTTTTGTACACTAAACATTTACATAATTTGATTAATTATTGATCAAAATCTATGAAGTTTGATTTTTTTTTTGAATTTTTATATGTCATATATTTTGAAATGGATGGAGTAAATGTTTAGCAGCTGGATGGTCTAATTATCGTTACTGCCAAATAAATGGCTGAACATTTTACGTTTTGGACTGAGGAAGGTGATTAGACACATTCCACTGTATAGGTGATTAGACACATTCCACCGTATGTAGCGTGCAACTGGCCTGCGATAGATGATAAAAGAAGGAAAAAGCCAGAGCACTGCAGGAGAAGTGGAAGGGAAAGATAAGAAGCCCGGCTGCGGATCAAGCGGCGAGGGGCTCAAGCTATCTCCGTGAGCATTTGGGAGCTCTTTTTCAATTTTTGGTATGGAAGAGTAAAAAGAGGAGAAATAGAGGGATACGAAGAAGAAGAGTAGAGGGGATAGAAAGAAGAAGAACCTCTACTTCGGATCTATCATCGAAGAAACATATGCATATCCAGTGATGGATCTAGTCAGGCAAAAGTAGGTAGGGTGAACTTTAAAATAAAATTTAAAAAAAATATTTTAATTAAGGTAATAATTAAGCGAAGCGAACAAGTCTCCAACATCAGTCGATAAAACCATATGAACCAGCAAAATAGAAAATAACCGAAGGTAAACATATATGTAATATACAATTAAGCAAAGTAACCAAATATAACCAAAGACAATAGAAATAATTAAGTAAAGAAACTTGCAGAACCACAACCACTAATTATGTCTAGAACTAGAAGGCTTAGATAAATTCATCTTCAATATTTTTATGTCTTGAAACCTGTTCTTAATAGCAATAGAATCTATTCCTCTGAATAAATCCCGCTCAATATAACACAACATCAAGTCATTGAGTCAATCATTGTATATCCTGTTACGCAAATCAGTCTTGATGATGTTCATGGCCGAGAAGACTCTTTCAACACATGCTGTTGCAACTGGTAGTACCAATACCAACTCAATAAGGTGGTACACTAATGGAAACACAATATGTCTTTGGGTTTCTACCATCTTCATTGCTAGACTTGTAAGATCCTGACAATTAATAAAATTTTGAACTCTTCGAACATGAAGAATGAATGTTTCAAATTGATCTTTTATAATGGCACGATTGCCATTAGAGAAATCTATGTCATATATCTCCGTAAGTCTAGCAATCTTATGCACATCAAACTTAGAGAATTTGTCTCTTGGATCAAGAGAAGAAAAATATATAAGCAACTCTAAAGATAGCTCACTGAAACGATGAGTCATCTCTGTGTTAATAGCATCAAGAGCTGCATAAAAATATGTCAACACGATAATGATAGTCTTGAGTGACGCTGATTACTTTGCCTTGATTGGCCCCATCTTGGTACTGTTTCATCCATATTTGGAATTGGTATCTCCTTTTGTTCACAAAATATTTTGACTTCCGCAAACAATGGCTCCCAACCATGATTCCTCAAGTTAAGAAAACGTGCTTTCACATCAATCAGCAATGACATGGCCTCAACAATATTTTGGTCCTTTCTTTGCAAGAGTAGAGATAACTCACTTGTAATATAAATTTTTTTCAACATCATCTTCATAATGAACACAAAGTTGAAGCTCTCCATTATTGTCATCAAACCACCCACTGATATTGGATTTCGAGCATCTTCCTGCACAAGCCCTAGCACCTTTATCACTGCAACCCACATGGATTCAATACGGATTAAAGTTTTGTAATGAGAACCCCATCTAGTATCTCCAGGTCTGGCCAAGTTAGTTTCTTGATGTTTCCCTCTTCCAGAAAAAATACCACCGCTATCTAACTTGGCCAATAAATTCTCACGGTGCTTGCTAGATAATAAATCATTCCTCTTGCAAGATGCACTAGTGGTGGTCACAATCATATTAACATATTCAAAGAACTCAAGAATAGATGTGCAACTACCTACGACAGAAACGACTACCAATTACAATTGATATACAAAACAATGGACATCGAAAGCATATGGGTTCTCTTCTCTAATGAGTTTTTGAATACCATTAAATTCACCTTTCATATTCGAAACTCCATTATACCCTTGCCCTCGAACTCTAGCAATGTCCAAATCGTGTGTAGAAAGCAACTCAAACAAAGCTCCTTTCAATACATCTAATGTTATTTCTGTGACATGCTTAAGACCCAAAAATCTTTCTATAACCTTTCCTTCCTTATTCACGAATCCGCACAACACCACAAACAATTATTATAACATCACACACCTCACAATATCACAATTTAACAAATAAATAAGAGCACTAACCTCACAATCACGGCCATCTGCTCCTTGATTGATATATCGCGAGATTCATCGATAAGAATAGAGAAAAAACCATCACCATCTCTTTCTTTATCTTTTTGTTATCTCCTGTGCACAGCTCTTTGCAAGGTCCTTTTGAACTGATGGTGCAAGCATATAAATATTTTTAGGACACATCTCCTCAAATACAATCCTCACTTCCTCGTTTCTTTTTTTTTTTACCAATCAATCATCTCAAGAAATTTGCCCTTGTTCGATGAAGAAGAAGATTCATCGTGTCCACGGAATGCATGACCTTACATTAGGAGATAGCTTGCACAATCTAAAGATACAGTCAAAACGGATTTCATATTTGGCTTCTGATTCCTTGCTATGAGTCATCACCTTATATGACACACTAGCCTTATATATATATATATATATATATATATATATATATATATATATATATGGGGATAATAACGGTTACAAGTATGGATCGATGCGGATAGAACATGTGATGAGATAAATACAGAGAATTTCGGTCATGATTATTTCTTTAGATATTAAGTAAAAGCAATAACCATGTGTATCTTATATATTATGATTGTTGACCGTTCCACCTATGCAAAACTCAACTACATTGGTGATCCAATAAGCAAATTAGAAATATAGTCTCATAAAAGGAGTTATGTTGGAGTGGAGCCGAAGAAGTTACAAGCGTCTAATATGCTAGCTGAAGTTTCTATTAATTATTTAGACATACTAATGACATCAAATAAAAAAAAAAATCTCTACTAGAAAGTTATAGATCTTGTCAAGAGGTACAATTTTTTATATAAAGATTATCTTCATCTGACTATGTACGAAAAGTTATAAGCTCTGAAAGATAGGCTCATATAGTGATCAAATATTTTTTAGATATATCTAATTTTATTCTTGAATATATTATAGCTAACGAATATCTATCTCCTCATATCTGACTCCATATTTCGACACAACTATCCAAAACAGACTCTGGTATTAAAAAATATCCCGGATATCCAATTTTTTGCTCTAAAATACCATACAAATCCTTGAAGCAGTCGGTCAGTCAGCAATATCCACTACTACAAAATCAGGCTTATATATTGGTCCATTACTATCGGCTGCTAATGAACCAGCAATGATAAGGTATCACTGACAGTTCAAAAGCCGCGTGCAAAGATTCAGCGAATGTGGCTTAGGAATCGGTAGTTGTGAAGGGCATCACTACCGGCTGATGACTTGGGCCGGCAGTGATGCTTCACTACCGGGTGAAGGCACCAGCCGGCAGTGATACCTGAACTATCACTGCTGGTTCATAGCTTGTATTTTGAGCCGACAGTGATAATGTGTATCACTGCTGGCTCATAAGAAGCACCGGCAGTGATAATGGGTGAATAATGCCTGGTCAGGTGAATAGTGCCTGGTCGGTTATCATTGTCGACTCATGTTATGAACCGGCAGTGATGGGGTATCACTACCGGTGCGTAACATGAGCCGACGGTGATAATGGATGATAACTTATCTTTAAAAATTTATAATTTTTTTATACGAAGTCGGATGAGGACAAAATTTATATGAAAATTGTAGTGGAAAATTGTAGGAAACTAAATCATGTGTTACTATCATGGAATTGCTTTGACTGAAGTTGGCCTCGATGAGATCTACAACTTTGTAGTTAAAAACTTTTCATTTAAAGTCATTTAGATGTCCAAATAATCGTTTAAAGTTTCAGACAGAAGAGATCAAAAGAATTGCATATGCTACTGTTATCACAAGTACTTCTGTGGTGGGATGGTAAGAATGTATCATGCGAGCTGAGAGGTCTCAGGTTTGAGTGCCATGAATCGCATGTGCACGTATTTTATGAGAATAATCGTGTGACTTGTGACTTACGCAGGCGTGGGGTTACTCAGGTGCAAAATTTATTTATACTTTTTAGTTTTTTGGGCCAAAAAATTAATCGGGGGCAGACTGTATCACTGACGGCTGATGATTTGAGCCAGCAGTGATAGTCGCCCTTCACTGCCAGTGTCTGGGCCGATAATAATAATCTCCAACTATCACTGTCTATTACTCACTGCTGACTTTAAAACCGACATTAATGATCATTTTAGAGCTGATAGTGATAGGATTTTCTAAAGTGGTGATCGGATCCATTTTCACCTACCGAGGCAACTATAGTTAAGTGTTTTTAATGGTCAAATCATGTAACCGCTGTGCTGTGTGACATGTTAGTGTGTTCGTCCTCTACTTGCAAAAATGTTTTCTTTTCATCTACTCTAAAACAGTAGCTGAGCAAGTAATCATACCTTGATGATCAGGGGGTAGAGTACAAGTCGAGCAGGAGAGCACCACGGAGGCAATTAGTAAGTCGCAAAGATTTCGTTCAGTAACAGACATCGAAAGAGAACACATCAAGCATTGAATCGTCTATTGTCCGGCTGCAAGTCGCAAACTTGGCCACTCCTCAAGTTACCACTGACCAGACCGAGCTCGATCGGAGACGCGATTGTGAACGATCGACTCAATAATCACCGGGTTCCATCAGAATTCCCGAAGAATTAACTCAGCTGGAACGTAACTCGGCCTGCCTACCTCGTGTGAGGCCGAGGCCTCGAACAGTCGCATGCAGGACAGGACAGGGGATGACCCGAGAGATACCTTCCGCTGTTGCGCGAGATTTTCTGACAGCAACCCGCGAGCTCCGCCCGCCCAGCGAGCGAGCGGCCGCACGTACGGGTCGGAGACACGATGACACACGGGCCGGCCGAGAGCCCGAGACCAGGGCTGGCAACCGGGCAGAGGCATGATAGGGAAAGATTCTGTGCGCGATCTTTTCGGGAAGGACTGCCGGCCATGTTTAGACTCTGGGGACCGACGGTGATCTAGAACTTATACGTGTTGTTCTGCTGCTGCGGCGGCGGCGGCACGCGGGACGCGCTTTTTTCCATGATAGCTGGCCGCACGCGCGAGGGTTCAGAGCACGTTTTGTATCAATGCTACTAGCAGCTGAGCTGACAGGGCACACGGACAGGTGTACGCTGTACTGGGACTGATCTCTCTCGCTAGCTTGGGATATTTTGGGAACCTGCAGCAGAAAGAACAGCTCCCCAGCCTCCACTGTCGGTACGCTGCCTTTTTAGTAGCGCGGTTTGGCGGTCTCGTACGTGCTGCTTAGTGCTAACTGCTGGAATCTAATCTGTACCCGTTATTATTTTTTAGAATTTCACTAGAACGTTCTTGGTGTTCTCTGATGATAAAAAAAAAATCTGTCATCGAACTATGGATCTGTTGAACAATTTATGGATGTCGCAGTCTGAATAATTTTACTGGACATAAAGTTGAATCTGAACTTCTCAAGTGAAGAAATTTCTGGAATTTTGATTCTGGGGTCTTCACTTCCTTTCCACTTGATACTACTAGTCTGTTGGAGACCACATTCGGCAACTGTGTCAGAAGACCCATCTGAGGGAGGAAATTTAGAGAAGGGCCCATTTTTGTGCTGTTCCTTCCTGGGCAACAAAACTTGGTGGCGCATCTGGGGTTTACAAATGTGTTAAATCTTTGAAAACCGGTCTCTGACGATTATTACGAAAACCACGGTAACCGCATAGTAATTGATTTTTTTAATTTTGAGTTTGAACTTAATTGAAAACATATCGATTTATGAATGTAGTGTGGACCGAATTGGCAGGTAATCGTGATAACCGAGTGGTTAGCAACGATTTTGTAAACCCTAGACGCATCGCGAGATCTTGAACAAAATTTCGCTAATTCATAATAGTTTTTGAAAAGATGTTTTGTCGAGCAACAATCTCTACCGCATAGTAATATGCTCTGTGTATCAGTCATTATCTACACACTACTATAGAAACCCTCTTCACTGCCGGCTCAAAAACCTCCTATACTCAGTTTTAGAGTTAGAGTCGGCAGTGGGCAACAGGCAGTGAAGGGGATTATCACTGCCAGCTGAAGGTTTTAGCCGGCAGTGTTTTCCCTCTCCTCCCTCCTCAGTCTTCCCTCTCTTTGTCCTCTGTGTACTCCCTCTCTCTCCTCGATCTCTTCGTCTCTCTCTCAATATATGCATACAATGATACATATATTTACCGTAAATCAATAATAAAACCACCTTCATTAATACATAGTAATGAACACATATTATAAGTTAGGCATCGATAAACACATATATATACATAATAGTTCTCACAGGTCACCCCCTTAAAAGTCGATCGAGTTGAGCCAGTCCAGTACCCCTCTACCTCTCCCGCGATGAGAATCGCATCTCCGCACTAACGATTGATGGCGTGTGTACATCCGGGGATGCCGGGGGGCTGATGGTGGTGGAGCGGAGGACCAGGCCATGCCTGATCGACCGTAGCGTTGCCTATGCTCCAGGCTTGCTGGTATGTTAAAGACATCAAACTCTGACACTTGAACACCTCTATGGTTTGAGCCTTTGGCCTCCTCCGCAGCACACTAATGGACCATCCCTCTCCTCCTCCTCCTCCTCCTAGCACGCTTACAGAACGCTACTTCTTGCTCCTCCGCAGTGTACAGCTGACAGGCTAGCCTCTCATCCTCCTCCTCCTGGGTACGTTTACCGAACGCTGCTTCTTGCTCCTCCTTCGTATCATCGTTGGAAGGCCTTCTGTCGAAGAGTCGTTCGACGATACCAGCTTCGTATCATACATAGTAATTCATATCATTCATTAATAAATATAAATTAATGTCATTCATTAATATTGTGTCAATTGGTGAAATATAATACGTTGTCAAACCCATTGGTAGCCTTCCTCCTTGTCGCATACTCTCTACTAGAAAGTATAGTATTATATGAATGTCACTCACATGTGGACGGCACAATCGATTCATGAAACTCATCATTTTGGTTGATAACATGTTCCAAAAAGAACCCGACCATCTGCTCTTGGAGGGCATGTATTTCTGCAGGTTGTAACACACTTGTGCATAGTTTGGAGTGCTGCGTTTGAAGAATTGAAAGAATTAGTCCTTGAACACGTGTAGAAATTGAAAAGAAGACATTGATATGTTATTTCATACCTCAGGATCATTGAACCTAATAGCGGCTTCGTCTCAGCTGAATGCGTGCATGAAAGTAAGAACATAAAACACGCAAAGATTGTTGCCGAGTGGCTGCCTCATACACTTCAAGAGAAAAGGATTCTTCAATGGAATGAATTGAACCTTTTTATTCAGTAAGAAATGCAAGACATGAATATGGATTGTGTACAAAAAATTTGGTTTTTACATCGTACTGCTTCCTGAATGGAAAGTGGATAACACTCTTTTTGCGGTATCTTGTGTACGCCCTTTACGTAAATATGAATACCAATTAAACTTAGATGCAATTGTGAGAAGATTAAATGATCGAGTTAACCTATTTAGCATATCGATAAGATGTTGGTAAGTCGTCTTATCGCTCTTTTGTGAGTCCAAGACAATGATCTTGCTCAAGTCTGGGTGGATGACAAAGAGGATCCAATGAAAATTGCAGAATATGTCACCATAGCAAATTAGTACAAAAATCTAGTTGCCCATAAAACAAGGATGCCCTGGTGCGCAAACATGTACTCATAGTTATAGAGTAAGAGTATGAATTTCTTGTATTGGTGGTGAAGCAGACACTTCAATAAATAGTCCCCGATGAAGTTTGGATTCTTCGTTACAAGTTTCTGGTTCACAAGCCTGGGATTGATGAATCCTACTTTCTTATCTAAGTCTTGTTTGTATGTTTGTATCTCCATTCTATAAAAGAAAGAAGTTAGCTATGCAATTTCAAGGTACAAGATCATATAACATGAATTATATGCATAAGTTACTTACAGAGTTCATGCTTTGACTATAGCCACATCGAGGGCATCTTCATTATACTGTTCATACAAGTGCAAGAATTCCAACCAAAAGAAGTCATCCTTATTGAGAAAATATTCATCCTTATATCTTACGGGGAACACCTGAAAACCCTACCTGGACTTCTCCAAGTACCACTGATGTAATCAGCGCATTTGAGTTGGAAGGTTTCTTTCTATATCTGGTTTGACCAAAGGTTTGCTCAACTCAAATGGCCATGTAACGTCCAACTTTGATATATCCACTCCCACAGTAAGCACTGCTATTTCCTTTATTGTTATTATTGAATCAGCCAGAAAGTCTGCAATGCTTGTAGCATCCAATGCTTGTAGCATCCTTAATGATTGGGCCTAGTTTGCTCTTGGCCTATATCTTGCTGATGCGTTCATAGTCAGTCGGCAGCTTACTTGAAGCTGTCCCTGTCTGTTTAGCTTTGGCTATTTTGTTGAAAAATTTCAAGGCATCTTTAGGCACAACAGGCTTCGGTGGAGGTGGTGGAGGATGGAAATGAGATGTGACACTAGCGTCCACAATCTTTTTGGCTTCCTCACAGTGAGTGAATAAAAATCCTTGGGTTTTGGCAACTTAGATGTTGTCTGCTTAGATGTTGCAGAATCTGATCTTGTTTTTCGAGCTGATGGTTGGTTTCTTGATGATGTTGTCTTCTTGAGCGATGGACTTCTTCGAGGCGATGGCTGAGGAGGACTTTTTTTGGGAGATAGCTGACATTAGGAGATGCTGCGAGCCGTTCCTATTCGCTCATAATGGCACCCCGTTCACCCATGAGGGCTTGTTGTACAGCTTGTGCTATTTTTTCTTATATATGTTCTCTCTCCTTTTTTAGCAATTGTTCAAGCATTTTCATCATCCTAGCTTGTTCTACCTCTTGTTCTACATCTCGCTTTGCTTGGGATCTCTTTTAATTTTTGTAACTGTTGATGTCGCCCAAGAATCCATATTTCCAGCCTATCACCCCAACGCCTTGTGTGCGACCACCATGCTCCTTCTTTCCTAGGGCCAAGGTAATCTTGTCCCTATCCCTGTCTGGCTTGAAAGAGCCTTATGCAGACTGCTCGTGGGCTTCCGCAAACATTTTTGTAAGATCTTGCGTCACTTCTTGGTATGAACAAGGGTGCCCGATCTTCCGAAAGGTTCTGGTAACTCTCGATTTGGTGGAAACGAGACACAAATCGATCCGGCTTCCGAACAACACGATCCGAAATCCCGCAATCGCAGCACCACGTCTCCTCTAGTTATCAACCGGCGTTGTACGGTTCACCTCACCAAGAAGGCTAAAGTCCTTGCCTGCGAATCAAAGAACACAAGCAAGAACAAGGAAGAATGCAACCAAATTGCAGATGAATGATTAATCTCACGAGTTGAGGTCTCACAAACCGAAGAAACGGCGAAACTGTTCTTGACAGAATAATCTAAGCAAAAACCCGCCCTAACGAGAGCGGCGGCGGCTGATAATAAGGGTCTAAGGGTCGTCACACCCCCTGGTCACGCCCCCCTAATGGGCTCAACGACGATACACGGCCCAACGGACCAAAAACGGTGACGCAGCACCGGGACAGATTCTGGACGCTGACTTGTTTCGACGTTTCCTGTTGACTCAGAAGGAATTTGGACCTCAAACAAACGCCATTGGTTTCCTTATGAAATTATCTTTCCAACCATATATGAATCGTCGAAAACGGAGTCTGGATGCGTCCTGGGCGTCCGTTTTACTGCTCGCTGGTCCTGGAGGTCGAGACTGATTCGGACTCGAGTTGGACTGGACCTCCTGCTGTTGTTGGACGTCCTAGCTGCTTCTCCACGCCTCCAAGCCTTCCTCTATGTGTCTCCTTGTCCTCTCCATGATTCCTAAGCAACACATAATCATTAGGTAGTAATCTATTCTCAAAATTATATAAAGAGTTGCTTAGGAACGAGCTCACCTCTAAATTTAATTGTCGTGCGCGAACTCTTGTGATTGGACCTTGAAAGTTCAATGGAGGATCATTGTATGTATCCGAGGGAGTGATGTCCTCATTATCCTCCCCCTCTTGAATTGGAGTCGTCCTCGACTCAAGCTCATCATCGGCTCCCAAATAAGGTTTCAAATCTGCAATGTTAAAAGAAGGACTAACCCCGAACTCGGGTGGTAACTCAAGTTTATATGCATTATCATTTATTTTCTCAATTATCTTATAAGGACCAGCAGCTCTTGGCATTAATTTAGACTTACGCAGCTCTGGAAACCTATCTTTTCTTAAATGTAACCACACTAAATCACCCGGTTCAAATTTGACTTCTTTCCTACCTTCACTACCAGCAATTCTATACTTTTCATTCATCTTTTCGATATTTATTTTAGTTGTTTCATGCAACTTACAAATAAAATCAGCACGTGCACTAGCATCACTATGTGTTCTTTCAGTGGTAGGTAAAGGCAAAAGATCAATAGGAGCGCGAGGGTTAAAACCATACACTACCTGAAAAGGACTTACCTTGGTGGTAGAATGTGTTGCCCGATTATAAGCAAACTCCACGTGGGGCAAACATTCTTCCCATATCTTCAAATTTTTCTTCAAAATAGCTCTCAACATGGTACCCAAAGTGTGGTTCACTACCTCCGTTTGGCCATCAGTTTGTGGGTGGCAAGTAGTAGAAAACAATAGTTTTGTACCCAACTTATTCCATAGAGTGCGCCAAAAGTGACTCAAAAATTTAGCGTCGCGATCTGAAACAATAGTAGAAGGCATACCATGCAAGCGAACAATCTCTTTGAAAAAGAGGTCAGCAATATAAACGGCATCATCACTTTTATGACAAGGTATAAAATGTGCCATCTTAGAAAAACGATCCACAACAACAAAAATCCTATCCCTCCCCCTTTTAGTCCTAGGCAATCCCAAAACAAAGTCCATCGAAATATCTGCCCAAGGAATAGAAGGAACAGGAAGAGGCATATACAAACCATGTGGATTCAAGCGAGACTTAGCCTTTTGACATGTGGTACAGCGTGCCACGAACCGCTCAACATCTCTCCTCATCTTTGGCCAAAAGAAATGTGTGGCCAACATATCCTCCGTCTTCTTAGCACCAAAATGTCCCATCAATCCTCCTCCATGTGCTTCCTGCAACAACAAAAGACGAACGAAACTAACTGGAATGCATAGACGGTTAGCTCTAAACACAAATCCATCATTAATCACAAACTTGTTCCATGTACATCCCTCTTTACAGTTCAGCAATACATCTTTAAAATCAGGATCAAGCACATATTGTTCTTTTATTGAGTCAAGTCCAAAAATTCTATAATCAAGTTGGGACAACAAAGCATATCGTCTAGACAAAGCATCAGCAATTATATTATCCTTCCCTTTCTTGTGTTTGATAACATAAGGAAAAGATTCAATAAATTCAACCCACTTAGCATGTCTACGATTCAGATTATTTTGAGAACGAAGATACTTAAGCGATTCATGATCTGAATGTATAACAAATTCTTTAGGCCACAAATAATGACGCCACGTCTCTAAAGAACGTACAAGTGCATACAATTCCTTATCATACGTAGAGTAATTAAGAATAGGGCCATGCAATTTTTCGCTAAAGTATGCAACGGGCTTACCTTCTTGCATCAAAACACCTCCAATGCCAACTCCACTAGCATCACATTCTAGCTCAAAGGTCTTACCAAAATTTGGAAGTTGCAGCAATGGCGCGTGCGTAAGCTTGTCCTTCAAAGTGTCAAAGGACTCCTCTTGTGCCTTACCCCAATGGAACACCACACCTTTCTTTGTCAACTCGTGTAAGGGGGCAGCAATGGCGCTGAAATCCTTCATAAAACGACGATAAAAACCTGCAAGTCCAAGAAAACTTCTCACCTGTTTGATGGTTTGGGGCACCGGCCAACTCTTTATGGCTTCAATTTTCATCCCATCCACCTCAATTCCCTGTGGAGTAATAACATAGCCAAGAAAAGAGACTCGATCCGTGCAAAAGATGCACTTCTCAAGGTTACCAAATAAATGTGCATCACGTAAAGCATTAAAAACAGCACGTAAGTGATCCATATGTTCATCCGAAGACTTGCTATAAATCAATATATCATCAAAGTAAACGACCACAAATCGTCCAATAAAAGCTCTTAAAACCTCATTCATCAAACGCATGAAAGTGCTAGGTGCATTAGTTAAATCAAAACGCATTACTAACCACTCATATAATCCGAATTTAGTTTTGAAAGCTGTTTTCCATTCATCTCCAAGTTTCATTCTAATTTGGTGGTAACCACTACGTAAGTCGATCTTTGTAAAAATTACATAGCCACATAACTCATCAAGCATATCATCAAGTCTAGGAATAGGATGGCGATATCGAATAGTAATGTTATTGATGGCTCTACAATCAACACACATACGCCAAGTACCATCTTTCTTAGGAACCAAAATCACAGGAACAGCACAAGGACTAAGGCTCTCACGTACATACCCGCGGTCCAAAAGCTCTTGGACTTGCCGCTGAATTTCCTTAGTCTCCTCGGGATTGGTTCGATACGCAGCACGATTTGCCCGGGATCAAATCGATTTGATGCTCTATCCCTCTCATAGGTGGCAGTCCCGGGGGTATCTCAGCTGGGAAAACATCCTCATACTCCTGCAAAAGGTTAGTGGCAGCAGGAGGTATCGAACTAATAACATCATCAAGCGAATACAAAACTCGTTTGCAAACCAGGGTGTAGCAAATATCATTATTAGAAATTTCAGCAAGGTCACTTTTTAGTGCAAGCATAACACCACCCTTCAATTTTATGCCCTCTACCTTAGAACTAGGTGCAGACTTATCCTTTTTAGGTGGATAAAGAGAATTAGCAACTTGCTGATTTTCAGATTTAGTATCACGCAAATTAGCAGCTCGTTCTTTATCAGCTTGTACAATTTCAGCAGGGGTCATAGGAACCAAAGTAATTTTCTTTCCTTTATGCATAAAAGTATATGTATTACTTCTACCATGGTGTATAGCATCATTATCAAATTTCCAAGGTCAACCCAATAAAAGTGAGCAAGCTTCCATAGGTACCACATCACAATCGACATAATCAGCATAGGAACCAATGGAAAAAGAAACTCTGCAAGTTTGTGTTACCTTAGCTTTTCCAGCATCATTAAACCACTGAAGGTTATATGGATGGGGGTGTTGGCGTGTGGTCAAGCCAAGCTTCTTGACCAAATCTGAACTCACCAAATTATTACAACTACCTCCATCGATGATGACACGTGCTCGCCGATTTTGGATGACGAAGAAAATCTGGAACAAGTTATGGCATTGCAGCTTCTCTGGTTGTTGTACCTTTGTGCTGAGCGCCCGCTGCACAATGATGCTCCTATAGGTCGCTGTGTCATCACTGCCCAAGATTTCGTTGCTCTCCTCAACAACTGGTTCTTCTTCTTCTTCTTCCTCAATGTCAGAGGCGCTGATGTACCCATCTTCCGTTGCAATGTATGCCCGCTGACTTGGGCAATCCTTCTGCACATGACCGAATCCATGGCAGCGACGGCACTGAATGCCAGAGGTGCGTCCCGTTGATGCAACAAAGGAAGCACTCTTGGAAGGTCCCTGCAAAACAGAATTTTTACCTGAGCCTGCAGGTCGTGTAGTGACCGAATTTGGTGCCGTAGCTGCTTGTTGCTTGCTCGCTGGTGAGGGAGCCCTGTAAGTGGATGGTTTGGACAGCCCCAAGGATGGTCCTGTGCGCGGCGTGTATGTGGTGCTGGCCTTGTACTTGCCCTGCTGCTCACGCCCCTGCAACTCCTTCTCTGCAAGCATAGCAAACTGAAACAACTGGTTGACATTGTTAAATTCTTTATAATCAATAATATCCTGGATTTCACGTCTCAAACCCAAATAAAATCGACAAATAGAATCTTTGTTTCCCTCTACTATGCCACAACGCATCATGCCCTTTTGAAGCTCACCATAATAGTCCTGCACAGATTTATCTCCCTGTTCTAAGCGCATCAATTTCTTACGCAGGTCTCTATGATAAGATGGGGGAACAAATCCATCACGCATAGCAACCTTAAGCTCTTCCCATATACGAGGTGTGGCACCATCTGCAGCTAAACCAGTCCACCAAATAATAGCAAAATCTTTAAACTCACTAGTGGCTTGTCTAACTCTATGTTGTTCAGGTACTTGGTGGGCACTAAATTTTTGCTCTACTGTCATCTCCCAATCAAGATATCCCTCAGCATCATAATGTCCCGAAAAAGAAGGTATAGTAAATTTAACCTTAGCATAAGGATCTTCAGGAGCTCGATTATACATACCTCGATGGTGGTGGTGATGTGGAACGCCACCCATACCTGTGGTGTTAGTGCGAAGACGACACCGTAATCTGTTTTGCAATGTCGCCGCTGGATCAACATTACCATCGTCATCATACAACTCATCACCGGTGTTGCTTCCATTCACATCTTCGTTGTGCACAGGATGGTTTTCCAAAGCATTTACCCTGTCGGTGAGCTCGGATAACCCTTTGTCCACCCGCTTAACCGCGTTTGCGAGTTTCATCTCAATTATCGCTTCAGTGACAGCCTTGATGACTGTCTCCTTCATCTCCTTCTGAGCATTGTCTACAACAGCTTGTAGCTGCTCTTGGCTAACACACTCCTTGAAGTCCTTTGGCGTTTTATCTTCATCAACTGACATTGTGGAAACAAACACAACAACAAACAGTGAAGGTTATCCCTAATAATCGTACTACAAAGGTGGAGTGGTGCCTCTCAATCAAGATCAGCAAAGGTAGACACCTTACCAAGCTCTTACCAGGGTTCTTACCAGCAAAGCAAAGGATACCTGGAAGGCGTGCGAGTTATTGCAGGGATGCAAACCAGTGCTGTCCAGAAGAATCTGTGGAGCTTGGAAGGCACACAAAGAGAGCAAATATGTATATGTGGAACACAAATCAGAAATAGATAGTAATGCTGAATTATAGTCCCAAGTACTTGTTCTCGTTGCTGGCCTAAAGTGTTGCAAGTACCAAGTATGTGTGATAAACAAGGTGGAGAAACAAGTATGATGGATAGCAAGAGCAACAGAAACAAAGAACTAAACAGCACACGCTAACACAGCTCACTTTGCCCTTCTCTATGTGCTCCTCTAGATATTGTTCCTCTTTTGTCTCTCTCTTTTTTCTAGTTTTTTGGGCTGTCGTTGTTTTTTTGGGAAAATTCAACTTTTTTTTATTTTTTTGATTTTTTTTTTCACTTAGGAGCACACAAGAGGGAACCACAGAAAATTTGAGCTTAAACAAGTGAAAGACGTGGCCTGTAGAATTTTCTGAAGTTCAGCAGGAAAATGAGAAAAATATTTGGAAATTAAAAACTCAAACTTCGGAGGCGAATTTGGGAATTCTGATTTCGCCGAACCCGACAAAGCGGGGACGAAAGGATCTGAAACGCCGTTTCGATGCGAAAAACTCTGTGACTTTTCTGAAAACAGAGTTCGTACGCGAAAGTTATGCCCGATTTGAGAAACGACTCCGAATTAGAGGACAAAATGGGAAGAAAGTGGGGAAAATATGCGACGGAGGCTAGGGTTTGATGGAAACGGTGGGGGAAAACACACGAACTGGACTCTAACACGACCTAACCAGCAACAAGACCTTGACCAGGACACAAACTCAACACGACGGACTCTGAAACTGAAATATGCAAAAGCTAAAGGCGCGGAAGGGTTGTAGGACAGAAAAAAAAAACGATATGGTAGTGGACTATGGAACGAAGGCGAAAACACTCGAAACTAAGGGTAGATATGAACCTGACGGTATACCTGAAGCTCTGATACCACTTGGTATGAACAAGGGTGCCCGATCTTCCGAAAGGTTCTGGTAACTCTCAATTTGGTGGAAACGAGACACAAATCGATCCGGCTTCCGAACAACACGATCCGAAACCCCGCAATCGCAGCACCACGTCTCCTCTGGTTATCAACCGGCGTTGCACAATTGACCTCGCCAAGAAGGCTAAAGTCCTTGCCTGCGAATCGAAGAACACAAGCAAGAACAAGGAAGAATGCAACCAAATTGCAGATGAATGATTAATCTCACGAGTTGGGGTCTCACAAACCGAAGAAACGGCGAAACTGTTCTTGACAGAATAATCTAAGCAAAAATCCGCCCTAACGAGAGCGGCGGCGGCTGATAATAAGGGTCTAAGGGTCGTCACACCCCCTGGTCATGCCCCCCTAATGGGCTCAACGACGATACACGGCCCAACGGACCAAAAACGGTGACGCAGCACCGGGACAGATTCTGGACGCTGACTTGTTTCGATGTTCCTGTTGACTCAGAAGGAATTTGGACCTCAAACCAACGCCATTGGTTTCCTTATGAAATTATCTTTCCAACCATATGTGAATCGTCGAAAACGGAGTCCGGATGCGTCCTGGGCGTCCGTTTTACTGCTCGCTGGTCCTGGAGGTCGAGACTGATTCGGACTCGAGTTGGACTGGACCTCCTGCTGTTGTTGGACGTCCTAGCTGCTCCTCCACGCCTCCAAGCCTTCCTCTATGTGTCTCCTTGTCCTCTCCATGATTCCTAAGCAACACATAATCATTAGGTAGTAATCTATTCTCAAAATTATATAAAGAGTTGCTTAGGAACGAGCTCACCTCTAAATTTAATTGTCGTGCGCGAACTCTTGTGATTGGACCTTGAAAGTTCAATGGAGAATTATTGTATGTATCCGAGGGAGTGATGTCCTCATCACTTCTGGATCTTTAAATGTCATAAAGGATAAGCTTCCATTAAACAAGTAAGAAGCACCCCTCCCAAGAAGGAAGTGTGTCGATCATTCGCTCCAGCCCTCCGTCTCAGGCATGACACCTCTCTCTCACAGTTTATCTAGCTATTGTTGCCACTGCCTTTCTTTCCTTATGTGTCCACGACTGCCAACTTTGTGGGGGTATAGGTTCTTCTTCGAGTTTGCTTTGTTCACCTCACTCAACCTCTGTGATTCTTCCGATAATTTGTACTCCACAAAGGCTTGTCAATGATCTTCCAGTTGTAGCCATTTGTGGAAATCTAGCGTTGTACCTTTCTGCATATACATTCTGTTCAGTGTCCCCTTCTATTTCTTAAATGAAAGGCCCATCATCATTAGCATCTTATGCTTAACTACTTTCATATCTATCTCTTCAGGGAACTCGAACTTCTCTAATATCTTTGGCCAAAAGATATCATTGTTGATCAAATAAGGAACAATGTGTGGATCACCTCGTTCGCTAGTCCACAATCTATAGCTAATGGGAACGTGATCCTTAACAACAATCCCACATACTGACTTGTATGACCCCAGAACTCTCTCTAGTGCAGTTAGCTCCCCTACTAGTGAGACCTCTATGATCACAAATTGTCCTGTAGGCATCTTCGAGGGACCTCGGACATGGTGTCGCTCCTGGGATTGCTCATTGTCGTGACCCTCTAGAGCATCAAGCATCTACGCATAAGTGAATAAACTATTAAGAACCTATACGATAATATGTAGAACAGATGCATTCATCTATTGATGAATTACCTCATCGCCTCCATGGCGTCAGTTTGGTCCAGTTTGAGGTAGTGGCTCGGGCCCCTTCTTCAATGTTTGGCAGCGGTACTACATCTCCTTCTAGCACCTGGACTGGATCGGCGGTTGGTGATGCCATCCCTTCCTGAGAGTTCTCCATACGATGACGACGAGCAATTGAGTATTCTACATATAAAGAACAAAAGAAGGAGGGAGATAGAGATAAAGCTGACATGGAGGGAGGGAGGTTGTTGAAATAGTGAGATAACCATAAAGGAGTCGATAGATAGAATACACATATAATATTGTAAATGAGTATGTTACAACCACATTTAACAAAAAAAAAGTCACAACTTACATAGCAAAATAGGCATAAAGGTACTGACAGTTGACACATTGATCTTACAAGTCACATCATCTTACATAGAAAAATAATGATTATTACAACCAGAACTATGCCATCTTTACACGTGAAATCACACTTTTTCTTATTTTTGAAGTTAGCCAATTTTAGCTCGGCTTGGATAACTTGACTGTTGTATGCCGTAACAACTTCATGTTTGACCTTTTAACCTTTGTAACATGCTACTTTAGATCCATTAACTTATGTGTGGCATTCCTACCAACTGGAGAACAATCCATTTTGCCGACCACAATGAACAACATGCCATGTCATAGCAGTCCTAAATTTCAGAGAATATGCAAACATGATATACTACAAACCACACTAACACCAAAGAAAGTTCATGCAAAAAACTATTAGGAACAGTGGCTCTAGCAAATGGCCGTATTAGGACTTCACACTGATTACCTGTTCAGAGATAGAGCATTCTTCTCAAGTCAGCATTTATGTGCCAGTCCTATTAGTTCAGAGAGCAGCTTCTCTCAAGATGAGCTGGACATCCTTCCTCTCTGAACAAGTAATCAGTACTAAAGTCCTGAAGTAATAAAGAAATACCGCTTTGAGCCATATCATCTTCGCTACTATTTTATTGTATTTCAAAAGAAATGTTTGCTTCTTCATAGAGAGCATTTACGTGAAAATGGTATATAACAACTCAATATTAATGTAAAATTTGGAAACCTAGCAGGATTTGCATCAGATTATGGGGATAATTATCTCCTTTCATCATTTGCTCATCTAACAATGAACAATAGAAGGTAACAAAAATGTATAGAATAGGCTCCAGCAGTAGGATCATAATCGCCCTTATACATGGCCCAATATTCTCAGCTCAAATTGGCTTCAAAGTGCTATTACAAAGTAACCGCTACGACAAGAATATTCCTAGGTGTTTAAATTGCTAAACGAACAGGAATACAAACTCCCAATTAATGAGCCTGACTTTATCACTATGTTGGATCATACTTGCTACAAATTATTCTGTGCATCTTGTGCGATTAGAATTTTAATTATATTATTATCAAGTTATTAAACATTAATGAAAACTGTCATTAGATATATCTAAGATCTGTCTAGCACCATTAATGATTCATCAACACGTAAATTCATATTGATACATATAGCTTGTCATATAAGCATGCAACTTTTCCACTTTTGCTTTCTTTACCATCACAAAATTTTGCAGATTATTGTGCATATTTTGAAATAGAGTTCACACTAATGCCAAAGGACATGCTAATTATAAGACAATATTTGCTACTTCTATCACTCATTTCTTCATCTACCTTTCACTAAAAGAATCATGATTTGTACATGTTATGCAAACCATCAAGTTAAACTTTGCAACTTCATTCACATTTCCCACTGCGGTAAAGGAACAACCTCAAGTTCAATTACGTATCTAGTGTCATCTGCTACTTTTCTAAAGAGTATTGGCCATCAGATCCCTACATGACTATACGAGATATAATCATCATATCTATTCAATGAGACGACCTTTTATTCCACTAGTTTCTTACATACCCCTTGGCCAACCCTAGAAAATACCTACAGCCATTTGCCGCAACATGCTTCCCATATTCAAAAGATTTTGAGATGGTGAACAGTTATGTAATGAGAAGAACACCTTCACAAGCTCAGCAGCAGTGAACTGTGCACTCATATTTACCCCACTGCAAGTGTACAATCCCAAGGAAAGCACCAATTTGACCTTGATAACAAGGCCCGCAAAACAAAATAGACTCAGTACTACTACATAACACACATACGATCTTTTTTAAAGAATTCATAAAAAATTGATGCCTGAATTTCAACTAAGGATTATATGCCACTTGCCTCCATTACAATAGCTAAGGGATAGGGAGGTGAGATACGAAGGTCACTATGAGGTTCAGAACGGCTGGTACCTACAAGTTGGCAAGGGTCTGGGCGGTGGGGTGCGTGGGCTGGGCATCAAGGAGGACGGGAATGACACTAGGTAGGAGGATGACAGCATCGAGAAGGACAGGGACAGCGGGCATGCGCTCATCGGTGTGGGTCATGTTTCTCCAGCGGTATGGGCTCCTTGGCATCAGGAGGCATTTTGGCGGAGGGCACATGGAAGGCGAAATTTTTTCAAAGTCTCAAAGGGCGCAAGGAGTCGAGCCATTTTATAGGGGAGGACTTTCACTGTCGGCTCAATATGACTACCGATAATTGTGAGGAACCGTCCAAATAGTATTCTAATTAATCATCAAGAGGATCATTATTCATAATCACAACCTCAGTGATTAACCATAATACCATTCTGGTAGACCCGGCACATGTTTTATGCCCAAGATCGGAACACATGCCTTTCCAACATGCATATCACAATATAGCTTAATAAAGAGCGAGTAATTAAAGTTATATTACAAGTTCTTAAGCATGCAACCATTTGCAACAGTTTACACAAAGAGGAATTACGCAGCGGAAAATAAACCTTAACAACAGCAAAAGGAGAGTGGAACCATATACCCTTAGGTTCCACCCCAAAAGCTACGCCTCACCAGAGTAGGATGCACTACTCTTACCCACCACCTGCATTAGCGGGCACGAAGTAGCCAAACAATGCATCACCCTCACCAGCAGAACTTGAAAGCGCAGGCATGAGTACGAAGGTACTCGCAAGACTTAAACCATATAGAGCACATATACCTAGCTCGACTCTAAGAATTATGCATTAAGCTGTTAGCAAGAGTAGGCTGCAAGGTTAAGTAAAACATATGCGGTAAGCAACCTAGACATATATGTGTGAGCATCTATACTTAACTCAAAAACAACTACACTTCTACCCTGTAAACCACAACTTGAACATGTATGTATAGTAACCATAGTACCTCATCGACAACCCACCAACCAAACCATCACACCGTAACCTTATCCCACATTCGTAAACTCTATGACCGATACAAATGAAACAATAGCATGCTCATGACCGAGAGCGCGGAAATTCGAATTGTTCTTACACCCTGTAGGGGGGGTACAACTTTACCCATACGACTTGAGGACCATTCGGCTTGTGCTACTCACAAAAGTACACACAAGGGGGTACTCGAGTCAACCTTTCTCATACCCGGAACTACCCACTTGCAATACCCCTATGGCACCGGGGTTACCGCGAGCGTGTCCCGGACACCTCCGGCTCCCTGCCACCTTGCTTCTACTTTTCTTTTTCTCTTACGCGTCATAGAGCCGCAAGGCAAGTTTTGGCACGACATAAGATAATCGGCTTACCTTACCATTAGATCAGCATGTGGTGAGTACGGTAAGTACTAGAGAAAACTATACCGACAGACGGCCTTAAATGATGCAAGCGGTCTATGGCATCCGGGTTCCTCTCCCGAACTACCCAGAGGACTCCTCCTGGGCAGAAGATACCCCTAACACCGCCCACATCTCATCTCAATCTCACATCTTAACCATCTATCTCAACCTCACATTTGTATCTATAAACAGTGATTAAGCCCTAAGCTCGCGAACAACGGCAGCACCGTCGCTCGACTTCTACCGAGGACTTAAGAATTGCTAAGCATTTCGAATAAACCTTGAAGTTAGACACAACTATATCATCAAGGCTACAAGGATAAGGATTCATCAATAAGTCAAGGCAGAGATAATACATTAACATAGGTTCTACCCATATCAGCCCGACACTGAACTCAACACATGCAAACATACATAAAGCATAATTTATCAATTTTAGGCTCCATTTAATTTGAACAAAGGGTGCAGTATGCTTAGATGCTTGCCTTTCTGCTCTGGGGTTTGTCTGATACTTCCTGAACAGAACTCGCAGAAGTGGTGTGCCTCGGTGTCAACCTCGATCACACTCGCGTCACGCTCCGGTTCTTCGTTCACTACTGAAAAACGCATGCAATGATGAGCACGAATGACATGCAATGATGGATGCTCCACAATTCATGACAAGGTGGAGATGCAATGCATCATGACATGAGTTTTAAAGCCTCAAAATTTTCTTAATTTGGATTAATGTTAAGCATCTACTCATTTTCCTGGATTAATTAAGCTTACACAAAGCTTAACCTTAATTAGGAATTTAATCATGTCTAACATGAGGGTGATTATTTTTAATGAGCAGGGAATCAATTAATAAGATTTACAAAGTTGATTTCATCAATTTTGGAGCTATCAATAATTAAATATGGATTAATGAAGATCAAACACTATTTTATTAACCCATGCAATTTAAATACATATTTCATAGCTTCCAGTATTTTTAACATGTAGATAATTATCATATAAACTTAACAAAATTGGTTTCATGATTTTTGAAGCTATATACAATTTTCTATGCATTTTACAAATTTTAGCCGAATTAACAATGCAACGAATAACCCATTTCCCATTTTCTGATTTAAACTAAATAGTTAAATGGAAAGACTCCTTTTTACACTGGTGCCTAACTAGTTGCAATCACTGACCCTGGGCCCAGGCTACCTTGACTCCGATCAAAACCGGGCCGCGTCCAAAGCACGGTGCGCCGGTGGCCCGGGCAGCCTCGTCGGCAGCGATGGGTGGCGCAACACGGCCAACAGAGGGCACCGACGGCCCCAGCGAGACACGGGGAACTTGGTGGGGGTACACGCGGTTGGCGAGCCCGGTCGAAACATGGTTGGCAGCGGGCGACTACGGGCGGCGGCGGGCGGTGGCCGTGGAGAGGTAGAGAGAGGGATGACAGGTGGGGCAGATGAACAGTGACCGACTAAAGAAAATATCATCTCCACTTCTTCTATTCAAAAGAATATCTTCCAGTGGTTCAAAAATCATGGAACAAATTTTGTATGAAACTACAATTCATGTGTAACCCATTTTAACTAGCTTGACCCATAATGCCTAAGCCAATTTCAAACTAAAATTCTCTAAACATGCAACCTTTTCTAACTTGTGGTAATTTTTATGCCTTCAAAATAATTCCCAAAATTTTGGGAAAATTCATTTATATGATCCGTAGGACAGGTACTAATTTCTAAAATTGTTTTCAACCCTATGTTGTATAGCAATATTTTGAGTTGCTTAATAATGCACCAATTAACATTAATTTTCACAATTTGTGTTTAATTGAAAATGCATGTTCATAAGTCACCAAAAAAATTAAACATGATGTCGATTATGTTTATGATGCTTAATGACATGCTTAAGATATTTGGGCTGTTACAATAATGAAATGGTATCTTCACTGTCGGCTCAAGAGGACTACCGGCAGTGAAACTACTTTCACTACTGGCCTAATAAGTCCACCAACAATGAAAGTAATTTCACTGCCAGCCCAATATGTCCACCGACAGTGAAATCCCTTTCACTGCTAGTGCTGCGGAGTCCAATGAATTTGTTTTATCTTCACGCGTGCGCATAGACTCGAACCCACGACTTGCACCAAGTAAGACCGAACAAACCACTACGCTAGTCAAGTGAAGTCAATTGAGTTTGTACTATCTATATTTATTAACATTTTGTTTACTTAAAATCCTAATATATATTTATTTAAATTGAACTTGCTATATACCAAAATTAAGTTTTGCATATACTTAAATTTCCTAGTACAATTTTCTAATTCAATAAAAAATTAAAATAAATATGTTCATACTTAAGTTTCTATATTGGGGCTTGCTAATTAGTGAAAAGGTACCTTCACTATCTGCTCAAAAGGACTACCGGCAGTGAAACTACTTTCCACTGTTGGCCCAATAAATCCACCAACAGTGAAAGTAGTTTTCCTGCCGATCTAATATGTCCATCGGCAGTGAAACCCCTTACATTGCTAGTGGCACGGAGTGCAAAAAATTTGTTTTAGTTTTGTGCGTGCATGCAGAAACTCGAACCCACGACCCGCACTAAGTAAGACCGAACAAACCACTACGCCAGTCAAGTGATTCGATTGAGTTTGTACTATCTATATTTATTAACATTCTATTTATCTAAAGTCCTAATACATATTTATTTAAATTTGAACTTGCTATATATCAAAATAAAGTTTTGTATATACCTAAATTTCTTGGTTCAAGTTTCTAATTCAATAAAAATTAAAATAAATATGCTCATACCTAAGTTTTTATATTGGGGCTTGCTATATTAAAATGGTACCTTGACTTACAAAGTGGATACCACTAGATTAGAATGAAAATTGGGGATGAATGAAAAACTGCATTTAAAACTAAGTTTGGCTTGTATGAGTGGTTAGTAATGCCTTTTGGATTAACTAATGCACCTAGTACTTTCATGCATTTAATGAACAAAGTTTTATGTCCTTTCATTGGAAGATTTGTAGTGGTTTATTTCAATGATTTGTTGATTTACAACAAGTCACATGAACTACACTTACGTGTTATTTTTAATGCTTTTAGATATGCACGTTTGTTTGGTAATCTTGAAAAGTGCATCTTTTGCACAGATCGAATCTCTGGTAGCTATGTTGTTACTCCACAGGGATTAGAGGTGGATGAAGCAAAAATTGAAGCCATAAAGAGTTGACCGACCCCTGAGACTGTCACATAGGTGAGAAGTTTTTATGGTCTTGCGGGTTTCTATTGGCGATTTGTGCAGGATTTTAATACCATTGCTGCTCCATTGAACAAGTTGACAAGGAAAGGAATAGTTTTCAAATGGAGACCGGGTAAATAGGTAGAATATATGGAGTCGTTTTCATATTTCATAAAATATAAGAAAGGAAAGGACAATGTGATGGAAGCAAATTCTATAGGACCGGTTCCTACGAAAGACCTCCTTCCCTGTGATGACATATATCCCCTCCCTCTCTCTCCTCTTCAGCCCAACCATTAGATCAGAGGATGTGTGGCTAGATCAAGGTATCATGAGATCTTTAGTAGGAAGATCCTATATAGTTTGCTTCCCAATGTGACTGTTGATGCACTTTCTAGGCGTTATACCATGTTATCTCAACTAAATCATAAGATTTTTTTGTTTAGAGATCATTAAGGACTTATATGCTACTTTTTTAGACTTTAAAGAAGTGCTTGAACATTGTAAAGAAGGAAAAATATGGAATAAATATGTGTTGAATGACGGTTTGCTCTATCGTGCTAACAAGCTATGCATTCCAGTTAGCTTCATTCATCTTTTGTTGTTGCAGGAGGCACATGCAGGAGGATTGATGGCACATTTTGGAGCAAAGAAGACTGAAGATGTGCTGACCGCTCATTTCTTTTGACCAAAGATGAGACGTGACATCGAGTGCTACATGTCGCGCTGCACTACTTGCAATAAAGCTAAGTCTCTCTTAAATCCACATGATCTTTATCTACCTCTTCCTGTTCCTAGTGTACCATGTGAGAATATTTCTATGGATTTTGTGTTAGGTTTTCCTAGGACAAAGAGGAGGAGGGATAGTATATTTGTAGTTGTGGATCGATTTTCTAAAATGGAATATTTTATATCTTGTCACAAGAGCGATTATACTACAAACATAGCTGATTTGTTTTTCAGGGAAATCGTTCGACTACATGGAGTGCCTAATACTATCGTGATGCAAAGTTTTTGAGACACTTTTGGAGATTCCTTTGGACTAAATTGGAGCCAAAGCTGCTGTTCTCTACTACATGACATCCCCAAACTGATGGAGGAACAGAGGTCGTCAACCGCACATTATCAACCATACTACGGGCTATCCTAAAGAAGAATTTGATGATGTGGGAACAGTGTTTACCGAATATTGAATTTGCTTACAATAGGTCAGTACACTCCGCCACCAAGGTAAGTCCGTTTCAGGCAATGTATGGACTTAGTCCCCGTGCTTCTATTGATTTACTACTGTTGCCTACTTTTGAAAAACTTAATTTGGATGCTAAGAAGCGTGCTGAATTTATTCCTTAAGTTGCATAAAACAACTAAAGAGAATATAGAGCACATGATTGAAAACTATTGGATTGCTAGAAGTAAAGGTAGGAAATAAGTAAAATTTGAACTATGTAATTTAGTTTGGTTGCATTTGAGTAATGATAGGTTTTTTAGAATTAAAAAAAAAATCTAAGTTGATGCCTAGAGCTGATGGTTTGTTTAAGATAATTGAGAAAATAAATGACAATGCATACAAATTGGACATACTGCCAATTTTTGGGTTAGTTCCACATTTAACATTTCAGATTTAAGGCCATACTTGGGAGAAGATAAGCTCGAGTCGGATGACTGTAATTCAATAGGGGGAGGAAGATGAGGACATGACTCATTTGGATACGAGCAACACTACTTATACTCCTCAAATCATACAAGGGTCAATTATAAGAGAACGTGCATGACAATTAAATCACCAGGTGAACTCGTTCCTCGCTGTTCATGCATTCTTGGATGGATTACTACTAAATTATTGTGATGTATTATTTCTTAGGAATATGGGAGAGGCATCAAAAGCTCATCAGGATGTAATCACTCGAGTGCCTGTCAACTTGAACAACAAGTCAAGCTCAAGTCGAACTCCAAATTCGGTTCGGAGTCTCAGGATAGCACATGTGTAAAACAGGCATAACTCCTGCATACAAAGTCCAATTTAGGCGTTCTTGGACTTGCTGGAAAGCTTATGACGAGTCATTTCTAATGGATCTGTCCTGACCAAATATTCCTTATAGTTTAGTTAGAGTCAATGGAATAAGGTGCTGCATCACTGTTTTGGATCTTCTCGGGTCATTTAATTGTGTCAGGATCAAAGTCTAGGTTGTGTACACCTCTTTCCATGGCTGCACAATCATAGGTCGACTTCCTCATGACCCCCCCCCCTATAAATATACAATAGCCATCTTAGTTAAGCTTGAGTTTTGCTTAGATTATTCTATTTTAGAAAGTTTCATCGTTTATCAATTTGTTGAACCCCAAACTCAAGCATTTCATTGGTAATCAGCAATATTCAAATTGCATTTACATGTTCTTGCATGTGTTCTCGATTCACTAGCAGGAAAAGCCTTCCTGACGACGTCAACTGCATCTTAGCACGGTTGATAACTATAGAGTAGTGGTATAGTGGTTGTGAGGGTTCTCGATCTGTTCTGATCGAAGCCTTTGAATAGTACTAGGCACTGGAAACCAAAAACAACATATTGTATACCTTCTGAAAGTAAATTCCAACAAGAAGAGTTGGATTATTACGTTGGAAACTCGGAGTTGCAAAAAAGCTATTTATTATGTTCTACAAGTGACTAGGGGCTACCACACCTCCCACTCAAGCGGACCTAAAGTTGGTCATAATAAGCGCTCCAACTAGTAATTAACGTATCGCAAACTAATCAAATGAAAAAAGTCAGTAAGAAGACCACGATATGTTGTCAAAAGCATCTAACATGAAGTACTCCCGTCAAACATGAGAAGCTTTAAATTCCTACCAAACTAACAAAAGCTACCAAGTGTTTATTACATACCATAGGGTAAAGAAAAAGAAAAGGATACGGTGACAAGCACAAAGAGGATGACGGAAAGCAAACGATGACAATGGGTGAATAGCCAAGTGGGCTCCCCCACTATTTTTATACACGATGACAGTGCAAGGTGCGTCTCTTCGACTGACGTTGTGGCATGATTCAAGGCCATGATCTCCTGCTTTACCACCATGTTGCATTTAATGCTTGGCGCATCTGGAGCAGTTGGAGTGTTGGTCCGAGGAGCTCGGCGCAACACGCCACCTAGCATGCGCGTTTTCCCACTGTAATCATAATTCACTACTAGAGAAGAGATTTATATAGATAGTTCAGAAACCACCGGGGGTGCTTTTTCGATCCATCTATGGAAAAGGGTCTGTACAAATTATATTTGTACATACGATTTTGAACCGTCTATACAAAAGATTTGTACAGACAGCTCGTGAATGGAGCCATCTGTACTATGGGAATATCACAGATGGCTCGAATTTTCAGGCCATCGGTGAACTAGGAACAATACATATGGCTCCCATTTTGAGCAGTTTGTGAACATGGTACAGTACAGACAGCTCCAGTTTAGAGCAGTATGTGAAATAGGAACAATATAGATGGCTCAAATTTTGAGCTGTCTGTTATTCACTTTTTGTACAGACAGTTGTATACCTAGAACCGTTTGTACATTGATTTATATAGTATTGAATTTATATATTACTAAATGTAAAATTGACTGTAGATCATCCATTTCGGCAACAGATTTGTCATTTTCATTCAAATTCCATACACACATCATACACATAGGAGATCGAACATCTTCATTCAATGCCACAAAGTCATACATATATCATACAAAGTCAGTGAAACTCAGTAACTCATAAACAAAAGTAAAATGTCAATATTACAAAGGCTCATGACATTTGCAGCCTTTGTCGCTTCATATGTGTAACACCCTAATTTTCATTTTTGGCAATTCATAAAAATTTGCTAGATTTTACTTTGAGTTAAACCAATTTTTTTTATAAATGTTAAACCTATTTTCTAAAAAGAAACTCTAATTTGACATAGGAAATATTCGATTAATATGCATCCATGCTGTCCTTAGGTATGTCGGGTTTTTCTTTGTGTGGAATAGTCTTTGTTTAGTGAAATTGATTCAAATTTAAAACTTCAAATGAATTTAGAAAATCAAAACAAAAAGAAAAAAGATTAAAAGCCCTTCGGGCCGCTCTCTTCTCCTTTCGGCCCATCTTCCTGCGCTGGCCCATTTCTCCCGTCCTCTTCCCGCGTGGGCTGCACCCGCGCGCTGAGTCGAGCCAGCATGGCATTTGCTGCAGACCCGCGCTGCGCCACTGTCGAAGACGCCCGCGCCGAATTCGTTTTCGCCCGAGCCGCTACCAGTGGGACCCCCGCGTCGGATCCGTCGTTTCTGAGTTGATCTCTGTCGCGCCGCCGCTGAGTCCGAGGGAGTCTTGGCCTTCCCCGAGTCTCTTTGTGCCGCCTATATTAAGCCCCGCCTCCCCTCACCGCCATTAGAGCCGCCTCAGCCGACATTGCCGCCTCGCCATTCCAGAGCCACCAAGCCTCACCCGAAGCCACCAGAGGGAACGCCTACCCCTGCTGAAGCTTCTCTGAGCCTCGCCATCGCCGATTGACCACCAGAGCATCCTCGCCAACGAAGGTCCGAGCTCTCCACTGCCCCAATCCTTGTCGACCTCTTTCCAGTGTTTCACTACCTTCGGTAAGCCCCCAAACGGATTCCCCGTGAGCTTGTCGTCATGTTCCACCGCTCGACGGAGCACCTAGATTGCCGGAGCGCCGTTCCGGCGAGTTCCCGGTGAGTTCGCCGCCGCGGATCCCTCTGCGCCGCTGTTTCCTGCTCCTCCCCAGCCATCGTTTGCCTTGCGCCGTTAGATCTAAATCCTACAACACAGATTAGATCTATAGCGTACTGGTTCAGCACCCAATCAGAAGCGAACATGTGTCCACTTTAACCCAGAGACCAGTCAGCCGTCCACATGAGCACCACCTCAGCGCCTTTTGCTGATGTGTCATGCCTAGTCAAGCCCAGTCAGAGCCTACGCATTAATTCAAGGTTTTTTAGTATAAAAATAATTCTAGAATTCCCATAAATTGATAACTTTGCAGTCTAGCCCCTGAACTTTTCTATAATTAAAAAAGAGCTTATCTTTTTAAACTTAGGTCCCAGAACTTTTCTAAAATTACATATAGGTCCCTCTATTTTTATAAAAAGGTCCATTAGACTTTTTTAATTACAATTAAGTCCTTTTCTTAATTAAAATAAGCCTTAATCTTGTTTTTAGCATATCTTTTTCGTCATAGCAACGTTTTAAGCGATTCTTGCGCTGTTAGATTCGTTTTTCAGTGCTCTTTCTTTCTAGATAGGTTTATCTTGTTATTCTTTTGTTTTGTGCTATGTTCTTAGTGTATCTTGTTTGTGTATTTTACCGGTTATTGTGCGATTAGTTGACAACGCCCCTGATCAATTTGAGGAACATCAAGACCAGGATCAAGAATACATTGAGCAGCAGCAAGGAGAAGGCAAGTGTCCTTGATCATCTTGAACTTATGTTTTTAAGTGTTTTGTTTTACAAAATTGCATGCAATATCTGTCAATTCGATGGGTAGTCACCTATGTTAGGGTTTTCTCTAGATTTTCCCTTATCATCCCTTGGGACCTAGATGGTTTATGGTTAGGTATTTTGGTGGGTAGATTGCTTAGCCGCTTTTGGGATACTGGGAAGTGTCATAATCTTGACTAATGAACATATGCAACAATGGTGGTTAATTTGTTAATAGTCTAGCAACATGGAACCTTAGACCTTGAGCAAAGTGGTTTTGATGGTTGTCATGGTTATGATGTTGGTTTACTGTTTGCTCAAGTAACCTCAGTAAGAACCTATTCGTGGAGCGACAACCTAAGCAGTAACGTACCAACCACGAGGCTGATATGGGTAAGGCGTGACATACTAGTTAGAGTCTATCCAGTGTGTGTTGTGTTAGCACAAAAGGGGGTTTCTGGCTAGGAGTTTCACTCGCGTAAATCCTAGCGATGAAATCTAATGGGCAGACGCATACTGGATTAGTCTCTAGTTAGTGGAAAATGTCATTGAGTGATTTCTTGGCGACACACCACTGGCGTGTGTTAAGTGTTTCGCGAACACAGTAACATGGAATTTACTGACTCGTGGGGAAAGCTGGACAACCTCTGCAGAGAGTAAAAACTGTTATAATAGCCGTGCTCACGGTTATGAGAGACTTGGATCCTGACATGATTAGTGGGTTGTGGTTACGGGTTTGGTCATGGTTTTTGTTAGTACAGGGAGTACTAGACAATTGTGGTATGCAAAGTGGGGAGCCTTGTATGTTGGGTGATGGACTATTTAGGTTACATTTACTTAATAATTATTTATTGCTTTTGAGTTCAAATATGTTTTCCTTACTTGCGTTTACGCAAATATACTATGTGTTAGCCTATTCTTGATATAAGCCTAAATACTATTACTTTCCCGCACTTGCTGAGTACTCTATGTGCTCACCCTTGTTATCTCCTACAAATCACATGCTGCTCAGTGGAAGACTTTGGAGATTTCCAAGACGACGACCTGGCGTTCTAGGAGTGTATCTTCCGGTCGGTGCCTGTGGAGTGTTTGGTCGCCGATGCTTTCATCCCGCTGCCGTCGTTTAGATGCTATCGTTTAGCTTTTGAAGTTGTTTTGGTGAAGTCTTTGTTGTAAGAAGTGAACGATTATAAGTTAAAGTATTGTTTTCTTTACTTCACCTATGACATCCTTATGTGTGTTAAACTTCCTGGGCACACATAAGCCGCACTTGGTTTTGTCCGTTAAAACCAGGTGTGACAGAGATGGTATCAAAGCCATACTGACTGTAGGATCACAAGCCTAGATAGAATGGTCATCCTAAGGATTTTCTTAGTTTGTCTAAACCTATCAGAGCCTTTCCATTAGTTCTCATACTTGTCTCTTGCTATCCATAAGTTTATTTCTTATATCCCATCTCTTCCTTTTTAGATGGTTCGCCAGCTACTTACTGCCCGCAAGTCAACCGGAGGACGTGTACCCATTCTTCAACGTGTTCCAACCGAAGAGGAGATTGATGACCCCACTTTCTAGAGTATGGACCCCGTTCCCGACGTCTATGAAAGTGATGGTCTTCACTAGACACCTTCCTCGCTTACTGTGGGGAATACTTTTTGGACTTAGACATACACAGAAGATAGTCTACAGGGGAGTTAAGAAACAACACTCTGAATATATAGAATGGAAGGTTGAAGTCAATATCAATTACGAACGAAGCCAAGATGAAGGTTTGGAGGTTCGTCGAGTGGTGGGCATTCACTCAGCAATGGTCCCAAGAGCAACCTTCACCGCCGGTGTTTGAGATGCAACTCATCAAGCCATATCCCGTGTTCGAAATCAATATAATAGCAAGATGGTCAACTCTCCTTATGCATACTGTTCCCAAAGAACTCGTGGAAGTAATGAACCGTTCGTGAAGAGTCTCTTCAGAGAAAACCCCAAGTTACGTGAACAAGTTGTCCTCACTGTGGCCTTGGAAGATGAACTAGACTGCGCTTTATGGGAGTTGGGAGAAGTTCGCCAATGCCTTGCTTTCATCACTACACTTCTTGAGGATGAACATGATGCCAACCAAAAAGGATCTGAAGATGACGAAGAAGATTTGTCTATCCACTCACCCCCGCGCAAGAGGGTTTGTCTCAACACCCTCGCCATAATTGGAGATGGATCAGTTGATTCCTCATCCTCAAGGTCCCGTACTAGAGAGGAGTCCCAATAGTATGGTCGTAGATGGTCTTAGCATTGTTAGAGTCGAGCGTCGATGTAATCATTAAGGATAATAATATTGCTAGTGTGAGATTTGTTATGGTGCTAAGTGTGTAAGTTGGATCTTTTGTTTGAGTGCTGATGTGAGCTGTGGAATGCTTTGGCACCTTGTCACAAGACGCATCTTTATTCCTATATAATATAATATAGATGGGTTTTCTTAGTTAAATTATTTACAGACTCTTTTATCTACTCCTGTTCCTCTTTCCAACCCTAATCAGATGGTTAACACAAGGAGGAGTATCAATACGCACGAAGAGAACAACAGCAACCAGAATCCACCCCTGCCCCTCCAATGACATTGGAATAACAGATGGCTATGCAAATTCAGATCTTGCAAGCTCTAGCCCAAACCATGGTGCAGATGCAGCAGCAACAACCAAATCATGTTCCTCAACTGCATTAATCATCAAGACTTGGAGAATTCAAAAGAACTCAACCCCCAGTCTTCAGTCATGCAGTGGAACCTATGGATGCTGATGATTGGCTAAAGGATATAGAAAGGAAGCTACAGGTTGCTCAGTCCAATGATAGAGATATGGTTCTCTATGCCTCACATCAACTCGCTGGTTAAGCCCTAGACTAGTGGGAAGCATATTGTGCTGCACATGAAAATCCAGCAGCTATCACTTGGATGGAGTTTAAATCCAGTTTTCACACTCATCACCTCTCGTCGGGAGATGTCCGTCTGAAGAAGAAGGAATTCGTGAGCCTGAAGTAAGGACCAATGTCTGTAAGGGAGTATGTGACCAAGTTTACTTAGTTGTCCAGGTATGCTCCTAATGAAGTGGATACAAATGAGAAGAAGCAGGAACGTTTTCTAGAAGGTCTGAATGATGCCACAGAGTATGCTCTACTTCCACAAGAGTTTCCCAATTTCCAAGCAATGGTAAACAAAGCTTTGATGGTTGAACACAAGTGATGTCAGCTGGATGAGAAGAAGAGGAAGATGTCTTTCCAAGGACATGGAAGCAACACACGTTCCCGTGGGGCAACTCAGATGTCTCCGCAAGGCCCTATGCTCTGTTCCAACATACAAACTGGACTCAGTCGCAAGTCACTGTTCAATGCTCCAACTATCAGACACCCCGATCAACTCCACCAGCTACTCCTCAAGTCAAGAACAGCCCAGCTACTCCTGGCCCAAACAAAGGATGTTTCTACTTTGGAGAGGAAGGGCACTATGTGAGTAAATGCCTTAAGAGGGTGCAGGATTAGGCCAAAACCAATAACACACCAAGGTCAACTCCAGCCCCAGCTTAGTCACGCAGTGGGAGCCAGAACCCCGGACAGAACAACCATCGACAACATAATTATGTTCATGAGAAAGTCAACCATGTCACAGCAGAGGAAGCTCGTGATACTCAGGATGTGGTGTACGGTATGTTCCTCGTTAACTCCCGACCTGCATTTGTTTTGTTTGATTCTGGTGCTTCGCATTCCTTTATAACTACTCAGTATGTTGCAAAGCATGGTTTGCCTATGGTTATGATGAAGAATAATATGCTTATTAGCTCTCCTGGAGGAGGATTGAAGGCAAAGTATATGTGTCTTAGGATAAGACTTAAAATAAGGGGGGTAGACTTCCCAGCAAATCTTTTAGTCTTGGAATCTAACAGCATAGATGTTATTCTTGGAATGGATTGATTAGCCAAGTATGATGAAGTAATAGAGTGTGCCAGAAGGGCAGTTCGTCTAACAAATGGAGATGGAACCAAAGTCGAGTTCGTAGCTACCATACCAGCAATGGAGGATTGTTCTCTCAACCTACTGGAAGAAGCACCCATTGATCAGATCAAAGTGGTTTGCGAGTTTCTCGATGTTTTCCCTATGAATTGCCAGGTACCCCACTAGATTGAGATATTGAATTTGTTATAGAATTGGTACCCGGTACAGCTCCTATAGCCAAAAGGCCATATAGAATGGCCGCTAATGACCTAGCTAAGTTAAAGAAACAAATTCAAGAGCAGTTAGATAAAGGTTTTATCAGACCAAGTGAGTCACCTTGGGGAGCCCAGTTCTTTTCATAGATAAGAAAGATGGTACCCGACGAATGTGTGTAGATTATAGAGCACTCAATGACGTGACTATTAAGAACAAGTATCTGTTACCCCGGATTGAGGATTTGTTTGATCAAATGAGAGGAGCCTGAGTGTTCTCCAAGATTGATCTAAGGTCTGAATACTATCAATTAAAGATTCGACCGTAAGATGTGCCGAAGACTGCCTTCAGTACTCGATATGGGTTATATGAGTATACCATCATGTCTTTTGGATTGACCAATGCACCAGCCTATTTCATGAACCTTATGAACAAAGTATTTATGGACTACTTGGATAAATTTGTGGTAGTATTTATTGATGACATTTTGGTTTTCTCTAAGAGGGAGGAAGAATATGAAGAGCATTTGAGAATGGTATTACAGACACTCAGGGAGCATCAGTTGTATGCCAAGCGTAGTAAGTGTGATTTTTGGTTAGATCAAGTTGCCTTCCTCGAACATATCATTACGGCTGGAGGTGTAGCAGTAGATCCAAGTAAAGTAAATGATGTATTGAATTGGATACCACCTACCAATGTGTCAGAGATTAGGAGTTTTCTTGGATTGGCAGGATACTATCGCCGCTTTATAGAAGGGTTCTCTAAGATAGCTCAACCTCTTACCTCCTTGCTTCAGAAAAACGTAGTTTTTAAGTGGAGCCCTGCTTGTCAAGCAAGTTTTGAAGAGTTGAAGAATAGATTGACTACAGCCCCAGTGTTAGTTCTACCAGACATTAGCAAAATTTTTGATATCTACAGTGATGCTTCGCGACAAGGACTTGGATGTGTTCTCATGCAAGAAGGTCGAGCCATGGCCTATGCGTCAAGACAGTTAAGGAAGGATGAGGAGCACTACTGATGAGGACATCACTCATTTAGATACACGTGCTACAAGTGATCCTCCGGTGATTGATCCATTACAAGGACCGATTACACGGGCTCGTGCACGTCGTTTAACACATGAGGTGAATTCGTTACTCACTGTCCATACTACTAACTATAAGGATAAGATGCTACTCAATTTTTGTGAATTTTTTATACTTAGGAATATGGGAGAAGCACCTATGGAACTGCCAAGTCGGACGGGGCTCAAGCCAACTTCAAGTTGGAGTCAGAACTTGGTTCGGATTCAGCAGACAGCGCCACACTAAAACGGCCATAACTACTTCATATGGAGTCCAAATAAGGTGTTCTTTGATGCGTTGGAAAGCTAAGGATGATAGCTTTGTTTTGGTACTGGTCCCAGCTCCAGATTCATGGTGGATTATTTTGTGTCATCAAAACAATATGCTGTATCACAATTTTGGGCCATATCGGGCCTTGTAAACGTGTTCGGGTCTAAGAACAAGTTGTGGATGCCCCCCTGGTCGCCCAAAACCCTAGCACATCCCTCTTCATATATCTAGCAGCCGTCATCATAGACTTTTTGGGGGTTTGCTTAGATTAATCTGTCATTGAACAGTTTCGTCGTCGTTCGGTTTGTGAAACCCCAACTTGTGAGCTTAATCATATTTGCAATTTCAGATTGTGTTCTTCCGTGTTCTTGCTTGTGTTCTCGATTCGCTTGTAGGAATTAGCCTTCTTGGCAAGGTCAATCATGCCGCTCGCGGTTGATAACCAACGGAGCAGTGGTGTAGCGATTGCAAGGGTTGCGTGCTGTCCTGATCGGAAGCCTTGGATCGTCAACGTCGAGTCTCCACCAATCGACTTACCATTACCTAACAGAAGATCGGGCCTAATCCTCTCATCAACTGGTATCAGATTTTCAGGTTGCCTGCTAGGTAATTTCGTTTTTCCCTTAGATTAGTTCTATTTTCATCACCTAGAGTCTACAAAAAGCCAAAAATATTTCCCTTGTCCACTGTCCTACAACCCTTTGGGCCTTGCAATTTCGTTTTTGGTGTCGCTTTGTTGAGTTTGTGTCCATTGTGGTCGAGTTTTGTTGCTGGTCTAGAGTAGTGTTCTTGGTCTTAGTTCAACGCCCGTGCTATTTGTCGTGCCGCTCTCCCACCACCCCCACCCCCACCAACAAGTTGAGCCACTACATCACTCGATTTGCCCTCGCGAACCGCCTAGTGTTAATTCTCGCCACGCTAGCCCTAGATAGGTCGCAAGCCATCTTGTATCACTCACCCTGCCACCGCAACCCTCGTTTTTCATCTGGCGATCCGATTGCTTGCTTGCCCTAATTTCGTGGGCTTACTGATTGAGTAGGGAAGATTTGCCCTAATTTTCCGCTGCTGTCATCATCCATAGCCCAGGGAAGCTTTGCCCTAGGTGTGTTCACATTGCTAAGCAGAGTTACTTAGCCGTGTCTTGTGTTCGGTTGATAGGGAAGCTTTGCCCTAAATCGAGAGAAGAAAATAAGTGCGCAGAAATCCTAGTTTGAGCAGTGTTCACTAAATCGGGCATAACTTTTGCCTACGAACTCGGATTTGGACATTCTATACGCCGTTGGAAATCTAATTTCGAGCCCGACGTCAAGAAAGCAACTCGTCTTTGACTGGTTGTCCTGTTTGACCCCCAAATTTGACTGTTTAGACCCTCTTTCGGGGTCCGGAAGTTTCAGCACCCGTTTTTCACATCCTGCTGTCTACCGCTTTGTGATCTGTTTTGGCTTTGCTTGCTTCCAAATTTTGTGCCTATCCTTTTTAGACCCTTTATAAGTGTGTGCTACAACATCTAGAAAAGAAAGTGTGCAAAAAAAATAGAGAAAAAAATTGTGGTAAAAAACAGAAATATTAAAGGCAATCAGATTGTGGTAGCACACTGTGTTCTTTGTGCTTGGTCCTTTCTTTCAGCTTGTTGTGCTAGGTCTAGGGACACGCTAGGGACCAGCAACGATAACTACTTTGGACATTTATTTAGCTTTTCTAATCTGATTATGATTTTTGCTACTCCTTGCTACCATATTGTTCCGTGCCAAGCTACACTTCCTCTTGATCATAACAGGTCGTCTCTTGCAATCATACCCTCGCTCAACAAGTTATCAAGAAGCAGCCACCGATTGTTCCACCTGCTGCGTTGGTAAGAACACTTGTAAGAGCGTGGTAAGACACTTGAGTGTGTGTGATTCCACTGCCTAATAGTGATAGGGAGGGATAATTTTGTTTTGTCCTTTGCTTTCTACTAACCATGGCAGATGATCCGACTGATTTCAAGGACTGTGTCTCCAAGGGGGAACTTAACACCCTCGTTCAGCAACAGAATCAAGCATTGAACGACATGATGGCAAGACAAATCAAACATTGAACGACATTGTCACAAGGATGAACGACATGAGAGCAAACATTGCTAATCTAGTCACACGGGTGAACGACATTGAGCTGCGGGATCCACAGGAAGAAGATGCTTCTGACAATGATGATCCCAATACTGGACATGAAGATGATGATGCTGGTGTTTTTATCGGATAAGATTGGAGGGCACAACTTCAGCGCTGGCCGAACAACAATAACAACAACCGTAACTACTGCATGGGAGGTAATGTTCGAGGTAACGATGATCACTACGCTAAGGTCACTATTGCAAGGGATGAAGACCACTCCTTCAACTACCTCCACGAGTAGTTCAGTGAGTATTGTGTGCCACTATTGCAAGGGCATGGGCCATGCCATGAAGGATTGCCCAGTCAACACGCTTACGTTGCAACCGATGACGGTGGGTACATCAGTACTAGTGATGTTGAGGATGAATTTGTGCTTCAAGCTAACCTTGCAGGTGATCATGAGACCGATAGCGATGGTGATGAGATTTTAGGTGCCGCTGCCACTGAGGACTACAAAAATAGAACATTTGTTGTACAACGGGTTTTGAGTGCTCAAATGGAGCAAGAAGAGCAGCTTCAACGCTATAATTTGTTTCAGATATTTCTCATTGTCAAGGACTGCCGTGTTCGAGTTATAATTGATGGTGGGAGTTGCAATAACTTGGTGAGTTCAGATTTTGTCAAGAAGCTTGGCTTGGCCACTCGCGCACACCCTTGTCCATATCACATTCAATGGCTCAACACTAGTGGTAAGGCGAAGGTAACACACACTGTTCGTGTTCATTTTTCCATTGGTTCCTACAATGATTATGTAGATTGTGATGTCGTGCCTATGCAAGCATGTTCCCTTTTGTTAGGCCGTCCTTGGGAGTTTAATACTAATGCTACACACCATGGTAGAAGTAATAAATACACACTTATGCACAAAGGAAAGAAAATAACCTTGCTTCCTTTAACACCGAGATTATGCAATGTGATAAAGCGATAGCTGAAAATGCGAAGGGAGAGCAAGATTTACAATCTGAAAATCAGCAAGTAGCTAAACATGTTTTTCCACCAAAGAAAGAGCAACCAACACCTTCTTCTAGTTCCACAGGCATTAAATTAAAAGGTGGTGTTATGCTTGTTACAAAATCAGACCTTGCTGAAATTGTTAACAATGATGTTCCTTGCTACGCTTTGGTATGCAAAGAGGCTTTATTTTCACTTGATGATATACCTTCCTCTTTGCCTTCTGCTGTCACTAACCTTTTGCAGGAGTATAAGGATGTGTTTCCAACCAAGATACCCCCGGGGCTGCCACCTTTGAGTGCAATCGAGCATCAAATTGATTTGATCCCGGGAGCGACTTTGCCAAACCGTACAGCATATAGGACCAATCCTTCGGAGACTAAGGATTCAGTGGCAAGTCCAAGACCTTTTGGACCGTGGGTATGCACGAGAAAGCCTTAGTCCTTGTGCTGTTCTTGTTCTTTTGGTTCCAAAAAAAGACAGTAGTTGGTGCATGTGTGTTGATTGTGGAGGCATTAATAACATTATCATAAGATATCGTCATCCTATCCCTAGGCTAGATGACATGCTTGATGAGTTAAGTGGTTCTATTGTGTTCACAAAAATTGACTTGCGTAATGGTTACTACCAAATAAGAATGAAATTGGGAGATGAATGGAAAACTGTTTTTAAAACAAAGTTTGGTTTATATGAGTGGTTAGTGATGCCTTTTGGTTTAACCAATGCATCTAGCACGTTTATGAGATTGATAATGAGGTTCTACGTGCTTTCATTGGTAAATTTGTGGTGGTTTATTTCGATGACATCTTGATCTATAGCAAGTCACATACACAACATATTGATCATCTACGTGTTGTTTTTGATGTTTTGCGAGAGGCATGTTTGTTTGCTAATCTTGAGAAGTGCACCTTTCGCACCGATCGAATTGGTTTTCTTGGTTATGTTGTTACTCCACAGGGAATTGAAGTGGATGAATAAAAAATTGAAGCCATCAAGAGCTGGCCGACTCCGGAGACTATTACACAGGTGAGAAGTTTTTATGATCTTGCAGGGTTTTATCGGCATTTTGTGAGAGATTTCAGCACCATTGCTGCGCCCCTTAATGAGTTGACAAAAAAGGGTGTTCCATTCCATTGGGGTCCAGCACAAGAAGAAGCTTTTAAAACGCTAAAAGAGAAGCTTACACATGCACCTCTACTCCAACTTCCGAACTTTGGTAAGACTTTTGAGTTAGAATGTGATGCTGGTGAAATTGGAATTGGAGGAGTGTTACTTCAAGAAGGTAAACCCGTTGCTTACTTTAGTGAGAAATTAAATGGGCCATCTCTGAATTATTTGACTTATGATAAGGAGTTGTATGCTTTAGTTCAAGTTTTAGAAACATGGCAACACTATCTTTGGCCTAAGGAATTTATTATTCATTCTGATCATGAATCTTTGAAGCACATTAGAAGTCAAGCTAAACTGAATAAATGACATGCTAAATGGGTTGAGTTCATAGAATCTTTTCCATACATAATTAAACACAAGAAAGGTAAAGACAATGTCATTGCGGATGCATTATCTAGACATTACACCATGTTGTCCCAACTAGATCACAAAATCTTTGGTTTAGAAACAATAAAAGGGTTGTATGCAACTAATTCGGACTTTAAAGATGCTTTTCAAAATTGTAAAGAAGCGAGGACTTGGAATAAGTATGTGCTGAATGATGGACTTCTTTATCGCACTAATAAGCTATGCGTTCCCGCTAGCTCCGTTCGTCTTTTGTTTTTACAGGAGGCGAATGGAGGAGGTTTGATGGGACATTTTGGAGTGAAGAAAATTGAAGATGTGCTGGCCAAAGATGAGATGCGATGTCGAGCGCTACGTGTCACGCTGCACTACTTGCAATAAAGCTAAGTCTCGCTTGAGTCCACATGGTATTTATATGCCTCTTCCTGTTCCTAGTATACCTTGGGAGGATATTTCTATGGGCTTTGTTTTAGGATTGCCTAGGACAAAGAGGGGGAGGGATAGTATATTTGTAGTGGTGGATCGTTTTTCTAAAATGGCACATTTTATACCTTGTCACAAGAGTGATGATGCTACACACATAGCTGATTTATTTTTTATAGAGATTATACGCTTACATGGAGTGCCAAATACCATTGTCTCTGATCGTGATGCGAAGTTTTTGAGTCATTTTTGGAGGACATTATGGAATAAATTGGGGACGAAGCTGCTGTTATCTACTACATGTCATCCCCAAACTGATGGACAAATGGATGTTGTTAATCACATTATCTACTATGTTGCAGGCTATTTTAAAGAAGAATTTGAAGATGTGGGAAGAGTATTTGCCTCATATTGAGTTCGCTTACAACAGATCCGTCCACTCCACTACTAAGGTAAGTTAGTTTCAGGTAGTGTATGGTTTCAATCCCTGTGCTCCTATTGATTTACTACCTTTACCTCCTTCTGAAACTCTGAATTTGGATGCTACACAACATGCTGAATTTATTTTAAAGATGCATGAAACAACTAAAGAAAATATTAAAAAAATGAATGAGAAATATAGAGCTTATGGTAGCCAGGGTAGAAAACATTTAACTTTTGAACCTGGTGATCTAGTTTGGTTACACTTGCATAAAGATCGATTTCCTGAGTTGAGAAAATCTAAATTGATGCCTCGAGCTGATGGTCCTTTTAAAGTTCTTGAGAAGATTAATGATAATGCATATAAGCTTGAGTTGCCTGCAGATTTTGGGGTTAATCCCACATTTAACATTTCAGATTTAAAACCATATGTTGGAGAGGAAGATGAGGTTGCATCGAGGACGACTCCAATTCAAGAGGGGGAGGATAATGAGGACATCACTCATTTAGATACACGCGCTACAAGTGATCCTCCGGTGATTGATCCATTACAAGGACCGATCACATGGGCTCGTGCACGTCGTTTAACTCATGAGGTGAATTCGTTACTCGCTGTCCATACTACTAATTATAAGGATGGGATGCTACTAATTTTTTGTGAATTTTTAATGCTTAGGAATATGAGAGAAGCACCTATGAAACAGCCAAGTCGGACGGGGCTCAAGCCAACTTCAAGTTAGAGTCGGAACTCAGTTCGGATTCAGCTGACAGCGCCGTACTAAAACGGCCATAACTACTTCATATGGAGTCCAAATAAGGTGTTCTTTGATGCGTTGGAAAGCTAAGGACGATAGCTTTGTTTTGGTACTGCTTCCAGCTCTAGATTCACGATGGATTATTTTGTGTCATCAAAACAATGTGCTGTGTCACAATTTTGGGCCATATCAGGCCTTGTAAACGTGTTCGGGTCTAAGAACAAGTTGTGGATGCCCCCCCTGGTCGCCCAAAACCCTAGCACACCCCTCTTCATATATCTAGCAGCCGTCATCATATACTTTTTGGGGTTTTGCTTAGATTAATCTGTCATTGAATTGTTCCGCCGTCGTTTAGTTTGTGAAACCCCAACTCATGAGCTTAATCATATTTGCAATTTCATATTGTGTTCTTCCGTGTTCTTGCTTGTGTTCTTGATTCGCTTACAGGAATTAGCCTTCTTGGCGAGGTCAATCGTGCCGCGCGCGGTTGATAACCTACGGAGCAGTAGTGTAGCGATTGCAAGGGTTGCGTTCTGTCCTGATCGGAAGCCTTGGATCGTCAACGTCGAGTCTCCACCAATCGACTTACCATTACCTAACAGAAGATCGGGTCTAATCCTCTCATCAACTGGTATCAGATTTTCAGGTTGCCTGCTAGGTAATTTTGTTTTTCCCTTAGATTAGTTCTGTTTTCATCACCTAGCGGAAGATTAGGCGTAATCTTCTCATCAACTACCCTATGCATGATCTAGAATTAGCAGTTGTGGTTCATGCATTGAAGATTTGGAGACATTACCTCATTGGAGAACGGTGTGAGATATATATGGATCATAAGAGTTTAAAGTATATCTTCACCCAACCGGATCTAAACCTTCATCAGCGCAGATGGTTAGAGTTAATCAAGGACCATGATGTGGGAATTCACTACCATCCAGGAAAAGCAAATGTAGTAGCCGATGCTTTGAGCCAAAAGAGTTACTGTAACTCGGTGACGGTTCAAGATAGTCAACCTAGGTTATGGAAAGAGTTTGAGAAGCTCAACCTTGGATTTGTAGCAGATATGGAAACAACCACCATGGAAGTATATTGCACTCTCGAACAAGAAATTCGGAAGGGTCAACTGGAGGACGAGAAGCTCAAGGAAATTAGGCAGCTTATTAAGGATGATAAAGCTCCAAATTTTACAAAAGATAGTCAAGGTACTGTGTGGTTCAAAAAGAGAATTTGTGTGCATAACTAGAAGGATATTAAAGGGATAATTCTGAGAGAAGCTCATGATTCAGCATATTCTATTCACCCGGAAAGTGCAAAGATGTATCAATATCTCAAGGATCGCAACTGGTGGTATGGAATGAAGAGAGAGGTTGCAGAATACGTAGCCATGTGTGATACTTGCCAAAAGGTCAAAGCAGAACATCAGAGACCAGCAGGATTACTGCAACCCTTGAAGATACCTGAATGGAAATGGGAAGAAATTGGTATGGATTTTATTGTCGGTTTACCCCGTACGCAAGGAGGATATGATTCAATATGGGTCATATTTGATCGATTGACTGAAGTTGCCCACTTTATCCTAGTTAAGACTACACACAGTGGAGCCAGACTAGTAGAGTTATATATGTCAAGAATAGTATGTTTGCACGGGGTGCCAAAGAAGATTATATCAGATAGAGGTACACAGTTTACATCCAAGTTTTGGCAAAAGCTACATGAGTCTATGGATACAAAGCTGAACTTCAATTCTGCCTATCACCCTCAAACCGATGGTCAAACTGAGAGAGTCAATAAGATACTGGAGGATATGTTAAGAGCTTGTTCTCTAAGGTACTGTAAAAGTTGGGATAAGAGTCTGCTGTATGTAGAGTTCTCATACAATAATAGTTATCAGGCCAGTCTTCAAATGTCTCCATTTGAAGCACTGTATGGAAGAAAGTGCAGAACACCACTATTGTGGAATGAGGCCGGGGAAAGTCAAGTCTTTGGCCCAGAGGTTCTACGAAATGCAGAGAAGCAAGTTCAGATAATTCGGGAGAATCTAAGGACTGCACAATCAAGGCAGAAAAGTTACGCTGATAATAGGCGAAGAGAATTGGTTTTTGAAATTGGAGATTGTCTATCTCAAGGTTTCACAACTCAGAGGTCAAGGGAAAGTTGTCACCAAGGTTCATTGGACCTTTCAAAATAATAGAGAAAAGAGGGGAAGTAGCTTATCGGTTAGAGTTACCACCTCAGATGGCAGATGTGCATGATGTTTTTCATGTGTCTCAGATGAAGAAGTGTCTTCGAGTGCCTAAAAAACAGTTGCCAATGGAAGAGCTAGATGTTCAGGAAGATCTCTCCTATACAGAGTATCTTGTAAAGATTCTTGAGAGATCAGAAAGAGTGACCAGAACTAAAATAATACCAATGTGTAAAGTGCAATGGAGTCACCACTCGAAAGATGAGACGACATAGGAAAAAGAAGAAGACCTGAAGACCGAGTTTCCTCATCTTTTCTCCAATCTGTCCAAATCTCGAGGGCGAGATTCATTCCAAGGGGGTAGGTTTGTAACACCCTAATTTTCATTTGGCAACTCATAAAAATTTGCTAGATTTTACTTTGAGTTAAACCAATTTTTTTATAAAGGTTAAACCTATTTTCTAAACAGAAACTCTAATTTGACATAGGAAATATTCGATTAATGTGCATCCATGTTGTCCTTAGGCATATAGGGTTTTTCTTTGTGTGGAATAGTCTTTGTTTGAGTGAAATTGATTCAAATTTCAAATTTCAAACAAATTTAGAAAATCAAAACGAAAAGGAAAAAGATTATAACCCCTTTGGGCCGCTCTCTTATCTTTTTAGCCCATCTTCCTGCACCGGCCCGTTTCTCCCGTCCTCTTCCCGCCTGGGCTGCGCCCGCGCGCTGAGTCGGCCCAGCGCGGCATTTGCTGCAGGCCTGCGTTGCGCCCCGTCAAAGACGCCTGTGCCGAAGTCATTTTCACCCGAGTCGCTGCCAGTGGGACCCCTGCGTCGGATCCGTCGTCTCCGAGTCGATCTCTGTCACACCGCTACCGAGATCGAGTTGAAAATGCCGCCGCCAAGGGAGTCCTGGCCTTCCGCGAGTCCCTTCGTGCCACCTATATTAAGCCCCGCCTCCCCTTGGTTTTTCCCCAAGCCAAATCCGCTGAATTCCAACGCAACCGTCGAGATCCATTGGCCTTCGCTGCCATTAGAGCCGCCTCAGCAGACCTTGCCGCCTCACCGTTCCAGAGCCACCAAGCCTCACCTGAAGCCACCAGAGGGACCACCTGCTTGTGCCGAAGCTTCTCCGAGCCTCGCTGTCGCCGATTGACCACCAGAGCAGCCTCACCGACGAAGGTCCAAGCTCTCCATCGCCCCAATCGTTGTCGACCTCTTTCTGGTGTTTCACTCCCTTGGGTAAGCCCCCAAACGGATTCCCCGTGAGCTTGTCGTTATGTTCCGCCGCTCGCCGGAGCACCTAGATCGCCGAAGCGCCGTTCCGGCAAGTTCCCGGTGAGTCCTCCACCGCGGAGCCCTCGGCGCCGCCATTCCCCGCTCTTCCCCGGCCACTATTCGCCTTGCACCATTACATATAAATCCTACGACCCAGATTAGATCTAAAACGTACCGGTTCAGCACCCAATCAGAAGCTGACGTGTCTCCTCTTTAACCCAGAGCCGAGTCAGCCATCCACATGAGCGCCACCTCAGCGCCTTTTGCTGACGTGTGAGGCCTAGTCAAGCCTAGTCAGAGCCTACGCATTAATTCAAGGTTTTTCAGTATAAAAATAATTCCAAAATTCCCAAAAATTGGTAACTTTGCAATCTAGCCCCTAAACTTTCGATAATTACAAAAAGAGCCTTGTCTTTTTACACTTAGGTCCCAAAACTTTTCTAAAATTACATATAGGTCTATATGTTTTTAGAAAAAGGTCCCTAGACTTTTTGTTAATAACAATTAAGTTCTTTTCTTAATTAAAATAAGCCCTAATCTTGTTTTTAGCATATTTGTTTCTTCGTAGCTCTGTTTTAAGCGATTCTTGCGTCGTTCGATTCGTTTTTCAGTGCTCTTTCTTTCTAGATAGGTTTTATCTTGTTGTTCTTTTGTTTTGTGCTCTGTTCTTAGTGTATCTTGTCTGTGTATTTACCGGTTATTGTGTAATTAGTCGACAACACCCCAGATCAATTTGAGGAACATCAAGACCAGGAGCAAGAATACACTGAGCAGCAGCAAGGAGAAGGCAAGTGTCCTTGATCATCTTGAACCTATCATTTTTTAGTGTTTTGTTTTACAAAATTGCATGCAATGTATGTCGATTCGATGGGTAGCCACCTATGTTAGGGTTTTCCCTAGATTTTCCCTTATCATCCCTTGGGACCTAGATGGTTTATGGTTAGGTATTTTGATGGGTATATTGCTTAGCCATACTTTTGGGATACTAGGAAGTGTCATAATCTTGATAATGAACATATGCAACAATGGTGGTTAATTTGTTAATGGTCTAGCAACATGGAACCTTAGGCCTTGAGCAAAGTGGTTTTGATGGTTGTCATGGTTATGATGTTGGTTTAGTGTTTGCTCAAGTAACCTAAGTTAGGACCTGTTCATGGAGCGACAACCCAAGAAGTAACGTACCAACCACGAGGCTGATATGGGTAAGACGTGACATACTAGTTAGAGTCTATCCAGTGTGTGTTGTGTTAGCATAAAAGGGGGCTTCTGGATAGGAGTTTAACTCGCGTAAATCCTGGCGATGAAACCTAATGGGCACACGCATACTGGATTAGTCTCTGGTTAGTGGAAAATGTCATTCAATGATTTCTTGGCGACACACCACTGCATGTGTTAAGTGTTTCGTGAACACGGCAACATGGAATTTACTGACTCGTGGGGAAAGCTGGATAACTTTTGCGGAGAGTAAAAACTGTTATAACAACCGTGCTCATGGTTATGAGAGACTTGGATCCTCACATGATTAGTGGGTTGTTGTTACGGGTTTGGTCATGGTTTTGGTTAGTACAGGGAGTACTAGACGGTAGTATGCAAGGTGGGGAGCCTTGTATGTTGGGTGATGGACTATTTGGGTTACATTTACTTAATAATTGTTTATTTCTTTTAAGTTCAAATATGTTTTCCTTACTCACATTTACGCAAATATACTATGTATTAGCCTATTCTTGATATAAACCTGCATATCATTACTTTCCCACACTTGCTGAGTACTCTATGTGCTCACTCTTGCTATCTCCTACAAATCATATGCTGCTTAGTGGAAGACTTTGGAGATTTCCAAGACGACAACCAGGCGTTCTAGGAGCGTGTCTTCCGGTCGGTGCCTAAGGAATGCTTGGTCGCTAATGCTTTCATCCTGCTGCCGTCGTTTAGATGCTGTCGTTTAGCTTTTGAAGTTGTTTAGGTGAAGTCTTTATTGTAAGAAGTGAATGATTATAAGTTAAAGTATTGCTTTTGTTACTTCACCTATGACGTCCTTATGTGTGTTAAACTTCCTAGGCATACATAAGCCGTACTTGGTTTTGTCCATTAAAATCGGGTGTGACAATATAGAAGCTTGACAGCGCACTTGACCTCCAAATTTGTCATTTTCATTCAAAGCAAAGCACTTCATGCTTCATTCTTGAGTCAACCCCATGCCTGACAATATAAACTAACAAATTAGCTTTAGCGCACTGAATTAAAAGGAAGTAATGAGTTCATTTGCTTAATTTTCTATATCATTAGCCATAAAGGTATAATAAATCAATAGACTACAAGATGCAAGCATTTTCAATAAATTAAACTGGATAGTTCCTGTTGAGATTACAAATCTTGGCTCCTAAAGTTGCTGGGATCACAAAATTTGCCGCTCTCCTTTATGATTTCCGCATGTATGAAATAGATTAGCCTTTTTTTAGTATACATTAGAATGTCCTTCTCAAGAATATTGTAGGAAATTGATATGTCTGTAGAAGAAAATTAAAATAGTTAGTCACAACGATGAAAAATGCATTTTAATATACTATAATTACACTAATCAGTGAATATAATGGTGGACTACAGCCAATGATTTGCATAATATATTGGGCAACATAGTACCCATAGAGGTTAGTGCCCTGCGGTTGCTTGTGACACTGCAGAAATTTGTGCACGGTAAATTTAGATCTATAGAATGCATATTATAACGGTAAATTAAGGTGTGATGGAGGAATTATTACCGGGAACTTACGTTGGTGGGTCACCGAGGGCTTATTTCTCCGTACAAGCCCTCCCATCAAAACATACATCGCGAATGCCCTTGTCAGCAAGTCTATCAGATCTGAATATATCTCTGTGGCATAGTTCCTGGGGTCGAAGTATATGCAGTGTTGATTTTGTGTATAGATACAAACTAGCATTCAATGGTCTTGGTAGTTGTACAGTAGAAGAATAAGGTCCTTCGATCCATAGAGGGCAACCATGGCCTCCACAACATATTTCTCGACCTCCCCCAGAGACCAAGTGATCGTTGACCCACATATGATCTGTGGGTCGAGGAATCCAATTCTCGGATTCTCTCTTCTAGCTTCTTGAATCATATGTCTGCACATAAGAGTAATGTAGATGAATGAGCGTATCAATGAGTTAGACGGTTCATTAAGCATAGACCACGATTAATAATACTTACAGTGTCCAACTCCTCATTAGACCTACGTCTGGCATATCACGACGGTAGAGGAGGAATAAATCCTCAAACGTCATGAGGAAGGTTCCAGCTGGTTTCAAAAAATGTTGCTGCTGGTACTTGGCGCTGAAACCATAAGGAGAAAGATGTTTCTCCTTATAGATCCTCTTCATGTATAGGTCATGCAGAATCACAATTGCCCAGCCCAATTGCTCTAATACTTTCTTGCTCAGTAACGGCTGGCCTGCCACATAGGTGTTTGACAGAGGTTCTTCTTCTACCTCCTTGCTCTTGTCCAACTGTTTGCTGGCTCTGTGCTTTCCGAGAGGTGCCATTTTTGTGGATGGTTGGCCAGATTTACTGGACAATTGTTGTTGCTCATGTGGTGCAGAAGGAGATTTGACCTTTGATGGAGCATGATGAAAAGAGAAGTCGATGTCGTCGCATACTAGAGATAGAAGTTGTGGAGGCTGTGGAGGGACAACTAGTGTTATGAACTTCTTTGGCCACTGGATGAAGGAGTAGATAGCCTCCCCAAGTGTCCTGACATCATCTTTAGGGGGAATAGGAATTGGGAGGGACGTGCAATTCATATATACCATATCCACTGACACCATAGTGTAACCAGGCTGTAGCGGGACTCCGTGAACCATCTGTTCTCCACCACATGGGAGCACCAAGCCCGTGCCAACCTCAATGATGTTGTCGGAGCCAACAGTGGTGGGCAGTATGAGCTTGCACTTGGTGGCCACCTCTATGTCGTTGATGGGGTATATCTCGCTAAGGACCTCTTTTGGAATATCATCTAAGGGATGGTCACCTTCAAATCCGTCGATAGGGAAGTCATGTTGATCAAGCATGTTATCTGGAGTGCTAAGTTGCATAGATGTGCAGCTACTCCGGTGCCAAGCTAGTGGAGATTCAAGTGTCGTGGCTACATCCTGTTGCCTTATATCCCGTACTCACTCCTTGACCTATAGTTTCATCCTTTCTTCCATCCTTTCTTCAAGCATATCCATCTTTTCTTTCATCCTTGTTTCAACCTCAGCGATAATCTCCATTTTCATCCATTCACGCTCGGCTGCTTCGCACTTAGCTTTGTTTCTCCTTCGGCTCCTATATGAATCAGCGTCGTCAGGGAATCCAAACTTCCATGGAACGGTAACACCTATGTCACACATGCAACTTAGATGCTCTTTGTTTCTTAGAGCTGAAGTTAGTATGTCTTTTTCACGAGATGGCTGGAATGATCCTTGAGTGGAATCTTCTGAAAGTTGCAGGATCCTTTGAGCCACTTGCTCGATTTCTGGCTTCGTGAAGGTAATGGAACCATAGGACGAGCATACAGCCCTTCCTTGAAACTAGTTTCGGGCCCGCCTCTCTGTGATCTGGGAAAATGGTGTGGAGTGGTTCTCTTGAGCTGCCTGCTCATCCTCCTTGTCCCAATCCAGCTCTTTGCGCGCATACCCACTGGTGCCGAGCCTGTGGGGGTGCGTGTTGCGTGAGTGGCATGCCTTGTTTGCCTGACCCTGCTACTGAAACTCCTCAGACTAGCACCTCGCCACAAACTCTATCCATTGATCCGCCAAGTACCCATAAGCAATATTATTGGAGACAAGATCCTGCTTCGCATATGTATTATACAGCTCGCTCTTGAAGGTCTTCCATGCCATGCCCATCTTGGCTATTTCCTGTCTTTCCATGGCCTCCAAGGAGCATCCTTTAGGGAAGTCAAATTGGGCTTTAATTGTTTTCCATAAGAAGCTTTTGTCGCTCTACGACACGACCTTCCAGTTTAGGTAAGTTATCCTAACCCTTGTCTTTTCAAGTGAGGCATATGCTCTACACAATGCCTCCTGAGCTTGTTGAGGCTTTGTTGGCACACCTTTCTCATTAACATAAGTTATGGTGTAGTAACCTGTGGGCATTTGGTTTTTGCCTCGACCACCTTGCTTTAGCTTATGTGTCATAGTTTGTTCTGTTTGCTCCTGAGAAGTAGCCTCCTCATCTTGTTGAGCAGTGACCTCTTCTTGTTGAGGACAAGAGGTATGAGACAATTCATGTTCATCTCCAGACGTCATCTTCAAAATAGGAAAAGTCACATGCTTATTAGGAACATGTTATAATGGTAGAAGATGTTGTGACAAAAGAGCCCCTGCCAATTTGCTTTTGATTCAATATGGTTGGAAGATTGCCAATTAGCTCAAATCATCTAACCTTTCACTTATGAAGAAATAGACTAGGTGGTCTATAGTACCTTTCGGCTCTCTAGTCAATTTGCTAATAGAGTGGCCGGTATGTCCAACCATTATAGCGGCTCAAAGATTTTAAAATTGTTTTGCTAATAGAGTTTTTAAGCAAAGCTGGTACCGCTTGGGAGATCACAAAATTGAGTTTTGTTAATGAACATAACCATCGAGTTCATATTTAGCTGGGGATAATGTAAGTCAAGTTTTGTCAAATCACCATGAAATATCCCTCTATACCATAAAAGGAATACTATTTTACAAGCAATTAAATCAATGTTGTAAAAGGAGTACTATATTATTGAACTAACTGAATAGGGGCATCCCACTAAATTATTTCTATAGTAGTGAGTGCAACTAAATAGGAGTACTAAATTGATGGGAATGTGCACATGTAAACACCCAAGACTGACCAAGTGAAGTTCTAGGATTTCTTCATCAATATATGCATGATAGAGTACTAAAAAATGGAACTATTTCACTGCCCTACATGCATGCATGTGAGTCATTGAATGCTGATACCATTACCCAAATAATCTACACTCAACTTAATTGACTTTTCATTTGCTTTAAATATAGACTGTGGCCTTTAGGTTTTTGTAGAAAGACATAAAGCTATCTAATGCTTATGTTTATTGTATTACCTTTAGAATTATTTATGGTTTAGTTGTCCAAATTTGTTAGCTTAACATTTAGCATGATGCATTAAGGGATATTTGTCCCTATTAACTTCTGATGCAAATACTTGTTCACCTAGATGCGTGATGCAGTTGAAGCTCTTGAAGTCCTGGTTCACGAGCACAAACTAAAATGACTCCACACATGCTTCGAAGCAAACTACAATTTCTAAGAATCAAAGCATACATAAATACTTCCCACTAGTCGTTTTCCATTTATATTTCTACTGGTGCTTGTACATGTGATGAGCTGGATGCGTCTGAACACAAACTACTTTCCAGCACTCCAGATAGATTAACTAATGACAACTATTTAATCATCGCCATTTTCCAAATCATCAAAGCATATACTAGTATGACTTCATCTTATCCATCTTGCATCTATGTTTCTGTCTGTGCTTTTGTGCATGTGATAAGTTTAATGGGAATCAATACAAACTACATCCAACAAGAATTAATAACTGGCAATACATTAAGCATTACCATTTTTTTATCGTTAAAGAAGATACTAGGTAGACTTCTTCTGGTATGTTTTCATATCCCTTTGCTCCATTCAAGAAAAAAATCGAGAACAAAATCAAAATTGACTTATATTAGTTATTCACCGAAAGTGCAAATCTTACATTCCGAGGACACTAACTATATAGGTGTTCTAGGTGACTTAGACTATAAGCATAAACTAACTAGCAATTCATAATCGGTCTAAAGGAACCACACCATGATTACTACCACTGATTACAAACAGCAAGGGCATTCCTAAAACAAATAAACTGCAAGGGCTAGTGTAGCATGGTTAGCCACTTATGTCACTACAATCCTCACCGTATTTTTCCCTTGCTATGCAATGAGTCTCATCCTCAAATGAAGCCACACGAAGGTGGGTCAACAGCCTTGTGAAGCGCTTACTAGTGGCTGCCGGCGAAGTGGACAGTGGCTGGGCAGCGAAGGGGAGGGAGGTCACTGGGGATGAAGGAGCACCGAGGAGGAAGGTAGCTAGGAGGGGGGCCGCCTGGGAGTTGAGGACGCTGGGAGGGAGGTCGTCGGGGATGGAGGTGCACCGGGGAGGGAGGTCGCCGGGAGGGGGGCCTCCAGGTAGGAGTGCGGTCGCTGGGGAGGACATCAGGGAGGAGCGCGGTTGCCAATGGCGACTAGGGTTTAGGTCGCTATAATCGCCAGGGAGAGGAGGCGGCTAGGGTTTAGTAAAAAATCTTGATGGTGGTGCAGGTTGGACGAAACGGTATTTATACCTATCTTACAAACAGCTATATATAAAAAAACCATATGTACTAATATTATGGGTACAGATGGCTCATTAGATATAGCCATCTGTACTAATATTACAAAGGTTTAAAATATTAACCCGTCCATAATATTGATTTTCTAGACAAATCATTAAAACTTACAAAATTCATAAATAATTCATACAAACTCCAAATGAAATGAATTTTTTATGTAAATTTATGGTTTAATGTGTACTATCAAATGGTGTAGATCTCATTCATGTTACTATAACCCAACATTTAAAATCAACACTAAACTAAGCCATCTGAGAGAGGGAAGTAATCAAATTTAATTTTACTCTTGTTTTTACTTGTCGATCCTAACACCATGTGATAGTACACATTAAACCATAAATTTACATAAAAATTTCATCTCATTTGGAGTTCATATGAATTATTTATGAATTTTGCACATCTTAGTCTACTATGTGGAAGAATAGTATAGACGGTCTTAAAAACAACCGTCTATAAAATAAATAGTACAGATGGTTCCAGTGTATAAACCGTCTGAACTAGTAATTTCCTAAATAATTGATTTTAATATGCAAAATTCATATCTAATTCATACAAACTCCAAATGAGATGAAACTTTTATGCAATTTTTGGTTTAATGTGTACTATCACATGGTGTAGGTCTCATTTATGTAATTAATGTAACCCTAAATTAAACTTGAAAATTAGACGTATTTATTAAACTAAACTAAAACTAGCAAATTTCATAAATAATTCATACAAACTCTAAATTGATGAGATCAAATTTTTAAGTAAATTTATAACTAATTCATTTTAATATATTATATTTCAATATATAGGTGCATAACAATCAAGTAACATCATACATCTTTAACATTCAGCCTTTCTTGATGATCGATGCGCAGATAGCAAGCGGCCCCGGTCGGAAGTTGTTCTTTGTAAAGGGCGTTACCATCTCCGAGAGGGTACTCATCAAATTGATTGTACTCTTCTTCTTCCATGACATTCTTAACTCTAACAATCCTTCTTTTTCCCTGAAGGACTACGTGAAGCTTTGGATTTGTCAGATCTTACACATAAAAAACCTAGACAACTTGCTTAGCGAGTACAAATGGTTTGTCTTTGTATGCAGCACGATCAAGGTCGACAGTAGTCATTCCATACTTTTCGACCTTAACACTTAAGAGTGTGACCCAATGTCACCGAAAGAGTAGGATCTTGAAACGTACATAGTCGAGTTACAAAATCTCTATGTACCCATAGTACGCACAGACTCCACGTTTGTCCTGGAAGGCTTATATGCTCACACCACTGTTCTGTACTGTGCTTTTACTATCCCGTGCTTTGGTGTAAAAGGTGTACCCATATATGTCGTATGCTTCAAATTGCACAACTATGTGACTTAGCCATCTTGCCAACCAAACAATATTGTCCTCTATTGAACTATTATTGCTAAATTGCACTGTCAACCAGTTGTTGAAGCTGCGGTTGTGCTGTTTTGTGATCCAAGCCTCCGTACGACCTGGATACTCTCTGTGTAGAACATCCTGATGCATATCGATATGCAGGGATACTTCAGTCATGTGTTGCAAGACTATGAAATGGACTTCAGATAATGTGGCAAAGTCAACAATGATTGATTTTCTACATGTGGTCCCCTTCCCATCCAGTCTCCTCTCATGGCGAGACACGGGCACACCTATTGGTTTGAGCTGCTCCATGTAATCGATGTAGAACTCGACTACCTCTTCGGTTCTGTAACCTTAGATGATGCTGCCCTCCAGACAAGATCGATTACGTACATTTTCTTGAGAATTCCCATGTACCTCTCAAACGGGTACATCTGACGTAGGAATACTGGGCCACATATGTTTATCTCTCTCACGAGGTCAATGATAACATGTACCATGATCAAAAAATGAGGGAGGAAAGTACAACTCAAGATGGCATAATGTCTTCACCACATCGGCCTGTAAAATATCAAGTACTTCGGGATCAATGACCTTCTGAGAAATTGTGTTGAAGAACATAGCTTAGTACTTATGTCTTAGAGATAGGTCGGCTGGATATTTTAGATTGCAATAGGAAGCATCTGTGTCATTAACACATGGCAATCATGGGACTTCATGCCAACTAATTTCAAATCTTACATCGAAACAAGTTTCAAGATGTTGGCAGAGTAACCGGATGGAACTTTCACACCATGCAAGTACTAACACAGTTTGGTTCTCTCGGCCCTTTTCAAATTATAGCAGGCAGGAGGAAGCCTCGTTCTATCATTTTCGGAGGGCTTATGTGCCAACTCGAGACTGATCTTCATATAAACCAAGTCAAGCCATGCGTTGAGGCCGTCCTTCGTATTGCCTGGAATATTAAGTAAAAGACTAATCTAGCTTTCGCACACATTCTTCTCTACATGCATGACGTTGATGCAGTAGCGAACTTCAAGGTGCTTCCAATATGGTAGCTACCACAATATCGATTTCTTCTTCCACATGCCACCGGTATCCTTAGATTTTTTACTCCTCTTTCAAAACACAACATCGAGATCTTCAACCATATTGTGCACCTCTTGACCACTGTAGTGCCTTGGACATAAATCTCTTTCCCTCATTCCGTAGAATTGTTCCTTCATATTGCGGTATGGGTGATACCTATTAAGGAACCTACGGTGGCGCATTAACACCATTTTGCGCAAATGGGGCAGCCATGTACTCATGGTACTATCTAAGCAATGAGGGCACCCCATGTCTACTTGTTTACTTTGGCCTAAAAGGTTACGTAGTGAAGGAAAATCATTCATCGTGCAAAACAACAAGGCACATAGAGTGAAATTCTTTCTTTTGTACGCATCCCATACTTACGCCCCTTCGATCCATAATGTGTTTAGATCTTCCACTAATGGTCTTACGTATACATAAATATCAATCCCAGGTTGTTTCGAGCCTTGGATAAGCAGCGACATCATCAAGTACTTCTGCTTCATACACAGCCAAGGAGGTAGATTGTAAATACTAAGAACACTTGGCCCAGTGTTGTGTCTGTTGCTAATGTTCCCAAAAGGATTCATCCCATCCATGCTCAAAGCAAACCTTATATTTCTCGGTTCTGCACCAAAGTCATCGAAGATCGTGTCAATATTTCTCCACTGGGGAGAATTGGCAGGGTGTCTTAGCTTTCCATCTTGTTTGCGAACCTTCGAGTACCAGCATAACAATTTGGCCTCTTTTTGATTCGCAAACAAATGCTTAAGACGTGAAATTACTTGCAGATACATGTAACACCCAATTTTAAAGGAACAAAACTGGGCACAGCACATGTATGTCAAGATCAAGTTTCATACATGCATTACATCATCAATGTATCATCATAGTGCCATTATTACAGTAACGTTAATAACTTATTACAAAAGGACCTGAGGGTCTAAAAGAAAATACAGTGGAACAAGATAGATTTAGCGCCAACGGGTCTTCCATCTTCCACAGGCGTCAACGGGGGCACACTAGCCTCGAATAGGAGCTCCGGGTCAAAGTCATCCTCATCGAAGGATGCAGCTTTATAGATGGCTTTTGAACAGCAGAAGGATGCAAGAAAGGGGACAACAGGTGTGAGTACAAAATGTACTCCACAAGTGTGGGAAAACATGTTATGGGGCTAAGTCAAGGAAAGGTTAGACACTTGTTAACTGTTCTAAGCAACTATGACCTATGACTTCAACAACAGGCATCCTATTTACTAAGTGTGAAGACACATCTGTCACAAAAGGGATGACTCATCGGATTCCATCCCACTACCAAGATTCACTAGGTAATTCCATTACCCGGCTACCCAGCATTTTTATCATTTCATGTGATATTATCTTTTTAATTCAATTTGAATTTAAACAAATTCAAGCATGCACAAATTCATCCAAATGCTTATGGAATGCATATAAATATGAAGGGATCATCCTATCCATTCTAATCCCACCAACCAAACAAAAAACTGGCTTATCCTATCCACTCTAATCACACTAACTAAACAAAAAATTAGCTCATCTCATCCATCCTAACCAAACAGAAAATTGTATCATCCCATCCAGAAAAATATGGATGACCTTATCCCATCTAATCTCGCGCTCCAACCAAACACACCCTTTGTGTGGTAGAGGTAGCCAAAAAAACTACAGCCGTTTACATGCTGATACCCACACTTGCACAAGAGGGTGACAATGCACTTACCAATTACTGCATCCCTTTCTTTTTATAAGGCATGCACACATTTCAATATTCAAACTTTAGAAAGTTTTATCAACAATTAATCAAATGATATGTAAACTTTCATGTATTAACGATGCCATTTTTTCATAAAATCATATTGCTAGCATGTCGATTTCATTTCCTTCTTTGTTTTTAGTTCAAGAATTTCAATCAGAGACAATGTACATTCCATGTAGCTTGACGGTGAACAGTCGTGGGCGACGAGATGCGGTCATTTCAAGGATTTCAATCAGACACAATGTACCGTTGTGTGTACGTGCACGTGCTTTTTTGTACACCCGTCCCAACATAGCCCGCCCACGCACGCCCAACCACGCCCGCCACGTGCCACCACAACGTTACTCATAGTTGTTCTATAGTTGTCATTCAATAATTTTTCAGTAGTTGTCATTCAATAATTTTTCAGCAATTTTCTATGATTTGGATGCTCCAGTAGTTGTTCAATAGTTGCCAGTAATATTAGTAGGGTCGCTTATTTTTGTTCAATAGTTTTGTTCAGCAATAGTTGTTCAGTAATTTCATGTTATAGTAAAATTGTAGTTTATGTTAGTAGTGTCAATAGTTGTCAATAGTTGCTAGTAATTTATTCAGTAGTGTTAGTAGTTTTGTTCAGTAGTTGTCAGTAGTTTCATGCTCGCAGAAATCAGTAGTTGCCATCTTTAGTAGCTTCAATAGCGGAGGAGGTGTCATGCATGTTTTTTCCTCTTTGATCTCCCTCCTCTCTCTCTCTCGTGTGGGCCCCGCTAGTCATCCCTCTCCTCTCCCCAAATTCCTCTTTCCATTTATGTGAGCTACACCACCCGCCCGTTTGTTTTCCGTCGATCCCGTGCGTAATCAAGTCGTTTCAATTCCGATTGAAGATGCCTATGGGATCTCCCGGCCTCTAATTGCAACATGGCATCAATTTGGCGAAGGAAATCGATGGGAGAAAAACAAACGAAGCCATATTTCTCGCCGCCGTGTTAAGACCCCACCGGTCGATTCAATTCACCCTCCCCCCTCTATAAATCCTCGATTCACCCCATGGTCAAGCTTCTTTGCACCTTACCGCACCCAAAGCCCCAAGTTTCAACGAGTTTCCTCCACCCGTGTGCGCTTGTGTCCGACGTGGCTAGTCCATTCTGTGCTTCTAAGCCGAGTCAGCAACCCGATCAGTGATGACGTCAGCGATTACGCAATAACTCAATCTTCCTTTAGAAAAATAATTTGTGATAATTCAAATATTCCGAAAATAGGTTTTCTTTATTAGAAAAATTCCAGAAAATAGAAAATGCTTTATATAATTGTTTTAATATATTTTTAATAGGTTTTCAATTCTATTTTAATTCTGAAAAATAGTTTTAAGGATAGAATAAATGTTTTTGTTTTGGAAAATAGTTTAGAAAATATATATTAATTATGATAATGTTTAAAAATGAATTGTTTGATAAAATAGATTCTTTTAATTTGTTTTTATGCATATAAAATTAGTTTTATTCCTGAAAAATGCAAATAAATTTCATAAAATTGTTTTAATCATTTTTTTATGCTATAAAATAAATCTACAAAATTTTAAATAAATTTTTTAGGCCTTTTAAAATTAGGTTTAATTCCAGAAAATAATTTTGTCATTTTTAGCCGCTTAGAATTTTGTTTGGCCGTAGTTTTCGCTTCGTTGCTCCGATTTGGACGGTTCTTGTGCCCAAATCTTCCTGAATTTGTGCCCTAGCTTGTTCTAGTGTTTGTTTTATGTGTTTGCTTTGCTTAGTGTCTGTCCTTAGTGGTGCTTGTTTGCTCGTTTGTAGAGGAGTTTGTTCCGGAAACGTTCGAGAACATCCAGGATCAAGACTTCAGGGATTTCGAGCAACTCATCGGAGAAGGCAAGTGTCCTTGAACATTTTGTGTCTACTTTGATAAAGTTTTGTTTTATAAATTGCATGCTCGTCAAACATGATATCACATCGTTATGGTTTACTAGTTTTTCCTCAATCTTCCTTGTAACCATAAATTGGTTTTCATGTTGGATAGAATGTGCTTAGTTATGCTTACCCATGGGTAGCATAGGCAAATGATGTTTTTCTTCAGAATGTAAATCATGACGATAACCTTGGAAAAGATGCTTAAACTTATGGAAGTTAGGGTCTGGGCAAGTTTGGCCTGTGGATGTGTTCCAGGCAGATTGTGAGCTTTGTCGGATATTGGTTATCTCCTTGTGTTGGTTGATGGTGATCTTGCCCAAACCATGTTAAGGACTAGTTCGTGGAAGGACCACCCATGAAAATAGTACAACCACAAGCCTGGTATGGGACGGGCCTAGCTCAGTAATTCATTTTCCTCTCAGCATTATGAAGATCATTTGGTGGTACGGGGATGGAAGGGTGTACTTACTAGAACCGTAAGGCGCAAGAGGGGGCTTCTGGGGTGGAGGGTGTACTCCACTTATGTACGACGGTGAAACCTCAACGGGTCAACACGTGCTAAGAGAGACGTTGGAAAGGCTTTGCAGTAGAATCCTAGCTGCACACCTCGGAAGTGTGTAAGTGTTTTATCGACACAGGCAAAAAGGAAGACACATCTTGTGGGTAAAGTGTACAACCTTTGCAAAGTGAAAATTGTATATTCAATCGTACTCACAGTCATAAGCAGCATGGACTCCTCATATGATTAGTCGGGTGGTTTGGGGTTTTTTTGGGTTGGATCTGATGAATCACAGTGGTGGGAACTATGATTCTAGTTAGCTTTGTTTAGAGGTGGTTGGAACCTCGGTTGTGGAGTAAGGTGGTTGGAACCTTGGCTCTTGTCTTAAAGAATCATTCACACAGAAATATGTTGGTTTTATAACTATTTCACTAATAAAATAGCATTTGTGCCAATAAACCTTTGAGTTAAGCCTATCTTGACTTTTGGTCCACATATTATAACTTTCCCACACTTGCTGAGTATTCTATATACTCATGCTTGCTCTATCCTCCATAATCTTGTTGCTCCTCAGAAGGTGAAGACTACGAGGACTTCCTAGAAGTTGGAGCTGAGTTCTAGGCAGGTGGCTTTTCGTTCGACTACCAATGGAGTTGAGCGTCGTGCTAAGTTTATTTTCCGCTGCTTTGTCTTCTTTTAGACCCTTGTGTTATTGATGTAATAAAGTACAATGTAATAATCAATATTGTGTCTACTACTCACTTATGACACCATTACGTGTATGTAACTTGATCCTGGTATACATGTAGCTTACATTCAGTATGGTTTCAAAATCGGGTGTGACAGAAGTGGTATCAGAGCCATATCGACCGTAGGATGCAAGCCTAGAGAGTAATGGTCGTGTGTTAAGATTTTAATTTATAAAAACTATATTTGCAAAATTATTGTTTACCCTTGTGCTTCTTTCTATAGTTTTATTCTCCTGTTTTGAACCTGTAGATGGCCCACACCATGCAGACTGCTCGCAAGGCCACTAACAGCTACATTCCTCCTCGCGCCCTTGCCACCTTTGCACCTAACGCTTCAGCTGGACCCAACCGTGTCGTCACTGTTCCCCAACATGAAGGCAAGAAGTTGTACCACTCTGGGGGATTGGATGCGCAGAAGGCGTCGATGATGCTGGTGGAGATGTTGTATCGTATGGGGTACACCAAGGCACCCGTGTACCACGGTCTTTGTCAGCCTCGTCCAGGACGTGAGGACTGGACTATTGAGGTGTGCATCTACGGTTCTCCCAGAGGCAACAGAAACTATGAGATCATGGGAATTCACAAGGCAATGGCAGTCTGGGCACGCTTCGAAGCAGGGATCCAAGATGCAGCAAGGCAGGCACTGGCTCGCATTTGTGAGAGCAACATGAGCTCCTTTAGAGGAACTTCCTAGACTACTTTCCCCGTCGGGAGCATAGGAGCAGGGACATCAAGGTGAAGTCAACCACGCACGAGGAGAGTGGTGTGGTTCATGAGCATGTGCTATTGGCTACGACACTGCACAAGGACATGGATGAGGCTTTGGATGAGCTTCAGGACACACGCAAGCATCTTCGGGAGATAGAGGCACTGATTAGAGAGCTGCAGAAGAGCCTTAATAGGATGTCCAGCTCTTCAGACTCTGAGAACCAGTCCGTCCACTCGCCCTCTCACAAGAGGCTACGCTGCAATAACCCTTCTAGCTCAGAGTCTTCAGGGGATGCCGACCAGTCAGTTGATGGACCAGCCGTTGGATCTCGTGCTTAGGATATCACCATGAGATAGTTTTAATAAATCGTTTAGAATCGTTTTTCTTATTGTACTAAGTGATGATCTATTTGAGTGTTAAGTTTGCTTAGTTGTGTGTGCTCGATGCGAGCTATGGGTCACCTTTGACACCTTGTCCACAGCCGTATCCCCTTTATCATACTTTGAGTTTATATCAATTGAATCTTTTCCTTCCAACCCTATCATGTATCATTATTTAGCTTTGTCACTCTTGTTTCCAACCTCTCTTTCCGATCTCCATCATATGGTGAACACCAGGAGGAACACTGGCAACACCAATGCCAACAACAGCAATAACAACAACAACAATGACAACCAACAGTTGCCAAACCCACCTCCACAGGTCAACATGGAGCAGTTGTTGATGATACGGACACAGATTCTGTAGGGCGTGGCTCAAACTATTATGAATATACAGCAGGCCCCAGCACAGATACAAGCCCCTCCTCCACCGTAGAATAGGCTGGGGGAATTTATGAGAACCAAGCCACCTGTGTTCTCTCAGGCTGTGGAACCAATGTATGTAGACGATTGGGTAAAGACTACAGAAAAGAAACTTCAGATAGCTCAATGCAATGACAGAGAAAAGGTCTTGTTCGCCTCACATCAACTCTCTGGACCAACAGCATATTGGTGGGATGCTTATTACTAATGCACATGAATATCCTCAAGCCATTACTTGGACAAAGTTTAGAAATAGCTTTCGTACTCATCATATAACTGTTGGAGCTATGAAGATCAAGAAGAAGGAATTCCATGAGCTACAAGGATTAATGTCTGTGAGTGAATATGTGGCCAAATTCACTCAGCTGTCAAGGTATGCACCAGCAGATGTGGACACAGATGAAAAGAAGCAGGAGCACTTCTTGGAGGGACTGAATGATGGAATTCAGTATACATTGCTTCCTCAAGACTTTGCCACTTTCCAAGCTATGGTGAACAAAGCATTAGTGGTGGAAAACAAACGCCGCCAGATGGAGCACAAGAGGAAGATATCTTCCCAAGGTCAGGGTTCAAGCAGTCACTCTCGTCCCCACTATAACCAGCCTCAGTAAGGACCAATATTTCATTAGCAGCACCAGAGTAGACCTCAGATGCAAACCCTGCGTCCGAGCTTCCAGGCCACTCGTCGGACGCCACCACCAGCACCTCAGCAGAAGAATGGCAACCAAGCTCCCATCACCGGAAAGGCATGTTTCAACTATGGTGAAGAAGGGCATTTTGCCAATAAATGTCCAAAGAAGCGTCCAGTTATCTCCCAAGGATAGTGAAACAACAATGGTGTGAAGCAAGGTCAAACTCAGAACCAAGGAAGTAATGGAAATCAAGCTCCAGTCCAATGCAATCATGCACAATAGAACTACATGAGTGGAAAAGTCAACCATGTCACCGCTGAAGAAGCCTAGGACGCTCAGGATGTTGTGCTTGGTATGTTTCTTGTCAATTCAAATCCAGCCTCAATATTATTTAATTCTAGAGCATCGCATTCTTTCATCACTACACAATATATTACGAAGTACAATTTGCCCATTACATCCATGAATCGACCAATGCTCATTAGCTTTCCAGGTGGAGAAATGAGGGCAAAGTATATATGCCCCAAGATACGTCTGAAAATAAGGGGGGTAAACTTTCCAACCAACCTTATAGTTTTTGAATCCAATGGTATATATGTCATTCTCGGAATGGATTGGTTAGCAAAGTTTCATGGTATGATAGACTGTGCCCGAAGAGCAGTTCAACTGACCAATGAAGTAGGTACCAGTATCGAGTTCGTAGAAACTATTCCATCAACTGGAGAATGTGCACTCGATAGTTTGAAGGGTGTTCCATGGAACCAATCAATGTGGTGTGCAAGTACCCGGACGTCTTCCCTGATGACTTACCAGGTATGCCACCAGACCGAGATATTGATTTTATAATTGAGCTTGTACCGAGAATAGCTCTGATATCTAAACAGCCATATAGGATGCCTGCAAATGAACTAGTGGAACTTAAGAAACAAATCCAAGAATTAGAGGATAAGGGTTTTGTGCACCCGAGTTCGTCACCATGGGGAGCCCCAGTTCTCTTCATCGAGAAGAAAGATGGTAGCCAAAGAATGTGCATGGGCTGTAGAGCTCTCAATGAGGTAACCATCAAGAACAAATACCCGCTACCCAGGATTGAAGATCTGTTTGATCAGTTAAAAGGAGCATGTATCTTCTCCAAGATCGATCTTCCTTCAGGTTATCACCAACTAAAGATCCGAGAGTCGGATATACCCAAGATAGCTTTCAGTACTCGATATGGTCTTTATGAGTTTACGGTTATGTCTTTTGGGTTTACCAATGCCCCGGCATACTTCATGTACCTCATGAACAAGGTGTTTATGGAGTATTTGGATAATTTTGTGGTAGTTTTCATCGATGATATCCTTATTTTCTCAAAGGATGGACAGGAACATGAAGAACACTTAAGGCTCGTACTCCATAAAATTAGAGATAACAGGTTATATGCTAAGTTTAGTAAATGTGAGTTCTGGTTGGAGCAAGTCTATTTCATTGGCCATGTCATCTCAGCAGGTGGAGTAGCTGTAGATTCAAGTAAAGTTAGAGATGTTTTGAATTGGAAGCCACCTTAATCTGTCTCAGAGATCCAGAGTTTTCTTGGATTAGCTGGGTATTATCGTCGATTCATAGAAGGTTTTTCCAAGACAGCCAAGCCACTCACGGAGTTGTTGCAAAAGGACAAGAAGTTTCAATGGTCCGAAGCTTGTCAAGCCAGTTTTGAAGAGTTGAAGAACAGATTGACTACAGCCTAGTGCTCATTCTACCGAATGTTCATAAGAACTTTGATATCTATTGTGATGCCTCTCGACAAGGTCTTGGATGCGTTCTTATGCAAGAAGGAAAAGTCATGGCTTATGCATCAAGGCAATTGAGGAATCATGAGAAGAACTATCCAACTCATGATTTAGAGCTAGCCGCAGTTGTTCATGTTTTGAAGATTTGGAGGCATTATCTTGTCAGTAATCGGTGTGAAATCTATACGGATCACAAGATCCTAAAATACATCTTCATCCAATCAGACCTAAATCTAAGGCAACACAGATGGCTAGAATTGATCAAGGACTACAATGTAGGAATCTACTACCATCCTGGTAAAGCCAACGTAGTCGCAGATGCTTTGAGTCGGAATGTGTATTGCAAAACTATCATGGTACAAGAATCTCAACCAGTTCTGTACGAAGAATTCCAGCAACTCAACTTGGGATTTGTCATGAATAAAGGACCTGTGGTCATGGAAATCGAGCCTACCTTAGATGAAGATATCTGTAAAGGATAACTGGAAGATGAGAAAATCAAAGAGATCAAGCAGAATATAAAGGAAGGCAAGGCCCCAAGATTTTCCGAGGATAATCAAGGTATCATATGGTTTGGAAAGCGCATTTGCGTACCAGACCAAAAAGAGCTTAAGGATATAATTCTGAAAGAGGCCCACGAATCAGCCTACTCCATCCATCCAGGCAGTACCAAGATATACCAAGATTTGAAAGCACGCTATTGGTTGTATGGCATGAAGCGTGATGTCGCAGAATATATAGCTATTTGTGACAAATGTCAGAGAGTAAAAGCAGAACATCAGTGACCTGCTGGATTACTTCAACCCTTGAAGGTTCCCGAATGGAAATGGGAAGAAATTATTATGGATTTCATCGTTGGGTTACCTCGCACCCAGTCTGGCTATGATTCAATATGGGTAGTAGTAGATCGTTTGACAAAGGTTGCTCACTTTATCCCAGTCAAGACCACGTATACAAGTGCATAGCTTGCAGAATTGTATATGTCACGGATTGTTTGTCTTCATGTCATACCAAAGAAGATTGTGTCAGATCGAGGCACTCAATTCACTTTGCGATTTTGGTAGAAACTTCATGAGTCCATGGATACAAAGTTAAACTTCAGCTCAGCATACCATCCTCAAACCGATGGCCAAACAGAAAGGACAAATCAGATCTTAGAAGATATGTTGAGGGCATGTGCTCTGAAATATAGACGCAGTTGGAATAAGAGTCTTCCATATGCAGAATTCTCTTACAACAACAGTTATCAAGCCAGTCTCAAGATGTCTCCATTTGAAGCCTTGTACGGTAGAAAGTGCAGAACTCCGTTATATTGGAATGAAATTGGAGAAAGTCAAGTGTTTTGACCAGAAGTGTTGTAGAATGCGGAAAAGCAAGTCCAAATGATCCGAGATAATCTAAGAACTGCACAGTCAAGGTAGAAGAGCTACGCTGATAACAGACATAGAGAATTGACTTTTGAAATTAGAGATCTCGTGTATCTCAAAGTCTCACCTATCAAAGGACTTCGAAGGTTCAAAGTCAAGGGAAAACTAGCACCCAGATATATTGAACCGTTCAAGGTTTTGGACAGAAAAAGCGAAGTGGCATATCAACTAGAGTTACCATCTCAACTCTCTGATGTACATGATGTTTTTCATATCTCTCAGTTGAAGAAATGCCTACAAGTGCTCGAAGAACAGTTTCCTATAGAGGAATTGGATGTTTAAGAAGATCTCACATACCCAAAGCACCCAGTCAAGATTCTCGAAACAGTCGAGAGATTATCAGAAGAAAAGTGATTCGCATGTGCAAAGTACAGTGGAATCACCATTCTAAAGATGAAGCTACATGGGAAAGAGAAGAAGATCTGAAGGCAGAATTTCCCCAACTGTTCGGAGATCATTCCGAATCTCGAGGATGAGATTCATCCTAAGGGGGGTAGGTTTGTCACGCATGTTTTTTCCCCTCTTTGATCTTCCTCCTTCTCTCTCTCTCGTGTGGGCCCCACTAGTCATCCCTCTCCTCTCCCCAAATTCCTCTTTCCATTTATGTGAGCTGCACCACCCGCCCATTTGTTTTCCGTCGATCCGACATGTAACCAAGCTGTTTCAATGCCGATTGAAGACGCCTATGGGATCTCTCAGCCTCTAATTGCAACATGGCATCAATTTGGAGAAGGAAATCGATGGGAGAAATGGAAACTGAGCCATATTTCTCGCCACCACATAAAGACACCACCGGTCGATTCAATTCGCCCTCCCCCCTCTATAAATCCTTGATTCACCCCTTGGCCAAGCTTCTTTGCACCTTACCGCGCCCAAAGCTCCAAGTTTTATCGAGTTTCCTCCACCTGTGAGCTCCCGCGCCATCGCCGAACCTACGCCCAGCCACCTCACCGTCGTCGTGCCGCTCCAAGCTTCCCCGACACCGTTGGAGTGGGCACCCGTGTTCAACGACTGCATCTCATCGCCCATGACCGTTCGCCATCGAGCTCTGACCACTGCACGAAGCTCCATAGGCCGTTGAAGCTCGCCGTTGAAGCCCTGCCATCGTCGAGCCTCCACAGTCTTCCCCAATGCCCGACAAGCCATCAAACGGAGTCACCAAAACCTCTGCTTCCTCTTCCGCTGCTCGTGGTCGTCGTTTGGCCACCGCAGCGACCTCCCATTCACCTCCAACGATGCGTCGCCGCCCTGAGCCGTCTCTGTCGTCGTTGAATCGCTGGAGAAGAGGTAGGCACTCCCTCTGTTGTTGGATCGTCGTTGATCTGCTATGATTAGAAGTCGCTTACCCATTCGAAGGAGTAGATCTCAGCCGTAGGATCCGAAATCAATGCTCCTGACTTAATGCATGCCCCGCCAGCTCTTTTGCCTAGTTTGCAGCCAAGTGTGCGCTTGTGTCCGACGTGGCTAGTCCAGTCAACGCTTCTAAGTCGAGTCAGCAGCTCGATCAGCGATGACGTCAACAATTGCGCAATAAACTCAATTTTCCTTTAGAAAAATAATTCACAATAATTCAAATATTCCGAAAATAGGTTTTCTTTATTAGAAAAATTCCAGAAAATAGAAAATGCTTTATATAATTTTTTAATATGTTTTAATAGGTTTTCAATTCTATTTTAATTCTGAAAAATAGTTTTAAGGATAGAATAAATGTTTTTGTTTTGGAAAACAGTTTAGAATATATATATTAAGTATGATAATGTTTAAAAATGAATTCTTTGATAAAATAAATGCTTTTAATTTGTTTTATGCATATAAAATTAGTTTTATTTCCAGAAAAATGCAAATAATTTTCATAAAATTGTTTTAATCATTTTATACTATAAAATAAATCTATAAAAATTTAAAGAAATGTTTTAGGCCTTCTAAAAATTAGTTTTAATTCCATAAATTTTTGTCGTTTTTAGTCGCTTAGAATTTTGTTTGGCCGTAGTTTTCGCTTCGTTGCTCCGATTTGGGCGGTTCTTGCACCCAAATCTTCTTGAATTTGTGCCCTACCTTGTTTTAGTGTTTGTTTTATGTATCTTCTTTGATTAGTGTCTGTTCTTAGTGGTGCTTGTTTGCTCGTTTGTAGAGGAGTTTGTTCCGAAAGCGTTCAAAAACATCCAGGATCAAGACTTCGAGGATTTTGAGCAACTCATCAGAGAAGGCAAGTGTCCTTGAACATTTTGTGCCTACTTTTATAATTTTTATTTTATAAATTGCATGCTCGTCAAACATGATATCCCATCGTTAGGGTTTACTAGTTTTTCCTCAATCTTCCTTGTAACTATAAATTGATTTTCATGTTAGGTAGAATGTACTTAGTTATGCTTACTCATAGGTAGCATAGACAAATGATGTTTTTCTTAAGAATGTGAATCATGACTATAACCTTGGAAAAGATGCTTAGACTTATGGAAGTAAGGGTCTGGGATAGTTTGGCTAGATGGTTGGTCTGTGGATGTGTTCCAGGCAGATTGTGGGCTTTGTCAGATATTTGTTATCTCCCTGTGTTGGTTGATGGTGGTCATGTGAAAATAGTACAACCACAAGCCTGGTATGGGACGGACCTAGCTCAATAATTCGCTTTTCTCTCAGCATTGTGAAGATCATTTGGTGGTACGGGGATGGAAGGGTGTACTTCTTGAAACTGTAAGGCGCAAGAGGGGGCTTGATAAGGGTCGGAGATCACCAACAGCAAGATACCGATGGAAACCTCCTCGGGGTGGCCCGATCTTCACGACAGTAGGTTGGAAATCACAAGATAACTTGCTGCGAACAGCGGAGGATAACTAGCTTTATACCTGCCAAGGTTGGATGCGACCAAGCGACGGGGAGAGAGGCACCGAAACCGCGAAGACTTCGACTCGATCTCCGAACGACCGCAGAACCACAAACCGGGACTAATCCACACAAAACGGTGCAGCCGTACTGGAAACCATAGAGCACGAAGTAGAGGACCCCAGAGGGATCTCTTCACAAGTCCAGGAAGAACAAGGAAGAACAAGGGTGTGCAAGGCACTCAGTAGCTCGGCTGCAAACCATACAGGTTATGTGTTCATTCAAAATGATCAAAATTAATTGTCTTTTGCAGCAGTACATAGGGGTATTTATACTAGTAACAAGTCTCTAAGATAAGTATGAACTAAAGTCTGCACGTTGGGAAGGTGGAAGGCCAACAGGTGAAGCACTCCCGAGATGGTCTTTAATTCCCGCGCGTCTCGGGGTCTTCTGCGCAGTCTTCACAAAAATGGCCATTACTCCTAGCTCGGAAGTCCAAATGACGTGCCGTCAGTTGCGTTGGAAACTAGACTTGAAGAACTTTCCAACCATGTATATTATGACCCCCGTCTCTTCCCGAGATGGTACATTTTTGCCTTGGAAGTTGGAGCAGTTGCTGTGTAACACTGGGTCTTGGCGCGTAACACATTCTCCTCGGGAGCAGCCGCCTTGGTGTTCTTGGCGTAACCCTCAGCGTCCTCGATGTAACCCGACATTGTCGCCTCTTGTGTAAACCTAAGTAACATAAGAGTACACGATTTAGGCAGTATATAATTCTCATCAATATCAGGGTGTAACCGAGAGAGGAAAGTATGCACCTCTTGTTGGAGTAACTTTGCACAGCTGCGTGTAACGGGTCCTTCATAGGCTTGAGCACGTGTATCCATGGCTTTGCTTGGTGTAACCGGTGTTGCACTTGTCTCTTGAAGTGTAACCTTAGTTGGACTTGGTGTAACTTGTGGCGTAACCGATGGTGTAAGTGACACAGCCGGCGTAACCGATGCACTCGGGTTACGGATGGCTGGGATGTCCTCATCATCCTCCCCCTCTTGAAAAGGAGTCGTCCTCGACTCTTCTAATCCAAAGAAAGGAGACAGATCGGCGACGTTGAAACTTGTACTCACACCATAAGTACTTGGAAGATCAATTTCATATGCATTGTCATTGATCTTGCGAAGCACTTTGAATGGACCATCGGCTCGGGGCTGCAACTTGCTCTTGCATTGTTCAGGAAAGCGGTCCTTGCGTAGGTGCACCCAAACCAAGTCTCCTGGTTCAAACAACATCTTCTTGCGCCCTTTGTTTGCACGCTGCTCATACAGCTTGGTCATCTTCTCTATGTTTTCTCTTGCTCGATCATGAAGTTTCTTTACAAATTCAGCTCGCTTGCTTGCATCAAAGTTCATACGTTCCTGCATAGGCAAAGGCAAAAGATCGATGGGAGCAGTAGGTTTGAAACCATAGATAATCTCGAATGGACAAAATTTTGTGGTTGAGTGTACCGCCCTGTTGTATGCAAATTCCACATGAGGCAAGCTTTCTTCCCACAATTTCAGATTCTTCTTTAGGACAGCTCGCAACAAAGTTGATAGCGTGCGGTTCACAACTTCGGTTTGCCCATCAGTTTGAGGATGACACGTTGTAGAGAACAGCAGCCTTGTTCCAAGTTTTCCCCACAAGGTCTTCCAGAAGTAGCTCAAAAACTTGGTGTCACGATTAGACACAATGGTACGTGGCACTCCATGTAGACGTACAATTTCCCTGAAAAACAATTCAGCAATGTGTGAAGCATCATCGCTCTTATGACAGGGAATAAAGTGTGCCATTTTGCTGAAACGATCAACCACAACAAAGATTGAATCCCTCCCCCTCTTTGTTCGAGGTAAACCAAGAACAAAGTCCATAGAAATATCTTCCCATGGTTCAGGAATAGGCAAAGGGGTGTATAAACCATGAGGGTTCAAGCGTGACTTAGCTTTGTGGCATGTTATGCAGCGAAGAACATGTCTCTCCACATCTCGCCGCATCTTTGGCCAAAAGAAATGATCAGCCAGCACTTGCTCCGTTTTCTTGGCACCAAAGTGGCCCATAAGTCCTCCGGCATGAGCTTCCTGCAAAAGCATTAGGCGAACAGAGCAATCTGGAATGCAAAGTTTGTTAGCTCGAAACAAAAATCCGTCATGTAAATGGAACTTTTCCCATCCCTTGACATCACAACATTTTGCAAATGGTTCAGCAAAGAATGAATCAGTAGCATACAAATCTTTTATGTTCTCCAAACCAAGAATTTTAACATCAAGTTGGGACAGCAAAGCATGACGTCTAGATAAAGCATCTGCAACAACATTTTCCTTTCCTTTCTTGTATTTGACAATATAAGAAAAAGACTCAATGAATTCACTCCATTTAGCATGTCTTTTGTTCAGTTTTAATTGGCCCTTTAAATGTTTCAAAGATTCATGGTCTGAATGTATCACAAATTCTTTGGGCAATAGATAGTGTTGCCAAGTTTCCAAACTCCTCACAAGAGCATAAAGTTCTTTATCATAAACTGAATAATTCAGAGTTGGACCACTTAGCTTTTCGCTGAAGTATGCAATGGGTCTTCCTTCTTGCATGAGCACGCCTCCAATCCCTACACCACTTGCATCACATTCAATCTCAAAGGTCTTACCAAAATCTGGAAGTGCAAGGAGTGGGGCTGATGTCAACTTCTTTTTTAGCTCTTCAAATGCCTTCTCTTGTGCTTCCCCCCATTGGAATGAAATGTCCTTCTTTGTCAACTCGTTGATTGGGGTAGCAATAGAACTGAAATCTTTCACAAACCGACGATAGAAGCCAGTAAGTCCAAGGAAGCTTCGCACTTGGCTCACATTTTGTGGAGGCTTCCACTCACGAACAACTTTGATCTTCTCCTCATCCACCTCCACGCCATGAGCTGAAACAACAAAACCAAGAAACACAACCTTGTCGGTGCAAAAGGTGCACTTGGCAAGGTTAGCATACAAGCATTCCTTCCTCAAAACAGCAAGCACACATTTTATATGTTCAACATGTTCATCAAGAGACTTGCTGTAAATCAAGATATCATCAAAGTAAACAACAACAAACTTGCCAATGAAAGTTCTAAGCACATGATTCATCAATCTCATGAAGGTGCTAGGTGCATTGGTCAAACCAAATGGCATTACCAACCATTCATACAGCCCAAACTTGGTTTTGAAGGCTGTTTTCCATTCATCTCCTTCTCTCATTCGGATTTGGTGGTAGCCACTTCTCAAATCAATTTTGGTGAAAATGATAGCACCGCTAAGCTCATCAAGCATATCATCAAGTCGAGGTATGGGATGTCTATACCTTATGGTGATGTTATTAATGGCTCGGCAATCAACACACATTCTCCAAGAGCCATCTTTTTTTGGAACTAAAAGGACAGGAACAACACAAGGTGATAGACTTTCCTTTACATAACCTTTGTTGATGAGCTCCTGCACTTGGCGCTGAATTTCTTTTGTTTCCTCCGGGTTGGTGCGATATGGTGCACGGTTAGGAAGTGGAGCACCAGGAACAAGATCGATTTGATGTTCAATCCCTCTCTTTGGTGGCAGCCCTGGTGGTACTTCCTCAGGAAACACATCTTCATATTCCTGTAACACATCAAAAAAAGCACTAGGCAAAGTAGAGGGTAAGTCGTTAGTGACAAGAAAATTGTCCTTGTACAGGAGTACATAGAACACAGCATTGGGTTCACTCAATTCTTTTAAATCCCCCTTCCTAGCCATCATCACTAAACCCTCTTTTCCCTTTGGCTCGGTTCTTTGCAGCTGTGGAGTTTTATTTGGCTTTGGAAACACTCCTTCACTATGTTTGTGGGTCACTCGCAAGTGGTTCTCGCTCGCTCGCTGTTTTCTTTTCAGATCATCTCTCACAATCTCCTCCGGTGACAAAGGAAGCAAAGTGATGCGCTCTCCTTTGTACATGAGAACAATCTTGTTGGCGCGACCGCAAATCTGAGCATCTCGGTCATACAACCAAGGTCTTCCTAACAGCAATTGGCATGCTTCCATTGGAACCACATCACACTCCACATGATCATTGTACCGCCCAATGGAGAAGGGAACGGTCACAATGTTTGTTACACGCAGCGCACCACAATCATTTAACCATTGCATCTTGTATGGAGAAGGGTGGCGCCGCTGTTTCAGTCCCAATCTTTCAACTAATTCTTGACTTGCAATATTATTGCAGCTGCCATTGTCAACAATGATTCGACACAACTTGTCCTTGATCATGCCCCGGGTGTGAAAAAGATTGTGCCGCTGATTATTCTCTTCTTGGACAGCAGTAACACTAAGCACTCGGCGAGAAATGAAGCAATTATTGTCTCCATCATCAGGTTGAATTTCATCACCTTCATCTTGCATAATTTCTTCATCATATATTGGAGCTTCTTCCTCAGGTTCGCTTTCAGATTCCCATTCACCTTGCTCATTCATAATCATGGTCCTTCGACTAGGACATTGAGCAGCAACATGTCCTCGACCTTGGCACTTGTGACAAACAATGCCTCGAGTATGGGAAGAAGAAGCAGCAGCTGATGCAACAGAAGGGGTTGCTGTACTTGCAGCAGGACGTCGCTGTTCTTGCTGAATTGCAGGTGAAGAAGCAGTAGAAACCGTTGTCTTTGCAGCACCAATGGATGGAGAAGGCCTAGCAGCAACTCCTTGTGATCTTCCCCCACCAACAGAGGTACCGGGCTGCTGCCGACGCCATGGGGCTGAAATTGATTGGCTCCCATAAGACCTTCTTCGTCCCTCTTGCTGAATTTTCCTCTCGGTGCGCATAGCTTGATCAACAAGGTCTTGCAAATTATGATATGGAAACATCTCAACAAAACCTGAAATTTCTTCATTGAGACCATTCAAAAATCTTGCCATTTTTGACTCTTCATCTTCTCTAATTCCAAATCTCACCAAGAGTAACTCCATCTCCTTGAAGTAGTCATCAACAGATTTTGATCCTTGTCTCAATGTTTGTAACCTATTGCGGAGGTCACGCTGATAGCTTGATGGCACAAAGCGTCTTCTCATCACTCTCTTCATCTCAGCCCATGTGTTGATATGATCACGTCCCAACACACGTTGATTTTCTTGAACTTGGTTCCACCATGTTAGAGCGTAACCTGAAAACTCAACAGAAGCAAGGTTGACACGCCTCTGATCAGAAAGATTATGCACTCTAAAAATCTGATCACATTGCTCCTCCCATTCAAGATAAGCATCAGCATTTTCTTTCCCTAAAAATTTTGGGACACTTAACTTTACACGAGCAATGCTATCCGGATCATCTCTATTGCGACGACCACGATGATTTTCCCCATCATGACCAGCACCACGACGATGTTCATGTGGCTGTCCAAAATGCCCATGGTGACCAAAAGGATTTTCATTATCATCAAATCCCTCCTCATACTCATCATGAACTTCATCTTCATCATCAAAATGTACACGACGATCACGTCCACGTCCTCCTCCACGCTGATAATCAAATTCAGCACGCCGTCCACCACCGCGCTGATCAAAATCAGCACGACGCCCTCCACCATGACCACCACGACCATTGCCGTTGCGGCTATGAAATCCAGCACCAAAACCAGAATTTTCATCACCAAATTCTTCACGGTGATTGTCTTCATGTTGATGTTGTGGACCTCGACCACCCGCTGCAGGAAGACGTTCGTTGAACATCCTCTCCATCGCCTCCAAGAGCGAGTTGGTCATTTGGCGTAGCTCAGCCCGTGCAACAGGAGGTTCTTCATCTCCGTGGTTCCCCCCCATGAACACTCGAATTGGATCCTGCCATGTTAGACTAGTTGCAAGAAAAAGTGGAATAGGTAAATTTGTGGAAACACACAATCTCACCTCTTGCTTACCCAAGTTCTTGCTCGTTCTCAAGGACCGTGAATGTGCTCAAAGTGGTATAACACAACTGTGATTAAGCGGTCGAAAGGATTACGAAACAAGAGGTCCGGTTTACGGCTTTTTTGTGGAGCTATAGGTGGCTGTTCAAGGGAGGCTATGGTACTGTAACAAAGTGGCGTAACCGTTCAAATGATGTGTAAATGCTGCTGTCAGTGCACCACAGCCCTCTTTGCTTTTTTTTTTCTTTTTTTTTCTTCTTTTTTTTGATACTTTTTTCACACTCTTTTTTTTTCAGATTTTTTTTTCAGCAAACACACGATGACATATGAGGGGTGCGGATAAAAGTTAAACAAGAGTACGGCGGAAGAACAAAGATGGTGACTAGCAACAAGATGAACGAAACGAACACAAAGTAACAGTACCACGAAATGGCTATAGGATTTTTTTTTGTGGCTTTTTAGTGGACTGTAGGATATGGCGAAACAAATATATGTGATGGATAAAAGCAGTAGTAGATGGTAAACGAATAGATAGATAAGTAGGTGATAACAAAACCTACCGTGACAACGATAGCTCTGATTACCACATGATAAGGGTCGAAGATCACCAACAGCAAGATACCGATGGAAACCTCCTCGGGGTGGTCCGATCTTCACGACAGTAGGTTGGAAATCACAAGATAACTTGCTGCGAACAGCGGAGGATAACTAGCTTTATACCTGCCAAGGTTGGATGTGACCAAGCGACGGGGGGAGAGGCACCGAAACCGCGAAGACTTCGACTCGATCTCCGAACGACCGCAGAACCACAAACCGGGACTAATCCACACAAAACGGTGCAGCCGTACTGGAAACCATAGAGCACGAAGTAGAGGACTCCAGAGGGATCTCTTCACAAGTCCAGGAAGAACAAGGAAGAACAAGGGTGTGCAAGGCACTCAGCAGCTCGGCTGCAAACCATACAGGTTATGTGTTCATTCAAAATGATCAAAATTAATTGTCTTTTGCAGCAGTACATAGGGGTATTTATACTAGTAACAAGTCTCTAAGATAATTATGAACTGAAGTCTCCACGTTGGGAAGGTGGAAGGCCAACAGGTGAAGCACTCCCGAGATGGTCTTTAATTCCCGCGCGTCTCGGGGTCTTCTGCACAGTCTTCACGAAAATGGCCATTACTCCTAGCTCGGAAGTCCAAATGACGTGCCGTCAGTTGCGTTGGAAACTAGACTTGAAGAACTTTCCAACCATGTATATTATGAACCCCGTCTCTTCCCGAGATGGTACAGTTTTGCCTTGGAAGTTGGAGCAGTTGCTGTGTAACACTGGGTCTTGGCGCGTAACCCATTCTCCTCGGGAGCAGCCGCCTTGGTGTTCTTGGCGTAACCCTCAGCGTCCTCGATGTAACCTGACATTGTCGCCTCTTGTGTAAACCTAAGTAACATAAGAGTACACGATTTAGGCAGTATATAATTCTCATCAATATCAAGGTGTAACCGAGAGAGGAAAGTATGCACCTCTTGTTGGAGTAACTTTGCACAGCTGCGTGTAACGGGTCCTTCATAGGCTTGAGCGCGTGTATCCATGGCTTTGCTTGGTGTAACCGGTGTTGCACTTGTCTCTTGAAGTGTAACCTTAGTTAGACTTGGTGTAACTTGTGGCGTAACCGATGGTGTAAGTGACACAGCCGGCGTAACCGATGCACTCGGGTTACGGATGGCTGGGATGTCCTCATCAGGGCTTCTGGGGTGCAGGGTGTACTCCACTTATGTACAGCAGTGAAACCTCAACAGGTCAACACGTGCTAAGAGAGGCATTGGAAAGGCTTTGCAGTGGAATCCTGGCTGCACACCTCGGAAGTGTGTAAGTGTTTGATCGACACGGGCAAAAAGGAGGACACATCTTGGGGTAAAGTGACGACCTGTGCAGAGTGAAAACTAAATATTCAGCCGTGCTCACGGTCATGAGCAGTATGGACTCCTCACATGATTAGTTGGGTGGTTTTCGGTTTGGTTTGGGTTGGATCTGGTGGATCACAATGGTGGGAACTATGATTCTAGTTAGCTTTGTTTAGAGGTGGTTGGAACTTCGGTTATGGAGCAAGGTGGTTGGAACTTCGGTTGTGGAGCAAGGTGGTTGGAATCTTGGCTCTTGTCTTAAAGAATCATTCACATAGAAATATGTTGCTTTTATAACTATTTCACTAATAAAATAGTGTTTATGTCAATAAACCTTTGATTTAAGCCTATCATGACTTTTGGCCCAAATATCATAATTTTCCCACAATTGCTGAGTATTCTATATACTCATGCTTGCTCTCTCCTCCATAATCTTGTTGTTGCTCAGAAAGTAAAGACTACGAGGACTTCCCAGAAGTTGGAGATGAGTTTTAGGCAGCCGGCTTTTCGCTCTATTACCGGTGGAGCGGGGCGTCGTGCTAAGTTTATTTTTCGTTACTTTATAATCTTATTTTAGAACCTTGAGTTATTGATGTAACAAAGTATGTTATAATAATAGATATTGTGTCTGCTACTCACTTATGAAGTCACTACGTGTATGTAACTTGATCCTAGCATATATGTAGCTTACATTCGGTTTGATTTCAAAACCGGGTGTGACAGGAGGGCCGAGGGTGCGGGCTCCCGTGGAGGAGGGACGAGGGGAGCGGCACCAGGGGTGGCTCCTCCAAATCACCAGTATGACTATCAAAATCGTGGAGGCGCGTGGTCGTGAGTGTAGGTGGATGAGGTGGGGGGCACGTGGTAGGCATGAGGTCGGGGCGGGGTGTAGAATAGTGCTATTTTGTGTATAACTAGTCCTCTTGATGTCTACTTCACAAAATCCCCATTAGAAGCTGTAGTCACATGGTTCGGCAACCTTGCATATGATACTTTTTTCAATTTCAAACACGACTAAAACGCACATAGCTCGGTTTTTGTTGCACTAAATAATTATTTCCTTGCAATTCCCGTCACAATGGGGTTTTCGCCCAGTATGTTGGGGAGTGGTAGTCTTTTAAGTTTCTTGGATGTTTCACACGGAAAAGAGACTAGCTTTAAGGGGAGAGGTTTCAGCGTGAGCGAGGTTGGGGTTCGAGTCCCGTTCTCTGGTGAAGTGGTCTTTAGATTTTTTGAATGGCTTTAGAGGGAGAATGAGAGACTTTTATAGGGATAGGTTTTGAGAGGGTGAGACGGGTTTTAAGAGAGAAGAAGATGCTTTTATGGAGGGAGGTTATCTTAGGAGGAAGAGCGGAGTTCGGAATGAGAGCTGATGTAGAATAGCTACTCTGCAAGAAGGTGTAGAAATTATATTACATTACAGAAATTTCATCAAATAAATGTGCACATCACTTTCATATTGCCCATCTAAACATTTTTTTTATATTGTTTGCGAATGCCACTCTTTTAACTGGGGAGTGTACGTGTAATTTGAAGTTATCTGCAGCTATGTAGAACGGATGGAGGCTCTTAGACAAGGTTGATGTCCAAAAACAACATTTTTTTCTGTGGCTATAAGAGTATATTGATTAATTGAATTTCATGGCTCCAAGCTATGATCATCGACTAAAGCCACGAAGCACTTTCAAGTCACGCACTTTAAAATGTCAGGTATGGCAGAAAGAGGCCTTATACAGCAGGTGTACTGATGCTGCCTATTGTAATAAGTTGGTGTTGAGACCAAGGTTCACGCTACCGACGGCGGTAACTGAAAAACCGCGGCAACCGCGATTACCGGTTAAAAATTCAAAAAAATTCGGAGAAAATTCATTTGGCAAATTTTGATTTTTGCGAAAAAATCATGTTTTTGTCCCCTCGGTAACCGCTCGGTTTTGATCGGTTACCGAGCGGTTTAGGTCGGTTACCGAGCGGTTTTCTCGCATTTTTGATTTGGTCGGTTACCGAGCGGTTTGGATCAGTAACCGCTCGGTTTTCTCGATTTATCGAGCGATTTTATCGAATTTCAGCGCAGTTCAACAAAAACCTAAAAAATGGTTCAATCTTGTAAAATCAATAACTAATTCATCTAAGTTTAAATCAAGTGAAATAAATTTTGTTGGCTTCCTTGTAACATGATCTACATGATAAAAGTATTTATACTCGTAAAAAAGTTCAAAATTTTCTGTAAGAAATTTTATTTGTTAAACCAAGTTAAATGCATAGTTTACTCTTTGCTAATCCAAAAATCATGAAACTAATTTTGTTAGTCTTCTTACATGATCATATATCTTTTAAAAATATATGAACTCATGAATTAGTTATTGTAACATGCATAATTGTGTAAATGTGTTGTGACTAGATTAATTCATAACTGACCCATCACACCTCAAAAATTAGTGAAATCACTTTCATTAGCTTATTTATATTATGATTTACGTAGAAAAAATAATAGTAGACATGAAAAAGTTAATTACAGTGCTGTTTTTAACATATTCACTTTATGCTTGTGAACTTTGTAAAAATCATAGATAATTTAATAAAACTCTAAATAAAGTGAAATCAATTTTAAAGATTCTCTTAAAATACGTTTTATAAAAAAAAATATGTGTTTGCATATTACACTTTTCCTTAACGTGTGTTAATAATTGAGCCGCACGCTTCAATTTTTTCATTTTTTTCAAACTTTCTCCTTATAGAATATGATGCAAACGATATTATTTTTGAAAAACAATTTCACAGAAGGTCTTAGAATTATGTCAGTTTTTTTTAAAAAAACTTTTTGAATTTTTTATATTTTCAAATTTTTTGAATTCAAATTTCGGTTACCGTTTGGTTTCTGAAACCAGACCGGACCGGGAAGGTCGGTAACCGCAATTTTTGGGCGGTTACCGACGGTTTTTTAACCCTGGTTGAGACCAGGATCGTATTATTCAACATTAAAAAAACAGCAGGTGTACTAAACTACTTCTGTCGGTACCTATCGATGATCTGATTGAGGGACCCCTTAATGTAGAACTCACTAGCCAAAGAACTTTTCCTCTCAGGGGAAAAAATATTCTTAGCTATTTATTCACATTCTTGGTTCGAAAAAAGGAAATTAGTGTATGTTCCTAGGATTGCAAATTCACGAGCAAGACAAGATGGTAGAAGATATTTTCTAACACTAACTTCCCATTATTCCATGGATTTTATACACACGCCAGAGTAAGATCTGCCTGTAAATGACATGTAAATATCACTGGAGCTGTAACAGATATGAACTAACTGCTTGGCGTCCATTCTGTAGTGTAGCCTTAGCTGCTCCACAATATGAACAAGCATTTTTCTGATTAGTAAGATTTAATATGTAAAGAACCAAGTTGTCATAGAAAACTATACTAAGTACCAGTTGAACGTCAGCATATCACAGAAGAGATTCAACCACCGAAGTCATGGCCTTGGATCCCCCTCGCTCAAGCAAAGAGAGGGCAAGATCACCTTCATGCCATTTCCGAAGCCCAGACGCCAATTTCTGTAGCGTCTCAAGCTTCACCTCGGGAATCCATGTCGGCACAAAGTCAACCAGCAAGCCCACAAAACAGAGAACATAGGCCCTCCATGTGGCCTCGCCACAGCCCAGCACAACGTTACCCTCCATAACCTTCGCCATGAACCCTAAGTGCCTATCTACAACCCGTTGCCTCTTTGATGTGTATATTGAAGTGTAAGCTGGCGACGTTTCTCCCACTCCCCAGATGCTGGCCCCAGACAAGAGGAGAACATATGCCAATGCAAATCCTTCAAATATGCTGCACACCTGCCCAGCAGTACCAAGCTTCTCTTCTCCAGATGAAAGCAGCAAAGTAGGCAGAATATGCTCATACAACAGACGGATCAAATTCACCCCGCCAGCATGACAAAGCATAGTTGCTGCAAGTGATGCTATCTGTTCTACCGAAGAAGAGGCAGAAGATAGCGGCATGCAGACTGACCTCAAACGAGCAGGTCTGTCAGAACCACAACCATTTGCCAGGGCACGGGCTCTCTCAATGACCACCTTCAAAATCTCTTCACAAACAAAAATGTTGTCTGGAAATAACCAGCAAGACCGCATGTAAAGAAATCCTGGTGATACAGAAAGCCGAGGTGCTCCATTATTAACAGTCTTCCCCAGCAGACCAGTGACTCCTCTGTTTTCTACCAAGTAAGAGCGTCCATCAACCGAAGGTCCAAGGAAAGATGAAAAGCAACTCCTGATGAGTTGAGCTACCGCGTTGTTATCGCGGGTGAAGGGGGACTGTGAGCATGCTAGGATGATAAAATCATGCCACCGCCGTACTTTCTGGGACCACAATGCACCTATGATTGGCATGCTAGGCAATGAACTAGATGTTGCACAAATTTCCACTCCTTGGCCAATGATACCGTGCAGGTGACTAAATTCCTCTATCTTGACTGTTATTGACAAACTGATTAGAGCTGCTATTGGTAATGGAAGCATTGGCATCAGTGAACCTGTAGTGGGATTAAGAGGCCATTTGAGAATATGATATGTGATCTTGGCATCCGAAATTTTATTTCATCTCAACTTAGAAAACTAGAGACATTATATAGTGTTAATTTAAGCATGTAATAAACAGAAAGGAACGATTTTCCCAGAAAGATATTGACATACGTGGTTGCGGAGAGATGATGAAGTGAACGCCAGCAAATGCAAGAACTTCTTTTATCTCAGATTCAACTGCCTGAAGAGTTGCAGCTGGACTGGGCCAGTCCGTTCCATTCAACATAACTGGCTTCCATATGCCACGAGTAACTTCTGCTGAAAAGTAGCTGACAATAGCAGCAAGAGAAGCAGGCAAGAAATCCACAAGATCTCTTAGACCTGCAATTGAGCATGGTTTATGTACCAGTAAATATGCAAGGGCAATTGGTGAGTGAAACTTAAAAGAGGAAACTTTAAGGTTGATGAAGGAAAAAAAAACTTGTAAGCTGCTGGAAGGGGAGTGATTGTTTACTACGGTCTAATAAACAAACCACTACTTAGAAATATGTAATAATCAACGATCATGAAGGTATAAATTATTTATTCTTCTCACGCATATGCATGAAAAACGCTGCCACAAAAATATATATGCTTGAGAAAGATGCATAAGCTTCTAGTATGAGTATCTGATATCATTTGATACTTAAGTCAGAAAATTTCTTAAAAAACATAAGTTAATAAAGGAATTTTTAGCGTATTATTCATGAAATTTAGATTAATTTCAAAGAACTCAATTATGTGGTCTAAATTATCGCAAAACTTCACATTTTGGAACCCACTTCACAAAACTATACAAACTAGCTCTAATCCAAAAGGTGTCTTAAGAACCCACACATTCATGAAATACACAGTTAGTTTAAACGTCAACTGATCCTGGGCGCACACTGAAGACACTGCTAGTTTGGTTGTAAAATGAGCTCCACATGTATCTTATGTGTGGGTTCGAGACATTAATTGACCTCTAAACAAACTGTGTTAGCTAAAAGGTGTCATTTTGTTATAACATGGGCAAAAATTGTATAGTTTAGTGAAATGAGTTCCAAAAAGTGCAGTTTTGCGGTAGTCTGGCACCAAGCACCCAAAGAGCCTAGGTGTTGCCTACCTTGTGTAGGGCAGCAGCCAAATGTGGCATATTTGCATACATACTAGTACTACCCATGAGTTAGTTACTTTACAATGTTCACATAATAGCTAAACAATGAATCAATAACTACTTAATTAATCTAGACTCTAATTCACGTGAGCCTAAGGAGAGGAAGAGAAGCGGTGGCCCAGGATTCCGCCTAGGAACAGTGTAGGCCACCTAGGTGCCCATGAACTGCCTAGGCAGCCGCCTACTGTTCCTCATATTGTACTGCCATTACAACTTATGCACAAATGGCTGCCTAATAGAGCAACACTTTTTTCATAATCAACAAGCTAGGTGTGCTGGCCACCTAGGCGGTAAGGCGGGCAAGGAAGCAGGCCAAGGCGGTGACTAGGGCACTGGGCGGGCAAGCCAGACTAGACAAACCAGATCTTGCGGCCATGACACCGGAGGAGCAGAAACTTTTACCACCATGACATAGTGCACCCTCCACCTCTTGCTCGTCCTCTTCTTTTCAACGAAGGCCACAAGCCTCATGCCCACTGTATGCCAGGTGGCGTGGCACCTAGGCACCCTAGGTGCTAGGCAGGCAGCATTTTTCAAAAAAACTAAATTCAAGATGGAAATTTTGCATGTGCTAGCCTTCAAAGAAGTTTCAAATCTAAGCTGCAAGCTTTAGACAGAACAGGCAGGCATGCTACATTTTTCATTTGTAAGGTGTTTGATTTGATCTTTCAGAATGGCAAATAATTGAGACTGTAAAGAGCATAGAACCAAAGTTTAATACTCAAAATTAGAGAAATTGAAAATTTTCCATATCGCTAAGAAGCATTTAGTTTGATCAACAACACCGGTTAAAGGAACAAATGGACACTTAGAATATGATCAGTATAATTGAAGACCAGAAAGAGGTATATAACCTGTAATCAAATCACGGGATGAAAGCTTCCCATGAGCGCATGCAGTTAACACAGCCTCAAGCACAAAAGGAACAGCTTCCAGAATTTCCCATGCAGGTACAGGAGGCCACTCACAGATATCTTCATGTACACCTGCAGGTGAACTACTCATAGTGGAATTTGATGTTGATTGGGGACTGATGGACAAGATACCAACTTTTGTCATTTTACGGCATATAACATTTAGTATTGTGTTTGCCACATGGAGGACACTTGTCCTATTGCAAGCACTAGAAGGACTGGAGGATATGCAAGCCTGATCCTGGAAGTACCATGCCCTTAGCTTTGGAAATGAGTCAATATCCGCTGGCTTTTGAAATGATGGATCTAATTGAAATATGTTTGTTCTACTAACATTATATAGATTTTTCAAAGGAAAGAGACTATTACGTAACAGCAAGAGAAAATCCAAACGGAGCTCTGAACAAATAGAGACTCCGCGTCTTGATATTGCATTCTCATTAGGGGATCTATGGAATTTCCACAAACGAAGAAGGGACAGGAAAGCACATGAGAATACTGAGTACACGGAAGCCTCTTCAAAATTGCAACTCCTATGGTCAGACGGAGGTAAGGAGCCAAATATCTCACACAGAGGCATTAACATGGCAGCTACTTCTGGAACCTGCAAAACATAATGTCATTGCGAAAATGGTATTATAAGCCCCAAACAAGTTATACTGCATACCAGTTGACTAAGAATGTAATCAGTTACAATTCAGTACAGGGAAATTTTCTCAAGCTGTGTAACATATGGCAATCAATCCAATGTGGCATCTTTATCGCCACTGATGATTAATGCTAGATCTTAAAGCAATACAATTTAGCAAATATGTAAGATGTGGTACAGATGTATATGCACAGGGGCGGAGCTACATGTAACCTAGTGAATTCTGCTGATACTTAGTATTGACACTTTGTATATTGTTAATAACCATGTAGTTACAATGAGAGTGATCCCAATGGCAATTTTTTTCTGTATCCGCCCCTGTATATGCGTATGTCAAAAGAAATAGAGCTGAACTAGATTAGGGTTCAAGCTAACACTGTTCTTACCAAGCCATACATTGAGAGAATATGAACAGTGTCAACAGAAAAAATCCCAGATATGAGAGCATGGAGCATAGGCATGTTGTGTATATATCGCCCATCTGATCCAGAATCCAGAGGGAGGAATGTCGACAGCAACTTAAGCACCATTAGGACAGTATGTTCCTAAGCAGCAAAAAGAATTGGACACAATTTATTTTAATAAACAATGAAAGTAATTCATAATACAGTGCTTTTCACACTTAAAATCTGAAGAAGATTGTGAAGACTGAAGAAGACAAGAACATCTGTAACTGACACTCATTCTCGTAACTGCAATATGGTTCTTCTGAACTGAACAATACCTGAATGTTCCAGCCACGAAGAAGTGTTGCCCCACACAAAATCTTTGAAGCCGACACCTTTTCCTCCTCTGTGCCACTTACTGCAAAAGAGTACAATTTCTCCAACTCTGCTATACTAAGATAACAAAATAGGGAGAACACAAAGAATCAAGCTAGTGAACAATTATAAAACCCAAAAAGAGCACTAAACATTCTCATAAGTCATCACCTCGAAGCAGGTGTAACCATAAGTGCATCCTTAAGTCCCATAAGTGGAGACCCTTCTCTTAAGGCTGACCAAGGGTATTCCTGGACAGCAGAATCTTCAATTGGTACCACGTAGCCAGGCCAGAAATAAGCAGATGTATCAATTAAGTTCCTTGCAATACAGGCTTCCACAATAAGGTGTAGCATATTTCCCACTACAATTTGAAGCATAACTATGAGAGTAATTCAATGTTTGCTAAAAGAATAGCATAAGCAAAAGATGCTAAATATCGAAATATCTATCAGATATAACCTGCTCTAACAGATGAACGTTCTTTGGAGGAACTGTAAAAGTTCTCATTTGCAGCCTTCAAATCAGATAGAACAACTGCCGCTTTCCTAGCTGCAGTATTTGCCAAATGCACAGCTGCTGGAGGAGGTGAAAGAAGACCAAAAAATTGCTGCAAAACCTGAAGCGAAGACACTAACTCTCCTCTTCTAATAGAGACCATTCCCCCTTCCAGTTTGTCAGCCTCTTCCTTAACAATAGTTGCAATGGACAAGGGGACAATAGCTAACAACATGCACAATCGTGAATCAAGTTGAGGAAACGGTCCTTCCAGAGTGTCTGGGCCCTAGTAAACATTAATATTAAGTATCCCAATCAGATGCAAATATTATCAAAAGTAAATATTCTAGCCCTTTCTCTCTCTTTAGTAAAGAAAAAAAAACTAGTTATCTCACTCGTTGTATAAGCTGCAAAGCTGAAATCCATAGAGCTTGAAAGGTCTCTTGCCAGGTTGCCCGATTTAACACTTGAAGTGTTTTGGAGAGTTCTGCCAACAAATTATTTCAAGTTTAAAAAGGTTGTACAATAATTCTATCAACAATCAAAACGGTAAGAATTATCAGCGATATGAAGCTATAAACCTGTCAGATATTCAATTGATGATATGGCACGAAGATGTCTTCCATCCATTGAATTCTCCATAAACATGTCAAAAGGAATCCAGCAAGATCCCTTTCCAGCTCCAAAAATACTGCATGCAGCTGAACTGCTAGGTTGTGTCCTAACAACAAGAACTCCGAACAGCCTACTCCTGCCTAATTGATACCCAGTGCTTATAACTTTCTGGATATTCATAATCAAATTCTCTAGAAGGTTGTTAGCAGGTACAACGTTCTTCGATTTAAGAGCACCAATAAGATGAAGTCTCCGAAGTAGATTATTGAAATTTTCAGGTCTACCCTACCACATCCAAAAAGGGAAGGAAATGTTCAATCAGTTTAAAAAGGAACATACATGGAACATTTTAAGAGTACTAAGGAGAAAAGGAAGTATTTCAAAATAATGTGGAATTCTATAAATGAATGAGTG